>NC_090927.1:770705967-771955967 GCF_040938575.1 Ambystoma mexicanum
AGAAAGTTCTAGAGAAACTTAAGAAGCTGAAAATCTAGGGTCTGGGACCCTGATAGAGACAAAGGAACTCGTGCCTATTGGGACAAGCTTGATAGTACTTGCCATGAGAGTGAACCAAGTATGTCAGATAGAAGGAGAAAGCATAAAGTGTGAGTCTGGGGCCTGCACCCAAAAAAGCAACAAGAAACATCCTAGTTGTTCTTCATAGCCACTGTACCTGGCAGGCGTGTAAACCAAGTTGACTGTGCCTAGAAAGCTGAGAAAGGTCAGGGGAAGAAACCATCCCCTTGGCATCGTGAATTGTGCACAGCTGAAAAAAGCCTGGGGAAGCTGCCATTACCCTGGGTATTTTGAACTGCCGAAAGAAAGCCTGAAAAGCACAGGGGAAGCGAAGCATCCCTCCTGGCATTTAGAGTTGTGCATTGTGAAAAGTCTGAGAAAGGCCAGGGGAAGGTAGTCATTCCCCCCTCATGTTGATGGACAGTGTGAAACAAGCCAAGAGAAAGGAGTCATTTTCTTGCCATTGTGGAAAGCCTAAGAAGGCCAAGGGGAAGGGAGTCACCCCGCCTGGTGTTGATGGACCATGTGAAAGAAGCCAAGAGAAGGGAGTCATTCTCTTGGCATTGTGAAAAGCCTGAGAAGGGCCAGGGGAATGTAGTCATTCCCCCCTTTGTGTTGATGGACGGTGTGAAAGAAGCCAAGAGAAGGGAGTCATTCTCTTGGCCTTGTGAAAAGTCGGAGAAAGGCCAGGGAGAAGGGAATCGTTTCATCCTGATGTTAATGAGCATTGAGAAGCCAAGGGAAGGGAGTCATTTCCTAGGCATTGTGAGAAGTCCAAGAAAGACCAGAATGCCAGGGGGAATGCCTCCCTTTCTCTGAACTGCATGGTAAAATCCCAGGACAAGGAAGTAGTCCTTCCTGACACTCTGAAAAGTGTTGAGAAACCTGAGAAAGGTGTGAGGGGTCAGTAAGGCGAGGCGGACAACTGCTTGTGATTTTCTCAACATTAAACATTTCATTGATACCAAAAAGTACAAAGAAAACCTACTCTACCAGGGAGTTCCCTACCTAGTCTAGGTTCTAAGGGAAAATCTCCTAGCATTCACAAAACTATCAGCAATCCACGGACATCATGGAAATGAAAATGGAAGGTCGACTGCAGGACTTGGAGCAAAGAAACTTTTTTTTTTTTATTTGTTTATAGTTACATAGTAACTTTTACAAATGATTTCGTTGTGGTTTAAAACAGCATAATTAATACAAGTTTTACATAACAGCATAATTAATACAAGTTTTACATAACATATTTTCCTCCTTTCGAAATTCATATTTCCCACCTATAATTCAGTTTTTACAACGCTGTATAGTTAAAAGAAAAAAAGATAAAAATCATGTACACATTCTGAATGTCCCTTATAACATATCCTGATACTTTCCATTCATAAAAATTGCACTAAATGCTTGATCGCATGCCCTGAAGAATAGGCCATTTACCTTTTATTCAAAGACAACAATAGGTCTTTAAGAACCTGACTACGGCAATCTGTAGTTTGATTCTTTTACCGTGTAACATATCGAGCTACAAAAGATCTAAATCAACCCATTCTGTATTTGGTACATACATGCTAAAGTGACTAATACGTTTGTTCCTAAGTCCGTTACACCTGGTCAGTAGATGCTCCAAGGTCTCCAGATTTTCCTTTTGTTTACAAAATCTACAAAAGGAATATCCCTTACTCTGACCACTTCTAATATCTACTATTTGTCCCGTACCTAGCACATTGAAGCGAAATCTCATATACTCATCTCTCCAGGTTTTATCGGGAAATTTTAATAGATATGGTGCAAGCTCCCCCATTTTTTTATATTCCGAGACCATATGGTTATATAAATGAGTCATCTTAACCTCTTGGACAGTTGAATTCCAATCGGAATGAAGCAAGAGTTTTTTTTTTATTTTCAATGGGTTCGTAATAAGTGTATCTCTATGGATCCCTAATTTGTCCAGAATTTCATTTGCTTCTTCCAACATGTCCCTGAGGTACTTTGATGTAGGAGCGCCACTCCTAATGCCTCTGCCCATTATATCATATAAGAGTAGTATCTTTGCTGATTAACAGCTTCCTGAATGGGGCCATTCTCCGCCATTCTTTGGTACTTCTAATCGAATGCAAGCCAAGCTCATATCTTAATGGTACCAAAGGCACGCATTTTGGCAAGCAATGTACCATTGTTTTTACGATTTTGGATTCAAATGCAGTTACTTCCATCCGGCACCATAACGGTGCAAGTTCTAATCCATGGCACAGTTGAGGCACTATTCTGTTTTTATACAGGCGAATACAGGGCAATAAAGAGAATTTACCATATTTTCCATCAACTTTATGTAGTTGAGAAACCATAGGAGTGATTTTCGATTCCAATAAAGCCCTAAAGTTTGCCTTGTTCTTGTTTCCAAAAACTGGGTAGCCTAGATATCTTATTACATTCCTTGTCGGTAATTTTTCGTGATTTAGAAATAGTGTTCATTTTTTGTTTTTTCTTATTTGACAAACAAACAATCGTTGTTTTTGAATAATTAATTTTTAGTGCATTTTTGATAATGTATTCTTTAAAAGCAGTTAAGGGTTGTTGGAGGCCTATGGGGGTGTGATCATAGAGAGTCACGTCATCTGCATAGGCAGTCCACTGGATCTTGGTTCCCTCCACTTTAGGTGAATTTACAACCAATTTTTTAAAACTCTCTCCTATATCGGAGAAGTATAAATTGAATAAAGTTGGAGCATATATGCAGCCCTGCCTAAGTCAATTTTTAACCCTTATTTCTTGGGACAAATTTCCTTTCATACAAAGTCGGATCTTAATTCTAGAGTCCTGGTGCATGTTGTAAACAATTGACAATAGAGAATCAGGCAACCCAAGGTGTGTTAATTTTGTCCACAATATTGATCTATCGACTAAATCGAAAGCAGGTGTTAAGTCAATTGACGCCAAGTAGATAGGGAGATTTCCGGGGGTCCATGCCGCTCTTTGCATAATATTTATTAAAAGACCTCCTGCATCAGTATCAGTACCTACATTCCTTCTAAAGCCAAACTGAAAGGGCGACAGAATATTACACAGATCCATCCAGTTCCGAATACGCTCTAAAACTAGGCTTGCAAATATTTTGGAATCATTCCGAATACGCTCTAAAACTAGGCTTGCAAATATTTTGGAATCAACATCCAAAAGGGCTATTGGCCTGTAGCTAGTTGGTAAAGCCCTGTCCCCTTTCTTGTAAATTGGGACTACTTAAGACCTTCTCCAGCTATTTGGAATTAGATGTTTCTTTATGATGTTTTTAAAAAAGAAAAATATCATTTTGGCCCATAAGTTAGCTTTCTCTTTCATAACCCTGTTGCAGAGCAAGTTTGGCCCGGGGGCCCTGGATGGAGAGCTTTTCACAATAATATATTCAATATCTTTAACACAAAAGGGAATATTCCATGTGGCATCTTCCGTCTCTGGTAACGGGACCCATACCACAGTTGGTGGAGGATACAGGCTACTAAAGTGTCCTTCCCACTTCTCTGCAGTAACACAAGTTGTCAGAACTTTTGTTTGGGCTTGCCCTCCATTGTTAACCAGTGCCCAGAATCTGCGGGTATTTACATCGTACAACGCACTTAGCATAGCCTCTGCATCTCCCTGAAGGAGCTTTGTGCGCATAGACCTTAACTTCGATTTCCATTTATTTTTTATTTCGTGAAGTTCCTGGACTTCCTCCATTGTAGGAGGGCTTGCACAATGCCTACGAAAACCAGAGACGTCACGATTTCTTCCCTGCTTAAGTGTTCTCATTTCGACAGAGTATGCGTGCTTGTGCCCTCCCGTACTTTTTACCTTATATTTGATTTCCGCTTTATCTCTGATTACGGGTTCGATGTAATATCCAAAGGAGTCGTGACAGTACATTTCTTTTTTTTGGGCATACATATTATTTTCAGAATCTGCCTGGAATAGTACATTTACTTTCTCGATGTTCGTTTTATGCCAGGAAATTCTGTTCAAATTGGTATTCGTTTCCACTCTTATGTTATAGTATTTATCACCCCCTCATACGTGTCTACCCACAATGTCATTAACATTTTATGATCACTCTCCTTTGTACCAATCAAAGCAAAATCCTGGGCAAGATTAAAAATGTTGGTACTAACAAAGATATAATCTATAGTGGATGCCCATTTACCATTAGACCATGTTGTTTTGTCCATTGAGTCTTCCATTAAGTCATTTACTCCTTGCAGGCCCCAACCTCCCAGGAAGACGGTCCATATGTCCCCCTGTTGACATTTCCGCGAGTCAATTCTTTCACCAATTTTACAACCAGACGTGTACTCATTTCTAACTTTGTCCAAGCATATTTCAGAATTATAATCCCCACACATGATTATGTGTAATTCCTCATTCATATCCTGACATTCTTGTATTACAGTGTCTATGGCATCGATAAATGCCTTTAGATCACCTTCAGGTTGCCAGTATATATTTAAAATTAAGAGGAGTATGGGTTGCTTCCTGCAACGTATTTTAACAAGGGTGGCTATACATCCATTACTTATATTAACACATTTTAAGGTTTTAAAGTCAATATTGTTCTTCAAAGCAATTAAGAGACCCCCTGAAGGTCTCCCCTTGAGCTTTTTCTGTGCTAGTTCCTGAAATACAATAAAACCATCTAATACTATTGGGGTAACCGCCACGTTTCTTGTATACATAGGACAGAATAGGTAGAGAGCACCGAACATATATCATAAGAGTATAGCAAGGCTCGCGATCCCCTAGAATTCCATGATAAGAAGCTGAGTTTTGCCATACTCTAGGTCGAATCTTTCATTCCTTGATTCTTGCAGAGTCAGTGCAAGCCGCCTTAACTCAGCTATCTCATTTAAATGAGTCTCTACTGTCGAGCTTCTTTCTTCTCGATTTTTCCTCCCTTTGCGTCTCACTGGGATATCCTCCCATCTCTCTTCCCTGTTTTTTCCCCGAGCCCTGACTGAAGTCTACTATGTCGTACCTAAATCGTTGAAGTGCCACTCCTTCCGTAAGTGCCAGTTCATATGTGGCTCTTGAGTAGAACACAATCCTAACACAATCCTATCTTGTAGGGTGTATGTAATCAATGAGCTTAATATCACTTGATGTAATTAGGGAGAGCCGGGGTATCTCATTGAACAGGGAGAGTATCCGTCCTCTGTGTAATGAGGAGGGACCTCCTATTGTGAGCATGAAATTTAATATGACGCTAGGGTCATCCACGAATTTCGGCTCTCTCCATTCTCTTTGATCTTCTGGCCAAGCACTATATAGAGTTTGCTCTTGCTCCTCTATCCTTGAGTTTCTACTAGTTTCCCCCTCCCTATTCTTCCCTCTCTCGTTGTCCCTTTCCCCTTCCTTATCACAATTGTACTCCCTGCCTTGGTCACGGCCATGCTTTATGTTCCACATTTCGGCTATCTCCCTAATCCGGTCTTCAAAATCCTTAGGCTCCTTTCTAGATTTATTTACTATTGACCCCCCGTCCTTACATTCCGCTCCCCGGTCCCTACCACCTTCCTGTGTGTTTATCGGAGCCGTCCCTTGTTTCTGTACGATCTCTCGTGTATCAGGACCAGCTTCATTCACTTGGGCCCTGTGTCCCTGCTCCTCCTGATTTTTATTTTCTTCCACAACTCCTTGCGAAACAAATCTCTGCTGTTGTCCCTCACAACCTTTATGAGCAAATGACGATGGTCCAGATGAAGGAGTAGATCCCAACGTAGAGGGGTTCTGCAGAATTTTGATAAGAGCCTCTTGTACCAATCTTCACTAGGTGTCATTTGCAGCTCACTACTATTTTTATCCTCACTACCATGCTCTCCCGCTGATTTCGTCTCCTCAGACTGTTTAGAGCTAATAAGATCTTTTTGGCTATCTACTGCCTTACTGGGTATTTTGACTTCTGCTTTTTCCACCTTATCGGGGACTCTGTCTGCTATAGGCTTTTGCTTATTTTTTACACCAAAAAATTGCTGAATGCTCCTTTCCTCCTTAATAATTTCGACTTTACTTCCGTTTTGTTTCTTTTGTATTTTTTTATCATTTTTTTTATTTGCCTTGGACCCTTTATTTTTCGAATTAGCTTTGCTCATTTTCCCTTTATGATTCATAGCTTCTGATAGTGTATTTGTGGCTTCTCCATATTCCTTACTGTTATGCTCCGATTGGGTACCCACATTAGTGTCCATTTCATTCTTTCTGAAAGAATCTTGTTTATCCTGTATTTCCTTCACCTCCAAAGCTATTTTGCTTTCTTCATTTAACTGGGTGAAGTCTAGTTGGCCTCCCTCTACTGATAGGCTACATATATATTTAATGTTAGAGGAGGTATTTTTCATTTTAGGAGAAAGTTGATTTTTTTATTTTATTTTTTTTTTTTTTAGACTCCATTGCAGTACGCCCCTTCTCACTCTTGGCTCTTCTCTTCAGGGCCCTTGCTCTCATTTTCTTTTCTCTGCGTGAAACGACATACACATATGGTGTCTCTTCTTCCTGCTTCTGATCACCTCCATTTTCCTGATTTTGTGCTTGCATTTGGGCATCCTCATCCTCCATCACCTGCAGTAGTGCTGATGGATTATCCAGCATTTTTCCTACTTTCTGCTCTGTGGTCATTGCTGTATTAATTTCTGTTTTCCCCCGCAGCCTCTCGCCTTGTTGTTCCACATTTTTAATTTTATCTTGGTTAATTAGTATCATTCTTTTCAATTCATTAGAATCTTCCCAAATTATTTTCCCATTACATTCATTCTCGCAAGGTTCTTTTTCTGTTTGGGAGCCTTTATTAAGCATTATCTTATTACTCTTAGGAGGGGTCTGTAGAAGTTTCTTTTTTACTCCTATTTAAGGCATGTACAAATCCCTTCAGCCTACTCATTTTTTCTGTACACTCTACCGTCATGTATCTTAACTCCTGTATCTCGCCATGAGTCCTTTTGTGCCCCTTATGCAGGAGGTTGAGTATCCTGGTTAGAACCGAAAAAGACTCAATTTCTGACATGATTTCACCCCCTTCTAGTTCCTTGCTGGGCTGGGTATACATCAGTTCCTCAGTCTCATGACTCCTAGGGGGAACAGAGTTGGTCGAGCTAGAGCATTTGTTTGGAGTTGACTTGCCATCGCCCATTTCCCCACCTACAAAAATGGCCATTGTTTCACCCATTTTGTTCTCATAATGGTCATGTTTTTGTAAGATCTCGTACTCGTCCATTATTCCAATAGTGGATTTGTGTAGGTGTACATTTTCAAGTCCACCTCCCCTAGCCCTCGCAGGAGTGGAAGGGCCAGTAGACAGCCTGACCCTTCTGTCTAACTCTACACTTACTGCTGGGGCCAGGAGGGACCTGTCTGGCTGAAGTGTGGAGGGCAGGGAATCATCCATATTTAGTACCGACGGTCTTACCGGTATTTCTTGCATGCTTAAGAAACTTTTCTGCGCTGTCTGTTCAAGGTGGTCTGTCTTCTTGAATGATTCCATTTGTGCCATTATTCGATCACTAACTACATTTGTTAGCGGCGGAAAATCTATACCACTTAGTTCCCATTTGTCCATCTCAACCACCCCCAGGGCACCCCTAGTATCTTCATCATTCATTTTAGTGGGGAGGGGACTTATCACTAAGGGATTTATTGTCTGTGTAAATACAAAAGACCCACTTGCAATGATTGTATTTTGCCTCGTCAATTTACCTCTTGTGTTTTGCTTCCACACTTTTTTATGGGCCCCACACTGTGTTGGTATTGTGCCACTCCTTAGGGGTCCCACCATACTCCCCGTACAGCAACACCCTCTCACCAGAGAGGACACAGGACTTTTTTTTTTTATTATTTTGTTTTGCCGCCTGCTACTATGCGGCGAAGAGAACAAGCCCTTCGACAGAGCCCGAGATACAAATTGATATTTAAATCGCGATACCTCTCGTTCTACCTCTATGACGAGGACCAATTACAACCTCTCTCACTCGATGCGCGTAATTACACGAACAGCATTTCGTGGCCCCAGACCCCCAGGACAAACAGGCAAAACAGGCACTTCCGGGCACTTCTCGGTGCGCGCGGCAGTGCCTATTTGTCAACGTTTCCGTGTTTGTGGGCGGGGCTTGTCTCTAGAAGAGATATATATGAATATTTAGGGGACTTAATGTATACTTGAAAAGTATATATGCATATTCAGGTATTCAGGTACTAAATGCCTCACCCTAGCAACAGAAAAAAGCTTAAATCAGTCCATAAAAGTCCACTTGAAAATCCACAGAAACACGGTGGTCACAAGCACGGCAGGCACAGCAGGCTCTCCCCAGGCGAAACAAGCACTTCCGGGCACTTCTCGAAGCAAAGAAACTTCGACTTAGCGGCAAAGGTCGACAATCTAGAAAGCAGAGGAAGGAGGTCAAATATTCGCATTTAAGGACTAAAATAGGCCCCAGAAGAGACCCCGGTGAGCCTATAAAGAAATGCGAAGGCACTGGTAAACTCCCTCTTTTCTTCACCCCTAAACCCAGAGCTTGAGTTCGACAGAGTCCATCGAGCTGGCGGCCCGCCAGGGGGTTCACGATCAATATTAGCAAAATGTCACCACTACAGGCAAAAAGCTGAAAGTGTGCGGCGAGCAAGAGAACGGGAGACCATAGAGTTTGAAGACTCTGGAGTAAAGATACATCGAGACTTGTCCGCCACCACTCTTGCCCAACTACCTGGCTGCGCGAACGGGACACAAGGTATAGATGAGGCTACCCTTTTTCGCTCAATTTTGACTACGCCGAGGAAGAATATAGGGTGGTCTCTGGAGAGGAAGCAGCACAGGTACTGAAAGGACTAAGAGAAAGAAAAAGCATGGCAGAGGGAGAAGAAATGCCGTCCTCCTCAGAGCCAACACAAAGACTGCTACGACCAGACCCGAGAAGGGGGAGGTCAAAAGTGATGAGGAAATACAAAAGACTGTACCCCTCCTAAACCACAAGTACATTCTAGAAATGTTTTCTTTTTGGACAGAGTCCCGGAGAGGTGGACGCAGTGCTCTGCAGGAGCTAGAATACGTAGAGTCGAATACTCCATATGAAAAAAGTCACTGAGTAGCGCCCCAAATCAGTGATTCTCCCCTCTTTGGACTCCAACCAACACAATCTGCCGGGCTGGGCAGCAATCACAGTGGCCAAAGAGCATACCGACCCTCTTAATGGTCGAGGAGTTAGACAGTTATATAGTTTGGGTTCAAAGGGAGACACCCGTTGTGTGACCCTATCCTTTGCACTAGGGCGTCTCCAAAGTTAATGACATTCTTTCCTTTTCTTTTTCTTCTTCTCACCTTTCCTTTTTCTATCAGGGGGGGTAAGGAGGGAGTGGGTGCCTTAAGACCCGAGAAACATGATCATGAGAGGAGAAATGTGCCCCAAAAAAGATGTATTCCACCCAAGTAACTCTGTCGGCAAACAAGCTTTGGTCTCAGTTTCCACACACCCGAGCATACTCTACACAGCGACAGAGGCGCATCAAAGGCACAAGGATAAGCCAATATTGAGCGCAGGATGCCGCACTCACTCAAACATGGTGTTCGCAGCACATGTACCACAACACTCCAATGGCGGCTGCTACAATACATATAGGGTCTCTGAATGTCAAAGGTCTCAATTCGCCGCAGAAAAGGTCCATGTTTACAAGGCTGTACCAACAATCCAATTGTTCATCCAAGAAACTAAATACAAAAACAAAGAGGAATTTGCACTACGGGGAAGGCAAGTGGGAGGGACACTCTGGGCCTGAGGACCAGACAAAAAGGGTGGAGTGGGCATCGTATACCACAGCTCTCTTGAGCTATGCGTGTCTCAGAAACATAGGGACCCGAGCGGACGATTCATATCAATACACAGAACCATTAGAACGAAAAAGGTCACACTGTGCTCAGCATACGCCCCCAATACCCAACAACTAGCTTTCGAATGGATTGTGTCCTCCCACGTATTCCTAATTTTATGATAATTCGTTATCTCCAGCTTCGCTGCTTCGGAAAACATTTTTCTCGGCAGAGGGCGCTGTGCTCGAGGTTGTGGCGTCGATTGTCCCTCGACGGTCTCCGTACCGTGTCGACATCACTGATGGTATAAGTAGCTCGAGCCGCGCCCGTTGCTCCAATTCCGTTTTTCCGATCGCTTTGCTATCGTGAACGGCGCGCTCCAAGATTTTCTCCGTGAAAATGTCATCTTCTTCAACTCCTTCGACACCCAAGACTGGGTTCAAGAAGTGTATCGATTGTGGATCGAAAATGTCGATCACTGATCCTCACCGAGTTTGTCTCTGGTGTTTCGGTTCTAGTCACCGAACCGACGACTGTGGTTCCTGTCAGTCCATGACCGAGAAGGCCCTTCGTGAGAGGAGAGGTAAACTGTCGGTGGGAAGGGAAGCCTCTAAGAAGGCTGTGTCCAAAAAGCATAAGAAAGCGACCGATTCGAAAGAATCGGATCGACATAGACACTCCAAGAGATCTCGATCTAGGAGTAGATCGAGACACTCTTCTTCCTCGTCAAAAAAACTGAAGAGGAGACATAGATCTCCCTCATCGTCATCATCTTCTGAGTCGACCGAAGAAATTCGATGTCCGACAAAATCGGATTCCCCCAGAAAATGAGAGGAATTCCGTAAAAAGATGATGGAGGTTTTCGAGAATGCGGCCCGACCCCCTCGAAAAAATCTCGGAAGAGCCATTCCTCTAAGGTCGCTCCATTGGACGACAAAGAGAAGTCGAGAACTACCTTGGTAAAAGCCAGTAGTATTGAAGATACTCGAGTCGACGCCAAGTCGTCGAAGGCTCCTCGTGAATCGAAGACTCCTCGAGAGTCGAGCACATCTCCGGTGCCTCATAAAAAGCTCAAGTCATCGAAGGCTTCGACGGCTTCATCGACGCCATCGGCGTCGACTGCTTCAGCATCGAAGCCAAGAGCGTCTTCGACACCTGTATCGAAGTCTTCTTCGAAGTTCCCGTCGACAACCTCGAAGGATTTTTCTATTCCTTTGAAGGAAATTGTTGAAGAAGAAGAAAGGAGATTTACTCCGTTGCCCAGAACAGACTTTTTTAAAGCTATGTCCTCAATTTATGAGGAATCTGGCTCGGAGGAAGACGAAGTCACTCCCTTTGGAGTTTCATATGGCACAAGACAAGTTCCTGAGGAACTCATTGATTAGGAATCTAGAATGAGAGACCTGAGTGATACTCTACACTCTGCTAGTGGAATTGACACCTCCCCAGAGTTAGAATTTGCCAAACCTGACCCTGCAGAACATGCAGACTCAAGGTACAGAGGTCTTATGAACAGGGTAGTAGAATACATGGGTTGGGGTAACACTTCACCCGTGTTTGAACAGGACGACATGACAGATATAATTGTCAAAGGTCCCCAAAAAGACCCAGTTCTCCCCTTTCATAGAGCTCTTCAGAGAACAGTAGAAAAAAATTGGGAAAATCCTGATAGCATTGCCGCTACAAATAGTAATTTCCCAAAGAAATACAGACCAGCTGGTACGGATCCTGAATATTTAAATCCGACTCAAGAAAGTCTGGTTATTCAGGCTGCATCCACAGCAAAACAAACTGCATATCCCACTATCCCTCCGGATAGAGAGGACAAGAAAGTTGATGCCTGGGCCCGTAAAGTTTTCACTTCAGGTAGCATGGCCCTGAAATCGACAAATGTTACCTGTACCCTGGCCAGGTTTACCCATACCCTGTGGGACTGTATTTCGGCGGCGGCTGAGCATATTCCGGAAGGCGAGGAAAGGGAAGGCTTCCTGAATATAGTCCAAGACGGAAAGGAGGCAATGGGGGAATGTCTCCAGTCTGGACTGGATACTGCTGATAGCATCAGCAGATCCATGGCTACAAGCACTGTGTTGCGCAGATTTGCGTGGTTGAGGAAGTCGGGGTTTGCACAGGATGTGCAATCCAGACTCCTTAACATGCCCTTTGATGGCTCGAGGCTATTTGGCAGTAAGGCTGACGAAAGCCTAGAAAAACTCCAGACCTCGAAAGCGGCAGCTAAATCTCTTAGTGCCTCCATGCGCCAGCCTCAGAAAACCTATTCAGGATCATCTTCCTGGAGAGGTCGTTCTTTTCGCTACTACTCCTCATTTGGTAGAGGAAGAGGACAGGCTTCTCAAAGAGGCAGAAAAACTTCCCTCGTGGTGGACGAGAAAGAGGTGCGAAATCAGCCTCAGGAGCGGCATCTTTGCCCTCAGCCACTCCTGCAGTCGCCTCCAAATCTCTCTGAGACCTTACTCCACAAGACACCAGTGGGAGGCAGGATCTCTCAACATCTGAAGGAATGGCGAGGCATTACCTCAGATGTTTGGGCACTGGAAATAGTAGCTGAAGGTTACTGTCTCCCTTTTCTAAAAAGGCCTCAATCATCCACCGGGAGCCAACTCCGTAAAAATTCCAGACCCGCTCCGGTTGCAGGAAATTTTAACCCTGCTAGAGAAAGGTGCCATAGAACAGGTACCTGTAGCAGAGAGGAACAGGGGTTGGTACTCACCATACTTTCTCACCCCAAAAAAGGACGGAGGATTGAGACCCATCTTGGATTTAAGAAACTTGAACAAGTTCCTCAGGAAGGACAAGTTCAAGATGGTGATCCTTTCTCAGATCCTTCAGGCTCTACAACTCCAAGACTGGTTGGTATCATTGGTCCTTCAGGATGCTTACTTTCATGTGCCAATCCATCCAGGGCACAGAAAGTACCTGAGGTTCGCGATTGGCAATTCTCATTATCAGTTTCGAGTTCTGCCATTCGGGTTGTCTTCCGCCACGAGGGTTTTCACCAAACTGTTGGCGGTTCTGGCAGCAAGTCTAAGGAGAGGAGGTATTCACATATATCCCTACCTGGACGACTGGTTGATCAGAGCAAGTTCTCCAGAACAAGCTCAGGAACATCTTTCGATCACCTGCCACTTCCTCCACAAACTGGGCTTCTCCCTCAATTTCAAGAAGTCCCACATGATACCAACCCAGAAACTCCAGTCCAGTCTTGGACACTTCATCGGGAAAAGCCTCGCCTCCCGAAGTGAGAGCTCTCCATATCCAGCAGATGGTAACGAAGTTTCAGAATGCCCAACATCTACCGGCCTTCGATTTTCTCAGGTTGCTCGGCCTCATGGCATCCTGCATTTTCCTAGTACCAGAGGCCAGGTTGAGAATGAGATCCCTTCAATGGGCACTCAGAACTCAGTGGTCCCAGTTCTCAGGGAATATGTCGGATCTTCTGCAAGTCCCAAGCTCAGTTGCTCAGGATCTACTATGGTGGGCTTGCAACGACAACATTCTCCAGGGAGAATCCTTTTGGCAACCATGGCCGGAGATAACAGTAGTGACGGACGCCTCACTCACGAGGTGGGGAGCACACACCAACGATCTGACAATCAGCGGTCGTTGGTCTCCATCGGAGTCCAAACTACACATCAACCTATTGGAGCTGAGAGCAATCAGACTAGCGCTGAAGGCCTTTCTGCCCTCTGTACAGGGAAAGAATGTCCTGATAATGATGGACAACACAGTGGCCATGTACTACCTCAACAAGAGAGGAGGAGTAGGGTCACTACCACTGTGCAGAGAGGCAATGCAGTTCTGGTTCTGGGCAATACGAGAAGGAATCTCTCTATCGGCAATTCACCTAGCCGGAGAGCAAAACACGGCGGCAGACGCTCTGAGCAGGCAGAGCACAGTCTCCCACGAGTGGGAGCTAGCTCAGGAAGTCCTTCAAGAGATCTTCGACCTTTGGGGAAACCCTCAAGTGGATCTGTTCGCCACTGTGAACAATCAGAAGTGCGAGCAGTACTGCTCAAGGGAATTTCCTCAAAGAGGAGCTCTGGGAGACGCATTCGTAGTGGAGTGGAAGTTTCCACTGCTGTACGCGTTTCCCCCAGTCCCCGTGATTCCTCAAGTAATCAGGAGGTTGAGAAAGTTCAGGAAAACCATGATACTAATTGCCCCAGATTGGGCCAGGAGAACGTGGTACCCAGATCTTCTAGACATGTCCATCTGCCCTCCAATACGTCTTCCGCAAAGAGAGGATCTTCTCTCGCAAGAGGAAGAGGAAGGTCGGGTTCTCCATCCAGAGGTCAAGACACTCAACCTTCACGCATGGTTTCTGAGAGGTTGAGATACAAGGATTGGGATCTTCCAGATGACGTAATGGAGATCTTGCTTTCGGCCAGAAGGCCAGCAACAAAATCTTTATACCGATGTCGCTGGAACAAGTTCAGTAACTGGTGCAAAGATAAGAATGTGGACCCTTTTCAATGTGGCACGCCAATGGTGCTTTCTTTCCTACTGCATCTAACCAATCTGGGGCTCCAGATAGGGGCAATTAAAGGATACCTTGCTGTGCTGTCTATTTTCAAGCACACCTCAGAAGAGGTTTCATATTTCAAAATTCCATTGATCATTCAATTCTTAAAGGGGCTTACTAATGTTTACCCCCCCAGTACCTTTTCATATCCCAACTTGGGACTTAAATCTACTACTAAAATTATTGACTTGTATACCTTTTGAACCTATGCACTCCTGCCCATTGAGGCTCTTAACATTAAAAACTGTACTTCTTGTGGCCTTGTCATCAGCCCACAGGGTTAGTGAACTTCAGGCTCTCTCATGCAAACCGCCATTTACTACTTTTTATAAGGATAAGTTAAACCTTCCTTTTTACCAAAGGTAGTTTCAGACTTCCATTTGTCGCAAAAGATAATATTACCAACTTTTTATCCTCCTCCTCATTTGGGAAAGGAAGAGGAGAGAGTGCACAGACTAGATCCCAAGAGGGCTCTTACTTTCTATATCTCAAGAATGGCTAAATTGAAGCAAGATGACCAACTATTTGTGGGTTATACTGGTCATAAACTAGGATTATCTGTAACAAAACAGACCATATCCCGCTGGATCATCTTAGCCATAACTGAATTCTACAGGTTAGCAGGAAAAGACCCACCAGATGGGCTTCGTGCCCATTCTACAAGGGGTATGGCTACTTCTACGGCTCTAAAGAGGGGAGTCCCGGCAGCAGATATTTGTTCAGCTGCTACTTGGAAAACAATACACACTTTTGTAAAACATTATTGTTTGGATACTGCCTCCTCTAATGAGGGTTTATTTGCCAAGGCAGTTCTGCGTTCTGCATGAAAACTGAAAACTAATACTCCCACCTCCAAAATTACTACTGCTACTGGAGTCTATCATAAGATGAGGAATACGTGGGAGGACACAATCCATTCGAAGAACACGTTACTTACCAACTGTAACGTTCTTTCGACTGGATGTTCCTCCCATGTATTCCTCATCGACCCTCCCATCCTACCCCGGAATACAGTTTACGTTTTCTTACACTTTCCTCTCACGAAGTGTGCATCAGTCATGGGGCACGCCTGGGTGTTCCTCCTATATGTGTTCATCGAAAAAACAGAACTGGAGAAACGGGCGCGGCTCGAGCTACTTATACCATCAGTGACGTCGACACGGTACAGAGACCGTCGAGGGACAATCGACGCCACGACCTCAAGCACAGCGCCCTCTGCCGAGAATTTTTTTTTCCGAAGCAGCGAAGCTGGAGATAACGAATTATCATAAGATGAGGAATACGTGGGATGAACATCCAGTCGAAAGAACGTTACAGTTGGTAAGTAACTTGTTCTTCTGCAAAGACCTCCTCACACAGTTAGATAGTGAAAGGGCAGGCTCCCTGATCTGCAGAGGTGACTTCAATCTGATCATGGCCCCAGCACTAGATTGGAAATCCTACAGGGAAGGGGCTGTCCCCCACCCATCCCCCCCTGGGAAACGGGATAATTCTGGGACCTAATAAAAGAACACATGTTGATAGATGCTTGGAGAACTCGACACCCCTGGCAAAAATCATACACCTTTACCCAAACAAATAGACAGACGCTGGTTATGCAATGATACGCTTTTCAGAGACGGGTCTTTTAGCAAATCCCTTGACATGGAGGTAAGAGTTTTTTTAAAGAAACGACACAGGAGACCTCCCGCGCAAATCTGTATGGTAAGCGGCAAAGTTCACGATAAGAGGCCTTATAATGGCCCAGGGGGCATCAGTCAAAAGGATCAGGCAGCTCAAAGAAACCCAATTAAAGAGACTAATCAGTGAAAAAGAGTCAGCCGTAGGGAAGGATAAAGCAGAAGCTAAAGCAACGCTAGCAGAAACAAGGGAACTCAGACAGGAACTGAAGGATATCTGGCAGGGGAAAGCACTAGCCCACCTCAGGTTAGTCAAACAAAGGTACTATGAGACGAACGACAAAGCCAACACACTTCTGCCCGCCAGGCTCAGGAAACAAAGAGCTGAAAGGGCAGTAAATAAAATAAATTCCCCATCTGGAGTCGCCCTAACTGACCCAACAGACATAACAGCCGGCTTTGCCCAATTCTATGAACAACTATACACCTCTGACTGTAACCCCTCTCCAGAGAACTTGGTAAATTTCACGGCCAAAATGTCCTCCCCTCCCCTCACCCCCCAATACAGTCCACGGACTACGATAAGCTCAATGCCCCCGTAACAACAGAAGAGATTGACCACACCATTTCAAATTTGAAAGCAGGCTCTGCCCCACGCCGGGATGGCTTAACCCCAGCCTTTTGTAAGAGACTAAAAGGTGCCCTTATTCAATTTCTGACCCTACTATTCAATGACAGTATGTCCACAGGTCAAGCCCCACCTTCATTCACTGAAGCTAGAATAATTGTAATCCCCAAGGAAGGTAAAGATAAATTAGAGTGTGGCTCGTACAGGCCCATCTCGCTACTAAACGTAGATGCCAAGATATATGCCAGTATCTTAGCCAACAGATTGAGCAGAGTCCTCCCACTTTTGATTCACAGTGACCAGGTGGAACATGTGCAAGGTAGACGAGGCTCAGATAACGTCAGCAAAACGCTCAATTTAATGGCAACAGTGGACCCGCGTGATGCCGACCCCACCTTCATTTCAGCCGACGCAGAAAAAGCGTTCGACTGAGTGAAGTCGCGCTTTATGAATCATATCCTTGAAAGGGCCGGCCTCCGACCTGGCTGGATTCAAGGGGCACAAGCACTCTATAACAACACGAGTGCAAGAGTGGTGGTGAATGGAGTAACACCCCCCCCCCCATTTAAATTGACTAGAGGGACCAGACAGGGCTGCCCCCTCACGCTGCTCGTTTTTGTCATGGTTATGGAACCCTTAGCCCAGATGATTCAAAATGAGAGCTCGATCATTGACCTTCAGAAATTTGGCATAGAATATAAGCTGGCCCTTTTTTCGGACGATGTCATGGTTTACATAACCCACCCCTCCCAATCCATCCCAGCACTCCTGGCCAAGATGGAAGAATACGGGACACTCTCTGGGTTCCGTATTAACCGTAGCAAGACAGTAGCCTTATCCTTAAAAAAAACAGACGTACACCCGGATTCGAACCCGGTGAACTGGGGTCTAAAAGTAGTGCATAACAATTTCAAATACCTGGGCATAACCATAACAAAACAGCTGAATGACCTGTTCCAAGCAAATTATAAACCGCTGCGGATGTACATTTGACGCGACACAGAGAACTGCGCGAAACTAGGTCTGTCCTGAGCAGGTAGATTCACAGCGGTGAAGATGAATGTCTTGCTGCGTCTTCTTTTTCTGTTTCAATCCCTTCCAACAATCCTACTGGACTCATTCCTTACAGAAGTCAGGAACAACTTGCTGGCATTCTTATGGGAAAGAAAGAAGCCGCAAATGGCCAACAGCACACTGATCCTCCCTAAAGAGAAAGGCAGCTTAGCATACCCTGACTTCCAGGAATACTTTAGAGCAGTGCAGCTTCGAATTCTCGCAGACCATATCCGAGAAGCTAAACACAAACAGTGGGTCCACTTAGAAAATCGACTCTTTGCCCCTGTCACCCCCAAAAAAAAGCTATCCCGCGCAAAGCGCTGGAACCCCCAGTCCTGGGAGTGTTATGGTCTATCTGGAAAACAGGAGACCCGAGTTTGTCGGGAATAACTTCCTGGCCATCACCCCTTAGCTGCATCTGGACCCCCCAATTAGAGACCTTCTCATAGACCCAAATCGCTTTCAGCCACAGTACAAACAAGGGCTGGTCAGAGCAGGCCAGATGTGGAGGGAGGGAATCTTCCTAACCAGAGAAGAATTAGAGGAAGCGCAGCAGGGCCTCAAAATCAACCCGCTTCCCTACTTACAACTGAAAGGGGTCCTCACAGACCTGAGATGAAAAACTCAACTTCAACGCCCTCTCACCCCCTTTGAAAACATACTGAACACACAGTCAGAGACAAAACGCCTGATCGCAAGAATGTATCGAGCCCTACTAGAAAGAGGTCACCTGCCCACTCCCCGCACTCAGAGTCAATGGGAGAAAACATTGGGGTGGGAGAACAATCAGGAAGGATGGAAGGCAATATATTGAGCAGTTTGGAAATCTTCAATTGCTGTTCAATACAAAATGCACAACTGCAGAATCCTTACTCAATGGTACCTGATGCCCCACCGCCTAGCTAAAATGTACGTTGGTACCAGCCCCTACTGCTGGAGAGGATGTGCACAAGTCAGCACATACTGGCATCAGTGGTGGGACTGCCCTAAAGCGCAGACTTACTGGAAGGAGATCATAGGCTGGATCCTCGAAATAGAAGATATCAATAGGGTGCTCACCCCGCTCCTGGTCCTGTTCGAGGTGGAGAGAGTAGAGGAGCACTACTTGGTTCTCCCCCACTGTTACGCTCACCTGGTATCCACGGGGACGCCAACCAGCCAGTTGGTCGCTGATGCCCTTCTCAATGGTTCCCTGGTGTGGTTATTGGTGTCGATGGGATTCCGCCTGGAAATGAAGACTACGTTAGGGTTGGACGACCAAGGTATGTTTTTCCCAACTCCCTTGTGATTGCAGCCCCTCCGGGTTCTCTTCTCACCTGGTTGTCGGAATTGGTGGGCTCTCCGTCCTGCTCTCTGGGCAGGGGCGCGTTGTCTATGGTGCGCGCGTGTTGTCCAGTTACTTCACTGACTGCGGCCCTAATAATGTCTTTCAGGTAGGTTTTGTTGCGAGTTTATGAAGTTGTTATTCTTGCATGCCTTTTCACTGTTCTAAAATGTCTCTTTTTATCTCCCTTAGGTGCGCGGAGTGTCCGCTTGGAGAACTGGGTAGGCTGGTTCTTGCGGGTAGACGATGGCGCACAAAAGCTCTATGAGGCGGTAAGGAGGCGCTTTGCGCAGCACAGCGATGACTTGTCTTCACTGACCTGTGCTTTTCTCTTTTTCGTCGGTCGCAGAGTGCTCCCAGCACGGATGGAGTTCCGGAGCTATGCCGGTCGAAAATCAGCCAGCCAGGTAAGCCTCTAAGCACTTCATGGTTGTAATGTCTCTTCTACCTCCTTTAATAATGTCTTTCTCCCTTTTTTCAGGTCCTTCGATTCGGGCGGCATACTCTTCAAACGGAGCTGCCCAGGAGCTGCGAGCAGTGAAGGATGGAGATTACAGGTAAGATTCTGCTGCTAATGATGTTCTTTGTTTTTTCTGCAGGTCCGGAATTCGTCAGGCTCGTGAGAAAAGCTGGACACGGTGAGCGTCACGTTGCTGGTAGCAAAGTAACGCAAAGCCTGTTGTCTTGTTCGGGTGTGGTTTAAATAGCCACTGCAAAGTAGTCCAGGTAAAGTAGTCCCTAGGCCACCACACCCAAAACACTATACTGCATAGCTTGGTTCTAGGAATCAAGCTATGTGGATGCCTCCATGTTGGCTGAAAGCCCTAAAAAGTAGTTCCACAAGCAGATGTCTATCTTTGTTTATGAGCCTGGCGCCAAAGGTGCCAGGACTGGCCCCAAGAGGGCCTAAGAAGTGGATGCCAGGCCTTATAAGCGATCCGAGTTCTGATTCCACCTGGCCGATGGGCTTGCCAGTGGCGATCAGGGCTGAGGGTTGTGACACCCACAAGCCCAGAAACCTGCTTTTAGCAGCACATGTTTGTTTGACTATTAAATGGAAGGGACCCTCTCTGCCCACCAAAAGAGACAGGCTGCGTAAAGCCAAGGATATCTATGAAATGGAGAGCCTTACGGCAGCACTTGGGGAACCGCACACACACACATTGACATGTAGTGGCTCCCCTTCCTAGAGTAATGGGAAGCAAACTGCGCAACCTCAGGATCCCCCCTCAAGAAGAGCTCCATGACATTAAATGCTGATACCCGCCTGCAGTGATGACCCACCCTGCACTGTGCCTCATCAGTGAGAGACCCCAGTCAATGTGTATGATCTTGCAGCCAAATAAAGTAACCAAAAGCTTGAGAGTCAGTAGTGGGCCAGCCATCCAACAGCAGCCTGTCGCAGAGAAAACGATGATGAGTCCCAGCTTCTAAGTAGAAAACGGAAGTCTCGAGGAGTGGATGTAGGGAGGGGAGGTAGGAGTGGCTCTTTTCTTATCTTACTTCCTTTTCTCTCTATTCCGTTCCCTTTCCTTTCGTGTTGAAGAACAAATGTAAAAACTAAAAGATCTAGTATTTTTTATTATTGCCTCCCACTGTAAGGTTGAATTATGATGAATGGTATGTTTATCCATGAATCCCAATAAAAATATATATTAAAAAAAACAAGAGGTCTCATCGAAGGGAACTACACAGCCCTGGATGCGGCTAGACAGGAGAAGGCAGCTCAAAGGCCCACCACAAAGAGGCAAGAAAGGTGGCAAGCCTTGAGAGGGAATATTTAATTGATAAAGAAGAACTATCCAATCTGACCCCCCGCAGACACCCCTAATGCATCTGACTCAACTATGGCACCATGCACCCCAGAAACAGGCAGAGGGACCTCTGGAAGGAGGAATTGATGCACCTAATGAGGGAACAGTGTCAACGGGGGCCAAGAACGTGAAGGACATCCAAAACAAAAGGCTGTTACTGCCAACAGCATTGCTGAATCCAACGCTACGCTTTCAGGTGTGAACCAATGGGCACCTGTGTGTCCACAAAAAGGTTGGTTGTCTGGTCCTGAGCCGGTTACCCCGACAGTTGTGGGCTGGTCTCAGAGGCTCGACTCTTGTTTTGGGAGGGGGGTGGAAGCAGGGGAGGGGTTACCAGAGTTATGTTAGTAGGGTGGGGGGGAACGGGTTGGGTAAGGGGTCAAACCAGAGACATAACAAAGCAACAACACAGGAGGAGACATAGCATGGGAGTCCAGAGCTCCCTCACATTGGACAGAGGTCGGAAGCTAGAACCCGGGAGGGATCGACACAAACATGGCGGCAGATGCGACTAGGGAGCTTTACTTGGTAACCTAGAATGTGCAGGGCCTTAATTTCCCCAGGAAACGTAAATCGGTGGAGCGCAAATTAACCGAACTCTCCGCTAACGTAGCCTGCTTGCAAGAAACACACCTTCTAGCGAAAGATCAGAAGTGCATCCACTTTAGGCATTTCAACAAATGCTATTTTGTAATAGCGGGGGAGAAAAAGAGGGGAGTAGTGCTTCTCTGTACCTGGGAAGTACCACTGATGCAGGTGACAGTGAAGCGAGACCCAATGGGGAGATTCTTATTAGTCAAGGGTTACCTACTAGAGCAAGTCCTAACATTTGCCTCTCTCTATTGCCCGAACAACACCCAGGACCGATTTCTCCACTCCATCCTACCGCACATAGTTGCCTTCATGGAAGGCCGTCTCCTGATGGGGGGGGGGGGGGTGGCTTTAACCTGGTCCCCGACCCGAATAGTGATAAGACACTGCCACCAGCTAGAGAGGATTTTGCATGAGCAATTGGATTTGCAGAATTCCTGATGAAACGGGGTCAGTAGATGTTTGGCGACTCCAATGAGGGAGCACGCAACTACACATTTTCTTCCCATGTCCACAAAGGCCTCTCCAGAATTGACTTAATCCTAATGTCCAGCGAATTATTCCCCTGCCTAGAGGAAGTCCAGATACACCCAAGGGTGATCTCTGATCACGCCCTAGTGCAGACCTGGGTCAGGGTATGCGGTCTCCCAAGCCCACTGCAACAGCATTGGAAGGTGCAAGACTCACTATTGCAAGATGCAGTAATCAGAAAGGAAATATCCAATGCACTCACTTACTACTTTGGGGAAAACTCCTCGGTGGGATGCTCGGAAGTGGTAGTCTGGAATGCCATGAAGCTAGTGATCAGGGGAGTGGTAATAAGATGTGCTACAGCACAAAAAAGGGTGGGACAGTTGCAGCAGCGCAGGCCAGAGGACGCGGTAGCAGCCATGGAATGGGCACATAAAAAGAACCAATTGGGAAAGACCAGTAGAGGGCTCAAAAAAACTAAAGTTGCGCTGGAAATGCATCTGGCAGATAGATCTGCCAGAGCATTGGCATACACCAAACAGTTCTACTACATAAACAGCAATTAGGCGAATAGGCAATTATTATACAAATTAAAAAAGGTACACCCGAAATAACAACCCCACACTGAAAAACAAAGCGGGGTAATGACAGGGAGCCCGATTGACGAGCAGTTGCAAGCTAACTATCTAGCCACTTTCCCAGGAGGGCCCGAGTCAACACAGTTAGAGCTCCTTGAACTTTCCATAACCTCAGAGGAAGTGAAAGAAGCCATAAAAACCCTGAAAAACACAGCCCCAGTGCCCCATGGATTCACTGCAAGGTTCTACAGGGTGTATGCTCACATGTTAGCCCCTCAACTCATCATGCTTTTTAACTCTTTCCTGGCCACAGGGACTATGACACCATTTATGGAGGAATCCCTCACAATACTTATCCTCAAACCAGCCGAAAACCCAGAGGACTGTGCATCCTACCGGCCCATAACACTAATGAATAATGATGCAAAGAACTTCTCCAAGATCCTTGCAACCAGACTTGTGAGAGCCCTTCCAGATCTAATCCACCCAGACCAGACAGGATTCATCCCGGGTCGCACCACCCATGACAACATCAGGCGCACCCTAAACCTGGTTGAAAGTACCTCTAGAATGAAACTAGAAATGGCTGTAATCTCACTCAATGCTCACAAGGCATTTGACCTATTAGATTGGGGTTACATCCAGAAGACACTAACCCACTTTAGGTTCAGCCCTAAGTTTAGCAAATGGGTAATGGCCAACTATCAGCATCACTCCACCTCACTAAGAATCAACGGATTTGATCCCCTAAGCTCCAAATCTCTTGAGGTACTCGCCAGGGCTGCCCCCTATGTCCCCTAATATTTGCCCTCTCAATGGAGCCATTTACAACCAGAATCCGGAATAACGCACACATACAGGGGCTACAGCTGGAGGGAAACAGTACACAGTCTCCATGTATGCCGATGACGTACTCCTCTCCCTAACACAGTTTGAGCGCTCACTGGAAGCACTCTTGCAGGAGATCTCAGCATTTGGGGAGGCTTCGGGCTTCAGGGTCAATTACAGGAAATCAAAGGTCATTGGGAGTAAAAATTACTCGGGAGCGTAGAGAAGAGCTTACAAACATTAGCCCCATCCCATGGGCCAGATCACGAATCCCCTACCTGTGGTCAACATAGCAAACCGAACGGAGAGAGTATACCGGGCCAACCTCCCCCAGCTATTCCGAACCCTATCAAAGGACATGGAGGTTCCATGGCTGGGGAGAATTGTAGCACTACGAATGAACTTGGTCCTGAGGCTGCTCTACCAGTGCCTGGCGCTACAGGTAACCATACACCCAGGAGAGCTTCAAAGGTTGCAAAAAGGATTCTTGAACTATGTCTGCGACAAGAAAAAGCCAAGAATCGCAAACAGGGTGGTGCTCAGAGGGGGAGCGGTGGGAGGCCTGTGGGTACCAGATGTTCTTAGATAGTCTGGTGGCTCAATTATCACATGCTTTCACATGGCAGGCCGACACTAATATACCCCGGTGGAAACAAAGAGAAGAACATTGGTGTTTGTCCCCCTATCCACCCTACCACACCTCACGGCATCTTGCAGGGCTTCAGACTTCGGTTCACTAACAGCCAATAGGAACACAGTCCAGCTCTGGAAAAAGGCGGCATGCCAATGGGGCCATAGGGGATCACTGGGGCCCTCACTCCACTCTGGAATAACCCAGTCTTCACTCCTGGACTCGAACAAGAGGGATTGAGGCAAATTAAAGACTTCTACACCAATGGATCACCACTCTCCTTTGAAGTAAGCAAAATGTAATTCAAAATCCCAGAAACCGAAAGATTCCGCTATGCACAACTCCGGCACAGGATGTCACAACACAACACTAGAACGCATTGGAGCAGGGAAGCTAACCTGCTGGAACTCAAATTATCATCAAGGGCCCGAGGGGGGAAACATCAACCCTATACAAGCTCCTAGAGTAGGGCGATCCTAATAAGAAGAAGAACTATATGCCCAAATGGGAGAGGGACCTGGGAAGAGAATTAGAAATTAAAGAATGGGGACATATCTGGACCTGCATGCACAAAACCTCAAATTGCGTTACAAACAAGGAGGGGGCGATGAAAGTATGCTATAGGTGGTATGTCACCCCGGAAATCCTGAACAAATGCAATCCGGGGTATTCCCACAGAAACAGGATCACTATTCCACCTCTAATGGTCACGCCCAAACTCAATACTTGTTTTGGAAGAGGTCCTGAATCAGATTAAGTAAATCACCGGATTGACAATACCATGCGTTCCGGGGATCGTATTATTGGGCAACATTGGCTGGGGGACGTCCCCACTCATGGATCACATGACGGACTTGATTACCCACCTCCTACCCACAGCTAAAATCACTATCGCCTGGCTATGGAAGCAACCTGAAGGTCTGGCAGTCACCATGTGGTGGGTAAAAGGCTGGGACACAGCAGCGGCAGAGAAAAGAACATGTCATGGGGACATTCTACAACACCCGGGCCCCCTATCTTGACTATGCAGAACAATTCCCGGCAATAGTGCGACAGCCACCAGCATCCTGATGGTGTCTGAAACATGGAATTCTTAATCTCTTCGCAAACATCCGACCCATGACAATGGAACTGGCCAACATTGGAAACTCAGTAAATGCATTACCCTATGTTATTATTGTTGTCTCACATTACTAAGTCGTATCTGGACATGTACCTCGTTTTGACCCGACTTTTGCTGTACAAAACCAATAAAATATGCTGTTGGAAAAAAAATTAAAGAAAACAAAGTCTTGAATCAGTTTTTGAAATTTCCAAAGGAAACAAAAGTTCACCCACATAAAAATTTACTGGAAACTGTTCTTTATCCATCGGATGAAAAGTTCCCCTTCCAATTCCAAGAATAAAAACAGCACCAATGGTAATCCTGGATGGACTAGATATAGTTCAAAATACAAAAGTATCGCTTCTACTTCAACCACTGTCCACTGTTTGTGGCTCTGCAAAGTCTACAATATAATTTGTCAGGCAGCTTCTTCTTACAGTCTTGCTCTCCCCTCGACAAACCCCTTCTGCTAATTTCACTGTGGAAACATGCTCCCTTGCTGCACTGTGTTTTACTGCTTCAGCCACCTTAAATATAATGTTTTCTGACAATATTATAGACAACCACTGGTCTGTTAGCTCTATTTCTGCTTGGTACTTAATGATTGATGGGCAACTTAAAGACAAGACGCTTTGTCCTCCACAGGTAGGCAAGGCACTCTTCCTTCCTATGCCATAAAAAAGGGGCAGCTATAATCTGCGTTGGCTTCCAAACTGCTTCTCTCTCAGTTTCAACAGTCTCAGACTTACAGATTATGGACTGAATCTTCTTACAAGCACCCAGCTCCCTTCTCCAGCTTCATGCACACCTTCTTGGTTCCAGCAGCTACCCCAGAGTTGTATTACCACTCTTCCAGCTTTCGGTACTCTTGTCACCCTTTTATCAGAGGACACTAGACCTATAAAAACTTTCACAATTTAAAAAGACCAGCGGTTAGATTTTAGGATTTATTTATTTATTGTTTGCTTGTTAGGCGCTTATACAGCAAGTGAAATACCATTTCAAAGTGTCCACAGGGTGGGGGGATGGAACAAGGGAGTGAAATACAATACAATACACAATATTTAATAAGAACAGTGGGGAAACCGATAAAAGGACAAACCTACTATGCCTTGTAAGTATTGTGAGGAACCTGAAGGTATTTTCCCAAGTAAACCTCAGGAAGCCCTTATTCAGGTGGCCATGGGAAGGCTGCCGCTCTCAGATCCCAACCCGAGAGGTGGACGAGCAAGGGAGGATCACCTGGGTAAGCGAGCCTGGGGTTGTGCTCGGGGGAATGCCTCAGGTCACACGTGGTACTATACCCGAGAAAGATGAGGTCCCCGAGCCTTTTATGGGCTGTGTCAACTCGACCTCCCTTCCATCCGATAAACTTCCTTTTTAAAATCCACTATCCCCCTCCTCTTCTGGCAAATCCATTACACACCCCAGTGCATTCAGAAATAATCTTTCTCAGAATCGTTGTTTTCCTGTTCACTATCCGAATACTCCCAATCATTCTTCTTCATGTCCCTCTGTTTATTATTTCCCGCACTCCCAACCTGCTGAGGTAAAACACTACAGTTCCCACAATCCCCCTTGTTTATCTCACGGTTCCAGCTATTCCTGTTTGCCCCGCAAACCCTACCAATCCCGTCCCTCTAATTGTCACTTTCCGTACTCCCAGTCGAAAGTGACCAACAATTACAGTTCCCACAAACCCCCCTACTCATTTCAAAATCCTCCAAAACCCAGCCTTCCGAAATCACCTGCCCATCTAGAACAAAGACTATAATTCCCTATAACACCTCTTCCCCATCCCGTAGGATATTCTGACACTCCAACCCTTCCCCTTTCCAACACAAACACTGTTTTACCTCATGAACGACAACGAACTTGTAAAAAAACTGTTACCTGACATGTCCCGACACAAGGGTTAGGCAAAGTTAGGCAATTGACTTAAATCACACACACCTGACAGCCCTTCCTTTTCCGCACAGGGATAAATGGTGGAGCAAGAGAGCACAGTATGAGGAAGGCAGACCACATGACGAGACAGCTATCCAGGCCCGGCAGTTCAAGAGGAGGAGAAAGGAAGCGAATATCGAGAGGCTAACAAAGAGAGATGCGACCTTGCACTTTTTGACGCAGACCCGCGAAACCTCCACAGAAGGAATCGTTAGATCGAGGACAATAGCCCAAGTTTGTTGCAGCAGATATCAACGGTACACGCAGCATATTGACGCTGATAAGATGGAGCGAGGGAGACTCCTGCTTCCGTGGTACCGGCCTTGACTCCAGCTACAAGGAAAGCTGGAGTCACAGTCAGTGAGTCAAGGGGAGAACCGATACTAACCGGGCTGTGAAGAATGAAAGTCGCAAAGTGCCAGGACGAAAGAAGTTCAAAGAACTGTAAGATTGAAAAGGGGGAGACCAGCTGCAGAAGGGACCGGCACCACGTGCGTGCTGCTCCGAGAAACCCCGGTCCATCCCCATCTGAGTAAAACTGCAGATACCAGAAGGCCATAGGAGAGCCGCCAAGATAGGTCAAAGTGGTCATCCAGGGAGTCAAGCAAAATCCTTGTATAGTCGAAAGCCATTGACCTAAGCACTATAAAGAAAGCAAGGGAAGTGAATTGTGCCACATGAGAAAGCAAGGGAAGTGAATCCCCCTCACAATTGAAAGTAAATGTGAATGTGAAGCTGGAAAGGGTGAACCCGGAAGAGGGATGCGGACCAGGAAGGGGCAAAGTCTAACGTTTCAAGAAACAGTGTGTTGACAAACGTGAACTTGGCAGAGGGATGTCCACTGGAACTGTTTAAAAAGACATTAAGATTTGTGAATGAAGGAAAAGCCATAGTGAACCCGGTGGAGGGAGGCTGAAAGTTTAGAGGGGTCTGCGTCCGGAAGAGGGGGGACCCAGCGGTGAAGCCATCACCCAAGATATATGTACAACAGAACTTTGTGTTTGTTAGTTATGTTTTTTTAAAAACCTATCAGGCCCTCGAAACCAGGAGACTCAACCACTGAAGGCCTTGATATCGATAGGAACAGGATCCGAGCCCGGAAGAGGGAGATCCAGGGGGTGAAAAGCTATCACCCGACACCACGAAGAACAGGGGTCAACGCACGGAAGAGGGGGATGCAAGGGTGAAGAATACTCCCTCTAAGTAAAGCCAGGAAGCAAACTTTCATTTTGTTGAAGGAACTTTTGTTTTGTGATATGAATACGTCAGGTCCTCGAAGGCAAAAGACTCTCAAGGGAAATGAGACTTGGCCATCGAGGCTCCTGATAGACTGGAAAAGAACTGTCGACTCGTTCTGGGAAAGCTTGTGTGTACTGTGCTCCAAAATCCCACTTTACCCTGTGCTCAAAACGTGGGGAAGGGAGAACCAAGCTATCGCATCCTGACATATTATTTGAGAACACTTCTTTCTTTTCTTGAAAACTATCCCACACCCTTTTTGTATTAGTTGTAAGGTTTGGCAATAGGTTTGTTAGTATAGGCCCTTTTTATTTGACACAACGCCACTAGGACTGCCTTATTTTCATTTGATGGTCGACACTTGGCGTTTTTCCAACCTGCATACAGTTTATTAAACACCCTTGAACTGTGATCACTTGTTTCTGTCTTTACTGTTTCCACCATGAGTTCCTTACAGTATTCAGAATGTGCAAGTGCAGCAAGGAAGAGGGTATAGGGGGCAAGTGCTGGGGTGTCCGAGCTCATGGGTGAGCCACAGATGAAGTGCTAGGGTTGTTGAGTGCTACATGGCCAGGAGCCGCATTAGGCGTAAGTGCAAACCTCCAGGGCGTAGGGAGTGCCAAGGGAAGTGCTGAGGGTAGACAGGAGCTGGGCCCATGGGGTGTGGGAGGTCAGGGGCCCGAGGATGGTTAAGGCCCCCGAACACCAATTCACAAGAACTGTGGGATTAGCAGAGGAAAGAAGAAGGGAAGAAGGAGGTAAAGAGGAACGTCTCGAGGAGCTTCCGGAATTTAAGAAAGTCCTGCTCAAGGCGCAGAGTCAGGGGGGAGGCTGTTCCATAGGAAGGGAGCCAGTTAAGGAAAGCGATCAACCAACTACAAACTGTTTAGCAAAACGCTTTACACACAAAGAGTTGCTTCCAGAGGAACGTAGTGGTCTAGAGGGAGAGTATTTAGTAAGATAAAGTTGAAGATAGTGGGGTCCCCGTGCCCAGACAGTCTTGTGGATGATGCAGAGAGATTTTAATTTAATCCGTGCAGCAACCGGGCGCCAGTGAAGACTTTTTAGGGCAGGAGAGATGCGGTCCCTGGTCTGAAGGCCAAGGATAAGTCTTGTTGCCCTATTTTGGATTAGCTGGAGGGGTCGCAGAGTGGAAGAAGGTAGATTCAGGAGGGGGCTATTGCCTAGAGAGAACCAGGGATCGGGTAACATTGAGCCTCTGGGGGTAGGTGAGAAAGGGGAGAATTCCTTTGATAAGGGCTGAAAGTGGGACTTATTGGCAATGTCCAGAGTGTGAGGGAGGAAGGAGAGAAAAGAGTCAAAGATGACTCCAAGGTTTCTGGCTTCAGAAGGAGCACACGGGGGCCCAAGGAGGATGGCCAGAGTGAAGGGAAGAAGGAGATAGTCGGGGTCCTGATGGGAAGGATCTCAGTTTTACAGGCGTTGAGGCAGAGATTGTTGGAGGTGCACCAGGACTGGATGGCAGATAGGCAGTCAGGGAGGGTGCAATAGGATCAGCAGGAAGTTTGAAGAAGAGCTGTATGTGATCTGCGTAACACTGGAAGTTCGAGGAGATGAAGCGTGCAAGCAGCGCTCGGTAGATGTTAAAGAGCCAAGGGGAGAGGATAGAGCCCTGGGGGGCACCACATGTGGAGAAGGAAGGAGGAGAGGAGAAGGTGCCCAGGATGATTTGGGAAGAGCGGTCAGTTAGGAAGGATGTCAGCCAGTCCAGTGCCCGTTCCAAGATACCAAGTGTATGAGGATGGAATGGTGTACTGTATCAAAGGCTGAGGAAAGATTTAGAAGGATGAGGATAGCTGGGGAATTGGAGTTCAGGGATGCGTGCAGTACTTCACAGGCATTCAGAAGAGCAGTTTTCGCCCCTCTGGATGCTCAGAATCCAGATTGATGGTTGTGGAGACTACCAACCAGTTTGGTGTGTCATTTGAGTTGGGGCAAGGCCAGATTCTCCAGCAGCTTCCCTAAGAAGGGGGTGATGGAAATAGGTCAGTAGTTGGCAGGGCAGGTAGGATCTGCTGAAGGCTTTTTCAGGAGTGGGCGTACAAGGGAGTACTTAAGGGAGGACGAGAACGATTGTGAGAAAAGAATGATTGCAGAAATCGGTGAGTGCAGGGGCAAGAGAGCCAATGTTATCATTGATGGTCCTGGATGAGCAAGGGGAAACCTGTTTAGAAAGATACCTTCATGGAGCAGACAACTCTGGTAACTTCTTCAGGTGTGACGGGGAGGAGGTGGAGGAGAAGGAGGAAGGAGGGGGGGGGGGCAAGGGAGGCATGAGGGTGTAGGGTGGGTTGGGAGGGTGGGTAGCAAGGGTGTTCAGGATGTCCTGGGTTTTGGTGGCGAAGTGTGTGGCCAGCACGTTGCAGAGGGCCTGGGAAGGAGAAGGGGAGACAGAGACTGCAGAAGGTTGGCTTGTTCCCTGCAGATCTTGAAGAGTTCAGCCGTGTTGTTGGATGCATAGGAAGCCCAAGCTGTGTGTGGGCTCTTTTCCTGGCACGGATGGTGAGTCTGTATTGCCTTTGGAGTAGGCAGCAGGCCAGTTTGTCAGAGGATGAGCCTGAGGTATGCAACTTCCGCCCCGCCGTCCTGCACTTTCGTTTCAGGTCTGCAAGTTCAGAGTCGTACTAGGTGTTACGCTTAGACAGATTTCAGGCGGATCCTCATGACTGGGGCAAGAATGTCAAGAGTATTGGTGATGGACAGGTGGAGGTTGCTGAGAGCGGAGTCAGAGGTATAGTCAGAGGACAAGGGAAAATGGGGGATGAAGGTGGAAGCGAAGGCAGCAGCTGACACTCATTTCATCGAGTGGATGTTAGTGAACGAGGTTGGCAGGGCTTTTGGGGGGACGGCCAGAGGGCCAAAGGGACACAGGTGGGAGGAGAGGGGAGAATGGTCTGACCAGGAGAGAGTGGTAACTAGAGGGGGGAGAGAGAGAGGTCCGAGTGTATGAGGGCATCAAGAGTGTGTCCAACTGAGTGGGTTGGCCCAGAAGGGAGAATGGAGAGCGAAAGAGAGAGGTGTTGAGGTCGGTGCAGAGCCAGGGGAAGTTCAGTTGGATGTTGAAATCGCCCAGGAGGAGGAGGAGGAGGAGGAGGTTGGAGGTGGGTGAAAGGAGGAACAGAAATCAGCCTATTCAGAGAGGAACAGGGTGGTGACGGCAGGAGGCCGGTAAACGATAGCAATGGTGGAGATGGGAGAGATGACCAACTTGCAAACCAGGCTCTCAAAGGAAGAGTAGAGCTGGGTGGGTACTAGGGTTCATTTGACTGTAGAAAGGATTTGCCTGGGTGGGGGGGGGGGGCGCCGTGGAGTGCGTACAAGATGGACGCCTGATTGTGTGGCTCCGCAGCTCGCCAGATCACCACGGCAGAGACATTATCCTTTACGAGCACGCCTCGACTTTTCAACGGCCCGCAAGAACTCTATATACATGCAGCAACATTCTAGCTTTCATTGAGCCCTCGAGGTGATCTGGTGCCGGAATTACAAGGGACGGACCCACACGGCCGGTGGAGTGATGGCCTCGGTGTGAATATCGTTGGGGACTTGACGGCACCTGATTTCGGGCTGTGGTGCCCGCATTGCTTGCCCTGTGAGTGCGGCTCGTGCCACTGGGAGACAGCCCCTGAATCCGCTTGCATCTGTTGACCGCCCTGTGCCTCTGGCGGTCCTTCTCCAACTTTGGCCTCCTGATTCGGGCCGGTGCCTGCTCTACTCCCACACCTCGGGGCGATGCTGGTTGACTGCTCTCATTTACCTGGCAGCCTAAGTGCGCTGTCTATGCACCGACTATTCCCCTGGGAGCGGCTGGGCAGCTGTGGTTCCCACCCACCCTGGATTGTGTCTCCTTTGAGGGATTGCCTCTGCCTGAGCCCAGACTCCCGGGGGATCCTGTGTGCTTGAGTGCCTTATGCCCAGGTTCTCCGGCTCTTGTTTACCCCATACTGGATGCCTCTCGAGTGGAGCCGTCTCAAGCAGATGCTGTGACCCGCTGCTCCTTCCTGAAGCTAATGCACTTGCCTGCTCCATTTCCACATTGGTCCTCTGGTCAGAACACCGGCAGGCCACCAGCCCTCAGCTGATTCTTCTTCACCATGGCTGCACGGGTTGGCTCTCCATCATCGGGCAGTCTCCTCGCTCTGTTTATATAGTCTGCTGCATGGGTGCTGCTGGACACCGGCACTCCTGCCGGTTACCCTAATCGTGCAAGGGTGACTCCTGGGGCGGCAGCCTGTGTTCCCCTATCCGTGCTGGACCAGCTCACACACTGCTTCACGCCTGAGGTGGGTCCATCCATTTAGGGCGCTGCGCGGCCGGTTGTGTGCACCTGCTGCGAACCCTTGAAGATCTTGCCAAAGCTGTAAACCTGGCATGTATTGCGAGTGCCCCGGCAGCTACCCACTAAGAGCTTTGTTGTTGACTATTGAAGGGCCTTCACTCTGCCCCCGCCGGGGCGCACCTGCAATGTGGGTGGGCTGCCTGCCTTTGGCCCCTAAGCTACGCTGACCTCCTGCCATCAGGCCTTCTGCTTGCTTCATTTGACACTGGCCTGACTCCTTGCCGGGAGCCTTTTAGACCCGGACTGACCCTTGCAGGAGTGTTCACTGATACCGTGCTATCACTTGCCCTCCATTGGTTGGTGCTCCCGTCGCTACTTGCCTTGCGGGGTGTGAGTGGAGTGCGGCCAATCCCCATATACTACTTCTTCCCGCTGGCAGGCACCCAGACCTCAGAAACACGTTTGTGCATGCTGCTGTGCCCGCACGCCCCCACAGTGTTCATCATCCGACACTCTTGATTCTCGGGACGCTGGAGGAGCGGTCCCTGATTCCTCTCTTAAGGTTGCCATAATCATTCTTGTTGTTCCCGGCTGCGGGGCCATCCTCATCTTTCACTGTACCCTCTTGGTCCACCGCTCTGCTTATCCTACTCTCTACGTGCCCTCGCTCCTGTCCCTACCTCCTCTCTTCCATCGGCATCGCAACCATGCTTAAAGGTGGGGGCAAGATGCAAAGCTCCATGAACATGTTTGCCAAATCTGGCCCCAAGGACCCTGCGGGTATTGGTGACACTGCGGCTTGCCCCTCTTCCCCTTTCAGCAAAGAACCCACGGAGCATCAGAAAATGATGGACTTCATGCGGGAGGGGTTTACGACCCTGAACACAAAACTAGATGACATGAGTGGCACGAACAGCGCCATAAAGGCCTGCATGGAGAAAACTGATGCTCGAGTTGGGGAGGTCGAGACCAGAGTCGGGGTGGCGGAGGATGACATTACCGCATTACGAACCGACCGGACTACGCTCACTAAGCAGGTGCAAATTGTTAGCAAAAAGAATGAGGACCTGGAGTCCCGCTCAAGGCGCCACAATATTCGCATCATTGGTGTCCCCGAAGGATAACATCTCAGGTCCCATGTAAGATTTTGTTGAGCACACACTCCTCTCCCTGCTGGATGGTCCTAATTTGTCACCCTATTTCGCCATAGAGCGGGTACACAGATTTCTGAATATGAAACCTAGACCTGGGGGCCCCACCTCGGCCAATCATTGTAAGAGTTCTAAATTATCGGGACAGGGACTCTTTGCTGTTAGCGGCCAGGGCCAAGGAAGAGTTGTCACTGGGTTCGAAAAAGATCCATCTTTACCCTGACTTTTCTGTCGCAGTAAAGCAAGAGCGTAAATCTTTTCTCGCTGTGAAGAAGGGGCTCCAAGACCTTGGGGTTAGCTATGCCATGATGTTCCCAGCCAGACTCCGTGTTGAGCACGCGAAGACGTATTTCTTCATGATCCCTGAGGAAGTGATTAAGTTCCTGGATCAGCACTTCCCGGGTTGATCCTGATGGTCCCTCAGCTATGTTGTTGTTTGTTTACCATGGCTGTAGATAATACACCATTGAGAATGGTTGGTAGCTCTCCTGTACCAGGCCTCTGGAGTCCACTAATTTCTGTTCTCTGTTTTGGTGTTATCCATGAACTATGGCGTCTACTATACTAGCTATACAGTTCCCTGCTGTGTTGAGAAGCAGGCTACCCTCTGCGAACAGCCCCCCATGCTAGGTTGCAGTGGTTTGGTTTATCTATGTTTTGAGGTATTCATCCCCCTGATTGGGAGGGGTGTGGGGGTGGTGGGAGGTGTTATGGGGTACGGGTTACTGAAAATGCTTGATGAGGGTGACGAGACTGTCGAATGGCATAGATCCATCGTTGACTGCTTTATGGGATGACATCCTGGCTGCCCCATTGTATACTTTGTTTTTTATCCACAGGTACTGGATGGCGGATGACACACTAGGGTGCATGTGCTGGAACATTAGAGGGCTATGCAATTACACAAAAATGCGCAACCTTCAGCTATACGCCTTGAAACACTTGTGTATAGGCGCGTTATAAATGCCATATCATAACAACATAAAGCCTGCATCCTCTTCCTGCAAGAGACACACTCGCTAGCGGCAGGCTGCAAAGGATTTGCTAAACTGGAGTCCGCAGCACTACTACACACAATACTCGACCCAAAGTAGAAGCGTTATGACTTTGATTCACAAATCAATACAATTTGTACTGAAAACTACACATGTGGACCCCTTGGGGCGATATGTTCTGACGCATGGTGTGTTGGCGGGGCTGGAGGTGGTGCTGCTTAACATATACAGGCCCTACATCGATGACCCTGATTTCTACATGCAGAGCGCGGACATACTCGCGCTGTATCCTCTTATTCCGACCCTGTGTGGGGTGGGGGGGGACTTTAACACTATTGTCGACCGCTGCCTAGATAGATCCGGGAGCAGGGCCCGCAAACTAACTAGAGCTGCATGGGTTATACTAAATAGGCAGGCAGGATTGAGTATGGTAGATTCATGGAGAATTCTACACCCGAACTCGTGATTATGCATTTTATTCAAGTGTAGACGACTCGCACTCCAGAATTGACCGCTGTCTGATATCTGGTGCCTTGATAGGCTGTGTGGGTGATGCGGGAATAACTCACATATTCTGACCAATCCCCAATTACACTGACCTGAACGACCTACAGTTCCCTGGGCGTTCATGGAGGCTTAAACCACAGGCACTCTTATACCCAGTATACAGGTCCCAACTGGGTGAATGCGTGAGTGAATACTTTGATACTAACACGGGCACAGTCGACTCCCTTGCCACACTTGGGATGCTTTTAAACCTTATATTAGGGGCATGGCCCTGGCCAAGGAAGCAGGGATCCTTAAGGCTATACGCAGGAATATTCAGAATAGTGAGACCTCCCTCAAATGCCTTGAGGCAAATGCTGCGGACCCGTCCCCGCAACCCTTGGTGCAATAAAAGAGGCCCTTGACGTATTCAGAAACGGTGCTGATAGAGAGTTGAAGTTTCTTGATTACCCGACAGCTGCACACCAATACGGTGAGGGCGAGAGGCCGGGCGGGTTGCTGGCCAGATTGGTTTGTCAGGAAGAGGGTGGACGATACATTCCACTAATACAGTGGTCTTCAAACGTTTTTGACCTGGGCTCCCCCGAGCAAAATGTGGGCAGGCCGGGGGCTCCCCAAAAATGCCAAATGGACAGTATGTACCAATGGCTATGAACTATTGCATGCTGTCACCGCACCCTACTCCCAGTATAGTCCCTGGGCTCCCCCACTCCTACCCAGTCCCTGAGCTCTGCCCACCTTATCACAGACCCTGGGCTCTCCCCCACCATGTTCCCACCACTATCCCAGTGCTCCCGCCCATCCAACACAGTCCGAGGGCCAGTGGGAGCTGGTGAATTTTTTAAGCAGGGGGCAGAAAAATTTCCCACAAAAATGCCATAGCAACCGAGCACAACAAGGGAGCCCGAACAAATCAATGGGGGTTTGTAGGGGGTCGAGGGGTTTCCACCTGTGAATTCTTTTTAAATCATTGGTTAAAATGATGAATTTTAGAGCATAATTCTAAAAAAAAATGGGTAAAAAGCCAAACAGTTTGCAATTGGCGCTGGGGGGGCGAAGGGGGAAAGCATGGTATTTTTGACTGGACATCTATGATAGATATCCAGTAAAAAATAGACCATCCCTGTCCACTGGACTCCACAGCACCTCAGAAGGAGAACTGATTTTGGCAGGTGGGTAGGGGGATTGTGCAACAAAGGCATTTTTAAAATGCCTTTGTTGTACAACCCTCCTTCGGCCCTGAATCCCCCCACTCGCCAAAATCAGCTCAACAGATCAAAATAAACACACACACACACACATTCACACAGCAATCACTCTATCATTCATATCAGCTCCCATAACTATACATTCACTCATAACACAAGCATACACATATTTAAATAAAAAATAAATTAACATAAACGTACCTTCTGCATCCCGGGGATCTGAAATGTAAAAAAAAAAATGAATTTTTGTTTTTTAGATTGGAGGAAATGGGCAGGGGCGGCTCACATGGTTGGACTGCACCATAAAACTGTCTCAGGCACCATAGAAAAAGTGGCCGCAGTTGCAAATGGATATTCATTCCTTTAGTCACAGACTGTTTGAATAGTACCCAAGGGCTTTTTTGTTAAAATGTAAGCAGATTGTGATGGCCCATTCCTAGCTTTTGTGATTGGAAGTACAGAACCCTCAGGAGCCATGTCAGGCCTATACTGGCTACTACCAGCTACTTACTAAGCTCTGAGAGGCTTGGGGTAGGGACATTATGGTAGATATAACTGACGAGAAGTGGGAGGCTATGTGCATGCAGGCCCGATTTGTTTCACTTAATTCAATATAAGGTACTTCACAGGTTCCATTACACCCCTGCCAGGCTCCATATCATGTCACATGATCATTCCCCACAATGCCCAAGATGCCACACTGATAAAGCAGACTACCTACACATACTCTGGGCCTGCCCTCGAATGGGTTTGTGCCGCTATATCTGCTATGCTAGAGCGCTTTGTCGATTCTAATCCCATGAATTGTTTATTCCATGAACTCCCGTTGCTTGCGGGCAACATCTGTAAACTTGCTAGTCTGTGTCCGCTCCTTCCAAAGTGCTGCATGCTGCTGCTGTGGATCAGACCCACCAGCCCCACCATAAATCAATGGCTCAGAGATGTCACCTGGGCTTCGGACATGGAGGAATGCTGGATCAGTATGCAGCCAGAGAGTTGTAAGTCCTGAGACATATGGCCCCCCCTTCCGGGCATTCTTACTAACGTTGATGGACGATCCTATAGATGGCCCAGAGGTATCGCCTTCCCAAGCCCCTCATGAACCCCAGTAGAACTATGGAATATTCATGCTTTTACGAGTTGTTGTTGCAGCCTATGTAAGAGCTCATGCTTTTTACGCTGTACCATGTATCCCGTGTTGTGATCCACGCTGTACCTTGTAAGATCTTATTTGACAGTCTTGTTACCTTGCCAAGGGAACAATAAATAAAGTAATTAAAAAAAAAAGAAGTGATTTGCCTACTGGCTTGGGTAATGCTTACTCTTCTCTTTACTTCAGCAACTTCTACAATGATAGAATACTTTTCTGGATGTTATAAGATTCAAGCTTCAGAAGAGAAACCGATTTAGATATACACGACCATTCTTTGAAGAAGATTTTTAGCTTCAAAGAACGGTAAGAGCTTGCATTCCCTTTCACTCATACAGAGTGTCACTTTTACTCTTGTCAGGAATCATAATTGTCCATACGCGACCTCTCTTTCATGTGATAATACTTGCAACAATTTGCAAAAGTCAATGTTATCCTTCAAGTGACTTCAAACAGCGTTCTCCCTCTCAATTGGATACACGCGACCACACCGGTAAAGGTCTTTAGTCAACAATGGAAAAACTGAAAGCTTTTAGTCTACGCAAGCACTCTAATGGGTATTAAATGTGCACATGATACATTTCCTTTGTTGTTAGGGCTTCTTATAGCAACAAACAAACAACTTTTACTCGCTTCCACTTCTACACAAGTTATAATTGAGCTGGCTACAGTTACCGGCAAGGGGTTTTCAATGAATCAGAGTACAGAGCTTCACTCACCGGCTCCAGAAACACTGCGGTTACGGCGGTTTCCATTTCCCAACTTATCTTCCTGTAACTACTACTTCAGGCACTCTTGGGACCCACACCCTTCTGCAGCATAGTGTCTCCGGTCCGGCCTCGACCTCTGTCCCTCGGCTTGCATCTGCACACGGGCCTCAGGTTGCTGCACAACCCCAGCTTTGCAGTCACAGCTACTAGGCGCACCTGGGAAGACTTTTAACTTAAGCATGTCTCTTTCAGTGCAGCCACGGCCAACAGGGTTTGTGAACACAGCACCAACTCAGAGCCTGCAGGTGAAATCTACTCTTCTCTCATCCTTGCATCCCTTAAGTGATCACACGTCCTCATGAACTGCCAGCCTCATGCTATTCTCCTTCTGCTACTATTGCCAGCCTTCCAGCTCCTGCTCCAGCTCCTTCTCTCTGCTCCTTCCTGCTGCAGCCTTTTATCCCTCTCAGATGGGGCGATTGACTTCAGGTGCAGGCCCTTAATGTTTATTGCCTGACCCTGGCAAAGGCAGTTAGACCTATTTGCCTGCCCTCTACTTCGGCATACCTCCCAGCCCTCTTCTTCATCACAGTCCCTGAGGGAGCCTAGGACATGTAGTTAATTCTAATGAAATTAGGTTTTTCCACTCATTTTACATTGTTAAAGCAATTTTAATTTCCTTAAAATTCCTTTTTGGAAGAGGGATTGTGGGTTTTAGTCTTTTCAGAGGCAGATGGTATAGAAAAGGCAACACTTCCTTCATTACTTTTATTTATGTATTGCCAACTTGTTAGGCACTTATACCGGAAGCAAATACTGTTCCAAAGCGCCCACAGGGCAACAGGGGATAATAGACAATGTTATTACAACAACATTAATTAAGTACAACAAAAAGATGCAATGGGGAGGGGACGACAAACCTACCATGCCTTGCGAGTGTTCAGAACGTGCAAGTGCAGAGGTGAGAGGGGTGTGCGATAGGTGCTGTGATGCTCATGGAGAGAACCAGGTGAAGTGCTATGAAGTGCTATGAATTGTAAGTGCAACTTCCAGTGGTGGAGGGTGAGCCGAGGCAAGTGCAGAGGACTGGCAGTAGCTGGGAAGATGAGATGTGGGAGGTCAAGACCACGAGGATGCATAAGGGCCCAGCACACCAGTCAAGCTACTGTGAGATTAGCAGGGCAGTGAGAGAAGGAAACGGAAAATAGGAAGGTCTTGAGGCTTTTCCAGAATTTAAGGAGGTCCTGCTCAAGAGGAAGAGTGGCAGGTGCGGGGGGGATGTTCCGCAGAAAGGAGCCTGATGAGGAGAGCGATCGGCCACCTGCTCTCTGTTTCGCAAACTGCTTCACCCGCAACGAATTGGTGCCAGAGGACTGCAGGTGTCTAGAGGGGGATTATTTGGTCAGAAAGAGGTGCAGGTAGAGTCGTCCCGGCCCCAGATAGCCTTGTGGATGATGCGGAGGGATTTGAATTTAATCTGTGCTGCAATCGGGAGCCAGTGGAGACTTTGTAGGGCAGAAGAGATGCAGTCTCCTGGCTTGAGGCCAAGGATAAGTCTTGCTGCCCTATTCTGGATTAGCTGGAGGGGTCTTAGAGTGGACAGAGGTAGATTAAGGAGGAGGCTAATGCAATAGTCAAGCCTAGAGAGAACCAGAGCCCGGGTAACATTGAGTCTCTGGGGGAAGGTGAGGAAAGGTAGAATTCCTTTCAGAAGGGAAGCCGAAAGTGGGACTTCTTGACAATGACCTGCGTATGAGGGAGGAAGGAGAGAGAGGAGTCGAAGCTGACTCCGAGGTTTCTGGCTTCCGTGGAGCGAGCAAGGGGAGAGCCCATGGAAGATGGCCAGAGTGAAGGGAAGAAGACGGGTGCCGGGGTCCCAAAAGGGAAGATCTCAGTTTTGCTGGCATTGAGGCAAAGATCATTAGAAGTACACCAGGCCTGGATGGCTGAGAGGCAGTCCGGGATGAAGGAGGGTGCGCAGGCGTCTGTAGGAATTTTTAAGAAGAGTTGTGATTCGTCAGCATAGCACTGGAAGTTGGGGGAGAAGGAGGAAATGAGGCCTGCCAACAGAGTAAGGTCTGGACATTAAAGAGCCAAGGCGAAAGAATGGAGCCCTGGGGGTCACCACAGGTGGAGGAGGAAGTATGGGAGGAGAAAGTGCCCAGTATGACTTAGTGCAGTCAGTTAGGAAGGAGGTAATCCAGTCCAGTGCCCGTTCCAAGATACCAAGGGTGTAATGGAGCCTTTTTATGAGGATGGAGTGGTTCACTGTGTCTAATGCAGAAGAGAGATCAAGCAGGATGAGGACAGCAGGGGAGTTGGTATCAAGGGATGCAAGCAGTTCTTTTTGCGCGTGATCAGAAGAGTAGTCTGTGTGCCTTTGGCTGCTTGGAATTCACACTGATGGCCATGAAGACTGCCAACAAGTTCAGTGTGGGAGTTAAGTTGGGGGAGGGCCAACTTCTCGAGCAGTTTCCTCAGGAAAGGGTGATGGATGTGGGGCGATAGTTGGATGGGCAGGAAGGGTCTGCTGATGTTTTTTTAAGGAGGGGGCTGCTTGAGGGAGGCTGGACTAGAGCTAGTAGCAAAGGAGTGGTTACAGAGATCAGCGAAAGAGGAAATGTTATCCTTGATTGTTCTGGAGGAGCAAGGGGCAACCTGTTTGGAAGAGATCTTCATGGAGTTGACAACTCTAGTGACTTTTTCCCGGGAGACATAGGCGAAGGGTGAAAAGGAGGAGGGAGGGTGGCCAGAGGAGCCAAGGGGTGATACTGTTCACTATGTCCTGGGTTTTGGAGGTGAAGTGAGTGGCAGGTGCATTGCAAAGGGCCTGGGAAGAAGTAGGGGCAGAGAATACTGCGGTCGGGTTGGCAAAGTTCCCTGCAGATTTTGAAGAGTTCAGCCGTGTTGTTGGACGCACCAGATACTCGTGCCGGAGTGTGGACCCTTTTTTTTTTTGCATCCAAAGGGAGTCGGTAGTGCCTTTGGAGCAGGTGGCAGGCCAGTTTGTCACAGGGTGAACCTGCAGTTTGCCACTTCCGTTCTTCAGCCCTGCGCTTACATTTTTGGTCTGCAAGTTCTGAGTCATAACAGGTGTTACACTTGGAGGCAGGTTTCAGGCGGATCCTCATGACTCGGGCGAGGATGTCAAGGGTGTTGGAAATGGAAAGATAGAGGTTGCAAAGAACAGAATCAGAGGTACAGTCTGAGTTGGGTGGGCAAGGAAGAATGAAGGTGGCTGTGAAGGCAGCAGCTGACACTCGTTTCATCGAATGGATGTTCGTGAACGAGGTTGGCACAGCTCTGGGAGGAGTTGTCACAGGGCCATATTGACCCAGGTGGGAGGTGAGAAGTGAGTGGTCAGTCCAAGAGAGAGGGGTGACCAGGGGAGATGAGAGAGAAAGGTCGGAATGGATTAAGGCATCCAGCGTGTGTCCGGCAGAGTGGGTTGGACCAGAAGGAAGAATGGAGAGGGATAGGGAGGTGCAGAGGGCAATGAAGAGGGTGGATGCTGTGCACAGAGAGTCTAAGTGGATGTTGAAGTCGCTCAGGAGAAGCAGGTTGGAAGTGGTAGAGAGTAAGGAGGAACAGAAATCAGCCCACTCAGAGAGAAAGAGAGAGGAAGCGTCTAGAGGCTAGTAAACGGTAGCATTGGTCAGGGTCAGCAATGCTGCGCCCTCAAGCCCCAGGGTCCATGGATGCGCATTATACATTTTCACCAAAAAAAAGGGTGGAGGAGGGAGAGATTACCAATTTGCATACCAGGCTCTCAAAGGACGAATAAAGCTGAGTGGGTAGGATGGAAGAAGGAATCCACTCAGGGAAGATTAAGGCAACCTCACCACCAGCCTGGTGAGGTGGAGGCTTGGAGGTGATCTTAAAGCCGTCAGATAAGAGTGAGTCAAAGGAAGTGACTGAGCTGGCATTGAATCAAGTCTCAGTGAGTGCAAGTATGTCCAGGTCAGTGTCTTCAAGGAGAAGGCAGATGTCAGCAGAGTGTTTGATGGCTGAGCGTGCGTTGAGGGTCACCAAGTGGAGACTGTCGCTGCCTTTGAAGGTTTTTTGAGGTGGAGTACAGGAGCCTGGTACTTCAGTCAGAGGTGGTAGAGCAGGGTGGTAGGGGAGAGGCAGGAGAAGGACAGAAGTTGATGAGGGATGGCCGGATCCGGTCAAAGAGAAGGAGGTAAGCCTGAGGGCCCTGAACCAGGATTTTGCCTGTGAAGTAGACATTAATGAAGCAGCGAGATGAGTAGAAGCCAGTCAAGGGGACTTCCCACTTAGTGCCGTCATTAATGGTAGTGGAAGAGTAAGGGGAGAGAGTAGAGATGAGATGAGAGGTCCATAGGTCTGGTGATAGGACAGAAAAAAGGATGTCAGTGAAGATTTCTCTGGAGGATGCACTGACATAGGTGTCTGCAATTGGGAGGCAGGGTTTTCAGAAAGGATGTCTTTTTTATGCTTTTTCCATCCATATTTTGTGAGAGAGGGAGGATAAGTGATAGTGTAGCAGTTGGTGCAGATTGGTGCGATGGCGTGTGCCATCTCAGAGCGAGAGGAGAGAGCAAGAGGCAGAGACATAGAGGGAGGGTGGGGGCTGCAGTGCACAGTTCTGACCTTTACTCGCAGGCGGCAATGGATAAGAGTAAAATTTACAAAACAAAGTAGGATGAGAGTACACCTAGATTCAACTTTTAAGCTAACGGACACAAACAATGCAGGATGAGAGCACACCTAAATTTGACTTTTAAGCTAAAAGACACAAACAATGCAGGATGAGAGCACACCTAAATTTGACTTGTAAACTAACAGACAACAATAATGCAGGATGAGAGCACACCTACATTCAACTTTTAAGCTAAAAGGCACAAGCAATGCAGGATGACAGCACACCTAATTCGACATTTAAGCTAAAAGATACCAACAATAAAGGATGACGGCACACCTAAATTCAATTATTTATACACAGGTATTGCAACACAGCAGTACTGAAGTGGAGGCAGTGAGGGTTCAGGAAGGGTAAAGCAATGTAAAAATATTGACCATGAAGTACAGGGGAGAGGAGCCAGCTGAGATCAAGCAATGAGAGTGTAAGGAGTGGCACAGGCAAGAGTCAAGGAGAGATGATGCAGGCAATGGAGTAAACAGTCGGTACTCACGTAATAGCAGAACGGGGATGCCATTGTCTAAGAGCGCATGGATGAAGTGCCCAGCATCAAGGTCTATTTCTTAGCCTGTAACAAGGAACGGGGGCGCATGCCCAACCAGGCTCAGACAGGGTCTTCAATGTGGGCCTTAGATTGAATGGGCCGGCTCCCGCCTACTGTTTGCAGTGATTGCTGATGAGAACCTAGCCACCCAATAGGAGGGGAACAGTCTCAGGCAAACAAGGCAGGATGAGAGCACACCTAAATTGGACTTTTAAGCTAATGCACACAAACAATGCAAGATGAGAGCACACCTAAATTTGGCTTTTAAGCTAAAAGACACAAACAATGCAAGCTGACAGCACACCCAAATTCGATTATTTATACACAGGTATTGCAACACAGCAGTACTGAAGGGGAGGCATTGAGGGTTCAGCAGGGGTAAAACAATGTAAGAATATTGACCATGAAGTACAGGGGAGAAAAGCCAGCTGAGATGGAGCAATGAGATTGTTAGGAGTGGCACAGGCAAGAGTCCAGCAGAGATGGGGCAGGCAATGGAGTAAACCGTCGGCACTCACGTAATAGCAGGACCCCTCCTGCCATAGTCTTAAGAGCGCATGGATGAAGTGCCCAACATCAAGGCATATTTCTTAGCCTGTACTAAGGGAGTGGGTGGAGGGGTGCAAGCCCAGCTAGGCTTAGACAGGGTCTTCAATGTGGGCCTTAAATTGAATGGGCTGGCTCCCGCCTCCCGGTTGCAGTGATTGGCCAATGAGAACCTAGCCATCCAATAGGAGGGGAGCAGGCTCGGGCCACATGATGCCTCCTGAGGGCTACAAAGAGGGTGGCCATCTTGAGGAGGCCAAAAACAGCAGGGAAAATCAGGAAAATGATTTCGTTTTTTTCTTTGGTGGGTGTCTCCACTTGTCAATCAACAGGATAAATGCTGCTTTCTTTTTAAAAGTATACAAAAAGATTAGCAACAGCGATGCACAACGATTATGGAGCCACACATAGGCTTACCGACATCATAGGAGGCATAGATGAGGTCAGGGCAAAGAAGAGTAGATGCAGGGCTGCCGGAGCACGTTCAAAAGCGTTTTCCCAACCGCATACTCTTGGCATTGAGGACGATGTTTATTTGTAGGGATTCAAAAGACCTGTTCTTTTGATATGAAAAGTTGAGGGGTTTCAACCTTGGAGCTTACCATTTTAGTCTTACTAAGAGGTTGGAATATATTAAAGTTACAATAAGCCAGAACCTCCTCTGACATAGTGGCAATAGTATCCCTCTCAGGGAAGAAATACTGTGCTTCATCCCACGGAATCTCCTTACTCCACCCAGGTGATCCTCCCGCAGTACACCACCGCCAGGATTGGGATCAGGAAGCGTCTGCCCTTTCCTGGCCACCTGGGAGGAGACTCCAGGCAGGGTTTTGGTGAGGGATCCGGAGGAGTCCCCACAAAGGTTAGGTGGAGAGGGAGACATCCCTCCCTAACACCGTGGAGATACAAGACTTTCTTTTTCCACGTGCATTGGTGAATTGCCAAGACAGGAATATATATATATTTTAAACAACTTTTTATTGAGTTTTGTATAACAACCGGTATATCGTAGGTCACAACGTTTGCCACAGTAAAACATTGGCACCCATATCTCTGATCCAAGGCGTACCTCCCATCCTCCCCTTGTCTCTCCCCCTGCCCAGATTCAATCTCCTACATCTTCACCTTCTTCCCTGTTTTCCCCAGATCTTTACATGTTCTTATGGACATCCCCTGTGTTTGTACACCAATCGCTCCCACCACTTGATGATGTCCATCCCTGTCCTCCAAGGTACGATTGTTAGGGTTTAAGGGCTAATCCACTTTTCCACAGTCGCTCGTTTGGCCATTATACACGCTGTGTTTATAAAACTTGTCTCAGATCTAGCCATTTCCTCCTCTCCCCAAATCCCCAGTAATATCCCCTTGGGTTCCCAGTGTAGTGGCCTCCCATAGGTCCTTTCCACTTCCCGTTTTACCCTTTCCTAGTACCTCTGCAGTTTAGGGCACTGCCACACCATGTGGATAAAAGTCCCCTCCTAGGTTTTACATTTGGAACAGGTGTCGTTCTGCCCTTTACCCATTTTCTTTCGCTTTTCCCTGGAGTAGTAGACCCTATGCAAGTATTTAAATTGTATCAGCCGCAGGCGGGCAGCAATGGCAACTTCTCTGGGGTATTGTAGGGCCTCCCCCATTCATCATCCACGATCTGCCCCAAGTTCCGCACCCATCCCTCTTTCAGCTTGTCCAACCCTGTCACGGAATTAAGATTTAGCGCTTTATAGAGGGTTGAGACCTGCTTTCAGTGAGAAACCTGAGGTGTTTCTCCCAGGCTATTCCCGGGCATCCTTTGTTCAGGTGGCCAGGGGAGGGCCATTGCTTTTGGATCCCATCCCTGGGGGCAGACGAGCGAGGCAGGATCACCTGGGCAGGGGGCCCTTGGGAACTATGGGAGACATGCCCTCGGGTGAGACATGGTATTCTTCCTGTTCCGATACACCCCTACCCGACATTCCCTCAGTTGTCATGGAATATTGTCAGCAGTTTCCCACTGTACCCCAGTACCTTTTTGTAAGGAAAAGGCAAAACCATCAGGGAAAACAAAGGCCATCCCTAAATTCCAACATGAGTTTTACCCCTCTTTCCTCGAAACCCACTTTTCAACAACCCTGCATTCAAGCCCCTTTTCCTGAGAAAAGTCTACAACATCTTTATCCCTTTTTGTAGAACACCATAATTCCCATAATCCCATTCCCCTATTGGCATACCCAAGGACTGAGACGAAGAAGAGAGGGACTAAGAGTATACGGATTACCAAGGAAAACCCCTTAGGAAACAGAAAACAGACTATCACACCTTGACAGTAGGCTGTCTGTCATGATTCCTGCCCCTCATGTCCCCAGCCCTCCTGGAGCCAGACCACAATCACCTACATGGCCCTCCAGGGCCTCTCCATCCCTCCAAAGACTCTTTTGGAGTCAGACTTGGCGCTTGTGGCAGCAGACTCACTCACTCCTATAGGATAACATGGGGATTGGACTTGTAGTGCGTTGATGGGGACAAGATGGATGCCCCCACATATTTCGGTTCCCAGAACTGCATGTGCAGTCTAGTCTTTTGGGTGTGGTTCAGCCCAGAGACACCGGGGCTACCCAGAGACTATTTTTAAAGACTGTACGAGCTTCAAACGCTTACCTGAATCCCAGCCGCTCTGGGGGAACTCTGTCTCTGGAACTTCTCAACCATCTGCAAGAGGGAAAAGACACTCCAGGTTAGCGTGGAAGCATCTAGAGGCGCCGCATACCGCGCTTACTCACCGCATTTCTTCTTCATAACCGGCATCCACGCTGAAAACGTCGCGGCACCTAAAAGAGACAGAAAAAGAACTCAGTTCAATAGAAATACGAAAGGGTCGCATCGCGCTCTCACTCACCTTCAGCGCTACTCATCTCAGCAGCACGTCACCATCCCCGGACGCTGGCCATCATCTAAGGAAGGAAAGGAACGAAGTTGGAGAACTGTTCAAAAGACTCATTATACTTACCTGTCGGACTCTTGCCAGTGAAGTAACTAGGCAGCAACGAGCCCGCATCAATCAACGCGCCCCTGTGCTGAAAGCAGGACGGAGAGCACACTTTCCAAGAAAACAAGGTGAGCTTTGGATCAAAGGGAAGAGTTGGACCACGGGGAAGAAGGGGTTCAAGCACACAGAGACAATAGGGAGTTAAACTCTACCAATCCTGTGTTTCAGGCCCAGTCTCCAGTCGAGTAGACTTCAGGGAAGGGTTTGAGGTCATAAGAGGTCAGAACAGGCTGAGTGACGTCCCCGTGGATACCAGGTGAGCGTTACAGAACACAAAGCCTCACATCAAAATCCACCTGGGCGTCATGGAAACATCAGAAACCGACCAGTTAGCCCACATGTTGGGGCAGCTACATTCCAAAGTACATGCAGCCAGGCAGGAGACCAACACCCTGAGGAGAGAGCTGATAGTAGCCAAAGAACGCACTGATGATTTAAGCCGGCAACTTCTCCAGTGACAAGCAGGGCATGCACCATTGCCGGGAAGCGTGCACTCGATGCCAGCACCATCAGCAAATCCCGTTCAGATAACCCTTCCTGGGGCAGTTCCCTTGGCCACGCCCGAACGATTTACGGGGGATCCCAAGAGGTTTGCAACGTTCATGAACCAGTGCCGCCTGCACTTCCTTTGTAGACCAGGGGCCTTTCCGAATGACCAATCACGGGTCGCTTTTGTGCTATCCTACCCGAGTGGTAGCGCTGTGGACTGGTCTGTACCCTTTGTGGCCCAAGACGATCCTTTGCTGCATGACTTCAGGGACTTTCAGCAGGAGATGAAAAAGCTGTTCGCCCGTCGTACTCATGGGCAGGCATTAGGCAACAAACTTCTGTCCCTACGCCAAGGGAATCAAGACCTATTAACATACATAGCCACGTTCAATAGACTCGTTGTTGAAGCAGAATGGCCAGTGGAGAAGAGAACCACGTTATTTCATAGGGCGTTGCGGGGGGGGAGCTCAAGGATGTTCTCGCACAAGTAGTGAACTCCCCGAAAGACTGCTCAGAATTCATTGACATTTGTGTTCAACTGGATCATAGGTTGCAGGACCGAAGAGCAGATCGAACCAGACCGGACCCTCGCCCTATGTATGTGCGTTCAAAGGACAATATTGCCCGCACAACGGAAGGTTCAGGAGAACCAATGCAAATCGGGGGGGTCAGATCCCCCTTGACTAAAGCGGAAAGGGATAAAAGGAGACAGCAGCAGTTATGTCTGTACTGTGGAAGGTCAGGTCATTTCCTTAAAGTGTGCCCTGTGAAGCCACCGAGGAGGACGGTAGGGGCCACGGACAAGGAAGATACAATCAAGGAATCGGAAAACTCCCCAGCCCGGCAAGCGTAGGGGTCCACTTGTCGTGCGAAAAAAGTGAACTACAGACCTCCCATTCTGTGGTCTTGATCAATCACCAACAACCATCTTGGATGCACACAGTAAGAGCGTACATTGACAGTGGAGCCGCTGGGAATTATATCGACCAGGATCTTGCGGCAAAGATGGGGCTTCCGTTACGCCCTAAATCAACCGCTGACACTGTTACCACTGTCGACGGCACGGAAATAGCTTCTGGTCCAGTATTCCAATGCACTGCAGCTTTAACCCTTCTGTGCCAGGATGGACCCCAAGAATCTATCGTTTTCGACCTCATTAAGGCACCACAGTTCCGGTTGATTTTGGGAATGCCATGGGTGGTAGCTCACAATCCTCTAATCGATTGGCGAGCAAAAGAATTGGCCTTTCCCGAGACTTGCGCCCACACATGTTATCGCCAAGAGAAACAACCAATAGACACCAGAACCTCCACGATTGCGACTGTGGCAATCGGCACCCTACCAAGTGAATACCAAGACTTTCAAGATGTCTTTCAGAAACAGGCTAATACCACGCCACCGCATAGACCATACGATTGCCAAATCGACCTGATACCCGGCGCACTCAAAGAACCAGAAAACCAGCACCTGAAGGCCTATCTTGACCAATACCTGGCCAACGGGTTCATCCATCCCTCGAAGTCTCCAGCAGCCAGTCCTCTATTCTTTGTTCCGAAAAAGGAGGGGGACTTGAGAACGTGCATCGACTATCGCGCACTGAACCAGATTACCGTAAAAAACCGCTACCCCCTGCCACTGATCCCTGAGTTGCTTGATCAAGTCAAAGATGCCCAAATCTACACAAAACTAGACCTGAGGGGGGCATATCACCTTATTCGCGTAAAACAGGGGGACAAATGGAAAACCGCTTTTCGCAACAAATACGGCTTGCACAAGTATCGAGTAATGCCCTTTGGCCTTTGCAACACACCTGCAGCATTTCAATACTTAATGAACAATGTCCTATGGGAATTGATTGATGTCTCTGCTCTAGTGTACATCGACGATATTCTAGTATATTCCGCATCAAAGCAGGACCATGTTAAACACGTCCGATCCGTATTGGAGAAACTCCGTCAACACCAGCTCTACGCCAAGCTTGAAAAGTGCTCATTCCACGTCTCCGAGGTGGAATTCCTGGGCTTTATTGTACAGCCCGAATGGATGTACACAAGCTAGATGCTATCCTGAACTGGCCATCTCCAAATTCATTCAAGGGGGTTCAAAGTATGTTGGGTTTTGCAAACTTCTACCGCCGGTTCATCCCAGGATTTTCGCAAATCGTGCATCCCATCACGTCATTGCTAAGGAAAAGCAACAAAAAGTTCCAGTGGACAACAGAAGCCGAGGAAGCTTTCCAGGAACTCAAAGCAAGATTCACTTACGCCACCCTCGCCATGATCTCCTATCCCTGGTGGAAACGGACGCCTCAAGCATGGCTATGGGAGCTGTCCTCTCACAAAAGGACCCCGAAACGAGCCAGTTACACCCTGTTGCCTTCTGGTCACGTAAATTCACACCCCTGAACTCAATTACGCTATCACAGACAAAGAAATCCTGGCCATTAAGTCAGCCTTTAAGGCATGGCGGCACTACCTCCTGGGCGCCAGACACACAATCACCGTAATAACTGACCACCGGAACCTCCAGTACCTAAAAACGGCAAAGGCCCAGTCCTCACGACAACTACGTTGGGCTCTTTTTTTTGCTGAATATGACTACGTGATTACATTCCGACCAGGGGTGAAAAACGGGAAGGCTGATGCCCTTTCCCGTATGGGGGTGGAAGAGCAAGGGTATCAGACCCCTGACATAATAGCAATCATCCCGAGTGACAAGCTCCTAGGAATCACAGCAACCATAACTCGGAAAGAATTACATGAAGAAATCCAAAACCTGATGAGCAATTACAAGCGTGGAGTGCACAAGGAGAACATTACATGATAAAAGATCAGTTACCCTACTTCAGGCATCGTTTATTCTTACCAAACCAAGAACTACGAGAACAAGTCATGTCCGGTTATCATGATTCCTTGATCGAGGGCCACCCCGGAATCGCTAAAACGCTAGCCAAGGTAAAACTAAATTATTGGTGGCCCACGTGGCGTAAAGACATTATCCAATTCATCCTATTTTGTGGAGTGTGTGCTCAAAACAAGTCATCCAAGCAGAAACCGGCTGGGCTATTACAACCATTGGAAATCCCACCAGCACCCTGGCACACGTTGTCCCTCGATTTTATTACTGACTTACCACCCAGTCACGGGTTTAACACTATTCTTGTGGTCGTGGACCTATTTTCAAAAATGGCACATTTCATTCCTCTTAAGGGGCTCCCAAAAGCTTCCACTCTGGCAAAGGTATTTCTTGAAGGCATTGTGCGGCTCCATGGGTTTCCTTCAGTTTTAGTCTCAGACCGAGGTACTCAATTCGTATCTTACTTCTGGAGAAAATGCTGCTCTATGGCCCAGATCGACATCCGGCTATCCACCAGTCACCATCCCCAAATTGATGGTCAAACTGAGAGGACAAATCAGACGCTCGAGCAGTATCTGCGTTGCATGTTACACCAAGCTGAAGGAAGCTGGTTTGACCTATTATGGATAGCTGAATATGCTTATAATAATTCCCTACACACCAGCATTGGGCAGACACCCTTTTATACCATGTATGGCAGGCACCCACGTACTTCTGAGTTGGACGTTCCTACTACCCTGGAAATGCCAGCAGTCAAAACCTTGCACACAACCATTTCTCAAACCTTTAAAAGGGCAGCTGAACACCTACTTCAAGCTAAGAATCGCCAAAAGAAGTTTGCTGATCAACACCGAGCAAAGGCCCCCAACTACCAAGTGGGAGACAAAGTCTGGCTGGCGTCTAAAAACGTGTCCATTAAAGGAACCCGAACTTTCCGTCCAAGATACCTGGGTCAATTCACCGTCACCTCTGTGATAAATCCTGTGTCGGTCAGACTAGCTTTGTCGTCGAACATGCAGATTCATCCTGTGTTCCACGTGTCTCTCCTTAAACCTGTTCAAGCTGGGACCCGGGTATCAACGCCACCGCAGCCAGTAGTTGTCGTCGGGGAGCCAGAATTCGAAGTCAAGGACATCCTGGATTCAAAGTATGTCAGATCCAAATTATACTACTTAGTAGACTGGAAGGGGTATGGTCCACGAGACAGGACATGGGAGCCTTGTGAGTACATCCATGCACCTTGCTTGCTTAGACGATTTCATCAAAACCATCCAAACAAACCAGGACCAGACACAAGAGCCACCTTGAGAGGGGCCTTGGTGGGCTTTGGGGGGAGTGCTGTCCTGATTCCTGCCCCTCATGTCCCCAGCCCCCCAAGGTGTCAGGCTGGAGCCAGGCCACAATCACCTACATGGCCCTCAAGGGCCTCTCCATCCCTCCAAATACCCACTTGGAGTCAGACTTGGCCCTTGTGGCACCAGCTCACTCACTCCCATAGGATTACATTGGGGATTGGACTTGTAGTGCATTGATGGGGCCAAGATGGATGCCCCCACATATTTCGGATCCCAGTACTACATGTGCAGTCTAGTCTTTTGGGTGTGGTTCAGCCCAGAGAGACCTGGGATACCCAGAGACTATTTAAGCCACGCCCAGGCTGAGAAACATGCTTTGTGTTTTCTGCACCTGCAGCGTGACACTCTCAGCTCCTGCAAGAACAAGAACACCGTTAGGAACAGCCTTACCGTGCGGCGCTTCTGCCCATCATTCATCGCTTCTTCTGTTCTGCGGGCATCTTTGGCGTGTCATTCCCATCCCGGCACGCCGCTTCCTAAGGGAAAATAACAGAAAAAAGGCATTAGTAAGCATTCAGCAAATCTTCGCTTATTTTTAAAGACTGTACGAGCTTCAAACGCTTACCTGAATCCCAGCCGCTCTGGGGGAACTCTGTCTCCGGAACTTCTCATCCATCTGCTAGCGGGAAAAGACACTCCAGGTTAGCGTGGAAACATCTAGAGGCGCTGCATAACGCGCTTACTCACCGCATTTCTTCTTCATAACTGGCATCCACGCTGAAAATGTCGCAGCACCTAAAAGACACAGAAAAAGAACTCCGTTCAATACAAATACGAAAGGGTCGCATCGCACATCCTGCTCTCACTCACCTTCAGCGCTACTCATCTCAGCAGTACGTCGCCATCTTTGGACGCCGGCCATCATCTAAGGAAGGAAAGGAACGAAGTTAGAGAACTGTTCAAAAGACTCATTATACTTACCTGTCGGACTCTTGCCAGTGAAGTAACTAGGCAGCAACGAGCCTGCATCAATCAACGCGCCCCTGCGCTGAAAGCAGGACGGAGAGCACACTTTCCAAGAAAACAAGGTGAGCTGTGGGTCAAAGGGAAGGGTTGGACCCCGGGGAAGAAGGGGTTCAAGCACACAGAGACAATAGGGAGTTAAACTCTACCAATCCTGTGTTTCAGGCCCAGTCTCCAGTCGAGTAGACTCCAGGGAAGGGTTCAAGGTCGTAAGAGGTCAGAACAGGCTGAGTGACGTCCCCGTGGATACCAGGTGAGCGTTACACTGTCCCACTAATGGAGTCAGGCAAGGTCAGGCAGACCCAACCCTGACCCAACACCTGCAGCCTGTTAACATCTTCCAGGTGTATAAAGGAAGGCTGCTCAGCAAGAAGGGTCACTTGCTCTTGGGACACCAGAAGGGAGGCTGCAAGGCCGAGTCCGGCAGAAGAGCCCTACCTGAAGCCCAAGCACTGGGAGAAACCAGTGGACCAGGCACTGGTAAAGGGGAGCCACAGTGCAGAGAGCAGAACCCCAGATCCTTTTCAGCCCAGGACTGACTGGTGGAAGGATGGATGTGGAGCAGAGCAGGAGCACCCGGCAAGGCCTGCTAGGCAGAAGAGGTGGAGGCAGAGAGTGAAGGCTTCCAAACCCTTCCCCCCTACATTGAACTGTGTGTTCTTCTGCAACAGGTGTCTGGAGGCTGCACGGTTCTCTCCCGGGTGAACAACAGAGTTGGGGAGGAGCAAGGCTGGCACCGGAGGCCCCGACCTAAGGCAAAGACCAAGTTTAATAGAAGGAAGCTCAAGACAACTGGTGAGTTCTCGTGTGCAATGGGAGAGAGCCCAGTTTGTGACATTTAAAGCAATCATCGTAACAAGTGACTGTTGCACTGTGGAACTTGTAGTTGTAGGAAGCCGTGACAGTGAATAAAATGTTTTGAAGCAACAGAGTGGTCCTGCGAATATAAAGTAGCCTCATCGAAAGTCTCTGACAAAGGTGAAGGGAGACTCCTAGTGAAAGGGGAGTTGTGATGGAAGGTGTCTAAAGTGAACTGTTGAAACCAAGATAGGCTTGTGCCCTACCGAGGGAAGCTTGAGAACAACTACCCTGCTTATGAATGCTTGAATTTTTGAAACAATACAATACTTTTGACAGAGTGGTCCAGCACCGCGCGGGTTCTCAGTCGAAGGCCTCTGTAAGGTATCCAGCTTAGAGTTGACAAAAGTGAAAGAGTGGCAAAGGATTGTGAATCAAAGTGGTCCTGCGATGGGTCAAGCAAAATCCTGCGCACAATCAAAAGTCTTCGATGTTGATACAGTATAGAAATTTCATAACAAAGTAGATAAAGCTGGTCCGAGCCCGGAAGAGGGAGATCAATTGAAAGCTTTGTGTTGAACACATTTGTGTTAAAGAATATAAATTGGTCCGAGCACAGCGGGGGGACACTGATTGAACATTTTGTGTTAAGATGGATCTGAGCCCAGCGTAAGGGGATCCAGGGTGAACAGTTTAACACCTGTGAAATTGGATAAATGAAAATCCTGAGAACATTGTGTTAAAGCATTGTGTGCATGCAAAATACTGAAAGGAAAGGAACTTTGTTGCATCAGGCCCTCTGTGTTAGGGAGAATTCTCTGTTAAGGCTAATTTCCCAAACCTAGTGAGTCCCCCAGCAGCTTTGCTGGATTTTTGGGGTTTATTTTTTTCTCCTGCTAAGAGTGAGACTCTTTTTCTCCCACTCTTAGACATGATTTGAGATATCCTTTGACTTTGTAATGTGTTTTATGGGCTATGGGTTCTTTTACTCCATAGGGTTTCATGTGGTTTTGGTAAGTGTTACACAGCACCCTCAGTGCAGTAACACAGGGGTGTCATAGTGACCCCCAAACATAGACTCCATACCTTGGGACTGCCTACTGTCTCCCAGGGCATGTAAAGTCACCATTGACTTTACTAGTCTTAAATTGTGAACAGAACCAGTACAAACCATCATATTGTGGAAGTACTAGTAGGGGTAATTAGATTGCCCCAGGGTCTGTTTTTCGAGGGGGCACTGTGCAGTCCCCCCTCGTCGAGTTTCTGGTTGGTGGCAGTGCTTACCACCCGAAATATTCCACCGGAATATTTCCTATGGGATTTTCCCATTCATTTTAAACGCACCACTTTTTTGGTGCAATGTTAAAGATACCGCCGGGTTATTTATTTAATATTTATTCCCCAGTTGGGTCTTTTTGCCAGGACTCGGTTTTAAAATGGCGTTTGTGTTCGCCTCTGTAACTCCAACCCAAGTCGAGCCCTTTGTTCCACTTTTTGGCGGGCTTCTACACATAAGCCTCCAAAAGTGGTGCCACTCTGTCTGGGTCTACAGGATGTGTGGGAGGGGGGTTTAGGCACCCTCGACTGAGTTGCCTCTGCAACTCAAGTCGCACTCTTGTGTGATTGGCCCAGTGGTGAGCCGCCTGGCTCACCACTTAGCATGTTTGAGTGACAGCTAGGACTGATGAATGGGGGTTTTCTGCATAAAAGCAGGGCTTTGGGGACTGGAACTTGAGAAGTCGCCACATGACCAAAGAATCCGAAGAGGAGAAGCTGAGCCGACCTGCAACGACGACACCACCGGTGGAGCCCTTCTGAACCGTCTCACCACTTCCCAACGACAGAGAAGATCTTCATCCCGGAGAATCTTCTTCCTCTGAACTGGTGGGGATAACCAGTTTGCCCTCTTGTTCGCCTTCCTGGATCGCCTCGTGGTTGATCGCCCGTGCCAAGCACCCCGGCGGCCGGATAGCCACGCTTCACCACTGTTAGGCAGAAACCTGTGCAGTTCCCTTGGGGAACACTGCAAAAGATTTAAGACTACAGGTAGAGCAGTAAACCCCTTTGGTAGCAGTCTGTACCACCCAGATTTACCTGGTAGCTGTGGCTGAGCAGTCAGACTTCTCTCAAGAAGAGTTAGGCAGTATGTAAAGTATACACAATATGTACCAAAACACGATAGCACAAGCAAACACTGACCAGAGCTTGGTTTCAAAAGTATATAGTTATTTATTTAAAATACACATAAGTTAAAAACACTCTAGCAAAAATATAGTAAAAGCACTTCAACACAGTTATACTGAAAGTAAATTCAATCCTTTCTCCTATCTAGACAACTCTAGGTTAACACCACTTAATTAAAACAGAGGTGAGTGCTTAACGTTAGATGACACTCTAGTAGTTTCCACGAAAGGGAGAGAAAAAGCAGAAATAGGTTAGACACACCACTCTAAGGTCCAGAACACTTGCAATAGGCTTAAAGAAGAATAAGGTCACAGGTGAGCAAAAGTCACTAGGCAGGGCCCACTCTTAGAGTAGCCGGAGCGAAAATGTGCCCAAGATCACACTGTTAGTTAGAGATTCAAAGTCTTGCAAAGAGTCAAAAAGAGTTTAGAGTGGCTCAGAAAGTTTAGCCAAAGTGTCCCAGGCACTCCCAGGTTCGAAAGCCGGGGACTAAATCTACCCCGTACAGTCGGTAGCAAGGGAAGCCAGGCGGAACACAGTACCTTAAGCGGAAAGGATCCTCCAGCGGGGGCAGTTGTTCCAGGCAGCGACAGCAAGGCTCGACGTCGGTCAGGGGAGAAGAATATCTCGCTGAAGAGCAGAAGAGAAAGGTCGTAGCACTGCCCGGGAAGAAACCAGCCGCGGAGTCCTCCGGTTAAAGGGTTGGTACCGACTTTCGCGGTATGGGGGTAAAGTGTGGTATTCCGGATGCCGGGGTGCTTGGCACAGGCAAGGCGGCCACGAGATACCTCAAAAGGACGGAAAGAAGGCGAAAACTGGTTGTCCCCACCAGTCAAGGGAAGGAGCCACTCCGTTAAGAGTTCTCCTCGGTCGTCGGGAAAAAGTGGTGAGACGGTTCAGCAGGGCTCCACCGGGTGGTGTCGTCGAAGCAGGTCGGCTCAGCTCTTCCCTCGTCGGATTCTTGGTCCTGTGGCGACTTCTGAAGTCCCAGTCCCCAAAGCCCTGCTTTTATGCAGCAAACCCCCATTCACCCAGCCTAGCTGTCACTCAAACATGCTAAGTGGTGAGCCGGGCGGCTCACCACTTGGGCCAATCAGGACGGAGTGCGACTTGAGTTACCAAGGTAACTCAGTCCAGGGTGCCTAAATCCCCCTCCACCCCTCCTAAGTACCCCAGACAGAGTGGCACCACTTTGGAGGGCTTCTGTGGAGAAGCCCGCCAAAAGTGGAACAAAGGGCTCCACTTTGGGTCAGAGTTACAGAGGCGAACACCAACGCCATTTTAGAATCAAGTTTTGGCAAAAAGTCCCAACCGGAGTTATAAAAATAAATATATAAACCGGCGGTATGTTTAAGGCTACCGTAAATAAATAATTAAATGTGTTAGCCTAAAACAATGGGAAATCCCATAGGGAAATATTCGCGGTCGAATATAAAAAGTAGTTTCCACTGCCACCAGCCAAAACTCGATCAGGGGGGACGGAGACGTGCCCCCTCGACTAACAGACCCTGGGGCAATCGAATTGCCCCAGCCAGTACGTCCACAATATGATGGTTTGTACTGGTTCTGTTCAGGATTCAAGACTAGCAAAGTCTTTGGTGACTTTACATGCCCTGGGAGACAGTAGTCAGTCCCAGGGTATGGAGTCTATGTTGGGGAGTCCCTAGGACACCCCTGGGTCACGGCACAGAGGGTGCTGTGTGACCCACATCACAAAAATACATGAGGCCCTATGGAGTAAAAGACCCCATAGCCCATTCAACACAAGGTTTAACCAAGAAAACACACTTCAACATGTCCAAGAGTGAGGGTAAAAGAGTCTCACTCTTGGCAGGAGAAAAAAATTAAACCCCAGAAATCCAGCAAAGCTGCTGGGGGACTCACTAGGTAGGGAAATTCAGCCTAACCAGAGAATTCTCCCTAACACTCGCCCCCCCCAGACTAAGGGACAGGAGGATTTAATCCACTCCTGGATGAACCTCATACCTCTAGTCGATGATATACATCCTAGAGAGTCCATCAGCATTTTGATGGTGACACCTTGACCTATGTTCAATGGAGAACTCAAAGGTTTTCTTTTGCAAGCTAACGGACCTACAGACCCTTTGAGGAACATCAGTCTTTTTGTTATAGGGGATCTGGTTGACCAGTCCCTCAGAAGTTGGTACAACTTCTGAACCTATGTTAGGCTTTTTGAAGGGGTCCTTATAAAGGATTCCCTTAGATCTAGAGGGGCCTCCAAGGTTCCTCACCACCTCTCTTGTGGGAGCAGGTTGGGTCTTAGGCCTCTTGGTTGGAGGGGTTGGGGTTAGGCAATGTACCTGCTTCCCCTTCCTCTTAGATCTACCTTTACCTATTTTAGGAGTTTCCCCCCTAATATTAGGATTGGAGTTGGGGTCTTCAGTAGAAGGTCCAACAGTCCGAAGGTTTTTGGCCTTAGACTTTTCTTTTCTGGTTTTCCACCAGCACTGAGAATTACCAGTTCTCTCAGGTCCAGATAGGGGCCTAGTTGGTCTATCCACCTCTTCCTCAGAAGCAGGGGGGGTCAGAGACTCGGAAACTAGGGGAACAAGGGTGGAGCTTGGTTGGGGCTCCCATGTTCCTAGCATACTATCCTGAAATGTGCCTGGGTTAGAGGTCAACTTACTAACACCAGGGCTTGTAGTGGGGTTCTCAGTAGAGGGTCCCACAGGCTTAGAAGGGTCCTTCAAGGTAGCCTGTCTAGCCAATTTGGTTAAGTTCTGCTTCTCCATACTGGGAGGCCTGGGGGTATGTGACACTACTCCTAGAGTTCTTAGGTCATTCCCCAACAGGACCTTCCCAGGTACCTCAGTCTGAACACTGACAGGGATCCTCACTGTCATGTTGTTACACTGAATGAGGGCTGGTAGAATAGGAACCATTTGGACAGGGCCTCCAGACATTTTAGTGGGACCTTTGGGTGCTTTGGCCACATCCTCAGGTTGAAAGAAGCTTTCATCCACTACTGTTCTGCTGGCCCCAGTGTCTCTCCTGGCAGGAGTATCCTGGCCATTGACAAGAACACTGTCCACCTAATACACCTTAGAGTTAACAGGTAGGGAGTTATACACAACCCTATTCTGGGGACTAACCAGACCCATAGGCTCTAAGTTTACAGTTGCTTGAAGACCCAAGGGTTCTTCAGCAAAGAGTTCAAAGTGGGCACTAGCCATCTGTACTTCATCCTCAGGAGTGAAGGCTAAGGAGACTGTGCTGATCCCTGCAGGTTTACCCTTGCACTTGGGATCTCCTTTGATATGGTCAGTACCCTGACAGACATAGCATTGTCCAAATGCTCTCTGGAAGGGTGGCTTGTTCTGACCTCCTTCTGGCTTGTGGCCAGAAGGTACAGTAGCCTGACTAGGTTTCCCATGGGGCTTACCCTGGTTATTTTGGGGTTTGGGGCCCTCTTTGGGATAGGAATTATTAGAATTCTCTTTGGAGTCTTTTTTAGGCTGTTTCTCCCCATCCTTCTTCTGAGTTACCCCAGAATCCTTGTGAGTGGCCCTGTTGGCAACCCACAAGTCAGCAGCCTTAGCTAGTTTCCGGGAATCTAATTCCCTGGAATCAGCCAAGTGTTGTCTGAGCTCAGGAGAGCAGGCATCATAAATAGTCTCCAACATAAACAAATTCTTCATACCTTCATAAGTGTTCACCTTGTAACCCTTAATCCATCCCTCTAAGTTTTTCAAACATTCACTCACCCAGGTAGCCCAAGGGGTACCATCATGCTTTTTGAGGCTCCTAAACCTCTTAAGATACTGGGAAGGGGTCTTCCCAAACCTAGCTATCAAAGCTAGTTTCACACATTCATAGTCCTTCCTATCCTCCTCCCCCATCTCCATTACCACATCAGTTGCAACAGGGGGAAGCCTAGAGAACAACCAGGTGAGTAAGTCATTTCCTGTGATGTTCTGGAGCCCATGATTATATTCAAACAGAGACAACCAATCCAACACATCCAACTTAGGCTCATACATACCAACCAATTCTTTAGGCATCCGGGGTCTTTTAGGACTGGAACTTCTAGAGGAGCCAGAGAGAGAAACATTCTCAACAGATAATTTCTTCATTTCTAAGTCATACTTGAGCTCCATTTCCCTTAGCCTTAGTTCTTTGTCAGTTTGAGCATTAAGTTTCTTATACTCCAATTCTAGCTTCATTTTCTCCAGTTCAAAGTACTGAGGACTAAATGTGGGACCTGGTAAAGGTCCAGTAGGCACAGCAGGTAGAGCAGGCAGAGGCCTAGGGGGGACAGTTACAACAGCCTCACCCTCCTCTTCTGACTCTTCCTCAGAAACATCAACATTTTGCTCCATGTTAACTTCAATACTGTCATCTACAGTTGCTGGAGTGGTAGGCTCCTCTGAACCATCACCCAGACTTTGGTTAGCTAACAATCTTTCAATCAGCTCCATTTTCTTGCCCTTAGTCAGGAGATCCTTATGTTTACAGAGCACTCTTAAACAATCAGCAGTTTTGGCTGCAAGGGACTCTTGACTATAGCTTTCTATAACTGACATGTTAGAGGTTTTACTTTTTCAGTGCTAAGCTTTGTGGTTAGTTGCACTAAGGTATCTAAAGCACAATAAAATGTATACTCAATACAAATCCCACCGCTGTACACCAGTGTTAGGCAGAAACCTGTGCAGTTCCCTTGGGGAACACTGCAAAAGATTTAAGACTACAGGTAGAGCAGTAAACCCCTTTGGTAGCAGTCTGTACCACCCAGATTTACCTGGTAGCTGTGGCTGAGCAGTCAGACTTCTCTCAAGAAGAGTTAGGCAGTATGTAAAGTATACACAATATGTACCAAAACACGATAGCACAAGCAAACACTGACCAGAGCTTGGTTTCAAAAGTATATAGTTATTTATTTAAAATACACATAAGTTAAAAACACTCTAGCAAAAATATAGTAAAAGCACTTCAACACAGTTATACTGAAAGTAAATTCAATCCTTTCTCCTATCTAGACAACTCTAGGTTAACACCACTTAATTAAAACAGAGGTGAGTGCTTAACGTTAGATGACACTCTAGTAGTTTCCACGAAAGGGAGAGAAAAAGCAGAAATAGGTTAGACACACCACTCTAAGGTCCAGAACACTTGCAATAGGCTTAAAGAAGAATAAGGTCACAGGTGAGCAAAAGTCACTAGGCAGGGCCCACTCTTAGAGTAGCCGGAGCGAAAATGTGCCCAAGATCACACTGTTAGTTAGAGATTCAAAGTCTTGCAAAGAGTCAAAAAGAGTTTAGAGTGGCTCAGAAAGTTTAGCCAAAGTGTCCCAGGCACTCCCAGGTTCGAAAGCCGGGGACTAAATCTACCCCGTACAGTCGGTAGCAAGGGAAGCCAGGCGGAACACAGTACCTTAAGCGGAAAGGATCCTCCAGCGGGGGCAGTTGTTCCAGGCAGCGACAGCAAGGCTCGACGTCGGTCAGGGGAGAAGAATATCTCGCTGAAGAGCAGAAGAGAAAGGTCGTAGCACTGCCCGGGAAGAAACCAGCCGCGGAGTCCTCCGGTTAAAGGGTTGGTACCGACTTTCGCGGTATGGGGGTAAAGTGTGGTATTCCGGATGCCGGGGTGCTTGGCACAGGCAAGGCGGCCACGAGATACCTCAAAAGGACGGAAAGAAGGCGAAAACTGGTTGTCCCCACCAGTCAAGGGAAGGAGCCACTCCGTTAAGAGTTCTCCTCGGTCGTCGGGAAAAAGTGGTGAGACGGTTCAGCAGGGCTCCACCGGGTGGTGTCGTCGAAGCAGGTCGGCTCAGCTCTTCCCTCGTCGGATTCTTGGTCCTGTGGCGACTTCTGAAGTCCCAGTCCCCAAAGCCCTGCTTTTATGCAGCAAACCCCCATTCACCCAGCCTAGCTGTCACTCAAACATGCTAAGTGGTGAGCCGGGCGGCTCACCACTTGGGCCAATCAGGACGGAGTGCGACTTGAGTTACCAAGGTAACTCAGTCCAGGGTGCCTAAATCCCCCTCCACCCCTCCTAAGTACCCCAGACAGAGTGGCACCACTTTGGAGGGCTTCTGTGGAGAAGCCCGCCAAAAGTGGAACAAAGGGCTCCACTTTGGGTCAGAGTTACAGAGGCGAACACCAACGCCATTTTAGAATCAAGTTTTGGCAAAAAGTCCCAACCGGAGTTATAAAAATAAATATATAAACCGGCGGTATGTTTAAGGCTACCGTAAATAAATAATTAAATGTGTTAGCCTAAAACAATGGGAAATCCCATAGGGAAATATTCGCGGTCGAATATAAAAAGTAGTTTCCACTGCCACCAGCCAAAACTCGATCAGGGGGGACGGAGACGTGCCCCCTCGACTAACAGACCCTGGGGCAATCGAATTGCCCCAGCCAGTACGTCCACAATATGATGGTTTGTACTGGTTCTGTTCAGGATTCAAGACTAGCAAAGTCTTTGGTGACTTTACATGCCCTGGGAGACAGTAGTCAGTCCCAGGGTATGGAGTCTATGTTGGGGAGTCCCTAGGACACCCCTGGGTCACGGCACAGAGGGTGCTGTGTGACCCACATCACAAAAATACATGAGGCCCTATGGAGTAAAAGACCCCATAGCCCATTCAACACAAGGTTTAACCAAGAAAACACACTTCAACATGTCCAAGAGTGAGGGTAAAAGAGTCTCACTCTTGGCAGGAGAAAAAAATTAAACCCCAGAAATCCAGCAAAGCTGCTGGGGGACTCACTAGGTAGGGAAATTCAGCCTAACCAGAGAATTCTCCCTAACAACCACTACCGCAAATAAAATGGTAGTACCTTTTAACTGGGAAACTCTGTGGCTGGTTTCTTCCCTGGCAGTGCAACGACCTCCAGCTTTCCTCCATGTCGAGATCTCCTCTTCCCCTGGACGAAGCACCGACTTGCACCCGCTGCCAGGAACAACTTCCCCCGCTGGAGCTTTCTCACCATTTCAGGTACTGTGCCCTGCCTGGTCTCCCTTGCAACAGACTGTCCAAGGTGTCCCGTAAATCCTTGACTTTCTATCCTGGGGTGACTTGGGACCTGCTAACTAACTTTTCCTGACTTGATCCAACACTTTTTGAACTATCTGTAAAGACTCTTTAAAGTACTAGTCAACTGTGTGATCTTGGACACATTCTGCCTTGCTCTCTCCAAGAGTGGGCCTGACCTATGACTTTATTGCTCCTCAGTAGACTCTGCCTTTTCTGACATGCTCTGGTTCTCTTAAAGTGTTGGTATTGTGTATTTTCCTAATTCTGCCTTTTTCCCCTCCCTTTCTGACTAACTTATTGGAGTGCCATCTTAGGTTAAGTGCTCACCTCTGTCTGTAAATAAGTGGTGTTTAACTAAGACTTGTTCAATAAGTAATCGGGGATGTATATATATTAATAGTTACTGTGTTTGAACTTGCTTGCCATATTATTGTTAGTGTATATTACAAAGTGTATTTTTAAATAAATAATTATATACTTTTATACCCAAGCTCTGGTCAGTGTTTGCTTGTGCTACTGTATTTTAGTACCTATCTTGTATACTGTCTAACTCTTCTTGAGAGAAGTCTGGCTGCTCAGCCACAGCTACCAGGTAAATCTGGGTGGTACAGACTGCTACCAATTGGGTTTACTGCCAACACCTGTAGTCCTAAGTCTTTTGCAGTGGTCCCTAAGGGAACTGCACAGGTTTCTGCCTAACACTCCGAAAGAAGAGACTTTGAATGGCAAAGAGACTTTGGCACAAAAGGCCATGATGTTGAAGTTTTGAACTGCACCCTCGTGCTAGAGAAGCCAGAGACTCTGCTTAGCTCGAGTGTGCCACCTTGTCCCGTGCTGAAACCAGGGGAAGGGAAGCCAACGGCTTGAATATCCTGACATATCATTTCTTGAACACTTTTCTTTTGCATAACATTTTTTCCCACACTATTTGTATTTAGAGGTACGGATTGGCAATCGGTTTATTAATACAGGCCCTTTTATTTTGACAAGACACCACTAGGACTGTGTTATTATTATTTGATGGTCGTAGCTTACTCCCAGCTTTAGATTTAGATAGGCGTTTTTCAAACCTTTTTCAATTGAAGTTCAATAAACACCCTTGAATTGTCATCACTTGTGTCTGTCGTCTTACTGTTGATTATATGGTTGCCTTACATTTCCCGTTATCTCTCTGTCTAGCACGTTCCGTTCTATCACGGAGGCCTTTGGGATCTCAGTTTCTCCATGCACATAGGGTGCCAAAGCATGCCTTAGCTGAAAATATTTGTAATGTTCGTGTCTACCCAGTCCCCATTACTCCCATAACTCCTGAAAAGACCTGATCCCCTCTGAAGTCACAACATCACTTATCCTCTGTATTCCTTTGATCTTTCACTCTGACCCCCACTGGAGGCGTTGGATACCGTCAATGTCAAGCCAGGAATATTTTTCAGACTTCCGTTTTTTTTATTATTCAGAATTTGTATTGAAAGAACATCACAAGGCTACATCGATTCAAGTATATCGACCATATATGCAACTGTAGAACAGCCTCTGATAACATATAGCATTGTTGTTGAATAACATGAAAACATTTGCGAACAAAAAACAAAGGCTATCCCGTTACGCTACAGGATAAAGTGATAAAACAAAAAGGTATTGATAAGCAATGAATCCACAACATAAACACAGATTGTGCAGCAATTGACAGTCCAGTAAACACACCTAAAAAGTAAAGAGAAAAACCATGAGGCAGGAACATCATACCAATGTAAAATACATCATATCATGTGGCTTATGATGGAGTCCAGAGTTATTATTCTGGGTCACAAACTGGATGAAGGGCTCCCATTGTGTGAGAAATGTTGTAATTTCACTTTTTTGGGTGGCTTCAATTTTACACATAGCTACGATAAACCACAATTTGACTCACCACTCCCTTGTGTTCGGCATGGTGGGCGACCTCCAATTCTGCACTATCACTATTCTGGAAGCATCCAGAAAGTGTGCAATTAATTTAGCTGATTTGGCGGACAACTTGTAATGCCACTCAAATCCTCATCCCCCAAAAGCAGAAAATAAGGTTCCAAGGGGAGTTCTATCCCAGTAATCCCTATAATCTGAGCCTCATTCCAGTAACATTGTATCACTGCACAAGTCCATCAGATATGATGGAGAGTCCCCGAGACCTGTGCATATCACCAACTGTGATCCGGTACCATGGGATCCATTTTGTGTGCCGCAAGGGGGTAAGATACCATCGAAATAACATATAGCTATTCTCTTTCAACACCACACATCTGGAGAACTTGGCGGCCCTGTTCCACACATTGTACCACGTAAGGTCCCCTATAGGAACATTCATCTCCTCCTCCCAGCGCAACATGTAAACATGCAGGGGCTTAAAGCTGCAGGCATTAGGAACATGATATAGTGAGGAAACCTTACGAGAAGGGGGTCCCCCACAAAAAGATCCTCGAATGGGGTTGTGTCCCATTTGGTGTTCTGGGACACCTTAGTGTTCGAAACCCAATGGTGAAGTTGTATATAGGCATACTTATCAATATCCCGAACCATGAAGACCTGTTTGCCTTCAGTCGAAAGTCAGGGGTTGTTCAGACTCAAAAATCTGACCTTACCGCTCCAAACCTCCCTCCACCCATCTAGTAAACCTAATCGGCTGACAGTCTTGTAGGAATTCTGGCGTGTTCCATATGCAGGAAAGGGGGAGATGGCAATGTAGTCTATATATAGTATCAGAACTCGAGTCGACAGGAGGAGATTAGCCTATTTCTTGCGAACTATAGGTGCTCTCCAGCACCAATCTTGCAAAGAAATCTGAATCATAGACTGCTCTATATTTAACTAGTGCTTAGGGTTCTGGGCCGCAGTCTTGCTATCAAAGGGGCTAATTGTGCCGCATAAAGATAGCTTTCTATATCTGGGACCCCAGGCCACCCTAATCTTTTGCTGCCATCAGAGAACATCAGGGAACCCTCAGATATTTCTTGGCCCAAATTAATTGAAAAATGTAGATTTGTAAATCCCTAAGGGCCTGCCTGGGAACCCAAACCGGAAGGGCTTGGAAAACATATGTTAAATGTGGTAATAATGTCATTTTAAGGGCTGTGACCCGTCCCAACCATGAGGTATCAGTTTGAGCCCAACGGAGCAAGTCCGCTTTGCAGGAAGAGAAAAGATCAGAGACATTCCACGCATACAGCTGGGAGTGAGAAGGTGTAATATGAACCCCCAAATACTTAAGAGAGGTCTCAGTCCATTGGAACTGAAATGCCCTCTGGAGGTCTTACTTTGTCTCGGGACTCTCAAACATTAAGGATGATGGATTTAGAGTAATTGATCTTGAAGCCATAGACCTCATGAAATGACTCTATTAAAGAGGCTATGCAGGGTAAAGTGACCAGAGAGCAGTGCATATAAAAGAGGAGGTTGTCTGCATAAAGTGCAACCTATGCTGATATCCAGCTATATCAATTATACAGATATCTGCCAGTATAATTTTACTTGCTAGGGGTTCCATCGATAGTGCAAATAGCAAGGGGGATAACGGGCATCCCTGGCGGGATCCCCTGGACAAAACGAGCGGCTCAGATAAGGCCCAATTCAACTTTATACGGATGGTCAGAATTAGCTTGTATCCCTTCAATAAAAAGTGGCCCAAACCCAAATCCCCTTAACACCTCAAAAAGGTAAGCCCAATCTATGCGATGGAAAGCCTTTTCCGCATCTATAGATAACAATGCCAATTCATGGCTGTCTCTTCTCGCATACTCGATCACATCCCGGGTCCTGGGGACATTATCAGAGGTTCGCACCCTGGGATAAAACCTGTCTGGCCCATCTATATTATACTAGGGAGAACATCTGCTAAACGGGCTGCAAGAACCTTGGAATAGATTTGGGAATCGTAGTCGAGAACTGCAATGAGGCGGTATCATGTACTGAAGGTCGGATCCTTATCCTGCTTGCCAATAAGCAAAAGCAAGGATTGACCCATGGTAGGTGGAATTGCCTCAGTGTCGGTAAAACTATTAAATAAGTTGACCAGGTGGAGGGCAAGGAGGTCGAAACATTTCTTGTAAAAGAAAGCTGAGTAGCCGTTGGGTCCGGGGGCTTTATTATTAGGAAGAGATGGTATGACCTGGGTCACCTCGTCTAACGTAATTGGGCTCTCAAGCTTCTGCCAATCCTCAGCAGAAATTAAAGGTACATTTGTCTCTCTAATAAGGGCCCTTTGGGCTTCTACATCCCAACTATCAGCGCTAAAAAGGGACTTGTAGTACTCTACCAAAATACACATTTGAGAGTCCTCATCCTCCTTCAACCGACCACAGCTCTCTCGCAACTTAGCAATAGTATTTTTATCCTTCTTGGCCTTTAGTTTGTACGCAAGGAGGCGTGAGGCCTTGTTGCAAGGGCTAAAATAAAAATGTTTAATTTTGAGCAATTTGTGGGAGATGTCAGAAGTCCAAAAAGCCTCGAGTTCAGCTCGAGCTACCTGGAGCTGTCTATAGTCCCTTTGGGCACCCCCTCTTTTGTATAATAAGTCTAACTCCATTACAAGCTTCTCCACTTGCTCCTTATGGAACACTAAAAGCTGCTTCCTAGCAGAAGCCAAATAATAGGTTCACCCTCAGTGTAGGCTTTAGTGCATCCCAAACAGTCTCAATGGATACGTCGCCTGTAAAGTTTCCTTGAAATATGGGCAATTCGCTCCGAATTTGGTATTGCTAAAGGCCGCATCAGCTAGCAGAGAATCATTGATTTTATGTATTCCTTCCTAGCCACCAATGCAAATGTGTCTATCTGAAGCATAATCGGAACATGGTGAGAATCCACAGCCAAACCAATAGATGTAGTGGTTACCTTCCGGATCAGAGAACGGGACACCAGAAAGAAATCAAGCCGGGTGTGACTGTGATGCACATGGGGAAAAAGGATCAGGGTTAGAATCCCTTGATGGAAATGTTCGAGGTAGAAAAGGCCAAAGATTATTTTTCCAAAAATAACCTTCCGGTGTTTTCTCCCCTGAACATTTCTGACTTGGCCCCCACCCACACCCCTACTTACCTTGTTTCTTTTTGTTTTACTTTTTTTGGATCAGCTGCGGGGAACACTCCGACAACCCCCGCTCACAATATAGTGAACAAGGGTGCGGGGGACACCGCCGTAGGCCCTACAGCCTTTAGCAACGAATGGGGCATTTGGTAGAACTTTTCGGCCATTCGGAATTTCCGAACGGCCGAAATTCGGCCAAATCGCCCATTCAGGCTTTTATTGCCAGGCTTCTTGGATGTTCCTGGGAAAAATAGGTATAATCCTAAATGTCTGGCAGTTGTAAGTCGTCAATAGTTCGCTTAAGTGATTTGGATCTGGTAACGTTGGATTCCCCCGCCAGCGCAGACCTGTCCAACCCACCATCAAGCACTACGTTGAAATCCCCTCCCAATATAAGATCACCCGCCTGAAACCGAGCGAAGTTCGGGAGCACCTGGGTGTAATATGTGTCATGGGATTAATTAGGACCATAAATGGAGAATAAGGTGAGATCCACTGTTACGCTCACCTGGGTTCCACAGGGGCGCCGAACGAAGCTGGACTGCAGCGGTCTCCACCAACGTGACTCGTAGTGTAGTGATGAGCGATTGCACTTGTCCGCTCAGTTTCGTCTGTCTGGCACGTAGGAGGATTTTCCTAAAGTAGTAAAATGGTAATTAGCCGACCGTGGTAAAAGGGGGTTAACTATGTCTTTTCCGAAACCACCTTGTACTCCCCTTATAATGTCTTACCTTATTGTTAGGAAGGATGGGCTCTCCATCCTGCGTCGGAGTCCCGGGGTGCGTAGAACCAGTTAACTTCACTGATCCGGAAGCTTTTGCAGAGTTTTCAGACAACAATGTCTCTGAGGTAAGTTTTATGACAATCCAAAGTATTATGCAAATTTTTAGAGTTCGATTGTCTTATAGTTCACTCTTGCTCCTTTTATATATTTCTCCCCTTGCAGTATGGCCCAAAGAGATGTTCCGTCTCTGAAGGATTGAGGTAGCGCCAAGGTAAGAGTCAGTTTGCACCAAGCACTAAACTTAGCAAGCCATATTGTTCATTACGAGATTAACCAATTGTCCCCTTTATAATTTGCAGGTGCGGCGCTTTTCCGAAATGATGGGCGTAGAATGGTGACTGGCGACTCCTCGAGCGGTATTGTGCCAGGTAAGTATATTGCGGTATGAATGTGAATGTCTTTTGCGGAGCGCAGCTCACCTGTTGTCTTTCTTTCTTTTGCAGATGCAGATGCTCTGAGTGGCGATTTCAACAGAGTGCCTCGCGGAATCGTGTGGATGAAGGAGAACTGGTGAGTATGCCGCGGCGCTTCTGCTGACAATACAGCGCGGTAACAGATGTTTTCTCTTCCTCACAGGTGCGGCGACTCCCAGATGAAAGCGACAACTAATGGTAAGTCTTTCTGTTCTAATCTGCTTTTCTTCTTCTCTTCTACAGGTTCGGTTCACGGAGACAAGACGGATGTAGCTGTAGACTGGATGCTGAGCTGCAGGCACGGTGAGCGTTACGCTGCAGAGATGCAGAATAACGCGAAGCGTGTGCTGCTCTCCGGGCATGGTTTAAATAGCCACCATAAAGTAGTTCCCAGGTAAAATAGTTCCACTACCACACCCAAGAAAAATAGTCCCTGGAAGGGAGTAATCCCTTCAAGGCCTCACGGTGGCCTGCCCAAGACTCCTCTGCAGGATGACCTGCTCAGTTTTAATAAGGCAATATGAGCCTGGCGCCAAAGGCGCCAGGACTGAGTCCATAAAGCCCCTAGGCGATGCCTTGGGCCTCCCTGAGTTCTTCTGGGTGCCTGTACTCTGGGCAGATGGGTCTGCTCCAGATGTCTGGGGGCAGGCATTGTGACATCCACATCCCCATTATGAACATGAAGGCTGAAGTACCCCCCCTGCGGATCTTTAGATCTCCCATATACGCCTCCAACACTTGATCCAGGATTTCTCGTGGGATTCCACGAATCCGGATATTATTTCTCCTGGATCGTTTATCAGCACTGTCCGTACTCGCCTTATGCTGCCCCAGCGCTGCAACTTGCTGCTCAAACTGGTCCTGAGAATTAGCATGGTCATAAAAAGATGTTTCCAGATCATTCAGCTGATGCTCTGCCCGTTGAACATTAGGCGATAGCTCCTGAAATGACCCTTTCAATTCTTTTAGCGTGGGCGCCATCTCCTTTTGGCTAGACTTCAGTAGCTTGCAATGTAGCCTTTGGTGGCTGGCTGTGAATCGTGGTTCAATACATGAGGCAGATCCATCCCCGTTGATCCTGATGCGGCTGACCTAGATGGTTGCAACAGGTCATTAATAGAGGCAGTTGACTTTTCCTTAGATTTGCCAGACTTCATAGTCAGGTGGCGCTAACCATCCCAAACCTGGCTCTAACTATCCCAAACCTGGTCCAGATGCTGCACGAAAGAACCAAGCCAAGGCCAGGGGAGGGGGGCAAGGAGAGGCAAGCCATGGACATCCCAGCCAGGGTGTACTTTTCAAATGAAATCTGCACCCCACACATGCAGCCACAGCCAGGAGGAAACGGGCTGCTCAGAATTATGGCTCCAGACAAATCACTGATACTATGGCCAAGATTGTGGGGATCCTACAGTACACAGCTAGCCTCAAACAGCCTCACAATCCGTAGAGCAGGACAATGGGTCAATGATTAAAGCCTCCCAACCTGCAGGGACCAAGTAAAATTGGCTTTCAGTGTCAGTGGCTCAAGCCTGAGGCGCCGCCGGATTTTGTTTACCTAGGGTCCCCTCCGCACATAAAGCTCTCCAGGCAGATCACCAGTATCGGAAACCACTGCTCTATAGTGCAGCCAATGGGCTCTCAAGCGCACAGGGAGCCCACCTAGTACGTCCCAGACACCCACCACAAGATGAAGGGCTCCCCGGTGCTGAGCTGCTGCACTGCAGGCTTCCATGGGCACCATCATAGCCGCGCCTCACTGCCCCTTTGACTATGCGGCCCAGACCCCTGCTCCACCGGGTCGCAGAGGGGTAGCGCAGGTGTTATTTCGGATAATCCCGATGCCAAGACCACTTGGCAAGCCCCTGACGGTTTGCGCATTGTCAGTGCCCTGCTATCTCGGCCGGCGCAAGCTCCGGGCGTGCAGCCCCAGAAACATACAGGACTCATGCCCCAGCAATCATTCATCAATAAAGTCTGGTCCCCGGGGAGGGGGCACAGTCAGGTTTGCCGACCCGGGCACACACTCCACCAACCCGGGCCAGGCACTCTGCACACAATGAAAGCTCCTTTTCTGCAGTCGGCCATTTTAGGTCACCAGACCGTACTCGTGGCTGGAGGTTTATAGTGATAGCATCGAATGCAAAAGCATCAAATGCAAAAGCCTCGGAAAAAAAAAATCTTTTTTTATGGGGGTTCCCCCCCAACCCCTGTTTTTTTTACTCCTTAAGACCCATTTTCATTAAAAAAAACCTTTACCTACAAAAAAATTCATTTTTTGAGGCTTTTGCATTCAATGCTTTTGCATTGTATTCCATGGAATCACTGGATACCTGGCTGGAAACACCGCCAGATTCACATTGCAACAGTAGATCGATCTGTGCAGAATTTCGGTTGGACCTACATGCGGGCTCACTGCAGCTAGGCCCGTTGCTTTTGTGGCTTATCATGGCTCTAGGGCACAATGAACCTGCACAGTCGTCACGACTCCATCAGTCTCCTGCCAGGCCCCTCACCTTTTTGAGGAACATTTTCTTTTTACATTACCCGAAAGTGAACTTTAGGCTATCGACAGAAGAAGGAACCCATTCTTTTGGACCAAGAAGATCCCCCCACTTTACTCAATTTAGAGTCTAAGGGAAGGAAATAGGTTTTTGACACACAACTGTGAACTGCATATTTTTTATGGACATCCTGACTGAGTCCTGGGTATTTTTATTGAGGCAGGGAAACTCCTCTTAGTAATAGGGCCAGGTAGGGTTTTCTCCTTTCATTTTTATTCAATAAAAGTTTATAACCAAAAATATGCCACTTGTTTTGTCAGTCTCCTACTTCTGCGCCCTTCCACCCCACTTTCCCTACAAAAATGTGCGATGAGCTGGTACCTAGCAGAATGGTTGGAATAGGACTTGCAGGGGGTGGTGCCTTGAGATGTGCCATCACGTGCGCACCTACGCACACTGTCTTTAAAAATAGTGTTACAGTTTTATGCAGGAGAATGGCTCAGATCCCATCGCCTGTGGTCGGGAAGTCCCAAGAGTACTGAGGGATACAATGCATGGACAGTATTCACTGCAATTAGTACATTTTGGTAACTTGCTGTAACTACAAACTGAGACGATTCATTGGATCACGTCACTTCTCCCCAGGGGGGAGCCCTCCCTGTGAGGCTAGGCCGCTACCCAATAGCCCCCCTAGGTTTGGTGAAAAGCAGTAGGACTTCACAGGGAGAGACTCCCGTCATGGGGATAAGGACTCCCGGTCCGTGAAGGAACTCACTAACCCCTTTTCCCTTATGACAAAGTCCCTGTTGGAAAACCCTGAAAACACTACTGTCTGTTATGGGAAGGTTTCGTCCATCTTTGATCCACAAAACCACGTGACCCAGATGAATAAGAGCTAAGAAGATCTACAGACTAATAACAGATTGACTGAATGTAGTGCTGAGAAGAGTTGACTTCAAGGAGGCATACAGATCATTCCAGCAACTGACCATAGTACTGGGAAGAGTTGGCCTAAGGGAGGCATAAAGATCACCTCAATAATCAAAGCAAAGAAGGACGACTTTACGCTGGGGAGGACCCAGCCACAGGAAAAAAAGTGAGAAGGGACCAAAGGAAAAGCGAGAGCAGCCGGCATGAAGACAGGCCAGCCTGGGAAATTCGAATCCGGGAAGACAAAGCTGCAAGGACGCTGATCCCCATAGGTGGGGATATCGAAGAATGGTCAGCAGAACTCTGCAGAAGAAGCCCAGCTCCTGACTGGTGGAAGAACCTGAAAGAAGCCAGCGGTGGCGTGACCTCGAGGTGGTGAACCGTGTGTTCCTGCAGCTACAGTCAGCGGAGTATAGCGGTATAAGCAAATAAGTAAAAAAATAAAGTGAAGACAGCAGCAGGTGCCAAGGTGACACAAGTCCACTTAGAACCCCAAGAAGAAGAATCGGCGACGCAGTCCCGACACCATACAGGTAACGGGAACAGCGGGAGACCAGGTAGAGGTTTGGTGCAGCCTAAGAGTCGAGTGATCTCCCTCATCAAGTAGTGCTACCCAAAGAACCTAGCGTCAAGAAAGCCTGAGGGATGATCTCCCTCGCCATAGTAGTGATATCCAGCGAATCAAGAGTCAATAGAAGTTTGGGAGTAATCTTCCTTGTACTAGTAGTGACATTCAGAGAACCAGGAGAGCACGAGGAGTAATCCCCCTCGTCACAGTGCTAATTCAAAGAACATCAAGGAGGAGGTCAGACAACAAGAGCTGTCTGGAAGTAATCTTCACAATGTCAAAAGACGAGAAAGAATGTCTAGAACTGTAAGGCACGCATTCAGAAGCCCTTGTGAGGACTGTTGCTAAGGAATATCCCAAGACAGATCAGGTGAAGGGAGTCATTCTCCTGCGCAGACTTTGCTTGTTGAATCATCAACAAGAGCAAAAGATTTTGGGAAAAGAGATAAAGACTGAGCCATTTCACCAGGAGAAGGGAGACATTCTCCTGGTAATATTTGTCAGTTGGGTGCTGAACCCTTTTTTAACTAGTGGTTTGGCTAGAGTAGGTTTTTGGACAGGGTGCAGATAGATTACTTTGGACAATCATCCTGACGATGAGCAACCAAGTTGATATTTGTTCAGGGAGGGCTAACCCTTTAGAGATGGGGAGAGGTAGGCCCTTTTCTTTATATTCTAAATAAAGATCTGTTGAAAAATGCCACCCCTTTGTCAGACTCCTTACTCCACCATGCCACAAAACCCAATTTATATTTCATCAGCCATTCCTGGCTTTCTTGTAATGCCTGATCCCACAAACTCAACATTACCTCTCTTGTGCCAAAAAACACTTTATCTCACTCTCTTCTTGACTAGCAGAGCACTTTGTCATTGGACACCCAATTGCCCCTTTAACTTGTTGTTGCTGTAGTCATTTGTGCCTAATCATGTCTTTATTGGTTTAGAGGCAGAGTGATGCAGGTCCCTCATGCTCCACTATTGTATGCTATGCTTGCTATGAGCATGGTCCTGTAGACCAGCAACACCCTTGTCCATCTTTTTTTCAAACGTGATCTTTACATATCTTTTTTAACTCCTACGTCCCCTTTCCTCCATACTGTATGGGCATTCCTCCCTAGGGAGCATTTTACCTTTAAATTTAAAGGCGCGCATAGGGGCGGCTACAGGCGTGACTTTGCTGATGTAGCTCCACCCTCCGGCGCCTGGCTCCAGTCCCCTTTTCCATGCTGACTGAATCAGACCTTCTTCCAGCAAGCTCTGCAGCAAAGTTTGCCATTTTATGTCTTTCAGCTTTTCTCCTGGCCTCCGGTACCTTGCCTGTCCTGGCGCATGTCGGCTCAAGCAAGGTTTTGCAGGTGTTCCACCTGGGATAGTTGCTTACCCGCATTGAATCCACACCCCCTTTGTCTCCAGTGCTTAGGTGCGGCCCACAGGTGCGAAGATTGCGCGGCCTGCCATGCCCTCATTCTGCCGGCGTTAAAGATCCGGTTGGTGCGCTGGAGGGAGTTTGTCGCGGCCTCACCCCCAGATCACCTTAAGGACTTTCTGCATCGCAGGAGTAAGGCGGGTAATGTAAGTGCTTCTTCAACTTTATTTTCCTAGGCAACTCACAAGGGGGATTCCTTTCCGGGGAATCCCCCGCGCGGGAGTGGTTCTAAAGACCCTTGCACCGCCCAGACCTCGAGGCTTTTGAAGCTACCAGTCCCACAACTGAAGGGCTGTTAGGCTCTCCCAAGAAGTGGCTGAGGGGCGACATTGCTCTGGAGGAGCAGTCTTACTATGACACTGGGCCTAGCCCCGAGGGGACGCCTTTACATACTATTAAATAGACTACCGGGTGCAAGCCTGAGGGCAGTACGCCTACTGACACCGCTCCCGAGGTCCTTCCCGACACTGAGCCTCCACTTGAGGGCCTTTTGGGGTCTAGGGTTGCAGGCCCTATGCCAGACCCCCCTTTCCCATGCATTCTTCAAAACGCTGTACCCAAGATGGTGGCCAACGACAAGATGGTTCTGGGGTGTGATGCAGCACCCAGTGATCATCCTAGCCCAGGCCCAAGCGACTCCACGGAGCAGCCTTCAGCCCCGTGGAGGACAGACTTTACACTGAGGGGTAGAATGGTCGGTGGCACAGGTACAATGGTGCAATACAAGTACACTTATGTCCACAACCCTGAGGTATTTCCAGAGAGGTTCCACCCTGCACAGGGCTGCACCACCTCGAAAGGTTTCTGCAGGGAGGGGATACGGGGAGCCCTCTACATGCCGGGCAATTCACAACCTCCCCCGTGTGAGATTCCTTTTTTACGAGTATAATGGGGCTCATGATGTCCCCTCAGATGACTGGCCCCTTAAAATCCTTGATAAAGAAGGTAGTTCCTCAGCCCCCGCCGGCACCTGCTCCGGAGCCGGTACCTCCGGCGCAACCTACTCCAGCTCCTACCCACGCAGAGGCAAGGTTCCCTGCTGGTACTCAGACAACGGAGGGTGAACAACCACCAGCCACCACGTTGGCTAATACCCTGGCTCCAGACCCTGGGGTATAGGGGGACGCGCCGCAGTGAGCGGACGCAGCACAGTGGGGGACAAGGATTCGGATGAGGATCACGAGACCTCAGCATCCATTAAGGTATTCCATGACAGCATGGAGGGGCTGGTGGAGTTCTTCAGGGTACCAACACCCCAGCGAGAAGTACCGGAAACAGGGGTGCTGTCAGAAGTGTTAGCCCTCAGGGCAAACAGGTCAGGCATTACTTGGCAAAAGGATGTCTCTGCACTGGCGACCAAGAGCTGGCTGAAACTCCACTCGACTCTCTCAGTGAACAATTTTCTAGATGCCAAGTAAAGGCAGGTGGAGAGCGAAGTTATTCTCCTGTCCTCTCACCCCCAACTGCATTCATCAGTCATTGCAGCAGCCTCCATGTACACAAAGCCCCAAACCCTGGGAGCCTCCAGCACCTCAGCGGCCAGCCTCCTCAACAAGGAGGACAAGCAGCTTGATGCCTATGGCAGAAAGGTCTGTGCAAATTCATGCTTGCACCTCAGGCAGGATAACGCTGACACGATCTTGGGGGCGGCCAACCAAAAACTGTGGTACGAAATGGCTGACTTTCCGCCGGATCTACCAGGGCAGAGGAAGGCAGCCTTTAAGGCTCAATGGGACCAGTGCTTCTCTACCAGCAGGGAGGTGTAGTTGTCCACCCTCAGCCCGAGTCTCTAGACCTCTCAGCCTGGTACCTGAGCAGCTGAAAATGCAGAGCCTGGCACTTTCACAGTCCAACATGGATATTATTCAAATAGCAAGGAAGGAGTCTACCAGACTGCAGTACAAGAGCAAATGGACAAGATTCTGCATCTGGGCCAAAGACAAGGGGGTAGACCCCATGGGCTGCTGCCTCAACCATATGCTGTTGTTTTCAACATATCTGGCCAGCACCACCATACAGGTAGACAAATACCGTGCTTTTCTGGCAGCCCTCAGGGCTTACAGTGACAAAGAAGAACAGTCTTTTTCCTCGGCCAACCCGATGGAAAAGAGACATCTTCAGATTTGACCAGACCTTTTCCTCCTGTCAGGAAACATCATCCTGTGTGGGATCTCAATGTGGTCCTTGCTGCGCTAGTGCACAAACCGTTCAAGCCCATGGCTACTACTCAACGTCAAGTGGGCCACTCTTAAACCGTCTCTCTTACTGGGATTAACATCCGCTAAATGCATTTTTGAGAACCAGGCCTTGATTTGCTCAGAGCCCTAAACTGTCTTCCACAGGGACAAGGTGGCCGCGAGAACTCACCCGAAATTTCTACCCAAAGTAGTCTCGGCACAAGGATATCATTCTCCCAACCTTCTTTCCGGATCCCAAGTCGGATGCTGAGAAAGCATTGCACTGCCTAGACGTCAGGAGGACTCTTAAATTCTACATAGACAGTACAAAGCAGTTCAGGAACTCAGAGGCCCGGCTAGGCACATTCGCCGAGTGGGCTCCCAGAGGACAAGCCTCTAAGGCTTCAATAGTGCAGTGGATGGTGGAGGCCTATAAATTGCAGAAAAAGTCAAGCCCCCATAATATGCATGCTCAGGCTGTCAGTTCCAAAGCGGCAACAGTAGCTTTCCAGAGACAGGTGCCATGGCAGGTCATTAGCAAGGCAGCCACATGGGCCTGGCCATCAGCTTTTTGTAAGCACTACTGTCTGGATGTTAGTGCCAGGGCAGATGCTCAGTTTGGACAGGCTGTCCTCAAGAATGTGTTTGCTAAGTGATCAACATCACTTCTCCCTTAGGGCTTTATCGGTTGTATTCGCCCATAACAATATGGTGGAAAGGGGACGGGATGCAGGAGTAATTAAGTTACTCACCATAGTGACTAACGTACTCCTATGCCATAGTCTCCTTTCCTCCATGCAAACCTACATCCTCCCCCAGTATAAATAGGTCAACCTAGTGTAGCCGTTCGGCACATAAAAGGGGACTGAGGTCAGGCGCTGCAGGTCTGGGTTACAGCGGTGTGGTCACTCCTGTAGCCGCACCTATGTGCGCCTTTACATTTAATAGGCAGATGCTCTTTTTTGGAGGACTATGGACTAGGAATATGTTGGTCACTAGGGTGAGTAACTTTTAATTATTCACATAACTTAGGCAATTGACTCATGAAATAGTGATACATGTGTGCACCTTGTGCCTGCGTAGTGAGATTACTGAGGATTAATCTCTTTCAACAGTTATTGAGTGTATGACATTGGCACTTTTAGGCAGCAGTTTTGGAAGTAGCAGTAGTCTTATGTACTTTAGCAAGTATACTGCCTTTGTTCAGATAGGCATGGCTAAAACTGATTTTATGTAGTCTTATCTTAACCTGCTTAGATTTTATGGGAGGACTGCATGTGCACAAATTACAATATACATTTAGGGTTTAAATTTAGAAACAATTATGTTTTTTCCATAAAATTTCACTTTGAGTACAGTTAGTTTTATAATGCAAATGACTTCTCTTATTAAACTGTAAAATGGTCTTTCTCTTGCTGACATTAAATGGACAACAATTTGGTAAGTTATCCAAACCTGTGTGCAGAAAAAAAAGAATGCTACATCAATAAAGGTAAGAAATACTTGAAATAATCAGTAATTTTTTGTTTATTTTGCTTTAAGGTTTTGATAACAATGGTGCTATTACAGGACCTAGAAGCACAAGGCACAGCAATCCTGAGGAACATGCGACATACTATTTTAATTCATTTTCAAAGGATATGTTGGTACAGGTAGGTTCATTTGGTATACTTATTTTTAATAAGCTCTGTTATCATGTAACATATGTTTTTGAGTATAGTACTGTCACTTTTAGTGTTCACATTTTATCTTCTAAGTCAAATGAATTATCAGAAGTATTTCAACCATTTCAACCACTGTGCTCTGTGTGAAATGGAGGCCGGAGGAAAACATTAAATCAAAAGAAAATCCTGCTTAGGATGCTTTATGTCTATGGAAAGCTGATGAAGTTTTGTTTCATTGCCATGTTCACTAATCTTCTTCCTCCCAAAAAATAGATACCTTATGAAGTAAAAAGCAGAAAGTAGCATCTCTTTCCATTACCTGCAATAGAAAAATGGCCAACAGCTTTGCAATCTTGCACAACATTTCATAAAAAATAAATGTGAATTGTGACTCAGGGATTTATCACAGTTTCCATTGATTGTCACTCAATGATACCACTATCATTCACTGAATCCAGTACCATTACCATACTCGCATATCATTTCATGCTTTGAATCGATTGTGTTTAAATTAAAAAATATGACTTCTCAGCCAACAATACATCAGTAATGTTAAAAAACATTGGTGCTGGATTCCAAGATGGCAGGCAGCGGTGGCGACGTGTGTGAACATCTCCGTCCCCACAGGACCGCATTCATAGCTAACCAAACAATGATGTGATGTGCGAAATAAGAGCTAATCTCTGCTAGCTGATCTCCAGGGTGCGGAACCCTCTGCTCCTGAAACAACAGAGACCCATTACGGGGACCCCAGCAGGGAGCGAAAAAATCGGAGGGGCAAGCGTGTTGGATCCGCCTGCCCCAGTGACGGCAGAGAAGAGGCCAAGGCTTTAGTGTGCACGGGTGGCTGGGCATGTCACCACTGGCTTAAGAACACCACAAGGATCAGAGGCACAGCGGTTTCTGAAAGAGACGGCCACGTGTGGGATAGTGGCCGGGTCCGTAACGCTGCAACACCGGAATAGCATGGACGGAGTGGGGGTGGCCCACAAGGATTATGGGAGGCGGAGCACCCACCAGAGACTGGGAATGGGCTCCCCCGGGGAATGAACTGAGGGGCTGGTGCGGCACAAAAGAGCTGCGTGCTAATAGCGCTTATTGTGTGAGTGCAAGCTGGCAGAAGGATTGGACCCACGGCAAGGAAAAGGCCCCCAGGGAGGTACTGGAGGTGAAACGGTCTGCTGAGGTAAGCATACTGCAGCTCCCCCACCCCCACCAACCTTTGGACCAGGAGACCAGCACACGGTCCCCGAACAACGTATGAGGGAAATGTTCGACTTTAGTACCGACAAAGACACAGCTGGACTCAACACCACCCACAGGAGGATTGATGTGGGCTAACAAGAGAGTAGTGCAGATCACTGGGCGGAGGGGATGGACGGCCACAACGCCCCAGGAGACCCCGGGATCATTAGAACGGCCAGGGAGTACACAACGCCAGTGAAGGAGCACACAAAGGAAAATCCATTCTGCCCCCATGTCTAAAAATAAGGAGAAATGGCAACGGCAGGTCAGAACCCCCCCTCCCCAGGTTTGCCAAGAGAGCAGTACCAAGAGAGCAGTATTAAGAACTTGTGGAGTGTGGAGACATCACCACAGGCACCAGGCGAGAGAGCAAGACAAGAAGCACTGCTGCAGGGAACCCAAGAGGGGGCGATGGTAATGCAGAAAGAAGACCTACAGAGTTGGTTCAAGGAGTTGCAGGACTAGTTCTTATCGTCCTTCCAATCTCAGTTCGTGGTGCTGAAAGAGGAAATGAAACAGCCGGTGCAGGAATTAAAATTAGACGTAGCCAAATTGGAAGAAAGGACTGATATTATGGAAAGGACAATACAGAATATGGAGGACAATGCACAACAGAACGACAAAGCTCTGGAACACCTCTTACACAACTTAGAGCTCCAGTGCTAAGATTTGGAGAACCGTTCAAGGAGGTCCAACATCAGGATAAAAAACCTTTCGCAGACATTATTGGGCAAAGATCTGAAAAGCACAGTGCAACAAATGTTTGCAGATATATTGTCATGTTTCGGAAGAACCGGTCCAAATCGACCGCATTCATAAGGTCTGCCCACAGAGGGTGGAACCATGTTCGAGACCAAGGGATGTTCTGGCAGCAATAACATTGTATACCCAGAAAGAGCAAATCTTGAGGGTGGCAAGGTCTAGAATTATAGTAGGATCTCGCTCAATCCACACTTCAGAAAAGGTGGTTGATAGTCCTGGTGGTGCGATTTTTAGCGCAAAAACAAGTTGGGTATAAATGGACGTTCCTGTTCGGCCTTTTCTCGTGGGAAGGACGCCAACACAGGTTCACGACCTGCGATGAAGGGGAACAGATTTTGAGCTTGCAAGAAGGAACTGCAGAGGGTCGGGACAATCTACAGAGAGCCGGAAGAGAAAGCACGCGACCGTGGGAATGGAAAAAATAACGAAGAAAGGCAAGGGTGATGGTAAATCATGAAGACGGGCCGAGAGCCCGGCATAATGGAACAGCTCCATTTGAAGTATGCTGGGAAGGAGGAGGTGGACGAGTACTGACACCCTGGAGGGGATTCCCGCCGTACAGTGGTAAGAATGATGCACTTCTCAATCTAGACTGCACCCTGAGGGCTATGTTAGGGGGGCAGTGGACTTGGGATCCAAGCGTGGGGTTTAGCATTCCCCACGACAAGTCTCTGGGAATAGGTGAGGGCCAGGCGCACCAGGCAATACGCTCGAGCGGTCTTGGGTACCTGTGCCCCTCCTCAGGGAAAGGGGAGGGTGGGGATCGGGTGGGTGGGGGGTTGGTTGGGACTGTTCAATGTAGTTGGAAGTTGGGAATGTTGGGGAATGTTAGGGAAGAGAAGGGGAAAGGAGGGGGGGTGTTGTCAGAGGGGACCACTATGGAGAGGGTGAGTCTGTTGATATTCAGAGCACCCTAGTTTCATGGCTACGATGAAAACACTCAAGGTATTGATGCTCAATGTACAGGATATGAATAACCCTGTTAAGAGGAGAAAATTAGAAGGGCTCTTGAGGGTAGGAAAACCAGATATTGTTATGTATAAGGAAACAAGATAAAGGGAATCTGAGGATCAGGTTTTTTTTTACCAGGTAAAAACGGGGGATAAAATAGCGGGGTGCTTATTGCATTACATGACAGGTTGGGGGCGCAGGTCCTGGAATCCAGTTCAGACCAGGAAGGGAGGTCTCTTTTTTAAATATTATTATAGACTCCTACAACATTACACTAGCAACTCTATATGCTCCCAATACAGGCCAGGACGGGTTTATGAGGGGGTTGACATCGATATTGGAGAGTGTCGCCAAGGGAGACATGATCTTGGCAGGTGATTTCAACATGGCTTGGGTCCCCCAGCTAGATAGGATAGGAGCTGATGGGCGACACAATAAGTTAAGGCTCTAAAAATGAAAATGACCATGTTGGCCCTCCACGATGTCTGCTGAGCAGTAATGGGGCAGGCCCAGGGATATACGTATTAGTCACATGTGCACTCATCCCTGTCTAGGATTGACTACATCTGGATCTCTGCTAATTTTTTTGGGAAAGTTAACGTTGAACTAGGCTCCATCTCCTTATCGGACCATGCCCCGTTGTCGATGTCTTTATCATTGGGAACACCTGGGGGAATACCTGGAAGTGGATGTTCCCATCAGAAGTATTACAGGATCAGATTTTGGTTGAGTCAATTAGAGACATATTTTACGAGAATGAGACCCCAGACACTACATCAGAAACGGTTTGGGATACATTTAAGGCAGTGCTAAGGGGCCAGCTAATAACCATTAAAGCAGCGAACGATAAACAAAGGCGGATGTGGGAGATGGAATTAGAGGGGAAATTAAGAGACTTTCAAAGGGAATTGTCAAAGGGCCAAAATAAAAAAGCTACAGAGGGTTCAGAAACATACTCTGGCCAGCTGGAGGCACTCCATACGAAACGGGCCGATAAAGCCCTAGTGTACACTGTGAGAAACCTGAGGATATTCTCCCAAACCAGCCTCGAGAATCCCTTATTCAGGTCGCCTGGAAGGGGCTGATGCTCTCAGACCCCAACCCTAGGAGAGTGAGAGCGAGAGAAGATCACCTGGATGGGGAAGCCCAGGGTTGTAGTCAGGGAATTACCTCAGGTGAGATGCTGTATTATACAGAGGAAGGAGAGGACTACAAGACCCCTAAGACCTTTGTAGGCTATAATACATCTGCTTTGCTTCCTCACATTAAATCTCTCCTGCCCAGATCCCACAACCCCTCCATACATAACCAATCCCCTAAGGTCCCACACCCGATTGCACCTAAACATTATCTATCCCTGTTTTCCTGCATCCTACCCGAACACTCCCGGACATTCTTTTCCACATGCCTCTTCTGTTTATTCTTTCCCTTTCCACTACTGTTCCCCCAATCCCACTTGTTCATCTCATGGTAATAATCCAGGTTATTGCCGTTTTTTCCCCCAAATCCTACCAGTCTTACCTTTCTAAGTTTTAATATAACACCCTTTTCCCTTCCGGCCCTGTAGAAACTCTGACTCCCCATCTTTTCCAACATGCACACTTTTTCCCCAACATAAAAAGCAACAGACTAACCGTAGAGCCGTTTATGTAACATGTCCCGACAAAAGGGTCAGGCAATTGACCAGAATCACACACACCGGATAGACTATTTCCCTTCCCCACAGGGATAAAAGGTGGCGCACGAGAGCACAATATGAGCAAGGCAGACCGCACGACGAGAGAGCTATCCAAACCCGGCAGTGCAAGAGGAGGAGAAAGGCGTCGAGAACCAAAAAACTGACAAGGAAAGAAGCAACCTTGCCCTTTCCAACCCAGACCCGAAAGACCTCTGTGGAAGAAATCGCAAGACCGCGAACAATAGCCCAAGTGTGTTGCAACAGATGTCAACGGTACACAGAGCTTGCTTACGCTAATAAGCAGGACAGAGGGAGACGCCTGCTACCATGGTACCAGCCTTGACTCCCGATACGCAGAAAAGCCAATCGGTTCATCACAGCCGGTGAGTCGAGGGAAGAACCGATAAAGAAACCGAAATGAGTTTCAAAGGGGCACATTGAGGAAAGTTCAAAGAACTGTAAATTGTTTAAGGAAGACCAGCTGCAGAGGGGACCGGCAGCACGTGGGTGCTCACTGGAGAGACTATGGTTAATCCCGTTTTTAAAGGAAACTATTGATAAAAAGGCCCTAAGGGGAGCCACGAGGAAAAGGTCAAAGTGGTCATACACGGGTCTAGCAAAATTCCTGCAATTCCTGCACCGTCTAAAGTCTTTGACCGACAAATCATCGAGAGCATAAGGGAAGTGTATTCCTCATCAATAGAAAGCAAAAGGAAGTGTGAAATGGCAAGAGTGAACCCGAGGGAGGGATGCCAATAAAGAGGGCGAAGTCTAAAGTTCCAACGAACAGTTTGTTGACAAAAGTGAACCCGGCAGAGGGATGTCCATGGTGAACTGTGTAAAAAGACATTAAGATTTGTGAACGCCAAGGTGACAATATCTTTGCAAAAGTCTGTAGTGAACCTGACGGAGGGAGGCGAATGTATGAAGGGGTCGAGCCCGGAAAGGGGGGAATCCAGGGGTGAGAAGCCATCACTCCAATGACATATGAATGCAATCGAGAATACATTGTGAATATAAGCCAGAGTGAACCTGACGGGAGGGAGACTGATATTCGAGAGATGTCTGCACCCGGAAGAGCAGAGGTGTAGCAAGGATTGTTCAACAAGTGGGGCCTGAAGCCAATGTAGTTGGGCACACCCTAAGGAAAGCTCCCCCACAGATGGAAGGCATGGTTTTTCCCTCCACCCCCCGCAGATTTTTTAGGAAAAAGCGTTTATTTAAGCTGAAAATTTTAGCTAGGATAATGAATCAAAAATTGGATGAGTTTTGTAGATCTAATGAGATAACAAATAGTAAGCTTTCCCAAACAGACTTTCATAAAACATCAAATTCATAGTTTAAAAATGATTAGATAAACATGATTTGTAAGTAGATAATATCTGTAAATCAACACTGTGGTTTTATGTTTCCTGTGCAAATTAAATGTTGACGTCAAAATGCCCCGACAAGAACAGCATTTACATTTAACACAAACAACTCCCAGAAAGATCTACCGCCCACTACTGTACTATGAACATTTGCTTTGGATTGGACACTACAATGTCAGTGGCTACATAAATGATACACTAGTTATATTGAGATTTTGCTATCAACAAGGAAATCATGGATGGTATGTGCATTTCGACACAGGTATACATTACATACAGTTCTGCATTATAGCTGTATTAGGATAATGCATTGTGTGAAAGATGCACACATGTAATAGAAAACAGAAACATTATTTTAACTAAATATTTGTATTGTTTTAAAAAAGTCACAAACATGTGGTCTATTCTACATTTCTCACTTGAATAGCTTTCCATCCAAATGTTCACTTTCCTTTTATCATATCCATTTCTTTTGTTCTTTGACATTACCCAAACTTATAACGATTCCTGTCATTTTCCCACTACCTCCAACTCTAATATAGCATTCTGTCTTTAATGTACAACTTTACAAAAATCGGTGCAATCACTCTATTCATCCTTCACTACATCCAACAACTCTCTGGACACATCTTTCCTTCGCACACTACATCCTCCAACCCCATTTTCACATTCCCTTTCTTCCTTTGCTACATCCTCTAACTCCCTTTTCATATTCTCTTTCTTCCTTGGCTACATCCTCCAACCCCTTTCACATTCCTTCCTTCACTGCATCCTCAAATTATCTTCATGTCCTTACTTGACTCTATCCTCTAACCCTTTGAACACATTTTCCATCCTTCAACTTTCTAAACAGTCTCTTTCTGTCAAAATCTCTGAACTTAAGGGAGAGTGGTTTTCAATCCTCTCTCCCGAACCACAGAAGTCAAATGGATCGACCCCCCCCACCGTGGTTGGCACGGGCGCCTGACTATAGAATACAGGTAGCCACGTGGCAGCCAATGGGGGGGAAGATGGAGTTAGGGAAAGGGGATGGATAAATAAAGGAAAGGAAGGGAAAACAAAGACATATACAAGCAAAGAACACCTAATGAATTGAAGGAAATCTTCAATAATGACTCCTACAACCTGACCTGACTCCTGTATTCACGTAACCGTACACTAACTTGTGCATATACAAAAAACCATCTGCATTAGAAATCATGACTTGTCAATATTGCGTGCAAAATGAACTAGACAGCATTGACCCACTCGGATACTTCATAAATCATGAAACAGTGTACTTGGAAGGCACCTAGTATCCATGTTAAAAGACTTTCTAGACACAATATCTCTCTTGTGTCCAGAACATATCTCTGGCAGAAACCTTCCGCACTAATTAGCTTCAAAAGATGGAAGCACCATTAGTGTGCACATAATTCCGGACTTTCTTCATTAAATCGCCTGGACTCAAATGAAAGTTACATGGCATATCAAAAAAAACACCGTCACAGCCCAGCGAAAACATGAATGCATTGAAAGTCAGTGTTTTTCCCCAAAATCACCGCCGCATCCTGGCAAGTAAATAAACCTAAGCAAAACTTAACTTTATGGCCCGGGAAGTCATCCGTGACTGACCCGGACCTGCAGGGAATGAGGCAATAAGTAAAGTTTTCACCGCCGCAGCCGGCAAGTACATAAACATAGGCACCACTTAACTTTATGGCCCGGGGAGTCATCCGTGACAGACCCGGACCTGCAATAAATGAAGCAGTAAGAAAGTTTTCACCGCCGCAGCCCAGGAATCAAGATTACACACGGCATGGCTAGCGTGACTCCTTCACGCCTCTTCTAAGTGGTCTGCTTTGCTCCTGCCTGCTGCCGTCGCCGCCGCCGCCCGTGCTCTCCAAATCATTAATCAACAGCACTGAAGCATGGGCGAGCGGCCGTTATGAAGACCCGCACTAATTGCAGATCACTAGCAGCTGTGACCTAACGGCCCAGGAAACTACATTTTCCCCATGCCTACTGGGAAGTGTAGTTTATCTATGCCGTACCTGCTTTCTTTTACCCCACAATCCTTTATTCCTTACATTACCTCCCCTTCCAGGGCTCTTCCCAGGGCCTGCCTTCTCCGGATACTTTGCATGAAACAGTCTTACCAGACGAGGTGCATGTACTGCACTAGCAGGTTCCCAGGAACAGTCTTCCAATCCATATCCAGTCCACTGGATGAGGTACCACAACACTTGTCTCCTTCTTTTTGAATCCAAAATCTTCTTTACTTCATATTCAACATGATCCTCTTTGTGAATGGCAGGAGGTCTCTTCATGCGTGTTCCAGGTGCTGCGGGTTTAAGGAGACACACATGGAATACCGGGTGAATTTTCAGAGACTTAGGTACATCTAATTTTACTGCAACCTCAGACACAATCTTTACTATTTCATAAGGTCCAATGTATTTAGGAGCAAATTTTCGAGATCCTACCAGAGACAAATTGCGTGTGGATAGCCACACCTTATTTCCCACCTTGTACTGAGGAGCCTTCCTTCTCTTTTTATCTGCATACATTTTATATTGATGTTTTGCATATTCAAGATTATCCTGCGCCTTTTGTCTGATGTTTAGAAGTAATTGCCTTCTGTCCTGTAGTACTGGAAGGTTTTCAACCTCTGGTAACTGTTCTGGCAACATTTCCAGTACCTGTCCATACAAGCACTCATTGGGAGACATTCCCAAAGAGGCATGTTCAGCATTGTTATATGTGAATTCAGCCAACCATAATGCTCGAACCCACGACTCCATACCATCATGTAAATAACAGCGCAGGTATTGTTCAAGCGTCTGATTAACCCTTTCAGTTTGTCCATCCGTCTGAGGATGATAACTAGTGGACAAGGCACAATCAATTCCTAACATCTGACAGAAAGCGCGCCAAAACTTGGATGTGAATTGTGGTCCTCTATCAGAAACAATAGTACGTGGTAGCCCATGCAGGCGAACCACATGCTGCAAACACAATTCCGCTAATTTCCCTGCTCCTGGAATTCCTTTACAGGGCACAAAGTGAGCTTGTTTAGACAAGTAATCCACTATCACCCATATTGTGTCGTACTGATCATCTGGTGGTAGGTCTGTAATAAAGTCCATTGAAATGTGTGTCCAGATTTTAGTGGGCGTGGGCAATGGTTTAAGTAACCCTGACTTTTTAGTATGATCAGATTTACTTCGTACACATGTTTCACATTCTTGCACATACGTGATCACCTGTTGTCTCAAATTCGGCCACCAAAAGTATTTTTCCACTAGAGCCTGTGTCTTTTTACTCCCTGAATGACCAGCCAAAAGGGAATTATGGCACCAATGCAAAGCCTTCTTTTGGAGTTCCAAAGTGGGCAAATACAATCTTCCATCATAGTAAGGAAGATTCTCTTTAAATGTTTCCAAAGGGTTACTCATTCCCCAACTCAGATTCCTTTGATTCCTCATTGCCTTTTTCACTCGCGTCATCAATTTAGAAATTACTGCCCCCACCACTCTCTCTGCGGGGATTATGGACTTGGTTTCCGATACCAGGTTGTCCAGGTTTTGTTGACGTGATAAAGCATCTGCCTTACCATTTCTTTTTCCTGGCCGGAAGGTCACCACAAAATCAAACTCATTGAAAAATTGAGACCACCGTAATTGTCTTGGACTCAATGTGTGGGCAGTTTTGAAGTACTGTAGATTTTTATGATCTGTCACAACCAACACCTGATGTTTAGCTCCCAGTAAATAATGTCTCCATTCCAGGAAAGCAGCTCTGATAGCTAATAGTTCTTTATCTGTAATGGAATAATTTTGTTCACATAGAGTGAGTTTTCGTGAATAATACGCTACTGGGTGCCAACTTCCTTCTGAATCTTTCTGCGATAACACCGCCCCTATTGCCACATTGGACGCATCGGTTTCTACTTGAAACATCTTATCCGTGTCTGGGTGTCGCAACACTGGAGCTGATGTAAATGCCATCTTTAATTCCTGAAAAGCCTTATCTGCATCCTCATTCCAACAAAAGCTGGTTGCCTTTCTTAGTAGTCGTGTTATAGGGGCTACAACCTGAGAAAAATTAGTAATGAATCGTCTGTAGAAATTGGCAAAACCCAAAAAAGACTGAATATCTTTAACACACTGGGGTTTGGGCCAATCCAAAACTGCCTGTACCTTGTTTTTGTCCATAATTATTCCCTCCGGGGTCAATATGAAGCCCAAAAACTCCACTCTTTTCACATGAAAGGCACATTTTTCCAATTTCACATATAACTGATGTTCTTGTAATTTCTTTAACACTGCCCTTACATGACTCACATGTTGTTCTTGTGAATTTGAGTAAATTAGAATGTCATCAATATATACAATAACAAAAATATCCAAAAACTCACTCAAAACTTCCTGCATAAAAAATTGAAATGCTGCAGGAGCATTACACAAACCAAAAGGCATAACCAAATATTCAAACAATCCAAACTTAGTTCGAAATGCAGTTTTCCACTCATCCCCTTCTTTGACCCGAATCAAATGATAAGCTCCACGTAAATCAAGCTTGGTGTAAACCACTGCTGTCTTTACTTGGTCCAACAGTCCAGTAATTAAAGGGAGTGGGTATCTGTTTTTAACTGTCACCTTATTCAATGCACGATAATCAATGCATGTTCTCAGCGTACCCTCTTTTTTAGGCACAAAAAACAATGGGGATGAGACTGGTGATGTGGAATGTCTAATAAATCCCTTCTTCAACATGTCATCCAAATACTCTCTCAAATGTTGATTCTCAGTTTCCGTTAATGCATATATTCTACTACATGGTAATTTAGCCCCAGGTTCCAACTCTATGACACAATCGTATGGTCTATGGGGGGGTAGTTGTTCCGCTCCGCCTTTATCGAACACATTCACATACTCTTGATATTGCACCGGAACCTGTGCTCCCACCGCCCCCACTACTTGTACTGCTGGTGGTTGATCTGCCAAAAACAACACAGGGCTCACTTCTTCTTCAATGTGACCCATACATTCCGTATTCTCAAAAAATATCTCTAGCTACCCAATCAATTCTTGGATTATGCTGAGTCAACCAAGGAATTCCTAAAATAAGACCGAACTGGGGAGCTGCGATGAGATCTAGTACAATATCCTCCACATGACCAGACTGACACCTCATTTCTATGAGTTGAGTTTGCTGACAAATGGGTCCCGAAATTAAAGGTGACCCATCCACCGACTGTACCCCTTCCACTTGAGTCTTTTCTCTCAAAGGCAACCCTAGTCTTTTGGCCAAATCAATGTCAATACAATTTCCAGTAGCCCCTGAATCTATCATGGCCGACACCATCTGTTTATTACAAGCAAAAATTAAAGTTACCAGTATATACAAATGAGAATTACCTTTTCGAGAAGTATTTGCTACCCACGTGGGGAACTTTTCTACCACTGAGCCCGACACCTTTGTTCCCCCTAAGGCCGGCCCAATCCTTTTCCCGACTCGCCCTTGCTCTTATCTCCACTCCCTACCTTCTTAGGAGTATTTGGACAAGTACGGATATAATGTCCTGGTTGACCACAATACAAACATAAATTATTAGCCTTTCTCTGTTCCTTTTCTGTGGCCGATAATGGTCCCCTAACCCCTCCAATCTGCATAGGTTCCCCTTCACTGTTTCTGTTGTTCACCCTACCTCTATCTAATCGTACAAAAGGGTACCACCTCTGATTTTTTCCTATCTCCCTTTCGCTCATTCATTCTATGATCCAACCTTAATGCTAAATCAATCATAGCTGTACATGTGTTGGGTTGAGGTTCTACCTGTGCCATGGCGTCTTTTAACTCTTCCTTCAATCCCTGATAGAATAGAACTGTTCGTTTATTCTCTGGCCAATCTGTTTCAATTACCAGTCTATTAAAGTGAGTCACATACGAAACTAGATCTCTGGTACCCTGTTTTAGCGCCAATAACTCCTTGTCTTGCGCCAATGATACTTCCCTCCGATCAAATAATCTACCGAATTCCGCCTGAAAATTATCCCAATTATACAATAATTGATCATCTTTTTGTACCAAAGGCATCGCCCAAGCAGCTGCATCTCCTGTTAGGTATGAAATCACAAAAGCAGTTCTTGCTTGAGTAGTCTCAAAGGCCGATGGTTTACACAGAAAATGTAATCTACACTGGGTCAAAAACGTCATGTATTTCTTTGGGTCCCCAGAAAACCTTTCAGGTGATGCCAAAGGCACACTGCTGGGTGCCTGAAACACAACAGTGGGTGTTCTGGTTCCTGTTCTACCCGTAGACGACCCTGCTTCCTCCAGTGGGGTCCCTTGTGCTACTAATCCTTGCACTTGATTCTTTAAAGTGCTAGATTCCTGCCTTACATGTATCAATTCCACCTGAATATCTTGTAGTACCTTTAACACTTCTGCTAAAGAAGGAGGGTTATCCATTTGGCCTGGGTGGTTCAGTACTCCCGAATTCGGGGGCTGTTGATTCTGTCAAAATCTCTGAACTTAAGGGAGAGTGGTTTTCAATCCTCTCTCCCGAACCACAGAAGTCAAATGGATCGACCCCTCCCACCGTGGTTGGCACGGGCGCCTGACTATAGAATACAGGTAGCCACGTGGCAGCCAATGGGGGGAAGATGGAGTTAGGGAAAGGGGATGGATAAATAAAGGAAAGGAAGGGAAAACAAAGACATATACAAGCAAAGAACACCTAATGAATTGAAGGAAATCTTCAATAATGACTCCTACAACCTGACCTGACTCCTGTATTCACGTAACCGTACACTAACTTGTGCATATACAAAAAACCATCTGCATTAGAAATCATGACTTGTCAATATTGCGTGCATAATGAACTAGACAGCATTGACCCACTCGGATACTTCATAAATCATGAAACAGTGTACTTGGAAGGCACCTAGTATCCATGTTAAAAGACTTTCTAGACACAATATCTCTCTTGTGTCCAGAACATAATATCTCTGGCAGAAACCTTCCGCACTAATTAGCTTCAAAAGATGGAAGCACCATTAGTGTGCACATAATTCCGGACTTTCTTCATTAAATCGCCTGGACTCAAATGAAAGTTACATGGCATATCAAAAAAAACACCGTCACAGCCCAGCGAAAACATGAATGCATTGAAAGTCAGTGTTTTTCCCCAAAATCACCGCCGCATCCTGGCAAGTAAATAAACCTAAGCAAAACTTTAACTTTATGGCCCGGGAAGTCATCCGTGACTGACCCGGACCTGCAGGGAATGAGGCAATAAGTAAAGTTTTCACCGCCGCAGCCGGCAAGTACATAAACATAGGCACCACTTAACTTTATGGCCCGGGGAGTCATCCGTGACAGACCCGGACCTGCAATAAATGAAGCAGTAAGAAAGTTTTCACCGCCGCAGCCCAGGAATCAAGATTACACACGGCATGGCTAGCGTGACTCCTTCACGCCTCTTCTAAGTGGTCTGCTTTGCTCCTGCCTGCTGCCGTCGCCGCCGCCGCCCGTGCTCTCCAAATCATTAATCAACAGCACTGAAGCATGGGCGAGCGGCCGTTATGAAGACCCGCACTAATTGCAGATCACTAGCAGCTGTGACCTAACGGCCCAGGAAACTACATTTTCCCCATGCCTACTGGGAAGTGTAGTTTATCTATGCCGTACCTGCTTTCTTTTACCCCACAATCCTTTATTCCTTACATTTTCCCTCAATGCATGCTTCAACCCCCTATCCACATTCTGTCCTTCCTTCACTCAACCTCCAGCCCCCTTTTCACATTCCCTTTCTTTCCTTCATTACATCCTCCAACCCCCTTCTCACATTTCCTTTCCGTCCATCACTACATCCTCCAACCCCCTTTTTCACATTTCCTTTCCTTCCTTTACTACATCCTCCAACCCCCTTTTCACGGTCCCTTTACTTCCTTCACTACATCCTTCAACCCCCTTTTCACAGTCCCTTTCCTTCACTACATCCTCCAAACCCACTTTTCACATGCCCTTTCCTTCCTTCACCACACCCTACAACCAACCCTCACACACTCTGTCCTTCCTTCACTATTCCCCAACCCTCAGATTACATTGGCTGTTCTTCCTCCACTGTATTCGTCAACCCTTTTACAATTCGATTCTCCTCTTTTTTGCTTTGAAGGTATCAACAATTGAATCAATGTTAATTAATGAAGACAATTTCCTCTCAACAAACAGGACGCATAATGAGTACAGTCTGTTTTCTGTCATCCTTGATCTTAACCTTGTTTTAACACGTTTCAATGTACTAAAAGTACGTTCACATGATACCGATGTAACTGCAAATGTTCGGGCCACTCTAAGCATATTACATATATTTGGAAATGCTGCTTCTAGACCTTTTAACATTTCTAGAGAAACCAAAACATCTAGGGTACTTCTAGGTTCCTTTTATAAATTCTGCAAAATCACATGCTTAGCCTGTTTCTGTTCCACCTCACTTGGCAGAAAACCAAACACAAACTTGTATGTGTTGAGCAAAGGCTGAAGTGTAGTGACATCAAGATATTTGAAACTGGCAGGGGAAAATGCTTCCACAGCCCCAAACAATTCACAATTTAAACTAGAAAATCTCCTTTCTAGCTCATCAATAATAATTTGACAAGTTCGAGAAACAAGGGATTCTACTTATGCAGAAAGGCTTACATTCTGTTTCACAACTCTTGAACTTCCCTAGTAGACATAATAAGTGAGTCTTGAAGCTTTTTGGGAACAGTGCTAGAACGGCATGGATTTTCATCGACATGTAGTTCCGAGATGCTTATAGATGCAGCCATGTCCTTGGCTGCAGTAATGATATCAGCACTATTAGATTTACAGTTCTGCAGATCCGATTTAACTGCATCAACAAGTGCAACACAGCGAGACAGGTCAAGATCTTTTGCCTGTAGCTGATCAGACAGACCTCTTGTTATACAAAAAATATTTCTGCATACTACTAATGCACTAACAAAATGTAAGCTGGTTACTTGAACCAACAACCCTCTAGCAGTTACAGCTTGTATCTTATTTTCACCCTCAGCAATGTAATCCAGAGTAGATATAATAGGTGTTAGCTTGTCATGACCTACTAGAATACTGTCATACCTACAGGCCCATCATGTATCACACAATCGTTTCAATTCAATTGTTTGCTTTGTTGGGTTTAGTCTCCTTTGATTCTCAAGGAAAAGGACATGAACAGTCATTTGTGACATGAAAACATACAAGCTCTCGAGAACAGCAAAAAAAATCATGTAATGTGCTAATTGTTTTGCAGCATTCTACTAATACCAAATTAAGGCGATGTGCACAGCAGTGAATGTTAAGGGCTGTAGGCTACTTTCGAGGGGATTGGGTCCTCTGACGTATTCCATATCTATGACATGTAATCACCACAGCTGTGCTGCTTCGGAAACTTGTTTCGGCGTCTGCGTCCTGCGTCGATGCGCCGTCGTCGAGGGCCTCCTCCGACATCCGACGTCATCCGATGTGATAAGTAGGACGCACGATGCCCGTAGCCTCAGTTCCGTTTTTTCCGCGAACGCGTTGCTTCGTGAATCTCGGTTAACGCCTCGACTCTTTGGAGTTCTGTTCTTCTCGGTTCTTTGAACCTGTTCGTTTTGTGAAAATCCTTCGTGTGAAGATGTCTTCTACTTCGTCTTCGACCCCACGTCCGGGTTTCAAGAAGTGAGGGGGGTGTGGGTCCAAGATGTCGGTGACGGACTCGCACGACGCCTGCCTCTGGTGCCTCGGGGAGGCCCACGACACGGATGACTGTATCGACTGCCAGTCGCTCACGTCCAAAGCCTTACGCGAACGTAGGAAGAAGTTGTCGGTAGGTCGGGTGTCCAAGCCCAGGAAATCGAAGTCTGCGGGGCTTTCGACGGATGATTCGAGGGGTGACTCTCCGCGTCATCGTCGGAAGTCTCGTGGGTCTCCTTCTAGGAGTCGGTCTCGCCACTCCTCAGCCTCTTCGAGGCATTCTCGGAAGCGCCGACACCGGTCGTCTTCCAGGTCCTCTTCGGAGGACTCTGCCCGGCACTTCGCTTACCCCACCAGCCGTGCGATGCCGGAGGAATGGGCTTCCTTCGGGAAGAAAATGCTGGCGATTCTTGAGTCGCAGGGTACTAAGCCGTCCGCGCCCCCGAGTGGGGTCGGTCGTGAGAGGTCGAGAGACACCGCTCGCAAGAGTGGTCGGCACGAGTCACGGGAGAGGTCCCGTTCGGACAAGGAGACTCGTTCTCGACGTACCCGTTCCAGGTCCCGGTCCTCGACGCGTTCGAGACCGTGTGCACCTGTGAGGTCTTCGAGGAAGACATCGAGGTCTGAGGCGTCGAGGGCGTCGACAGGCTTTCTCGAGGCTCCGGCTCCGAGGAAGCCGTCGACGCTCAGGTCGTCGAGGGACACGCTCGGGGCTCCGGCCTCGAGGGCTGTGTCGACGCCGCCGATGCTGGAGGCGCTGCATCTGACGTCGACGCCGATTTCCTCGACGCAGATCCTCTCGGCGCCGATGCCGGTTCTCTCGACGCCGGCGCTGATTCGCTCGACGCCATTTGTGTCGGAGGTACCCCGTGGCACGGGAGAACCCCCTAGGAAGGCTCCGGTTAAGAGCAAGCACTCTCGGGTGCCTTCTTTTCGCCACCTGGACTATATTTCAGAGGCGGATGAGGATTCTGATGGCCTGGTTCCTAGTCAGGTTCCAGATGAAATTGTCTCGGGCCATAGTCAGTTTGACGATTTGAGACAGTCACTGCATGATGCCAGTGGACTGGACACCTCTCCGGAGGTGGAGTTTTGTAGGCCTGAGCCTGGCTCTCATGCCGATTCCTCGTACCGGCGCCTTATGGCTAGGGTTTCTGAGTACTTGGGATGGTCTGCTCCCCCAGGGGAGTTTGTGCAGGATGATCTGACGGACATCCTTGATGTTGGTCCCCCGACTGATCCGGTACTGCCGTTCCATATGGCTTTACAGAGAAGGGTGGCGGCGGCTTGGACTGCTCTGGAGAGTCTCCCGGCGGTGGGCAGATCCTTGTCGCGAAAATACCGTCCAGCCAGTAGCGACCCCTGCTACTTGACCAGGCACCCCACTCCGGAGAGTTTGGTGGTGCAGGCGTCCACGGCCCCGGCAAAGCAGGCGTCGTACCCTACCATCCCTCCTGATAGGGAAGACAAACGTTTTGATGGCTGGGCGAAGAAAGTGTTTTCTTCTGGTGGTATGGCGCTTCAGGCGGCCAACTCCATTTGTGGCTTGTCTCGTTTCACACACACTCTGTGGAACTGTGTTGCGTTAGCGGCTGAACATATTCCCGAAGGGGACGAACGGGATGGTTTCCTTGCTATGGTCCAGGATGGTAAGGATGCCATGTGTGAGTCCGTTCAGTCGGGTTTGGACTTAGCTGAATGCGTCAGTAGGTCCATGGCAGCGAGCACCGTGATACGCAGGTTTGCGTGGTTGCGGAAGTCGGGGTTTGCTCCTGATGTGCAGTCTCGGCTCCTCAACATGCCCTTTGACGGTGAACACCTTTTTGGCAGCAAGGCTGACGAGAGCCTTGAGAGGTTGCAGACCTCGAAAGCTGCAGCGAAGTCGTTGGGCGCTGCAGTTCGCCAACCTCCGCCTTTTCGTCCTAGGGGACAGCAGGGGAGGGGTGGTTCCTTTCGCTATTACTCGTCCTTCAGTAAAGCGAGAGGAGCTGGCAGTCATAGAGGCCAACGCAGGGGTACCAGAGGTGGACGACAGGGTACCCGTGGTGCCAAGGCCGCTCGGGCAGTTGCCTCTTTGCCCTCAGGTAACGCTGCAGCCGCTCCCATTCAGTCATGAGGCCTTGTCCCATGGTTCGCCGGTTGGGGGAAGGCTGGCGCAGCATCTTGTAGAGTGGCAAGCCATTACTTCAGATGTGTGGGTTCTGGACATCGTAACCCACGGCTACTGTCTTCCCTTTCGGCACAGGCCTCGCGACAATCCACCGGGGAACCTCTCTTTGCAGAGTCCGGATCCGCTCCTTGCGCAGGAAATTCAAGCCCTGCTGGAGAAAGGCGCCATAGAACTGGTGCCTGTAGCGGAGAGGAACAAGGGATGGTATTCCCCTTATTTTTTGATTTCGAAGAAAGACGGGGGATTGAGACCCATCATGGACTTGCGCGGTTTGAACAAACTCCTCAGGAAGGACAAGTTCAAGATGGTTACTCTCTCTCAAGTCCTCCAGGCCCTTCAGCTTCAGGACTGGTTGGTGTCACTCGACCTCAAGGATGCTTACTTCCATGTGCCGATCCATCCCAAGCACAAGAAGTACCTGAGGTTCACGGTTGGCGACTCGCACTTTCAGTTTCGGGTCCTGCCGTTCGGATTGACCTCCGCCCCGAGGGTTTTCACCAAGCTCATGGTGGTGGTGGCAGCGCATCTCAGGCAAAGGGGGATTCACGTCTATCCCTACCTGGACGATTGGTTGATCAGGGGGAGCTCTCCCGAGCAAGTCCTGGATCATCTGTCCGTCACCTGCCACTCCCTTCACAGGCTGGGCTTCTCCCTCAATTTAAAGAAGTCCCATTTGACGCCAACACAGCGGCTCCGGTACATCGGAGTAGTGCTCGACACTTCCCTGGGGCAGTGTTTTCCTCCCCAGGTGAGGGCTCTTCACATTCAGCAGATGGTGCACAAGTTTCAGCATGCCCAGACGCTCCCAGCGTTCGAGTTCTTGAGGTTGCTCGGCCTCATGGCATCCTGCATTCTTCTGGTGCCAGAGGCTCGCCTGCGGATGAGATCTTTGCAGTGGGCGCTCAAGACGCAATGGTCGCAGTCCTCCGGCAGGATGTCGGACCCGGTTCAGGTGCCGCCCTCGGTCGCCCGGGACCTTCTGTGGTGGGCCGTCGAAGGCAACTTGATGAAGGGGGCTCCATTTTGGCTTCCCTGGCCGGAGGCGACGATCGTGACGGATGCATCCCTCACGGGTTGGGGAGCTCATGCCAACGGGCTGACAGTCAGCGGTCGTTGGTCTCCATCGGAGTCCAGACTCAATATCAATCTGTTGGAGCTGAGGGCCGTCAGGCTAGCCCTGAAGGCTTTTCTGCCGACTGTGCGAGGAAAGAGTGTCCTGATCCTGACGGACAACACAGTGGCCATGCACTACCTCAACAAAAAGGGGGGGCAGGGTCACTTCCTCTGTGCAGGGAGGCGATGCAGCTCGAGTTCTGGGCCATCCAGCAGGAAGTTTTGATCTCGGCAGTTCATCTGGCCAGAGACGAAAACGTGACGGCGGACGCTCTGAGCAGGCAGAGCACGATCTCTCACGAGTGGGAGTTGGCTTAGGAGATTCTCCTGGAGATCTTCGCTCTTTGGGGGACCCCTCAAGTGGATCTCTTCGCCTCCAGTGTCAACCGGAAGTGCGAAAGGTTTTGCTCGCGGGAATTTCCTCCAAAAGGAGCCTTAGGAGACGCGTTCGTGGTGGAGTGGTCATTCCCGCTGCTGTACGCGTTTCCTCCAGTCCCCGTCATCCCGCAAGTGCTGCAGAGGTTACGGAAGTTCGGTTCCCGGATGATCCTCATTGCTCCGGCGTGGGCTCGGAGGACGTGGTACCCGGACCTTCTCGACTTGTCCATCTGCCCTCCGCGTCGTCTTCCCTACCGAGACGATCTGCTCTCACGGGAGGGGGGTCAGGTTCTCCATCCAGAGGTCAGATCCCTCAACCTTCACGCTTGGCTTCTGAAAGGTTGAGGTATAGGGATTGGGACCTCCCTGAAGACATGATGGAGGTGTTGCTTTCGGCCCGAAGGCCAGCAACGAAGTCTCTGTACCGTTGCCGTTGGCGTAAGTTCTGCGACTGGTGCGGAGTTCACAATGTGGATCCTTTTGCATGTGACATCCCCATGGTTCTGTCCTTTTTACTTTCTTTGGCCCACAGGGGCTTGCAAGTGGGTACCATTAAAGGTTACCTGGCGGCGCTGTCCATCTTTAAGCGCTCGTCTGAAGAGTGTTCTTACTTTAAATCCCTTTAATTTCACAGTTTCTGAAAGGGCTCACTAATGTGTTCCCTCCGTCACCTTTCCTGGTGCCCGGTTGGGATTTAAACCTTGTTCTTAAGTTTCTTATGGGTGCTCCGTTTGAGCCTTTACATTCTTGCCCTTTGAGGCTGTTAACTCTGAAAACTGTGTTTTTAGTTGCGGTTACTTCCGCTCGCAGAGTGAGTGAGTTACAGGCACTTTCAGTTAAGCCACCCTTCACTGTATTTCACAAGGACAGGGTTGTTCTTAGAGTTCGTCCTTCTTTTCTTCCGAAGGTAGTGACGGAATTTCATTTGGCCCAGAAGGTTGTTCTTCCGGCATTCTATCCTCCTCCGCATCCTGGTAAGGAAGAGGAGAGGCTCCATAGGCTTGATCCTAGGAGAGCTTTGAGCTTTTATGTTTCACGCATGTCCCGGGTCAGAGTGGACGATCAACTCTTTATTGGTTACGCTGGAAAGCGTTTGGGGCAAGCTGTGACGAAACAGACTTTGTCTCGCTGGATTATTTTGGCCATCTCGGAGTGCTACCGCTTGGCGGGTAAGGACCCACCAGCTGGCTTGCGGGCCCATTCTACCAGGGGTATGGCTGCGTCTACTGCCCTGCAGAGGGGTGTTCCTATTCGCAACATCTGTGATGCAGCCACCTGGGCTTCAGTACATACATTTGTACGTCACTATTCCCTCGATTTCATCCGAGCACAGGATCTGGCCTTTGGCAAGGCGGTCCTTTGCTCTGCTATTTGATTGGCTATTCTAAATTTTGATTCTAAATTCTTTCCCTCCTCCTTGCTCTGGTACTGCTTTGGGAGTCTGTCATAGATATGGAATACGTCGGAGGACCCAATCCCCTCGAAGAACAAGTTACTTTCTTACCTGGTAACGTTCTTTCGATGGGATGGTCCGACGACGTATTCCATATCGCTCCCGCCCTGCCTTCCCCGCTGCAGAATTTCTTTTGCGATTGCAGCTTACGTTCCGCAAGGCTTTGTGTCTGACTGGCAGTTGACTAGTGTCACACGTTCTGGGGGAAAAAACTACAACTGAGGCTACCGGCGTCGTGCGTCCTACTTATCACATCGGATGACGTCAGACGTCGGAGGAGGCCCTCGACGACGGCGCATCGACGTCATCGACGCAGGACGCAGACGCCGAAAAAAGTTTCTGAAGCAGCACAGCTGTGGTGATTACCTGTCATAGATATGGAATACGTCGTCGGACCATCCCATCGAAAGAACGTTACCAGGTAAGAAAGTAACTTGTTCTTTTTGATTTAAAGAGAAAGTTTTGAGGGATTTTCTGAAGGGCCTTCTGCATGCACTGAGGTTCAGAGCAGGATTCCCAGATGGACGAGGGGCACAGCCTCCCAATGGGATGAAAAATTATTTATGCTGGGGTCGGGGGAGGTTGGGCTGTAACAACTGTTAGATACCATTACCCCTTATTTGCCCCTGGCATTGCATAGGGGTATAACTCAGGAGAGTTCTCATAACAATTGGTACAGCCCTTTGTTTACAACATTCTGGTATCAGAGAAGTACATTTCTTCTTATAGTTATTGAAGTACAGATTAAAGAATAAAGCAAGTATACAAAAAAGTGCCTACTTAATCTATCAGGTCATCAATCCTGTCCTGTTTGTGTGGTTGTCGCAGTAGTCTTTCCACCGGGTCATTGAATGTATGTGTGCTGAACTGTTGGCATGTCTGCGAAATCCACCACTGGAACCACTTGCATGTTTCCAGTCACAGTACCCACCTAGCAGAGGTTGGAATATGATAAAATATCAAGACATTAGTCCCTTTTGTCCACCCAATCTGGGTTTATCTTGTCAGTCCACTGCATGGTGCCACAGTCTACGGTCTGTAGATTGTATGACAATTCTAAATGCATCACAGCATTACTTATGGACCATAGGTAAAGCAATGATAATGATGAATAGCAAATTGTAAAATTAAATTGGATTCACTGTGTTTTGTTTGAAGTCATCCCACTCTTGAGTTTTAATATTATTTACAGCACAGCGACTGCACGTACTCTACATCTTCAATTCCTTCTTTATGACTGCTGACTTAATTGTAAACATTTACAGTTTACAAAGAAATTGAATGCACATTACTACAAATCTAAAACCTCTTAACTGTAGACCGCTCGCCATCTCAGGCAGTGAGTAAGGATAATTTCTCCATGAATTTTAGTACATTTTGCCCATCCAACAAAGGTTGTCATAACTCACAAAGCAGAACGTAGGTATAGTTTCTTATCACAGTAACTATTCTGATGTGTTACCTAACTGCCATAAAATGTAAACAAACTCACCAGCATCAATAAAAGGGGATTTGCATGTTGTATCAGCCTACTGTTACTTCCAAAATTACGGCAGGAAAAGCAGTAAGCAGAGTCCATTTTCTTAGAGTACTCCAAGCATTTAGTATTAGAGTACCATGCTTCTTGGAAGGACCTGGATTTTCCACCTATCACAGTGATTGGAAACTTTATCCGTGGTTGAAATGGTTGCTCAAATATGGATCCCAAATCATCAGGAAACTGTCTAACTACTGCTGCACTTCCTATCTCACATGGACTTCTAATAACTTCACAGTCTACATCTGATGGAACTGGTGAACATCAATCCAGTTCTGTACTGCAGCTAGGTCTATCTGGTCTATTAGAACTGTGGTGATCATCACTAGAAACAGACGTATGCAGATCTCCAGCTTCTTTGACGGTAACTGAACTACAGCTTGGTCTAGTTAAGAAATCAGTGAGCTTCCTCTGTCGCTTTATGTCTGAAACCTAATCACTAACAGATTAACACAATATATAATTAATGACATAATTAGGATGTATATTAAAAGAAATAGCAACAGATAGTAATAGTAGAAAGTCACAACAAAAGCACGTCATTCCATTTTAAACACACATATTATTATATTGCGCTACAAAAAATATACAACAAATATAGTGTGAATCCTTCTCTTAAGTGGTGCCAGGCCTATATTTCCAGTGCCAATATATTTCCCACAATTAGTGAGAGCTAATGTAGAGGATTGCAAATCTGTTCATTTGTATGATCCCAACCAAATTGTTCTTTGATTATATGCCAAGTACCAATTAGCTTACATTGGTGCTATTTGTTGTCCTCTTCTTTCTCACAGGTCCCCTCATGGGTAATTTGAAGGCTGGGTTAAGATGCACTGATGCTCCTGGTGGACACCAATTCCCCCAGTCTTCTTCCCAGGGCAGCTGTGTGATTCATAGATAATAGTGCAGATGCTTCCTAATGAAAACTGCAATGGGTTATTTCTCTGGGATTATCGTTGAGGGTGCCTAACATGAATTTCGCCTTGAATGTCTTTATCCCCCCTAAACCTACTCCTTACCCCACATTAAAGAATAATGTAAAACATGTTGTGGATATGCGAACACCCTGAGGTTTGTCGTTTTCCAGCATAATCACATTCAAAGTGACACAATGAGGCCTCATTACAACGAGTGTGGACCCGTAATGAACGGTGCCGGTAAGGGACCGCCACCGTTCATTACAGGATGCCTCATTACGTGGTCTGCAGCGGGTCCCGCTCTGGAACGCCTGGTCAGACCAGGCGTCCTTAGCGCGACCCGCTAGCAGACCAGGATGCTAACAACGGGCCTGTCATTAACAGGCCCGTTGTTAACATCCTCCCCATTCCCATTGGGCCCTATGGGGGCTCAAATGGGAATGGGGATGTACTGGGTCTGGGTCCCGCGAAAGGGATTTACCGGGCCCTCCAAGGTCGGAATGGCCCGTTAAGTCCCCTTTTGCAGGACCCGGTACCCGGTATGGGGGGTGGCTATGCCGCTAAAAGCAGCATGGCTACCTCCATACTCTTAATGAGGCCCAATGTCTTTACTGAGGTCTACTTCTGCCAATGACAGAGCTTTGACCTACTATGAACTCATACTTTTTGCAGATCTCACAGACCAGAAGTGTGTATATAAAGCCGTGCTGTCACATCTCCAAAAGAAAATGAATTAAGTCAAGGCTCTAGTCCTAAAAATGGAGGAACTCTGATGCACGCATTGGGACATGACGTCACAGGAAATGAACAAATCCTAAAATTGAATTAGATATGCTAAATTATATTCAACTTAAATTGCATAGACCAAATATACATTTGCCAAAAAAACTGATTTCTTATTACTCTGCTGACGAACTATGAAAGGAATGCACTTTAAAAATCTAATAAACTTCCCCAAAGCACGTTATGTATTGCAGGATGGCATTATAAAACATTTTAGGTGCCAGTGCCGAGCTATTAATGTGGTTTTGTGACGAAGGGTCTCACCTCCCAGATGCATGACCAGTGTTCAAAAGCAAGTGCAGGATTTAAAAAAAATATACACAATAGGGACAGCATCCGCCCTTTCAAAAAAGTGGGTAGACGCCTTCCACCCACGTGGTTCCTCGACTTGTGCCCTGATTTAAATGCTTTGGGGTCAGGCACATAAGTTATTGGTGGGGCTGGGATGAAAATATGCTAATTTCTTAAAATAAAACATACACTGATATACACATATATCAGTGATGATTCAATAGTATCTACAAAGTCACTACTAGTGAACACACATTCCCAGAACAGTTTTGCCCAAGATCACAAGGCACTCCAGTGCAATCAATCCCATCACTTTTGAATACCTATCAAAGCAGGGAAGGAATTGGGCCGGAAAGAGGCAGAGCTGCGCTCCGGCAAATACTGTGTTGCCAGACGCCATTCCTTGGAGACCCGCGGCCCATGCCCTTCCAAACTTGAGGAAGCTCTCTGCCCCCGACTCCCCAAGTCTCCTGAACGCTGTGCTTTTGAAGTCTCAATGCATGCAGCAAACTATATGTAATGCCTTAACAACCTACATCTGAAAGTTGTCCATTGCTTACCAGAATAGTCCACGCTCAATCAATGAACTGGTCCAAAGTTGTATACATGTCTTGAGCTTTTCGCACATTTTACTGTCATGTTGAATATTTTGAGAGAACAAATAAACATTACACAAAGTGTGCATTGCATGCTCAGAAGGAATGCACATTTAATTCATATCAGACGTTTGATAAATTGGCAGCCATTCTTATGTTCCCAAAATACACTTTGTTTTTATGCAAAGCAGCCAGCATTTGATATTAATGGCACCCACATGCAACACCTACCTCCATCCCTCATTACCACCCACACCACAGACCACATGTCCCCACCCCCTGTTACCGCAACCGTCATAGAGCAGACAGGGGGGCTTTAGCCCCCCCCCCCCAAAAAAAAATGGGGCTATTATCAGGGACTTTTGTCCCTTTAGAAATGGGAGGGAGTGATCAGAAGTGAGAAGGGTGGATAATGTTGCATGTTTTATGAAATAATGAAGATGGATTTAAAACCCAAGGGTGATTTGTGAGGCTCACATAAATCTGCATGATGCTATTGTGTCTTTGCATGCAGGATGGGGAGAATAAAACTAAAGCCATTCTTGTATTGTTCAATATATTTCTATGACAATGCCCACCTCCCCTCCTTCTATCTCACCCCTTGCACACCCTCCTCTAACTAAACCCTCCTTCCCGACCGCCACATCTGTATGCCGCCTCATGTAACAGGTGGTAGACATCATGTTCATTTGCTCCTCTTGCCACTTGGGGTAATGCATCAGGTTTTGTGCCACAGATTTTGACTATGCATTTCAAGCTGTCTCCCTGCAACTAGGGTAAGGCATCATGTTTTGTACTACCGATTTTGACCATGCATTCCTAGCTGCCTCCCTGCAACCTGGGGTAAGGCTTCATGCTGTATGCTCCAACCTGTCATTCTTGCACTTATGTAAGCGAGGGCAGTTGTGCGCTATACAAATTCAAATAAATATAGTGCATAGTTAGTTTACTATAAAAGGCTAGTTTAATATGTAATGTGGTTTGCTTCCAAGGCATTTCTATAAATAAAGTATTATTTAAGCACATGAAATGAAAAGCAAACCCTTAATAAACATCTACATCAACTAAGCCTAGGAAGATGTGCTCAGTTGCTTAAACCACCGATTTTGACCATGCATTCCTAGCTGCCTCCCTGCAACCTGGGGTAAGGCTTCATGCTGTATGCTCCAACCTGTCGTTCTTGCACTTATGTAACTAAGCTAAGCAAGGGCCGTTGTGCGCTATACAAATTCAAATAAATATAGTGCATAGTTAGTTTACTATAAAAGGCTAATTTAATATGCCTCCCTGCAACCTGGGGTAAGGCTTCATGCTGTATGCTCTTACCTGTCGTTCTTGCACTTATGTAACTAAGCTAAGCGAGGGCAGCTGTGCGCTATACAAATTCAAATAAATATAGTGCATAGTTAGTTTACTATAAAAGGCTAGTTTAATATGTAATGTGGTTTGCTTCCAAGGCATTTCTATAAATAAAGTATTATTTAAGCACATGAAATGAAAAGCAAACCCTCAATAAACATCTATATCAACTAAGCCTAGGAAGATGTGCTCAGTTGCTTAAATTGTCTGCATCCCAGTTTCACCATTTAACCAAAGTGTGTGATCCTGGGCAAATCATTTAATCACACTGTGTCTTATCTGCAGCTCTGTAAGTGATTCTGATTCACTTCAAAGTTTATGTTAATATATCATGCTCTTATAATAAAGAAACAGATAATGCCTACCGAGTTGCTCCATATATAATAAAAGCACAATTTAGGTATTTTGCACCACAAAATTATTTTGCCACTTGGTCACTTGAACTCACTTGCATGGTGCGTCCAAGTATCAAAGACTGATTGTGGTTCCTGAAATGTCCTTTTCTATAAAGTCACAACTTGGTGCAATCCATTTGCAAATTAGGAGGTTTTCATTTATTTTGCCCCAGAGGGCCTGGACAGAGCTCTAATAATTTCCTGCATCGGTTATGATCCTGCAGTTTAACTTTTTTGTTGTGTTAAAATGCCATCTGCCACTAATGGTAAAACAAAAGTAGATTGGTAAAACAAAAGTAGATTGGGACAGAGGTGGGCTGTTTGGGTGTGTGAATGAGATGTATGGAATTGCCTATTTTCCCCACAAACCTCATTTGTGAGAAAAAGAAGCACTGTAGCAGGACTTTTTTCGTGACTCGCCCCCCTTTCCTTCCCCACTCTTGCAATGCTGGATACTTCCCTGCACCCGGGGCTGTGACTGAACTGAAGGAGGGCAATGGGCAGGCATGAAGGCGCTTGCGCTGAATGCAAAGCAGATGATGCGCTGCGAGTCCTCTTAGCCCCCCCCCCCTCACCCCTGAAAGGCTTGGTCACTTACTGTACACCTGGTTGGTTGGCATCTATGCAGTATCTATCCTTACAGTAGTAGTAATGATAGATAATGCATAGATGCCTACTTCATTCAGTCAGGGGTGGACTGGGAACTAAAAGACTGGAAATAATTACTGGGGAGTTGGGGACCAAATGAGGCCCTGGAAATAATGTTCAAAGTGGCCCCATATGGCACATTTTCAGCAAGCCCAATGCTTTTACTTTGAGAACATTTGGAAATACCACTCAAAAGAGGACCAGGGTGCAGAGGCCCACCAGGAAATCTCCAGAGTTCCCTATAGGCCAGTCCACCCCTACATTCAGTGAACCCTCGACCTTTGCATTCACTGACACTGACTCAGACACACTTGCCCACACACACTATACACTCTGCTAACAACACACACACACGAACACCACAGTCCCTCACTTACTCACTCACTCACTCACTCAGTGTTTACATAGGCATATCAAATACAACACACATAACATATCATACAAACGCACACGCATCAGCATTCATGACACGCAGGCATATACACATAACAAGTACATTAAGATAACATGATGGGCTCCCTCGCTGCTGGCGCTGCAGTGCTTACCTTAGAAGAATAGTCTTCTTCGGTCAGTGGGCACAGGCACAGCAGCAGCCACAGCCCTGGACACGGAGCTCCACACACAGAGAGCTGCAGCTGCCAGGCAGCCATTGCACAGGCAGACGCGGTGTGGACACAGAGACCCGTTTTCCTGAATGTATATGGTGGTTGGCCCGGGGCTGACCTTTGCAAGACCAAAGTGGTTGCATAGCAACCAGCGCAGAACGCACCAGGCGTGCTTTCCAACAAAATAAAAAAATAAAAACAAAGTGAGCAGCACTGTCCTCCTCCTCCCTCGCAAAGCAACGTGGAGCAAAGGGAGGAGAGGTGCTAACAAAAAAAAATGTGTGTTCCGTCTAAAAATGTGTGTTCCGTCGGCGCCACTCCTGCTCAGAGCAATGCAGGCATTTGTTATTTTTGGGTGGGCCCTGCCCGCTCAGGCCCTACCCTGTCATACGCCTCTGTGGAAGAGGGAGACAATCCGAAAGGAACTTTTTAGTAATATTTGAACTTATCAGGCCCTTGGAAGCAAGACAGTCAACCACCGAAGGTCCTGATATAGAAAGGAATTGTTTGTTTGTGGATCTAAACCCGCAAGAGGGTGATCCAAAGGTAAAAAGCCATCACCCAACGTACCCTTGGAAGGAACTCTGTTTTTTATTTTTTATGCAGCAGGTCCTTGGAGGCAAGAGGCTTTTTGTAGAAAAGAGACTTAACCCACCGAAGGTTCTGATACCCGAGAGCGGAACTGTTAGCTTGTGCTGGGAAAGCTTGAGTGTGTGCTGTGCTCCGGAAACCTACCTTGTCCTGTGTCTAAAATGCAGGGAAGAGAGACCCCTGGCTACCACATCCGGACATCATTTGTGAACACTTCTTTCTTTCTTGTAAATCTTATCCCACACACCTCTGTATTAGTTGTAAGGAATGGCAGTAGGTTTTCTTAGTATAGGCCCTTTTTATTTAACAAAACGCCACTAGGACTGCCTTATTTTTCATTTGATAGTCGTAGCTTGCTCCCATCTTAGAGTTAGGTTTAGATTAGGTCTTTTTCCACCCTACCTATACAGTTTAATAAACACCCTTGAGCTGTGATCACTTGTCAGTCTTTACTGTTGCCACCATGAGTTCCTTATAACACTAAGCAATGGTATTATGTGAAGGCCAATAAAGCTGATAGGCTGCTGTCCAGACAATTGAGACAATTGAAGGACAAAGTGCGCCCTCAAGTGATTATTAAACTTCAAAACAAAGTGGGGGAGGTGCAGACAACAAATGAGGCTATAAGGGGAAATATTCCAGGAGTATTATCAGTCTTTGTATACTACGGATAACGTCTCGAGTGATGGGCAGGAAGAGTTACTGGCGAGGGTCCCGCTACTCCCTCTGTGAAAAGTTGAATTTAGAAGTGTACCCAATAGCTGCTCATGGAAAGTTGTAGTCAGAAATGCTCAAAATAGTCTCTCTGTGAATTTAGAAGCGTGCCCAATAGTCTCTCTGTGAAAGTTTCATTTAGAAGTGTTCCCAATAGCCTCTCTATGAAAATTGCATCTTGAAGTGTTCCCAATAGCCACTCTGGAAAGTTGAATTTAGAAGTGTGCCCAATAATCCTCTCTATGAAAATTGCATCTTGAAGTGTTCCCAATAGCCACTCTGGAAAGTTGAATTTAAAAGTGTGCCCAATAGCCTCCATGTGAAAGTTCCATTTAAAAGTTTTCCCAATAGCCTCTTTGTGAAAGTTGCATTTAGAAGTGTTCCCAATAGCCTCTCTATGAAAATTGCATCTTGAAGTGTTCCCAATAGCCACTCTGGAAAGTTGAATTTAGAAGTGTGCCCAATAGCCTCTCTATGAAAGTTGCATTTAGAAGTGTTCCCAAATAACCTCTCTGTGAACGTTGCATTTAGAAGTGTTCCCAAATAACCTCTCTGTGAAAGTTGCATTTTGAAGTGTTCCCAATAGCCTCTCTGCGAATTTAGAAGTGCGCCCAATAGCCTCTCTGTGAAAGTTGCATTTGAAGTGTTCCCAATAGCCTCTCTGTGAAAGTGGCATTTTGAAGTTTTCCCAGTAGCCTCTCTGCGAATTTAGAAGTGCGCCCAATAGCCTCTCTGTGAAAGTTGCATCTGGAAGTGTTCCCAATAGCCACCCTGGAAAGTTGCATTCAGAGGTGCGCCCAATAACCTCTCTGTGAAAGTTGCATTAGAAATGTTCCCACTAGCCTCTCTGTGAAAGTTGCATTTAGAAGTGTCCCCAGTAGCCTCTCGCTGAATTTAGAAGTGCGCCCAATAGCCTCCCTGTGAATCTAGAAGTGATCCCAGTAGCCACTCTGGAAAGTTGAATTTAGAAGTATGCCCAATAGCAACTCTGTGAATTTAGAAATGTGCCCAATGGCCGCTCTGTAAAAGTTGCATTTAGAAGTGTTCCCAATAGCCTCTCTATGAAAGTTGCAGTTAGAAGTGTTCCCAAATAACCTCTCTGTGAAAGTTACATTTAGAAAGTGTTCTGTGAAAGTTGCATTTAAAAGTGTTCCCAATAGCCACCAGGTCAAAGTGGAATTTAGAAGTGTGCCAAATAGCCTCTCTGTGAAAGTTGCATTCAGAAGTGTGCCCAATAACCTCTGTGAAAGTTGCATTAGAAATGTTCCCAGTAGCCTCTCTGTGAATCTAGAAGTGTTCCCAATAGCCACTCTAAAAAGTTGAATTTAGAAGTGTGCCCAATAGCATCTCTGTGAATTTAGAAGTGCTCCCAATAGCCTCACTGTGAATTCGGAAGTGCTCCCAGTAACCTCTCTGTGAAAGTGATATTTAAAAGTGTTCCCAATTGCCTCTCTGTGAAAGCTGCATTAGAACTGTTCCCAATAGCCACTCTGGAAAGTTTAGAAGTGTGCTCAATAGCCTCCGTCTGAAGATTGAATTTAATTGTGGGCCCAATAGACTCTCAGTGAAAACTGAATTTAGAAGTGTGTCGAACAGCTTCCATGTAAAAGTTGAATGTACAAGTGTGCCCAATAGACTCTCCGCGAAAGTGGATTCTAGAAGTGTGCCGAATATCCTAATAGTATAATACCATGCCGGACCGAACCGACTAATCTCCCTAATAACCGCCCTGTGCAAAGTTGATTAAGATTCATGCCTAATACCCACCCTGTATAAAGCTGAATTAAAAGAAGTGCACCTATTAGCGTGCCATAATTGAACTGACTAGTGTCCAGAATAGCCTCTCCGCACTTTGTCCAACGTAAAAGTATTCACGACACCAGTGAGGCTAAGTAGCGTACCTAATTATCCTAATTATTAGTATGCCTAAAAGTATATCTGTGTAAGGTAGAATTTAGAACTGTGCCTAATAATCTAATATCCCCTCTATGCAAAATTGAATCTAGAGGTAGACTTAATATCTCTATGTACAAGTGAACTTAGAAGTGCACCTAATAATACCGAATAGCCTAATATCATCTGTGTACAATTCAACCTAGAAGTGCACCTAATAGTCTAGTATCGTCTCTGTGCAAATTGAACTTGGAAATGTGCCTAAAAGCGTGCCCTCACGGAACTTAGAGCTACAATTAGAAAGCCCTCCTAAAATCCACCTAAAACCGCGTACCAAGCATGAGTGCACCCACTTCACCAGAGTTCGTTGGAAACAACCACTGTGGACTGCCCCCACTTCCCAATCTGCCTTCCTTCCCGTCCCCCCTTTCCCAAATCACCCCTCCCTCCTTCGCACTCCCTGCTATTCCCCTCTCCAAACACCAAGCCAAAGGGGCACAATGGTGAGCCAACCACCCTAAAACCACTCCTCCCCTGAACCCCACCTCTGACCAGCCATCGTTAACCATGCCCTCTCCCCTCACTATCATACCTGGCACACCCCGCCCGGCAATCACCCACCCCCCGCCTTGCCCTCACATCCCTACCACCTTCCCCCCGACCGCACCCTTTGCCCTCCCTAAAAACTGCACGCCTAGCCCTTGCTAGAACCGGAGCTGCATCTCTCTCCCCCTCTCTCACACCCCAATCGCAACAAGGAAACTAAAGAGGAAACGTTCCTGGTCCCCCTCAATCTCTCAGCACTCTTCGCGTCCCCTGTCTCGTCCCACCACCTCATTCCCGCAATCACCTACTTCCCCCGCGGCTTCACCCTTCCTGAAACCCCTCTCCCTCGATTTCTCATCAACTGCAACTCCTAACCGCCCACACCCCACCTCCAAATCCCCCGAACCAAACCCAATCTTCCTAACACACGCAGCCACCCAACCCCACCCAAAGCCTGCCAATTTTTCTGCTTGCCCACTATTCCCATCGAGCATCACCCACCCTAACCCCCTCCCTCCTCCACTCTCTCTGCCACAACCCCCTCCCGCTCCAACACCGAGACCAACCTCGCCTACCGATGTGAACTGCATCCTATTTAATGCCCGATCCGTAGCAAAAAACAGACACTGCATCTTTGACCTCCTCGCCTCTGTCAAACCAGACCGTTTTCATCACCGAAACTTGGTTCTTTGACGACTTCGCCCCAATCGCTAATGAAGCCCCCCCCCTCCCCCCCTGACTACTCCCTCATCCAACTGAACCGTCCCTCCAGAGGAGGGGGGAATAGCATTTGTCTTCAAGTCTCTCTTCCACGCCTCAATCATCGACAACCAACCTTCCATTCCTTCCTGCAAATCTCTCCTCATTAAAATATCCATCTCCCCAACGCTCTCACACAGCTTCCTAATAATCTACAGGCCTCCTGGCTACGATGGACAATTCGCAAACAACTTCTGCGACTCTATTGCCACCCTTCAACCAAACCATCCCAACCTCACCCTTCTTGGAGACTTCAACATATGGCTTGACATCCCCACGAACCCTATGACCCTCTCTGGTTGATGGTTAAGACGCAATCAACCTCCAACCCCGCATAAATGGCCCGACACACTATAAAGGACACACTCTTGATGCCATTTTTACCTCCAACACTCTGATTCATTTAAAGCCACCCACCCCTATCATCTGGTCCGATCACTTTATCCTCTCGTTCACCTTTCGCTCACCCGACCCCCTTCCCGTACTCTAATCTGACCCTCCGAATCTAGGCAAATGCTGGAAAAAACTAATAATCACCCCGGACCTAGCCGAGGCACTCCTCCAGTCTCCACCACCTACCAACCCTCTCATCAAGCAAGTAACCCCTGACACCCCCGTGCAAACCATCAGCCCGCCGTGGCCTCTTCCCCAAATGGTTCACTCCTGAGTTGAAGATCACTAAACAACTATATAAATACCTAGAACGCAAATGGCAGAAAGACAAAACCCAGGAGAACAGGGCCACCTTGGCCCGCCACCACTATCAGTACAAGGCTGAAATCCGGAAAGCAAAAAAAGCCCACTACAACTCCCGAATCCTAAACTGCAAAAACCCAAGCAAAGAACTCCACAAAATCATCTCCGAATTCACCAACCCTGCCTGCGTCACGACCATCCGACCCCCTCACAATCACTGTGCGACTCACTCTCCCTCCACTTTTACACCACAGCTCTCGAAAAAACAAAAACTCTAACCACCAAACTGGCTCTCTTACATCCACCAGGCAATTCTCCGCCCGTACCGGCCAGCCCACCAGCTGCGACCTCTACACAACCATCATTCGAATCCTTTAGCCCAATATCACCAGAGCAAATTCTCAAACTTATATCTGCCCGCAAACCATCTGGATCGCCGCTGGACCCTTGCCCAGCCACAACCCTCAAAGAAATGTTCGCATCCACCTGCGCAGGAGAACACGCAAGATCCATCATAAATGCCTCCCTTACCTCTGGTATCTTTCCCGGCGCATTCAAAATGGTTCATTTCAAACCTCTAAGTAAAAAAACCTTCGCTCGACCCTCTTGAGCCCAAAAACTATCGCCCCATCTCAAACACCAGATTCCTTGCCAAACTCATTGACCTAACCGCCTACTCCCAACTAAATGCCTTTGTCGAAGCCAACAATCTCCCAGACCCCGCCCATTCAGGTTTCAGAGCCCGTCACGGAACTGAAACCACCCTAACCTCAATCTGGGATGACCTTAAAATGACGGCAGACTCTGCGGGATGCGCCGCGCTAATCCTTCTCGACCTATCTGCCGCCTTTGACACGATCAATCACTCAATCCTCCTCGACCGCCTCCTCTCCCTAGGAATTTGTGGAACCGCTCTTAAATGGATAGCTTAATTCCTCAAAGATAGGTACCAAATAACGATTCTCTCCACCTATACCTCCCAAGCCCGACCGGTCGACACAGGAGTCCCATAAGGCGCATGCCTATCTGCCCTCCTGTTCAATCTCTACCTCTGAACTCCCTCCCACCGATAATCCGTTCACACAACATCCTGTGCTACAACTACGCCGACGACACTCAGCTAATTCTAAAACTCATGAACTCAAAACTCAATCTCCGACCTGACCTGGCGTCCTGCCTCCTTGACATAGAACTCTGGATGACCCAAAGCCACCTTCTGTGAAACCCCTCCAAAACGGAAATCACGGTATGTGGCAACTCCGAACTTCTTCCGCACCCACTACCATGGCCATCCGCCATGGGAAACTCACCGACCGCCTCCAAATCAGTGAAGAATCTTGGGTGCACCCTTGACTCTGACCTAACTCTCTCGCGCCAAGTCAACAACGTCTCAAAGTCCTGCCACTACCACCTTAAAACCCTTAGACGCATCTTTCCATATATCTCCTTTCCCAACAGACTCTCCGCCGTCCAATCAATCGTTATATCAAGACTTGGCTACGCAAACCCCCTATACCTTGGAATCCACACGTACCAACTGAATAAACTCCAAAGGGCACAAAACGCGGCAGCCAAATTACTACTTGCGCTTGGCCCAAGAGACCACGTCTCCCCACCCCTTAAAACGCTGCACTGGCTTCCAGTAGCCCGAAGGGTGACTTTCAAAACCTTATGCATCTCCCATCGAGCACTGCATAAAACTGGACCTGAATATCATCAAGAAAAATTAAAACCCTATCACCCCCCACGCACCCTACGATCGAGCTCAGCCGGCCTCCTAGTCATACCGAAGACTAACTCAGTCAGGCTAGGTGGAGCATCATTCTCAGCCTTGGCCCCCACGCTCTGGAATTCTCTCCCACCCCACATCCGCCGAACTGAAGATTTACCATCTTTCCACAAATTGCTGAAAACCTGGCTCTTCCCATAAAACCAACCCATACCATACTATCCCAAAACAGACTAACAAGAACTCCAGGACACCAATCCAAAAAACCACTGATGCGAGAAATTGACAGCTAATAACTCCTACTATAAACTAGAAGGACAAACAGAATTAAACAAATAAAGTAGATCAAAGCAGTACAAGGGTTAATAAGAGTAAATCATACCGAAACAGTAAAGAAAGTTAAACTGGTGAAATGGACAGATTGCATGAGGAGTGAACGAAGTGAATGGCATGGATGATATAGTTAGAATTGATGAAGCCGGTAGAACAGATGAATGCGCCAAGTCGAAGAATGCATGAGTGGAAGAACAGATAGCTACATAGCGAATGAGTGTGGAAATCAAAAGAATAAGTAAACCGGATGAGTGTATAGAATGGATGAACATGTTGAACGGATGAATGTGTAGAGCGGACGGGTATGTAGAGAGGACGAGCATGTAACACGGATGAGTGCGTAATATAGATGAATGTGAAGAACAGATGAGTGTAAACCGAATGAGTGTGTAGAACAGATGAGTATGTGGAACGGATGAGTTTGTGGAGCATGTGACAGCTTCAGGTCATATCAGGAAATTGCAGAGAGCTTTGCGGCCTATTATGAGAAATTGTACTGCGCCACTACAGGCCCTATTGATTCGACAATCTTAGACGAGATTATTTTGCCATTATTAAACAATACGCAGAAAGAGCGCCTGGAGGAAGAGATTACGGAGGAGGAACTGCTAGCTGTTCTATCACAACTCCAACCTGGGAAAACCCCGGGGCCAAATGGTTTTCCATTAGAGACATGGAAGAAAATAGGGGGTAGTGACGTGGCGCCACATATGCTCCGTATGTATCTGCATTCGAAAGAGCTGGGAATTCTCCCTCCGGACCTGAGGAAGGCCAGCAATAATAGTGATCCCTAAAGAGGGTAAAACACTGTATAAGTGTAGTTCCTACAGGCCGATCTTTCTTATAAATAGCGAAGATACTTGCCAATAGACTGCAAAGTGTGATAACGTCTCTGATCCACCCAGATCAATGTGGCTTTATGCCAAAAAGATCCACACGTATGAACATCCGCAGGCTTCACTTAGCCATCGAGAGAGCACCAGCACTTCAGGAGTCTCTTGCACTGCTGGCAATCGATTTTGAGAAGGCAATTGACTCAGTCTATTGGGAAGCTTTATGGGCGATAATGCATAGAATGGGCTTTGTAGAACAATTCATAGGCTGGGTGAAACTCCTGTATAACTCACCGGTAGCAGAGGTTAGGGTGAATGTATGGTCATCGAGAGGTATTAAATTGGGCAAATGGACAAGACAGGGCTGCCCCCTGTCTGGAATGTTGTTTGCACTGGTGATTGAACCCGTACTGGTGCTGCTGCGGAACACACAGTCATGGAGGGGCTTTCGCTGGACTCACGACTGGGAGGATAGAATTTCTCTGTATGCCGACGATTTCTTGCCCCATTGTTACACAGTTACTGGAAAGATGTGGGTTGTTCAGTGGGCTGAGGGTAAATTGGGGCAAATCAGTACTATTTCCGATAAAAGGGATAAGTAATATTATTCTGGATATCTGCCCGTACCGGGTGGAAACTGAGCAGTTACGTTACCTAGGCATAAAAATCACGGCTAATCTTGGGGACTATGTGCCTAAAAACCTATATCCAATTGTGAATAGATTTGCGAACGACGTGAGCCATTGGATGGCTCTGCCTCTTACTCTACTGGGGAGAGCAGCTCTGTTCAAGATGCTGGCCCTCCCTCGCTTCCTTTACATTCTACAGAACGCACCACTACACATTTCCATGATGGAATTCCGTAAAATAGACAGGAACTTAGGACACTACTATGGGGAGCGGGACATCTGCGGATAGCTCTGCGCACCCTACAACTCTCCATCCGGGAGGGTGGCATTAGACTCCCACACTTAGGCATACTACTGGGCCACCCAAATGGTGGTCATAAATGACATTCTACACGGCAACACAGAACTCCCGCACATCCGTGCAGAAATGCACACAAGACGAGGAATTACCCCACAAGAAAGTCTTTACCAGACCATTAAACATCCACCTCCTAGCACAATGGTAACTCACACGGCACAGATATGGGTGGAAGCACAGAGACACATATGTTGGGAAGAGAAGGTCACCCCGGTACAGCCTCTGTAGAAGAATAGATACCTACCTGAACTTAACGTGCTCCCGAAGTGGGTAAACTGGGAGGTGGCTGGAATAGCCAAGATCAGCGATGTAATACAGGAAGGCAAAATAGTACCCTTCGGGAGCTTAGCGAATAAATTTGGTCTCCCGCTGACAGAACACTACCATTACAGGCAAATGCCTCATGCACTATGAGTGCACTTGCCAGACCTATTTGATATGCCTGAATGCACGCCAATTGAAAGAAACATTGTCCTAGACCGGGTTGATGTGAAAACAACCTCAGTAATGTATAATGCAATCTCCTCTTTCGCAACACCAGATCTCTGTAGCTTGAAAGCTAAGTGGGAAAAAGATGTGGGCCTATTACAACCTGAGGACTGGGTCACAGCTCTAATGTACCCCAGAGAAACTGCCATATCTGCCAGAATCATACTTGTACAACTCAAAATATTACACAGGGTATATTAACCACGGGTGGCACTATATAAATGGGGCAAAATTACGGACTAACTGCCTGAGATGCCATCAAGAGGGGGGAACCTTCTTCCATATCTTATGGGAATGTCCACAAATTCAACGTTTTTGGCAGAATTGTTGTGATAGACTGTCGACGGTCATGGGCCGAGTAGTACCTATGGATCCTAAACTGATAATACTGGGGGTGAAGGGGGATGGAGAAATGTCCCACTTTGAGAAATTATTGTTCTCTACGGCCACAGGCCTGGCTAAGAGGAACATGGCACAATAATGGGGTTCAGACATTGTTCCACAAATCAGTGGGTGACTGATGTGGATATGCGTGCATTGCAATGGAGCACCGAGTATATACAGCCAGAGGATGCCCTGGGAAAGCACATAAGATTTGGCAAAGATGGGAGGACTGTTAGCGAAATGCAAGAGATGTCACGGTAGCCAGCAAATGAGTTGGCGTAACTTAATGTGTATCCATGAAGCAATGCAACAGATTGAGTCGTGATGATGTACCCAAACAGTGAATATAGTCTGTAACCTGTGTACTATGTTTGTATGTTTTGATCGTGTTGTTTGCTGTTGTTTTCACCAAAGAAAACCAATAAAATGTGTTATTAAAAAAACACTTGAATTGTAGCACTCGCATGTGATCAGGTATTCTCCCTTTCACTCGCGTAAAACGAAAACACAGTGAAACTCAATTGTTGAACTTAAAACTCGTAAAAGCACACAAAGAAGTGGTTGCGCGTGCTTAAAATATATTCTAGGAGGAAAAGTGAACTCTGAATCTTTATTAAAGCAGTCAACAATAAGAGAAGCCAAGTGTTTAAACATTGTTATTACAAGTTGGAAAGAGCAATCCTTGCCCAAGTAAATAGGAAGAAGAGAGAAGTGTGTCCTAAAAGCAATTCTGGGTTGTCGTAGATAGACAAGAGTAGCAAAGAGACTGCCCCTCCGGAAAAGGAATATTCGGAGGAAGGTGTTGAAGTACCAGAAAGTGAATCTTGTCATAACTGAGAACTGTTTAGAGTCACAAACTACTTTAGCTGGGGTGGTGTATTTTGTTGTCGGTAGATTTGATACTTCAGTAGCACAACTGAATTGGAAATCTGAGGCAGTGGGGTAGACCCTCATGGTGACCTCTTGCAGAAGTTGCTCAGAGTTGAAAGTTGCTGAAGTGGAAGTGCTGTGAAGTTATCATGATAAAGATACCTACTGGGACTCCTAATGTTGTAAAGAAAGACATACTATTAACCAAGAACTGTGTTTCATTAACATTTGTAGAAGGTGTTTACTTTAACCTAACAAAGAAATGTGGTATTTCTTCTTGGACAACTGGAAGTTGTGGCAAAGCATTGTGGCTGGGAATGACATTGATGCTATTTTTTATTAAGTGGAAAGTTTTTATTTCACCAAGACGAGAAGCTTTTCTGTTGTTTGAACTTTGGTTAACATGACTTTACTTTGACATTGAAGGAGCCAAGAACTGAACTGAGACTGTATTACAAACAAAGATTTCCTTGTTTCTTTTTGTTGAACATTGGATTTGAATTTACCTTGAAACCTGGGGAAGGAGAGTTCACCCAGGTTACCAGGAGAGACTGAATATTATTTAATTTTTCAAATTTTTAAAATGTTCAAGATAATGCAACATTAATGCCCCACCATCTCCCCGGGTTCGGTCCTCATCCATCGATATGTCCAAACTGCACATTGTAGAATGCCCAAGTCTTTTCATTCCCCTGGGTTCTTTTTAACATCCAATTGTCCAGGGAGTCCTCTCTCAAAGGCCCTTCTGTGCTTACGTCTGCTATGCCTACGTTAGACCAAATAGTCTCATCCTCCTCAGGCACCAAGCCGCTCTTGCCCCTTGCTGGAGGTATCCCAGCACCAGAGACCAATATGCGAGGAAGCCCTGATGATCACCCTGTAGGGAATAGGTCACCCATTCCAAGGCTACAAAGTTCCACACTTTCCCTACCCATTCATGTTCTTGGGGAGGATCTTTTGATTTCCACTTCTGCGCCAGGGTGAGCGCACCCGCCATCAGCAATATGACAAACACCTTTCGTTCCACTCTAGTGGGTAAGTCATTTAGGTGAGCCCCCATACCCAACAGCACCAGTCCTTTATTTCCCCTTGCCGATGACCCCAGGGTTGCCGCAAGCGCTTTTAAAATGATTCCCCAGAACTTCTGAAGGCGTGGACATTCCCACCATATGTGGCTCCATGTCCCCTCCATGCCACATTCCCTCCAGCACATTTTTGACACTGAACTGTAACTCTTGTGTAGCCTAACCGGGGTTAGGTGCCATTGTACCATGAATTTCACCCACATTTCTTGAATTTGGATGGACCTAGTTAGTTTGGGGATGTGCCTCTACAGTTGTTGCCAGTCCGCTTCCTCTATTGCCTGACCTGTTGACTCCTCCATTAAACATGTATAATCTCGCCCCTACCTCCTCCCGCTGTTTAGCCCTTGAATATATTGCCCCCACTATGTGATCATTGCCTGTCTCTGTTGCTGGGTATTTTTCAAACTGAGTTAGAGCACGGGTTGGCCCTTCCCTCACCGGGCCCTGTATTACCCAGTGCCCTTCAGGAAAGCATCTTTTGAATCTCCCGCCGAATCTATGCCGCTTCCCGCCCGGCCGGCTCCACCCCCCCACCATAAAAGGAGACGGGGCTCACCGCCAGGCGAAGGCCAGAGGACAAGGCCTGCACTCCTCTTTGCAGCTCTTCGCTGCTCGGCTGCCATTTGCCACGATACCATGCACCATCACAGAGGTAAGGAGCTCGCCCACTGCCTCTTCCTACACCAAGACTTGTCCACCAGGAGCTCCAGACTACGCGCTCGCACCATAGAACCCACCATTAGCTCCAATCCCCTTCCCACTAACATCCGTAATGCGCGGCTATGTTCCCGTATCTCACAACCCACCCCACCCACCTACATGGCCATACTCAGGCGGTTAACAACAAAGCCTAAAGCCTTCTCAATTAACCCCTACACAGTAGCAAATGATACACTCCACCCCACACCTAATTGTACCACCTCTACCCGCAATTTCTCCCCATCCATGCCCACCACCACTGAAACTGCGCCCCCCAGTGCAAAATGCGTGATATGCAATTCTTCTACCCCCATTGTGAATGCTATTGTGCCAAATGTGATCCCACCTGTGCCCACCACCACTGAAACTGCGCCCCCCAGTGCAAAATGCGTGATATGCAATTCTTCTACCCCCATTGTGAATGCTATTGTGCCAAATGTGATTTCACCTGTGCCCACCACCACTGAAACTGCGCCCCCCAGTGCAAAATGCGTGATATGCAATTCTTCTACCCCCATTGTGAATGCTATTGTGCCAAATGTGATTTCACCTGTGCCCACCACCACTGAAACTGCGCCCCCCAGTGCAAAATGCGTGATATGCAATTCTTCTACCCCCATTGTGAATGATATTGTGCCAAATGTGATTTCACCTGTGCCCACCACCACTGAAACTGCGCCCCCCAGTGCAAAATGCGTGATATGCAATTCTTCTACCCCCATTGTGAATGCTATTGTGCCAAATGTGATTTCACCTGTGCCCACCACCACTGAAACTGCGCCCCCCAGTGCAAAATGCGTGATATGCAATGCCTCTACTGCCCCCCACCACAACACCACTGGAGCCCCCAGCCCCACACCGACCATACCCATCACCTCACCTCCCACAGACCCCTCCCTAGTCGTCACAGAACCCCACCTCAAATGTGCCATGATCAATGCCAGATCCATCAGCGCCCACGCTCTAGACATTCACGACCTCATAACCACCCATGACCTTGACCTGCTCATGATATCTGAAACCTGGCTACACGAGGCCTCTGGCCCTGCGCTCTCCCTGGCACTCCCTTCTGGCTATTCCATCACCAGACAAGATCGCCCCTCTAAAGGTGGAGGTGTCGCAATCATCGCTAAGGACTGCTATAGTATTAGAAAGATAGATACATCCCTACACAGCAACAACGACTACCTCCAAGTCAAAATTGACCTCTCCCCCAACTGCACCATTACCGCTCATATTGTCTATCGCCCTCCTGGCCCAATAAAAGACTTCCAAGCCTCCCTCATCCATCTCCTATCTGACAACCTCAAAAAACATTCAAAAGCCATTCTCCTTGGGGACGTCAACCTAGGCCTACAGGATAAAAAGGACCCAGCAGCTAAATCCTTTGACTCAGCCTTAACAACACTAGGCTATAAGAACACCATCTTTAGCCCAACGCACACTCAGGGCAGAACACTCGACTGGATTGCTCAGCACAACTGCCCACTCATCATCACTGGAAACACTCCCACCCCATGGTCTGACCACCATATCATCACATTTAGCATCCTCACCACTAGCTCTTCTACCCCGCCACCCCAACCCCTACCATCTTGCCTCACAAGAAGCTCCCGCCAGCTCACTAAGGAAAGACTACTGCCCTTCCTCCAAGGCCCAGCCTTCCGACCACCTTTTTCCACAGACCCAGAAACTCTTGCATCAACCTACGATGCTGCCATTAAAGCAGCTATCAACTCCATTGCCCCACTTAAACTCCGTAAATACAAACCCACCACCCACTCTAACTCTTGGTTCACCTCAGACTTGCTCGCCCTCCGAAACGAGAAAAAGGCAGCACTTACTCAGTGTCAAACGTCCCACACTGACAAAGACAAGCTGCTCTTTAAAGCCTGCTCTACGGAGTACAAAAAAGCTATCACCCGGGCAAAATCCAAATCATTTGAATCCAGAATCTCGGAAGCCCAATCCAGCACTAAAGAAATCTTTGCAATATTTAGGGAGCTAGAGACTCCTACTCCCACCCCCCAGAACTTCACGAAAGACAAAGCCTGGTGCGACGAAATTCAAACGGCAATGCTAACTAAACTGAGCCGCCTCCAAAGCAAAATACTAGCTACCAAACAAGCCCTGCCCAATACTCATATCCCTGTCCCACCACCAGCCCAAGACCCTCCCCAACCCTTCTCCTTCAAATCCATACAGGAAAAGGACATCATTAACATAATGAAGAACATCAAAGCATCCAACTGTAAAGGTGATACCTGCCCAGCCACTCTCATCAAGGACTGCACTGAAGCGCTTGCTCCCTTCCTGACAGCATTTGTTAATGCCTCCTTCGCAGCAGGGAAGGTCCCCACCTCCCTCAAGGAAGCATGGGTCCGCCCCCTCTTAAAAAAACCAACTCTCGATCCCACCTCCCCCAACAACTATAGACCCATCACCACTGTCCCTTTCCTCCTCAAAATACTCGACAAAGCAGCCTATCTGCAGGTTCAGCACTTCATCGAAGGAAACAAACTCCTGGGACTCCGCCAATCTGGCTTCCGCCCTAGACATGGGACTGAAACCGCCCTACTGGACCTGAAAAACCAAATGGACGATGCCAGAGACATGGGCAAACCAGCTCTTCTCCTACTCCTTGACTTATCTGCAGCGTTCGATCTCGTAGATCATGACGTCCTTTGCCATCATCTCTCCTCCACTGCCAAGTTCTCCCCTGACGCCACAGCATGGATCACATCCTTCCTACAAGACAGAACCATGCAAGTATTCTCCGACCTAGCCTCTGCCTCACCCACTACCATACTCTTTGGCATGCCCCTCCCCCACACTCTACAACATTTTCACACGACCCCTCTTCCTCATCCTCGACGCTATGGGTATATCCTACACTAACTACGCGGACGATACCCAGATCCTCCTTACCCTCACAGGCAGCTACGACATTGACGCCATGACCCTTAACAACCTCTACAACACCATCCAAGCCTGGATGGCAGACAATGGACTATGCCTCAACTCTGACAAGACAGAACTCCTACTGATGGGTTCCCCTGAAACGCTAAAAAAACTTGACTCCCAATTCAGTCACTTCACCATCGACACCATCAAAATACCTGTATCAGACTCAGTCAAAACTCTTGGAGTCTATCTAGACTCTAACCTTTCCATGGACAGACAAGTCAACGCCATTGCCTCCTCAGCCGCATATCATGCTAAACTGATCAACGCAGTCAGGCCTTTCCTCTCCAAAGAGAACTGCACAAACATAGCCAGAGCCATCACCGGCTCCAGGCTAGACTACTGTAACATACTCTTCTTAGGCACCTCTAAAAGAAACTTGGAGAGGCTACAAGTCATTCAGAATAGTGCTCTCCGAGCAGCCCAAGGTATTGCCAAAAGGGACCACATCTCAGAAGCCAGAAAACTAGCCCACTGGCTCCCAATAAAGGAGAGAATAATTTTCAAAGCTCTCACACTGACACACAAATGCATCCATCTCACTGCCCCCGACTACCTCTCACAAAGAATCCACCCCGTCGCCTCTACAAGGCCAACAAGATCACCCTACACCAACATGCTCTCTGTGCCATTAGTAAAAAGATCCAGAGCAGGTGGATCTAGCTTCCCCTATCTCGCACCCACTCATTGGAATGCCCTACCTCTCACCATCCGCAGTGAGCCCTCCCTCCTAGCCTTCCGCAAAGCATTGAAAACCACCCTCTTCTCATAAGGTCCCTCGCAGCAGCATGAATACCAACCTAGGACCCACTGCTTAAGTTGTATTGACCAACCGCATAATCTGCAATGATAACCGTGCTTGTTCCTTTCTGTAATATGCCTCTTGTTGATACCATGCCTGTAACTAAGCTCATGCAAGTAACAGCGCCTCAATGCCCCTGGGCTGCTTGCGCGCTATACAAATTTAAATAAATAAATAAATAAATAAATTATCTGGGTGTATCTAAACCTTTCCCCCTCGCCCAGCTTGAAGTCCTCTTTACATTGGTTAAAGGTTTTAATTTCTGTTCCAGCAAACAGGTCCTGACTTGTGTGCCCCCCCCTCTAACCATGCACCACCCCGGGTGAGAATTGTGGATTACCAAATATTGGGGTACATGGGGATGGAAATGTTTTAAATCTGGCTCTTTTCACCAATTCGTCCCAGGCGTTCCCCACCACTGCCACTATTCCGCTCCGATACATGTTAGTTGGTCTATCCCCCTTCGGTTTCTACAGTACCTCTGCTAAATTCCTTCCTACCACTTCCTCGTCCATTGCCCTCCATAATTTTCCCCGATCGTCCCTCACCCAGTCCCTGATGACCCTCGTCTGTACCGCCAAATAGTAGACGCGAAAGTCTGGTTGTCCCATCCCCCCATCCCTCCCTATTTCTGGGCAGCATCATCACTTGTCTTGCCACTCTAGGCTTTTTTTGATTCCATATGAACCTCCCTGTGTATTTCCGTAGTGCACGACAGAAAGATTGAGGGATCTGTATTGGGAGGGTCGTAAAGTGATATAATAGTTGAGGAAGGACCACCATTTTTAAGATATTAATTCTACCCATCCACGTGACATTTATTGGGCCCCAGTCTACCAGTTTGTTTTTAATACTCTCTAAGAGGGGCGGGTAATTGGCCTCAAAGATCATTTCCATGGATTATGAAAGACGAACCCCTAGGTATATACACTTCTCCACCCATTTATAGATTTTTCCTAATCGCAGCTTCTGTGGTGGGAGGGGTAGACAGATTTAATATTTTGGATTTATGGGTATTCATTTTAAGACCTGCTACTATTCAGAACTCCTGCAGCTGCATTTCATTGCTTTAAAGGACCTAGCTGGGTCTTGTATTGTTAATAGCATGTCATCCGCAAAAGCGTCTATTTTATGTTCTATGCCTCCAAAGGAGATCCCCTTTATCGCACTGTTTGCGCTGAATGCTTCCAGCAAAGGTTCCAAATGAATCGCATACAGTACCGGCTATAAGGGGCATCCTTGCTTGGTACATCTTTGAACTCTAATGGTGGGTGCCAGCTGGCCGTTGATGGCCAAGCATATCGAAGGGTTCTGGTAATTGGCCTTGACTTTTGATATAAACTTCTCACCAAATCCAATCCTCTGCATTGTTAGAAACAGGAAATGCCATTCACCTTATCAAAAGCTTTTTCAGCATCCAGGGCGATGAGAAGGGAGGGCCTGGCCTTTTTTATGAACTTTATCTATGAGGTGGTATTTCTTAGTATTGTCGCTTGTTTGTCTTCCCTTAATAAAGCCGGATTGATCTGGGAGACTAGTCGGGGCAGTATGTGCTCTAAGCAATTCGCTAAGACCTTTGTATACATTTTAGTGTCCACATTTATCAGGGCGATTGGTCTAAACGATCGGCAGGGAGAAGGGTCTTTACCTTGTTTGGGCAGTAAAACCACTTTCGACTGCTCCATAGATGGGGTGATTTTCTCGGACCATCCAAATTGATTCAAAAGGGGAACCATGTGCAGGAGCAACGTTTCTCTGAAGACCCTATAGAATTCTGTGGTGAATCCGTCCGGTCCTGGGGACTTAAGAGGTAGGGAAGACATGACTCATCTCATCTCCTCGCTAGTTCATCTCTTGGTCTAGTGCTAGTCTATCCTGCTTGGCAATTTGAGTTAGCCTCTTGCTGGTCAGGTAACTTTTCTGCTCCTCCTCAGGTGCTCCTTCTGAACTGTACAGCTGGGATTAGAACTTGCCAAATTCCCGGTAGATATATCTGTGTCTGTGCTCAACACCCCCCCCCCTCCCTCTAATTTGATTTTCAAAATAGTCTTAGCTTTTTCCTCCCTTTTCAACATCTTCGGCAGCAACCTATCTACCTTATTTGCTTGAACATAGTATTTGTGTTTAAGGAATAAGAGGGAGCACTTTGCAGGTCGTGCCTGAATCATGTCTAGTTGTACCCTCACTGCCCTGTATTCCCTCCTAATTTCCACACTTGCCCCAACTCCCATGCAGGTCATCACCTGCTTCAATTTCTCCTCGAGTTCTTGTTCAACTAGCTGTAGTTCTCTATCTCTTCGTGCTTTATGATCTTCCCCCTTATTGCGGCTTTAAAAACACCCACCTTATCTGTTGTGAGGTATCACCTTCTCTGTGGTCTCTGAAATATTCCCCAATTCCCTCCCTAAAATCAGCATATTGTCTTTCAGTAAGTAAGCAGGGTAGTGCCATTTACACACTCCTGGTGGTCCCCCTTTCCTCCTAAGCTGCAATGTGATGGGCGCATGGTCCGAAAGATTCATGGTTCCCACCTCCATCTCTGTGACCCTTCCGAGTAAAGATCGAGATGCCCAGGCATAGTCTATTCTGGATGACGATCAGTGAACATGAGAGAAAAAGGTGTAGCTCTCCCTGTCCCCCTCCCTCGCCAAATGTCCACCACCCCTAGCCCATCCAGTTTCGCTACCAATTCCTTTGACGGCTTTCCCTGTGCCCCTAGTGTCCTTCTGCTTCTATCTTTCCCTGGGTCCCACGCCAAGTTAAAATCTCCAGAAAGTATTATGGGGGCCTTCGCAAACCTTTCTAGCTTTTTCAGGGAGCCTGCAGAAAGCGGTCTTGGCCTTGATTGCGGGCGTACGCCGTGGCGATAGTGTAGCCTTCTCCCCTGCCTTTAAGGTTTAACGCTAGTACCTTCCCTGGGAGTCTCTCTCCATCCCTTCTATTGAAAGGTCCATATTGTTCCAATAGCAATCAATACTCCTCCTTTTTTGGTTTTATTGTTAACTTGGTATATCTGCTAAAAACCTTGTATTTGGATCCTCTCTCTGTCTCGGAGTTGAACATGTGTCTCCTGTAGGGTGACTATATCTGGTCCCTCCTGCCGTAGGAATCTCTCAAATTTGTTCCTCTTCACAGGGGTATTTATGCCATTTATATTTATAGAAATAATCTTCAGGCCTGTACCATTATCCATCCTCCCGTGTGTGAACCATGCTGCACATTACTCATGGCCCTTTCTGTCCGAACCCCCACCTCCCCACACCCCTTTTTCCTCCCAATCACCCAGGGGGCTCAACCGGCCTCTAGGCCCCCTCGAATCTCTCCCTCGAGGATTGAGCCCCTTCCTTTCCCAAGCGCGCTCCACTGCGGTTTCTCCCATACCCTTCCAAGTTGTCCGCCTCCCCCGCAAACTCCTTATTCTCTACCTGTCAAGGCCCTCCCCAGGCTACTCCCCTTTACTGAAAGCCCCTGTTGTACCTCTTTGTGGTTTTTCCCTGACTCTTCCTGGCTCTTCCGGTCGCCTGGCCTTTCGGCTGGGATTGGTGGCTCCCTTTCTTGCATCTTTTGGCCTTCATCGTGTACCATTCCTAACTCCTCGGCTTGTCCTGTCTCCTCCGCGTAGGGTTGCTAGAGTTGCATTTTTCATCCTCATGCCCAGCAGTCTCGCTCCTTCTTCGTAGGAACCAATCCGTCTCTGCTTACCCTGCCAATCAAAGACCACCCTGAACAGAAATGTCCATCTATATTTGATGTCTTTGTCCCCCGAAGCCCTGAGTATCGGGGCCATCTGCCTCCTCTTAATCAGTGTAATTTGGGCACGGTCCTGGAGCAAGAGAATTTCTTACCCATTGTATGTTATTTGTGTCGCTTTCTTTGCCGCCTGTAGGATCTTTTCCTTAGTCGAATAATCATGGAGTGTGGCTAAGACATCCCTTGACCTGGCTCCTGGTTCTGTTCTTCGCGGTCCGACTCTGTGTACTCTGTCTAGTTGAATGTCTCCCTGGTTCTCCGGGTCTAGGAGGTCTGTGAAGATATTAGTGATTGCTCCTCGTAAGTCCTTATCTACCACTTCTTCAGGCAGAGCTTTTATGCATATATTCGGTCTTCTGGATCTATTTTCCAGGTCCTCTGCCTGAAGTTCCAGATTGTGGGTGGCTGTTGATAATTGTTCCATGAGCATGTCCACCTTCCTGGAGTCATCGACCAAGTCTTGGATCGACCTCTCGTTAGTATCCACCCTTTCCTCTATCTTGTTCACATCCCTCGTTATGTCTTGTAGAGCCTCTGCGAGATCCTCCCTCATCTTGTCCATCTGCCTCTGCACACTGTCAGCTATTTTATCACCAAAGTCGGTGACGCATTGCTTGAGGACCATGGTGGTGCCCGCCGGGTCTTGGTTATCCTGCGTGTAAGGGTTGCTTTTGTCAGCCTGATCCTGAACTGCTCCCATCTGCGGGGGAGCTCACATCACGTTCCCACATCTGCTGTAAATTGCTGTCCTAGGGCTTCTTGGCCCCCTATATAGGCAAGGAGGGGTCCTTACCTCTCGTTTTAGACATGGTGGGACATCGCCCGCCCGTTGGGCAATTTCCCCAGTGAGTCTTCTTCCTGGTCCTATTGCTCTTCCCCCAGCGGCTGTCTTTTCGGCTTTATTCAGGGTGGGTATACTTCCCACTGCGCTTAGCTGGGGGTGGGGGGCTCTTTGTAAGATTAGACTTTTCACCGGGCCTGATCGAGTTTCCTCTCACATCCCTGTTATAGAGTGGGTGACGCCTTCCAAATTGCCTCTCCGTAGCCCCTGTCGTCCCTCGCTACCTGAGGGCTCTTTCTCTCCTCAATTCCCCTGAGGGTAGAATTGGACGTGACACTGGAGTATTGATGGTGCCAATAACCCCCTTCCTGGATCGTATCCCTCTCGGACCAGGAGCGTTTGGGGAATCTCCCTTCTCCTTGACTTCCTCTTAGCAGACATTTCTGTGTGTGCCGGGCACGGGCTTACCACCTACTCGTTCCGCCGCAGCGCAGTGGCCCTCCTCGATCCGCCTTCTTAGTCTCCGCTCCGTCAGTCTCGCTCTCAGTGTAGCCGCCCAGAGGGTGCAGCGCAAGCCTTCCACCTCCTCCATCTGACGGCTGCGGTGGTATGCCTCCCTCTCTCCAATATTTGAACAGCTTCTTCACTGACGGCCGGGGCTGCTTTTTCCTATGCTGGACCGCCTTTACTCCTTCCGCCCATTGCAAGTGCTAGGCTGACGCCCTTGAGTCCTAGCTTCCCCGGCACCAGCGGTATCTACTGCTGTCTCCTTTTCTTAGGGGCCTCGAGCTACGGCCTCCGAGCCGCCACCCACACAGGCTCTTGCTCTATGTAAATCACACCTGAGGAGGGCAAGCTGCTTTATTTTATATCCGTTTAGGTCCCGAGGTACAGGGGAGCATCGATCACGGTGCTCCCTGCTCGGTGACCACCTTGGAAACCGTGAATTTTATTTTTGATGTTACTATGAACTGCCATATAATTCTTTATGTATTTGATGTTTAAGTGTGACGGCCAGATATCCTATTTTAGAGTGTTTTCCTAGGCAGGGAAATCCTCGTCCGAGTACGGATAGCGTGGCGTTTGATAACATTTATGATTTAATAAAAAAAGCGTATTTTGAAAAATCATCCAAAAGTTGTCCGCCTCACATTTATGACCCCCCACACCTTACAAAATATAGAAGTGGGCCATATGTCATGGCATATGGCTACCGGCACCTCAACTACCGGGAGCTGTGAGCACAGAAGGAAATCAATTGAGCCACTTCACATAGCTAAACACCAGTTGCAATTGTATTCTTTTTTTTTTTAATAACTCTGTTTATTGAATTTAAACAACAGAACATAAGAGACGTATAAGAATAAGACATGAATCAGCAGTATACATGTTGAAGGCAATCGTCCATATCAACAGGGCCCGTGGGGCCGAGGACCAAAAGACAATAGGACCAGGCAGGCAAACAAGGCAAGCATCACTACCGGTGCACCCCCACCCACAGAGCTTATTGAGCATCTAGCCATTTACCCCATATTTTTCCGAATTTGCGGGGGCAGCCCCTTGCATTATAGATACGGCGCTCTAAGGTTGCGCATCTGTCCAGCTCATTACTCCATCGATTCAGGCTCAATGGTTCGTCCGATCCCCAATTGGCCGCTATAAGTCTTTTGCCCGCCCCCAACGCAGTTGCCAAGAACATTTTCTCATATTTGGACAGGTCTACTTCCCCCCCAATGCCCAAAAGTACCATCTTGGGGTCCCTGGGAATTGGTGTCCCCAGAGCGGCTGAGATTGTGTTAACACATTCCACCCAGAAGGACTGTATCACCTGACAGTCCCATATCATATGGTAGAAGGTGGCGGGTTCAGTTTTGCATCGGACACATGTCTCGTCTTCTATTCCACCCCATCTGGCCATTGCAGTGCGTGAGTGATATGAACGATGTAGTATCCTCAACTGTATTAGTCTAAGCCTGGATTCGATCCCAATTTCTCTGGGGGACATTAACGCTTCTACCCAATCTTCAGGTTCCAGGGGGCCCAGGTCCCATTCCCACTTTGCCTTTAGTCCGTCGAGTTGTGGAGCCCCGAATGAGCTAAGGGCCTGATAGAGGGTGGAAGTGACCCTAGAAGAGATGTACTGCGGGAGAATATTGGTCTCGATGGGAGAGCAAGGGGGTAGGACCGTCGTGTCGGGGAATTGGGCGCAGATTGCGTGGGACAGTTGCGCATGCCGAAACCGGTCCATGGGTGCCAGGTCGAATTGTTCGCGCATGGACTCAAAGCTCAAGAGGCGGCCCTCCTGTATTACTTGTGCTAATGTGTGTATTCCTTTGGTCAGCCAGTGACCGAAGGAGCCCATTTTTACCAGTTCCGGGAGGAGCGCATTGTGCCATATGGGTTGCGACAGTGTTGGCTGGCCTTCCCAGCCGATTAGCTTGTGTGCGGCCCGCCAGGCTCGCCGGATGTGGTGGGACATTTTGGGCAGCACCGGGAGTTGGTCGCGGGTGGCGTAGAGGACTTGGAGCGGTGTTAGTGGGGACATGGTCTCCAGCTCTATACGGTTGTGTGGCTGTGTGGGGTCTGCGTGCATCCAGTCATTCACTACTCCTATCTGTGTGGCCAAGTAATAGGTGCGGATGCAAGGTAACCCGATGCCTCCCTCCCACACCGATCTCTGGAGCGTGTCAAGGGCAATCCTGGATTGTTTCCCTCCCCATAGCAGTGTGCGCAGATTCTTGTCGATGAGTGCGAAGGTTTCTCGGGGGATGGGGAATTGGGCGTTCTGGAGGACATGCAACAGTCTGGGAAGGGTCATCATTTTGAATAGTGCGGCCCGGCCCATTAGCGACAGGGGGAGAGATTGCCAGTGGGGGATGTCTCTAATGAACCGCTCTATTACTGGTTGTATATTAAGTCGGGGGAACCCATCGAGCGTCGGGTCGAGCCGTATACCCAGGTATTTGAATTCCCTGATAGAGACGTGATATGGGCAGGTCACCGGGATCGCAGGCTCGCCACCCTGAATCGGGAAGAAAATGGTTTTGGCCTCATTAACCTTTAGGCCTGCAAAGGACTGATATTCCCTGAGTATGCGGGAGACCACCGGGCACGAGATACTTGGGTTACTAAGGTATATGAGCAGGTCGTCCGCATAGAGCGAAAGGCGGTCTTCCCCCCCCTCCCGGCCAGACGAAACCGTTCCAATTGGTGTTAGCTTTAAGCTCAATCGCTAGTGGCTCGATGGCCAGGAGGAAGAGGAGTGGAGACAGCGGGCACCCCTGTCTCGTGCCCCGACCCAGGGGGAATGGTTTGGAGGACATGCCGTTCACCCTCACTGTGGCCTCCGGGGATGCATATAACAGTTTTACCCAGGATATAAATGTCTGCCCCAGGTTCATCCTGGCCATGATCTCCCACAAGGCATCCCACCCCACAGAGTCAAACGCCTTTTCGAAGTCCACCGCCAGGAGGGCGAGTGGGGCCGGTATCTCCTTTGCCCTGGATAGCGCCAATTGGACCCTGCGCAAGTTCATCCGGGTTGACTTATTGGGCATAAAACCACATTGGTCCGGGTGGATTAGGGTCTCAATCACTTGCAGTAGTCTGTTGGCGAGTGTTTTTGGCGAGGACCTTCGCTTCGCCATTAATCAAGGATATCGGGCGATAGGAGGCGCATTCCTCCGGGGGTTTCCCAGGCTTATGTATGACCACTATGCATGCCTTCCTGAGGTCTGGGGGAAGTGCTCCTAGTTCCCTGCTGCGTAGAAACATGCGGTGCATGTGGGTGGGTAGCATGCTACCAAGGCACTTCCACGTTTCTGTTGGGAACCCATTAGGGCCCGGAGCTGGAGTTGTGCCAGTGCATCTTGCACCTCGGTGTCAGTAATGTCAGCATTCAGGAGGTCTGATTGGTGCTGATTGGTGCTGCGGGAGTGTCGGGGATCTCGATGTGGTCGAGGTATCGGGAGGGTTCAACTGATGGGTTCCCCGTGGGTGGGGTGTAAAGATTTTTGTAATAGGTGGCGAATGCCTCGACGATATCTAAATCTTCCGTCAATAATGTCCCACCCGGAGATCTGATTGCCCTTACGTGTCCCCTGCTCTGCACGCGTCTCTCCAACCAGGCCAGTGTCTTGTTAGCTTTGTCGCCCCTTTCATATATTTGGCTTCGGACTAACTGGTGAGCAGTTCGTGCATTGTCTAGGGACAGGTTACTGAGGGCGTCTTGCGCCGTGAGCATCGCCTCCTTTGCTTCTTGGGTGTTCTGTATAAGGGTTTGTCGCTCACACTCCAGGACGCGTGTTTCTGCATCCCTGATCTTCTGGACTTGGCGTCGTTGGTAGGCCGAGACCGTGGAAATAACCTCCCCACGTAGGACTGTTTTGTATGCCTCCCAGATCGAAATCGGGCAGTCCACCGAGCCCTCATTGAGTTCGAAATATTCCGCTGTCGTCTTCTCTAGCTCTTCTACAATTTCGGGAAGACGGAGATGGTATGTATTTAGGCGCCAATTACGGTCCGGGCGGCAGGAAGAGTTCTTGAGGGTTAAAAGAAGCGGGGAGTGGTCCGAAATCCCTCTTGCAAGGAATACAGCATCGAGGAGCCTGTGGGTTATGTTGCGGGGGATGAAGGCGTAGTCGATCCTGGAGAATGATTTGTGGGCCCCTGAATAGAAGGAGAACCCTGCCTCGTCGCCATGGAGTGTGCGCCAGGTGTCCACCATTCCTGAGGTTTCCGCGAACGTGGTGAGCGGCGTAAAGGTGGGACGTGTTCCAGCTCTCCTATAGGTTCTGTCGATTGTGATGTCCATTACTTCGTTAAAGTCCCCTCTGAGCACCCACACATCCGCCTCCTCCTCCAGAAGTAAGTTCTGTAATTCGGCGAGCAGTTCCTTCGTCAGCGTGGGGGAGGCATAGAGCGCTGCCAGGCCCCATCTCTCACCCCAGATGTCCGCCAGCATCAGCACATAGCGGCCCCGGGGGTCCGTCCTGATCTTCCTAACCTGGAGAGGAACTCTCTTGTGGACGAGTATCATTGTGCCCCTAGCCCCTTTCGTGAATCCGGCATGGTAGACCTTCGAGTAGTTGGATCTTTTGAAAAAGATGGTGTTTGTGCCTGTCAGATGCGTTTCATTTAAGAGGGCAATGTCTGGCGAGTGTCGGTTTAGGTACTGGAGCACCAGTCTTCGCTTTATGCTGGAGCCGAGGCCATTGACGTTCCAGGACAGTATCGTCACTTTGCTGGAGTTCATCCTGTCAGCGTGAGTCTATTTGTTGGGGTATCTGAGAGGATTAGTGGCCGTTGCATTTTTCCCCCAAGGGGGTACGTCGTTTTCTTCTCGGGGTGGGGGGGACCCCCAGCGGCCGCCTCGCACCGGAGTGCCGGAAGACTGGGAGATACATGCGTCCCTGATCCTGGCCCAAAGTAGTGTTTGTCTGACCTGCCTGCTTTCGTCGGTTTCCAGCTTTCTTTTCTCGTGATTTCGCTTCTTCAAATGCCCAAAACTCCCCCCACCCTGCACTTCCCTTCCAACTGGGAGCACCTGTCGCCCAAACATCGAACTTATAACTTGGTGAACTTAAACTTCGTCGGAATGACCGGACCTAGGGTGGTAGCTCCAGTGGAGTCGCCCTGACTGTGCTTGAAACTGCGGTGTCAAGGTGGTGCTGGCCGCAGTGGTGTAGTTTCCATGGTGTCTCTTAGTGACCTCAGTACTGTGATGCCCAGGCCTCATCCGTTCTCAGTGGTATTCCTGGAGGGGCGCCTTGGTGCTTCTGTTTCGGGGCCCATCGGAGTAGGAGACGGCGAGTCCTGCCCGGGCCGGGTTTGCGAGCGGGCGGCCCAGAGGGCGAGCGTCGGGCCGCCGGCCCATTAAGGATCTGTGTTTCGAGCCAGTCCCATGCTTCTTTGGGGTTGTGGAATAGGTGCGTCGTTCCCTCGTGGTGGACTTTAAGCAACGTCGGGAAGAAGAGGGCGAACTTAATTGATAGAGAGTGAAGCTTTTTCTTAACCGAGTCAAACGACTGGCGGGCCAGCTGGACCTCTTTAGTGTAGTCTGGATAGAGCCCTACTTTATAGCCGTTGTATGTGATTGGGCCGGAGGCCCGTGCCATCTGGAGGATGGCGTCTCGGTCTCGGTAGTTCAGGAGGCGTGCAGTTATAGTTCTGGGGGGGGCTCCTGGGGTAGGTCGCCCAGTGGGTACCCTATGTGCTCTTTCGATAGAGAAGAATTTCGACAGTTTCTTGGGGGCAAAGATGTGGGTCAGCCAGTCTTCTAGGAAGAGTTCGACACTGGGGCCCTCCTCTTTCTCCGGGATCCCAAGAATCCTGAGGTTATTGCGTCGTGCCCTGCCCTCACTGTCTTCAGCTCGGTATTCTAGTTGGTTAACCTTCTGGGCAATTATGGCGAGTTGTTGTTCCAACTGGCGGACGTTATCTTCTGTGTCCGACACTCTTTGCTCCGCTTCTCCTACCCTGGACGATAGATTGCTGAGATCCTGACGTAGGAGAGATACTTCCATGCAGACTCCGCCAATTTTGAGTTCCAGCGATGTTCTCGAGTCCCCAATTGCCTTCATTAAGTCCCTCAGGGAGAGTTGGGGGTCCTGAGCTGCTTCCCTGCTATCCGCTTCCGCTGGGGTTTGCATTTCCAGGCCGGGGGGGGGGCTTCCACGGTATAGAGGTCCATTTTGCTTTGTAGGGTTTGCCTCTTAGCCTTATCTTTGCCCATGGCGGAGTCGGGTATTTGTGTGAGGCGGCAAGTCCGGATGGGTCGTATTGGTGCCCCCCAGGGGGTTGTTGTGAAGTCTGAATTGGGGTGGGTTAGTCGGGCGACGGTCTTTCACTATTGTGTCCCTGTTCAGGAGTGCCGGCGGGATTGCTTGGCCACTGGGAGCAGACCCCTGCTATGGTTGGCCCGTTGTGTCTATTGGAGGGTCGTGGGCCCACAGAGATGGCATCCGCATATACGCCCACCCAGGGTCCGTATTATGTTCTTTTCATGAGTGGCGTGTGGAAGGCGGTAGCCGCGGCTCTCCGCTGTGCGCGCCACCTTGTGCTGCCCCTGGAGGCTGTTAATTGTGTTAATTGTGGGGTAGTTCCCTTGTCGTTGCCGGTTCCAAGGGTCCCTGGTCAGGGTTGGTCCGGTGAATTTCGGGGTTTGCCCCAATGCGTGGTCTCACACAGGGCAGTCTCCCCCCAGTGGAGCATCCGCCCAGCTCCTTATGCTTGTGAAGTTGTGGTCCTTACATCGGGGGTCTCCGTTGCAATTGTATTCTTGAGTTGTCTCGACTCTGTTTACCTGGTGAGGGTTCCACAAGTAGATCTCTTTACCACAATATCGAACAAGCAGTGTCTTCTTACTGCATCTAGAGAGGGACGAGGAACCCCAATTCTCTAGTGTATAGTCTGGAAATCATGTTTGATGGAATGATGGCATATGCCTATCTTTGTCTACCACTGATTCGGAAGTGCCTGGAAGCAGCGTCCTGCCCCTTCATTTTTGTGGTCGCCAGGTTCCACTTCTCAGACCTTGTGACCCTATCCAGGGGGTCCCAGATCTGCTGGACTTGCTACGTCAGGCATGGGGGAATATCCAGAACCCCTCCCCATGATCACTGAAGTTGACAGCACTGTACCTTAGGTCTGTTCCTTAGGCCGTTTGGAGGTTTCAGATGATAATGTGTATTTTTCAGGTGTCAAGGAAAGATTCCATGAGAGCCCAATACAAAAGTAAGTGGCTCAAGTTTTGCTAATGTATTTTAAACAAACACAAGATTCCTCTCACTGCCTCATTAGATGATGTCCGTTGCTTTATTTCGAGCCTTGCAGCATCTGGTAATTAAATAGAAGCATGCAGAACATATCTAGGATTGCTAGACGCATACCTCAATTAGAATGATCTAAGTTTCCCAAACTCTAATGCAGTGCTGAAACAATTTTTTGATATCCTGTGTCACCTTTTTGCCAGGGCCAAATCTGAATGTGGTTCTCAATGCATTGGGTCACAAGCCATATGAGCCACTGGCGACATTAGACCTGAGATTGGTTTCCTGGAAAGTAGCTTTTCTGGTAACGATTACATTCGCCAGAAGGAGAAGTGGGATCCATGCTCTAGTAGCTGGCAAACAGTTCAGATAATGCGGTTATTCACACTCACTCATCTTTGCTTCCAAAGGCGGTGTCTGAGTTCCATAGTTTGTTCCAAAGAACTGCTACCGGCACATAAAATGCTCGTCCTCCCACCTGCAAGCGTTTGTAGCTAGCTAGCTAGATGAGGTAAGCATTCTCTGATCTTAAGGCTCAGGCAGGAGTTTTCAGATGGAATTTGGAATCTATCCTGAAGGTACTGTGAGAAACCAGAATGTGTCTCACCCGCTAGTCCCCGGGGTTCTGTCATCCAGGTGGCCAGGACACGGCCGTCGCTTTTGGATCCAGTTCAGTGAGACCCCATTATCCTCCTAGTGCAGGAGGATCACCTGGGTGAGGGGTCTTCTGGGAGTGGGACACCGGATGGTGAGACGCAGTATCCCCTTCCCTGTAACACCTTTACCCATCCTACCAGATAGGATATTTAGGAACTCAACCCTCCGCCCCCTTTTACAACACAAAAACGTTCTCACAGACAGCCCGCTATGAAAGAAAATGGACTAGCACCTCAGCCGTATACCTGACGTGTCCTGATACAATGGTCAGGCAATTACTGACCATCACACACACTTGACTTCCAGTATACTTCCCCACATGGATAAAAGGTGGTGCGCAAGAGCACACTTGGAGCGAGGCAAAGCACACGAGGAAACCGCAGTTCCAAGATGGCAGTTTAACAAGAGGAGATAGATGACGAAACTGAAGGATATCGCAAGGAGGGAAGTTCCCTTGACCTTTTCAACAAGGAACTGTTACTTTCACGAAGCCTCGAGAATGGAAAGCGTAAAACCAGGAAACCAGGCTGAGGAATCCTGCATTGTGTGTCTGAGGTACCCGGGGCCCTCTGGCGTCGATAATGAAGGCGGGGAGAATCGCCAGCTTCCGTGGCACTGTCCTTGGCTCCAACAACAAAGTAGCGTCAGTGAACTCAACACAGCCGGTGAGTTGGGGAGGCCGATACAAGACCGGTCTGTGTTGAAGCCAAATTTGAAATCTGCAACATTGCATGGTGAGCGCTGGAACGAACATTGTATGAAATGTGTATGATAACCAATGTGAGATAAGTTGAATTGCAGATAAGCGAGTGAACCAAGATAGGATATCTTTGACAGAGTGGTCTAGCACTGCGTGTGTGCTCATTCGAAGGTCTCTGTAAGGTATCCACCTGAGAGATGACAAAAGTGAAAGAGAGACAAAGAATTGTGAATGGAAGTGGTCTTCGATGTTGATACTGTAAAGAAAGTTGATGGCAAAATAGATAGTTGGTCCAAGCCAGGCAGAGGGAGATCAATTGAAAGCATTGTATTAAAGCAAGTTTGTGTTAAAGTAGATACATTTGTCAGAGCCCGGCAGAGGGAGACTGATTGAAGATTTTGTGTTAAAAACTGATCTGAATCCAGGATGAACAGTGAATCACCCGAGAAATTCGATACATGAAAATCCTGAGAGCATTGTGTTAAAGTGGTTCTGAGCCCGGTGAAGGGGGATGTGAGGTGAATAGTAAATCACCTAAGAAAATTGTATGAAATGCTAACCAGAAAGGAACTTTGTTGCTTCAGGCCCTCTGAAAGAAGTGACTTTGAATGGCAAAGAGACTTTGGCACATGAGGCCATGATGTTAAAGTTTTGAACTGCACCCTCATGCTAGAGAAGCCAGAGACTGTGCTAAGCTCGAGCGTGCTGCCTTGTCCCGTGCTGAAAATGTAGGGAAGGGAAGCCAACAGCTTGAATATCCTGACATATCATTTCTTGAACACTTTTCTTTTGCATAAAAAATTTTCCCACACTATTTGTATTTAGAGGTAAGGATTGGCAATAGGTTTATTAGTATAGGCCCTTTTTATTTTGACAAGACACCACTAGGACTGCGTTATTATTTGATGGTCGTAGCTTGCGCCCATCTTTAGATTTAGGATTAGATAGGCGTTTTTCAAACCCAATTGAAGTTCAATAAACACCCTTGAACTGTGGTCACGTGTCTGTTTTACGGTTTATACCACGCCCTCCTTACAGTACTCTGCACCTACTCTATAAAAGGCATGGTGAACGATGCACAATGCTTTGAACTCAGTGCAGTGAACAGCAGGCAACAAGTGCAGAAGGCGTAGGACTGGCGAGGTATAAGACCGCAGAGAGGTATGAGTGGCATCTACGGCTGTAGAATTCTGCAACACTTGTATCCTGTTATAGAGATGAAGGGGCTGAGTTAAATACAGAGAGTTGCAGCAATCGATCATTCCAAGGATGGAAGATATCACCACAGGGGCGCAAAGGTGAGCTGGTAATAAGAGAAGAACCTTCTGGAGGATTTTAAGCTTGAAATAGCCATTTTTGTAGACCATGCTGTCCTTCACCACCGCAACTGTGGTAGGAATCGTACCCAAAGAAGTAAGCTAAAAGGCCTGTGTCCAAAAGAAGTAGATGAAGGGGGCTCAACCACCTGAACTTCTGTTTTGTCAGCATTCAGCATCAGCATTCAGCTTCAGCCAGTTTTGATTCATCCATCTGCTCATGGATTGGCAATTCTTATGTTAGCCAATGGAGAGTATGAAATCTGGCCCCAACTTCGTGACATGGGTGAAGATGACCCTTAATTATCCAACAAAAAAGTTGAAATTAAGTGGCTGCCTGTCCTCCCAAATGTGATTTACGAGGAGCCAGTCAGGGCTGCCCACTCTCCCCACTGCTCTGTGCCATCTTTATGGAACCCTTTGCTATATAAATGTGGTACAATTAAAAAATTAAGGGTACAGTTAAGGGTTAATCGCACACAAAATCACACTATATGCAGACAATGGCCTCCTCTTTCTAGCACAAGCAGATACCTCCCACCCAGCACCCATGGTAGAGCTTTTCAGATTTCAGGTGTTCTGGAGCCATCTATATATTTATTCGAGCGCTTTAAATGTCTCATAGAAAGACTCCACCATCACAGCCGTAAAGGGGACGACCCGCTTGCAGTGGGAAAACGATGCCCTTGTCAAACTTACAAGGGACTGAAAGGAGCTTCTCACCATAACTTGACACACTTCCTCAATAAACTCATGACATGTGTAGAGAGATGGCGGCCCAAGATATCCCCTGGCTGGATAGGATACAAGCCACGGAAAGGAGCCTAAGCTGCTGTATATTTGCAGCAGCATACCGATCAAAGTACCAAAGCAACTCGTTGCCCCTCTGCAGAGGAAAATGTTCTTCACTTGAAAGGGGAGACCACATTGCTAGAAAACCTCTGTTGCCCTTGACGGCCCTAGGATACCTTGGGGAACCCGGTATTAACAGGCAACTCTCAGCAGTTCAGATCCCACACATATTCACTTGGCTGCACCACTCCTTAAACACTACCTGGGCACAAATCGAACAACCATCCACCTGGATTTCAAACCACTGCTCATCTCCTTCTGGCAAATGTTGCCTCCATTTACTACTGGGACAGGGCCCTGAGGCTTGGGCTGCTGGAACCCGGCTTGGGATCTCTGTCACCAGTGTCCGGAAATCCAGACTTCTCCCCAGGTCTCAAATGGGGGACCTACCGGGGATGGGTCCACCAAGGGCTGAAAAGGCTGGGAGACTGCTATCACTTGGACAGCCTCTTTCATTCAAAGAAGCCCAACACAAGTTTAACATTCCAGAAACTGAACGATAGAAATATGTCCAACTATGCTTTTGGATTTCCCACCCTGCAGTCAAGAAAGCGGGAACCAGTCAGCCTACCCCATTGAAATTATTTATGCAAGACAATGTAAGAGAGGAAGGATAGCAAAGTTGTACTGCTAACTTCATAGAGCTTGCCCAAAGGAAGCCCTGCCTTACATGATGAGGTGGGAAGAAGAATTAAGTGTAAAAATCCCTATGCAGTCCTTGTCAACAATCTGGAGCAAAGCAGCAAAGTCATCGAGATGTTGCACCACAAAGGAATGTCTCTGTAAGATCTTTCTATGATTGTACTGTGACCCAAAATGCCTGAGCAGTTTCATACCAGGTTTCTCCCCATTGTGCTTGAGAGGTTGCAGTGTGATAGGTAACCTGAGCCACATGTGGTGGGCATGCCCCAAAGCCCAATGTTTCTGGAGGTTAATGCTAGCTAGAATCCAAGACATGGCGGGGATGACTCTATCACTAAACCCAATATTTTGGGTTGTGGGATATATTGACCCACTCAATGCATTGCCCCACATCACTGAGCTGCATTTGCGCAAGAAACAGCAACCTGGCTGCACTGGCTCCTGTGCGCACCAGGATCTCAAAACTGCGTTTTGGCAGCAACAGAAAAATGGCTGCACCATTTTGCCTCATACACTTCAGGCAAAATGGAACAAGGGGACACACTGAACAAGTATGCCAGTGTGTTCTGAGACCTATATATGGAATCAAGTGAACCGGCAGCACTGCATTGCTGCAAAAGCCAAAAATTCCCCTTCAGAATTAAACATTTTCACCTTTTCAAAATGCTGCTTTGGTGCCAATTGCACCTGTCATTCTGAAACCACTGTGAAGAAAAAAGCCCAGTCAAACCAACTCTCAGAGAAATCAAAAGCAACTTCATTTTTCCCTTGCACAGGAACACGTGTTTATTTCTTGACAAAATGTATCCAGGCGCAGCAGTTCAAAGAGACTTTTTACTCTCCTAGCCAGGTCAAGGATAAATGTATCTATACTTTAGATAAGAGTCCTGGTGCAAGAAAAATGACTACAGCTGCCAAGGCAGTGGCAATCTGAGGAGCTGCAAACCGAATTAAAGAAAGAAATGATAGCAATTTTTAACACAGGTGGGAAAATGGGTTATGCTGACTGAAGAGAAAAAAATGACCTGTTTAAAACTCAATTGTTAATGAAAGCCTGCTTATTTAGCAATGTAAAGGAATGATGTTAGTGGTGACAATACACACATAGAATATCTTCTGTCATAGGTTGGTTTAATTCAAGACCCAAAGTAAGAAATTAAACAGTTTAAAACACACAGGCTGGAGTTAAAATGCTCTAAAATAACCTGTTATTCCAGTTGCCAGCTATGAAACTCCTCCAAGGAAGGGGGATACACCCTAAATCCAGGACACGTAGGTGTGAAGTGCCAGCTTGAAAAACTTTGAATGGGATAGGACAATGAAAGTTCACATGCTCATCAGACATTCGTTTGTGCTCCAGGCTGGGACAATAGCAGTCCTGGGACACTCAGCTGTCAAGTGTGAAGGGACCATCAAACCTTCAATTAAGACTGGAAACCCCCTTTCCTGGAAGGAAATGACAACTGCTTGCAGTTGAAGGAAGAAAATAAAAACCAGGATCAAGTAACAAAGGGACTGCCTTTTTGTTACAGAGACTATGTTACAAAGAAACTTTAAAGACTTTTATTTCTGTAGCAAGAATTATCAAAAACTTAAAAGTTTGCAGTTTTTAATCTAATTCTGTGGGCTATAGTTTAAAACTTGATAGAACTCATAGCCGCATGGGGAACAGAAGTTATGAAATATGGCCAAATCCAAGGAAAGTATTAATGTGGTAAATATAAGATTTTGTACATACATCCATGGGGACAATTCGCATTTGTGTATAAAATTGTGGAATTTTAGGCCAAATCTTTAAGGTGTAAAATTACCAAAATATGTCAAAGGCAAAACAAGGTTGCGCAGACTGGAGTTTTGGACTAATCTGTGCTGCACATCATATGTAACCTGTGGGTATAATTTGCCAAGAGAGTGCAAGTGTATAAATGTATGTGTTTTTGACAAAATCAGATTTTCAGTAAAGTAAATGTGGGAGTTTCTGGACATTGTAAACCTCGCCTCATAAACCTGACATCATTCCCTTAGAAATCCAACCAGCAGAGAGCAAGGCGGAGATTACTACCCTTCCCAATCCTATTGTTAGGGACGTGTGTAGTAAAGCCTGCCCCTGTCATATACTCTGATGATGTCACCTGGCATTATAAATAAGAGCCCCTGACAACACACACACACTGATTCCTGATTTCCTACGCCGGCGTCCTGTTCCTGTCTACATCTTGCATTATTCACCTAAACTCCAGATCCCAACAACAAGGCCAAGCATTGCTGATCTGCTTCAGCTAGGCCTCAATTCTAAATTAATTCCAATAACCAAGGGAAATGCTGTGGTGTTTTGGGAAGCATCCTGAATTAACCTGGCTTGCCACTCACTGCATGCTGCTGCCATCCTGCTCTCCTGATGCCCTGTAGTATCCAGTAACCAGAATTGCCAGTCCAAAAGAACTATCCTTTGGTATCCAGTCCCTGCCCAGCTGACCCTGTCACACTGATTTTGTCCGGCTGCCCTGTGTTAGACCAGATCCGTGTGGCGACCAGAACCGCTGACTGTCCAAAAACCAAACTAAAAGTGGACTATGAGTATCAATAGGAACCATAGAAACATAGTATACCTTGTTGTGCCTTGTCCTTAATTCCAATCTCTAAACTATCCTATTCTGACCCCGATAACTTATTATATTGTCACAATCATTCTTGCTACCCTGCTTTGATTTCTTGTACTAGCGCCAATTTCTTTAATAATTTTGTCTTGTGAAATCCTAAGCCCCTAGTTATCTCTTGAGTGATCGGACTGGTTCTGCCAGCGCAGGCGCGGAGGTGCTATGGTTAAACTCGTGAGTCAACCCTGGAGCTTACTGTGTCTCAATCTGGTAGTCCATTCTGATTGCCCTAGTGTAGAGTAAAACTGTTCCTTGTCAAAATTGATTCCTTTTCCTTTTACGTTCCTTCATTTTCTCAAAAACGCACCTCACTAGATCTTGCATAACTCACTCAATTTAACAGTTAGAGACATCATTTCACTTTTATATTGTACCTATGATCCATAGCTACACCCCAACACACCGCATCGCGATTTACAATAATTCACCTGTTTTTATTAAAAACCGTTTTGGTACATTCAGGTGGGATTTGCAAAAGTGTGTTAATTTTACTTGTCATTTTGATTATAAACTGTTTTCAATCTTCCATTCAATTTCGAATTGTATGCTTTTGCTCGATCCATTGCTTGTGATTGCTAGTATCTTTCCAGTGTTGCTCCAGCAAAGAATTGTTTTTGTTTCAAGAGTTATACCCATTCATTCATTTATTCATCCATTTCCGAGTGTCAGTTTAGCATTGCCAGGGTTTGAAATCCGTTTTTCTCTCTTGTTTGGGGAGGGAAGGTCGGATTTAAATTCTGTTTCTTGTTTGTCATTCCTGATTACCTGCCACTTCTGTTCATCCACTTAGAATTGATTATTTGTGGGTTGAGGGAACCTTGCAGGGGGAAATTCTAACTCAAGTGCTATCTTACCTAAAATCAAAAAGTGCACCTATTCCCTTGTGTTTTGTAGATGTGTCAATAGAAGGTTAAACTAAGTGCATTGCTTACATTCCTGTTGTTCTTATCACCCCATTGGTGATTGTAGCCTCATATAAAAAATGGTATGATTTCTTTTAATTTTCAAATAAATAAATACAAATTATATTTTATCAACCAGCCGGGTTCATGGACCATTGTGACCCGGGGTATTTGAAAAGGGGGTGTGATATGAGTGGTGTATCATCTCAATATTGAATCTAATCTGACATAAGAATTTCAATCGCGCACTGCATACTGGGCCGAGACTAAGGTGTGTGTCGCCTGATTGAAATCCTTAACAGGGTTTTGGGCAGACCTAGGGACAAAGTGGAAGAAATTGTAGCGGTCCACTTTCCGAAGTTTGTTGTGCATGATCTCAATGCGTCCAGACTCACTGTGGCCAAATGTAGGAAAAAACCTGATGGCCCCATCATGGCATTCTGGTGGTGCATGCTGTGGAACACCTGGGCGATGGAGAGTCTGACTGCCATCATGAATGAGAGCTTGCCCAAATTCCAGCGTGATCAGGCCCCCTTCGATGACATTTGTTCATCTACATGGACTAACACCCATCGACATATCTAGTTTAAATCTCTGTCATTACTTTAAGCTCCCTTTGGAACTTGCCAAGATGCTTACCTTTTATTTATCTGCCACCAACCTGTCTAATTTATCCTCTGCTCCTCCTTGATCCGATGCCTCCTCCCCTCCCTTCCCCATTTTTTCTTCCCTCCTTGTTAATCCTTGTTTACCTGGTTTATCCAAACACTTAAGTAAAATGTTCTTTGGTGATGTGATTTCCATATACGGTTGTAGCTCTCTGTTTCCTAGCATGCTGTTGCTGTTTCCACACATGGTTCCCTGCTATAACTCTCCTCCATGAATAGCTGCATTGTATACTGTGACGAATCTCAGGTATTCATCCCTTCTCCCGAACTGGGAGCCTCCCTCTTTGAGGCTAGGGAGGTGAGCCCGCTCTGCAAGACCTTCCCTATGGGTCTGTGCAAGTGTGACCTCACTCTGAGAGACTCCCCCTTAGGGGACAAAGACTCTGTTCCTGTAAGGAATTACCTAAGCACTCCACCATCATGGCATATATGGGGCTATCAGATATGAAGAATATTGCAAGGGTCAGAGTATTGGCTTAAGGTAAAACTGAAATAACCTGTTTTTTACAAGAAGGAACTCTCTCTTTAAGAGGAAACGCACAAATAATGGAGATAAGTAGGCTGGGAGAGGAGAGCATGCTGAGACAAGCCACAGTGCGAGCAGAGAGAGAAGAGAGTAAGCAGGTGAAGCCCCCTGACGAGGTTACACCTTGAGGAGATGGAACCAGAGAGAGCCGCGGAGCCCACGACTTTCGATGGAGTTCTGAGCAGTGTAGAGAAGCGCGAGCGGTCAAGCGTCCCCAAGAAGCGCGATCCGGAAAAGAAACGAAACAATACACTTGTGGTGGCCTGACCACAGCAAATCTGTGGTGGGCAGACCACCTGTCTAACGACGCAGAAACCACCCAGTACAGGAGTCTGAGGGGTGCCTTGCGACCCTCAATCATACGCGGTCGCCATAAGAAAGCAGATTGAGTGTGAGATACCGACAAGGAGGAGAAGCACGAGAGACCAAGCCCTAGAGAGAATGCTGAGCCCGAAATCATCCTCCTCCAAACACACAGGTAGCTGGAAGAAAGGAGATACTGGGAGGACGCCAGGACATCATTATCGAAGAAGAGAAACTCGTCCCAGTGAAATTGCTGAACTACCAAAATTAGAGCCATTAAAGTGGAACTGTATTAACATAATCAGGAGGATAACAAATTAAGTCCAAAGAGAAGTTATTGAGGAGTGGGCACAAAGAGAAACTCTCCCAGTGAAATATACAAGCCATTACAAATAGAAACCTTGAAATGGAAAGGGGACAGAGTGGTCCCGAAAGGTACGGATAAGCCTGAGAAAGCAAGTGTTTGGAATGTGATACAACCCCAGGAAAGTGGGGGAAGTAAAGACATTGAGGAGGAGTCTAGAATCACTACAGTTAAAAGAACATTTAAAACCGAATCAAAGAATAATAAGGAATGATACCAAGTACTGGGGAGTGAGGACGAGTGTGTTCCGTTTCCTGGTTACCATATTGCATCCTTAGTCTGTCTTTACTGGCCACTATCGGGACGCCCGCCTTCTTGCTGCCTGCCTACTAAACATATAGCGGAGCGTGGCAGAGTGAGGATGACAGTGTTCTGTGTCCAGTGGGAACATCAACCTGGACTGGGGGGCTTCTGTGCGTACATTGTGCCTTGTGAGCATGTCCCCTACTTGGTCTGGCAGAAAGCACACTGTCCGACTAAAGGGCTATCGTGTACCTCCACAGGCTTACTGACCCATCATCGATGGAAGGAGAGGCAGAGGATTTGTTCCGCAATCTGGTCAGTAATAAGTAACCCGCCCCTTGGTGATCTTGAAGCTCTTCGTGAAGAGTTCTACTGAGTTTTTGTTATTGTGAATTTCCCTCTTCCTCTCTCTGGTGGGCAAATGTGATTGTGGCCGTGGCTTTGGAGCTCATACGACCGAAACTGCTACACGTGCATTGGGGTGACGGTGGGGGGGGGGGGGTCTGATTCAGGCAGCCACTTGAGCCAGTCATAGTTAGTGTTCCTGTAGCGATGTCAGCAAGTGCACAAATTGTTGAAATAAATCAAATAGAAATGTTACCACCGTAAAACAGAAGGAAAGTGCGAAAGTCCCTTCAAACCAGGAAAACATTGAAAGCCTGGCTAGAGAAGGTGAAACCCTATTGGAATCAGTAAAGGGTCTAGCGTTAGACGTGGAACAACTATGTGATATGAATTTAATGGAAGCCCATGATGCAAGTATTGTATCTGCTCAAGAGATTAGCTTGATTGCTGTAGGCGCTCTAGTAGAACAATTCAAGGAGTGTGTCAGTAAAATAATAAAATATTCTATGCAGCTGATATGGGACTTCTTAAGTTTAAAGCTACACTATTCACCTTCCTAGATGTGATGGACGATATGACCAGACAAACAAAAAATGAGGTCTGTGGTTTGAAAATGACCTTAGGCGATACAACAGCCCAGGTGGAAAAAAAGTCTATGAATAGTGGCGGAAATTAGGGGCTAAAGGGTAATCTGGTCCAAAGTAAGGCCATTGAGAAGAATAAATGGACAGCTGATAGTAACCCCAATGCTGTGTACAAGGTTAAATGAGATCCAAACTGGTAAAAGTGAATCAATATCTATATGAAATTCTGGGATTGAATTGTACAATTATTGGGAAAATACTAATACAGCGGAAAGATCACAAGGGAATCGGCTTGATAACTCTAGGAATGGAAAAGTGACTCTAAATCTTCCACCAGTAGCGGCACCATTTGTGGGTATAATAGTAGGGATTGATCCCTTATCCAATTAATCATATGAAACAACAATTGCATTGATGAATGAAGTCACCCAATGGATAAATACGTGCTTACATGGGCCACAAATTAATCCAGGATCTATATTAATGGGCATAAGGGTGGGGTGGGGTGGGTTGGAGGTACATAAAAATCTATCAAGGGTGACCATATTATTGTTTCTTTTGATTCCCCATAAGTGGCATCATATGTACTACGCTCAAATTTAACATATGCCCCAGGAAGTTCCTCGAATAGGATGGTGCCTCTGGCATACTTTTATCCTGACCCGGCGTTGCTTCCCGACTTGTGAGGGATTTGTCCTATAAATATTTGAATCGGAACATCCTGGCTAGAGCCCATGAGACGCAAACCACAAAGAGGATGGATGCTAAAGAGCAAGTGGTGCAAAATAATATTGTTGCATCCAATAGATTTGACCCTCTATTGACCATTGAAGAATTGGATTGACCACAAACAAATTCCTCTGCAAAGTCGAACATGACACTTGAGTTGCATTCCCAAAATCTCAGGAGGGTGAACCAATAGCATCAGGGCCAGTAATATCTGGGCGTTCTTCACCGAAATTTACTACAGACCGGCAGCCAGGGTGTGTGAGTGTGATTGAATGTGTAGAAATTGTCAACAATGTCATGGAATATAGCGGGTTCCAAAGGGAAATTAACTGACAATGCTATAAAAGAGAAACTGAATGGGCTTGTGATTATTCTCCTACAAGAGACATGGGAAGAAGAGGAAATTGTTTTTGATGGATATTTTGGTTTATCAGGTAAAGGCAAAAAAGGGGCCAAGAGGGAGGTATTATGGAGATCTGACAATCTTGCTTAATGGCGCACTTGCTTGTGAGTTCATTGAAGTAAAAGTGAAAAGGGAAACGCTGATCCAAGTTCTCAAACTGATCCCACTGGAGGGCCTCCCAGTGTATTTAATCAACATCTATAATAGACCCTTGGAGAAAGATAGCTTGGCACCTATTGAAGTCCTGAAAGAGGTGATTGACAGTTTACGACAACAAACATGAGTCAAAGACTTGCAATGTCGTTCCTTCCCCCACCACCATCCCCCCATTGAACAGAGCCTTCTCCTGCAGTTATCTCCCTCCGTTGATGATCTGGTTGTGGTGTGTGGACAGTTTATGCTTTGAGCGTTAGTCAGTGCTTTTGGCCGCCTAAATGAGGCATAGTCCGATATACATTGTAGACCTAGGCAGACTGAGGTTGTCCAAGTCCATCCATTGAAGCCCTTTCTGCCCTCTCAGATGCGGGACAAGAACCCTTAGCTGCACCGCCTCGTAATACTTCTTTAGATCAGGCAGGCCCACGCCACCTTTGTCTTTGGGCAACGTTAGGACCTCATGTGATACTCTAGCTTTCTTACCTTGCCACAGGAACTTCAGGATTGCCCTCCTTACCTCACGAAAGAAGGGTTTTGGGAGGCCAATCGGGAGCATTTGAAATGCATACAAGAATCTTGATAGACACACCATTTTGATGGCGTTAAGTCGCCCAAGCCAGGATATGGTGACCTTTCCCCTTTTTGCTAGATCGGTTCGGAAGCACGAGAGGAGGGAGGGAAAGTTGTAAAAAGTGTCTATATCCCTTGTGAGATTTATCCCCAGATATCAGAGGATGTCTCTGCCCATCATTAGGCACAGTGGAGCGAAGCTGCTGATCTCTACCAGGTCGGGTTTCTGCAGCGGAAATAAAATTGTCTTGGCACTGTTGATCTTAAGGCCAGATAATATCCCGTACTGTTCAATCAGTTGGATCAGCCCTAGGCATGTATTTCAGAGGGTTCTGCACATGTAGTAGCAGGTCATCCGCGTATAAGGCCACTTTATATTCCCGCCTACCTTGAGCCCCTCCACCTGTTGTTCTCCTCTAAGTCTCTGGGCCAGGGGTTCGAGGGAGAGGGAAAACAATATCGCCGAGAGGGGGCAACCCTGTCACATCTGCTTAGGTCAAACCATCGAGAATAATCCTGATTAACCGCTACTGATGCTTTGGGGGAAGTGTACACAGTTGTTACTCCCTTTCTGAACCTTGCACCCAGTCCCACTTTGCCCAGGACCCCCTCTAAGAAACACCATTCCACTCTATCGAATGCCTTCTCCGCATCCACAGCGAGAAGGACCGGGTCACCTTCCATGTTCCGTGACTCGTGGATCAAGTGCAGTGTCTTCCGCATTGTATCTGTGCCCTGTCGCCCCATTATAAATCCAACCTGGTCTGGGTGTATCAGACGCGGCATGGATATCTCAAGTCTCGCTGGCAGTAGCCTTGTGTAAATCTTGGCGTCGATGTTTAATAGCGATATGGGGTGGTCTGACCCACATCTTTTGGGGTCCCTGCCTTACTTGGGGATCACTGTGATGAGTGCTCGCAAGAAGCGTCTGGGGCTTTACCTGTTTGTAGAATATCATTAAAAAGTTCCACCATAAAAGGGAGGCGTGAAGAAAGAAATGATTTGTAAAAACTGGCCGTGTAGCCATCCTCTCCTGGAGCCTTCCCCAGCAGCAATCTCTTCACGGCCCTCTTGATCTCCTCTGGGGTGATTGGGGCATCCAGTTTGGCAGCCTCCTCGCGGGAGAGTTTAGGCATTTGTACATTTGTCAGGTATTCATCTATTCCTGCCCGCTCATGGCCGGTCTGCGGTTTATATAGGGTCTCGTAGAAAGTTGCGAACGCTTCGGGATTCCCCCTGTCTTTGAGCCATGAGCCCCTACTTCCCCCTCTATGGATGGCACCGATCTCCCGGCTGTCCCCGTAGTCTGGCGGCCAGCAGTGCATCCACCTTGTCTCCCTTCTTATAGAACTTTTGTTTGAGAAACTGTAGCTTATGAACTGTCTGGCCTTCCTCTAAGAGGCGGAGCTCCTCTCTTTAACGCCTGGCTTCCTGGACCCTATTCTCCCTTTCCTCTGTGACGTTCCGTGCCACCATATCCAGGTGGGCTATCTCCTCCCTCAGTCTGCATTCTGTTAGGGCCCTCTCTCTCTTTTTCCTGGCCCTTTCCCTAATCGGGATCCCCCGCCATGTCGCCTTTCCCACTTCCCACACAGTTGTTTTCAGGTCCTTCTCTTGTATTGTTAATTTTGAAGTAGCCCCTTATTTCCCCATCCAGCTCTGTCCGGAATACATGGTCTTTCCACAAAGATTCATTACAATTCCACTTTGACCCCTAGTGTAGTCGACCTGCCCAATCAAGTTCAATCATGACCATGTCATGGTCGGACCATGAGATCAGTGAGTTCTCTTGAGCGCATCGCCACATCCCACAGGCCACCCGTAATGTACAAGTAGTCGATCCTGGTAAGGTTACCATGAGGCGACGAGTAAAAGGTATACCCGCTCTCATTTGGGTGGAAACCCTGCCATGAGTCCCGTAGTCCATAGGCCTACAGCATTCCCCTGACCCGAACCCGTCCCCATCTAGCAGATCTTGTGTGTGGGGATTGCCCACTTGCCTGTCTAGTTTCACGTCTGCCCAGAGGTTGAAATCCCCCCCCAGGATTACTTCCCCCGAGGCCTCCAACATTATTTTCGGGAGCGTTCTCTGCAGGAATTGGGATTGACCCGTATTGGGGGAGTACACCGTTGCCAGCATGAGGGACACTTCCTGTGCGGTACCCACAATCATCAAGACCCTTCCTTCCACATCTGCCCACACCTTGGTCACCTTCATTTGCAATCCTGATGAGAATCCCCACTCCTGCTTTCCTTAGGGGACATGAGCCCCAGTATTCTTCTCCCATTCTTGTACCCAGGATCCTATGTTCCGCTCCACGTGCATATTTGGTTTCTTGTAGGAAAAGCACATCAAGTCTCACTCTTTTAGAAACTCCCTAGTCACCAGTGACTTTTTCGTGGGCGTGTTCAATCCCTTAACATTCAGCATTCCCACCCTGAGAAGGCCACCCCTTTGGGAGTTTGGGTCTACTGCCATTTCTGCTCTAATGCATCTATCGGCCCCTCTGCCACCTCCGGCGGCCAAGCCCAATATTCAGCACCCACTTCACCACTTACAGTCTGTGCGAAGAAGATCTTGTTCATTCCCCTACCCTACACCCCTTCCCCACTCCCCCCACCCCACCATAAGGACATCCGACACCGACCGGTTAACATCACCAGGCCGAGAACGGTCCACCAGCAGAGACCGGTTACCTCACGGTCCCTTCATAAAACAACCTCATAAAAGTTGAGCCCCCTCTGTTCCTCCCCACCCCAACAGCACACAGCCCCCCAAAACTCCAACAATTCTCTAACCAAACTTGCCACAGTGGCCGGTACGTCTCAAGGACTATGAGAGTCTGGGACCCCCACCAGTAGACTTTCCTGAGTACCTGGTACCTCCAAAGCCATTTCAACCCATTTTTGCGACAGCCCTCTGCGGTCCAGGTGTTAGCCCCCAGCACAGCGTTTATACAGCTACAAATCTTTAGGTCCATTGACTTCCCCCAGAGTGTCAGAGGCATGACTTCCCTCTAATATGTCAAGGGCATTCCGGCGATAGGCCCACCCCAGTGCGGTCCCTCCGGAAACAAAACGTGAAGTCCCACAATCAATTTCCAGCCCTGAAACTGGCACTTTGATCTCTTTGATCGGCACCACAGAGCTCCCCGAGTGTTTCATCCATCCATCCATCCCAGGGGAGGCATTCATCCTTCTGTATTTCCGGGAGGCCGGTATTCTTCTTCATTTCGGCCCCTGGATGCGCCACTGTCTATCATCGTCTCGCCTTTCTTCTTGATTCTGCTCAGTCTCCCGGATGCCCAAAAGTTCAGTTATGCAGTTTCTGATGTCCCTTTCTGTCGCCAGCCTCTCCTTATGTCCTTCCAGTTCGAACGTAAGAGATAATGGGAAGCCCCATCTGTAGCACATTCCTTTTTTCCTTTCACCACTTCGTAAGGGGGCATGCACATTCTTCTCAAGGCCAGAGTCGGTGACGATCGGTCTTGAAAAATCGTCACTCTCGCTCCGTCAAGGGTGACTGGCCCACTACATTTAGCTTTTTCCAGAATTCTGGCGCTGTCACTGTAGTTGTGGAATTGAGCTAGGACTGTCCTCGGGCACCCAGCAGATCCCCCTGCTCTATGAATCCTGTCAATCTTTGCCTCATCAACTGAGTCAACTTCAAACAAGAGCTTCATAATATCGTGAACCATTCTTTTCAAGTCATGTTCGGTCTCTCCTACTTTATCCGGGATGCCAGGTTGTTCCGTGGTTCATGATTTTCCAAATCGTCCATCTTTAGACGGAATCCCTCCTCCCGGGTCTCCAGCTCGGTTAACCTCTGATCCATCTGCGTCTCTAGAGTGTTCAGTGAAGTGTGGTTGTTTTCAAGTCCTTGGAGCCTATCTTCCTTCTTGTCGATCCTCTGAGTGATTTTGTCGACCTTACCGCCAATGTCTGCTCTCATGTTCTTGATTTTCTTTGGTCGCCACTGAATCAGCCCCTGAGGTTGCCATGTTAGGTGTATGAGAGTTCCCCAACTCTGGGTGAAGTGGGCTATACCTGTATGTTGCCAGCTACTGCCTTATTTCCATTCACTGCATCAGGTGCCTGTGCGTCGTCCCTTTCTCGTTCCGTGCAGTTCTCGTCCTCCTTCGAATATACCTAGCACTCGGAGCAGCGGTTTTCTCTGCAGTCTGGTTTATCGTTGGTCTCACAGGTCGTGCAACCGTCCCTGTGGCGGGCACACGCCCCTATGTCGGGGGCCCACATCACAGGGGAGCGGCCGAGCCAATGGGCTGGCAGAGTTCCTCTTATCCAGACAATTTGTAATCTTGTGTCTCCGTAGTTTTTTTGGTCTTCTGTATTGGCCCTTCTGCCTCAGTGGTGGGCACACGCTCCTATAGCGAGGGCCGTCCCCACAATGGGACAGTACAAGACAGTGGGGTAATCGGGTCACCCCCCTTTATGGTAGATCCTATCCCTTCTGTGCTCCATCGGTGCCTGATTGGCGCATCTCTTTGGGTTCTTTCCCCATCGCAGGAGGACTGTAGAGGGTCTAATTCACTCTCCTTTCACTCTGGGCTGCAGCTATGGATGGGCTATCAACCTTCTGGTCTAAGCCTAGGAGGAGGGCACATGCCCCAAGACTGGGGGCCCAACCCTCCCGCTGACTAGGATTGCAATGATGTTCAGACGGTCAGTAGGCGCTCTCCGCTCGGTGCGTTGCTGTAGGCCAACCTGTGGTGCCAGGGGTCCTTTGAGTGATCAGGGTAAGCCCTTTCCGGTGATCCGGGGCCATCAGGGGGTGGTCACAATGGAGCAGCCGTTTCCCTCCGTATTAATGGCACTGCACGTGCTCGAAGTACTCTCTGGAGCGTGAATGGGAAGACAGCGGTAGCCCTTCCTTGAGTAAGTGTCTCCCCCCTGCCTTCAACTTATAACAGTGAGATGCTACAAACACTCCTCCGCAATATCCTAGTGTGTGGGTTCTCAGTGCCCTAGGGTGGGCCGTTTCTTCCCTTGCGGGTCCTGCAGGCAGCACCCACTGTCTTCTCTTCTTTGTGGCCCTAAGTGCTCCCCTTCAGGGGGTAGTCATTGGAGGTGTAGTGTCCAATGCTTTCCCACCCCTACCACGGCCTAATCCACACTCTCAGGTGCAGGTCAGGGCAGTGTACCCTTCAGTGAATAGAGGCTGATGTCGAGAGGATTATGCAGGTGTTCTCCAAAGGGTCTTGAGGTCTTACCATGGCAACCCATGTCTTCTCGGGTCTGCATACATAGGAATGTGTATGCGTGTGGTGCGCTTCGCTGGTAGGGGGCCACCAGCCTCACAGAGCCTCTATGTCTGAGGGGGTGGATGCGGCACGGTTCCCTATCACCAGGGAGATGCATTGCACCTCAGATTGCAGGCAAGGGAGGGTTCTCTCTGTTCCCCTGCAACAATGTCCGTGGTGGCCCGAGGCAATGGTCTGCGCCTTGAGGCAGCGGCACAGCTGCCCCTCCTTGCCTTGAGGTGCACCGGCTATCCAGGCCGTCTCACTCTGTCTGCAGGCAGAGTCGGTCGTCCGTTGTGGTGTGTGGGAGTAACGGGCCTCTTCTGGGCGCCAGCTCCCTCGGTCGGGCCATCTCAGATCCCCCTGTGCGACCGGGCCGCCACGCCTGCAAGAGTCCTCAGTGCTGACTCCCATTTATTCCAACTGTCGGACCCACACGGGTTCGGGAATGCAGGGACCCGCTCCCCCTGAGTGCTCCACTCAATTTCACCTGGGAAGGTACTCCTGCGCTGTGAATCCTCAGCACACTTTCATGGGGGTGCTGTGCCTCTGCGGGCGCGGGCACCAACCCATCTTCGAGCCGCATTAGGAGAGAGGAGGGAGAGGAATTGTAACGCTCGCCAGGCGAGCCGCTTGCTCTGCATGAAGCGCCTCCGCGAGCGCTGGGGTGGGTGCAGCACGTCCCTGCAGTGCCCTGAACACCAGTGGGGGTCTACTAACGATCCTTCACAAGTCGCTCTCTACGCTTGGTTCCTCCCACCTGGGTTCACCATGTGTCAGGGGCCGTTGGTCCAGGTGGATCACCAGGCTCCTGCCAGCCTCCCAGCCATAAAAATGGGGTGGGGGTCCAAGTGCTTGCACCGCCTCACTGCTGCTCTGCAGGCCCGGTGTTCCTCTTTCTTGGGCCGCGCTTCGGGTGCCGTTGCATAGTACCACGCGGCTCTACCTCGAGGCAAGATTCACTTTCGTTTTCGCTTCGGGTCACAGAGGCTGTTTCCTCGTGGTTCCGGGGTCGATTTACTCTGCTCTTTATCCTCTTAGCTGCAGGGGGGGGGGTCATACACCTCGTAAGTCATTCGTTTTTGGGGTGAGGGGTCCAAAGCGGGGGCTCAAACCAACTTGAGGGACCATCGGGCCGGGAGATCACGTAGAGGCAGGCTACATCCACGTGCCCCCTGGTGGCCACCTTTTTATTAATAGTGTGAAATTGTGCTATGTATGTGATATTGCAATGAATGAATTATTGCCTTATATCTTAATTTTCATAATAGTTTGTGTGTAATGGTTGTGTATGATGAATCTTTTATGGATTTTTTCAACAATCCGAAATAAAGAATTTACTTACTTATCACAAGAAGGGAGATCAAGCTTACGTACATTGTAAAGGAACTACAATATCTGGTCAAAAAGGTGGAAAGAGACTGTAGGAAGATCTCTCCAAGAAGTGAAGTATCGAGTGAATATAGACCTTGACATACCAGAATACTAGAAAAGGGCAGAGATTCTCCCGATCTAAATTAAGTTAGTTAACAAAGTGGTAGCGTCAGGTAGGAGCTGTTTTTGGACGGAGGACACTTTTCAGTTCGAACCTCCTGATGACTGGCAAGCACATTTAGTTATTTATCTAGGCAGGGAAAACCCTCTAGCAATAGTTAATCGTTATTATTATTTGAATAAATCAAATCCACAATGTCCTCCTTAGTGTCCACCGCCTTCTTCCAACCCACCACATATGGTGTTATAAGTGGGATGATTACTGTGAAAGCATAGTGAAGTAGACAGAGATAACTGAATAGAGTTTTTTTATTAACTAAAAAAGTAGGATTGGAAAAAGGCTTAACTTACCATATGCTAAGGTGGGATATCCCTACCTAAATAAAACTAATGATAGTGTGTGTCAGGAAGTCAAGAGCAAATGTCTGTCTGTGTCCAAAACCTATACTTGCCCTCACATCTACTCGTATACAATGTGTAGGGATGTCAACATCAAATGAGAAGTGTTCAAATAAAAGTTCAGAGCTTCTTCCAGCTCTTGGGTGGAAAGCGGATTTCCCTTCCCCAAGTTTTAAATAGTTTGAGCTTCGCAGTAAGGCTTGAATTATCCTTTCCAAGTGCCCTTGAAGCTTTATTATTGCTTGTTTTGTCACCATTCACTTGTTTAGTAGCTTTCACTTGCAAAAATCAACATAGGCTTCCCAGTACACTCTCCTGCAAGGAAACGTATTCACTGTTTCAGGTTTCTTGATAACCATTAATTTCTGTCATTCATTCTGCTCGACTCTTGGCAATGCGTGTTTGCCTCTTGACAATGTTCATCACAATCATTCACTTATGCTTGCTTGTTTGGCTTTGTTTGTTAGTATTACTTTTCATGTTGGTTCATAACCAATTTACTTCACTTGAATCAACGTTTCCTCTGATTTTATCACAGTTCATTCATTTGCTGTTGTATTTATTCTGAATTTTCCACAAATTGATTTAAGTAAGGGAATTCATGTGCATACAGTCTTTCTTTTATCCATTTGTAATATATGGGGAATTTCCCACTGAAACCCATGTCGGTATGACCTGGGACTCCCAGCGCTCCTGGGCAGACTCACTGGTGTCGCTTGGCGTGTCCGTCGTATGGTGTGTGGCTACATTACTGGCTAGGTCTCCGGGAAGCTTTCCCTGTCCTGCCGCGACTTCGTGGACAGCTTCTCTCTCGACCGCCGGTATAGCCAATGCACCTAACTGCCTCTGTGACTCTGCCAGCCCCTTCTCTGCTGTGGTTCGTAGGGCAGTATTCCTTCGATTCTCACCTGATCTCTCCAGATGCCTCTCTGGTTCAGAGGGAAGCTCCAGCATTCCTCTGCAGAACTTTCACGCCCTGGCCTGCTTTCCACCTTGCTTCCTGCTGCACTTGCTCTGCATCCCCTCCGGCTTCTCAGGATTTCTCTGGGTTTAGCTTTGGCATGGCTGCACTCTCGTTCGCGTCTCTCTTCTTCTTCCAGTTCTGGCTTTTAAAAATCCCACCAGCTTGATTAGGTACTCAGCAACTAGACTGCGCATGGTTAGTTCTGTAGTCTGGTCAGTCTTTGTTGCATCTTTCTTGTCCCAGTACCAAAGTGGTGTTCGTGTGTGTAAGAATCATTAAAGATAGTATGTATCGCTTGGGCATGTCTTTCCCTCGTCCCAGTACCTGGCTGGTATTTACTGGGAGATGATTTATGTAAAATATAGGGAAGGGACTGGTAATAACCTGCAAAGGCCTGGGGGACATTAGACTCATTAGAAAAGGGAAATGGGGGCTACCGTGTCTCACCCAAGGGTGCCTCATCCCCACTCCCCAAGTCTCCTCCACCCAGATGATCCTCCCTCGCATAGCTACCCCGAGGGTCAGGATCCAATAGCAACAGCCTTTCCCTGGCCACCTGGGAGGAGGATATGTTGTGGAAGAAATGAGGACGCCCTCAGATTCCTTACAATACCAACTGAAAGAAGTTGGAGTCCTGTGCTTTATACTAAATTAAGTGTCAAAGCCAAAGCCCATACGGTAGCCACTTAGGAGTAAATAGGTTTTGATTTACAAAGCACAGACACAATTTTGATTCCCCTTGGGGAGAGACGCTACATACTTACAGGCCTTACCTTGGCCCCTCCCCAAGGCACCTATATTAGACTAGCCTCAAAATCTGTGTTGGCCTGGGGATATAAGTTAGACATGGTAGGCATTATTGACCCTTACTTCCGAGGCGACGTTAAAATCATCCTGCATAGTAACAGGAATAGTTCCTACGCAGTAAAGAGGGAGAGAAAGTCACCCAAGGGATCCTTGAAAAAACTATGTTCGCCATACCCGAGAGATTAAAGTTCAACAACAAACAGCGAGAGTGTTATGAGAAGCAGATCTCTCCATAGTGAAGAAGTCCCAAGAAGAGGTAGAGGAGGTGGTTCCACTCCCCGACCTAGCCTCTTCCCACAGGAATGATCCGGTCCTCACAGAGGCCTTTAGTAAGGGAATCTCTGAGGAGAATGGATGCAACCAAGCAAAACTATATCCTGGGTATATAACAAAAGAGGGACTTTGCCATACCCAACTAGTAGTTCCCCAAAGCCATAGAAGAATTGTTTTGGAGCTGTCCCATTTTCATCTGACAATGGCTCATCATGGCATGGGAAAGACCCAGACTCAGATAACACACACGTTATTGGCCAGGGGTCTTTGCCAATGTTAAACATTTTGTTGTGACCTGTGAGATCTGTCGGAAGACTGTTGCAACTCCTGTCCCGACTGCCCCATTACCCGTCATATATGTTCCAAATTTCAAGAATAGTGATGAACATAGTGAGGTGTGAAGCAGACATGGTATCAAGACAGACACAGACTTAAGTGTTATAGTTCCAAAACCTTTATTTACTACAATGCTGGGGTTGGTGTAATACCTAACTGCCCCTAATGATAAAGGGATGGTTCCCTCAACTGATGTTTCTAAGGGCTGTAGATGTCTAAAAGTCCAAAACCAAGTCTGTGTCTAAACCTATGCTTGCCCTCTCTGATAAAAATGGGATAGGAAGTCTCTTTAAAAGAAAAATAGTGATTAAAAAAGAAATGTATACCAAGGCTGGTTTCAGGTGGTCTTCTCACCAGGTGTGGCTTGGTTAGTGTCATCAAAGTTTACCACATTCAAAAGAAGTTATTCATCAGCTCTTCTCCACAAAGTTATTTTACTCTGTTCAACAATTCCCAATGTCTTTAGTTCCTGGGGATTCCCTTCCCCAAGCTTCACTCCTTCCAAGTTTAAAATCAAACAGATACATAACACGGTTTCTTCCAGGCTTCTCAGGGTTCCCTTCCCCTTGCTCAGGCCCCTTCAGTTTCAAACACAAGCTCAGTTTCACAACACGGTTTGTCTTAGGCCTCTGAGGGTTTCCTTCCCCAAGCTTAAGCCTCTCCAGTTTTAAACAAAAAGTTCAACTTGTCAAGATGTGCCTTTCTCTTGTTTGCAGTTCCTTTCACATACAACCTTCTCACGGGGGTAATATCAGAGACTTTAGCAAACACAAGGTTCTTGGCTCATCCTAAGCGTGACCACTCCGATCTTTATTCCCTGTCTGTATTTCCTGAATTTGCTTCTCTTCTATCCTTTCCTCTTCCATGTGCTTCCTGCACCTCTTGGTTATCTTGCACTTTGGTGTGCTCACATGAAACTTCTTGGTCTTGCTTTCTCTCAGCTTTCCGTGCCCCTCTCACCTTCCCTTTGAGTTCACTTTCTCTTCACTGTGCCTTTTGCACATTCATTTCTTTTGCCTGGTGCGTCCTTGCATCTGTCGTTTTGCTTTCCGTGTCTCTTGCACACTTGTTTTGTTCACCGGTGCTCACTTTCTTCCTTTCTGCTCTCTCAGCGCCTCTCTCTCACTTTCCTTTTACTTTCCGCCATCTTTCTTGCTTTCCACTTCATTCTGCTTACAGATTTTTCTCCCTTCGCAATCCAGCTAGCTGCACGCACCTGAGTTTCTCTCACTTTCCCCTTTGAAACTCACTGGGTAGGTTGCACTAGCGAGCGCTCCTCTCGGGGCATATGGGATCGAGGTCAGGGTCTCGCCACCTGCCCCTCACATACCCTTAGGACCGGCACATGTCCCAAGGGATGAGCACTCTTCCACACGCTGCCAGTAAGACACGGGCTGCCTCAATCCGGCTCCCTGGAGACACGGCTCCCTAGCCACGCTGCAGCCCCTCACAAGCCTCTCCTCCGGATCCTCCAGGCTCCTCTCCCTTCAGCTCCCTACTCCTTGTCTTCCCGGCTTCCTGGCATCCTTCAGGATTCACTGCTCGCTCTCCTGATTGTGCAAAACCACACCTTTTATACTTCACATAGTCAAGTGGAGTCAGGTGTGAGTAGTCAGTGTGAAATGCCTGACCCTATTAATGGGACAACCTAATGGTAGTAAGTGGCAGTCTTCCATCTGTTTCTCAAGGTATTTCTCATAGGTAATCCTCACTACTCTCGGTTGCCTCTTCTTCTTCCCAGTATTACTCGGAAATGGGGAGGGGGAGATGGAATGGGATTGGGAATATCCCATGAAGGATGAGGGAGGGATTTCTGATGGAAAATGGTGAGCGGAGGAAAACCATGCCTCGCCCTTGGGTAGTCTCCTCCCAATCCCTCGTGACACTCCACTCAGGTGTTCCTCCCTCGCTTGTCTGCTCCCAGGGTCGTGATCCAAAAGCGATGGCCCTTCCCTGACCACCTGAATGGAAGGTCCCGGGGAATAGGTGGGAGAATACCATCAGGTTTCTCACAGGGACCATTGGAAACTGCTAAATTAGGGAATTGCATTATTTTGGTAATTATGTTTTATGCCACTGGATATCCTTTCCCCAACACAATAACGCTATACAGCAGATACTAAAACACCTGTCACCGTATTAATCCAGGGTAGGATTTCTGCAGGTAGCACCGTAATATCTTGCGTGATGCGAGAGCTTAAAGAGTTGTTTATTATCAAAACCTTGAAGACCTTGTTCAGCCCTCCTTCGAGGAAGAAAGACCCTTCACCATGCTGGAAGCAGACCACAGAGTTCTGCCCAAGAGAAGGGACAGCACCGCGCATGCCGGCAAAACAAGAGTTGCAGCACGTGGCAGCAAATAGCAGCTACGGAGATGCTGTGGCTGGGGCGGACACCGCAGAGAGTACAGGCCGGAAGAGATCGACTCCTGGAGCCTGCCGGAGCACAAACAGGGGCTTGCCTGGGCTAGCTGGTGGGGACAGAGGACAGATTCGGGAACCTCTTATGAAGAGTAAAAGTACCCTAGAGATCAAGGCTGGAAGGAAACCCTGTAAGGGTCTGGGACCCAGAGTACAAGAAAGAGTATGAAGAAATAATTACAGATGGAACAAGGGTCTGGAACCCCAAATGCAGAGAAGGTATTAAAACCATTATACAAACAATAGCAGTGCCTGGCAGAATAGTGACCTGGTCTGCTAAACTAATTAAAGAAGCCATAATACGAACAATCTTAGTACCTGGCAGGGTAGTGAACCAGGTCCACCTTACAAATAGCAGAGAATCTGTGACAGCCTAAAAAAGCCAAGGGAAGAATCCATACCCCCTGGCATTGTGAATTGCAAAAGCCCGAGGCGGCCAATGGAAGAAAATATACTGCCTTGCATTGTGAATTGGGAAAACCTAGAGAGGCCAAGGGAAGAGCCATACCCCTGGGCATTGTGAATTGTCAAAGCCTAAGAAGGCTAAGGTAAGAGCCATAAACCCTAGTACTGTGAATAGAAAAGTAATTTGATGAGACTTTCTTCCCCAGCATGGGTTCTTGCATGGATTCAGATGCTATGAATATTTCCTGTCGTCAGGCTGGGAATCCGCGGTTAAAAAAAAGCAGTTTAGCTTTAAGCTAAAAATTGTATTGTTGCTTGTATAGCCTATTGCTGTCACTTTGGGTCATTTTGCCCCAACCAATGACACTCATCCTCTTTAGCACCACCCCTGGTGGCCATGTTCAGATTTGTACTGCATGTTTTCGTGTTGGGAGTCCTCGAGTTTCGTTCCTTGTTTTTTCTTGAGTATTTTGCCTATTGTAAGGGTGCAGAAGTAAGGCTCGGACACAATGGTGGCATGTCTTGGGGTATAAACATTTATTAATGAAAAAAGGGTTGGGAAACTGCCTATCTATCCCTAAAGCTAAGAGGAGTTCATCTGCCTCAAAGGAAACTAGTGAAATTGTCAAGAAGTCCAAAACTAAACTGTCCGTCACTGTCGTGTCCCAAAACCTACTTCTATCCCTAACACTAATAATCTAAGGGAACTGTGCAAGGATGATCTCTTCTCAAAGCAAAAAGTGTTCTTTGTATTTTCTACCAACAGTCTCTCTGGTAATAAAAAGTGATGCAAAGTAATGTTCCAAAATACAGAGTACAAACGCTAGTGTCGAGCTCCTTTCCCCTAGACTTCTCCTTCTCCGATTCTTTGAGGGCTTCTGAGCCACTTTTATCCCTTTCCAGTAAAGTGTCACTTGGCAATTCACAAGGGATTTCGTCTCGTCTTCATGCTTCATTATCCTACCAACTTGGCACAGTTCGCTACCTAGTGTAGGATTTTTTTGTCGGTTCCAATATTTTTATTTTTATTGTTGATTTTAATCAGGATAAAACTTGATTTTTTTCAACATACATAAAAAAAATGTGAACCTAAATTAAACAGTCTAACACACAATATTTCAAAAAGAAAAGCAAACATAACAATTTGATGTTATTCTTAAAATAACTAGAACACTAACTATCATCAATTATAATCTCATAATATATACATTCACAAATGATTACACTTGATAAAACAATACTAAAAATTGCACTAATTACCCAAATTAATAAGCATCATGTTGCTAAACAGATTACACTTCAATGGCTCAGGGTTAGCACCTATGATTCGCTTGTACTTGTGTTTTTTAACAGTTTTAGGCTGTATAGAAAATTAAGAACGCATATCTGACCTTTTTCCTAGTAGTATGGAACACTAGCTCCCAGAGTCGTGCCTTAGATAGATCACGATAATCCTCAAATAGAGGCTTAAAATACATGATTTGTAGTGATGACAACTTAACACATTCTGTAAACCAGTGCTGCAATGTTTCGGACTCTAATTTACAAAAGCGGCATTGCAATTCAGTTATTGTGATACACTTGCATATATATAATACTTAATGTCTGGGCCATAGGTTGAGAAGGAAGCGTAAGTAATCGATCCTCTGGCATGGGGTTGGGGAATCTAATTAGATAATCTTCCACTATGCCATACCGTTTTAATGAAAACAGGTTGTTCGAGAATTTCTGATATTTAGTACAGGCCCTCCTGGTCTGGATCCAGTCATATTGCCAGAGGCATATCTTGGCCTTGTCTGGATTCTCGAGTAGTAACTCTAAAGAAAAGCCGGCATTTTTTATGATCTTTAAAGCTTGCCCTCTCCAAGCAACAGGAAATGTGTCCAGTGATCTTAGCAAGTAGTCTGCTATTAGATATAGCAAACCTGTTTTTTTCAGCAGCCAATGCACATTTACGATATAGACAACAAAGTTTCCACTTGTGCATTGTATACATTGATAGCACGCCCAATTCATGCCTTACCAAGCATATAGACTCAGAAGCTGGCAAGTTAAGTGCTTGTTTCCAATACCCGCCTTCTAATTTCGCCCAATACTGATATGATTTCCCTACTAGGGCTTCAGATCCATACAATAGCACAGGAATTAATTTCTGCTTTTAATAGATAAGAATTGGTAAGATGGAAAATTTGCAAACTGTTGCTTTGATTAGGCAAGCTTGGGAAATAGCTGTCTGTAGTTTGTTTGGCGTGCAGTTCAAGGGCACTGCTGCTCAGCTGATTGGTCACAAGCATGCCTAAATATATATAAGATGACACAGACGTCAAGTATACTTGTTGGAGTGGTTACTTGTATTTCATGGTATGTTGTTTGGCATTTCCAAATTTAATCACTTTAGTTTTCGTTACATTAATCGAGATACAATTATTCTGAGTGTACTTGTCAAGGGCACCTAACCGGGAGCTCGTAGTCCATTAGGGGTTTTGGAGAAAAGTACCATATCATCTGCATATAAAAGATATTTCACCTGCACTGCCTTGATTTTTGGGTTTTCGGGTCAGATGTCAGAGAAAACACGACATCAGAGATGAAGAAATTAAACATGGCAGATGCCAGCAGACCACCCTGCTTTAACCCACGGGCAGTGTGTATGGGGTCCAAAAGTAGTCCATCATTCGACAGTTTGACCTGTATGGAGGTGTCAGTATGAAGGTCAATCACCCATTTCATGATGTACCACGGACAACCCTTGTCCATCAGATTTTTAAATAACAATTCTCGTGGAACTGCATCAAATGACATACGAAAATCTATGAAGGCGGTGTATAATGCCTGATGACATTGCTGTGCTTGAGGCAAGATACTATTCAAGGTTATGATAACGGCTGTTTGAAGAACCAGCAAAAAGCCAGTTTGAAAAGGGTCACAAAATGTACTTGCATCCAACCACGCATTGAATTGCTTCAAAATAAGGCGTGCAAAAATGTTTGCCGGGCAGTCTAAAAGGGCAATGGGTCGATAGGATTTAGGCTTGCCACTGTCACCCTTTTTAAAGATTGGTAAAATGATAGATTGTCTCCAAGAGCTGGGGATCCGACCCATACCAAAGATGTTTCTATAGATCTGATGCAATATTGCTGCCCATTCTTGAGGGTGGGTTTTCATCATGCCATTATGCAGGCCATCGGGCCCCACGGCTTGTGAATGGCTCAGCTTCTTGATGCAATCAAAAATATCTTCAACGTCTATTGGAAAGGAATGCAATACATTTTTTGTCGCATGAGATCCCACTCAAGCGCAACAAATGGGGAGGTATATAGATCACCAAAATGTGTCTGCCAAACCTCATTAGGTATTGCGTTAATTTGCACAGCGCCTTGCGTGTTAAAGGTGACGTTGTTCAGGCAAACCCATATCCCACGCGTGGATTTGGTTAGGATTTTACCTAAGCATATATTCGTTGTCACTTTGGTGCTGGAGAAATCTCTGCTCCTTTAGCCAGGCCTTATGTACCAATCTCAACCGTTTTTTCATTATTATTCTGTCGATAAACGAGTGATACCTCAAATTACACAGGTTCTTCATCAAAAGGGATTTACGCTGCTGTAATTCTAAATCAAAGACGTGGCGATGTCTAATGTTAAGACTTGCATCTGGTAGCCTATGTTCTTTAAAAGACTGCATCAGTTGCACATAACAATCGGAGCCATCCAGGCAAGGGGAGTCACCACTTTTTTCAATCAGGGCTCCCAATTGGGCCAACTTATAAGAAATCCAACGTAGACAATTCCCACCATTGTTTACCTTCACGTTTGTCAGATGACACTTTTTTTGCATAAGCTTTAAACTCGATGGAATCAAATATTTAACATGTAATATATTATGGTCACTTACAATAGAGGGAATAATCTTTAATGATTCAAAGAGGTGGAATTCACAAAGATGTAGGCCACAATGGACTGTTGTTGACCTCGGCCCCATGTAGATTGGGGCGGGACATCACCTGCTATTGTGCCATTCAACATCACAAATCCTCTTTCTTTCATTATTAAGGACCAAGTCCTTTCATCCGAGGTGAATTTGAGATAATGTTTGGCAAGCAGGTGTAAGTTCAAATCGCCCATAATAAAGGTATGTGACAAATTAGTGTCCATAAGTAAAGTGTCTAGAATCAAAAGCAGGTGTTTAAAGAACAGATCCACTGTTTATGTATCCTGGCTCCAATATATATTGACAATAGCAAATGTTATCAGTCCTCTACTTGCTTTCACTACTTGAAAACATGTAGAGGGAGACAAACAAGAAACAAGGCTAGGCCGTAGGCTTTTCTAACTGCTAATAGGAGTCCGCCCATTGGGCGTCCCATAGCTTTCTTGGTGGCAGTTGTATTAATAATCATATGAGAAGCCCATACTGGCGCTCTCATTAGCCAGGTTTCCTTGAGCGCAGTAACATCATGTAACCCCAGTTCAGTTTCCCAAGAGTTAATGAAATGATTATGGCCTCTCGAATTCCATGATATCATGCTGATGGCAGAGTCAGGACTCTCGCATTGTTATGATCTGGTATCATAAGTGTGTATTGTTGAAGAATAACTTGTGCGGGTCTGTGCTCTCTCAGTTCCAGTCTTCTGGGAAGGGTTATAGATTTTGATTCTTGGCTTATCAACTTGTTGTGCCGGCTGCTTAAAAATCTGGGTTAGTATAAAACCCAGATCGTACATGGCCATCCTAGCCTGCCATAGTAGGTTGGCCACCAGTCCAGATTGCATATAGATTCTAGCCTCTGACAGATCGTGACCATTAATAAATTCTACTAGGTCAACATCTGAGGAAGTTAGATTACTTAAAGCTGGAATTTCTGCACAAATATTCAAAATACTCACTCTATTAAGGAAATATTGTGTGCCTGGTAACTCTCGACATTTCACTGTTAGACAGTGATGGTTTTTTAGGCCATTTAAGTTTTTGCTGGTTATCTTTTTGATGTTAGAGCCCGTAAAGGTTGGCCACGATTGGATCACGGGGTGGGGGGACCTTGTCTGGGCTTTGTAGCGGTCGCTCACCTTTGGGCCGTACTATAGGACCTTGAAGTAATGCACTCACATTGGGAAAAGTTGCTTGGTGGATCTTTTCACCTCCATGAGTTCTGTCTTGTGTTTCAGCAATGTAGGAATCAATGGACATTCTTATAATGTCTCTTATGTCATGTTGCATGGGTGGAGTCACATTGCTTGACACTGTGGCAGCCACTTGAGGTATAGAGACCTCTGTGGTGATAGGGGCAGTTACTGATGGAATACTCTTAAGCCGATCATTTGCCTGCGAATCAGGGTTGGTGGTTGGCAGGGCCATGGACAGTTGTTGCAAGTTTACAGGAATTGCCTCAGCCTTGCCTTGGGGGGCTGTCCGAACTGATACGACCTCGTGGCCAGAGGTCGAAGCTAGGTCAAGGGGCTGTGAGGGCCTGGTGTATTTCATCTCTGCTGACTTGTGGGTAACATAAGCCTCGACGGAAGCTCATCTCTCAGTGTGGCAATTGACGGATGAACCGCATTCTTAGTTGCTAAATTAGGCGCAACTACTGATTGGGTTATCATATTCGTGGTATTGAATTTAGAGAACGTTGGACTCGTAGACACAGAGTCCTGGGATTGCAGATTGGCCTTATTATTCGCCTCAATCGGTATGTTAGCCATGGACAAAGCCACAAGGTCGTCTAGAGGTTTATAAGCCGAGGGGGTAACTGTGTGCCTGTTTGGGAGTTCAGGAGGAGCCATAGGGGCTAGGATATCTCGTTGACTCCCTAGTCGGCTCGCAGCCTATACAATTCTTCTCGCCCTCCCTCTGACCTGATTGTTGAATTTTCTTGAGCGGCTTCTGATATTTCTTAGTTTCATTGTCATATATAAGTGGCAATTCTGAATGACCTGGTGGTTTACTTCCAGCCGGTACAAAAAGTTCAAATAAATTGGTTTTTGCACTAAATGCTGGTTCCACCAACCGCACTGAATCACACGGCCTTCTACTTTGGGAGTCACCTACATGTAAATCCGTTGCCTCCGTTAATACGTGTAAACTTGGCTCGGAGGAAACGGAAGATGGTTGGTTCGCTGGAAGCTCCTCTACCACGCCTGATGGAGGGCCAACAGTCTACGGCTGATTGAAATCACTGGCAGTCTGTATGATTGCTACATTGGTTGGAGGAGAGCCCCCATTTTCACATACATGTGATGGAGGCAGGTGAATTAAATAAGTCTGATTGACATGAGCCTCCATCACACTCATGGCACCAATTAATTGATCTAGTAAATTGGTTTGATGGCTAATTTTCCCTTCCAGAATCTCATATAGGTTTGCCACAGCTAGCAAGGCTGTGTTCATGGCACTCAATGTATTATTGAGGGCCGGAGCTTCTGGGAAGGAAAACTGTGATGATTGACCTTTATGAATGAAGAACTCGGATTCGCGAGCTGCCTCGGTGTGGGGGCTATAAATTACAATGATTCATCAACAAACTGAATGTGGGATTTATTCCGGGCCTCTGGTGTGGTGATTTTCGTTGGAGTTCTCTCATGAGCAATTGTCGTGTTAGGTGACTCGTGAGCGGAGTGTGGAAAAGCATTACTATACATATGATCTTCATGCAATTGTATCAGATCTCTGGATTTGGAGCAAATGTACATAATGTCCTGAGAGTGAGGACTAGATTTTTTGATAAATTCAAGAACTCTAATGCATTTTCATTGATCTCGCCTGCCATGGTTAGCTGTTTGTGCGCCTTTCGGAGTCTCTGCTGCGCCGCAACAGAACACCGAACAGGCTCCATGATTTTGTTTGGGCTAGGTCGTGCTGGGATTTGGTTCATATCTTTAGGCTGTAATTCAGCAGACACAAATGTAGTGTCTGTTACTTCATACAACACCGGGGTTGTTCTATTGTTATTTAATTTGGGAGCAATCCCTGGTGCAGATTCTGGGGCCGTTAAGGTTGTCAAGGGGGAGACCTGGTGGCTAGTCAAGGCTACTGCTACAGTGGGAGAGATGTTTGGTTCATTGTCGGGCCGTGGGTCTAAAAAGACAGATGTCCGCCCGGAGAGTTCACTAGAGTAAAAAGTGCGAATGTCAGACGTAACTGACATGTTGTGACATTTGCAACCCAGTAATCTATCCCTAGAAGAAGCAGGGTTAGTACGTAGAGTAGATGTTTTCGTCCCCGCCATTTGCAAATAAACTTTAGGAGGCAGCCGCGGTGGGATTATGAGCAGCATAGCAGTAACAAAATATTTAAACACAACCTACAAGGCAAAAATTGTTAGTTACAACACCAATACTGTGATAACAATTGACACTGCCTCCTTCGCCTGCTCGACTGCTAGACAGCGAGACAGTCAGGGCAAAAACACTTGGCAAATGCACTTGAGCAGATCCGCGCGCCCGTGGATGCGCGTGCACAATGATTATATGTGTTTCTGGGTAAGGAGGCGGGATCCTTCCTGCAAGGCAAAATAAGAGCAATTACTGGATGAGCGCACCCGTAAAACGGGTTAGGGTCTCTCAGGCAGTCTATGGGCCAATGTTCGTTATGGCAGTCTATGTGGCAGTTTATGGGTAAAAAGTCAAGTGACAAGAACATTTCATAAAACCCGTACCAATCCCGGTGCTTGATACGGTCGCGTGGTTGCGTGTTCACTCCACGCGTCAGGAAAGCAACTTTCTTAGCTCTGAAGTCCTCTTGGTCTCTGGGTGCAGCGATCAGAGTCAGCGAGACAGTCGGGGCAAAAACCCTTGGCAAATGCACTTGAGCAGATAATATTCTTATCGCTCAAATTCCCAACCTCTAATGTTGGTACAAGTCCCAGACTCATAATATATTACATGGCTTGATTCACTCCTGTCAAGCCAGTGTTCCTTCACAGACTCTTACTTTCTCTCTCAGGGTCTCAGATCCTTTTAGTCTTTGTCATTTCAAACTTGGTTTCCCAATTGGGTGTGGGTCCCAGACTCGCAGTGTTGCACTGTATCTACTTGGTTCACTCTCCTGCCAAGTATACAACCCTTATTTGCCTTGCTTTCAATCAGTGTCCCGGACCCTCTTATTCTCGCTATGTTATTTGGGTGCCAGTCCCAGACACGCACTTTAGTGTGGTGTCAGCCTGGTTCACTCTCCTGCCAAGCATACCACTCTTTCTGCTTTGCTTCTCTTTCATTCAGGGTCCCAGAACCTCCTAATCTCGACCTCTTATTTGGCTGCGGGTCCCAGACTCGTACTGTTGTGGTGTTTCTGCTTGGTTCACTCTACTCCCAAGTATATAACTCTTCCTCATTGATCTCAGGGTCCCATACCCTCTCTTTTCAGCTTAGATGGGCACCCCATTGCTTCCCTAGACCTTCAGCACCTCCTGGGCATCCCACGTACCTGTTTCCTTCCTTCTCGCAGGTATCACGGTTCCCGGTCAGCTGCGTCCCTCTGCAAGTCTCCGGTACCATTGGGATGTCCCGTGGGGTCTGCAGCGGCTATGCAGTCTTCTGACGCTTCTGAGCTGCGCATTCATTCTCTCGTGCTTTGCTGGCGCCTGGGGCACTCAGAGGATTCACTTAGTAACAACCCGTGTAGTCCTCTTGTGCGGGTCCCCCTTCGGATTCGCTCTTTCCTCCGGTTCCTGCTACCTGTCTGGATTGTGTCAGCTGCTCCCATGAACGGCTCCCGCTGTTCTTCCTCAGAGCTCAGAAAACTCTCCCTTCTCTGCGCCCCAGCTTAGCCGCTTTCAAACTCCCACGTGGGATTTTTGTCCTGCTTCGGGTCAATCACCGGCGTTGAGAATCTAGACCGCTCACTCTGCTTCTTCAACATGATCCTTGGACTCCTGGTCATCTTCTTCATCACAGTATCAGTTTTAAGAGTGAATGCATGATGCTTTGTACTATCTGATCTTTTAGTCTTGTTATGCATGCTAAGTGGGCTGACTTCTCAACAGAACACATTGGCTCTATCTAGAGAGGGGGAAGGAGAATTTAGGGTTGGAAGAGAGGTTGAGGGTACTGAAGCTGGGTCATACAGCGTTCTCTGCTGATAGTCGCCCCCAATCCCACAGATGGATTCCTTCGCCATGTGATCCTCCCACAGTACACCACCCCCAGGGGGACTATTGTACTGTGGACGCGTCGCCCTGGACCCATGAGAAAGGTCTCCCCCTATGGGAGAAGGGATGACATCCTCAGATTCGTCACACTATTTTGATTTTTTTTCTTTTCTTCATCTTTCACCATTTTGACTTATCGGCAGCAGGGATCTATTGCCAGTCTCGATCCCACATTCCATCGGATCTTAAGGTCGTGTTAGGCCACCAACCGAGTTTTGGGCCTAGTCCACACAGCATGTTGGATGCCGAGAAGAAGAGCCTCTTCAAGGCCTATTTAGGATGCCATCAGAAGAACGTCTTCATTGAGGACCGCCACCAGAAATTCATTTAATTGCCTGCACCCAGACCATGATGTGGACGGATGCCCCATCTGACATTTTCTTTCCACTAATATGAGGAAGGATCACCATCGGAGACTGTTCTCATGGCTGGAGGAAGGTAAGGCCTCTCACTCAGCATCTGTACGCAGTCATGCCTCTGCCAGGGCTAGCAGGCCCAAAAAGTGTACTTCTTCTGGAAAGAGGTTGCAGTCTTTTGAGGACGTTTCCAAGGGGAAGGTACCTAAAGAGGAGAAGTCATTGCACACTCAAATTTCCTCATCAACGAGCTCTGCGGCTGCAGTGTCTCATCTGGATCGGTGACTGCCATGAATGGAACACCGTCTTTGGAGAGCACGGAGATCGTCCACTCCATGGTCATCAACCTTGTTGACGAGGCATTGTTCATTGTCAGCGTCATCGTCAATGACCCGGAAGACTTCCTCGTCGGCGACACCAAGATCTTTGACGAAATCATCATCATCGCCAACGAAGGCTCCGTTGATGACATCGTTGACGACACCGTCCACCAGGCTGGTGGTACCATTTTTTTTCATGATGATGGGCTCATCGACCACTGCAGGCACCGTCTCAACGATTATGACGGCCATCTCAAGGGTAGCATTGCCTCCAAAGCCTCAGTCAGTCCTGGCTGGGTCTGGTGTCTAACCATGCAATCACGGTTGCCCTTGAAGTTGCCAACTCCAGTTTCCAGTAGATGGGCAACAGGATCGCCCTGCGTCATCATGCTTAGCTGAGGGCCACACATTTCAGGCAAGCCAATGTGTTCGACATGCCTTTCGTGGGAGATAACCTTTTCAGGAAGGCAGTGGATAAGTCTTTTCTTGCCATCAAGACTGTTACAGAGACGGCACGCTCCCTGGGCACGCTGCAACAGAGGAGGCAGACCTTTCACTCCCTGAAAAAGGATGTCTCCTGAACTTCTAAGGTGCTTAGCCCTTCCTACCGTCAGCCCTCCCGCTCCAGACACTTTCTGGTTCGCAAGAAATCAGGCAGGTGGAGACCCAATCTGGTCCTTTGTCGTCTCAACAAATTTCTGAAGTGCCAGAAATCAGGATGGTCACGCTGCAGCACGTGCTTAGCCAACTGGGATGCCCATTTCCACATCCTCATTCACCCGAAACATCAGAAGTTACTAAGGTTCATCGTCCAAGGCAGATATTACCTATTCAAGGTGTTAGCCTTCGGCCTCAAATCAGCCCAGAGGGTGTAGCAGCTTTCTCTTCATCAGAAGGGTGTGTATGTCTAGCCCTACCTGGACGATTGGCTGGTCCCGTCTCGATCTCACTCCCAGGTGGCGCAACATACAGCAGAGACGGTCCAGACTCCAACCACTCTGGGATTCTCAATATACTATCCCGAATCCTACATGGTGCTGTCCCAGGACACCCTGTTCCTGGGGGCCCGACTCTGCACAGTATCGTGTCTGGCGACACTATCTGGGGAAAGTATAAAGGCCATCCTAGGGAAGGTCCCAACAGCTGTTATGGACCAGTGTTGCTCCTGTCCGGTCTATCAAATCCTTGCTGGGGATGATGTCCTCGTCCATCCGTCTGGTTCCTCATTGCAGGCTGCAAATGAGGCCGCTTCAGGAGTTCCTGGACGCCAGGTGGAAGCAGATTTCCGGCTCATGGAATGACGGGATAACCCTCAATAAAGCTTTCCGCTAAGCCCTGCACTGGTGGTCCATTCACCCTCACATCTCACAGGGAGCTCCCTTCAGAATATGGTCACGACCAACGCCTCACTGGAAGGTTGGAGCGCCCACACGAGCCAACTATATGGCTCCCGGAGGACAAGCGTTGCATATCAACGTCCTTTAGCTACAGGCAATTTTATGGGCTCTCAAGTGTTTCAAAGCTCAACATTTGGGAAAGGTGATCAGAGTCTTCACAGGCAGCATGACCACCATGATAATAATATCTTTATTGTGTTCAGCTACTCAGAACTTTTCACAAATAAAAATAAAATAAATTCAGAAATACATATTTAATCATACATATGTAAAATATTCACGAAACATCAATAAATAACAGACAAACACAAACTGTCACATTCATAGACTCCCTCAATTAACATTTAAGTATGTCCTTTGATTTTAGCAATACTCAATACAAGGCCAGATGTGCAGAGGTTGAGTCAGTGCTCAAACAATATGCCCAAAACAACTTTCATTTTATCGAGTCACAATTATGGACTAAGGACCCTAGCTACTCGGACCCAAACCAGCACATTTGTGGGGACATGCCTAGGGGTTTCAAGAATGCCCTTCCTCAGAAGATCCAACAATAGCTCTCACCATGTGGCAGTTTACGCTGAGATCCCACAATAGTGGTAACTGATTTGTGCGTAACAATAATAGAAAATGGTGTACATCAGGATAGGCACAAAGCAACATATACAACTGAGGTTTCAAATATTTGTAAATTGCTTCCGCTACCAATGCATAATGCTTTAATGTATAAAGGTGCTCGAAGTTGACATTCCAGTCCCACTGTTTTAGTTTTTTACTGAAATCAGCAATAAGACATCCTGTCGAGGTTTCCAAATTGAACTGGGGTGCACAATCAATGATCTCAAATAGCTCCTGTATTGTCTCCTCATACTCAATCCCCCTCCTCATGCCACCGGAGCCTTCCCCCAATAAACAAAGCATCAGACATTTGGGAGAGACCCTGGATTTAATGTAGAACACCCCATGCTTCCTTAAGACCATCCCACAAAGAGAGATGATGCCCATTTCCAGGGGCAAATATTCCATGGATATGGATTGGATTAGTTACAGCATCTTCCGCCAGAAATAAGCTTCAAGTCGGTTAAACCATGACAAGTTGTTCACAGTCAAAGTTTCAAGCCTGTACAAGACTGCTAGGCAAAAGCATTGGTTGTAAAGCGTTAAAACCCCTTTCATAGTGAAGCCCGCAATCTGGGTGGCAAATATGTATATTAGGCCCGCCAGTTGTTTAGCTTTCCTAGTTTTGGCTTCAATTATTAAAGAATAATCACTAGTTGAAGAAAACTCCAGGCCCAGATCAACATAACTGTTAGTATATTCAATGTTGCCTTGGGTACTGATCATCTTTACCTTTAAAGATCTTGCGATGCGCAACCAGCATCACTTCAGTTTTATTTAAGTTGATGGTCGGGTCGTTTTCCAAACTCTAGGCCTGCAATTCATTTATCATATTTCTCATACCGGAATATGTTCTGTCAATAATAACCAAATCAGCAGCGTACAAAGGTAATGGAATCTTGATGTCCCCCACTCTGGGCGGACAGTTGGATTGTGCGTGTAATCGAAACAGAAGACCAGCCAGCTATAAATTAAATAGCAGGGAAGCCAGCCCACAACCTTGCTTGACTCCCCTGCTAAATTGGATTGAAGCTGAAATAGCACCTTCATGGTTCAATCGCTCATTGTCAGTATTATTGGAATGGCATAGGATAAGAATTTCCAAAATCCAGTTAGGACATCCCAATGCTTTCAGCGTACCCCAATTAATGCAATCAAATGCAGATGTAAAATCTATAAACGCAACATATAAACTAACCTCCTTCCTGGCTCTGACCCTTTGCAAAAACACATCCACCAATCTCATGTTATGCGTGGTGGACGAGCCTGGCTGAAAGCCTGTCTGGTACGGGTACAAGTTATTTGTCTCAACCCAATTCCATAAAACCCTTAAAACCAAGGTAGCAAAGAGTTTGCCTGTGGAATCAAGTAAGGAGAGGAGTCTGTAATTACCAGGTAAGTCTTGGGCACCTTTCTTAAAAATATGGATCAAAATAGAACAGCAACAGGAGAGCGGAAGCCTACGTTCCTGACATATTCTGTCAAACTATAAGTGTGAGACCGGAGATCAACCATCTGGATCACACCAGAGTACAGTATTGCAAAGGCCATTTGGGCCAGCAGCCCTTGAAGATTTAAGATGTCTAACGGCTGTCCGAATGTCCAAATTACTACAAGCAAGCGGCCACTTCCTGCCTTCAGTGTCAATCACATTCTCTTCCTACTCACTAGAATGTTGGCTAGAGCAAACATGTCATAGCCAGCTTTCATCCGAATAGGATTAATCAATAATGGTTTTGAATTCCCCTTGTCTTTGGATAGTAGTTGCCATATAGTATGCGTGTTCTTACCAGTCACAACCTGCACCATGTGTTGCCATTTGGCATTGGTCTCCAAACTTTTCTACCTACATAACCAGCTTCTATACGTCTGTTTGGTCCTTGCAATTAAGACCTTCAGTTCATTTAAATTACCCAAAGATTTTCCTAAGCGCTGTAATCTCATGGCGCATATGCCTTTTGGCATCACGTATCTTAATACCAAAAGGCGCCGATATTCTTCTGCATGTACAAAGGAACTTCTGCCCGGTACTGATACAAACTTATGGATGAAACCAGAAAGCCATTTCACAATCTCTTCAGCAGTGCATTGCTTCAAGTAGTAAGAATCAAGTGGAAAGGCTTTCCCTATGGCCAGAGAGATCCTTTCAGCATTCTTGGCAGTCCAGCGTATACAACCCCCAGCATGATCAACCCTTGTCCCCAGTATTCACTTGCAAACTGGGTTACTTTCAATCTTGGGTCAGTGATACTGACCGTAGCGCATGGTCACTATAGGTATTTGAGAGAACTTCAAACGCAAACACCCTGTCCAATAAGGCATTATTCCCTCCGACGTAATCGAGTGTACCCTTGAAACATCCATTACTCAATGTAGTTTTGCCTGGGCAATCCCCCAGCGTACGACTGTTCAATAAAGTTAAATCCCAGTCCTGGAGTAAGGTCAGCCATTTGTTACCCTTCCCACTCGTCTTTGGATCCAACATTACACAACTCAGCCTCACAACTTATATTCAGCAGCTCGCATTCTATCAACACAACAGGAGTTCAGATCCCCACCAATAATAGCCAGCTCATGCCCAGGGCTAGCTAACGAATTAATAATGATCTGATCTTTGGATTTGAAAAAATAGCTTCTGATAATTCGTTGCCTGGGGATCGTATATATTTAAGGCCAGCAACGATTTACCTCACAAAGCAATACTAGGTTAAACCTCAATGGCCATCAAATTTCCCTTAGCACTTTCCACCCCTTGCCTTCTGAAATGAAAGCACTGCTTTATAGCCACTAGAAACCCCCCAGAAGGGTGCCCCTTAGGGCCGCTCAGAGCCTGTTCTTGATAAACGTGATAGCCAGCTACAACGATGGGATAAGTCAAAAAGTTCTCCAGCGACATAAAAATATCATAGTTCATTAGCAGTCCAATCAAGCCACCTGCAGAAGTTAAATGAGAGAACCCCTGCGGATTCCAATAGGCCACTGATGCAGTTAATTTAGAATTAGCAACCAATGCTGGGAGCATGCTTCTAAGCTAAGTCTTTGTTGTTATCGTAGTTGGTATCCTTCAGGTTTTGCGGGGTCCGCACCAAACCCTGGTACCCTTTACTGCAGATATGACAGCAACTAGATACCGAAACACTAGCGGGAGATACATCAAGAACACATCCCATATTAAGCAGTGAATCAGTATAAGTTCGAACCATAGTTGCAGTCTCAGGTAAATAACAATGAATGAGAGCAATGTTACACCTTTCCAATTTAATAGGCTCGACAAAGTCTGTGGAGTTCAGGACACGTAAGAAGGGTGTTGTATGCAGAACAGCAAACATCACCGAATGATTCAACCTCTTCTTAGTAGACGTTAGGTTCGAGAACAGTAGCTGCAGCAGAAGTTAAGTTAGTACAGGGCACGTTCAATTGGCCTTGATCTGGTCTCAAACCGCCCTCACTTGGCCCTTGAGCAACCACCTGGACCCCCAAAGGCAACACCAACTCCTCTTCACTTCCTTCACTTTCCAAAGTAACCTCTGCAACTTTCACCGGATTTATATTATCCTTGAGCACCCAACTAGTCAAAGTACCAACATTTTTCTGTATCTCTTGTGCCTGCGTGCATCAATCTTTCTCTGCTTCTTGTTTTTAATAAATGAACTGGATTGGATTGTGGAGTTTAATGGGTCGGTCGGTGCCACTGGAGAAGCCTGAAACACTTTATTTCCTTTTCATGCTCGAAGTTTTGCCAACCGCCGCTGCCTTTATGTAGGTTAAATGAAATCAGTGGAATTATCTATAGGAATCCTGACAGCCTCTCCGACCACCTCGACAACATCCTGACCTCACTTTTCATCATCGTCGAGTACTTGGGATGTAACCTCCATTTCAATGCGGGGAAACCACTCCCGAAGGACTCCAATCAGTTGAGGCCTTCACTTGTTGGAGCAAAGAGCCCTGCGTCTTCAGATCTGCATGAATTATCCTACACAGCTTAATCAAGATATTTATGGCAAACTGCATGATCCCCAGCCCTGGAATGATCGGGAAATCAGGAGACTGCAAATTGTCACCATCACCAGAAAGAGATGATAATTGGACAGTGATGCCATCCTCATTACCCTCATTTACTGAGTCAGGAAATAGTACAGGGGTAGCTGAAAGTCTTGCAGTGAAGGGCGGTAAAAGATGCTGTGGTAAGTCACCATCCTCTACCGCAGATGCAGGTGCAGGTGGCCCCACGTTAGTCTGCCCTGATGATGCAGCCTGCATGCTGCTCTGCAATGCGTAACATAACCCCAACAGTGAGTTGTGCCCAGGGGCTCATTCACCTCAGTTAAAGCAGCGAGGGGAGAGGCATGCACAATATCCCTCGTCACATCGGGTTTGAAGTAAGCAGTTATTTTGCCACACCCATGCCCACCCTAGGGGGTAACTTTCTTAAAATGTTCTTCTACACCAGTCACCACACTGGTACAACAGCCCACCAGGCCTTGCTCTCTGGGCTAACACGTTCGTTGCGTGCCTTCCCATTTTTATATGGTTGTTTTTGGAGAGTATAGAACTTTGCTTTTTAACAGTTTTACCCGACATCCTGCCCGGTATTTAAAAATACAATAAAAAAAGACTTCTGCAGCCTGTGCCTCACAAGACTACTTAGGCACCACTTCAGCTCCACAGAGTTTATGTAATAATAGCCCAAGCAGACACAGCTCAAAGGGTCCCTAATCTAAGGGACCCCATAGTCACTGTGTATCTGTACAATAAAATGGCAAGCAAATTACAAACTCCTTCCAAACAGAGACCATGCAACACCAACAATGGGACAGACTAAACTGACTCAAGACAGGAAAGGTTCCATGTAAACCGACCAAAGCCGGCAGCTACTCATGGCTCAGCGAGTGCAGGGCAGGACACTCTGACAGTTACTACGTTAGTGCCAGACAGGTACTGCAAGCACCCTCTTCCCCCCTGCTCGGGACCCTTGGAACAAGTGAGGGAATCCGGCAACAGACAAGTGGTACGGACCAGTGCTACATCCACTTCATTGTCAGCTCTGAATACCCTAGATGAAAGAACCTAGCAACAATACGTTACGCAACACAGCGCCTTCCAGCTGCACCAGCCTTACTCAGGAACACTCAATCTGGCCGCTTCTGACAAACCCGATCCTGTCCACATATGTTACATCAAGAAGCAAGGTGGGACGAGGTCGCCCGTCCTCTCTCGGAGGCACAGAACCTGTGGTGCGGGATCATTGCTCACTTAATATTTCTAGTCCTGTTCCACCTGGCAGGTGTTCAAAACACCATTGCAGACTCTCAGCAGGGAGCTTACGGGTTTGTCACGAATGGGAGCTCCGGCAAGCTCAAGTCTCTAGGATCTTCAGCGAGGGGGGGCCAGCCCCAGATCAACCTGTTTGCGACATCAGCCAATACCAAGTGCCAGCGGTTTGTCAGCAGGTATCATCAGGCAAGGAGTCTTGAGGATGCCTTCTCGTTCCCGTGGGACAACTTGTTTGCATTTCCACCACTACCGCTGCTCCTATGTGTGATCAAAACACTCAAATGATCCCTCTGCAAGATGCTCCTCATTGCCCAGACAGATCTGGAGCCTGGATTATCTTCACCTGTCAGTGGTTCCGGCCTCAAGCTGCCTCCTCTTATGGACCTGCTCTCCAGAGAAGGAGGGGCAATCCTACACCACGACCAAGCATACCTGAGCATGTCGGCCTGACACCTGCAGCCTTAGAATTTGGACATTTCTTGCTACCGTTGGAATGCAAGAAGATTCTAGCCAAGGCCAGGGCTCCGTCTTCACTTGCATGCTACCAACAGAAGTGAAAGTGCTTTACAGTGTAGTGCCAATCCCAGAACATCTTTCCACAGTGCCACAACTGCTGCCTTAAATACTGGCTAAGGTGGGCCTTGCCCATGGGTCTATCAAAGTGCACTTAGCCGCAATATGCCGGTATACCCAAGCTCCTGGCAAGTGCTCCCTTTGGTCTCACAGGTTCGTAAAGATGTTCCTCAAGAGCCTCTTGAGAACATTCCCTCCGGTGAATGCTGCTGCCCCGGCGTGGGAGTTGAATGTGGTCCTCTCCAAACTGGTGGGTGCTCTGTTTGAACCTATGCATCGGACATCTTTGAAGTTTCTCTTGTGGAAAACCGCCTTGGTAGTGGCGATCACCCCAGCCAGGTGTATTGTAGTGATCCAAGCTCTATCCTGTAAGACTCCATATTTGTCTTTCGGCCAATCCAAGGTGGTTCTACAAACTCATCAGTCCTTCATGCCAAAGGTCCCATATGGCTTACATTTGAACGAACCTTTGGTCTTACCAATTTACTTTGCAAACCCTTCTACGCCTGATGAAAGGTCCTTGCATTCACTGGACGTATAGCATGCCTTGAAGTTCTACGTTGCACGCACCAAAGATTTTCGAAAGACTTCTCAGATTTTCATCAACTTTGGAACGGTGGTGCAGGGTAAGGCCCTATCTAAGGCATCCATCTCCAGATGGCTCTCCGGCTGCATCATGCCTTGCCAACAAACGGTTGCCAGGCCGGCTGAGAGCCCATTTCACCAGAGCCATCGCTTCAACTATGGCGTTCCTCTCTGGTGTTCCCCTGCTGGATCAGGGTTGCTACTTGGAGGTCTACGTACACTGTCACAAGATTTTACTGTGTCGACAGGGATTCCAGGGAGGAGTCTCGTGTCGGACAAGCGGTGCTTCGCAACCTCTTTTCTTGAGACGAGTATGTTCCAGCGGTAAGTCTTGTTGCTTCTTTTGATCCTTGCCTTCTCCCGTGGTTGTGTATATGTACTGCTGTCTAATCGTTTTCATAGCATGTGAATCCATGCAATACCCCATGCTGTAGAAGGAACAAGTTACTTACCTGTAACTCTTGTTCTCCAGCATTGGTTTTGTATGCGAACCCTCCCGCCTTCCCCTCTATGGCTCTTCTTGGTTCCTACTGCCACTTTACATGCACAACCAAATCTGAAGATGGCCACCAGGGGTGGAGCTGAGGAGGACAAGTGTCATTGGTTGGGGCAGCATGACCCAAAGTGACCACAATAGGCTATATAAGCGAGAGTGCAGTTTTAGCTTAAAGCTGAACTGCTTTATTTTTTACTGAGGATTCCCAGCCTGACGATGGGGAATATTCATAGCATGTGAATCTATGCAAGACCCATGCTGGAGAACAAGGAGGTAAGTAACTTGTTCCTTTTCTGTGCCTGCCATTGACAGAGAATCCTCTGAGAACTGCTAGAACTTTTTCTTTATGCAATCTGGAGAACACGTCTCATCACCAGGAGGTGAACACAGAGCCTCAGTACAGAGGCACAGAGAAACTCTTCTGGACTAAGAAGATGCCTGCTTTTTCCTTAGTTAGTTAAGAGTGTAATGGACAGAAATAGGTTTTGACACAGGACTGTGTATAAGTCCTTAGTATTGAGTTGAGGCAGGGAAACCCTCTTAGTATTAGGGACAGTTAGAGTTAGGGTTTCCCTCTTTTATTTGAACCGAAATAAAAGTCTATAACCACAACAATGCCACCTTTCTGTCAATCTCATCCTTCCACACACTTAGACGTAGTAAGAGAAATTGTAGAAACAAATCTAGGGCAGGCCCAAGAACAACAAGCAGCTTATCATAAACACACTATACCCCGCTCCTTTTTCAATAGGACAGTCAGTCTTAGTGCTTCTTCCATCATCAGAGAATATGATGATTTCTAAGTGGCATGGTACTAGAAAAAAAGGCCCTTTGAATTACCTTATATCCCAACCTGAAAGATGCCAGAAGGAACAAATCTATCATGTTAATCTGCTTAAGGAGTGGAACATAGACCATATTGTGGACACTACAGTTACTATGGCCGCTCTCCTCACAGATGCAGATACTGAAAACACCTTTGCTTCTCCCGATGTCCCACCATTGGCGACTTCCTATCTGTTTCCTGAGGTATTTTCAGAGCAACCTGGAAGGGTTGCAAACTGTCTTTTGTACCGAACACCCGCAGTGAAAACCAGTAATCTAAAACCCTGCCAGATACCTGAAGTCAGAAAGAAAATTATCGAGAAAGAGTTAGAGGACATGCGCAAAGCTGATATCGAGTCCTATGAGGGTCCTTGGTCCCCCCCTACTGTCTTGGTGGCAAAGCTGGATCAGTCCTGGCGTTTTTGTAAAGACTTTAGAAATGTAAATTTGATTTCTGTTTTTGACAACTACCCTATGCCAGGTATTGACAACCTAATCAAAAAACTAGATTCACCCAGGTACATATCAACACTGAACCTGACAAAGATTTACTGGCAAGCACCGTTAAATCTTGTCGATATGGAAAAGACTGCTTTTTCAACTCCATAGGGGTTATTCTAATTTAAGGTCTTAGCCTTTGGTCTGCATGGAACTCCAGCTACTTTCTGCGTATCTCAATGACATTATTATTCTCTGTGCCAGCTGGCCCGAACACATGCATCATCTGTATTGGATCACCCGGGCTCTCAGACAAGCTGGGTTAAACGCATACCCTCGAAAATGTCATCTGGCTCACTCTGCTGTCAAGTATCTAGGATTTTTTTGGGGGTATTTCCTAACCCAACCTCAGGCCAAGAAAGTGAAGGCGGTCCAACAAACACCTACTCCTAAAACAAAATGCGACCGTAGTACCTTCCTAGTATTAACCGGCTATTATAAGAGATTCATCCGAAACTATTTTAGCCGGGCAGCCAACCTGACGGATAAGTTGAGAAATTCCCAACCGCAGAAGTTACTCTGGGATAAGAAGGATCAGGCCAGCTTCGACAGTCTTAAGAGCATACTTTGTCACAAACCCGTCCTTAAGATGGCAGACTTCAATAAAGAGTTCCTCTTACAAACTGATGCATCGAAGTGGCAGTACTATATCAAGAGTATGATGGAATCGAACACCCAGTGCTATATACCAGCCGTAAGCTTTCCCACAAGAACAAAAGTATGCCACTGTAGAACTGGAAGCCTTGGCTATCAAGTGGGCTATAATGCTCTTTACATACTATCTAAGTGGAAGAAAATTCAGTTTGGTCACAGACCACTCACAACTGACTTGAGAAAGGATACAAACCCAATATTAATGCAGTGGTTGGCTTTGACACCGACAGACACCTCTCCTTCAAACAGCACATAACAAGAAAGACACGAATGGCTTGGCATCAACTTTCTCTCCGATTGAAAATCACGGCCATCATCCCATAAAACAATTTAAGATCTGCTGTCCATGCCTTTGTCCTCTCCCACCTGGATGGTGGCATTTCCCTTTTCGAAGGCCTTCTTGCGACTACCCCGGCCCCCCTGAGATGTGTCCTTCAAACTGCAGCACGTCTCATTAAAGGACTCACATTGAACTGCACTGGCTCCTGATGCAAGCCTGTATCATCTTCAAATCTTGCTCCATCATCTACAAGGCTGTCACCCTGAAGTCCCCAAGGTGTACCTCACTGAGAAACACAGCATCTCCAGAGGCCTCGGATCCACATGAGGTAAGGACATCTGCAGGCTTGAACTCCACTGGTGCAGGAAGGAAAGAACCAGAAGACATGCCTTTGGCCTTCTCTTCTATGCTTCAAGACTCTGGAACCACCTCCCTGTCAGGATCAGACTCGCCCCCTCGCTTCAACAGTTCCCGAAGGTGCCTGAGCCCCTCCTCTTCAATGAATTGCTCCTCCCTATCATTTAGGTTCACACACGCTCCACTCCCCACCTTACCTGAGACTGGTGGATCTGCTCCACACTGGGCCCTCCCCTGATTGCTTGTAGATCCTTGGATGAATCCAATGGAGTCATCACAAATTCCCCTGGCGGTGACCTCTTCTGATGTGGCCAGGGGACGGCAGCCGCTACCTGATCCCGACTCTGGGGGCGGTTCTATGAGGGAGGATCACATGGGAGTTAGCCACCGAGGAGATGTTTGTACTTCATTGGATTCTCCCATTTCCCATGAGGAAGACACTTTAATACTCTGTTTAATGGCCTATTGTCATTCTGGTCACACCCCCACCTTTGGTTCAGGCACTCGCACACAACACCTTTTGTTTCTAATGTGCCTTCATGGGAAACCTCTAGGCAAAAACCATCTAAGTCTTAAGAGTTAAAAGATCCATGACATCCATGGACTCCAACTCCTGTAACCACTGAGGTACTGAGACAAGGAGGATGAGGGAGTTTGAGCAAATTGACTATACCCAGACGAGTTGTTTTTCGAATCCCTCAGTGCACAGGACATTTAAAGATGGCAACTGCACTGTTGAAGAGAGAAGTGCAGGAAAGCATGTTAAACCTCATTCTGAGGCTCACAAACGCAGGACGCTGGAAGGCCGCTGGAACAAGAGGACTAGAAGGGCTATTGAGACGATGGGAGCCGCACAGGAGCTCCTGGCGGTGAGCCATTCTCAGAAGCAGCATTCTCCAGGCTGGGCCGAGAGAGAAAGCTGGCATGTGTCCGTACACTCCAAAGTGGAAAGTTGGTGAAGGAGCAAAACTGCCAAGGCACGAGCAGAGTCGCAGAGTCGGAGACGTTGGACACCATCGGTGAGTCTGCCCAAAACAGCTGGAGGACCTGGGGCATTCCGACAAGCGCAACCGCAACTGTTTGAATAGTATGAGATTGCTAATGTAGAAACTCCTGAAACTTGTTTAAATGCAGACAAGACAAATTACCAAAGCAAACCCCAAACAAATGTAGATGCATAAAATACCTGTATGGGGGAACCGTTTTTCAATAGGAAGAAAGTTTGAATGCAGATAAGACAAAGCATGAAATCAAACCCCAATCAAGTACAGATGAATGAAATGTCAATGTGGGGAAGACGCTTGAACTGAGCAAATGATACCAAGCCCTCACAGTATATGCTATTGTGGTATAGCCAAAGAACTGTGAAAAAACTATAAAAGAAGTCCTGGCAGGCGAGTACACCAGGCAGTTGAAGATAATAAAGATGCCTGGCAGGGGAGTATAGCCGGTGGTCTGAAAACACTAATAGAAGTTCTGGCAGGCAAGTGCACCAGGCAAGCTGAAATTGTATGAAGATTCATGGCAGGGCAGTGTCAAGTTACAAGAAACACTACACTACAGAAAGATTATTTTAGAACTTATTGTTTGAATAAGAACTTTGTGAGTCCAGCAAAGACACTAAGGAACTGTTAGCTAAAGAAACATTTTTGCCATCCTATCTACAAGTACAGGATCTATACATTGGAGAACATTTTTGTTGGATTAATTTCGATACTTTTGATTTTGAACACCCTTATTAACATCAAGTTATAAATGTTTCATGTACCCTTTATTGTTTTGTTTAAAGTGTGCGGATCAGGATAGGACGCTTTGGACACAAGAATGGCTTTTTAGTTACTGACATCCTGACACAGACGGATCCTTAGTTTTTGGTTTCTAGCTAGGGAAGATCCTCTTTAGAACAGGGATAGAGAGGCATTTTTCCAACCCATTTTACTTTAATAAATGTCTTTAACCAAAAACATGACGGCTTTCTGTCTGGCTTTCATTTCTGACGCCTCACAATCCCTTGCTACCAAAATGCCTGCCCTCCCCATCCGCTGTTAGTTCCCTGCTCCCTTGTTTCTCTGTTTGCCTCACCGTCTCCTTCCCCCTATGATTCTAAAACACTCCGTTGCCTCCCGATGCTAGATCCACGCTAAATAAATACCCTCATATTTTTTGTTTTAAATGTAAAGGTGAGTACCCAGCTCAAAGCAGTGCAAATCAACTGGATATCTCTTGCCTCCTTCCCGCCTCAACCATGGCTCCGTTTCCATGGGGCAACAGTCTAGATTGGTCCCAGGGCCCCGATGCAGATCTTCATGGAGGTGCCTGCCATGTATACCACCCACCTCTCTTGCCTAATTTTGGAAGGCAGAGGACAAAATCTTACATTCAGTGGGTGTCCACGCTGCCATCTTTGCTGCGATGCGTCTCGGCCTGAGGGGCAACATAATCAGTTTTTAAGTTTAATAAAACACTAACCATCCCCCTGCTCACCCACCACCTCTAGATGTTGCTGGGACTCTATTTTTACATTATTTTTGTCCCATTCTGATTATTAGCTCCAGGGATTAGGGCAAAGCAGCTTGCGCGCCTCGCTCCGCTCACTTTGCTGTCATGCTCCCATCCCAAATCTTTGTAGATTAGGGTGCCGGTGCTGGAAGTTGCGGGAGAAGAGGCGTGTGGTAGTCATTTATAAGGGGCATGGATGCCTGCTTATAGTTTTCCCACCATTGGAGGTCTGTGCTTGGCAGAACTGAAGGCTCCAGAAAGAACAAATCACAGTGCCATAATCATAGTTACAACCTACTGTTAGTTTAGTGCCCAGTTCACAGGCGGTAGGTACACATTGCTTGTTCATGAAATATGTGCTATGGCAGGTCAGAAGAAGGACACAGACTCTTGGATGACATGATGAACACTGCTTTGTCAAAGTAAAAAGGCTAACATTTCCCTATCACTTTGGGTTGTCCCTGCCTACATTATGTAAGGGTGCAGAAGGAAAGCTCAGACACAAAAGTGCATATTTCTGGCTATACATTTTTATTAATCAATAAAAGGGTTGGAAAATGCCTCTCTATCCCTAACTGCTACGAGGGGTTTCCCTGCCTCAATGGAAACTAAAGAATAAGTCAGGATGTCAAAACAAAATGTATGTTATTGTTGTGTCCAAAAGCCCTACCTCTGTCCCCAGCACTAATAACCTAAATCAACTGTGTAGGGTTGGTTTCTGTCTTGGGTGGTCCAAAAGACATGTTCTACAAGGTAAAAGTCACAGGCTACTAGTGGTTTGCTCCTTTCCCCTGGATTCCGTCTGGTTCTATGTTCCTTTTCTTTGGGGTCCTAAAGACCCTGTATCCTCTCTGTATTTTATATCTTCGTAAGTGTGCGGGCCCCAGACTCAGTTCTTTATAATACCGGCTTGGAGCATTTCCCTACCAAGCATGGGTTTTTCATCAAAACAGTCTCTCTTGTCTTCAGGGTCCTCGGCCCTCTTGTTCTCAAACTCTTTTGGATGCGAGTCCCAGACTTGCGAAGGTTGAACATAATAGCTTGGTTCACTCTCCTGCTAAGTATCTGTCCAGCTTGGATTATTCTCCTGCCAAGATTTTTTCTTCTCGTGGACTCTTTACATCTCTTGGGGTTGCAGACTCTCTTATTCTTAGGCTTTCATATGGGTGCGGGCCCAGACTTGCACTGTGCTCTTGCAGTAGCTTGGTTTACTCTCCTGCCAAGAATGTGCTCCTTTCTGTAGCATATCTTCTTTATTCAGGGTACCAGACCCCCGTTCTCTTTTATTCTTATGTGGGTGCATGTCCCATACTCTGTGTGCTGTTGCAATAGCTTGATTTATTCTCCTGCCAAGCATGTGTTCCCTGCTGCCCTTCCCCCATCTTCTCTCGGGGTCCTAGACCCTCTCGCTTTCTTATCTTCATATGGGTGCAGGACCCAGACTTGCACTGTATGGTTGCAATAGCTTGGTTTACTCTCCTGCCAACCATATGCCACCTTCTGCACTCTCTCGACTTCTCCCAGGCCTTCTCACGCTCTTGTTCCTGTTGCTCCCGGACACCTCCCAGACCTTCAGCTCCTTCAGCTCTGCACGCATACCTGTTTCTCTGGTGCGTGTCTTACGGGCAGCAGTACTACCTCCTGGGGCTCCAGAAGCATTTGGTTTCTTGCTTCGGTAAGCGGTGGCCCTGCCGATCAGTTTCTCATTGGTGCCTACTTTGCCATTCCCTTCTAGCTTTCTGGAACAGGGCTTCCGCTTCCGTGCAGGTTCCCAGGCTTCTGGACGCCCGAAGGTTCATTCGGGCAGTGTACAAAGGAGCGTGTCCTCCTCTGCCTGCTTTCACGCTCCTGCTCAGCTCTGTGCACAGCATCTCTTTCGGTTCCTGGTTCGCCGGGTCAGCGTCTGCCCAGCTTCCTCGCTCGAGGACTGCTCTCCCTATCTTGTTTTCCCTCTACCTTTTTGTATTTCTTTGGACCAAATCAAAAATGGTGACAGTCTAGATCGTTCATTCCAGTTCTCTGGAGTAATCGCCATACTCCCGATCCTCTTCTTCGTCACAGTAGTCATGGTAGAGTTACATGGGAAACATTTGGTATTTCCAGGGTTGTTAGTCAGTTCTATCATATTAAGTGGGCTTGCCATACCATAACAGATATTGACACTGCCTGGAGAAAGTGAGAGAGAACTTGTTTGGGGAAGGAGGGAGGGACTACTAAGGCAGTGGGATACCATGTTATCTGGGAAGGGCCATCCCTAATCCCATAAGGGGCTTCCTCTCCCATGTGATCCTCCCTGATGCACCACCCCAGGGGGTCTGTTGTACTGTGGGCGCACAATCCTGTCCCCATGAGAAAGGTCTCCCCCTAGGGGAGAAGGGACGACATCCTCAGATTCGTCAGAGTTACTAATTAAGGTGCTCGTTCGTCAGTCTTGACTGTCCTAATGAACAAGTCAGCTGTCCAAAACTACCCTACCACCCATGCAAACTAACTTAGATCAGAAGAATGACTCGAGGTTATGTGTTCCTTTAGTAGTTTATTTGCAAATAGTCTCTTGTGACTTTGTGAATAAGTCTCTTTGGTTCATCAATTACATTATCAAAACTTCCTCTCTCTTTGTGGATCCCTTTTGGGACCTTCATATTAGATCCATAACTCTTGTCATTGATGATAGAATATCTTGCTAAATTATTCTTGTTCTGGTAGGTTGTCCTTCCTGGACAGTTATATGTCCCCTTCCGTTGGGTGACTTCTTTTGTTATATATTCCAATTGTCTCTCTCTCTGACACTGGGTCGTGCTTGGTTCTCGCTTTCTCTTTATACTCTTCTTGTGTAAAGTTATTAGTTACTTGCCCCTTTGCTTTTCTTTAGCCTTGTTTAGTTTTTCAATGTTTCCTTTTCTAGTATCAATACGATTGCAGTTCATTCATTTCCAAATACACTCTGTTCAGTTTTCATCCCTGGGTGCCTCCCGTGCTTCCCGTCACCTTCGTTTCTGACGGGGGATGTCGTCGGGAGCTTTATCTGACAGGCACCTTTCCTCGGTTTACAGACTGCTGCTTACTTCGTTTTGCTCACGTTTCTCTCTACATTTTCCTTAGCATCTTTGTAGTGTCACTGTCTTCCACGGCGTGACCGGACATCTTTATCCTTGCTTTTGCTAGTGGTGTTGGTGATAGTTTGTGGATGAACTATCCACCACGGTTGCCTGTTCATGGTCTTGCAGCCACCTCTCTGCAGGCTCCTGCCCGGCTGGTTTCTCTCTGTTTGGGTTCAGCACATCATGGGCGTCCTGCACCGCTTTCTCTGGCAAGTCCGAAACTCGCGGGCTTCCGGGTTTCCATCTTCCCCAGATATGACGTAGCAGGGTAGTTCCCCAACCCTATGTAAGTGCTTGTTTCTCTCTGCTTCTCGCTGGCTTCTCACAGAGGACTCCTTAATCAACCTTCTCATCTCAGTTGATTGGTCATTTTCATTTAAAATGGTTTGCTCATCTCCCATAAGATAATAGTATCGGTTAGGTGATTCTTCGTCTCAGTCTGAATACTTTACATCATCTGGTCCTTTTCAGAATCCCATATAGGCTACAATATTTCCAGCCTTAGAGAGTTCCTCATGGGAAGGGGAGTCCTTGTCCCCAAAAGGGGTCTCTCCCAGTGGGGTCCCACTTGCCTCTACCCCTAGGGAGGGTGTTGCAGAGTGGGCTCACCTACCTAGCCTCATGGGGGTGAGTGGTGGCTCCCCCTTGGGAGAAGTGACAGAGGTTTTGGTTGAAGAATTATGAAACTACTGTTCTATGGAGGAGTATAGAAATAGAACCCACTTAATACATACTGATGATTTAAAAAACATATTTTCATGATTCAAACAGTGATTTAAACATCAGACTTTTTTTTACAAGATGTGTATGAAGTCTTCTACTCCAGTAGATGCACAGTCTTTTGAACTGTCTTTAATTTAATTAATTTCTTTGTAGGCGGCAGAGTTTGGCTCCGCCAGCCAAGCCATAATCCATGCTAGCAAACAAGATTGCATTAAGGACTGTAGCCTAGATAGCAAATGCAAGCAAGTGTACACTGCAAATAAATTAATGTGGTTGAATATGCAAGAAGCCATTCTAGATCTTAGCTTGTCTTTCCATCTTTTGATCTGACATTCAAAAGCTCAAAAGCCCTTTCAAATAATAACTGATGGCTCAAAAGTGACCATGAGATACTCATTTGTGTGTTGAGTATATTTTCCAGAAAATATAATCATGAATTTACAAATCTTTAAAAACAAATGTGTCTAAAACGAATGCTTCGAAATACGAATGCACGATAGAATGAAAGTTTAAGTTTGCCTATGATACTAGAGCTAAAATTATGTGTTTGCTTCATATTAGAAATATAGTTTCAGTTGTTGAGCTTGCCAGCATGTGGTTATTGCCATGCCACCAACACGCTTCCTTTTACTGTAGCTATAATAAATAATCATTGCAGTCTGGACTAGAATGAGATCATTACCATCTCAACTATAAGCTTTGCTTCTGCACATTGATTGCATGCATAGAATAACTGCGGAGTATTCATTTTTTTAAAACAGTCAACTAATGATCCCTCCTATGGATCTATATTTTTAGTTGGATCTAGAATATAACAATATTTTGTAGTATTTTGTTATGCGGCAAATAAAAAAGGGAAGAAAAAAATTAATCCTGGCATTTGAAGCACATTTTCATTTCCCCATTTATGAAGCGCACTAAACCCGCGGGCATCAAGGCGCTGTGAAACTCGGACACGTTAAGATGGGCATAATTTGTTTGGCAATTTGTGTCATCGTTGTAGCTAAGAGGATTCAAGTCTAGAAATGTATTTTATTAAGAAATCGTATCTAGTGCGTGTACCACTTTATAATCACTTCAAATGTACATAGTTTGGCAAAAGTACACCTATTTCTTTCTGCTGTTACTTCACTGGTAGCAAGACAATCCAACAATATATTTATACCCCCTATTCTTGCCTGGTGCCTGTTTAAATATAAGAATCATTTTGAAGATTCTTAAGAAACCCTCGTAAGGTACCTGTAATCAGTTTCTGAATCAGATTCCAGTGATGTTGACTTAGTTTTATTATATCATTAAGCAAATTATTAACAGCAATGTAAATATTATGGAACTGCAGTCACTCTCTGTAACCAGTTGCAAGTGCTTTATTTGACTGTAGGATATGGCAGGCAGTGCATGCTTCTTCACAATGGAAGATAATGTGGGGTGTACGTTATCATATTATGACATAAGATTGGATCTCTTTGAGCTCAAAAAACCACATGATTAAAATAATTTCCCCAGTGAACTATGTTGCTTGTTCATTTGCAGGCAATGGTCGGAATTTTACATTGTAAAGAACTTGGAGAGGAGAGTACACTGGTACAGGACTTGAAGCCTTTTCGAATACTCATTAGCCTTCTGGACAAGCCTGAGCTAGGTATTGGAAAACCATTTTATATCCGTCTTGTACCCGTGTATGTTTTATATACCTGTAATGTGTGATCATACTTTCAGCAATGTGCCTTCCGAGCACAGTGCAAAGAGTTCTACCTTATTCAGATGAGAGCTTTGTAATTGTATGATTAAAGCTTTTTCTTACACTACACATGAGGCTTGACTTCAGTGATCCCTGCTCAGGACAATGGTAAATGTGAATGCTTTACTTTTAATATGGGTGAGTGTCCACAGGACAAAAAAGACAAACTGAGGGATGAAGTTAACACAAATATTTCTCAAACTTTTATGTGGTGTCTGGATTATCTTGCATCTTCATCGTTGAGTCTTGACTGATCTGTCCTTGATCTTGTACCACCAAATGTTGTCTTGAGTGCTGTCTGATAACTGGACTCCCATATCCAGTATGCAATATCCTTGCCAATTGTCTTCTCAGCATTTACGTCATGGTGTATCATTGGCACCCATTGAAGATTTCTCAGTTTGGTATGAAGTTGCACTCAGTTTCCTAGTATGTAAATAATTGCTTGCTCACTTGGTTCCAGATTGAGGACACCATCTACAAGCACGCCATATAGACATACTACAAATGTCTCTCAGCACTCTTTGCCATTTTGGACTCACTTACCTCAGCATGCAGCAGAATCACACAATGAATGTCTCTTATACCCTGTGAGAGTTAGAAAAGCATGGTAGTTATCACTTGGTAAAGGTTTTTGAGTACATTCTGGGTCAGAGGATGAAGTTTGTTCACTTAGTTCTTAGTTTCCCAGTATGCAGCGTTGTTACACAATGAAGATTTCTTAGTTCGCTCAGTGGCTGAGTTTTCTTAATTTGCCTTGGGGCTTGGGACGTCAGGTACAGTGATGTCACATAGTCAATATTATAGTGTGTCGAATGCTTTATTGACCATTCTTCTTATAGCATGTTTGATGAATCAGGAGTATTTGTCCCTTCTCCCCCAGGGGGAGCCACCCCCTTTGATGCTAGGGAGGTAAGCCCACTCCGCAAGACCCTCCCTAGGGGACTTTGCAAGTTAGACCTCACTCCGAGTGACTCTCCTTAGGGGACAAGGACTCCCATTCCCAAAGGGAATCCCAATGCAGGACACTTTATCCGCATATATGGGCCTGATTCTTATCCAAAACACTGTTTCCTCCTGCTGTTTTGCTATAGGCATTGTTGAATCAAACGCGTTGTCTTAAGAAAAGGAGAACACCTCTTTAAGAAGGAGTTCCTGTAAAAATGGGACGAGGAAGCCAGAACGGAGGAGAGAGAATGGTATGTAGGTGAAGCCACCTAACGTAAGAACGCTTGGGAGAGGCGGAGCAAAGTGTGGCTACGGAACCCACAGTCTTCCAAGAAGCAGAGGATGCATATCTGAGACACCAGAGGCACGGTGAAGCAGACTACAGGGAAGCCATTGTCAGGACTGGGAACGAGGAACCATCCAATGTGGTTGCGTGACCACAGAGGTGCATTGGTGGGCATGGTGCCTGCAAAACAACACCGAAGACTGGGAGAGTGGAAAGCTCCCATAAGCCCCCCATTCACAGAACCGGGCAAACCGCAAAGATGCCAATATCGGAACGTGCAAGGAGCTTGGAAACATGAAGTGAGAGACCAGAGCAGATTACCAGAGCGTATGGCGAGCACTGCGAGGCCCCCCACGACAAATACTGATACTGGGGTTGACTGGCGTAGCGGGAGGCCCACCTGGCGAACATGAGATATAGAGTAGAGAATATGCGTGCGACAAGGGTGGTAACGAAAAAGAGAACAAGTATAAAGAAGCATTTAATTAACTGTTCAAGAACCTGAAGGATAACAATAATTGTGAATCATTAAGGAAGTGGAGTCAAATATACTGGGAAAGAGAGAAGGAATCCCTGGAGATAATTGGAAGCAAAATAATTGAAGAGTTGGGAAACCACTTAATGGGAAGTTGTAGAATGTGTTGAGCGTACCAGATGAAATATACAAGGAGAAAAAGAGCCTATCAAGGAGCTCCCAGGGTTGGGGCGGGGAAGTATCAAAGCTGATAAACGCAACGAACATTCTAGAGTGAAAGGAAGATGTTTGAAAGACTAGCTCAAGGAAAGTAATAATAAGGCTCATTTGGTCTGGAAGACAAGACCCATGAACAGTTGTGAAGAGCTAGAAGAACTCTTAAATAAAATCCTAAAACCTTATCAGAAGAGATCACCAAAAGAAACTGTTTCGTCAAACAGAGATATTTGCACATTGAAGAGCTGTATTGAATAAAAATCCCTAAAAGACCGCCTCATGAGGAAAAAGAGAGGCCGGAAGAAGAGAGACATTCTTTTGGCTCAAGGTTAGTTATTGTTTATTAGTGGTAGGATCTTGTAAATATAGGTATGGACTGAGGACATTTTTTTTGCTTTTGACTTTCTGACGATGGACAAGCACCTTTAGTTTCAGTTAGTTAAGTAGGGACTTTCCCTATAGCGATAGGGTGAGAGAGGACTTTTCTTTAATATTTTAATAAAAGAAACCTAAAATGTCCACATTGTGTCCAACTTCTTCTCCCAACCCGCCACACATGATACAATATGAAAGAAACAGTTAACATTCATAGATTACAGCTATAATGTACATAATAAAACCCAGATACATATTTATTAGCAGCAAGAACTCTAAAAAAATGAGTTGGGTAAAACATGACTCCAAAGAAAATTTTTGCCAGAGCGAAGCAGAAACTGTCAGTATACATTGCATAAAATTCCCCTGCTGTTTTATATAACACTTCTGCCATATTTAGTTGCCTGACACTACAATTCTTGAGGTGTTTCCTCAACCATTTTACAATATTTGCCCATTCCTGAATACAAAGTGTTCCAACTACTATGCAGCACTCTAAATCCCAAAGAACATTTTTGTCATAATGGCACGTTTGAAGGCTGGTACAACAAAATCAAGATACGGTTTGTATCCCAGCGATTTATTAGTAGAAAGCGAACAACAGGACAAAACAAACCAAAGACAGTACGAGACTCCGGTGCAAGTGAAAACCCCTCTCCTTCCATGCACCGTTTTCTAATACCCAAAGGATTACATGCATTTCAATGCCAAGGAGTGGTGCAGACAGGGCAAGGAATCGTACTGAAGCAATGTTGCAAGCCGGGAACAAAGCCCCACTATACATGTATTTGGTACTAGCTGCATTCTTACATGTTAGACAGTGGTCCTCATTATGAGAAAGTAGGTAGAGGGTTAACAGCGCCGGTAGAGCCGCCAGCACCGTTATCCCTCTACCGCCTCATTATGAGGTCTGCTCGCGGGTCCCGCTAAGGATGTTTGGTAAAACCAGGCGTCCTTAGCGGGACCCACTAACAGACCAGGATGCTAACAACGGGCCCGTCATTAACGGGCCCGTTGTTGGCATCCTCCCCATTACCATTGAGCCCTATGGGGGCTCAAATGGGAATGGGGATGTACCTGGTCCGGGTTCCAGGAAAGGGAATTACCGGGCCCTCCAAGGTCGGAATGGCCCGGTAAGTCCCCATTTCTGGAACCCGGACCCGGTATGGGGGTAGCTTGGCTACCTCGATACTTGTAATGAGGCCCAGTGTTATCAGGGAGGACAGCATAATGCGATACATCTAGGGAAGTTGAATATACGCCTCAAAGATTCACACACGGTCTTAGGCAGGCGATAACACTGATAGTATGACTTCCATCTGCTAACGCTGCTTTTCCTAAGAAAGTAGGATCCTAAAACACGCTTGCATATGCCAAAAGGGAAACATGTCCGAAGCGCGAGATGTGAAGGGGAGCATAGCTACACACTAGGCGAAGAGCCTTCATCGCACATTCATGCGCAGTAAAGCCTAAAGCCTCACCTCGACACAAGCAAGAATCAATTGTTTAATCATGGCAGTTTGCAGGAGCTCCTCAATATTATAATGCAGTAGTGTGCAAGGGGAATACATACAATTTTCAATTCGAAACATTTTTCCGCACAGGCCCCTCCTATAAGACCTTCACTCCAGTCTCATTACATACATCTCGAAGGGAACAAACATCACATCCTGGCATATTTTAGCAGATTATTTATTCCAGAGCATGACAGTAAAACACTTGGTGGAGAAGTGGGAGGACAAATGGTCGGTTGTGGTAGACCGAGGAGTTTTGAGTCTGTTTACTGTGGCCGTTAAACAGAGGAGGAGCCGGCATGCTACTGATCCTGTGAAACTCTACATAACATCATTTGGTGCGCGGAGAAGTAGGAGGACAAGTGGTCTGTTGTGGTCCGTTGTGGGCAGGAGATGAGGAGACAGTCCTTGTACTGCCGGAACAGCATTAAGCACGATTACGCGCCACGACCCCTGAGGACATTTGAAGTACGGCTGGTTGGCCCATAATAGATGCCGGTAATTGAGACCGGGAGCCGGCGGGGAGGGAGACTGTCAGTGTTAAACCCCTTTGATCATTCCCGATTTACTTTGTTACTTTTAACATCAATCACGGATTCACTTGAACAATAACACAAAGTTGCACACCACAAGCTTGATTTCAATAAGAACATGAATCACGTCACTCAATTCAAAGAATTATAGGCGGCCCTGGATGACTGCCTCACAGAGACGTAGCTAGCCGGCACAAAAAGGTTAGAGACGAGGAATAATGTCAACCCGCTACAACTTGAGGAGCGGACAATTTGTAGACGACTCCAGAGTACAGCATTGGGACGGCTCATACACCGGACAAGCAGTAGGCCCCCAGGTAGTCCATTTAGGGTTACCAAGCCTCAACACTCGTTTTGGAGGGCCGGGTCATGTCACTGCCCCAATTCTCCAAGAGATTGCTGTTCAGATGGCTCCAAGGGAGGAGAGTCCTGTCGAAGAGTTAATAAACCCTTTACCTATAAGAGTACATGATTTTACCCTGTCAGCTACCAACATTAAAGGAGCAATAGATAGATTCTTTCAGAGGCATAGACACAAGATTGAGTGCAGTCACCACAAGTGCCCAACGGTCTAAACTTCAAGACTTAAACACTATTGTTGAGAATAAGCAATCTCGCTTGTTGGGGCCAGGCTTGGACCTCTCACGCACATCTAATTACTTGCCTAATTTAATGCAAAATCCCCTGTATGAATGTGCTCATCTCAACTGAGGAGTCTAGGAGGGAGTCCCTGGCATCCGCTGAATTTAAGCAGAATTTACCAGTGAACATGAACAATACTGACCTGCAGAGCCCAAGCAAAGACACGAGGGGAGGGGATTTTACCCTTCCAGCTTTGAACTTCGTCCTCAATTCTCTGGTCAAGGTATTCGAACTAATGAAAGGGGACGTATAAATGTAACACAGGAATTCTCATGGAAATGGCAAAGGACATTGAGCAGTTCGAATTTACTGTCGTGGGTCAGAGCAATGCCATAAACTGTTTGTTGGTACCCGCTTTGATGAAGCTGGAAGACGGATTCCTAAAACAAAGTGGAGAGCTGACTGGGATAAAGGACCTTTTGACCTTATTGTTGAAGGAAGATAAGGAGACTAAGAAGTCTCTGGCGTATCTCATACAGCGACAAACGATAGACATAACCAAGGATAAAGAAACTGACTCTATAACTGAGGGACCCTTACCTAGATCAGTCGAAATAGCAGATGACACCCCTCTTTCTCAGTCAGTTATGGAAGAGTTTTGTCGCTTGGCCCAGGCTGCGGAATGTACAATTGAATCGCCTATAGTAACACCAGATGAAATAACTAGGCACCAGTACAGGATGCCACTGATAACATAATACCAGGGAGAGAAAGCTTGCAGCAGACATACAGGAGGCGGAGAAGGGCTAGACGCAGAAAGCAAAAGCCTACCTTACCTACATCCAGTCAGTGGGCTCACAAGAGAAGAAGTCAAAAAACATGAAAGGGAACAAAGTAAAAAAAACGAATGTAAATAACTTTGTGAAGGGGCTTGGTGGTCAGGAAAAACAAACTGAGGGAAATGTAGACGAACAAATAGATGAACAACAAATAGAACCCCTGGATCCCAAAGCACTGGTTGTAGCCAAGCCAAAGAAAAACAAAAAGGAAAAAGCACTCACGACGTCAGAGGAAGGAACTGTGCTTAAAGTCACTGTAGGTATCCAGACTGACGACGGGTTGGGCAAGGACAAAAGTCACGGACCTCTGCATCCACAAGAGGGTTTGAGATCTAGGACAAAGGGGAAACTGCTTAAATGGGCACCGATTTTTCTTCCACGTCATAAATCGGTCCGAATAGCCATTCCCCATCAAGACAATGGTCTAGAAATAGCTCCAATCTTTAATATGACAAGGAAAAAGACGTCAGCAACCACAGGAATAGTAGAAATTCAAACTGAATCCCTTAATGACAAAAATAAGAAGTTGTCAACGCAGGTTAAAATTGAGAAGCAAGACCAACCTGAAACAATCCAAGAAGAAAGGAATCTGGCTATTTCTTCAATAGTGGAACTTCCTGGAACCCTGACTTTGGAGGGGGGGTCTTAATATGAATAGCAGGAGGTGCAGTCAAGAGACCTTAGCACCCTATGCAGTACCCAGATTATGGTTTACATGTGAGACCAATAGACAAACTAAAAAACCATTGAACAGGGGGGCATTACTCTCAATGTTTAGAAAGATACCAGACCTTTACTTATTCTCTACTAAAGATATTGAGCATGTTCAATTCTCAGAGTTTGGTTTGACAAGTTTGGTAGAAGTAGGGTTTGCCTCCTAGATTGGTGCAAAAGCTATTTTACATTTTGACGATAAATTGCGCCTTCAAGGCTTAGAAGTGCTGGAAACCAGAACAAGGCCTGAAGTTGGTGTTGTGGGCAATGACGGAAAGGAAGGGGCCCCTTTCAAACAAGTGTATGCACAAAATAAGTGGCAAAAGAGTCAAGACGTGGAACCAAAGGGTGGGGCAGAATTAATGCCTTGGCCAATGCTACCTGAGATAATAATGGACGTATGCCAGAAATTGGGAGTAGGACAGACCTCTCTTTAGTTGAGTTAATATAAAGATTACCAGTTGGAACACACAGGGTTCCAGTTCATTTAGGAATAATGAGATGAGAGCATTGTTGTTTGGTGGAAGTGACCTGATATTACTACAGGAAACATGGCTAGTTAATGCGCCTGAAATAGAGGGCTTTAACTTGACAATACAACCAGCAACGGCTATAGCAAAAGGAAGACCGATGGGGGGGGGGCTCTTAATAGCCTGTAGACGGGCTCTGTTTGAAGAAATAACAATTCTTCCTTGTAAACAAGAAAGTATCCTTGTAGTGAAGCTAGTCACACTCTCAAGCAATGGCCACAGAAAGATCATAGTAATAAATCTATACTGGAACCCCGTCCAGGAAAAATTGTTGGAATTTTTAGATTCAATTTCAACCATCCTCACTGAAATTAAATTGTCCCATCCTGATGCATTTGTTGTGGTAGTGGGTGATCTGAACTCTCAATGTGTTCAAATTAACCACTCTGGATCCAAAGGAATAAGAAAAGAAATAGCAACGAATGGAAGAAGGTGGTTGAATTTCTTTGATGAATGGGACTTTAAGATTTTGAATGGTTCAATAGAGGGGGATCTTCCACCCGCCACCACATGGTGGCGGGGGACTACAGAATCAACATTGGATTATATTTTTCTATCTAGGAATTTATTCAAAAGATGTGTGTTTCTCGGTAAAAGAAGGGAGCACGAGTGATCGTAAGCGGCTTGAATCCTTAATAACTTGGAATACCAATAAGAAAATAGATTGATGGCATAATTCTGTCGTTGTTAACAACCATAAAAATCGACTAGTGGAATACCATAGAGACACTGATCGCCTAAATGATGAATTGGACCAACTCTGTAATGTGATGTCCTTGAATGAATTGGAAAATAATCTTAAACCCATTATCTTCCACGACTTTCTGTGGTCTATTGATCTACCAAAAGAATCCGCCGCAGGGTCAACAGCGCATAAACAAACTCGTGTTTGATGAGGCCACATGGTCCAAATAAAATGAAACACTTACCTTATTAAGAATGTTAAGCAAGGAGGAATTAAATAAACTAAAATTGGCAGCAGGGACAAAAATAATTATAGACGTTGGTCCAGACACCATAAGGCGACCCGAATGCAGGACGACGGGGAATCAATGCTGCGGTCACTGGGTACAAACTCTACCTGCAATTTTTGGACATTAATTAATAATCTTAATATCGATCAGAAGGATGTCCAAACGAACAGACTAAATAACGTATTTTGGAGAAAAATACTTAAAACCACAAGGAGAGCCCACTTTCAAAGTGGAAGAAGGTAAATTGGCATTACGATTTAGTAAAGAAGATATCCTAGATTTGATCAGAAAATCCTCACCATCGAGATCAGCTGGACCTAATGGTCTTACCTACCAAGTCTTTAAGAGAAATTCTGACCTGTGGGCACAAATTCTCTATAAGCTCTTCAGAGGTGTCATAGAAAAAAGATTGATTCCCCCATCATGGAAGTCTGCTATTATAGTGCCGATATTTAAGAAGGGGGATCGGAAAACTCAGCCAGTTACCGGCCCATAACGCTATTAGTCACTGAGTTATTCACTGGTCTAATGCTGAGCGAACTTGAAACCTGGACAAAGCAGGGTAACATACTCCCAAAGGAACAGACAAGCTTCAGACGAGGCCATTCAACATCATTAAATGGTATAATACTGGCTTCTTTAACAAACAACAAAGACAAAAATTATGTAGGTTGGCTATACCGGGCATTTATAGATCTCTCGAGCGAATTCGACCTTGTTAATCTGGTCTAAGCTGGTGAAGCGGGGAGCCTCGAAGGCACTTGTAGATATTCTTGCAAGTCTTCATGAAGGAAACACAGTGAGAGTTAGACTCAATTTAGAAGGCCACTTGTCAGAGTACATCAAAGTGAATAGAGGGGTCAGACAAGGCTGCATGGTTGCACCCTTCCTTTTTAACTTCTATCTTGCAGAATTTGGACAGGAGATAGATTCCTCAGCACTAGCCAGTGTTAGGTTGGGCTCGACGCCTATTAAGTGGCTCATGTATGCGGACGACATTGTCTTGTTAGACAAGACACCTGTTGGTCTGCAAAGACTTGTGAGAGCTTTAGATCTCTACATGAAAGAAAATGACCTTGTAGTCAACCCTGAGAAATCCAGGGTTGTCATTTTTGGAGACAAGGGAGCCCAGGGAGTTAGATTTCCTTGGTCAATAGGTGATCGATTAATCCCTTTGGTAAAGGAAATAGTTTATCTTGGATACACCCTATATGCGGCTCCGACAATTGGGCAAAGGTTAGCTGAGATATTGGCTAAGAGTACACAGTTAACATCACAGATGAAAAAGATATCTGGCCTATATTGCAAATTCTCTATTTTGCCGTCAATAAGATTTTATATGGCAAAGGTGGTACCAGTTTTACTTTACGGTATAGAGGCTAAACCATTACTATGGTCCATGGATTGGCAAAAAATTGAAGCAGTGATTTGGAAGCAGATGTTGGGTCTGCCCAAAAGCCTACAAATGGCTACATTGAGGTACGAGCTGGGCTTAAGATCTATCAAGACCCAAATGGATTGGAAACTGCTTTCTTTTTTTCGGTCAATCGTGGACCCTCTGGAAAACACGCTTTTTGGAGACCTTTTGGTCCACTTAAATCTAGACTCTTCTTGTACTCGAAGTGACCTTAGAAAAAAGGTTAAGGATATTCTACTTTATTGTGACCATGATGAATATACATTGATTACCAATCCTATGAAGGTTAAAAAAGCCCTCACATTAAGGGACTGGATCACAACAAGCGACAATATGAGGGCTTCATCTATCCCTGCCTCATTTTCTACATATGGTAAAAAACAGGGTTATCTTGCTAGATACCTAAGGAAGTTCCCTGATGTAAAAACTAGGCAGAATTTCCTCAGATTACGTCTTCACCTGATAAGGACGGGCTCTGTTCTGAGTAAGTGGGGCCAAGTAGAGGTGCTACACTCTCTATGCCCTGAATGTACCGATCTGAAAGATCAGACCATTGAACATATACTGAGGTTCTGCCGGGGGACTTGGGAAAGTAGGGAAAACATCTGGCCACCTTCGTTAGGCCTAGTGACCGTCTTTCATCAAACATGATGAAACATTAGAATACTAACGCCCGTGATCTAGCCAACACACTATCCGACTTGGGTCACACCCACATTATTCACATGCCTACACATATCAAAGGAAGAACACTGGACTGGCTCACTAATCTCAACTGCTCTATTGATCTTTTATCTAATGATCCTTGTATCTGGTCGGATCATCATAAAATAACCTTTTCCATCAAAGCCAACACACAACACCCGGCTCCTATCATCGCTCCAGCCACCAGCATGAGAAACAAGAAAGACATTACACCGGATAAACTCCTACCGCTATTACTCCCCCTTCTCAACAACATTGACTCTGACTCTGACCCTACAGTCTTAATGGATATTTACAATCAGGCAATTTTTAAAGCACTGAATACCATCGCCCCCCTAAAATTGCAGAAATCTAAACCACAACTTGAATACATGAATCACTCCGCATCTAAGAGAACTACGCAAAACTAAGAGAACTGCAGAAGCACATTGGAAAAAGTGCCCTACAGTAACCAACAAGAATGAGCTAACCCTAACATCCTCTAGCTACAAAGAAGCCATCTTACTCGCTAAAAAAGACACCTATAACAAAAGGTTTACGCAAGCGGAATCCAATACAAAAGAACTTTTCAAGATTCTAAAAGAATTAGAATCCCCGATTGCCCCTATTGACAAATGTGTCACAGATGCACTATGGTGCAGCAACATCCAGAAGACCCTATTAGATAAAATAGCTCGCCTACAAGCTAAAATTAATGGAAAAAAATCCCTGTTACTCGTTGACCCTGATTACAAACAACTCCCTAACAAGTCACCCAGCTTTAAGTCAACTTGCAAGCCATTCAGTTTCTCTCCCCTCTCTATTTGGGAAGTAGAAAACATCATTAGGAAACTCAAAACATCAAATTGCCAAGGTGACGCTTGCCCTGCCCCGATCATCAAAGCAGCAGCACATGACCTGGCACCATTTATTACTAACCTCATCAATGCCTCCTTCAAATCCGGAGCAGTGCCTGATAACCTAAAAGACGCTTGGGTCATTCCTCTACTCAAAAAAACAACTCTTGACCCAGCCAACCCATCTAACTATAGGCCGATAACAACTGTACCCTTCTTATTAAAAATACTAGATAGAGCAGTTTACTTGCAAATACAGGCTTATCTAGAATCGAACAATCTCTTGGGGCTAAGGCAATCCGGCTTCTGACCCAGACACGGTACGGAAACTGCATTAATAGATCTCACTTCTCAGATCCAAATCCTAAAAGACAACGGTAAACTTGCACTCCTCTTACTGCTTGACCTGTCAGCAGCTTTTTACTTGGTGAACCACCAAACACTCTGTCACCACTTGAAAACTGCAGCACACTTTTCAGACGCAGCCACTGCCTGGATCAGCTCCTTCTTGGCGAACAGAACCATGAGGGTCTTCTCTCCCACTGATTCAGCTGAACCTTCACCGGTACCTTGTGGGGTCCCGCAAGGCTCTTGTGTGTCTCCGACGCTCTATAATGTATTTACGAAGCACCTCTTCGATATCCTTGACTACCTGGGTGTCACGTTTACTAATTATGCGGACGACACCCAGATACTCATTCCTATCTCGGGTGACTATGCAACAGACAGCATAACCCTCAATGAAATCTACGCAGTAATACAAGCATGGATGGCACATCATGGACTTTGTCTCAATGACGAAAAAACGGAGTTGCTCATCCTTGGTACTCACGCTAAACTAAAAAATCTAAACACTGCGTTCAAATCTTTCACCATAGATGGTAATCCTATCCACGTCTCAAACAACACAAAAACCCTTGGTATCTACCTTGATGCCACCTTGTCCTTCTCCAAACAAACTAATGCAGTAGCATCATCAGCCGCTTACACCTGCAAATTGATCACCCCATGTAGGCCGTTCATCTCCACACCCAACTGCATTACTCTGGCTAGAGCGTTAGTCTTGTCCAAAGTAGACTATTGTAATGCCCTCTATCTAGGCACTAGCCACAAAAATATCAACAAACTACAAGTAATTCAAAATAATGCCATAAGGGCAGCTCTCAACATCCCTAAAAAGTCGCACATTTCTGAGACTAGACGTAATCTGCACTGGCTCCCAGTACAGCATAGAATATCCCTCAAAACCTTGGCCCTTACACACCAAGCCAGGGCCAACCTTGCACCAGCCTACCTCGCCAACCAACTTACCCCACATACATCATCAAGACCACTCAGAGCAGCTCAAGCAAACACCATGTCCATACCAAGATTCAAACTCCATAACTCGGGCAGAGTTAGTTTCCCTGTACAAGCATCGAAATTATGGAACACACTCCCCGCTCTCCTAAGGTCAAAACCATCCTTTAACCTATTCAAATGCAACAATAAGCGTTGGCTTCACGTCATGGACACGACAGCCTAAACTTCCCAGATCCTTGACTTACTGACTGCCCACTGTACGTATTGTAAATAATTTATTCTATGTTATACTATATTTTATCTGCAGCCCCCATTGTCTACCTGAACACTGCAACATGTATGTATGTATCTGTAACACTAAATGTCTGTATTTATCTGTAACCATTGTTACCTTTGCCCACCGCATTCAAATGTAACTGTAACCAGATCTAAACTTACGCGCCCGTATGCCCCCGGGCCTGGATGCACTTTATAAATAATACAAATACAAATACATGTTCTGGGAAAGAATGATCTCAGGACATGAGCCGAAATTAACACTGAATGTGGTAAGAGTTTTGCAGTAGACCGGGTTTATTGCACATGAGTTTTGGTAAAGTGCTGTTAGACAGAATCCTGTGCAGTTCCCTTACCTATAGAGTCCCCCAGCAGCTTTGCTGGATTTGAAGTTTTTTTTTCTCCTGCTAAGAGTATGACCCTTTTTCCCACTCTTAGGCATATTTGCTATGTGTGTTCTAGGCTATTTCTTTGTGTTTAATGTCTATGGGGTTTATCCACCCTCATAGGAACCATCTTTATCCACATGTGTTACACAGCACCCTCCGTGCAGTAACACAGGGGTGTCGTAGCGACCCCCCAAACATAGACTCCATACCCTGGGACTGACTACTGTCTCCCAGGACATGTAAAGTCCCCATTGACTTTAATAGTCAATCTTTATGAACCAAACCAGTACAACCCATCTTACTAATGAGGTACTGGAAAGGGTTAATAGTTTTTCCCTTATGTTCATTTTCGAGAGCGTACCGTACAGTCCCTCTCTCAAACGTTTCTGGCTGGTGGCAGTGGTTACTGCCAAAAATATTTGACCGCAAATATTTCCCTATGGGATTTTCCCATTGTTCAAGGCTACCACGTTTACTGACAGCCTCTAACATACAACCGGTTTATTCTTATATTAACTTTACTCCGGTAGGTTTTATTTGCCAGAACCTTTATATAAATTCTTTCTTGTGTCTTTATCTAAACTCCTAACCCAGGTCGGGGATCCTTTGTTCGTCCTTTTGGCGGGCTTCTGCCAAGAAGCCCTCCTTTCGGCGCCACTGAGTCTAGGGTGGGTCCACTGTGTGGGAGGGGAGGTAGGACCTTTGGACAGGGTTGCCGCAGCAACCCATGTCGCACTCTGCCCTGATAGTCTGGGGGGTCTCCCGCCAAAATGACCACTCCACTGTGTGAGTGACAGCTAGGCTGTATGAATGGGAATCTTTTTGCATAAAAGCAGGGTCCTGAGGACTGGAAGAGCAAGACATCGCCACTGGAACTAAGAAGCCGAAGAGGAGAGAAGCCAAAGACATTGCATCAACGGAAGCACCGGTGAAGCCCTGCTGCAGCGTCTCAACACTTTTCTCCGCACAACGAGAGAAGATCTTCATCTGCAAGAGCCTTCTTCCCTTGAGCTGGTGGGGCCAACCAGTTTGCCAATCGCCTTCCTGGACCTGCCTTGGTCGAATCGTCAGTGCCCTGCACTCGGAGACCGGATAGCCAGGCACCCGTCCACCTGGACCGCGATTTAAAGGAGCGTACCTTTTATTTGTTTGGCAGCACCGCGGCTAGTTTCCTCCCTGGGCAGTGAGTAACTCGAACATTCCTCCACAACGAGAGTCTCTCTTCCTCTGCTGGATCTCCCGAACTGCCAGGAACAACCGCCAACGCAGGAGCCTCTTCTACATTTTAAGGTACTTTGTTCCGCCAGGCCTCACTTTTCGTTTGGTAGTGCTAAAGGTGTTTTAAATCCTTTACCTACCTGCTGGGTTGGCCGCCCATATCATCTAACATTGTCTTTCACCTTCTGCATCCACCTTTTCGAATCGTTAACAAAGACTTGACTGCAACTACAAGAACATTTTGCTCCTGGGCTCTTTGCCCTGTACCACTGACTCTGGCACAGGCCTATTGACTCTGGATGAATTTGTTAGAACTGCCTTCTCTAGATTGCTTCTCAACTAGAACTGTGTTGGTGCACCTAATTCTTATAACCACCTTTTCCTTCCCACTTTTAAAACTTGTGAAGTGCCATTTTGATTGGTTTTCATTTAAGTATTCTATATGCTAAAGTACTGCCTTGCCTAAACTTGTTCACAAACTTATTGGGAAGTGTTGCTAGGGTGTCTAAGAATATATTCCTGTATAGCTTGTGCTTTCCCTCCCTTGTGAGAAATTGCTAGAGTGCCATTTGTGTTTGGTTTTCACTGTGCTGTTTTGCTCAGTTTTCACTCTTGCTCAAACTTGTCTACAATTTAACCAGGGAGTTGTGTATACTTTTCTTTACTGAATTTAACTTGCTTTAATAACTGTGATTTATGTGTTGAACTAGAAGTGTGTAAATAAATATATATATTCTTTTTAAATACAAAGCTTTGGTCAGTGTTTCCTTGTACCAGAGTACTGTAGTCCTATTGTGTAAACCCTGAATACTGCTCATCTCCCTCTTGAGATAAGTCTGACTGCTTAGCCACAGCTACCAACTAAATCTTTGTGGTACAGACTGATACCAAAGGGGATTTATTGCTCATACCTGTAGTCTTAATCTTCTGTAGTGCTCCCTAAGGGAACTGCACAGGGTTCTGCCTAACAATTGCCCTTCTGGGAGGAAAGTTGATTCTACTTTTCCTGTTCCCTTTCTCAAATTTGTTCCTATGGGAAATTCTTTCTCTTCTTCTTTTTATTGAATGAATTGTTTAAAATGTCTTCTTTGTTGTATGAATTATTTTAAATGTATTATATAATTTGTTTTAAGTTTGTTTTAAGTTTGAATCGAAATGATTGCATTGTATTGCTATATTATTCTATGTTGGTATAATGTGTAAAAAAAAAGATTTGGTTATATTACAATAATAAAAAAAGGAAAAAAAAAACAGTAAAGCACTTGGACCGTTCGAGAGGCTTCAGAACAAGTGTTGCCTACCCAATTATAGAGACACTTACAAAGCATTGCCAGACAGAACAGACTTGGAAATTATGACTAGCACTATGAGTAGGATCTGACCAATACACACCGAGAAGTAAGTACAAATAGACCTTCAATCCAAGAGCCAAAGGTCCAGCAAGCCTCCGGACTGGTGTGAAGGAAGCTTACAGTGTGACAAATGTGGGTGACGATGTCAGTGATATTGCTTATGTAACTAGGTATGAAAGTACAGCACTCACTTTTCACAATGTCTAGAGCCATACGATTCTGAGGCACCATGATTCTGAGGGCTGCTTGTTCACAGCTCAATCAAGTCAAGGAGAATGCAGTGGCATTTGCTATATCTTCCATTAACTGTGACAATTGGGTCAGACGGTCACTGTTTAACATAGTCCGTAGGGCTGTTATACGATACCCCGCCCGCAACAAAGTTTTTCCAGACAGTACTACTTCTGAGCCGGGACTGGTCTAGAAAGATGGGAGTATGACGCACTGTGGGCAGGATATACCCCATGTAACAACTCCTTCTCCAATAATGGGTAGCCAGGGATGAGCTTTGTCCCCACAGAGGAAATCGGTCCAGGAATACGTAACATACCCAGACTGGGAAAATGAAAAATTACGGCCAAAGGCAAATGTAACATTATTGATCACTATACTGGAATTAGTGGACAGATAATAATGACCTTTGCTGGTTCCCATGAACAAGGGGACCTGTGTTGGTATAGTTTACAATTTCAATCGCTGGGGAGGAAACGTGGAGTGCTGCTGGCTTAGTACGTACTTGTTCTGGGGTGGGAACATGTGGAGTACCGGTAAAGCCCAAGTAGGAATGAGCGTCCCTACACAGTGCCGGGCCTTTGGCCTGGGTAATCAACTTGAGATCCAAACAGACCTCACCCCCACTGAAATGAGGTGGATGTGATAGGGATCTTGGAGGATAAGTCATGTCCCACATGGGCACAGACCCAGCAGTTGTTAAAATTGAAAATGCAGGCATACTGTTAGGAGTGGTGCAAGTAATTGTTTTCACTTTGAACCCAGGGATGTGCAGAGAGACCGTAATTTTCATGATGGATGATAAGAAAAGCATCAGCCACGGTGAAGCAATAATATATCAATATTCTGACAGTAATGGTCATAACATAAATATAACCAGATATAGTGTACACTAGGTCCAATCCTCAGATGTCAAAGTTCAGGAATCAGGTCATCACACCAGCACAAATGTTTGTGTCTTGAAGATGAAGTTCGATTTAATCAATCAAGGCAGGTAAAGTGCGAGACACAAGTAAAATAGGTTCGCCAGGCCAAAACCTCCAGTTCAAAGTTTACAGGCTACGTGAAGTTGCAGCAAAGTTTATATCAACGTTGACAAGTTCTGTCAGGAATCAGGTACTGAACAAAGAATTCCTTAGTCCACAGTTGATGATCGAAACTTCCAGGTAAAAATCCGAACTAGAAGTACCCTGGGAACCCGAGCCACGTCCATACAAGGTTAATTGTAACAAAAATAATGACCAACAGATGATACCAGCAGGGACCATAACTTGCGTGTATTGGTGAATCAACAATACTGGCTTCTCCTCTCTACCAGTGCACTGCCACCACGGGGGGATTCGTAGTTGTTGGCGGGACAAATCCATGGGCGAGTGACTTTGCCAGTTGCCACTTTGTTCAGAGCTGTTGACTCCCAGGAGCTCTTCCTAAGGATTGCAAAGTGTACTGTGAGTAATCGAGGAATGTGTCCCTTCGCCCCAAGGGGGAGCCCTCCCTTGTGAGGCTAGGAAGGTGAGCCCACTCCGCAACACCCTCCCTAGGGGTAGAGCCAAGTGGTACTTCACTGGGAGAGTCTCCCCCTTAGCAGATAAGTACTCCCATTTCTTCGAGGAACTCCCTAAATCTGGACACATGATGGCCTACATGGGACTGTCCAGCATATCAAACACTGTTAAATACCATAACTAGAATGAAGAGAAAGTTAACATAGACCATCATATGAGGGAAAGAGATGTTGGCCCTTTAAGTGCAAAGACGCAATCCCCTGTGACGAGTGGATTAAAGGAGGAGTATTCGTCAGAGCGAGAGAGAGGACCATGTACTCAAGCAGGGGGAGGCCCCTGATGATGTGAGACCAAGAGGAGACGGAGCTGCTGATGAATGCAGAGCATTCAAAATCCTGAGTTTCTTGAAGCCAACAAACCAAATGCTGGAAATCCGGCGTATGCGAGAGACAGAGAGAAGCAGAGCCTACAGGAGGCAGAGAATTGCTAGTGGCGTGACCACAAAAGCATCATGGTGGGCAGGTGGCCCTTGCAACAATGCTGATACTACCGCGGGACGGTCGCAGTCAAGTACTTGACTCCCCAGTGCGACACAGAGAAACTTGGATAGAGAGCGAGGATCGACCGACGGAGACTGGTAAACATGAACCGGAAGCGAGACGAAGCGGAAGAGAGAAGCCAAGGTTTGTGAGAATCCCAGAGATGTTCCCTAACAATACGGAAGGTAGCTAGGAACACGAGAGGCATGGGAGGTTCGAATAGGATCATTATATGCCCCGGGATACTCGTCTCAGTGAAAATGGAAAAAGCTTGAACATTAACCTGATTAACTTGAACTGTTTTCACATGAGAGAGAGAGAGAGAGAGAGAGAGAGAGAGAGAGAGAGAGAAGAAAATAGCTGCCCCGGAAAGGGAAACACAGAGAAGTGGAAAACCAATCGAAGTTTGTCTCAGCAACAGTGAAAAGAACTTAGAAAGAAAACTTTATTACAGAATATGAACTGCCTTAATAGAAGAAAAGAATCAACAGATATCTGAGAGAAAGTTAATAATGAGACAGGGATAACAGTATACTGGAAAGAGGGGAAGGATATCGCTTGGCTGAAAGCAGAAAAGTGGGAGATAAGAAAGAATTATTATGGTAATCTAAAGGCCAGAGAAGCCTTGTAGATAAATGTCCTAAAAGAGAAAACCTGTCACAAAAGCCTGAAATATAAAGGTCGAGAAAACAAAAACCTTATACGAAACTCTGTTTCATCAGATAATACGAAGTCCAAAAACATTAATCTAAGAATTCGACGAGAGCTAAAGAAATGCAACTCTAGGGAATCAAAGAGTCGAGAAAGACTATTTAAAGACTGGGTATTAATCTGGTATATCAAGGATAAGAAGAGACATGCAGCAAGCACCCAACAGGAGAAGGAAGACATTCTCCTTTCCATAGTTTTTATGTTAGTGGTAGGGTCATTTAGTATTAGCTTTTGGAAGTTGGACACATGCTTTTTTTCAGACATTCAAAGACGACAGACAAGCACATTAGTTATTCATAGACAAGGAAAACCCCATAGCGATAGGGATGGTTAGGCCTTCACATTATTATTTAATAAACATACTTGTAGAATGTCCTTGTCCTTCTTCTGACTCTCCACAGTACCTTTTGAAGGTTGCGCTGTGAGGTCCTGGAGATCGTACACCAACAATGAGTTCTGAATCAGGGTTGTTTCTTCCGGAACTGCAACCACCTGACGAAGGAGCCTTAGCAAAAGCTCCCGCAGGGACCTCACTATGTGGAAGAGGTTCAGAAGCTGCTGGTCCTGGATTAGCACGTGAGCATATTGGCTAATCAAGGGGTGCAGTTCCCATTTTCATGGGGGGGACCAGTGAGGATTTAATTTGTGACAGTTTGTGTTTACTGTGAGGGGTCAGTAATACGAGACGGAAGACTGCTTGTAGTTTTCTCAGTATTTGACATTTTATTTTCCCTACCTAGTCTAGAATTTAACTGAAAATGGCATATATAAAACTGCCCCTCACACTAAACAACAAAACGGTGAAAGCAGAACATCAACAACATAAATAAAATATTACGAAATAACCAGTATCTTGGATGACTTCTACTTGTCCTAGGTAGATCTCGTTCCCCATGAACGTCAATTTCTCCCAAAGAAAAGTACAATCTTAACTCAGTTCTTGAAAAGTTTCAAAGAAACAAAAGTTCACTGAAACAAAAATCAGCTGTTAACATTTCCTTCTTCGTTTGTTGAAATGTTCCTCTTCTAATCTCCACAAAGCAAACGGCACCAATGGTAATCCTGGATAACCTCCTTCCAGGATAGAATTGACAAAGTGCAAAAACAAAAGTACCACTTCTGCTTCAACAACTGTACTTCTCTTTGTATCCTCTGCAGCGTCTTGGATATAACTTATCAGGATGCTTCTTCTGAGGGGGTTGCCTTATCCTTGACAACTCCCTTCTGCGAATGGTACTGTAAAAGCAGACTCCTTTGCTTCACAGTCTACTACTACTTCAACTACATTCAATAATACATTTTCTGACAGTATGATAGACAGCCACAGTTGTATTGATTCTGCTGCAACTTGAAACTTTAGGAATTTATCAGGCAACTTAGATCAGACTCTTCGAACTCTACAGGTAGGCAAGGCACTTCTTTCCTATGCCATAAGAAAGGGCAGGCTCTTTGCCTCTCTGTCTGTCCTACAGCTACCACTAGAATCTGTATCGTCTTCTAGACTACTTCTCTCTCCCTCAGCTTCAACAGTCTCAGTTTCACAGATTGTTGATCAGTTCTTTTAACAAGCACCCAGCTCCCTTCCCAGCTTTATGCACACCTTCTTGTTTCCAGTAGTTACCCCAAAGCTGTATTGCCACACTTCCATCCTTGGATAACTGTGTCACCCTTGTATTAGAGGACAATGGATTCATAACATCTTCAACAACCTTAAAACATCAGTCTTTAGGTACTAATAGCACTGGTTTCACCTTAGAAAGGATCACCCTACTGGCTTGGGTAATGCGTGTTCTTCTCATGATTACAGCAACTTCTACAACTACAAAGTATTTTTTCTGAATGTTACGAGAGTCTGGTTTCTTTAGAGAAATACAATTAGGTACACGCGACCACTCTTTGATGATGAACTTCAACTTAAAGACTTGTGTTCCCTTTTATTTATATAGAGTTCTGCTTCAACGTGAATCGGGAATCACAATTACATTTACATCAACCTTTGATGTAAATATTTCTTGTAACAATCCAGGAAAGTCAGCTGCTACCTTTCGAGTGATTACCGTTCACGTTCTCCCTCTTAATAGGAGACACGCGACCACTCCATTAATGGTTTTAGTACACCAATTGAAATTAAGACATTTTTTTCTATGCAAGCACTTTAACTTGTGCTAGACGCGCGCGTTACAAAATTCCTTTGTTGTAAAGTCTTCCAACATCAACAAACAACTTTTACTCGCTCCCACTTCTCGTTGCAGTTACCGGCAAGGTGTTTCTTGTGAATTGGCGTACGGAACTTCACTCACTGGCTCCAAAGTCACAGCGGTTGCGGGCTGCTTCCATTTACTGATTTTCTTTCTGCTTCAGGTGCTCTTGTGACCCATAACCCTCTGTAGTACGGGTGTCTTTGATCTGGCCTCGACTTCAGGAAGTCTCCTTCTGTTCGGCTTCCCTCCGCTTGCGCCTGAACACAGGCCTCGGGTAGTTGCACGACTTCAGCTCTGCATTCACAGCAATTAGGCACACCTGGAAAGGCTGTTAACTCCTCCGAGTCTCTTCCAATGCAGCTACAACCAAACAGGGTTTGTGAGCACAGGACCAACTCAGAACCTGTAGGGGAAATCTGCTCTTCTCTTATTCCGGCGTCACTCAAGTGGTCACACTTCCCTGTGAACTGCCAGCCTCATGCTCTGCTTCTTCTTCTGCTACTCCTGCCGACCCTCCAGCCTGTGCTCCAGCTTCTGCTCTAGCTCTTTCCTACTTTAGCCTTTTATGCCTCTCAGATGGGGAAATTGGCTTCAAGTGCAGGCCCTTTGTGTTCATTGTCTGACCCTGTTAAAGGCTGTTAGGCCTGCATGCCTGTCAGTGGCCTCTGCATGCCTCTTCAGCCCACTTTTTTTGTCACAGTCCCTGAGGGATTCTGGGACATGAAGTCCATTTTTAAGGCAATTCGTTTTTTCCACTTTAGTACTTTTAAGGAGGCCCGGGGTTTAATTCCCTTAATATTTTTAGAAGAGGGCTTGTGGGGTTTAACCTTAGTTGAGATAGATGGTATAGAAAAGGCCACATTTTTCTGTCATTATTTTTGGTACACATTTGGCGTTTGGGAGGATATTTAATTTTAGGGGTACAAAAAAGTTCTTTGGATACAACACTTTGTTGGGTTACACCCTTGGAGTTTACCCTCCCATCCTTAGTAGGAGGTTGATGTCTCTCAAAATGACAATAAGCCAGTTCCTCCTTTAATCCAGTGGCAAGAGTATCCCTCTCCAAGGAAAAATACTGTGCCTCACCCTGCAAATTCTCCCCAGTACCCTGGGCCTGGTCTCCACCCAGGTGATCCTCCCACAGTACACCACCCCCAGGATTGGGATCAGGAAGCATCTGCCCTTTCCTGGCCACCTCAGAGGAAACTTTAGGAAGGGTATTGGTGTGGGATCCACAGGATTCTTCACATTATGCTGTGGATTATGGCACATGTCAAACAGAACTAAGGGTCAAGGCCTGGGGCCATTTCAACCCGTCTCTTTACATTCCGACATGCTTCATGCGCGTTAGACCGCGGGTGATAAGCGCAATGGAACTGTTGAGCTATTCCTAAAGCTTTGCACACTTCTCTAATAACCTGAGCAGTAAAATGGGTACCTCGGTTGCTGTCTGTACTGAGGACGTGGGTCCCGTGCCTGCTGGGCCTAGAGACCCAAGCTACTCCTCACTGATGAGCCCCAACAAGGGTGAAACATGTTTGGGGATGCTTGTGGTCTCGTGCAGAAGGGATGTGACCTAGCATTTCGGGCTGGACTGCCCCTTTTGGGGTGGGGCCAAGCCTGATTTGCATATGGTCTTTCCCCTTCTGTAATGGCTTGGCAGGCGAAGAACGATGGTCTGGAGGGTTGCCCCGAGCAATGCCAGTGGTTAAGATTCAGTCTAAACCTTCCAGCCATCACCTCTTTGTTTTTGCTTTGTACTGAGGGTCAATACAAACCGATATACAAACTCTGCTAACAACTTTTCAGCCAATGTTGTAAGGGTCCAGGTACAACGCTGCCAAGGGAGGTGCACATACCAGTTGCGCAAGTAACGTGGTGACGTCAAGGTTGACGTGGTGGGTGACTTCGGGGGTGGGGACATCATTGACCGTGTTGCTGCTTGTATAAGGGGACACAGAAGCAGGTTCAGCGTCAGAAGTACCAGGGTAGAACGCAAAAAAGGGTGGGTGCTTTGGGTGTAGTAAGGGGTAGTTGTATGGAGCAGGCGCTGGGTGGGGTTGCAAGGGGCCTTATGTGGAAAGATGGTTGGTGGGCTTTGTGCAATATGTGAACAGTAGAGAAGCCATTTTCTTATAGGCCCTGGTTAGGAAAGCACTTCTCGCAGACATGTATTCCTTCAACATTCTGCAGAAACAGTGTGCAGAAATGTTGCACGGCTGAAGTTTCCCAGGAGAATGCAGCCCCAGCTAAGCCATTCTAAGAGTAACCTTCGAGGCCAAGGAGCTAGGTACCTGGGTGCACGAGGAGAATTGCCAGAGACATAGAAATTAAATACAGTTAATTATTCTCCAGCCACGGTGTGGTATTGGTTTTTTCAGACTACACTTGACAGCAAGGTATGAGAAGGGAGCTGGGGAGCCAGCGTATTGGGGTAGGCGTTATAGGGCATGTGACAGGGAGTCAATCAGAAGAGAGAGTCTTTGGTGCCACTAGGGTACAACATTTTACAGTGTCCTTGCTGATGTCCGCGGGGCACATCATTGGTCAGACTCGGTGTGAATGTCTTGCCCCTTGCCATCTTATGCCATTTTGTATGTTGGGCACCAATGGCAAACGGATGTTTTTGACTGGCCAGCACAATCATGTAATTGAGGGGTGGTGTGGGAAGGTCTATGACGTCAAAAGGGGTGTTAATGTGATTTTTGCCAAAGAAACGTTCCACCCAATCAGGGTCACTTAACATATATATATATACATATAGGGGACTGACGCAGTTCCTCCAATCAGCTTCTGTGGCCTGTCCTAAAAAATATACTAAAATGTTGTATGATAATTCTGTAATGAGGGTATAAAATGTGTAGCTGCAGTGGGTGGCGTTGACAGCTCATTTCATTTAGTTCAGTACAACAGGGCTGTCTGAACCATGCTTCCAAGCTGTTTTGGGTCCAATAAATGTGCATTACTTCTTGCTTGGTCCACGCTCTTTTGCTTTTCTTCATGGGTATGGCTCCATCCAACCAGAAAATACATGAACCAGAACCAAACAATAAACACAATTCATGCAGGCGGGGAGCTATATAAAATCTGTCTGCACGTGCAAGAATGGACCTTTCAGTACAAGACGTGCAGACATCCTCGTAGGTACCGCTCTCCCAACGTTATATGTTGAACCTATGACACCATTTTCACAATAACCCTGAGCCAGAGAGGCTAAACCAGGAGCCATCCAATCTCGATGCAATAAAGTGATCATAGTATTTTTACCTGAGTGTGCTAAACCGTGAGCTTCACTGACCAGGTAGGGGAGGAATAACTTGGGTGTCACCAGTTGGCCATCTTGAGAGCGTCGGGGGAATCTACTCCTAGTTTACAATACTGTTGAGTTCAGGTCACCTTTTTGGCTTCTAAGGCTTGATCTTGGAGGATTGCCAGACTGGAAAGGGAAGTGATTGCTGACCGTGGAACTGCAACACCAACCAGAAATTCATTAGGAGCAAAAGGCCCATTTTAAGCTGCTGAACAAGCTGCACTGTCAGCTAATGTATTTCTGTGGGCTGTGAATGATTGGGGGATCATGCCCCTTGCATTTAACAATAGCTACAGCTGCGGGAAGTAACCCTGCATTCAATAAAGCTGATGGGTATTTTCCATTCAATATCGGGGTACCCATGGATGTTAAATATCCACGCTGATTCCAAATAACTCTGAAGTCGTGGACCACCCATTAGGATATCTGGAGTCGGTATGGATTGTAGTTGATCTATCTCGGGCCACAGCACAAGCACGGGTGAGAGCTATGAGTTCGGAAGCCTGTGCTGATTTTGCCATGCTCATCGATATGCTTCTAGAACAGCATAGGGGGTACATACAGAATACCCAGAGACCAATTCCCCAATATCTGGAACACATATACAAGACACCTCGACAAAAACAATCCGGTCAGGATTCAACAAAGATACATTGAATAAATCAACATAGGGTGGCAAGAGTGTTTCGCCAACATGCTGACAGTCATGTGACTCCCCAGGGAAGCAGGATTTAGGACTAAACGTCAATTCAAAGTTACATTGGCGGCAGATATAAGCAACTTTTCATTTCGGTTGAGGCAGGAATAGCTGTGTCTTCCCTTTAAGCAATAATGACAACACAGCATGGGGAACCGCAATCGTGGCAGGATGTCCCTGCACTAGGGAGTCAGTCTTTTCTATCAACAGGACAGTAGCGGCGACGGGTCGATTCCTGTAGCTACTGGATCTAAAGCTATGCTGGTTGGATATAGACTGGTATTTATCACTGTGTAACTGAATCAACACACCTTGATCGAACCCATTGCACTCATCGCAGAACAGCACAAAGGGCTTTCTGTAATCCAGCAAACCTAAAGACAAAGCCATTGCGAGTGCTTGCTTAATGGTTGTTAGGCAGAATCCTGTGCAGTTCCCTTGGGGACCACTGCAAGACTACAGGAGTAAGCAGTACACCCAATTGGTAGCAGTCTGCACCACCCATATTTACCTGGTAGCTGTGGCTGAGCAGTCAGACTTCTCTCAAGATGAGTAGGGCAGTATACAGAGGATACACAATAGGGCTAACAACCCAGTAGTACAAACAAACACTGACCAGAGCTTTGTATCAAAATTATATAATTATTTATTTAACACACACTTTAGAAAATACACTAGCACTATATAGTAAAGCAAGTTCAAACACACTCAGGAAAAGTATACACACCTCCCTTAATAATTATTAAACAAGTCTAAGTTAAAACACCACTATTTGTCAAAACAGATGTGAGCATGTAACTTAGATGGCACTCCAATAATTCAGTTAAAGGGAGAGAAAAAGAAAGGTCATGAAAATAAAACAGTTCCCAACTCTTTTATAAGACCACAGCAAGTTAGTGAAGGCAGAGTCTACTGTAGAGCCAAAGTTCATAGGCCAGGCCCAGTTTAAATGGAGCAAAGCAAAATGTGCCCAAGATCACACAGTTTAAAAAGCACTCAAGTCTTTGTGAAAATGTTCAAAAAAGGTTTGGGTTGAAGCAAAAGGTAAAGTTAGGAGGTCTGGAGCCAACCCAGTTGGAAAGCCAAGGATTTAAGGGTCACCTTTAGCAATCCGTAGAAAGGGAGGCCAGGTGGAACACAGTACCTTAAAGAGAGAGGAAGCTCCAGCGGTGGCAGTTGTTCCTGGCAGTGGATGCAAGTCGTGGTTTCGACCAGGGGAAGAGAAGATCTCATCGAGGAGGAAACTTGTAGTCGTTGCACTGCCCAGGGAAGAGACCAGCCGCGTAGTTCGTCGGTTAAAAGGTGTGTTCCTTTTATTTGCGGTCAAAGTGGTGAAGCTTGGCTATCCGGCCGCCGGGGTGCTTGGCACGGGCGATTCGACCAAAAGACGTCTTTGGAAGACGAAATGTCGAACTGGTTGATCCCACCAGCTCAGAGGGAGAAGACTCTTCCAGCAGAAGATCTCCTCTTGTCGTTGGGAAAGTGGTGAGGTCGTTGCAGCAGGGCTCCACCGGTGGCGTCGTCGTTGCAGATGGCTCAGCTTCTCCCCTCTTTGGATTTCTTCGGTCCTGTGGCGACTTCTGAAGTTCCAGTCCCAAAGGCCCTGCTTTTATGCAGAAAAACCCCCAATCAACAGCCTAGCTGTCACTCACACATGCTAAGTGGTGAGCCGGGCGGCTCACCACTGGGCCAATCAGAATAGAGTGCGACTTGGGTTGCTAAGGCAACGCAGTCCAGGGTGCCAATTCTCCCCACCCCACACATCCTGTGGAACCCAGACAGAGTGGCACCATTTGGAGGGCTTCTGTGGAGAAGCCCGCCAAAATGTGGAACAAAGAACTCGACCTTGGTTAGAGTTACAGAGACGGACACAAACGCCATTTTAGAAAAGAGTTCTGGCGAAAAGACCCAACCGGGGATTTAATATTAAATAAATAAACCGGTGGTATCTTTAACATTGCACCAAAAAGTGGTGCGTTTAAAACCAATGGGAAAATCCCATAGGAAATATTCCGGTGGAATATTTCGCGTGGTAACCACTGCCACTAGCCAGAAACTCGACAAGGGGGGACTGGACAGTGCCCCCTTGAAAACAGACCCAGGGGCAATCTAATTAACCCCTTCCAGTACTTCCACAATATGATGGTTTGTACTGGTTCTGTTCACAATTTTGGACTAGTAAGGTCAATGGTGACTTTACATGCCCTGAGAGACAGTAGTCAGTCCCAGCGTATGGAGTCTATGTTTGGGGGTCACTGACACCCCTGTGTTACTGCACTGAGGGTGCTGTGTAACACATACACTAAAACAGATGATACCCTATGGAGTAAAAAGAAACCCCATAGCCCATAAGCACATAACAAGTCAAAGACATATCCCAAATCATGTCTAAGAGTGGGAGGAAAAGAGTCTCACTCTTAGCAGGAGAAAAAAACAAACCCCAAAAATCCAGCAAAGCTGCTGGGGGACTCACTAGGTTTGGGAAATTAGCCTTATAAGATAATTCTCCCTAACAATGGTGACAAAGGCATCTCTTGCTTCCTGACACCATGCCAGAGGTTTTGGGGTTGAATCATGTGCGAGGTTCTGAAGGGCTTATCTATATATACATATCCCAGGACCCACTGTCTACAGTAATTGACCATCCTTACGGAACCCTCTCATCTGCTTTCTGGTCTGGGCCTTACGGACTTTCTGGATTGCTGCAATCTGATCCTGGGACAACAGTCTTTCTCCAGCAGAAATCTCATGGCCCAGGTATCGTACATGGTGTGGACACAACTGTAATTTTCTTAAGATGCCTTGTGACCCTTTTCAGCAAGCGCTTTCAACAGAATAAGAGAGTCGTCCTCAAAAACTTCCAAGGAGTGGGAGACTAGGAGCAAATAATCTATGTACTGCACCAGCACTGACCCGCCTGGAAACTGAACTGAACCAAGGTCTTTCTTTAAAATCTGTGAGAACAGGGTAGGGCTTTCTACATATCCCATTGGAAGCATAGTGAACGTATATTGAGTAGATGTTTGGGTAAATGCGAACAGTTACTGGCTGTCAGGATGTATGGATTTCTTCTTTTTTTTTTTTACAATTTTTATTATTCTAAACAAACAACACTCCAAACATTACAACCATTTAGGACGTTCGTAATCAATGTTAAAACATTAGATTATAAAATGCTCTCCTCCGTCCTCCCCCATCCCTCCCCAGTAACTCGAGCCGTCGTATCCGTGCCATCCACCTGAGCATCTTCAGGTGTCTAAATTATCATCAACTCATCCAAGTCTTCCGTTTCGTGTTTGGCCTGGTGGGAGTTTGACATCGAAGTCACCAATTGCCTCCAGGCTATCAGGGGACCCACCTCTTCCTCCCCCCCTCTAGTGACTGCTCCATACCATGCCGCAGTTTCTGCCTCAGCCCATTTCAGGAGGTCTGCCCACCACATCTCTACTCTAGGCCGGTGGGCCGCTTTCCAGCACATTGCAATTCTGCGCTTGGCCAAGATATAAGCCAGGTCTTTCATCTTGCTAATATGCTTTAGATTACATGGCCTAGGAAAGCTCCCAAGCATACATGCCCAAGCAGACCCCACGTCAAGCACCACCCCACTGCTGGCCATTCTTGTCTTCAGTTCTACCCAGAATCTATTCACTTCCGGGCAAGCTCAGAACATATGCAACAGCCCAGCCTCCTCCTCCCCGCACCTGGGGCATTTCTGTATAGCCGAGCCACCAAACCTGGCTATTCTGCCGGGTGTCAAATATGCTCTGTGGGTGACATTTAGCTGGATCTGCTGGAGTCTCGCATTCCGAACACCTTCTTGTGGTCCCTTTGGGCTATATCCCATTGTCCATCCGTCATGGGTTCCCCCACCTCCTCTGCCCAGTCATGCCTCAGTTGAAGCAGCTCCTTCCCCGCCTCCGTACTCAATAGCTCATATATCCAAGATATTTCGTGCCCGCCCTCCGAGACATTGTACATCATTTCTATGGTGGCATCAGGTTCTTCTGCAAGTACTGTTTCGGGCCATCTTTCCCTCACCCGTTTCATAATCCTGGAGTAAGTAATGTATTGGCCTTTATGCACCCCGGTCTCCTCCAGTAATCTCTGAAATCCTAATGCCTCCCCCTCCTGCCATATGTCTCCAAGGGTGGCCAGGCCCACAGGTTCCCAGTATCTGTGGACCGCTTTAATCGGTTGGGAGTCTCCCCCAAATAACACCACCAACAGGACCTGCTGAGAGAGCGGGTCCGGGTCACCCACAGTTTTCCATGCTCTACGCAAGACCTCCCAGCCCAGCACCAACAGTCTCCTCATCTACGACACTTTCGTTTTGTGCAGCCACACTGTCTCTTTTAGGAAGTATGGGGTAGAATCACCCTGCAAAAGCCGGGCTTCCGCTGAATCCTCTTCAGACAACCACCTAGCTACATATAGTAGCTGTCCCGCCAAGTAATACAATTCAAAATTCGGCAGGTTTATGCCCTCCTTATTACACGGGTTTTGTAATTTCCAAAGGGCCACCCTGTTCCTGGGATTGTGCCACATGAAGCCCCTGCACAGGCCATGAAGTCTGACAAAGAAACGTCTGGGGATCAAGTATGGGACATTTACAAAAAAGTGTAGCAGTCCGGGCAAATCCACCATCTTGAGCAATGCTGCTCTTCCCATCATGGCAAGGGGCAATCTGGACCAAAACACCATGCTATTTTTGATACCTTCAACTGCTTTCTCCATGTTGTATTTGTGCTCTACCTCTATCTTGTGGTATATGTTTATGCCTAGATATCGAAACGTCTCGGTCTGCCAGGGTATCTGCAGAATGGGCAGTTTTTCTAGTAGAATACTCTTGTATCTCCCCAAGGGGAACACGCTGGACTTCCCAGGGTTTACTGATATGCCCGAGAGGGTGGCATAGCGATCCATCACCTCCAACACATATTGCAGGTTCTCTTCCGGGAAGCGCAGGTAGAGGAGCATGTCATCGGCATACAGTGATATCAAGTGTGTGCTTTCTGCCATACGAATCCCCACCTCACCATATTGTTGCCTAAGGCAAATTGCTAATGGCTCCAATGCAAGAATATATAACATGGGCGACCAGGGCCATCCCTGTCTAGTCCCCCTACTGAGTCGCCATTTGTCTGAGATTATGGCGCTGGTTTTAACCCTTGCAATCGGGGAGCTGTATAACATCTTGACCCATCTAATGTACCCCAGCCCTATCCCGTACCCTTTCAGGGTTGCCATCAACCATGGCCACCTCACTGAGTCGAAGGCTTTGACCGCATCAAGCGACACAATGGCCAGCTTGCCCGGGTCTTTCTCTGTTTGATCAATAATATGATGTAGCCTCCTGTGATTGTCCGTGTTGTTTTTGCCGGGGACATAGCCTGTTTGGTCCGGGTGTATCAATCTGCCAATTACTCGCTTAAGCCTGTTGGCAAGCACCGCTGTGAGTATTTTGCTATCTTGGTTGAGCATCGATAAGGGCCTGTAGGACCCACAGTCCGCATTCGGCTTGCCCGGTTTCAAGATGATCACTGCTTCTCGAAGGGATTCTGGCAACTCCCCCTGTTCGTAGGCCTCATTGAACATGGCCAGCAGCGGCTGGAGTAACTCCTGCCTGTACGCTTTATAGAATTCGCTGGGTAACCCGTCCGACCCAGGCGCTTTACATGTGGGCAGGTGTTGGATCACTGTCTCCAGTTCGTCTGAGGTGATTGGGGCCTCTAAGTCTGCTCGTTCCAAGTCGTCTAAGGTGGGCAGACCTATATCTTCTAGTGTTTCCAGAATTTCTTGACCCATGTCTCCACCTGCGTCCTCATACAAGCGTTTATAATATCTAAGGGACTCTTCGTTTACACCTTCCTGGGTATTGCGGATCTGGCCTTCCTCATCCCTGACTTCTCTAATCACCGGTCGGGGTGTCTCATTTTTGTATAACCAGGCCAGCAGTCTGCCCGGCTTGTCTCCTCCCGCATGTTGCCTTTCTATATAGTTCTTCTAATTCAGCTTACATAACCTATCCCAGAGCTCGCTGCTAGCCTTTTGTAACTCCCTTGTCTTTGCACTGTATTCCCGGGTGCTCCCCCCCATCACATCAAATCCTCTAACTCTCTTTCCGTTTCCTGCAACTCTCGTTCTATACCCCCTTGGAGCCCCTTGGATTTTGATATAGCTACACGCACCACCACCTTGAATGCTTCCCATACTGTTCCCATTGATTGCACGCTGCTGGTATTAATGTCGAAATATCCATGATGGCCTCCCTTAGATCCTCTCGGAATCCTGGGTCCTGTAGGGCCTCAGCTCTGAGCCTCCACGTTGGGATACGCGCCCTACGGGGATGGTGCTGCCACTCCAAGACCAAAGGTGAATGGTCCGAAAGCACCCTGGCTTTATATTCTGTGCCCACCATTTCTCCCGCTATCTCGGCGGCAACGAACACATAATCCAGCCTAGTATGCAGATCATGCGGCGCTGCGTAATGCAAGTATTGCCTGTCTGTTGGGTGCAACCGTCTCCACACATCCTCCAGTTTGAGGTCTGTCAACAGTGTCCGCAACGCTTTGGCTGCTGGAGTGGGTTTTTCTAGCTTACTATCTGACCTATCTATCCCGGGGTTCAGGGTGCAATTAAAATAACCTCCCCACAATATTGCGCCACCTAACAGGGGGCTAATTTTACTATATAAAGACCTAAAGTAAGCTGCGGTATCCTGGTTAGGGGCATATAAGTTTATGATGTTCACTTCACTGTTCTCCAAGAGTACATATGCTGAGTATGTGGCTCCCATGACACTTCCCTTCCATTTTCTCCTAACCACCTCCAGTTTCTCTTTGGTGAGGTGGGTTTCCTGTATTAAGGCTATATCAATCCTCATCCTCTTCAGGTACATCATTACTTTATTAACTATTGAGGCCCCGCACGTTCCAGGTCACAACTCTGAGGTTACCCGACTCCATTGACTTGATGTCCTACCTCTCCCCTCCGCTTCCCATGTCGTTCCTGATGACTCGGTGTCTGGCTCACTTCCTTCCCAACCCGAACAACTTTCCCTTCCCCATCCACACCCATCCGGAGCACAACCCTTGCCCTCCCCCCTCCCTGCCCAACCCCAACAAATGCCCAGCTCCATCCCTGGATCTCAGGCCCACCTGCGTCTGGTCCCTCCTCGGAACACTGAGGACTAGGACCCCGCGGGGTGTCACTGGACTACTAGTGGCCTAACTAAGCGTATATGCTATGGGGGGTTCATTGGTTGTCTCCCGGGAGCTCCCGCTTATATAAATAAGATTATTCAGTTCAAACGGATCTTGCAAGCATGTACTTTCCAAACAGCACATTCCCTGGAAGCCTTATCTAATGCTATATTCTAGTCCCAGTGTCTTGCACTATGTCACCTTGGGTGCCACAGCCGCATGTTACTTATCTTCCTCGGCTCCTGTCTGGATACCCGATTCTTGGGGGCGGCTCTGCATATCAAGCCACTCCATGGCGTCCTCTGGCGTTTCAAGGAAACAAAGTTTTGTTCCTGTGGAACACCTTCAGTTTGGCCGGGTAAAGCAGCATATACCTGTGGCCTGTTTCCTGCAATCCTCTTTTCACCGCTCCGAAGTTCATTCTTCTGCGTTGCACATGCAAGGTGTAGTCTGGGTATGCGGTTATTTTCCCTGGCCCCCTTTCCATCGTTCCACCTTTCCGGAAGAATTTGAGTATTTTTTCTCGACCCCGGTAATTCAGGATCTTTGCAATCAATGGCCTGGGAGGGGTTCCTGGAGGCGGTTTCCTCGTCAAAGCCCAGTGCGCCCTTTCAACAGAAAACCCCTGGGTCAGTACCCCTCCAGTTATTTCCTGCAGTAACATGGTTGCTACGTATTCCGTTGGATTAGGCCCTTCAGTCCCTTCTGGCAATCCAACGATGCGGATGTTATTACGTCTGGCGCGTCCTTCTGCTTCTTCCGCTCTGCTTTCTAGGTTGTCCACCCGCTGCACAAGGGCATGAAGTTCCGATTTGTGGGCAGTGCATTCCGCCATGTTCTGGGCCATCTCCTTTTCCAGGTTTCCAGTGCGCTCCGCCAGTGTTCTCACATCTTGTCTAAGTAGGTTCACCTCTTCATGGACCGCCCCGACCGTAAGGTCCAGTGCCACCTTTAGTTCGTTCATGGCCAGCCCCAATTTAGTCTCCCAGGCAACTTTCAGGTCTGCAATCGCAGCTAGCACCTCCTGGATTGTGCCCAGAGCCTCTACAAACCCAGTGGTAGTTTTGTCCTTACTCCTGGCCCCTTCTGCCCCTGGCGATGTCTTGGCATAGTCATCCAGCGTGGGCTGCTTGCTCTTCGGTCTTACAGTTTTGTTAGACATCGTGCTGCACCAACTAGGTGTGGCCAGCACAGCAACTTCTCACTTCAAGGTCTGCGTAGTGTCGGACTGTTCCTGATGTTTAGGGCCCACTTCGACTGTATTGGGGGTATGTGCCTCCTGCCTGCTGCGCTCCTGGAATGGGCTGTGTCCTCCCACGTGCCTGGTCCCGCTCAGTATTATTCCACAGGCTTACGCTGTAATTCTCTGTCACTGGTGGTCGGGCGCATTCGCTGGTTCTACACACTTCTGCTCCGGGACCCGACAGGACCCCTCGGCCATTTGGCCCGCAGTAGTGTCTTTTACCGCCTTTGTCAAACCCTGAGCCGGCACAGGCTACCTTCTGTGTGCTCTCTGGAGTCCAGCATATGTCCTGGAGTGAGCTGCTTGTTCTGCCACGTTAAATTGGTAGCGGGGTCCTTCAGAACCTGGACCTCGTCCAGGCGGCTTGTTAATCCCTCTACTTTGCTTGGGTATTTGCGTGGGGGCCTTTAGCACCGTGTAGATGTCTCTAGCTCCGGTGCAACCCTCTTCCGAACTCGGGCCAAGGCGCTCAGGTTGCCCCTTTCTCCAACCTGTGTTCGACAGCGGCAACTGCTCAGCAGCTGCGGATGCTGCACTATGTAGGAGGCTCGTGCTCACATATGCATTCTAGGGCTGAATGTGCTTCCATTCGATCCTGTTATGTGTCGCCGAGGAGCCCAGCTGGGCGCAACCCACAGGGCGCTCCGACCATCCAATGGAGCCCCAGTGTCCGGAGAGGCCTCCGCTTCTGGCCTCCCTACACCATTCTCTGGTTTGTCAGGTCATGACACGGCCAGTCAGAGCCCCCGCTGTAGCCAGCTGTGCTTAGACCTCTCTGCGGTCGTCCTAGACTGATTCCGGCACTGTCCACTCGGCGGTCCGGGTCACTGTAGGGGCCGGCACCTCTTGACTTGTCCAGCACCCCCCCGAGCTCCGACACTGCGGGGGCCTCCGCTCCGTCGGGCGCTTCGAGATCCAACTGCAAAGCTCGGAGAGCACAGTGCCAGCCGCTTCGCCGCACCATGCTCAGTGGCGGCAGCTCCGCCAGGGGCGATCCGCTTCAGCCCCCAATAGTGTCCAGAAATCGATGTATGCAGGGAGCTCCTGTCGCTCCTATCCTCGTCTCGGGCCACGGTGTCCGTCTCTTGGTCCGACAGGCTCTCCCTGGCCGGGTCCTTATGTTGCTCACGGGCTGGGCTCCACACACCACACAAAGCCGTAGCAGGCTCAATCGCGGCTGCACCAACCTGCGTGTACGGCCGCGACACTGCAGCCAGTTTATGGCCCTTTGTCCTCGGTCCGCCATCTTGCCCGTCTCCCAATCCCGGGCGCCCAGCTTCTTTTCCGTGGCTGTGGCTTCTCTGGCTTGCCGCTGATCAGCCTCACGCGTCGCTCGATGCATGCACCGGGCATTCCTACATCTTTGGGTGTGCTGCCGGCATGCTATTTCGCCAGGAAACTTAGTTTTTTCAGAGGATCCGTGGAGGATCTATGGGAGCTCCTCGAGAGCACGTCCTCTCACGTAGCCATTTAGCCACGCCCCCCCCAGGATGTATGGATATGGAGAAATATGCTGAACACAAATCTACAACAGTGAAGGACTTGGCTGTGTAGGGAATACATGACAAAATGGTTGCCGGTTTAGGTGCAACAAGAAAAGCTGGCAACGCAGCTGCGTTAACTGTGCGTAAATCCTGAATGAAACGGTAAACCTCTTTACGTGGCTTCTTAATGGTCAAAATCGGAGTAGTACAGGGACCGCAGGTTGCTACAATAATACCTTGTTGGAAAAGGGATTCTATTACAGGGCGATTTATCTTCTTCAGCCTCTTGGGAAATAGGATACTGAGGTACATATGACAGGGGTATGACAGGATTTCGAGTAATTTTGACTGGTTTAGCATTAACCCTGTAACCAGTGTCATTTTCATGAGTTGCAATAATTTGACTGGGACTTGGTCCAATGTTTCCTATCGCAATGAGGTAGTATCGGCCCGGTTTAAATAGAGCAACGTGGCTCACGCAATAAATCTAATCCAAACAAATTCACAGGAGAACAGGGATTCAGCAAGAATTCATGTTGGTCAGAAATTGGACCCATCATGACCATGAGCTGAGTAGACACACAATGGTCCTCATTACAATGTTGCCGGTCTGGAAACAAGGGTGCCGGTAAGCTCACCGGCACCCTTGTTTCCGGACGGGCAAACTACGTGTTTGCCTGCCAGAGCCGCTGTGCCTGACAGGTCTGACCTTGCCGGGCGCAGAGGTCACGGTAGGCAAACCCTTTATGGAAGCACCAGCACCGTTAGCAATGATGCTGGTGCTTCCGTGTCCCCACTCCCATAGAGTCCTCTGGCACTCCTAGCTCCTAAATCTCAATTGTTGGAAGCTGTGGATGGTGGTCCAATTTAATTACTTAAGATATTGGACCTTTCGGCAGCGTTTGACCTGGTGGATCATTCCATCTTGACCACCAGGTTAAGGGATATCGCGCATTTTTCAGCCGAAGCCACCCAATGGGTCTCAACATTCCTGAGTGGCAGACTGGTCAGAGTAGCAAGTGAGTTAGCCAAATCAAGACCTATGCTGCTGCTTTATGGGGTCCCACAGGGAGAGTGCGTGTCACCATGTTTTTATAACATCTTTATGATCCCCTTTTTCCACATGTTGGAACAAGAGGGGATTCGGTTTGCCAACTATGCGGATGATACGCAGTGTGTTATTCCCATTACAGGATCTCATGATATTGATGAATTGTACATCAATAAAGTATATCTGGCCATACAAAGATGGATGGTCATGAATGGATTGGCTCTGAATAGTGCTAAGACGGAGCTTTTGACTCTGGGCTCTGACTCCAAATTGGCTAAACTCGATCCTATGTATTCCAGTTTTAACATGGACCAATGTAATATCATGGTCCAAAGTACAGTAAAGACTTAAGGTGTTTTATTGGACAAAAACTTGAATATGAAGGCCCAAATTAGCAGCCTAGTCTCTACTTCTTCCTATTATATTAAACTTCTACGCCATCTCCACCCTCTAATTTCCGGAAAGAAACTCCAGCAAGAGCCAACATAGGCTCTAAGATAGACTACTGTTGTAGTCTCTTAGCTGGCGCCACCGAAACGGATCTTCGCCGTCTCCAGGTGATCCAGAATGGGGCCGTAAGAGCTTTGAAAAGACTGAATAGCAGAGATCACGTCTCGGATGCAAGACAGCGTCCGCACTGGCTCCCTGTGCAAGCCAGAGCAGAGCAAGCCAGAGCTACTACGCTTTAGGCTACTATTAATTACCCAGAAATGCATTGTGGGGCATATGTCATTATATATACTGGATACTGTGGAAAAAAACACAATCCCAGATCCTTAAGATCTGATAACTCAAACATTCTCAAAACCACTTGCTGCAAAACCAACAAAGTGAAATATAGCATCTCCACCCACATGGAATGCCTTGCCCCGGATCTCAGAATCATTGAGTCAACCGGCATGTTTAAGAAAAAACTCAAAACTTTTTTATTCAGTTAGTTTCACTATATCGTCTACATCATTCAGGTTTCCGCTGAGGTTGCTTTTTGTATTTCACTCTGTACTGTCTTGTTCTTTATGTCCTGCACCCTTAAGCCCTTGGGTACCGGGAGCGCATTTCAAGTTTATAAACATAAACATAAACTGGAGGAAGCAGCAGAGGACTTTGTATGGGTTTTTCCACTCCCCCTCCTCTGCTCCCTCCTCTGACGCCAAGAAGCAGTGACGTCGAAGTCAGGACACCTGGAAGTGTCTTTTCAACAACCCGTGGATCCTATCTGTAGTCTCCACAGGCTTCAGTCTTCCTCTTCCTTTCCCTCTACCATCCTCTTGGTCAGATCGAGTCCCTGGTCCTTTTAGAGAGGGTCCTTTCGCTCTTAGAGATGCAGGAGATGGAACCGGTTCCTCTTTCAGACAGGGGCTCCGGGTACTATCCAGGATTTTTGTGGTACCCAAGAACAACCAGGCTGGCCTAAGGGTTTTTCTGGACCTGTCATTTCTGGATCTGTCTTTACCGTTAGAACGCTTCAAGATGATTAATCCTGTGCACATAGCCGAGTCTCTGTGTGCATGGGACTGGATGTGTTCTCTGGACCTCAAGGATGCTTACCTGCATGTACCCATGTACCAACCGCGTCAGAAGTTTCTGTGGTTCATGATCATGTCATACATTTTACAGTACTAGGTGCTGCCTTTTGGCCTGAGGTCAGCACCTCGTATCTTCAAGAAGTTGATGAACGCAGTGGTGGGCCTTTTCCATTTGGAAGGCCATCTATACTCTTATTTGGATGACTGGCTGGTGAGGGAGGGGTCACCCAAGGGGATGTTGCACTCCTGCCAGAAATTGGCGGATATCCTTCATCAGGTGGGGTTCTCCCTCAACCAAAGGAAGTCAGTTGTGCCCATCCCAGGATCTAAGGATGCGTTGGAACATGACCATTCACCAGGTGTTCCCCATGCCCGAGAGGATACTGTCCCTCCGCAAGGTGGCAGGGCCCTTTCTGGCCAACTCGACCACCTTGGCAAGGTGGTTCTAGCACCTTCTGGGCCCGATGGCCTCCTGCATGCTTACTGTGAAGCACACTCCCCACAAGATGAGGCACCTCCAGCTCCACCTGGCAGCCAATTGGGATAAGTAGATGGGGTCTCAGTCGGACAGGACCCCCAATACCACTGCTCCTACTGCCCGATCTTCGCTGGTGAATGATGGATGGCAATGTTTCAGTGGTAGCTCCCTTCACCTGGCCGGAGCCTACCCTGGTGGTGACAAAGGACTCCTCTCTTTCGGGCTGGGAGGCTACCCTGGAGGGCTAAGTGATTCGTGGTGCATGGTCCAGGACAGAAGCCCTCCTGCATATCATTCTGCTCGAGCTCAGGGCAGTGGTCCTGGCCCTTAAGGCATTTCTGCCCCTCATCAGGGACAGGTTTGTTCTGGTCAGGACGGACAACCCTACTACAATGTTTTACCTGAACAAGCAGGGTGGCACCCTGCTCCCTCCTTCTCTGTCGGGAGGCGGTATTGATCTAGCAATGGGCCCTGACGGAAGGGGTTTGGATTTCTGCGGTCCAACTACCGGGGAACAGCAATGCAGAAGCAGCCCAACTGAGCAGCCTTGGGTTCAACACCTATGAGTGGGAGTTGCACACTGACTCCTTGTTGCCCCTGTTCCAGCGTTGGGGGTTCGTGGACCAGGACTTGTTTGCATCCCCCCCCACTAATGCCAAGTGCCCCCAGTTTGCTTGGACAGTTCGGGAATCACCTTCCAGATCTGTTGGCAAGGCTGCATGTGCTATGCTTTCTCACCCACCCCTCTGCTCCAACGGACACGTTCTGGGCTTCGGTGGGTTGCAGCCTCGGATCTACGTGATTTGACCGCGGCTGATTTTGCCGCTGCCGGAAAGTTTGAATGAGAAAGCTGCGAACCACCAAAAGTGTGCACCTTTCTCATGCGAGCACACGTACATACCCACACCCCCACCCACACCTACAACACCCCTTCCCAGCCACACCCTCAACACACCCCCACCCACACACCAAACATAAACAAACCCCACTTACCTTTTTCTTCACGCTGAGTCCCTGCGGCGCCAGTTCCCTTTCACTTCCGTGATCGGGAACCGGTGCCGCAGGGTCTTTCTTTTTTTTTTTTACGGAGGCTGCAGGGGTTTCCCCCGCAACCCCCACTCACTAACTGGTATAGTGAGCGGGGTACTGCGGGGGACACCCCCGCAGCCCGTGTTTTTTTTTATTTCTTTTTTTTTTTCACGGGTGTGCTGCGGGAGTGTCCCTCGTAACACCCCGCTCACTATACCACACAGTATAGTGAGCGGGGTGTTGCTGGGGACACCCCCACTTTCTTTTTATTTCTTTATTTTTTCTTACCTGCAATGCTACCACCAAAGGTTTGAACTTTTGTTGTTTAGATACAATCTTTTTAAACAATACCACAGCCTCATCCTGGTTGCCCCCCACTGTCCTTTGAGACCCTGGTTTTCGTATCTGCTGCAGTTGTGCTCTCAGGCTCCCTTCCACCTTCCGATCCCCAGCAGGGGCTTCGTGACGCAGCAGGACGGGGCAGCAGAACATTTCGGATCCGGAACCAACCAGGCGCTGGCGGCCTTGTTCCTCACCAGCTGAGGCTTCAACATGTTCAATTTTCAGATGACAACTGAGATATCATTCAGCAGGCCAGGAGGCCCTCGACCCGGTCCCAGTATAAGAGCAAATGGACTAGGCTCTGGACCCCTTCCCCCTCCACCAGTCCTCTGGATGACGTTCTGGCTTTTTCAGCATACCTGGCTCATTCTGGAGTTCAGGTAGATATGTGCCGCACTTGTCTGGCGGCCATTGGGGCTTACAGGAATTGCCCTGAGCATGGGTTTTCTGCGGCATACCCAGTGGTTAAGGCCCACCTTAAGGAGTTGTCTAGGCTTTTTACTCCGGTGCATAGGCCGCATCCGGTCTGCGACCTCAGTGTGGTTCTTGCAGATTTGCAATGCATGCCTTACGAGCTGATGACCTATGTGGAAATCCGCTTGGTAACACTAAAGACAGTTTTACTGGTGGCTTTTACCTCTGTACGCAGGGTTAGTGAGCTGCAGGCGGTGTCTTTGTGCAAGCCCTTCACCATGTTTTACAACGACAAGATCATCGTGCGCTCTCACCCAAACTTCTTGCCCAAGGTGGCCTCTCCATTTCATTTGAATAAAGAGATCTGCCCGCCGGTGTTCTTTCCGAACCCGCAGTCTGAGGCAGAGAGGACCCCACCTTCCTTAGACCTCAAAGGGTCCTCAAATCTCTCTGACTAAATCCTTCAGGAAGTCTGAGGCATTGTTCCTGACTTTTGGGGGCTCTTCCCCCGGCTCTCAGGCTTCCATTGCCCGTTGGATCTTTAAGGCCATTTTGCAGGCATACACAGCCATGCACAAACCTGTTCTTGAAGGGGTTCATGCCTATGCAGTCCGAGCCAATGCCACTGCGTTTCAGAGATATGCTCTTGGGATGTCATCAGCAAGGCGGCTACTTGGCCTTCTGTAAACACTACTCACTGGACACCAGCTCCAGACGCGATGCAGATTTTTGTCAGGCGGTTCTGAAGAACCTTTTTGCTTCGTCCTAGATATGACGCAGGTTTCACAGCTACACCCTATGTTCTTGTTCGGTGGAACCACCCACAAGGATGGAGGAAAGGGGATGACACAAATGAGTAAGTAAAGTTACTCACAATAGTGACTAGAGTACTCATAGTCCTCAGTCCCCTTTTCCTCCATACGTCCCACCCGCCTTCCCCCACTAGTATGCCAACGGCTAATATGTACTAAGACTAGCCAGGTATCTAAGCGTCCGATGGGTTCAAAGGGGACTGAGGTGAGGCGCCGGAGGGCGGGACTTCTGCGGGGCGTTCACACGCCCGAGGCTGCACCCCGACACGCTATACTAAATTCATAGGGGATGCTCAATTTTTCGCTGCCATAGGTTCTGGTTCTGTCCCAATGTTTTGGGACGCCCACAAGGATGGAGAAAAGGGGACTAAGGACTATGAGTACTCTAGTCACTACAGTGAGTAACTTTAATTTCCTTTCCATCCTCTTGCTACTGCCTAAATTCCTTCAGATACATTAGGTTGCAAACCCATAACAAAATAAGCCACCACGACTTAAGGCGTTATAAGGGCTGCATCAACAATCCCAGAGTATTGTTCAAAGAATTGTTTCAAACGCTCCAGATATTCCACACAGTTTTCTCCTTTGGCTTGCTTGCATACGTTAATTTTAGACCAATCAGTCTTTTGAGGACACATTTCATTGATAATTTGTACCAGTCTATCAGTAAATGTTTTCAGATCCCTACAGGTGGCAGGTTCTTCAGCTGGCCAATTGTTACGCACTTTGAGCAAGGTACATTTATTTATGGGCAGCACTGCTCACAACAATGTATTAAAATCTAAACAAGTGGGGTGTGAGGCGGGTCAGAAGAACAAGGACTTGTGTTTTCCATCTCAATGTTTTATTGTATTAAGCAAAAAGTGAAAACTCCTAACTTGCCCTAAGCTAAGATTGTTCCCTACCTAACAAAGCTAACTAAGGTGCTTGTCACTCATCAGTGAGAGTCCCAAACCAAGTTCTGTCCACTGTCTAAACTAGCATATCCTGACCCTACCACTATAAGAACCACTAGGGCACAGGAGAATGTTTCCCTTCTCCTGTGAGCTGGTTTCTCACCAATTTATTTTTAAATATGTTTATTAAGTACATTGACTTACAGCATACATATATCAATTTGCAGTGTACACATGTTCAAAGTAGGTGCATCAATTAGTCAACTCAATAAAAATAGTATAAGGTAGCATATAGTGACCACAATTTGTACCATAACAAACAAATAACAGCCCAGTAGGGGCAAGAAGCTCGGGCAACCTTCATGTCATTGAGAATAGGACAGTGTGCAGTTGGGTTAGCGAGATCTATCTATGTAGGTAGTTCGGGTTCCCAAGGTTTATGGGCTAAGTAGGGGTCCCAAACATCCACTGTTGCATCTGCATATTACAGCACAGACTATGAAGAAAAGGGAGGAGATAGGAGATAGAAGAGGAAGAAGAGACAAGGAGGGAGAGAGAGAGGAAGAAGGGGAAAGAAGATACAGATATGTATCAGTTTTCACAGTGGTTTATCGTCTGATGGGTGGAGCATTGCCAGAATGAGGGTGCCCCAGGCCTCAACGTTTACAGCGGGCTCACGGGCATCAATATCTAGGGCTCTGCACCAAGCCGTTGTTTCGGCTCTGCACCTGCGCTCAAAATACTGTACCATTTACTGTATTTGGGCCCTTGTTCATGACATTGCAATAAATCTCTTGGCCACAACGCATGCACATGCATCATAAGATGAGGAATACGTGGGAGGAACATCCAATCAAAAGAACGTTACCACGGGTATCTAACTTGTTCTTCTTAGGGTTTGTTCAGATTTTGGGCCCCATTACGAGTCAGGCGGTATTCCGGCAGTACCTCCACCGTGGCAGAATTAGCATTACTGCCGTGTGTACCAGCGGAATTTACGTCGAATTACAACCTGTTGGGTGCTCGTACACACCAATGGCGGTAACAGTAATTCCGCCTACTGCAGTTACCGCCAAACAACCCGTTCCCGCCACGGCAGTCAGCGGAATTACTGCTGGCGGAATTTCCGCTGGCAGAAATTCATCGTAATATAAGGAAGCACTGTGGTGGCCATTTTGGAAATCACAAGCCATCGAATATCTCGAGAAAGGAGTGGCATCCAGACACCCAGCCAATGCCAAACAGGCCCACAGGAAAGGGCAGAGGCAGGGTGCCCAATATGAGGCAGCGGAAGCCCAAATTCACGGAACAGGAGCTCACTGTGTTGGCAGAGCAAGTGGTGCCCACTCTGAGGAGCTGTATGGGGCATCACACAGGAAGACCAGCCAACAGCGCAAGAACAATGTATGGGCAGAAATCCGGGACAAGGTAGTGGCCATAGGGCACGTCTAACGTGAGGTGGAGGACTTGAAGAAGAGGTGGAATGACCTCAAGGCCAGGGTCAGGAGCCTCAACTCCATCCACCGCCGGGAGACAGCTGCCACTGGAGGCGGGTCAGTGGAACCCTTGCAACTGACACCATGGGAGGACATGGGATCGAGGGAGTGGGCACTGCCAAGATAGGAGCCAGCAGCCAAGCTGAATCTGGTGATTACCACAGTGACATATGCTCCTACAAATAGAAAACCCGGCAGGCATCCACGAACACCCACACTGCCATGCTAGCAAGCAACGTGAACCCCAGCACGTAATCCCCATCCATGTGAGGCATCAGGCCACAAAGACATTAACCAGTGGCCACAGGACCCTTCTGACATGACACCCATGCACAGTCAACCTAGCCACCATGCAACCATACAACCTGTCCCTCCCCATGTACGCACAACTGTGGATAGTTGCGTCACAGCCACTAGCCCCTCAACAAGTTATGTTATTTGACATTTATATAGTGCCTTATGTATCATTGGTATGATCTCAAAGCGCTGGTAGGTTGAATGCCCTCGGGAACCGCAGTTCAGTCAGTAGAGAGAGAGAGTGTGGTATGGTGCGTGTGTGCACCGGATATGTGTGCAGCTGGTGTGGTAGCATGATAGCTGCTTCTTAGCGGTTGGTGTGATGCTGAGGAAATCAGTTGGATGTGTTCAGTCTGGAGGGTGGACACCCAGATTGAGTTCTGGCTGCATTAGGCCTGAGGAGACGCTTAAGCTAGCTGTAAAGTGCTCAGCTAGCTGTGTTTTATTAGGAATATGTGGAGTTTGTGAGGTCATGTCATTATGAGAACAGCTAGACCGAATGTGTCATAGTACAGCTGTGTTCTAGTTGAATGATGGTGTATAAGGGAGAATAAGCATAGTAGTGTTATATGGTGGTTATCAGTAAAGCGCCTGCGATCAAGCACAAGAGCAGGACAGGGGGCGTACAGTAGGCACAATTTCTAAGTTCAACAATAAGAGTGAGACATAATATCATTCACAAGTCTATCTAAGTGTTAGATATGCTATCATTCACAGTTCCATCTAAGTGAGGGATATGCTACAATCACAGTTTTATCTGGATAAGGCACATGCTATCATCCACCATTCCATCTAAGTGTGGCGCATGCTACCATTCGCAATTCCATCCAAGTGTGGGACATGATATCATTCACAATGTCAACTAAGTGAGGCATATGCTACAATCATATTCTATCTTGATGAGGCACAATGCTATCATTAACAATTCCATCTAAGAGGGGCACATGCTTTCATTTACAATTCCAACTAAGTGAGCTATATGCTATTGATCATAATTCTAACTAGATAAGGCACATGCTATCATTTGCAATTTCATCTAAGTGTGGTTCATGCTATCATTCACAATTCAATCAAAGTGTGGCACGTGCTATCATTCACAATTCCTTTCAGGTGTGGCACATGCTATTCTTCACAATTCTATCCAAGTGTGGCACATGCTATCGTTCGCAATTCTATCTATCATTTACAGTACCAACTAAATGAGGGATATACTACCAATCATAGTTATGTCTAGATGAGGTACATGCTATCATTTACAATTCAATCTAAGTGTGGGACATGCTATCATTCATGATTCCATCTAAGTGTGACTCTTGGTAACATTGTTGCACCTGTCTTAGTGTGGGGCTGACTAATCTTCATCATTGTCTCTCGGAGTGGCACAAGTTAACATTGGTAAGTATGTTAGTATGCTATGCAGGACAACATTTTACAGTACGGCCTTGAATGGATTTAGCTTGGTGGTCAAATCTCTCTAGGTGTGCATGGTGTGAGTCTATGGCAGTTTACGTTAAGGGAAGGTAAGGTAGAGTGGCAGGGGCTTTCTGGAGTAGAGTAATTGCTCTACACCCCACCCATGCCACACTTACAGTTGTGTTGGTGTCTGTTCACTGCTGGCTTCCCCTGCGGACACCTGCAGACACTTTCTGGAGCCGCCATTGCAGGAGCCGCCCTTTGCCTTGGGGTCCTTAGCCGCAGGGGCTGCCAGGCAGAGGGCTGCCCTGGGAAGGTCAGTTATGACCAGGTGAATGTAAGAATCAGGGCGGGTTGGAGGGGGGAGGGTGGTACTGGGAAAAGGCCAGACACAAACAAAGGACTACACCCCACAGACTGCACCCTTTGGATGCAGCCCAGCACAGAAAAACGGCCTCTGAAGCCAAAACAAACACTAAACAGACATCAGATTAGCACATAGTGCTCACCAAAAAATATAAATACATAAATGGTTAAGTAAATAAATAAATAATAAAATGTGAAGAAAAAAATAAAAATATAATTTGAAAAAAACACTCAGACCACTCCAAAAGAGTGCATAAGGCAGGCGAAAAACGGATTACAATCATTGTGAAACTACTCACTCAAAATCAACCAGCCCCTAAGGTTGATTTCAGACTGGTGTCCCTGCCACATCCTTCCACATGGCTGTCCACAAAGCAAATGGGAAATGGCTGCTGAAGCCAAGCCACAAACACACACAAACACACATGACTTTTCCAACCATGTACATACACATTGAGGAGTACACATCTGATAACATGGCCACCTGACACACACACACAACCAGATGCACTGCAACCACCTGACTGCACCACCGGATACCTGTCACCAACAGTCCTGACGCACCACTGAACAGGACAGCCTGTGGCTCAACACATCCCAGGGATGCACCACCAAATTCAGCTGGCCAACCCACACCTGGTCGTCCAGACGCAATGTATGCCATGTACACAGTGGCAGACACATGATGCCAGCCCCCCCGCACCCTTCCAGGAGGTCCACCACAAAGTGACGACAAAGTACAAGTGACAGTTGATTTGCCAAGCACCTCATCACCAATGTGGTAACGCACATGTCAATTTGTCCCAACAGGAACACAAGATACCCAGGAAAGGACCGAGAAGGCTGGCACCTCCATGTTACCAGCACCAACCACTGCCAGCAAGCAGCCAGGCCAAGGCAGTTGGGGGAGTGTACCACCCAAAAAAAGGCACCAGGCCACCCCAGCCACCTACAGCCACTCCGGCAGGCCAGACGGACACGCCATACAGTGCCACCACATACCCCAATTGAGCAATCTGTGACAACAGAAACAAGCCAGGACACGACCACAGTGGGTCCGACTGTGGACGCACAGGTGGGTCACAGTGTGGATGACAGCCTGCAATCAGAGCAGGCAACTGCAGGCACAGTAGACGAGCAGTATGAGGGTGCCTCTCCTGCATCCAGCCAGCTACATTCCCCATCTGCCAATTTCCGCCTCAGTCCTCCCCCCTGCGCAGCCTCTCCCACCGCACGCACCACCATCCAATCGTAATTCCACCTGTGCCGTGCGTTATGCGGAGGACTCATCTGACAAGCAGGCCAGGAATGTTCGCTGTCGAGGGGAGCATGAGGAGCATGACGAGGACATTCACCATGGTCAGTGCCTGTACCCACACTCCAAGCCATCTGGGACTGTCCGGACCGGATGGAACAGAGGCAGGCGGAAATGTGCGCCATCACACAGGAACAATTTGCGCATGATGAAGCAATGCGTGACTGCATCCAGGGGGCCTCGAGACGGTTGTCGAGATCAATCGACCGCCTCTGCAGGAGCACAGTGACATGCAATGCAAGCCTGTGCCTCACAAGCCAGAGAGCGCAGTAGCTGGATAAGCAAATGTCCTAATCTCATGAGTGCATGGCCAGAGCCATGCATCTCCGCATGGACCATCTATGGGGGAGCATGCAGGAGAGCTCACAGTCTGCTACCCCTACTGAGGGGTCATTGGCGAGTGCCCCGCCCAGGCATTCACAACGGCGTGCCTCAAATGCTGCCAAGCCTGCGGACAAGGGGGATAAGCGCAAGCGTTAATGGGAGTAGTACTTGCTGTTGGGGATGGGGGCGGGAGATGGGAGTAGGTGTTGGGGATGGGGTTTCCTTGTTTCCAGAAATAAACGCACTTGAATCGTGATCATGTATGGGCCTCATGTCTCTAGAGTGTCAAGGAGCCTGCGATCCTTGATCTCTTACGGTCCAGGTCACCCCTCGCTCCAGCACCCCATCCGGTCACGATGTAGTATGGCAAGAAAAATCACCCCTGGTCCCCAGTCTGTGGATTAAACACAGCCATAGACGGGAAATACTCTTCCAACACCACAGAGTAGAGGGGCCACCCACTGGGTTAACGTGTTATTTGAACAGTGCAAGCACTGACGTGGATGCCCGGGTGAAATGGTGAGGTCAGAGTAGTAGGCAGCAGCAAGAGAATGGAGGAGAAAAAAGGACCAGGGTAGTAGGAAGGTCCAGAAGGAAGGACAAAAGAAGGAACAAAAAACAGGATCAAGGCAGGTCACAGGCACAGAGTATGAGGATCCTAAAAGCGTCTACTTCACACAGGGAAGGGAAGAATTGCAACGCGTGGACAAGGGCATCATGCTGCCAGAAATATCCCTACTTCCAACCATGGCAACCACAAAAAGCCATGTGAACCACGCAAGCGCGGAAACCGGCTGCCGGTCTCCTGCGCATGCGCATAGAATGCAGAATGGTGGTCCTCATGAGAAACCGGTCCTGGAAGCACCAGCGGGCCCTCCATGGCAGGTAAGAACGACGCTGCAGAGCGAGCGTCGTCATCACATAGAGTAAAAAAGAAAAATTCCATGAGCTCCTGGCGGACCATCTGACCCAGTGAGGCCTGCTGGAGAAAGAATTTGATCTTCAGACTTTAAGCGGCAAGGGGTTTTCCCCAACAGTTTTGATCTGTATCCAGAAGTCTTAGAACTGTTATGAAGAAACCTATTTCATTTTGCGTTCTGTCTTTGTGGACCCCATGTGACTGTAACTGCACATGTAGTATATAGATAGTATGACCGAAACACCCCTGCCGACACCTATATTTTACATTAGACGTAAACATCTTACAGTGCACTGGAGCAACCACTAGCTGCCGAGATATGCATAACACAATCTTCAGAAAGACTATTAGTGCGTAAGTAACGTTTGTTAAATATATCATGATACATGACTTTACAAATGTTGCTCCCAAAAAAAGTAGTGACAATATGTCACATTTTATTTAGCACTTAAATTGATTATAAAATGCTGTATCCTGGAAGTTGGAGCTTTACAGTATCTTCTACTTGAGAAAATATGTTATTGCATGAGATATGGAATAGCATGGGACTGAAAGAGACATTCATGCCAATGTTAGCTATTAGAAATGAATACCATTTATCATTTACTGGTTTGAATATTCCTTGAGCCTGTGAAAGATCGATCTCCATTTCTCTGAGGGCACTATGGAAATGTCTCTTCCCCTGGTTTGACACCTTACCAAAACCCAATAAATAATATACAGGAAGAAAGGATTAGGGTTCTGAAATTAGCCCGTTCATTGCATTTACTCTCAGGAGTTAATGGTATGTACATGCTACGAATGTGAAGAGTCTGTTTTAAAGCAAGTAGAATAGTACCCATCTTGCCAGATTATAAATCACATTTTGGGGAAAACTGTATATTTGAGGGCCTAGGGAATTACCTTGCTAGATTATTTTTCTGCACCTATAATTTTAAAATACCTTTTCAATTATTATTCTGATGTAGTAGTTATAATTAATAATTAAGACTGGTGAAATCTAATAAATGATACAATATCAAAAGATCCTACCTGCCAGAAATGTAAATCCCGTCAAACTGACGTAGCCCTTCATTCCATGGTTGATAAATGGAGAATTATTTTGTTGTGAAGTGCGACCAAATAATGTGATGTAATACGTTAATGATTGAAACACTTGTTTCAGGAGATATGTGTGCTCCTTCCTCCTTGTTTTTCTTTCCTTGTATGCTGAAGCTGTGCTATGTGGACAAATGCAATAACAGAAATAAAAAACACTTTAAAAAAAGCTGTTAATGAGTCGCTGGGTTATGCTTAGTGAGATACGTTGATATGCAAATGCTTTGTATCGACAGGAGAATCAGAGTGCTAACACTACGAAATTAATGTTCTTTTCCGTTTTAGGGCCTGCGATTTTAGAAGACGTGCTGATAGAAGTTTTTCGCACTTTATATACACAGTGCAGAGCAGAGCTGGAACTCAATGTACAAGCCCCCTTCAGTAAAGACCCCACGCAGCTAAGCAGGTATCTTTCTGGAAATGTGATCACAGCTTTTAGTTTTGTCTCTTGAAATGACTACTGTCTTTCTACAGTATTTCATATGAAGAAATAAGCATTCAGTGTTTGGAGAGCTTCTTATCTTAGCTTGAGCAAACATTAAACATTAGTTTGTTTTTTTGCAGGATATGATATTGAACTATAATTGGGGACACTATACTGCGCTGTCTCCAGGACATACGAAAAGCCCTTTGGCTGTAGAAAAATATTGACTTCTTAGAAGAAAAGCCATTGACACAAGCAAAGTTAAAATGTTATTTGTTGCCATCATAGTGTGCCGTTGAAAAATATAAATTACTGTTAGCTCAGTGAGCGTTATGACCCGACAGGCATGGTCTTATTGCCAGTCTAAACAACCATTGGAAAAGCCAGCCGTTTTGGGTTTGTTAAAGGGAGCTCCTTTAGCTGTGCAGCCTGCCTCCAGCATCCCAGGCAAAGAGACAAGAAAGGCAGGCAGAACGGCCAAAGGGGCTGTGCTATGAGAGAGGAGTTCAGTATCCACGTGCTTCCACAGCCTCCACTCAGCTCATGTTCAGTGTGTGCGGTCTGTTGCATGCTGCATTCCATATGACATTACAGTATCCTTGGCACCCTCTGGTGCTAGATTACCACCAGTAATGGTGATGATGTGCCAATTATGATTTGAACCAAATTGCAGTACGAAAGCACAGTGTCTATTGTTAAAAGGTGTGTACTCTCATTAGGCAACAATGCTGCATATGAGCTGGATAGCTTTGGCTCTAAAGCACCAACTATGAGCCAAATATATGTACCATTATTACGAGACAAACCTAATTGTAGCACTAAAGGTCCACTAAATGTGATGCCAAAGTACCACGTGTGATTTATAACTAATTGTGGCACTAAATCGCTACCTGAGCCAAGCCTATGCACCCTCACTATAAACAAAATCTAATTTTGGCATCAAAGTGACAGCTACCGCTCACAACTAATGTGACCATAACTGGCATTGGTTAAAACTGGTTGCCAATATTCAGTGATAGCCCGCTATTTTTTGTGATAATCTGTGATGGTCATTTATGGTTGTGTTGAAGAAGACCATAGTGCCCCTCCACTGCCTGACGCAACAATTACTGTACCAATACAAATAATACCAAATGCCTGACCATAAAATTGCAGTTCAATTTAGCCACAGGGAGGTACAGCCAAATTTCACCCAGGATCTGTTTCCGACCTGCCAACCTTCACCACTACACATCCATAGCTTTCATTATGACTCACTTTTATGTGGCATTTCAGTTAAAGTGGACCTTAAATGATCTAAACATTGGTAATATCTCAAATATCCTTATAAAATGAAGGATTAGAAATAATGGGGCAAAATAACAAAATAAATCTGTTAATTGTAAAGTTTGCAAATGCAGTTAAAGTCCAGTACACGCACACACGTTTTCTTATTGATAATTTCACACTTTTTTCACGTATATGCAGAAAGAGTGGCGATTGTGGTGATTGCCTGCCTCAGTTGTACTAGATCCCGGCAGCTTTCACATGCCCATATATTAGTTTGTGAGCCAGTGAGACTACATTACAGATAAGTAGCAAATCCTGGCTCCTCCTGCGCTGAATGCCGCTCAGAAGAGTAAAAATGAAGGCGTTCCTTAAGAGTGTGCAGGGGATGGGAGGACCGCAATTTTGGGTCCTTTCATTTTTCGTGCCATACATATGTTGCCATCATATTGCCAAAAGGTCTAAAATCTTGTAGAGGTGCCCTTTTAAGGTTGTCATCAGGATTTCATTCTCAATAGGCATAGATTGAAACCTACGTCTACTTGTGACCATTTAAAAACAATACTGTCACAGGATGCCTATACCCATGGCATAAAGAAGCCATGATTATAGAAAAACGGAATGGTCCCCTGACTCCAACCTATTATTATGAATTTGTCAAAATACACATAACACAGGGGCATGGCCAGTAGCCGACTATTCCCTTATATCTAAAAGAGACAGAGATTATATATATTTTCTCCCTGATTCATGGAATTATTTGCGCATAAAACGCACATTTGCGCGCCATTCTTCCCGAAAATGCCCATAACTCAAACAGGGATTTGCGGGCAGAATGGCGCGCAAATGTGGGTTTTACGCGCAAATAATTCCATGAATCAGGAGTATATTGTAATGGGCTAATAAGTACTTTTATATTTTTTATTTTTAGCATATATCGGACTATGTAACTTCTGGGAGATATTACATCTCTCTTCCGGTGATTCACCAGCCCCACACTTAGCTGAAACAATCCTCGTTGCAGCGGGTGTCCCAAGTGCCTGTCTGAGCGCAACAGCATCAGACCTTATTGGTGACACTTTTCTGTGGCGCTGGCCCTGAGGATCGGCCCTTGCAGGTAGAGCTTTAAAGCAGCGCCATTTACCTGATGCTTCCTTTCAGCAGTACAGAGGCCTCTGTGATTACTTTACTTTGTCTTTGAGCTGCCGCCTAGGCGGTTTGTCTGCAACACTGATTGTCCCATACATGTCCCTCTCCTGTGCTATTACTGGGTGCTCTGTTACGCAATCCGTTGGCTTATTCCCGGCTTGAAGGCCTTCCAACAAGTGCCATCTAATGGTCATTTTCTTTTTTACAATTAACATTATTTGAAATATTTGCTCTTCCATTGATTGACACACATATAAATAAATAGTCACACTGCGCACAAAGTCTATGCTTTCCATGCGTAATTAATTACATGTGATTTATTCAAACGAAGATCAGCCTAACACGTGTTTTGAGCCACCGCTCTTCTTCTGAGTCTGAATAGTTCCGTACCATATACATTCATGTGAACCCAACATTAGAAACGGCACAAAACAGGCGCAAAGGAAATGGCGTATACAAAAGGCCATTAGGTATACCAGGTAACATCAATGTGTTATGACATTTTTGGAATTAAACATTCATCAAAATAATAATATAATATTGAGTTCAAACAAATCCAATTCAGAAGAGTACAAAAACATAGGACATACAACTGAAAAGAGAGACAAAAGCAATAGATAAAACACAATTAGTTATTGATTAACATGAGTAACAACACAAAAAAACAATTCTTGTAACAGCGCCTTGATGCCCGCAGGCTGTGTGAGCGCTTTAAAAACGTAAAATAAAATAAATGCGATTTCGCATGGAAAGCATAGTCTTTGTGTGCAGTGGGGCTGTATCTATATGTGTATCATTGCCTTTGTGGATTATTAGGCAAAATACCCACACCTACACTCACCTACTGCCATCGAATTGTGACAAACTTGTGTGCAAGCGCTTGTGTCTCTTAGTCTTCTATGCCATAACCCTTCTGACCTCTTCCATTGACAGTTTCAGTGCTACGTCCGATTTGTAAACGTCTTTTCTCCATACACTGTCTGAAATTAAAGAGGACCAACTTAAACTCATGCCTCCTAAGGTGATCTCTTCTTTAAGTATGGGAATGGAATAGATTCTAAATAAGCTTTCCAATTTTCGCTCCTCATCGCCTTTCCTTGACTCTAGCTCCTTGTCCTTGCAAGATGACTTTAAATCTTTTAAAGGTGACATAAAAATGTTCTCTGGCATATTAAGAGATGCTGATGATGACATTTCTAGTATTGAAGAAAGATAGAATGGAGGGTATGGAAAGTCTGCAACTGAGAAGATGCCACTGAACTTGAAGACAGAAATAGAAGGGGCAATGTACGGTTTTATGGTATTCTGGAAAACTCTGAACAACATGATCTGATCAAATTCCTGGAATACTGGATACCTAAAAGGTTGCGCATGTCCTTCATGCCCCTGTTCGAACTCCAAAGAGCTCACAGGATTAAGCAACGGTTTACAACCCAGAATCCATCCCCTTGTCTTTTAATTGCCTGCTTTTTGAGGCATCAGCAAGCTCGGTTTGTCATCACTGCAGCCAAGCAACATGCTCCGATTCTCTTTGCAGGTGAAAACATTTTCATGTCTTCAGACCTCTCAAAAATAGCAAAATAAAAGGAAAAGATTTCTTGAAATGAGACCAGCATGAAAGAAACTTGGTATTCGTTATGGCCTTCTTGATCCCGATAGGATGATCATCACTATTCCAGATGTTCTCACTTAAGAATTCTTAGATCCAGATGATTTATTCTCCTTCATACAAGAGTTGGATTCATCCTACATGTAAACATCTTTTCAAAATTATTTTAGTTCTCCAAAATCCAGCTATGAAGACACTCATCATTTACAGACTGCTCATAAGCATCACAAAACTAGCTTTGGGAAGTTTAATCCTTTACGTAGCAGAACTGATACTAATCCAATTGGTAGTTTTCCAGATATTCAAGATAGCGACATAGACAAATCTAGATCTCCTATTAAAACAGGGCACCCTACCTATCCTCTTTACAAGATTGATACCTGTTCTTCTTCACCATAATGTCTTTCTATCTCAGTTTATTGTAATTCAAATTTGTTCATTGTAGTCAGTCATGCTCAACATATTTCACTTTATGCCCTATTTTCTTTTAAGTAGTAGTTTTCCACTTTGTCCCCTGTCTCCTATCTCTTTCACGAGTCACTGGCTTTTCACGGTTACTTTTTCTTACTCCTGGAAGTCCCATGATATGCTTGTATGTTAGTCTTTCATATACTGATTTGCTGCTAACCTTTTCCTAACTTTTAATATATTTTACTCTTTTCTCATACATATCCTGATCTCTTATTTTATTTCTCTTCTTTTTCAATGTTTCTAAATACTACTTTTCATCTTTCTTCCCTTATGTTTTTTTCCCTTTTTATGCAGGTTTATAGAGTTTATATCTCACTTTGGAAATGGTGTTGCACAATATATTCCAGTTTATTTGCGTTTTTATTCTAGAAGCTATGTTACGCTTTTATCATTCTCTTTTTCAGTTTCAGGTATATCATTTTTCCCTTTTAACCAAAGATGAGTATCACAGTTTTAACATGGAATGTTAAAGGTCTTAATCATCATATTAAAAGGCAAAACTGTTGTCTCACTTATGTAAGTCCAGAATGGATGTTGCATGCATTCAAGAAACCCATCTACAATCTGAAAAAGAAAACCTCAAACTCTGAAAACTCTGTTGGTCATATTTATTTCTCTCTGGCTACCCCAAAAAAAGGCAGAGTTTCTATACTCATTAACAAAAAGACCAATGTCCAGTTAATTAATGAACAGAAGGACACGGATGACCGTTGGATTATTATTGACGCTTTCATAAACAATTTACCCACTACCATTGTTAGCATTTATGGCCCTACGGTTCCAGATCCTGAATTTTGGTATGAAATGAAACTAAGATTTTTGTAAAATAATCCCAAAATACTTATATTTAGGGACTGTACTCATACTTGTGATTTTGCGTTGGATTGTAAATGTCAAGCTAAATTTGTCACCCCCACATAACTCTTTTTTTTCCAGACTTGATCACATTTTTGTTAATGCACGTTTAGCTTCTGCTTACAACAGTCTGAAATTGGGCCTTTTACTTTATCTGATCTCACTCCCGTCCTTACACATCTAGCTTGGGAGCCCTGTTAGGCAGAAACCTGTGCAGTTCCCTCTGGGACCACTGCAAAAGATTTAGGACTACAGGTGTTTGGCAGTAAACCCACTTGGTAGCAGTCTGTACCACACAGATTCACTTGGTAGCTGTGGCTGAGCAGTCAGACTTCCCTCAAGAAGAGTTAGGCAGTATACAGAGTATTCACAATAGGTCAAAAAGAACACAGTAGAACAAGCAAACACTGACCAGAGCTTGGTGTAAAAGAGATATAATTATTTATTTAAAACCACATCTAATAAAACACACAGGCACTAATATTAAGCAGTTCAAAAACACGGTCACTAAAAGATATACACTCCCTTAAAAGAATATTAGACAAGTCTTAAGTAAAGCCCCACTTATTTTCAGACAGCGGTGAGCGCTTAACGCAGATGGCACTCTAATAATTCGGTTTAAAAGGGAGAGAAAGGCAGAGTATAAATTGAAACAAATCCCAACACTTTCACAAGAACACAGCAAGAGAGTAAGGCAGAATAAAACCGTGAATTTAGAGTCAGAAAGCCGGATCCACTTTAAGAGGATCAGAACGAAATGTGTCCAGGGTCACACGGTTGAAAAGTGCACAAAAGTCTCGAAACAGTTCAGAAAGAGTTGGACCAAAAGAAAGGGACCAGTTAGATGGTCAAGGTGGCCAGCCCAGTCCAGAAGGTTAAGGGGTTATTATTACCTTGTAGCAATCTTTAGAAAGGGAGGCCTGGCGGACACGGTACCTTAAAGTGGTGAGAACACTCCAGCGGGGGCTGTTGTTCCTGGCAGCGGATGCAAGTCGGTGCTTCATCCGGGGGAAGAGAGGATCTCGTCGGGGAGGAAAGCAGGAGTCCGTTGCACTGCCAAGGAAGAAAGCAGCCGCAGAGTTTCTCGGTTAAAAGGAGCGGTCCTTTTGTTCGTGGTCCAGTGGTAAGTGGCTATCCGAATTGCCCATGCCAAGCACCCCGGCAACCGGATAGGCACTTACCACTGGACCGCAAACAAAAGGACTGCTCCTTTTAACCGAGAAACTCCACGGCTGGTTTCTTCCCTGGTAGTGCAACTGACTCCTGCTTCCCTCCCCGATGAGATCCTCTCTTCCCCTGGACGAAGCACCGACTTGCATCCGCTGCCAGGCACAACTGCCCCCGCTGGAGTATTCTCACCACTTTAAGGTACCGTGTCCGCCAGGCCTCCCTTTCTAAAGATTGCTACAAGGTAATAACAATCCATTAACCTTCTGGACTGGGCTGGCTGCCTTGACCATCTAACTGGTCCCTTTCTTTTGGTCCAACTCTTTCTGAACTGTTTCGAGACGTTTGTGCACTTTTCAACCGTGTGACCTTGGACACATTTCGTTCTGATCCTCTTGAAGTGGATCCGGCTTTCTGACTCTAACTTCACGGTTTTATTCTGCCTTCCTCTCTTGCTGTGTTCTTGTGAAAGTGTTGGGATCTGTTTCAATTTATACTCTGCTTTCTCTCCCTTTTAAACCAAATTATTAGAGTGCCATCTGCGTTAAGCGCTCACCGCTGTCTGAAAATAAGTGGGACTTTACTTAAGACTTGTCTAATATTCTTTTAAGGGAGTGTATATCTTTTAGTGACCGTGTTTTTGAACTGCTTAATATTAGTGCCTGTGTGTTTTATTAGATGTGGTTTTAAATAAATAATTATATCTCTTTTACACCAAGCTCTGGTCAGTGTTTGCTTGTTCTACTGTGTTCTTTTTGACCTACTGTGAATACTCTGTATACTGCCTAACTCTTCTTGAGGGAAGTCTGACTGCTCAGCCACAGCTACCAAGTGAATCTGTGTGGTACAGACTGCTACCAAGTGGGTTTACTGCCAAACACTGTAGTCCTACATTTTTTGCAGTGGTCCCAGAGGGAACTCCACAGGTTTCTGCCTAACAAGCCCATATCCAACCACATTTCTAGATGGAGATTTAACACTTTTTTTAAGACCCTATTTTGATTAATACAAAAGTATTTTATAACAGATTCTTTTCATCAATAACCACGCTGAAGACACCTCTATGCACGATAATTGGTACACTCTTAAAACAGCCCTCAAAGGTTTCATTATTCAATTTGCTGCAAATAAAAAACTAGCTGAACAAGCCTCCAAAGATTTCCGCCAAACTATTAAACTTCTTGAATCTACTTACTAAATCGCCCTTCTGACAACATTTTATAAGAATGAATGTCTAAACATATCAAATTTAATAAAACGTCTACAGAAAAAGCTTTTAATTTTCTACTTCGGGTTAAAGCAAAATACTATGGTGGATCTAATAAAGCATGTAAATTATTAGCCTCGTTATTTAAAACATAAAAAAGAGAAATCCTTTATTTCTTCTAGTATTGATTCTTCTGGTAAAAGAATTACAAAAAAAGATATTAGCAAAGCCTTTTTTGATTTCTACTCTTATCTATATTCTGCGTTTGCTTCTGTAAATACTTCTGAAATCAACCGCGTCCTCGCGAAACATTCTAAAATCATTACTCAAACAGTAGATCTTTCTCCTTTGGGAAAGCTCCTGGTCCTGATCCTTCTCAACTACTTTCCCCTAAACGTCTTGAACTTTATAGTAATTTCTTGACTCAGGGCCAAAGTTATGGTTCTTTTGGAGAAGCTACTCTTATTCCTTTCCCCAAACCAGACAAAATTTCCTCAATTAAAAATTATTGGCCAATCTCACTTATTCATTCGGATTCAAAAATCTTTGCTAAAATTATTGCCAGCAGATTGGAACATCTTACCTTTTCGTATTCATCCTGGTCAAACTGGGTTCGTTAAGGGTCCCAGCTAATTTTTTAATGCCAGAACACTTTTCAATATTTGATCTCAAGTCCAAAAATCAATTGATGCCATGAGTCTTCTTACCTTGGATGTGGAAAAAGCCTTTCAAGGCCTTTCATGGCTCTCGAGTGGCATGGTTTCAGCCCAATATTTTCATCAACATTCTTTACTCCTCTCCTATTGCATGCATTTATGTTAACAATGATTTATCACAATCTTTTCCCATTCTTAGAGGCACTTGTCAAAATTGTCCATTGTTACCTATGCTATTTATCCTAGCCCTTGAAACACTTTTACAATGCATTAGAACAACTGAAAATATTTCAGGTACATCAATTAGTAACAACTCCATTACATTTTCATCTTATGCCGACGATATTCTACTTTATTTGTCTAATCCTGCTCATTCCATTCCCAATTTGCATGATTTGATAAATGACTTTTCTTTAGTTTCTGATTATAAGTTAAACTATGACAACTCCGAAATCTTGCCCTTAACTAATGCATGCTCACTTTCTAATATACCTTTGTATGGGATGCCCTCGTACCCTGCTTCCATGAAATACCTCGGTATTAATATCTCTAGAGATATTGTTACGACCATTTCTTCTAATGTTTCTTTAGTCTTAAATAAAATTAAAGGGCCGTCTTAACCCTATTAAAATGATTATCTGCCCTATTGTCTTGTACTTTTTATCTATGATTCCGGTTGCATTTCCTTCATCTTTCTAACAAGCATGATCTAAAAATCCAAGAAAAATTCTTTACAAAAAAAAATCTTTCGCACAACAAAACTCCTAGATGTCACAATCACACTAACTGGAAGGAAGAGAGATCGACACTCTCCCCCGAACCACGGAAGCCGAATGAACTCGACCCTCCCACAGTGGTTGGCACAGGCGCCTGAATTAGGAAACAGGTCGCCACGTGGCAGCCAATGGGGGGGAAAAGGGGTTAGGGAGAGGTTGTGGATAGGGAGGGGAAATTAGGAACACCGGAAAGAGGATAAGGAAACTCCTAAGGTGGATGGGACTGGGGAAACGCCAGAAAAAACCCTACTCTAACTCACATAGAATGAACAGAAAAATCACCTGCACATCACCTGCACAATTAACATATACCTGATTCCTGAATAGCACACCTTAATACGTGTACTGTATCCTGCTCTGAAATATCATTCTCATACAACACATAAGCAAGCAATATGACCGCACATAAGGGAAAGCTTCCCAAAATGATTAGACAATAGACATGGCCCTTTGGGCAGCGTTAGCAACATACAACATAAATGCATTTCCTTTAGTTCCTGGCACTAGTGAAATGTCGTTGTCCATATGCAGTACTTCCTGCATTAACCCACACAAGATTGGCAAAGTTCTTGAATTATACGAGTAACAAACACACTTTCGTTTATCACACTGATTGAATTCAAAGTGATTAGGGCGTTACTTATCTCTGGTCTGGGGAGCCCGTGGGACTTCCCAGACAAGCGGTAAATCATTCCAAGCAGTTCAGGAAATATATTGCCCTCCCGAGTACTTATCTTGAGTCTGGGGAGCCCTGTGGGACTTCCCAGACGAAGAACAGCAAGCGTTGACTCTGCCGGCTACTCAGCGCCCCTCCTGCTCCTACCGCACTGTGAACGCGTGCGATCAAGCGTTCCTCCTCTGCATCTCATTTCGTCGCACGCGGACGCCTTCCTCCTGTTGCCGAACGCGGCAGCCTGACTCCTGCTCCAAATCAACAATAAGCCACACCTGCCCACCGCCTTTGCCTGCCTTTAAGTTGCCTTGATTCTTGATGCAGTACAGCTGGCAAGGTGCGCACAGGCCAAACTACAAAATAACACAAAGGATGCTGGGAACTGAAGTTTCCTTGTCCTTCCAGCACATAATGTCTCAATGGGCGTATTTTAGCACTCCACGCCTGTGTCAACCCTGATTCCTGACACTAGAATTGCTTTAAACAAACTTAAACTTCCAAATAAGGTAGGCGGTGTTAAATTCCCTGTTTTCTTGATGTATCATAGAGCTTTTATTCCTCTACAAATTGTTGTCTTCATACATTGTGAAAACCAATTAATTGGTGCACCCATATGGATAAAAACTGAAACGCAACTCATTGCTCCATTTTCCTTATTATGCTTTCAACATATCTCATCTTGGCCTAACATTACATCTTTTCCTTTACTGCATTTATTTAAAATTGTTTGGAATATTTTTTCAGAATCGTCCCATGATGTAATTGAGATCAATAATATAAATACCTGGTATAATATATGTATTTCTATTAATTCACACATTCCCAGTATACATAGATGGTAATCTAATGGCATTTCCCAAATTAGTCATTTATTTCAAAATGTGTTTGCCATCCTATTTTCACAATTATGCACTGGATATAATCTAAATCCTTCCGATGTTAGGTTTTAGAAGTCTCTTATCATGTCTCTTTTCAAACGCTTTGGCTACTCTTTTTCAGAACATTCCTTCTAAACAACTGATGCTTTCTATTAACAATTCCTCTTCCAAATATGCCAGATTCTACACTATTATGAATTAGATACCTTATAGTAACCTGCTGATTGCTAAGATTTCCAGAAATTGGGAGGAGATGTGGAACTTAAATATTTTACAAAGTACATGGGAGAATATTTGGAAAGTATGCCACTCTACTGCATTTGCTGCCAAACCTACTCAAACCAACTTCTTCATTTTGCACTGTGGTTACGTTACCCCCTGCAGAGTTTCTAAAATGTTACTTAATGTTTCTAATTTATGTTGGTCATGTAAATCTCCTAATGGTGTTTTTTGCATATGATTTATAATTGCAAATGTGTTGCTACTTTTTGGGATAAAGTATGGAAATGTTTACAACATATATTTAATTTTCATGAACCTCTAACTTTATGCAATCTAAGAATTGGTACTATCGTTAATCCTTACCTCTCCAACATGATTGGTACTATTGTTAATCCTTACATCTCCAACATTGCCTCCCCTACATTATTTAACCTCTTCACTTGTATTGGTTTTCATCTCATAGCTTCAAATTGGAAACATTAGGATAAAATATCCTTTTTGATGTGGTGGAATTTCATTTGTTCTGTTCACAGAATTGAGATACGTCATGCTTTTTCCTGCAACAATCGACTTAGCTTCACACAAAAAATAGGAAATGTAATTTGTTTCTTAATAATAAATAGTTGTTACTGCAAACCCCTCCGCTCCCTTCCTTCTTCCAGTTTGTCTAGTCTTTTTACCTCTTGTTTGTCTCACAATACCAATTTGATCGAATTTAAACATTCTGTTACGTATTGTTTAAGCAGATTTTTTTAGAGTCCTGCTTTACTATATTCAATTTGTTGACAATTTTATTTACTTATGTAATTGCTTAAATTTCAATCAAAATGTATTAAACATTAAAAATACACATCACACAGTGATTCTTCTTTGAAATCGTCAACCAAGATCTTCTCAAGCTTTTTTTTAAAAATGTATGCAATGTGAGTCATTTCAATGAACTTTTCACATCTTTCCACATCAATTATTAACATATATAAAAGGCCCATATACAGATACAAATTTAAATATATAACAAAAGCATCTAAAAACATACATCTCAAAAACACATCAATATCTACAAACATATGTCGAAGCCTATAATATCATTACTTTCAAATAGATTAACATAGAGGACCCTATATGACAAACCTAGTTTCCACCAGTTTCAAAATGCTATGCAAGCGTTGATATTCATGCAGTACACAGTGTCACAAAGTGTACAAGGATTAAATATATACCAGACTTGAAATGTTTCCCAACACCTCTTTATTAGTGTTCTTACAAGGTTAAACAAAATCAGTTCTCTAAAGGCCATAAATGTGCTAAATAACGTATCCATGGTCAGGATGGTCATTCACCAGGTTGGCATCAGTACCTATAGTCCGTTTAAGGATCAGTGTATCTCAGAAAGGTCCAAAGCAAAGGTATGGTCCTATTCTCTCCCAGCAGCTTAACAGAACAAAACCGATGTGGGAGTCGGCGCAGGTTGTTACAAGAAAACCATAAATAATTATGAGAAAACATTTCTCCTTGCCGTTTCTCATGTGCCCTTCCACTCGTTCAGTCTGCAAACAAAGTCGAAGTCTCTGCTATTTAAAGTTCCCTTGGCAGTGTTCTTGTGCAAGTAGTATATGGTGGGGTGACCTCCTCCCGAGCCTGTTGGTTGGTTCTGTAGTCACTGGCACTTTGGAGCTGGCCTTAAACATAGGACAACAGACTTAGGAAGACAGAAGTCAACTCTAGCTAATCTACTGGGTTCTTGCTTGTTAGCTCACTGCTTCACTCTCCCAGGCTCCTTGAAACATAGCTGCCCAACCCATTCTCTCACTCTCTCTCTGACTCAATGCTGTGACCCACCCTTGTACACAGTGGACCTTCTGTTAATCTGTTCTCCTCTTCCTCTCTACCTTGGGCCTCACATGCACCTTCTTATTCCACTAGCACATGCTGATTCCCCCACCTATCCCAGACTCCCCTTTTGCAGAGTTAGGGTTTGCCATTCTCCAAATTACTGTTTTAAATATTTTTTGGGTCTACCTTCCCCCTCTTCTCTTACTTTGTGAACTCCCTCTCTTGTCTTCTCTGTTAACTCCTTTCCCTTCCTCCTGGGGTTTCCCCTCTCCACCTCCTATCTTTCCTGCTCCTCCTGTTGGGTCCAGACTCCTGTGTCTGTCTGCATGTGTGTGTGTGTGTCTCTTTCTCTCTGTCCTCATGGGTCTTTGCATCTTCCCCACCTCCTGGCTCTCTTTTCCCAGCCTTTTCGTTACCTCTCTCTCCTGCCCCCTTGCTCTCTCCCTCTTTCTCCCTCTCTCTCTCTCCTCCTTCCCTCTCCGCCCTCTCTCTCCCTCTCTCTGTTTCCATCTCCTTCTCTCTCCCCCCGACCCAGAGGTCTCTCTCTTTCCACAGTCTCCTTGGTCTCTCTACCCAGCCCCCTCGGTCTCTCACTTCCCAACCTCCATGATCTTTTTCTCCTGAGCCTACAGAGTCTAATTCGCAAGCCTCCATCAGCTTGCTTCCTCCATCTTTTTTCGTATTTCTTTTTATTGTGTGATTTAGTTAAAAGAAAATTTTACTTTTCACACACTTTGTTAAACAAATAAAAGAAAGTGAAAAAAATAAGAAAATTCAATGTGCACAAAAAGTCAATATGAAAATAGTAGAATTCAGTTAGAGAAATAATAATTCAAATTTAGAATCAACACATTTCATCACACTGGTTTATAAAATGAGTTGCTGCAATGATAAGCGAAATCTGCTGACCATTTAAAATACGTTGCCAAAAAGTACAGACACACCACCTGAAACAAAATGCTCAAACAGTAAAACTTGTAACCCATGCAATTTAGGACAGTTCACAAACCAGTGTTCAAGCTTTTCTATATTGCCAGGCCCCTGACAAAGCCTGCAATGCCATCATTCAAATGTAAGGTTTGTTCTACATCCAATTATTTCTTAAGGCTTATGCAGATTTAAACGTTTTAGCATAAAATTAGTGCGTACCTGTTTCGATAGACACTTAGTGAGATATGTGGGTATGCAATTTCTCTTCTTCTCCATCAACGCCAAATCAGAAAATAACCCGTAAAAGGAGATGAAATCCGCTGTTTCACACCAGTCAATGTCTCACAAGGATTTCCTTATTCTGAGCGGGTTTTCAATTAGATCTGTCTAGTGGCGCCCACATTCAAGAGGATTTGATCTCAAGTACGGGCCCAAGCTGTGAACATTTCACAATCTCCATTCCTGAGGGATTCTATGAGAGACGAGAATAAGGAAGCTGCACGACAGTGTAAAATTTTCCGAAATAATATGATTTTTTGCCATTTAAGTCTGACAATCAATTACGTAAGTCCCAGTTCGATCCTAATCATAGCACAAGGAGTGAAATTTCATAAGGTACAAACCTTTTTCCAAAGGATAGCCTCCAAGCGGTTCCAATGTAAATCCTTAAAATTTAGAAATTCGGCCTTATAAAGTAATGAAGGCATGACCTTAGATTTATAATAACGAATGATAGCAAGAACAGAATCAGCTGTGTTTATGATTGAGCCTCAACATCTGGGCTGCAAATACAAAGACTTTCGCACACAAGATGTTATAGATACTCACCATACATGGTTTGGAAGATATCCTAAATACATAAAGTTTTACCAAGTCTAGGTGAGTGTTGCCGAAATATCGGGTAAATGACAAAAACATCAGAGGAGCAGAACCTTTAAGGACTTTTTCTTCAAGATGTTAATTGACAACTCATTGTCAGTGAACTAGTTCTCCAGTGCTCTGATAGGTCTTTGCAGCCCAATAGAAGCTTTGTCCAGTAAGACTAAATCGTTGGCATATGCTAAAAAATGAAGAGGAGTAGGACTTAATGTAGGAGCAAAGGTGTTCACCATGGATAAGAAAAAAAACAAATCAGACATTTATAAATTAAACAATGCCGGGGCTATAACACATCTCTGTCGCAAACCATCAAAGATAGGTACATTCATTGACATCTTACTGCTCATATCCAATCAGATTTTTAAAGAAGAATTAGCGTGTAAGTTAGCCCCTATGCTTAAAAGGGGAACCGGCATACCCCAACCTGCAAGTTTTCTTCAGAGTTTGGATCTGCTAACATTGTCAAATGTATTGGTCGAGTCAACAAAATCCTTATTAAAGGGCAATTGTGTTGCAGTGGATTGTTGGATTAAAAGAGAGAGCAAAACACCATTAAGCCCTGTGCCTATTCCTTTAGGAAACCCAGATTGCTGAAAATCCATCCTGCCAGACCCATATGACCAACTATCAATCTGCTTAAGAATGAGAGAGGCAAACATGTTTGAAGAAGTGTCCAAGAGGGTGATTGGATGATAATTAGCAGGTCTCTGACAGTCGCCCTTCTTGAGTATGGGCACAGCAAATGCGGTCTGCCAGCAGATGGAGATAATTTTGTGCTTTAGGATCAAAGAAAAAAGGTCATACAGGATATTCGCCTACATAGCTGGATTGTTTTTTAAAACCTGGTTAGGTAAGCCGCAGGGACCGGCTGCTCGCGCATTCTTTACGTTTTTAATTAAGGTCATTAGGTCTTCCAAAGAAAAAGCTATATCTTTTTCCACTAAGACCGTACAGGGGTCTGATATATTTTTGTTTGTTTTTTTAATTTTTTTTTTACGAGGTTACAGTTTCTCATAATGGGACTATCCAAGTCCCTTCCTGAATGGTATTTAACTGAAGAAGATGCTGATTTGTAGTGTCGGTATCAACAAAAAGAATTGGTCTGTTACGCGAGGACTGAGAGCATATGCTCGCTATCCCTTTGCAGCATCAAACCTTTGTGGGCTTTCAGCCAATTCCTATAGTCCTATTTCAATGTTTAAAAAAAAAAGAACTTTATTGAACAAGTGGCATCAGTATACAAGAGGTACAGGTTTTTGCATATTTCCACATTGCAATGTTTCGGTGTGTGCGATTCGGTACAATCACAATCATACATCAATTGTGTTTACTTCCACGTTATCAATCTAGGTCATTGGTTCAATTTTGTGTTTGTACAAGTTGTTACTTTTTGGCATTCTTTTCCTTAAATATACGGTATGGGGCCCATACATCCTTTGGTCTTGACATCGCTACCACAGTTTGTACATGTCCCTCCTCATTTTCATTCACATGTGCCATTTCAATAAACCAGTGTTTCAATGTCGGTGCTTCTTTTGCTTTCCACTTTAGTATGCATTTTTTGGCGATTATGCAGTCTATGTTGAATAGCCTACGGATCTTGATGTTAACCTTGCCAATATCGTCTAGAAGGTACTTCAATGGTTGTGGTGTCGGGGGGATGTCTACTATTTCGTACAGAGTTTGTGCAATATTCTGCCAAAAGTCTATCGGGGGGGCAATTCCAGAACATGTGTATAGTGTCCGCATCTACAGCATTACATTTCGGGCAGAGTTGCATATTCTGTGGGTTGAATCTAGTAATGTGCTTGGGAGTATAATGGATCCTATTTAGGACCTTGTATTGTATTAACCGCAGTCGTGCGTTAAGTGGTACCTCTGTGTTAAAGGCGCACATTTTCTGCCATTTATATTCATCTATCTCAGACCCAGTATCTCTGCTCCATTGTTCCCTGAGTATAGTATCTGGGGGGACCCTTCTTGCATCTTCTCGCCAATAGTTTTTTCTTATTATTGTTTTGTATCACCATTTCCATGTATTCATTGGTTTCGGGTTCTGCTGGGTAAGATGGACACTTTCGCCTTACGGCGGCTCTCATCCGATAGTATTGCAGTATTTTTACTGGGTTGTCACCTAGTTTACCTTTAAACTCATTTATCGTGACAAATCTACCTTCCAGGAAGAGGTCTCCCAGTAGCATCATCTTGTCAGGATCCCACGCCATCTGAAAAACAATGTCCATGGTTGGGGGAAGGTCCGAGGTGTGTCACAGCGGGATGTTCCTGCTATATGGGTTTTTGATTTGGAGTCTAGTCATTATACGTCTCCAGGCGTCTAGTGTGATGTGCAATGGATCAAACGGGCAAGGGTCTGTACTGTATGTGCGTATTAGTGTGGTTTTTATATCGTTTGGGGCAGATGACTGTTTTTCGAGGTCGATGTGGGAGTATTTGTTATCAGGGCCGTACCAAAGGCCAGCATAGTGGGCTTGAGCCGCTAACTAATACATCTTAAAGACGGGGGCCGCGAGACCCCCTCAGTGATAAGGTTCAGTTAGGGATTCCAACTTTACACGAGCTGTGCCACCACCCCAAACAAACCCCACAGCTAGTTTGCGAAGCACGTTGAAATATTGTTGCCCTGGCCAAATCGGGATGGTGTTGAAAAAGTATAGTAGTTTGGGGGCTGCTATTATTTTCAGGATGGCAATTCGGCCCATCAATGACAGCGGCAGCTTACCCCATAGGGAAAGTTTATTTTCAAGTGCAATAAGGTAGTTTGCATGATTATTTTCATGGAGAAGTTTATGTGAGCTTGCAATCATGACCGAGGCATTTCACTGTTACCTCATCCCGTGTAACTGCATTGGCTCAGTAGTTTTATCGTTAAGGGGGAACAGTTACGATTTCATCATATTCATTTTATATCCCGAGTGCTGGGTGAATATGTTGACTTCGGTGAGGATTGGCGCTATGTTTTCGTCGGGGTGTTTCAGATATATCAGAGTATCATCCGAATACAGAAATATAACCTGCGGGGGTCCCTTTATGCGTATTCCGCTGTGGCTGTGTAACTCGCGGATTCTGCTTGCGAAGGGCTCAATCGTAAGTGCAAACAGCAGTGGGGAGAATGGGCATCCCTGCCTGGTCCCTCTAGCAAGCATGATCATCTTAGAATAGTTCCTGTTGGTGCGTATCTTGGCTCTCGGGTCGGTGTACAGCAGCTTCACAAATTTACCAAATCCCTCCCCAAGTCCCATCCGTCTCAGGACCCCAAATAGAAAATTCCACGACACTGAGTCGAGTACCATAGCAGCTGTGGGGATCTCAGGGTTAATCTGTGCCATAGTACCAAATAGCCTTCTCAGATTTAAGGCAGTCGATCTTCGAGGTATAAATCCCACCTGGTCCGGGTGAACCAGTTCACGCATATATGGTAATAATCTATTAGCTAATGTTTTTGCTATTATTTTTGCATTTGAGTTTATCAGAGAGAGTGGGCAGTATGAGGACAATTGGTTAGGGGGTTTCCCTGGCTTTGCGAGGACTGTTATTACCGCTTCTGTAAGAGAGGGTGGCAGTGCTCCAGTGGTGCAGGCCTCCTCCCATACTTTAAGCAATTTAGGGGCCAGGATGTCTTTGTAGGTTTTATATAGCTCAATTCTGATGCCATCTGGGCCCGGGGCTTTGCTCGATGCCAGTTAGGTTATGGCTTCAGTGATTTCTTCTACTGTTATTGGGCTACTTAGTTTAGTGCTGGATGTTTTATCCAGGGCAGGCAGCTTAGTTTGTGCAAGGTATTGTTCCACTTCATCTATCGTAACCTTGTCATTGTTTGAAATATAGTGTTTGATAGTATTCCCGAAATATGTCGTTAATTTCGTCATGGTTTATGATTGTCAGCCCATCCGGTTTCACAATCCCACTTATATGTTGTGCCTCACGCTCACCTTTAATTTTCCCAGATAAAAGCGGGCCTGGACAGTTTGCTTCACCATATTCCCTAGCTTGCACCCTCTTTGTCATAAACCATGTTTCTCGATCAGCCAAGTCGCAAAACTTCTGCCGATTACCTTTGATTAAGCCACTTAGTTTCTCAACTCTCCCACCCCCCCTAACTTCAGGGCTGTTAACGGCCCAAATTATTTGAACATCGATCAAACGTGATCTCCCTGTGATCTCCCCAATCCCATTACTTCCTGCCCCCCCACCCTCACCATCAACCCCAACACGATGGTGCAACCATTCAAACCTTATGGATAAGCCCAGGGGGGCAATGTCGACAGCCTTCACTTTCTGTCTAGCTCAACGTTACCCCCAGTCTTCTTAGTTTTGTCAGTTGCCATTACTGTAGTAGTTCCGGGCAAGTTGTGTAGGCATTCACCCTTCTCCAGTATTGGATCTTTCATGGATTCACATGCTTAGAATATTCCCCGTCGTCAGGCTGGGAATCCTCGGTAAGTTATATAGACGTTTTCGATAGGACACAAAAGTGTCAGAATTTTTCCTATCTACGTCGTTTTGGGCCGCGCACGCCGGCGCCACTAGGACGTAGGGGTATATATAGCTCTGCCCCCGCGGCTCCCTCAGATTTCAACCGTCTTCCAAAGTGGTGGGATTACCTCGCGTATCTGTTATTTTGTTAGGTTGTTTTTTCTACTTCTGCGACTGTTTGTTTTTCTTAAGAGAATGACTGGAAAGGCGTTGTTTCGTCCGTGTGCTACATGCGGCCTTAAGAATGTGTACGAAGGGGATGGTCATATGGACTGCATTTACTGCCTTCATCCTCACCACACGGCGGACACTTGTGAAATCTGTCAGGGTTTCTCCCAAAAAACCCTGAAAGATCGAAAAAGACGCCTGGTTGATTGGCTCAATGACGGAGCAGGTGCGTACCCGGCATCGGAGGTGGGCTCCACGGCCTCAAAACCCCTGACGAAGAAGGCACGTGCTGCCGAAAAACGAACCTCAGAGTCGGCCGAAAAACGACCCTCGGAAAAACATTCGGAGAAACATTCGAAGGCCTCCTCCTCTTCACACAAGGCGTCGTCTTCTTCCTCCTCATCTAAAAAGGAGAGAAAAGAACCATCTAAATCCTCCTCAGGAGACCGTCATAAATCTACCTTGAGTCGACAGGCCGCGGCCAGCAAGTCGGCCCCAAAAGCGGCAGGAACACCTCAAGGCCCTGCGCCACTGGCTTCGCCGATGACCCGCTCTGCGTCATCGACGGCTCCTCCCACATGTCAAACTGCGGCGGTAGGAAACATATCGTCGACGGTGGTCCCGTCGATGGGATGGCAACCGGAGGTTTTAGATCCCGTCCCGCCAGAGGCGATTTTCTCCATCTCGTCGGCTGCCGAGGAACGCAACACGGTCGCGCGCCCAATCGATCTGGGTCTGCAGCCGACCAGTGCGATGTAACTCTTGGGTGTGAGTTCCATCCCTACTACCTCGTTGTTACTGAACCCCCCAGGCGGTTCTGTCCTTGGAGGTGCTAAATACGCTACAAAAACTTTTACAGCGTTTGGACACACAAATACCCCAGCCTGGGGCCCCGACACGGAGCCAGTCTATGCCATTCGTCGACTATCCGGGCCCGGCTCCTTGCTCGTCGACCAGGATTACGGCCGCTTCCCACGCGCCGAAGATTACCCTACCCTGCAAGAAGAAGGAGAACTACAGGACTCTGACCGTGAGGAATCGGGTTCAGACATCTCACTATCCCCCTCAAGGGACCCAACTTGGGACTCTGAAGCGGAGATGGAAGCTCCGACAAGCCTGGCACAGCCATCGCCACCTGACGACGTGGGTGCATTCCATGCCATGATGAGTAAGGCGTGTTCGGAGTTTGGCCTAGTCCCTGAAGAGGAGAAAAAGGATTGTTTTCTTTTTGATCATATGGGCAAGAGAAGGAAATCCATATTCGCCATCCCGATTTTGGATCATGTCTGGCAAGAGGGCCTGAAGGCCATGCAGCACCCGTTCTCTGAACCGGCAGTGAAAGGTCGTTTGGAGAAGAAGTTCAAGGCTCCGGAATCAACTCCCAAATGCCTGACGCCTCAACCTTCGCCGGAGTCGGTGGTATCGGCGGCGGCGCCGAGAAAGGCCAGGTCTCAACATAAATGCATGGCCCCTCCAGACAACGAGGCCAGGAGACCGGACGCTTTCGGCAAGAAGGTGCTATCCGTCGGCGCGACTACAGTTAAAGCAGCCAACTCCTTAGCGATTATGTCTAGGTATGACAGGGAAATGTGGCACCGACTGGCTCCTATCTTGGAGCATTTGTCCGAGGAACATAGAAAGTCCACAATGTTGCTAGTGCGGGAAGGAGAGGAGGCCTCCAACCATGCCATAAACATTGCCGTCGACCTAGCTGAGTCCGGTTTTAAGCAAATCAATAATGGCGTAGTTCTACGTAGACAAGCCTGGCTCAAGTGCACTACGTTCAGACCGGAGGTGCAATATAAAGATATGCCGTGTGAAGGGGAGCAACCGTTCGGTGAAAAAGTTGATGAGGCCTTGAAGGGCATGAAAGAGGATACTGACACGGCATGGTCACTCGGAGCCCTCCAGAGTGGTAGGAATTTTCGTTCCTTTCGTCCTTTCAGAGGGGCCTCTGGTAACTCCCGGTTTGGGTCATCTAGAGACCGAGGTTTCACCAGACCCTCCCACTCGTCCCAAGGCTACAGGCGTGCGGCCCAATCTTCTCGTAGAGGCAGAGATTACCAAACCTCCAGACGGCGGGGGGCCTACCCTTCGTCGACGAAAGATAAACAAACCAAGAGCCAACAATGACATGCTTCAGGGCGTCCTGGGGAGTCGAGTATCTCGTCGCATCGACGAGTGGGAGCGCATAACAACAGACCAATGGGTTTTGGACACGATTCATCTGGGACATTCTCTACAGTTCAAGGGAAAGCCACCACACATTCCACCAGTGTTCTCGGCCCAGCCCCACCTTCAAATACTACTACAGGAGGTGTCGCTTATGCTGCAGAAAGGGGCTATAGAACTGGTCCCGGTGGCAGAAAAAGGACAGGGAGTGTACTCCCGGTACTTTGTCATCAAGAAACCAAATAGAAAATGGCGTCCCATTCTGGATCTACGAGCGCTCAACAAACTACTCAAGAATTTAAAATTCAAAATGCTGACGCTTCAGGAGGTGATCCGATCGATACAACCCGGAGATTATTTGTCGTCGCTAGACCTTCAGGACGCATACTTCCATATCCCGATGCGTCGACGGCACAAAAGATTTCTGCGGTTCGTCGTCGGACAAACCCACTATCAGTTCAAGGTCCTCCCGTTCGGCCTAAAATCGTCCCCAGGACGTTCACCAGATGTCTGGCTCCAATAGCAGCCTGGTTAAGAAAGAAAGGTCACCATGTGTACCCTTATTTAGACGATTGGCTAGTGAGAGGACTGTCTCCAGAAAGGGCACAAGAAAGCCTGGATGCCACCCTGTCCCTCCTGCAACGTTTGGGCTTCGCAGTGAACTTCGACAAGTCCTCGTTAAAGCCTTCAAGGACCTTGGTCTTTTTGGGGGCAGAGTTCCACACACAGTCGGGACTGGTGAAGCCATCCCTCGAAAGGATTCACAGACTGCAACAAAAGGCATCGGAATGGGAGGTCGACACCAGAGTGTCAGTACGAAGATACATGTCCCTGCTGGGGACCATGTCGTCCTGCATACCCTTGATAGACAACTGTCGCCTCTTCATGAGGCCTCTTCAGGAATTCTTGGCGGATCGATGGGCACAGAGTCGAGGACGCTGGTCGGACAAGTTGACCATCAACGGCCAGCTCGTGCAGGCGCTTCAATGGTGGAGAATCTCCATACACCTAACAAAGGGAATGCCCTTACTGGAGCCTGCGTTTCAGAAGACAATGGTCACGGATGCGTCTCTAACTGGGTGGGGAGCGCATCTGGACTCCTTACAGGTTCAGGGTCGTTGGTCATCGGAAGAGTTGTCCCTCCACATCAACCTGCTAGAGTTGAGGGCGGTGCGTTGGGCCCTAAAATCCTTTCTGCCACATATAAAGGGCTCAGTGGTGAGAATCATGACAGACAACACGACAACCATGTTTTATCTACGGAAGCAGGAGGAACTCGCTCCAGGAGCCTGTCGACGGAGGCCCAGGAGATCTGGCATTGGGCCCTACAACACGACATACATCTGTTGGCGTTCCACTTACCAGGAGTGAAAAATGTGCAAGCAGACGCTCTCAGCAGAGAGATGAATTGTCTACACGAATGGGAACTGAACGATCAGCAACTGCACCGTGTTTTCGCGGAATGAGGGCACCCGGCCCTCGATCTCTTTGCGACAAGAGACAACAAGAAATGCTCCCAATACACGAGCAGGTGGCCACAAAAAGACTCGCTAGGGTACGCGTTCTCCTTCCCGTGGACGGGCAAGTTTCTGTATGCCTTCCCCCCCATTCCCTCTCATCCGTCGGACTCTGCAATGGATCCACAGATATCCTTGTCGGGTGATCCTGGTGGCTCCGTATTGGGCCAGACAAGTGTGGTTCTCCGATATACTTCACCTCTCGGCGGCAGAACCAATGAGGTTCCAGAAGATCCCCAACCTTCTGTCTCAGGAAAAAGGGACCGTTTGGCATCACGACCCGGACAACCTCAGTCTGACGGCCTGGCTCCTGATTTCGCCGAGTTTGGCACGTTAGCGATTCCAGCGGATTGCCGTCGTATTTTGCAAGCCGCAAGGGCACCTTCCATGAACACTTCATACACATACAAATGGAAAAGGTTCTGCATATGGTGCGCAGGTCAACCAGGTCTGGTCCCGCGGGCGATCACACCGGAACAACTCCTACCATACTTGTTGCTCCTGGCAAATAACAGGTTATCTATCTCATCCATAAAGGTGCATCTAGCTGCAATCTCGAGATTTACTCGGAAGAGACATTCCACTCCACTCTTCAGTGACTGCCTAGTTAAACACTTCCTTAAACGGTTGTTTCAAACCTTCCCTCCCAAGAAGAAGTTTCCTCCGATCTGGAGTCTGAACCTGGTCCTGGCAGCCCTCATGAAACCCCCTTTTGAACCAATGTCATCGACATCATTAAAAATGTTTGTCTTGGAAATTGGCTTTCCTGGTGGCCATTACTTCTGCTCGTCGCCTGTCGGAAATACAAGCTCTAGTGATCGACCTCCGTATTTGAGGTTTTTCAGTAATAAAGTCGTGCTGGCCACTAACCCGCATTTCATACCTAAAGTACCTTCCATGTTCCATAAACACGCGGCTATAGTGTTGCCTACATTCTTTCCAACACCGTCTTCAGTGGCATAGAAGACTCTCCATACTTTGGACGTGAAAAGAGCTTTGAAATTTTATGCATCGCACTCAGAGACACGAGACAACTCTTCGTATCTTATGGTCCTGCGGCTAGGGGTAAAGCGATTTCAAAACAAGGACTATTCAGATGGGTGTCTTTGGCCATTTCTTATTGTCATTCCAAGGCCGGAAAGCCGCTAGAAAAGCGTCCAAGGGCCCATTCGACAAGATCTACATCGTCGTCGACGGCTTTGTGGTGCGGAATTCCGCTGGGGGATATCTGCCAAGCGGCTTCCTGGTCAGTACCACATACGTTTACCCGACATTACTGTCTCGCACAGCAACATGCTGAAGATACACAGATGGGGCGGGCAGTACTACGTCACCTGTTCCAATAAGGTAAGCCCCAAGTGGGGTTGCATCCTTCGGCAACTATGCTTTAAAGTGTCGTGTCTTTTTCAGTGAACATACTTTAATGTAATGTGTTGCCATAGTAAGTGGGCACTGGGCTTGTTGTGATGTTGGTTTGCATACACGCCTCCAATGTTGGGGGATACTGCTATACAATCTATTCTAAGCATGTGAATCCATGAAAGATCCAATGCTGGAGAAGGGAATAGTTTCTTACCTGTAACTCCATTTCTCCAGCATTGGTATCTTTCATGGATTCACATGCGCCTTCCGGCCTCCCCTGAGCATGCAAACCAGAGATCACCCCACACTACTTTAGGGGCTGAAATCTGAGGGAGCCGCAGGGGCGGATCTATATATACCCCTACGTCCTAGTGGCGCCGGCATGCGCGGCCCAAAACGACGTATATAGGACACAAAAGTGTCGGAATTTTTCCTATGGAAAACGTCTATATAACTTACCGAGGATTCCGAGCCTGACGGCGGGGAATATTCTAAGCATGTGAATCCATGAAAAATACCAATGCTGGAGAAATGGAGTTACAGGTAAGAAACTATTCCCTTATCAATCATTGTCATCCTGTTGTCCCTTTCGGGGTGGTTGCTGTGGTGGAATAGGTATGGATGCCTCCACAAAGGACATGCGTGCTCTGGTTCCTCCAAATAATTAGCCCTGCCCCGTGTTGAATTCTCAGTTTGGCTGCATCCGTTGGTGAGTAAGGGACCTTATGGGGCCAAAGGCAGCGTTTTACAGCATCGTAAGATCTTCTTAGCGTTTTCACGCCGACTGCAAGGTCTGGATAAATGTGTACTCTATTTGATTTGAATTGGTGTGAGCCCTTTTCCTTCGCGAGTCTGAGTATTGTGTCTCTGTCCCAGTGTTAGGCAGAAACCTGTGCAGTTCCCTTAGGGACCACTGCAAAAAGTTTAAGACTACAGGTGTTAGCAGTAAACACAATTGATAGCAGTCTGTACCACCCAGATTTACCTGGTAGCTGTGGCTGAGCAGTCAGACTTCTCTCAAGAAGAGTTAGGCACTATACAGAGTATACACACTAGGTACAAAAATACAGTAGCACAAGCAAACACTGACCAGAGCTTTGGTATAAAAGTATATAATTATTTATTTAAAAATACACTGGCAACAATATGTCAAGCAAGTTCAAACACAGTCACTAGAAATATATACACCTCCCTGATTAATTATTCGACAAGTCTTAGGAAACGAACACCACTTATTATTAACACAGAGGTGAGCGCTTAACAAAGATGGCACTCCAATAATTATTTAAAAAGGGAGAGAAAAGGCAGAAAACACACAATAACAACACTTTTAAAGAACCACAGCAAGTCAAGAAAGGCAGGGTCTACTGTAGAGCAAAAAGTTAATAGGCCAGGCCCACTCTTGGAGAGAGCAAGGCGGAATGTGCCCAAGATCACACAATTGAAGTACATTTTTAAAGTCTTTGCAGATAGTTCAAAAAGGAGTTAGATCAGTTCAGAAAAGTTAGTTGACCGGTCCGAGGTCACCCCAGGATAGAGAGTCAATGATTTACGGGACACCTTGGACGGTCTGTTGCAAGGGAGACAAGGCGGGACACAGTACCTGAAATGGTGAGAAAGCTCCAGCGGGGGCAGTTGTTCCTGGCAGTGGGTGCAAGTCAGTGCTTCGTCCAGGGGAAGAGAAGATCTCGACGTGGAGGAAAGCTGGAAGTCGTTGCCAGCCACGGAGTTTCCCGGTTAAAAGGTACTACCCTTTTATTCGCGGTAGTGGTGAAGCGTGGCTATCCGGCCGCCGGGGTGCTTGGCACGGGCGATTCGACCACAAGACGATCCAGGAAGGCGAAAAGAGGGCGAACTGGTTAACCCCACCAGCTCAAAGGAAGAAGACTCTCCTGGAAGAAGATCTTCTCTGTCGTTGGGAAGTGGTGAGTCAGCTCAGCAGGGCTCCACCGGTGGTGTCGTTGTTGCAGGTTGGCTCAGCTTCTCCCTCTTCGGATTCTTTAGGTCCTGTGGCGACTTCTCAAGTTCCAGTCCCCAAAGCCCTGCTTTTATGCAGAAAACCCCCATTCACCAGTCCTAGCTGTCACTCAAACATGCTAAGTCACACAAAACTGGGCCAATCGCACAAGAGTGCGACTTGAGTTGCCGAGGCAACTCAGTCCAGGGTGCCTATTCCCCCCTCCCACACATCCTGTAGACCCAGACAGAGTGGCACCACTTTTGGAGGCTTCTGTGCAGAAGCCTGCCAAAAGTGGAACAAAGGGCTCGACTTGGGTTGGAGTTACAGAGGCGAACACAAACGCCATTTTAAACCCGAGTCCTGGCAAAAAGACCCAACCGGGGAATAAATATTAAATAAATAACCCGGCGGTATCTTTAACATTGCACCAAAAAAGTGGTGCGTTTAGAATGAATGGGAAAATCCCATAGGAAATATTCTGGTAGAATATTTTGCGTGGTATCCACTGCCACCAGCCAGAAACTCGACAAGGGGGGGACTGGACAGTGCCCCGTTGGAAAACAGACCCAGAGGCAATCAAATTACCCCTAACAGTACTTCCACCACAATATGATGGTTTGTACTGGTTCTGTTCACAATTTGAGACTAGTAAAGTCAATGGTGACTTTACACGCCCTGTGAGACAGTAGTCAGTCCCAGTGTATGGAGTTTATGTTTGGGGGCCACTATGACACCCCTGTGTTACTGCACTGAGGGTGCTGTGTAACACACTTACCAAAAACACATGAAGCCCTACAGAGTAAAAGACCCCATAGCCCATAAAAAACATTACAAAGTCAAAGGACATTGTCAAATCATGTCTAAGAGTGGGAGAAAAAGAGTCTCACTCTTAGCAGGAGAAAAAAATAAACCCCAAAAAATCCAGCAAAGCTGCTGGGGGACTCACTAGGTTTGGGAAAGGAGCATATTCAGAGAATTCTCCCTAACACCCAGTAATTTAACAGTCTGGCAATTATTGTCCTCGGGTGGGCTCCCGGGCGCGGGGGTGGGGCAAGTGTTTGGTGTGCCCTCTCAACATGAAATTGCAGCGAAAATTCAGAGGGGTCAACCATTTTCTTTAAAAGGTTCTCCATGAATGGTTCCATGGGGACTTTGACTGCAGATTCGGGAATCCCCGTCACACGAATATTGTTGCGTCGAGACCTGGCTTCCAAATCCACACATTTATTCACCACTTTATTTAGTTGTGTTTGGATGGTATTCAGTGTGCGATCATGGCGAGATATTGTGTCTCCATTCGTGCTTATTTGCGACTCGCTTTCTTTTTCAATCTTTGTTTTTAGGGATCCTATTGTACCAACAATATCGTCTAGTTTGACGTTGATTGCCATCAAACCATTTGGCATAGTTTGCAGTAGGTGATCATCCATTGAGCATTCTTCCCCTCCTTGTATTTGTGAATTGCCAGAGGTGTGGGGGGATTTCAGGGGTAGAGGGTCTCAGGCCAGTGAATGAGTCCATTGGGCCTTTCTTCTTGTTGGCCCCTTTTGTCATGGGGTTAATTGGTAGCACAGAAGCAGAGATCCCAAACGTTTTGACTACGTAGATCAATTTCTGTCTTGAGTGATCTAGATGTATTAATATCCTTGTATCGCCCCGCTATGATGTGCGAATGGTGTATACACTCCAGATCTATGTCGTTGGGTCAGGCAGTGCTTTAGTTTGCACTTGAGGTGGAGGGGGATCTCGGCTGTTACTCCTAGGTCTGGCGTACCAATATCCCTTAGCTGGTTTCTTTATTACTGCTGTCAATATTAATGCTGATTATGGCTTCTTCTTGCCAGCCTTAAAGCTCATCTCCAGAATAAGTCTTCCAATATGTTCCACATTTTCCAAGGGAATGATAACAATGTTTCCATTCCGTATGTGATTATTAGAAAGACTTTCATTTTATAGAAGTCCAAGATCGTCTGAAACGTGAACTTACCATATTGTTTGTGTATTATTGCTGCCTGGATTGCCAGGGCTTTGACTTGTGTCCTCAATTCCAATTGTCTCGGTTTGTCCTCTGTGCTTGAGCTTATGGATAGTCCCAGATAGGTCATTTCTTTTAGCAGGGGTAGTTTATCTTGGTTCAAAGACCATCTAAAAGTGCAAGATGGCAAGGATGCCATGTGTGAATCCCTTCAGTCGCGATTGGACATGACCGACAGTGTTAGCCGGTCCATGGTTGCAAGCACTGTTATATGCAAGTTTGCGTGGTTGCGGAAGTCGGGTTTTGCTCCGGATGTACAAGCCCGTCTTCTAAACATGCCCTTTGATGGCTTGCATTTGTTTGGCAGCAAGGCCGACTAGAGCCATGAGAGGTTGCAGACCTCAAAAGCTGCTGCTAAATCTTTGAGCGCAGCTGTGCGTCAACCTCTGCCTTTTTGTCCTAGGGGACAGCAGTGGACGGCAGGTTCCTTTCGTTACTACTCCACTTGTCAGGAAGTCCTTCTGGAGATCTTCGCCCTTTGGGGAACCCCGCAAGTGGATCTCTTCGCGACCAGTGGCAACCGGAAGTTCGAGAGATTCTGCTCAAGGGAATTTACTCAGAGATGAGCCTTAGGAGACGCATTCGTAGTCGATTGGTCATTCCGAATTCTGTACGCATTTCTTCCGGTCCACGTCATTCCTCAAGTGTTAAGGAGGTTGCGGATGTTCGGATACCACATGATCCTCATTGCTCCGGATTGGGCCAGGAGAGCATGGTACCCGGACCTTCTAGAAATGTCCATCTGCCCTCCACGCCGTCTTCCCTACCGAGAGGATCTTCTCTCACGCGAGGGGGGAGGGTGGTGTTCTCCATCCAGAGGTCAAGACTCTCAACCTACACGCTTGGTATCTGAAAGGTTGAGATATAAGGATTGGGACCTCCCGGATGACGTGATGGAGGTGTTGCTTTTGGCCCGGCAGCCGGCAACCAAATCCCTGTACCGTTGCCGTTGGCATAAGTTTTGTGACTGGTGCAGAGGACACAATGTCGATCCTTTTCAGTGTTCCATTCCCATTGTTCTGTCTTTCTTTCTTTCTTTGGCCCACAGGGGCCTTCAAGTAGGTACCATTAAAGGTTACCTGGCGGCGCTGTCTATCTTCAAGCGCTCGTCTGAAGAATGTTCTTGTTTTAAGATTCCTTTGATTTCCCAGTTTCTAAAAGGGCTCACTAATGTGTTCCCACCCTCCCTGTTTCAGGTGCCGGTTTGGGATCTGAATTTGGTCTTGAAATTCCTGATTGGTGCTCCATTTGAACCCTTGACTGTTGTCTTTCAAGACGGTTTTCTTGGTTGAGCTTACATCCACTCGCATAGTGATTGAATTGCAGGCACTTTCATATAAGCCACCCTGTACTGTATTCCACAAAGATAGCGTTGTACTGAGGGTACGTCCTTCCTTTCTACCTAAGGTAGTGTCTGAGTTTCATTTAAGCCAGAAAGTGGTACTTTCTGCTTTCTATCCTCCTCCTCATCCTGGTAAGGAAGAGGAGCGACTCCATAGGTTGGACCCTAGGAGAGCTCTGAGCTTATATATTTCTAGGATGTCGAGGGTCAGAGTGGAAGATCAACTCTTTGTGGGGTACGCTGGACACCAATTGGGCCAGGTTGCTACCAAACAGACCTTGTCCAGGTGGATTATCCTCACCATTACTGAATGTTACAGATTTGCGGGCAAGGACCCTCCTGAAGGATTGCAAGCTCATTCCATTAGGGGCGTGGCTACTTCCACAGCCCTGCAGCTGCGAGTTCTTTTTTTTTTTTTTTTTTTTTTTTATAAAACAATTTTTATTTTATATAACACTCCAAACATTACAATACTTGGGACTTCCATCATCAAATTCAGCATCATAGCGTTACAATCAGCATTTTTCAGTCCCGTTCCCTCCCTCCCCCTAATTTGAGCCAATATGTCCATGTCATCATCCTGTGATTCTTCAGGCGGGTTTACTGTTGTCTCTTTATCCGTATCAGCATCGCTCTGGTCGGACTGGGGGGGGCTTCTCATAGTAGCCACCAACCGCCTCCATTCAATTAGGGGTCCTACCTCCTCCTCCCCTCCCCTACAAGTCGTTTCTGCCTCTGCCCATTTTAAGAGGTCAGCCCACCACAACTCTATCCTTGGCCTCTGGGCTGCCTTCCAGCACATTGCTATCCTTCATTTGGCTAGGATCTATGCTAAATCTTTCATTTTGCTTATGTGCCTTAAGTTGCGTGGCCTAGGGAATCCCCCCAGCATGCATGCCCAGGCCGACTCCACCTCCAGTGTAATACCGATTCCTGCTAAGCATGTCTTCGATTCTTGCCAAAACCGCCCCACCTCAGGGCAGGCCTAGAACATGTGCAGTAGCCCAGCCTCCTCCTCCCCCCACCTAGGGCATTTCTGAGTCGTTTGGCCACCAAACCTGGCGATCTTACTGGGGGTGAGGTATGCTCTATGTGTGACATATAGTTGGATCTGCTGAAGCCTTGCGTTCTGGGACACTTTTTTATGATATCTTTGGGCTCTTTCCCAGAGCCCATCCGACATGGGCTCTCCCACCTCTTCCTCCCAAAGTTGTCTCAGTTGGGTCAATTCCTTCCCCACCTTGTACCCCAACAGCTCGTATATGCGGGAAATCTCATGCCTACCCTCTGAAATATCATATATAGCCTCCATGGTGGCATCCAGTTGTCCGGTGAGCACTGCTGGCCCGCACTCTCTTGACAATTCTGGTGTACGCTATGCACTGCCCCTTATGCACCCCAATATCTTCTATCAGGTTCGGGAACTCTAATGCCTCCCCTTCCAGCCATATGTCTCCCAGGGTGGCCAGGCCCACTGATTCCCAGTACTTGCGGACCCCTCGAATCAGCTGGGGATCCTCTCCACATAGTGCTGCTAGCGGCACCTGCATAAAGTACGGAACTGGGTGTCCCGCCAACTGCCACGCTCTGTGCCACATCTCCCATTGCAGTACCAGCAGCCCCGCCATCCCCAGGACCCTTGGGTTGGACAGCCACACCACTTCTTTGATGAAGAAGGGGAACGGTTCCCTGCACAGCAGCCTGGATTCTGCTGTCTCCTCGTCGGACAGCCATCTTGCTACATACTGCAGCTGCCCTGCTAGATGGCACAGCTCAAAATTTGGCAGATTAATCCCTCCCCTGTCACACGAGTTTTGCAGTTTCGAGAGGGCCACCCTGTTCCTGGAGTTGCCCCAAACAAAGCCCCTACACAGGCTATCGAGGCTAGCGTAAAAGCGCCTCGGGATTACATGTGGAATGTTAACAAAGAAATGCAACAGTCTGGGCAAGACTACCATTTTTAGCAGAGCAGCTCTCCCAACCATAGCCAGGGGTAACCTGGACCAGAATCCCATGCTGTTTTTAATTCCTTCTACTGCTTTTACCGTGTTGCGTGTATGTTACTCCTCTGCCGTATGGTATATGTCAATTCCGAGATATCGGAACGACTTTGTGTGCCAGGGTAACCGGTAATATTGGCAGACTCCCGGGCAAGACAAGCTTGTATCTCCCCAGAGGGAACACGCTAGACTTCTTGGGGTTAACCGCTATGCCAGAGAGAGCGACAAATTGCTCCATCACGTCCAGAATATACTGCATGTTCTCTTCTGGGTAGCGCAAATACAACAGTATGTCGTCCGCATATAAAGAAACAAGATGCATGCCACCCGCAGTACGAATACCTATCTCCTCGTATTGCTGTCTCAGACAGGTGGCCAGTGGCTCCAGTGCTAATATGTATAACATGGGCGACCACGGGCAGCCCTGTCTAGTGCCTCTGCTTAGTTGCCATTTGTCCGAAATGATAGCACCTGTTTTGACCCTTGCAATCGGGGAGCTGTATAGCATCTTCACCCACCTGAGGTACCCCGGTCCCATTCCATAGCCCTCTAAGGTCGCGATCAACCAGGGCCATCTAACTGAGTCGAAGGCCTTGACCGCGTCTAGTGAAACTATTGCCAATTCACCTGGGTCTTTTTTTGTTTGGTCAATGATGTGATGCAGTGTTCTGAGATTATCAGTTATGTTCCTGCCCGGGACATAGCCTGTTTGGTCGGTGTGTATCAGTTTACCAATAATGGCATTAAGCCTATTTGCCAGTACAGCAGTGAGGATTTTACTATCCTGATTGAGCATCGATAAGGGCCTGTATGACCCACAATCCGTGCTAGGCTTGCCTGGCTTCAGAAGCGGAATAATCACTGCCTCTCGCAGGGTCTCTGGTAGCCTGCCTCGCTCATACGACTCGTTAAGCATGGCCAGCAGCGGGGGAAGCAACTCTTGTTTATAGGTTTTATAAAATTCACTTGGAAGCCCATCTGATCTGGGGGCCTTACAGGTGGGCAAGTAGCGAACCACTAGTTCAAGTTCTTGCATTGTAATAGGGGCATCCAGGTCTGCACATTCTGCCTCGTCTAAGGTGGGTAGGCCCATGTCCTCCAGTGTTACTTGGATTTCGTGGTCTCTTGGGCCGCCTGGGTCCTTATAAAGATGTTTATAGAATCTCAGGAACTCTTCATTCACCCCCTCCTGGGTATTCTGGGTGCACCCTCCCTCCCCTTTGATTTCCCTGATCACGGTTCGTGGCGTCTCGCTCTTGTATAGCCAGGCCAGCAACCTGCCCGGCTTATCTCCCCCTGCGTGCTGCCTTCCACGTATTTCTTATAGCTTAATTTACATAATCTGTCCCAGCATTCCCCACTAGCTTGTTGTAACTGCCTTATCCTGTCTCCGTCATCACCAGAGGTGCCTTCCTTACGCAACCTGCCCTCCAACTCCTCCTCAATTATCTTCAACTCCTGCTCTATGCCCCCCTGGAGCCACTTAGACTTCGAAATGGCAACGCCCCGCAAAACCACCTTAAACGCCTCCCATACAGTTTCCATAGAGCTAACACTACCAGTATTTATCTCAAAGTGCTCAATGATCGCCTCTCTTAAATCCTCCCTGAATTCCGGGTCCTGCAGAGCCTCGGCTCTGAGTTTCCAAGTGGGAATCCGCGCCCTGAGAGGTTGATGCCGCCACTCCAGGACCAGGGGGGAGTGGTCCGAGAGCACCCTAGCTTTGTATTCCGCGCCTTCCATCTCTCCTGCCAACTCCGTGGAGGCGAACACATAGTCTAATCTTGTATGAAGGTCATGTGGTGCTGTATAATGCGAATATTGTCTATCCACTGGATGCAGCTGCCTCCAGACATCAACTAAGTCGAAGTCCCTCAGGGGGGCCTGTAGCACCTTTGCTGCTGGGGTTGGTTTGTCTATCTTACTATCCGATCTGTCAACCTTAGGATTAAGTACACAGTTAAAGTCTCCTCCCCCACAGGATCCCGCCACCCAGCAGAGGGCCGAATTTACCGTACAGGGTCCTAAAGTAAGCCGCTGTGTCCTGGTTAGGGGCATATACATTTCCAATACACACTTCTCGGTTTTCCAATATACCCTTCACAACGATCAATCTGCCGTCCGGGTCACCCGTGACCTGAAGCAGCTGAAATGCCATCTGCGGCGCCACCCAGATGATAACTCCTCTAGCGTAGGTCGAGTATGTGCTCCCACCAGGCACCTCTTCCACTTCTTCTTGACCACCTCCAATTTATCCCTAGTGAGGTGGGTCTCTTGCAATAATGCTATATCGATCCTCATCCTTTTCACATACATCATCACCTTGTTGCGTTTCAGATAGCTGTTGAGGCCCCTGACATTCCATGTAACCACTCTAAGGCACCCTGGCGCCATAACCATGATATCCTGCACTCCTCCTCTGCCTTTTATCCCGCCTGATAAGGTTCTCATTTTGGCTCAATACCCTTTCCCTCCCATCAAACTTCCCCCGCCCCTTCCTAACACCCCATTCCCCAACTTCAAACCACTGCACACCCCCCTCCCTCTACCCCCTCCCCCCTTCCTCTGCCCCAACACCAAGTGCCCAGCTCGATCCCTGGATCTCAGGCCCCCCGCGTTTGGATCTGCCCTAGAAGGCCCCGGCCCAGAACCCAGCAGGGTGTCACCGGACTACCAGTGACCTAACTAAACTATTTGTTATTGGGGTATGAGGTCATGCTCCGTGTAGCTCCTATATCTATATGAAGTTTTCAAGTGCCACCATATCATACTTATAACTGTAGCTCTAAACACACTTGTCCGCCGGTTATATGCAATGCTATATTCAAGTCCCATTGTCATAAGATGCAGCACCGAGGGCGCTTACAGACGCCTGTTACTTATCTCCACCTTCTGTTACCTGGATATCCAGTTCCTGGGGACAGCTCTGCGCGTCCAACCATCCCATGGCATCCTCTGGGGTGTCGAAAAACAAGGTTCTGCTCTTGTGGAATACCTTCAGTTTAGCTGGGTAAAGCAGCATGTACCTATGGCCCGCTTCCCGCAATCTTCTTTTCACGGACCTGAAGTTCATGTGGCTGCGCTGTACTTGCAAGGTATAATCCGGGTATGCCGTTATGTTTGCTGCTGCTCTTTGTATTGTGCCGCCCTTCTGAAAGTGTTCAAGGATTCTTTCCTGGTCTCGATAGTTTAGGATCTTAGCTATCACCGGCCTAGGAGGGTTCCCTGGTGGTGGCTTCCTCATCAGGGCCCTGTGCGCCCTCTCTACAGTGAACCCCTGGGACAGGGCTCCCCAGTTATCTTCTGCAATAGCATAGACTCGATGTATTCCTTAGGGTTAGTTCCCTCAGCTCCTTCCGGCAATCCGACAATGCGAATATTGTTTCTTCGGGTGCGTCCCTCTGCCTCTTCCGCCCTACTCTCCAGGTTGCCCATACGTTGTACCAAGACGTGAAGTTCAGATTTATGGGCAGCACAGGCCGCCGTGTTCGGGGCCACCTCTTTTTCCAGGTCCTCCGTGCGCTCCGCCAACAATCTTACATCTTGCCGGAGAAGATTTACGTCCTCCTGCACCGCTCCAACTTTGAGCTCAAGTGCGGCTTTCAATTCGGTCATTGCCAGGCCCAGTTTGGTCTCCCAGGCCACTTTCAGGTCTGCAATCGCTGCAAGTACCTCCTGGTTGCCCATAGTGTCTGGGCCCCCAACAGGGGTCTTGTCTGTCTTCCTGGCCCCTCCAGCACCTGGTGGTGTTTCGGCAAAATCATCCATTGTGGGTTGCTTGCCTTTCTGTCTGATGGGTTTGTTGGACATCTTGTTGCGTCAGGGTTAAGTAAGCCGGCCCCAACACGTGCTGTCCTCTTTTAAAGTGTGCTAAGTTGCCCAAAATGTCCGGGCCCAGCCCAATCATTTCAGGGGTGTCCTCCAGCAGCCTTTCTTATTTCCAGAATGGACTGTCCTCCCACGTAACCATGTGGGTTCATTCCTTCCTCACAGGACTCAGGTTCCTGCCCCAGTCGATCTGGATCCCCGGGCTGTCCGCCTGGCACTGGTGTGGCTCTGCGGGCTCTGATGGCCTCCCTTGCCGGTCCCCACTTTCAAGGGGCTACCCCGTACACCTTCATCTGCAGTTACCCCTTGCGGCCACTTCGGGCACGTTGTGTTTGCGTTCCTTTGTTACCACTACAGGCGACTGCAAGTCTCTGTGTATCTGTCTGAGCCTGTCTGTGCCCCTTGGGTGGCTGGATCAGCATTCATAAATTAAACATAGGCGTATCTTATGCTTCGTTGTACCCTTGTACTGACTAGCCTCCACAGGATGATTTAGTGGAGCTTGTTGCAGGTTGGGTTGCAGGTGTGTGCCTGCGCCTCTTTGTATCCCGTTGCGGCACTGTATTTATTGTATCTCGGGCATTTCAGCATATTATCAGCTGTCTGTGAGCAGCTACGGTGCTCGTTTCTCTTCTCCTGTCGCCTCGTTAAAGGAGACAGACGCTCCCAGCGTCATCTCCCTCTGAGTGGTCCGCTCGGTGCACAGCGTACAGGGCAGCTCCCCGCGTCTCTTTACACGCGCGTCTTGACGCCATTTTGAATGCGCTATCCAAGCTTCGTAATGCAGCCTGTCCAAATAATTGCTTGGCAACGTGATGGTTAGTTCAATGTTCTTGTCACCACTGGTTTATTCTAGTTACTAGCTCCACATTTCCACCATGCAATAGTTCCCTGTTTGCAGAGTCGGCGCTGTGCATGACCTTGCTCTGCACTGCAATTTCGAAATCAACTCCCTTGTTCCCAGTGGATGCATGAAGTTATAAACGTTGCAAGGGATAATATGGTTAAACGGTCATCTGTCTTGCTAGGAGCTGCCAAAACCATGTCTGCGTTTGTGTCCGACCATGACGATCAGGGTTGCAACCATATTCGTTGGCCTGTTCCGAAAATCAGTGTCAATTCCTGTTACCACCAGCCAATAAAGACACATAAGATTGTGAACAACGCAGATAAATGTGGGCAGCTCTATGAATATGTCGATTCTCACAAGAGCCCTTGGATTCACTGTATCAGTTTTAGGGCTGGTTGCAGGATATTATCCCTGACCCTTGATGATGCACACAGTGTATCTGCCTTCTCCTCGTTGGTCTCCTTGATGGCGGATCACTTCCTGAGAGATGGTGATCTGGATCGGCTTTTGGGGGAGGCTTCGTGTCTTCCTCGGGGTGGGGACGTGGAGCGAGAGCGGGGAGTCGACTTCCGTGGAGCGCGGTGCAGCAGCGTATTCTTCCGACCTTTCTGAGGTTGCACTGTGCGCAGCTGTTCCCAGCTGATTCTGCCCACTAGCGGCATGTGGTGCTGTTCCAGGTTCTGTTTACTCCTGGTATCACACGCCGCTCTCCGGTTAAAACAACATTCGAGCAGTTATGCTCTCTATTTCGGTCGGAGCATAATCCAATTGTCATAGTTATCAAGCGTCCTAGCCCCCACTCTGCGCTACCGTGTCCCCAATGACCGTGTATTCGGTACTCTTCATTACGCCCTCACCGCATATTTCTTCGCTGACATGCCAAGCGCCTCTGCATCCAACTTCTCGGCAACGCGTCCAAGGTGCTCCGTTGTCAGCACGGCCGCTTCTCTCCGTGCCAACATCATCTGCAGGTCAAACTTTGTTTCTCGGGCGGACCCTTTGTTGTTCAGCGGCCACCATTTTGCGATTGCAACATGAAGTCCGTTTCAAAGCTTCTCCTGTAAATTCCTCCCGATACACTGTAGGCAGCTGTGACAAAATCTTACTGTTCGTGCTCTAGCCCAGTGCGGGCTGCTGCTTCTTTCTTTTCATCCAGCGTCTCTCTGTGTCAGGTAACGAGAAGGATCATTGCAGGATCACCAGGAGCTCAACGCGAAGCACGTCCTGTTACATGGCTGCTTGGCCACGCCCCTGCAGCTGCGAGTTCTTATTAGGAATATTTGTGATGCAGCGACATGGGCTTCTATCCACACCTTTGTCAAAGATATGGCCTTTGGTAAAGCAGTTCTTTATTCTGCCATCTCTTTGGGTATTCTAAATTCTTCTCCCTCCTCCATTTTCTGGTACTGCTTTGGGAGTCTGTCAAAGATGTGGAATACGTTGGAGGACACAATCTATTCGAAGAACAAGTTACTTAACAACTCCAACGTATTCCACATCACCCTCCCACCCTATGCTATTGCAGCTTGCGTTCCCTCAAGGCTATGTGCAGTAAAGCAGGCATTGTGTACGAGCATGTCACACATCATGGAGGAAAAAACATAAACTGAGGCTACGGGCGCTGTGCGTCCTATTTATAACATCCGGTGACGTCGCCCTTGACTGAGGCCTTTGAGGGAAATCGATGCGATGCCATCGACGCAGGACGCCCTCTGCTGAAAAATTTCAAAAGTAGCACATCTGTGGACATTACATGTCAAAGATGTGGAATACGTTGGAGGAACATCCAGTCGAAAGAACGTTACCAGTTGGTAAGTAACTTGTTGAGTCCTGGTTTAGCATTGTTTTTTTGTGCATTAACAACCAATTGCGATATTTCTGTTTAATCTTACGAATTTCCATCGATATGTCCTCCAATGTTTTTTTCTTTATTTGACTGATGTTTTTTCTTAGTGTTTTTTTCTTTAGGACGATTTCTCTGTCATAAACGTGCCGGTGTGACATTGTTGGTTTATTGTTTCCTATCTTAGAAGTAGTTTTGAAGATTTTGAGTAGTGGTACGTAATCAATAATCTGTAGAGGTTCATTTTCTTGTAGTTGTGTTATTATGTTTGATAACTTGGTGTTCAACACTGGGATTTTTTCAGCTTGGATTTTTAGTCTGTTTCTATACGGGTTTATTAACAAAGTTTGTCCATAGAACTGTTTATTAACTAACATATTATGACAAGTTAACTTCACTGAGTTGTGATCACTAGACTCGATGGGTATAACTTCTAACTTTTCAATGAACCTCGACATGTTTGATGATATAGATACGTAATCTAGGATTTACGCCGATTTCCTTCCATACCAGGTTGGGTTTCCCGGAATATCACCATTCGTTATCCCGTTTAAAATTATGCAGTCTTTAGATTGCATAGCAGTTTGCCATGCTACTCCACGTTTTTGTTTTTGTGTCAAATTCGCTAGATCGTCTTCGATTTTATTATTATCTTTATCTAAGCAAGTACAGTTCAAATCTCCAACAATTATCACAAACGGATCAAACCATTTTACTCTTTGTTCGTCTATTAAGGAAAGGATGTCTGTCTGTAAAGTGTTGTTCTTTTCAGTCAGCGGGTTCCAATATATATTTATTAATATTAGGACCTGTTCTTTTCGTGATTTTGGCTCTTTAAGAAATGTCACCACCACCATCTGTATATATTGTGTAGGATTCTCAGTGTAGTTTTTAATGGAAATTATTAGACCTGCCATGGGTCGTCCTTTGGTACCTTTCACTGCATGGTTTATAAAAACACAGTAGCCTTCCATCAGCAGGCTTTGTCTCAACCAAGTTTCTTGGAGACATATAATTTCTGGAGCCTCCTTTTGAAGTTCATTTTTTGGTCAATAGATGACTGAATCCTCTGGTGTTCCATGTTATAAGTGACCATTCTTTCCTATGGGTTTCCTTTTTGCGTTATTGCTTTTGCATCCTTTCTGTCGCTAAATTTGCCAGCCATTTCCATTTTGCCTCTTCCACATCTGGGGACTGTTTAGATTGATTCTGAGACATTGTTTGTGGTTCTCATAGTCCTCTTTAAATTGCAATTTATTTTCTTGTTTCGCATGTCTTTTGTCCTTCTCTTTAGGTGGTTCTTGCATTTTTTCACTTAAATCGAATCCCATTGGTCTAAGGTTATTTGCTTCGGCCAGCAAAGGTTGGTTCACTAGTCTTGAAACGGTGTTTATACGGACTCGATCCGTGTGTTTCTCATCTGGAAATTCTATTAGGGCAAGGTCATTTGAAGTTATTAGTCTCAATGGAGGCACATGATGGAATAGTCTCACCACATTAGCACGGTTTAAAATCAGGCCGTCATTTAGATGTAATATTCTTTCCAAGTATAAGCCGTTTTCGTTGTGATTGTGTTTATAGTCGGGGTACCGAGGAAGATTGTTAGCTAGGTCTGGACTGCCTGGAGTTTTCCCTTTATGTGGTTTGTTATTAGCTTCCTCTTTCAAACTGTTTGAAGATTCTTTTCAGGCATGGCGTCAAAGTTTAATTGTGACTCATCATGTTGGTCTCTGGGCTCTTACTTGAAACTTTGATTTCTCTTTTTAATGCACTTTACTGAGTACATCCTCAGTTTCTTCATTATTAACTTTTTTTTTGGGATTATAATTTTGTTTGAATTGCAGAGCCAACATTTTCTGGGGTTTGAAGTTTTGATGGGGTTGCTGGGTTTCTGGTGTAGATTGCTCTTCTTGGTAAGTTTCTTCAGCACTCGACTCGACCAATATGTCTTTGGCGCTTTCGTCCTCAGATGATTCTTCTAGGACTGTCTCCCCTTACGATATAGTCCTTTCCTCTTCCGATATCGTGTAAGTAGACAAGTCCATTAGATCTATATCCGAAGTGTCAGAAGGCCTAGGGCCTACTGGGTCTAATACCTTTTTTTGTGTTGTTGAGGCTTTCATGTTGCTCTTATCCGGGTGGGCAGTATTTGGAGGATTGCCTTCTTTTGCCAATGTTAGATTTTTTAATGAATGTTCAACTTTTATTCTATTTCTGTGCAGTCTGAGGGGCTTGATTCTTGGGTTTTTTCCCTGTTTTCAGCTTAAGCAATAGCATACTTTCAAGTGTGGCCTTCCGGGAATTACCTGACTTGGTGGTTTTCACTTGTTTTATTATTGGATCCTTTCTGTTTTTGATGAATATGTCACATATTTTGGGGTCAGTGGTCTCATTCCTAACTAGTTCAACTGATTGTTGTGGTTCTTGATCTATGGTGTTCACTCGCTTAAAGTCCATCACTGAGCCATTTGTTTTTGACATACTTTTTGATTGGGTAAGGGGGTGACCCTCATTGTTTGCCGATTTCTTTTGACAAGACTTTAAATTAGGACATTCCTCAAGGGTAACACTTGCGGCCTCCTTTCCACCCTTTTCCTTAGTTACTTGTTTTACAGGCATTGGTTTCCGTTTCTGCTGTAGCTAGTTTTCTTCCTTCTGTGTTTTCGCCTGTATTTTAGTAGTGTTCAAGCGCTCAATTAGGGGCACGTCTTCAAGTACTATAACAGACGATATTTCATCGTTTGTGGTGGAGACTGATAATGGGAGTTCTGTTTCCGCAAGACTCTCGTTATTTTGAACTTTACTAATTGATTGGGAGTCTGTTGGATTTCTCTGATCCCCCTCTTTAGCACGTTCTGGAACTTCATTATTGGTTTCCTCCTCTCTTAGGTCTTCTTCTCTTATTGTTTCATTGAGTAATTGTTTGTCAGCTTCTGCCTGAGGTGATTCGGTGGGGCTCTCAGAAGCCCCTATTGGTCCTTCTGTTGTCGATGACTTTCATCTGTCTCTTTTTTCCTTCATAATGGGCTCTAATATTGTATGTAAAAGTTGTGAAACTCTATGTTCAGTGTTGTCTATGTTATTTTGTAAGGCGGTGATGAAACCTTCCATGAAAATCATCTTTGTGTGTAGCACAGCAAATAGTGTAGTATGGCCTTTTAACGTATCTGTTGCTTCTTCGTGAAACTTCATAAACGGCGCTATAATAGCAGCCATTGTTGATACCAAAAAGAAGTTTTCTTCTTGGAGTATTTTTGGTAAGTTTGATTCTTGAGTAGGAATGTCTAATTCGTTTAAGGGTACCCTCATGCTTGCTGGTATGTGTTTTATTGGCGACCATACGACGGAGGAACCCACTTGTTTTTTAGTTTGGGTTGCTTGTTCTTTTTTCCCCCAGAGTTTTTGGTTGATTTCTGTAACAAGTGACTCCTTGTTTCCTGTTGTTTGCACTTATGCTTCAAACCTCTTGCTGTTTCCTTCTATCGTCAAGGAACTTTCCAAGAGTATCGCGTCTGGGATTTCAAAGTCATACACCTTTCCTTTTTGTTTACAGTCCTGTGATGTGAACTGAAAGCCGCTATTTATTTGTTCTTTTGACTTTAAGCCATGAAAAAGGTTTGGTTCCCCTGGGACATCTGCCAATGACAGTCTTTGCGGTTTCCAGATGTTTTTCCCCCGTCCTAAATACATGGCGGGTTGTTTACTAGGTCGAATGCCACCCCTTCCTCTGTTCGTAATGTGTTGTTTCCATTGATTGAGTTCATGACCTATTTTCTCATATTCCTTTGCTTTGGGGCGTCCTTTCATTATATATCTTTCTGTAGGACTGGTCGCCCTATCAGCTGTTTTTTTTAGGTATTTTCCTTGCGAAATGGAACATCGTCCATCAGGGGACCTTCCACTTCATTAGTCTTCAATGTTAGGAGTAACTCTTCCTTCGTTATTATTATTACTCCGGATTTTGATTTATTACTTTCACACTTTTGACATAATTACTTAGTTGTTCCCGCTTGTTGTCGTCAATCTGTGTTTCTACCTCAGCCCTTTTTTCTTCTTCCATTATTTCTTTGGTCAGAGTGTCGATGTATAGTGCTGTGCTTGTCCGTATACTGACTTCAGTGTTTAAAGGGCATGTCGCACTGTTCAAATTCGATTCTGCGCATAGTTCTGGGTATGGCGTATCAAGTCCACTCTCCTTTTGGAGTTGAACAATTACCCTCACGACTTCCGTCACAGAATAGAGCTTCCGTGTACTCACTCATGGGGGCTTATATTAGAATCGGGAGAGCTGGTTTCGTGGGTTTCAATATTCCTGGGCTGATGTCAATAGACATGGTTCTTTTAAGTTCCACTTACCGCTTTGTGGCAAACTCGGGAGCGTCCCCTTCGAAGGGATTGTGTCCTCCGACGTATTCCTTATCTTGATAGATCATCTCCAGCTTTTTTCAGTAGAGGGCGCTGCGCGTCGACGTCCCTCGAGCCGATGTCCCTTGACAGCCTCCGTATCGGCACCAACGTCATCATGCGTATAAATAGACTCGTGCAACGTCCGTTGCTCAGTTCCGTTTTTCCGCGATTCGTGGGCCGGGGGATCGCGCTGCTCAGTTCGTTAGTCAGATATTTTCTCCATTATTCCTCGAGAATACCAACTCTTACTCAATGGCTTCCTCATCCGAACCGACAACTCCACGGTCCGGCTTCAAAAAATGTCGAGACTGTGGAAAGAAAATGTCGTTGACAGATCCTCACAGGATCTGTTTGTGGTGCCTGGGATCGGAGCACCAATGTTCGGAGTGCGAGGACTGCATGTCCATGATGGCGAAAGCCTTGAAGGAGCGTAAGGGGAAGCTTGAGAGAGGTAAGACAGTTAAAACTCATTTGAAAGTTTCCTCGGCAGAGTCGAGACATTCGTCTCCTCGCCGACACAGGAAACATTCTCGTTCTAGGTCTCGAAGCAGTTCCCACCACTCTTCGAGATCCAAGCATTTGAGTAAGAGACGTCGAAGATCCCCTTCCTCGTCTTCTTCTGTTTCCCCGGAAAGAGTCACCTGCCCCACAAAACATAGCTCTCAGGCTGAGTGGGAGGAATTCCGTAAAAGGATGCTTAGCGTCTTCGAGAAAGCGGCCTCGACCCCCTCGAAGACAGCTGAGGGTGATACCCTGGGTGAAAGACCCGAAATATCGAAACGCAGTGAGTCGTTGCATCCGGCGAAAGAAACTACTCAAGAGCGTCACAAACCATCGAGCTAAGGCACTATGTCATCGACGCCATCGTCGAAAGTCCCTTCGACTTATAAATCTGTGTCATCGACGCATTATCAAAGGGCTCATCGATGCATAGGTCGATCGAATCGACGCCATCTTCGATGTCGACGCCGAAAAAGAACAAACCCACGGCCGTCACTACGTCACAGCCAGTGGTCATACCCAGGACCTCTAACACGACTTCGAGAATGTCATCGACAACCTCGGGTAGGATTCCGATCCTCTCGAGCTCTTCGAGGCCTCTTCGATCTTCTCGACGCCTTTTTCGGTGTTTTTGAAGCCTTTAACGTCCGCGTCGACGACATCGACGTCTTCTCAGCCAATTATGACAAATTTGGCCCCTTCTGCTCTGGAAATGTGATTTAAGCCATTTCCAAGGTCTGATCATTTCAGACCTTTGTCTTCAATTTATGAAGAAGGGGAGGATTCGTATCAAGAAAGACCCTTTGGGTTGCAGAGAACTACAACACCTGAACCAGAGGAATTTACCTCTGAGGAAAATAGGTTAAAGGACCTTCGAGAATCCTTACATGAGGCACGTGGGTTAGATACTTCCCAGAAATAGAATTTGCCAAACCAGACCCAGGGGAACATGCCGAGACCCCTTACAGAATTTTTATGGCAAGGATTATAGAATTCATGGGTTGGTCTACACCTTAACCTGCATTCCAACAGGATGACCTTACAGACATTTTAGTTAAAGGCCCACAGGAGGATCCTGTGGTTCCATTTCACGCTGCATTACAAAGAAAAATATTGGCTAACTGGGAAACTCCTGAGGTTATCCCAGCGGTTAACAAGAAGTTATCAGCCATGTATAGGGTATCTGCTACTGCCCCTGAATTTTTGTCTAAACATCCAACTCAAGATAGTCTTGTTGTTCAAGCAGCAACTGCATCAGGCAGTAGATCGGCATACCCTACTGTTCCACAGGACAGGGATGACGAAAAATACGACTCTATGGCTAAGAAAGTCTTTTCTGCATGTAGCATGGCGTTGAAATCTATTAACGCTACTTGTACGCTCGCAAGGTTCAGCCATACACTTTGGGAGTGTGCTTCATCAGCGGGGACTGCCTCCCAGAGGGAGAAGAAAGAGAAGCGTTTCTAAACATCATTAAGGATGGTAAAGACGCAATGTGCAAATCCCTTCAAACTGGCATTGATTCTGCTGACAGTATCAGTAGGGCCATGGCGGCAAGTACTACAACCCGCAGATTTGCATGGTTGCGAAAGTCTGGGTTTTCTTCAGATGTACAAGCCAGACTTTTAAATAAGCCCTTTGACGGCTCTTCTTTGTTTGGTAAGAAGGCGGATGACAGCCTAGAAAAGTTACAGACATCCAAAGCAGCAGCAAAATCCCTGGGTGCTGCAATCCGTCAAACGCCATATCGCCCCTCAGGAACCTCTTGGAGAGGTAAGTCCTTTCGCTTTTATTCCGCATTCGGAAAAGGCAGAGGACAGTCGGTTCAAAGAGGTCAAAAAAGATTCACCCGAGGTGGACGGAGTAAAAATAAAAAGCCGCAGCAGCAGGTGCCTCTTTACCCTCGGCATCTGCATCAGCCGCCTCTAAATCACTCTGAGGACTCTCCTCACAAGACACCAGTAGGGGGCAGGCTAACTCAACATCTGACGGAATGGCAGGCTATTACGTCAGATGCTTGGGCATTGGAGACAGTTGCCCAAGGTTACTGCCTGCCTTTTCTACGCATTCCTCAGAGTCTTCCACCGGGGAACAACTCTCTGAAAGTTCCAGATCCGCTCCTCTTGCAGGAAATTGTAGACCTGCTTGAGAAAGGTGCCATAGAACGGGTACCTGTAGCGGAGAGGAACAAGGGCTGGTACTCCCCCTACTTCCTAATACCAAAGAAGGATGGAGGACTGAGACCTATCTTGGACTTACGAGAATTGAACAAGTTCCTCAGGAAGGACAAGAAGTTCAAGATGGTAACTCTCTCTCAGATCCTTCAGGCCCTCCAGCTTCAGGACTGGTTGGTATCTCTAGACCTTCAGGATGCTTATTTCCATGTGCCAATCCATCTCGAACACAGGAAATACCTGAGGTTCGCAATTGGCGGCTCTCATTATCAATTTCGAGTTCTGCCATTTGGGCTGACCTCCGCCCCGAGGGTCTTCACCAAGCTAATGTCGGTAGTGGCTGCAAGTCTAAGGAGGGGAGGGATTCACGTCTACCCCTACCTGGACGATTGGCTGATCAGAGCCGTATCTCTGGAACAAGCTCCGATCCAGCTAGATTATGTCTGCCACTTCCTTCACAAACTGGGCTTCTCCCTCAATTTAAAGAAGTCACAGGTGATACCATCACAGAGACTCCAGTTCATTGGAGCGGTCCTGGACACTTCCCTGGGAAAAGCCTCGCCACCAGAGGTGAGGGCTCAAGATATTCTGCAGATGGTCACCAAGTTTCAAAATGCCCAACGTCTCCCAGCCTTCGACTTTTTGAGGTTGCTAGGCCTCATGGCCTCCTGCATCTTCCTTGTGCCAGAGGCTCGCCTGAGAATGAGATCTCTTTAGTGGGCACTAAGAACTCAGTGGTCGCAATTCTCAGGGAGAATGACAGATCTCCTTCAGGTTCCGGACAAGGTGGCTCGAGAACTTCAGTGGTGGGCCTGTCAGGAGAACATTTTGAAAGGAGAACTGTTTTGGCAACCATGGCCGGAGATAACAGTAGTCACAGATGCCTCACTCACAGGGTGGGGAGGCCATGCCAACGACTTGACCATCAGCGGTCGTTGGTCTCCATCAGAGTCCAGACTACAAATCAACCTGTTAGAGCTGAGAGCAATCAGACTAGTGCTGAAGGCTTTTCTGCCATCTGTACAGGGGAAACATGTCCTGATAATGACGGATAACACAGTGGCCATGCACTACCTCAACAAAAGATGAGGCGTAGGATCACTGCCTCTGTGCAGAGAGGCGATGCAGCTCTGGTTTTGGGCAATCCAAGAAGGCAGTTCACTTAGCCGGAGAGAAAAACTTGACTGCGGACGCTCTGAGCAGGCAGAGTACAGTCTCCCACGAGTGGGAACTAGCTCAAGAAGTCCTTCAACAGATCTTCACCCTTTGGGGAACCCCTCAAGAGGAGCTGTTCGCGGGGAATTTCCCCCGAGAGGAACTCTAGGGGATGCGTTCGTAGTGGACTGGGAGTTTCCACTTCTGTACGCATTTCCTCCAGTCCCTGTCATTCCTCAAATGATCAGGAGGTTGAGAAGATTCCGGAAAGCCATGATCCTAATTGCCCCAGACTGGGCCAGGAGAACGTGGTACCCCGACCTTCTGGACATGTCCATCTGCCCTCCAATTAGTCTTCCACTCAAGGAGAATCTTCTCTCACAGAAGGGAGATCAGGTTCTCCATCCAGACATCAGAACCCTCTACCTTCACGCTTGGTATTTGAAAGGTTGAGGTACAAGGATTGGGACCTCCCAGGTGACGTCGTGGAGGGGTTGCTTTCGGTCAGAAGGCCAGCAACAAAGACTTTATACCGCTGCCGTTGGAACAAATTTTGCAGCTGGTGTAGAGAAATGAATATCTACCCCTTTTCATGTGGTACACCAACGGTGTTATCTTTTCTACTCTATTTGGCAAATTGGGGCCTTCAGGTTGGCACTATCAATGACTATCTCGCAGCGCTATCGGATCTTCAAGCGCACTGCAGAGGAACCATTGTATTTCAAGTTACCCTGAGTAATACAATTTCTGAAGGGATTAACCAATGTCTATCCTCCAAGACCATTCCAAGTTCCTTTATGGGACTTAAATTTAGTCTTAAATTTCCTGATGGGTACTCCTTTTGAACCACTCCACTCTTGTTCGCTAAGATTTCTCACCCTTAAAACTGTCTTATTAGTGGCATTGACATCTGCTAGGAGGGTGAGCGAATTACAAGCTCTATGTGGTAAGCCCCCTCATACAGTTTTTCATAAAGACAAAGTTGTCCTACAAGTGAAGCCTAATTTCGTCCCAAAGGTGGTTTCTGAATACCACATCACTCAGAAGATTACCTTACCTTCATTTTATCCCCCTCCACATCCGGGGAAAGAGGAAGAAAGGCTACATAGGCTGGACCCAAGGCGGGCTTTGAGCTTTTACATCAGCAGATTTGCTAGGATTAGGCAAGCAGACCAACTGTTGGTAGGTTACTCAGGGCACAAATTGGGATTACCGATAACAAAACAGACCATTTCCAGATGGATTATTTTGGCCATTCTGGAATGTTACAAACTGGCAGGGAAAGAGCCTCCTCAAAATCTTAGGGCTCATTCAACCAGGGGTATCGCAGCCTCTTTGGCCCTCCAAAGAGGGGTACCGATTCGAGACTTATGTGCGGCTGCCACATGGTCGTCTGCACATACCTTCACAAAATTTTACAACCTGGATTCCTCCTCTATCCAAGAGACTATATTTGGCAAAGCTGTGTTGCACAGTGTTCATTATTGAAGGGAAACATGGCAATTTTACTCCCACCTCCAGGTACACACCACTGCTATGGGAGTGTATCAAGATAAGGAATACGTCGGAGGACACAATCCCTTCGAAGAACAAGTTACTTCTTACCTGGTAACGTTCTTTTGATGGGATGTTCCTCCGACGTATTCCTTATCGCCCCTCCCATCCATCCCCTCAGTAAAACTTCCCTTGTGGTTACAGCTTACGCTCCTTCAGGGTCAATAACCAATTCATGTAAAGGAACTGTTAAACGTCAAAACGGAACTGAGCAACGGACGCTACGCAAGTCTATTTTAACGCATGATGACGTCGGCGCCGATACGGAGGCTGTCGAGGGACATCGGCTCGAGGGACGTCGACGCACAGCTCCCTCTTATGAAAAATATTTTCTGAGGCCAGTAAGCTGGAGATGATCTATCAAGATGAGGAATACGTCGGAGGAACATCCCATCGAAAGAACGTTAGCAGGTAAGAAGTAACTTGTTCTTCTACTGCATACTTTCATATTTCAATACTCCCTGCACACAGAACATATCTGCGATTCAAAATAGCGGGAGTTCACTATCAGTTCAAGGTACTCCCCTTTGGCATCGCCTCATCGCCAAGAGTATTCACAAATGTGCTCGCAGTAGTGGCAGCACACCTGCGCAGCGTCAATCCCTGTGTACCCTTATCTTGACGACTGGCTAATCACCAGCGAATCTCCTCAAATTTGCAAACAGAATACTCAAAAGACGATGGACCTTATTTTCAATTTGGGTTTCTCCATCTATGAAAAGAAATCAAGTCTAGTGCCCAGCCAAATAAAACTTTTTCTGGGAGCAATTCTAAAGACAGAAGAGGAGCTGCCTTTCCCGTCAAACAAGAGAGTACAAAACATACTGTTGCAAGTACCTCACTGCAAGGCCTTTCATCAGATAAGTGTACGCAAAGCAACGCGCTTGCTTGGGATGATGACCTCATGCATTCACTTGGTTCCACACGTGCGCCTGTGCATGCGCCTAATGCAGGAATGGTTAGCAGAACAATGGTCTCAGACAAGCGACAACCTGTTAACGGGAAAACCCTTCCGCGTTCCACCAGTACAGGCAATCCTAACTACAGACGTCTCACTCGCCGGGTTGGGGGCGGGGTGGCTCACTTCCTCCGCCACACAGCCCATGGCCAGTGGACACGCACTACATACCAAAGACATATCAACTTCCTGGAAATTTTGGCAGTTCTCAAGGCTCTTCAAGCATTTCAGAAACATCTTTCAAATCAAACAGTGCAAGTGCTCACAGACAGCACCACTGCCATGTTCTGCATAGACAAGCAGGCAGGTGCACACTCTCAAAGTCTGTCCAGGCTATCCCAAAAAATATAGAAGTGGGCACTCAAACTGAAAATTATTTTCCTAACCTCTCAACAGGTTCCAGGGGAACTCAATGCTCTGGCAGACACTCTAAGCAGATACCCTCTACCAGAAGAACATGAGTGGCAACTCAACAAAGATATATCCTACACAGAACTTCTCTCAATGGGGTCACCCCCCGTTGGAATTGTTCGCCACAAGCCTAAACGTGCAATGCCCAGACTTTGCATCCAGGTTTCCCCAACCAGATTCCAAGGGGAGTGCCCTATGGATGAACTGGTCGGGGAAATGTTCTTCTTCTTTTCCTCCGACGCCACTTCTCAGCAGGTTTGTGCACAAGATGCACCAGGAACAAGCAACTCTAATCCTGGTTGCTCCTATGTGGGTGAGACAACCTTGGTTTCCACATCTACTCAAACTGGCGATGTGCGACCCAATCAAGCTCCCGTGCCCCTACAACATGCTAATACAACACAAGGGAGCATCTCTCCACCCTCGTCCTCAGTCTATGAACTTGACACCCGCTGCTCTGGTCCCTTGGTCCATCACTCTGCTCCATTTGGTTTGCCTTTGTCCTGGAAGCCCTACTGGTATTCGTGTTCCGCCTTGCTCAGAGTGTGTCTTTGGGTTATGCCTTTTATTTGTATAAGGAGAGCTAATTGGTATCTGGTGTATGCACTTAGAGTCAAGTGCCTGACTTTGCCTGACCCAATTAGTCGGACATGACCAGTACGATGTGTGAAAGTTAATGTTGTTACTCTCAGTTCCTTACCAATCTGTAGAGGTTGAAGAGTCTTATTGAAGTTGCCTATAATACTTAATCATTTTCAAGTTCAACAGAAGCAGTAGCACTGTAGTTGTCTATACTTTTGTCAGAACATTATTATTTGAATGTACTAGTAGCAGTAGTAAACTGCGGGAAAATGGGGGGATGATCTCAGAGTATCATTGGCAGAAGGGAATTGCTAAGGAAAGAGCAAACCCGAAGAAGAAACATCCTGACAAATTGTATTCAAGACGCTGCAGAAGTTACAAGAAGATTATTTGTTGTTAAGCGGAAGTAGTACCTTTGCTCTAAATTATATCCATTCTTTCCTGGAAGCAAGCTACAAGGAATACCATTGGTGCTGTTGTTTTTGTTTGTGGAACATGGAAAATAATTATTTTCATCAAACGAAGAAGGAACTGTTACCAGTGGATTTTTTGTTGGAGTGAACTTTTGTTTCTTTGGAACTTTTCAAGAATTGATTTGACGTTTCTTTTCCTTGGAAGAAATTGACTTTGGGACATTAGCAAGATCTACCCAGAACAAGCAGAGGTCATCCAAGACACTGGTTATTTGGTAATCTTTTATTTATGTTGTTTTTGGCATTGTTTTGATTATTCCGTTGTTTAGTGTGACGGCCAGTTTGTCTATGCTAGGAGATTTTCCCTTAGATCCTATACTAGGTAGGGAACCCCCTTGTAGAGTAGGTTTAGTTGGGGTTTATTTTCCATTTTTGTTTTGAGAAAACTAAACACAGTTGTGAGCCGATCATTACTGACCCCTCACAGAGCACACAGGTACCCGTGCTTGCAGGTATTCGTATGATTTTGGTCTAACATGGTCCCACACTCTCTGTGCATGGTCTAAATTAATTACCCCTGTTTACATACTTGAACATCCTCTGTTTTTGGGGCCCTAACTACCATGAGATCTCTTGTAGCTCCTTCTCGTCAGATCCCTTTGTAGCAAAAATGAGACTATCAGCTTTGGTACATCCACTGCTATAATGCTGAAAGGCAGTGCACAACACTCGCGGTTTGGAGGCCTCCCCGGCTGCAGCCTTTAAGATACTTTGGGTTTCATTACGGGTTTGGTGTTAATTCAGTGGTAAATCTGGCAAAATTACTACCAAGCTCAGTTACCGTTACCTCCACTTGGTCCCATGGATTAACTGCGGGATTACAAGTGGTGGTATGGCGGTGTTAAACCCCATTTCTGGAGTTCATAGGACTTCATGGGGATTTTGGCAGAATTGCAGCCGTATATATCATCCTACTCAGCTAGGTTCTTCCTACAAGTAATTTCCAATTGATATGTGTCCATGCTCGGTTGGCTACTGGGAGAGTACGGGTTTACACAGCCAACCCACCTATTTGCATGCTCCCATATGCATCTACCTAAAGTAATCAGCTAAGCTGTCACGCCCCAGGAGTATCTCACAACTCCTTTGTGACCACGGAAGCCAAATGGTAGTCGACCCTCCCACCTTGGTTGGCACGGGTTCCTGGTTTCTGGGATAACAGGTAACCTCGAGACGCCAGAGGGGGGAAGAGGGTTAGGGAGAAGTTGTGGATAGGGAAGGGGTGTTAGGAAAACTGGATAGGGGGTTAGGGAATGCTGGTTGAATAGGTAATGGGGTTTTTAATGAAAAGACATACACTGATACTTATTGTGCACAAGTATCATGGGCACCCAGCACAGAGACCCTATGCAGATATTAACCTAATTGAACTAAATCCTCCTGAACTCTCACACAAAAACGTGCCCCTCTTTGATCAAGGACACCTGATTCACTGAACCCACTCTCTTTATTAATTAGGCTTTGGATAAACCATAGTAGTCCCTAACAATGGCAACATAGCAAACAGTAAACACCCTTGGCATAGTAACCAGCATAGTGTGTTTGTTGGTCTGGTTTTCAAAACTATATCAGCAGCACAACACCATAGGACATTACAAACATAAAAGCATGATGGTGACAGGATATTTCTTAACACAGAAAAGCGTTCATGAAGTGCAAACAAACATGGACATACAAACAAAAAGCATTCATGGTTTGCCACGTGAAATGTGCACATTTAAACGTTAATGTTCACTGAGCAACTTGCTGTGACATAATGGGGGCAGCCCACCTCCACACAGAGGATATCACCGTTCCTTGCTTTAATTCAAAAACACATATGTTCCCCAACAAAGATTTCCCCAGTTAACTGATGCCTTTGTCAGATACTCCCCAGGTGCTGTAGAGCAGGCGATGTGTTCCTCGGTTCTCGTCTGGTGTGCCGACTGCTCCTGCTGAGCAGGCGACCGAGGTAGCAAAATGGGAACAGAATCCTGCTTCCAGAACCAACCAGTGGCCGCCTCTCCCCCTCACAATGGCTCCCAATCTCCTGCACCTCCCGACCCATCCCTGCATCCATCAAAAATCACAAAATCACTAGCAAGTGGCACAGGTCGGCGAGGAGCTTGTGAAGGCCATACAGGATCTTGCGCACCACACGTGCGTTCCTGGTAGCAAAGCCTTGTGGGAGTTGTGGTCCTAAGAGCAGTCCGGGGTCCCAACCCGCGACACCTCCAAGGCTTGTTAGCCGTGTGTTGTGATTCCGGCCGCATAACCCCCATGCCAACCCCAAGAATTCCACTCTAGTTGTATGGAACTCACATTTCACCAATGTATACAATTGCAGGCGCTTCAACACGCCTTCACGTGCTGAACATGTTGTCCCACTGAATAGATTAGAATGTCATCAGTGTATATGATTACAAAAAGATTAAAATAATCCTGCAGCACCTCCTGCATAAAATGCTGAAAGGCTTCGGGAGCATGGCACAGTCCAAAGGGCATGACCATGTATTCAAAAAGTCCAAACTTAGTGTAAAAGGCAGTCTTCCACTCATCGCCTTCCTTCACTCGAATAAGATGCTATGCCCTTCTCAAATCTAACTTGGTGTATATAGTGGCTGCCTTTACTTGGTCCAGCAACACTGAAATTAATGGCAATGCGAACCTATTTTTGATGGTAACCTTGTTTAATGCCTGATAATCAATACAGGTTTGTAAAGTACCCTCCTTCTTGGGAACAAAAAAAAAGGGTGATGAAATAAGTGACTTAGACTGATGGATAAACCCACATGCCAACATTTCATCAATGTATTGTCGCAAGTGTTGTGTTTCCTTCTCTGATAAAGCATGAATACGACTGCATGGGAGTTTTGCATTAGGCTCAAGGTCAATCACACAGTCGTAAGCTTGATGCAGAGGCAAAGTTTCTGCCCTAGCTTTATCAAATAGTCCAACAACATCTCTATATTCTTCAGGCAGGGCATAGGCCACTGCCCATATGTCCCCCTGAGTAAGAGCCCCCTCTACCAAAAGTGCAGTTGGACCCCCTGCATCTGTCAAATATAAAGCACACGGTTTGATGTCAAAAGTCAAAGTGTGCTCACCACAATCTGTGGTTGAATTATGTGTCACCAACCAGGATATTCACAGAATTAGACCAAACTGGGGCACCGCTATCAAATCAAAAGTTATGGTTTTCTCATGTCCTGGCACACACAGCATCTTGACTGGCTGAGTCTGCGTGGTGATGGTGCCCGACGTCAAACATGATTCATCCACTGCCTGCACTGGTTCGGTTACCGCCTTGAGAATAGTGGGGACTCCCAGTTTTGTTGGTAGCGTGATGTCAAGAAAGTTTGTCGTGGCTCCAGAGTCTACCATGGCAGAAACTGTTTCTATAGATTTGGCAAATAATAAGGTAACCAACAGGTATACATGAGGTGTCTTAACCTGTATGGTGTTGGCCACTGAACTTGGGAACTCTGGTCTAATCAGGCTCAGTGTCCTCATTCCCCGGAAGAGCCAACTCTTTTCCTGCCTCTGGTTTTCTCTTGTCAAATCTCCATGCAGGAGTATTGGGAAAAATGTCTGATATAATGTCCCGGCTTCCCACAATACAAACACAAATTGTTAGTCCTTCTTTTCTCTTTTTCCTCCTATGACAATGGGCCTCACACACTCCCAATCTGCATAGTTTCCACTTCTGATGGACAAACACTCCCCTCTTTACCCTTGTCTAATCGTGCAAAAGGGACCCCCTGCGTCTTCCTCCTTTACCCTTTTTGCTAACTTATTCTATGATCTAACCTCAAGGCCAGGTCAATCAATGCACTACATGACTCAGGCTGCGACTCTACATGGGCTATTGCATCCTTTAGTTCATCCCGGAGACCCTGGTAAAACAACACAGATTTTTTGTGCTTGTGCTGTTCCTTTTTGACCACCAATCTATTAAACGGAGTCACGTAGGTGACTAGACCCTTAGTTCCCCGCCTGAAAGCCAACAATTCCTTGTCCTCCGACAACGACACAGACCTTGGGTCATACGATGGAGCACACTCGACTGAGAGCTGATCCCAGTGGTATAGAATAGGATCATCCTTTTGCACCAAAGGAATAGCCCACGCAGCAGCGTCTCCCGATAAATATGAAATCACAAATGCTGTTCTAGCCTGCGTCGCTTCAAAAGCTGTGGGTTTACAGAGGAAGTGTCAATTACATTGGATTAAGAAAGTCAAAAATGACCTTGGATTCCCTGAGAACCCTTCGGGTGAGCGAGGTGTGGCCCTAACTGTTGGTTAGGGGCATTCTTGGGCCAATTAACCTGTGTCTTTAACGTATTGGTCTCCTGTCTGAAGTGAATTAACTCTGCTTGCAGTGCCATCAGCACCTCTGCTAAAAGCGGATAGGCTGACTCCATTTGGCTTAGGTGGTAGTTATATCCCGAATAGGGGGCTGGTGATTATGTCACGCCCCAGAGGTATTGCACAACTCCTTCCTGACCACGAAAGCCGAATGGTAGTTGACCCCCCACCTTGCTTGGCACGGGTTCCTGGTTTCTGATTGGCACGGGTTCCTGGTTTCTGAGCTAAAAGGTAACCTCGAGACAGCCAGTGGGGGGACGAGGGTTAGGGAGAAGTTGTGGATATGGAAGGGGTGTTATGAAAACTGGATAGAGGATTAGGGAACGTTAGTTGGATAGGTAAGGGGGTTTTAAGGGAAAAGACATACAAACACTGATACTTATTGTGCACAAGGATCATAGGCACCCAGCGCAGCAACCCTATGATGATATTCTCCTGATTGCACTACGTTCATCTGAACTCTCACACAAAAACATGCCCCTCCTTGATCAAGGGCACCTGATTCACTGAAATCACTCCCTTTCTTAATTAAGGGTGTGGATAAACCATAGTAGTCCCTAACATGTCTGCACAAACAATGGCAACATAGCAAGCGGCACGGGCCAGGGAGGAGCTTATCAAGGCTACCCAGGTTCTCGCGCACCACAAGTGCGTTCCTGGTAGCAAGGTCTCATGGGAGTTGTGGTCCAAAGGGCCATCCGGGATCCCAACACACAACACCTCCAGGGCTTCGTAGCCTACGTTTTGTGACTCTGGCCGCATAACCCCCATGCCAGACCCTAGCTCCCCACTTCCTCACATAAACCCATTTCACACTTCTGTTAGTCAACCACAACAATTCTTCAACACTGTAAGACCTAACTGGTCCAGTCAGTAGTCTTAACTCAGGAGTTTCATAATCTGAGAGCACTTGTGTGACAAATTGTAATTGGGCTGCAACATAATATGATTCTCCAACCTTTTGCCTAACATATTCTTTATGAGGGTATCCATTTTTTGTAAAAGAGCATTTTGGGATATCATAAGGTACATTAGAAAAATAATACTCTAAGGATTGCCATTTTTGTTAGCACCAGTCTGCCCATTAGCAATAAAGGCAATTTGTTCGAGAACTCTGCTGACATTTGTATTCCCTTAACAGTGTTTAAGGGGTTATCACAATATGTATCACAGAGGTCTCGCTGTATCCTGATACCAAGATAATGTGGACGTGTTAGGTTTCCACTTAATTGGGAGATGCAGCAAATCAGGGGCAGATGCCCATGCAAGGGACACCAAAGGAAAAATTCAATATTTACTCTTATTGATCTGGATTCCAGATAAATGTCTGACATTTTCAAGTATTTCTATCAAAATCGCCACATTCAATACTGGGTTTTGGACATAGAGTAGCATCTATGACACGATATCAGAAGCAGGAGCCGGACACAGAAGTTGACACATTCAAATAAATTCTTTATTAGTCTATGTAAGAATGCCTATCTTCCCCTAACACTAAGGCTTTGTCCCTATTTTGAAAGGAATCTCTGGCATATGTCGTCAGAATGTCCAAACACGAAAACCTATAAAATAATATTTGAGGTAGATGATAGCCCACTTTCACCTCAAGTTCGATCATGGCGTAATATTTTTATCTAGGGAATAACTTCTGACTAATATAGAGGACTTGGTGTTCAATGCCCTCATGTTCCTGTGAAACCTTCTAGGCGTTGGTTTGGAGTATAAATTCTTTACCGAAGTCGGCAACTCGAAGACCTGGCTCAGTGCACAGAATATGGTTTTTTTAATACAATTTTTTTTTAATTTAACATATTGTGGGAAATGAGGTATACATGAACACAAATAACACATTTCAAAGGACAAGATAGATGGCAGGGGGTACAGAATATCATACGTTCTTCGCATCAGGAGAAAATTCAGCAACCCAGAGTCCCACAACACCGCAATACTTTACAGTAGTTCAGTCCCTACACCGTCGTACCAATCAAGCTCTTAACACCAATGAAAAGTATTGCAGAAGTGGGTGTTTGACCACAATCGCTGGCCGGTTTTACGCAAAGTTAATGAAGGGTTTCCAGACAGACACATATTTACTATACCTCCCCTCACATAGTGCAGTAATTTTGTCCGCCACCAGGATGTCCTAGATTTGTATCCACTGTATCTGGACCAACAGGCCCTCTACAGATTTCCAGTTACAAGCACTTGTCAACTGTCAGTAGAAAGTGTCCAATCAGGGAGGCCATTGGACCCAACAGGGGGAATGCCCCATCACCAGTGCCACCAGCATGTTAGGCAGAAACCTGTGCAGTTCCCTTAGGGACCACTGCAAAAGATTACGGGTGTTTGGCAGTAAACCCACTTGGTAGCAGTCTGTACCACACAGATTCACTTGGTAGCTGTGGCTGAGCAGTCAGACTTCCCTCAAGAAGAGTTAGGCAGTATGCAGAGTATACACAATAGGTACAGAGACACAGTAGCACAAACAAACACTGACCAGAGCTTTGGTGTAAAAGTATATAATTATTTATTTAAAAACACACTTGTGATTTACACTAGCAAAAACGAGGTAAGTAAATTCAGCACACAGTCACTATCATATATATACAACCCTATTCACTTATTAGACAAGTCTTAGTGAGAAACACCACTTATTTTCAGACAGAGGTGAGCGCTTAACATAAGATGACACTCTAATAAGTTGTAAAGAAAGGGAGGGAAAAAGGCAGAGTTAAGGAAGCACACAAGTTTCAATACTTTTACAAAGAACCACAGTAAGGTAGGATAGGCAGAGTTCTACTGGAGAGCAAGGAAGTCAATTGCAAGGCCCACTCTTGGAGAGAGCAAGCAGAAGGTGTCCAGGTTCAGGCAGTGGGGTTATGCCCAAAGAGTCTTGTAGATAGTTTGCACAAAAAGGATGAAATTAAAGTCAGGAAAAGTTAGCTAGGTTGTCCCAGGCTAGCCTAGGTTAGAAAGTCGAGGCTTTACTGTCACCCCGAACGATCTGTCGCAAGGGAAGCTAGGTGGGACACAGTACCTTAAGTGTGAAGGAAGCTCCAGCGGGGCAGTTGTTCCTGGCAGCAGATGCAAGTCGGTGTTTCGTCCAGAGGAAGAAGAGGTCTTGCCGTGGAGGAAAGATGAAGGTTGTTGCACTGCCAGGGAAGAAACCAGCCGCAGAGTTCTCCGGTTAAAAGGCACTACCCTTCTCTTCGCGGTAGTGGTAAACAGTGATATTCCGGTTGCCGGGGTGCTTGGCACGGGCAAGGCGGCCACGAGATGCTCCACGAAGGTGAAAAGAAGGCAAAACTGGTTATCTCCACCAGTCAAAGGAAGAAGACTCTCCGGACTGGAGATCTCCTCTGTCGTCGGGAAAAGTGGTGAGACGGTTCAGCAGGGCTCCACCGGTGGTGTCGTCATTGCAAGCCGGCTCAGCTTCTCCCTTCTCGGATTCTTAGGTCCTGTGGCGACTTCTGAAGTTCCAGTCCCCAAAGCCCTGCTTTTATGCAGCGCACCCCCATTCACTCAGCCTAGCTGTCAATCAAACATGCTAAGTGGTGAGCCGGCCGGCTCACCACTTGGGCCAATCACACAAGAGTGCGACTTGAGTTACCAAGGTAACTCAGTCAGGGTGCCTAAACCCCCTCCCACACCCCCTGTGGTACCCAGACAGAGTGGCACCACTTTTGGAGGCTTCTGTGGAGAAGCCCACCAAAAAGTGGAACAAAGGGCTCGACTTGGGTTGGAGTCACAGAAGAGAACACAAATGCCATTTTAGAATCGAGTTCTGGCAAAAAAATACCAACCGGTGAATTAATATTAAATAAATAAACCACTGTTATGTTCGAGGCTATAAGAATTAAATAATTAAAGTTGGTAGCCTCGAACAATGGGAAAATCCCATAGAGAAATATTTGCGGTCGAATATAAAAAGTAGTATCCACTGCCACCAGCCAAAACTTGATCAGGGGGGACAGAGACGTGCCCCCTCGAATAACAGACCCCGGGACAATCGAATTCGCCCGACCAGTACGTCCACAATATGATGGTTTGTACTGGTTTCTGTTCATAATTTGGGACTAGTAAACATGCCCTGGGAGACAGTAGTCAGTCCCAGGGTATGGAGTCTATGTTGGGGGGTCGCTACGACACCCCTGGGTTATGGAACAGAGGGTGCTGTGTAACCCACATAAAAAAAAACACACAAGACCCTATGGAGTAAAAGACCCCATAGCCCATAAAACACATTGAAAGTTAAAGGAACACCTCAAATCATGTCTAAGAGTGGGAGTAAAAGAATCTCACTCTTAGCAGGAGAGAAAAAAATAAACCCCAAAAATCCAGCAGAGCTGCTGGGGGACTCACTAGGTTTGGGAAATTAGCCTTGCAGAGAATTCTCCCTAACATAGCACCACCCAGGGATCCATGGGAAGCGACAACCCCGTGACATCTTTGATTTTGGACAGCACCTCCTTCCAGAAGAGACCCACCACAGATTATGTTTTAATTGGTTAAAGCTATCTTGATCTTCTCTTGCCCATCTTAGTTTCTAAAGCACTGCATTTTTGAGTTTATCTGTTAAGCGAGATGTGATAGAGTAGTAACTAAGCGTAAACCTTCAGTAGTACCCTGTAAGCCCCAGAAATGCTCTTTGATCTTTTTTTATTTTCGGGGTGGGAGTTTAAACAGCTGCTCTAACCTTCTCATTCTGAGGTTGCCCTAAGCCATTTCCGATGAAAAACCCCAAGTATTTAACAGCCAACTGGGCTATATGGCACTTCTTAGGGTCTGCTGTTAGACCTGCTGTTCTCGGGGCCCTTGCCTCCTCATATAAATGGAACAGATGTTCCTCCCAGGTCTTACTATTGTGATAATTCACAAGGTGTTGTCACTTTTCCCCAGGGGGGAATCCCCTTCTCATGAGGCTAGGGAGGGCAGGCCGCTACCCAATATTCCCCCAGGTGTGGTTCAATGCGGGTGGGCCTCATGGGGAGGGACTCCTCTACTCAGGATGCAGACAACCACCTGGGTGATAGGCGGCACAACACCCGAACCCAAACCTGCCCGAAACCTTGATCACCCTTTCACACATCCCCTCTGAAGGATGCATCCATGTGCTATTGTAACATCACATCAGTTCCACCAACTGAGACGAAGATCATCTGAGACATAAAGATTACTCCCAATGCGAGTACTCGGAAGAGGTGGCCCTTAGGAGCCACGAAATGTGGCCCACAGAACTTGAAGAACAGTAATAGTACTCTGCTAGAGGAGTATTCACTTGACTAACATAAAAACTGAAGGACTGCACAAGAGAGAGAAGGAGAGCAGCACTGGTGGCAACCCAACCCGTGAAAAGCAAAGGAGACACAGAGAATTCTCTGGAGAAGCTGAAGGATGTCATGGGAAGCAGGCGGCAGGAATACCTGACCCGGTGGTGTGGAGCAGGTCCAGAACTTTTGCAGACTGGGAAGCAGTGGAACGACATCTGAAAGGTGGACCGTGCGGTCCTGCAATAGCACCTACACTGCTAATCCAGAGAAAGGGAACGAAATACCTGGAGCAAGAGCAGCGGAGATAAAGTAAGCTTGCGCAATGGTTCAAAACGAAGCACGACCCAAGGAAGAACAGGCGGAGCATCCCGGAGCCAGTGAAGGTAGCAGGTGCAACGCGGGAACCGGTAGGGGTATAAAGTTGGTGAATGAATACAAGTTAACCGAAAATAACGATACGAGTAATCTCCTTGGTGGCAGTACTTGGCAGGAGAGTGAACCAAGTGGTCCTAACACAAGAGGGAGAGAGGCGAGGGTTTGGACCCAAAGCAAGATAATGGTCTGGGACCCAAACCAGCACCGTGCAAATACCAGAGGTAACCTCTAGACAGTGGCAGAAATAAGCCCACTGGCCACCAAGGAAGGGGCTGGGACCCTTTCCATCATAACAGTGCAAAAGAGGAAACCACTGGCCATACGAGAAGGGTCTGGGACCCCAACATAAATAAACCAAAGAATAGAGGAAGCCATCCTCATGACAGTGGTGGAGATAAGTCCACTAGTTACAAGAGAAGGGTCTGAGACCCCAAGGTGAATAAGAAAAACTCACGAGGGATTCTTCCTTGTCATAGTGGTCAAGAGGAGACCACTAGAACCTAGAGAAGGGTCTGAGATCCTAACAAGATTTGGGACATTGTTGAAAACAAGTCACCGAGACAAAGCGAACATCAAGCTGGAAACAGTAAGGAGGAACTTTATCAAGGTATATCGGGAGAAGGGAGTCATTTTCCTGATACCAAAACAGAAGTTGTGATAGAGAAGCCAGGGAAAGGGAGTCATCCATCCTGGCCTTGTTGAGAATTGTATCGAGTCATACCAGGGGAAAGGAGTCATTCCCCTGGTACTATTGGAAATTGTGCAGAGCCACACCAGCAGACCATTGTCTAAAACCTGCAATCCCGGGGAAGGGAGTCATTCCCCCTGGCATATTTGTTTTTAAAGAACATTTTCCGTGAACCCCATCCAAGAAGTAGGATAAGGGAGCCTTTCTCCTTAAAGAAGGAACTTTCTGTTAGTTACCTTTTTAGTTGTAGTGTGAGGGACAGAAGTAGGTTTTGACGCAGGACAGTGGAATTTACTTTGACAGACGTTCTGACAGACCCTTTTAGTATTCGTTTTGAGGCAGGGAAACCCCTCTTAAAAGTTAGGGATAGTATTGATCCTTTGCAATTCAAAATAAGTCGATAACCAAAACCATGCCACCTTTGTGTCAGCCTCCTTTTTTTTTTTTTTTACAACTTTATTTCGGTTACAGCGTTGTTTATGCATTACATGAGTTATTATGATTCCCTTTACAGTTCATATGCATATAGTTTGCCCTTACCCCCCTCCCATTGGTCCCTCCTCTGCCACCTCTTTAGTCTGGTGCTCTGATGGGTTGGAAACCCGTCAGGGCATTGGGGGCCCAGAAAGTTCGCTACCAGGCGGGATTGAAATGTTAACGCTGGGAATCGGGAATGATAGTGTCTATTACTGGCGCCCAACAGTCGGTGAAGCGGTGGAGAGCCCCCTCCTTCGCCGCCGTGACTTTCTCCGCCACCAGGATCTCCCAGACTTTTATCCACCAGAGGGCCAGAAGAGGACCCTCCTGAGCTTTCCACTTCTGCGCTTCTGTAATCTTAGCTGCTAGCAATAGGTTTGTGAGCAGTTTGGCAGATCGGCTCGTTTTGCGGTAGCGGTCTGGGCTCATCACCCCGAGGAGGACCACCTACGGGTGCATCGGCAGTTTGTGTTGGGTGATGTCTTCCGCAATCTGCAGCACCTCCCTCCAGAAGGATTGTACCGTTGGGCAGCCCCACCACATGTGGAAAAAGGATCCCCGCTCGCTGCAGTGCCTCCAGCGGCTCGGGTCAATGTCAGCGTTGCAATGGTGCAGGCGAACTGGGGAGTAATTCCAGCGGTGAAGGAGCTTGAGGGCGCATTCCTTGTTTGTAACGCATCTGGATGTTGAGTTGATCCTGGACCATATCTTCACCCATGTCTGGTCTTCTATGGAGTGACCCAGGTCCGCTTCCCATCCGGACATGTAAGGCGGTCTAACCTTCAGCATGTCCTCCTGGAGGAGGCAGTGCAGTTTGGTGATCTGACCTCGGCCTGTGCTTTCCTCCGTCGCCTGTTCAAAAGGGTGGAGGTCCCGGGTGGCTCCCCGGTGGACCGTGGGTTGCGAGATCCAGTGGCGGAGTTGGATGTATGTGAACCGCTCTCTTTCTGTCAGCTGAAAGCGGGCTTTGCATTCCTCAAAGCTGAGCGGATTGTTGGCCTCCTAGAGTTGGGAGAGGGTTTGAAGGCCTCCTTTGGTCCATTGGCTGAAGCAAGCTGCTTCCATTCCTGGCCTAAAGTCAGGGTTCCAGATGACCGGGGAGAGCGGGCTCGGGTCCCTGGGCACCTTCCTCCTCCGTCTGGCCCATGGCTATGCCTCAAGGGTCGCTTTGGTAGATGATAGCATCTGTGGTCCGTAGCTCCGGTGAGGCCCCGGGATATGTAGCAGGGAGTGTAGTTGTGGCTGGCATCTGGCTTGCTCGATGCAGGACCATTTTGGTGGGGCCTCCGGATTCACCCAGGCTGCAACGCTCGCTAGTTGGGCTGCTAGGAAATAGTTCATCAGGTTGGGGAGCCCGAAGCCGCCCCATTTTGCGGCCCCTGTCATGACCCTCATCGGTATCCTGGGTCTGCGTCCCCTCCACACGAATTTTGCTAGCTTCCTCTGTAAATCTTCCAAGGCCTGTTTTGGGGTAGGGACGGGAGAGCGGAGCATAGGTAAAGCGGTCTAGGGAGGAGGTTCATTTTGCATGCTGTGACCCGTCCCAATAGAGAGATCTCTTGGTTGTCCCAATGTTTGAGATCCTCCTCCAATTCCTTCAGGAGCTAGGGGAAATCGGCGGTGTAGAACTGCTTCGGATCTGCTGTGAGGCGAACTCCCAGGTAGGCCGTTGAGGAGGAGCTCCACGTTAGCAGGCAGACAGCCTGGAGGTTGGCCACGAGGGGGGCGCCGAGGTTGACGCTCAGTGCCTCTGATTTGGAGTAGTTCACCCGAAATCCAGCCACTCCTTCGAACGCCTCCAGCTCAGTTAGGGTAGCGGGCAAGGAGGATTGACAGTTGGTGATGGAGATCATCACGTCGCCGGCGTATAGAGAGTTCTTGAATTGTTTGCCGTTTATTTCTAGCCCAGTGATGTTCTCATTGGCTCGTATCCTCTGGGCGAATGGTTCCATGACCAGAGCAAAGATCAGCGGGGAGAGCGGACAGCCTTGTCTCGTCCCGCACGAAAGCCAGATCGGGGTGAGGTCTTTTTTGATTCAGGCGGAGTGATGTTCTCGGGGCTTCTTAATTTGCTAGCACCATTTTCTGGAATATCGGGCCAAACCGGAACACCTCCATGGTGAGGCGCATGAAGTTCCAGTCCACCCTGTCGAATGCTTTGGTGGTGTCCAAAGTCAAGACCGCCAGGCCCTGACGTTCTTGGGTCGCAACTTCGATCAGATTGAGCGCTCGATGGATGTTGTCCATGGTGCTTCTCCCTCTGATAAACCCTGCTGGTCCTGGTCTACGATGGTTGGAAGGATTTGCGCGAGCCTGTTCGCCAGAACCTTTGATTATGCATTAGCGTCCAAATTGAGCAGAGATATGGGCCTGTACGAAGAACACTCATTTGGGTCCTTGCCGGGTTTCAATAGCATGATTGTGGTAGACTCTTGCATAGAGGGCACGATAGTGCCTGAGTCCCGAACAGAGTTAAATAGCTCTGTCATTGGGTGTAGCAACATGGGGCGAAAGAGTTTGTAGAATTTTGGTGGAAAGCCATCCGGACCTGGGGCCCTGGGTTTCAGATTTTTGAGTACTTCTTCCACCTTTTCGGCTGTGATTGGGGCTTCCAGGGCAGCTCTGTTCGCTTCTGAGATGTGTGAGAGCTGGGCGTCTGCTATATATTGTTCCTGGAGGGTCTGTGGGCGAGGGTCTGAGGTCAGGGTGTCGGTTAGATTGTCTCCCGCCACCTGTAGTTTCGCCGCTTCTCCGTACAGGGTTCTGCCTTTCGGGTCCCTCAGTGCGGCAATGTGGTTCCGATGACGGGTTTTGGCCAGTTTGTTCACCAGCTATTTATTGGCTTTATTGCCATTCGCGTAGTAGCTCTGTTTGGTCCGGAGCAAGGTCTGGGCTGTGTCCTCGGCGTAGTAGGCTTCCAGCTTTGTACAAGCTAGTGTGACCATCTTGGCCGCTTTGGGCGACCACTTCTTTTTTAGGGCCGTATCTGCCTCCCTCATGTCCTTCTCTAGTTGATTTCTTTTTATGGTTTGCCTCCTCGTATATGCGGCTGCCTGCGCTATTAGTTCCCCTCTGATTACGGTCTTCATGGCTTCCCATCTTGTTGCTGTAGAGGTGAGGTCGGGGGGGTTTTCCTTAAAGTAATTACTGATTGCTTTGGCTATGGCGTCGCGCACCGCCATATCGTGCAGCATTGGTTCATATAGTGACCATCTACGTCGTTCTGGGGGATCTGGATCAAAGACCCTCGTGGTGAGTAGGATTGGGGCGTGGTCCGACAATACCCTTGCACCGATCTCCCCATCATCCGTCCGTGAACTGCAAGAGCTGTGGGCTGGCTAAAATGAGGTCAATTCGGGATGATGAGCGGTGGACGTGGGAGAAGGAGTAGTCGTCCACGGTGTCCGGGTGAAGGACCCTCCAGGTGTCTACCACGCCAAGCGTCTTGAACAGGTGGTAGAGGCCCAGAGCCAACCTGAAGTCCCTGGTGGACGGGGGGCCCGATCTGTCCAGTGAGGGGTTGGGTACCCCATTGAAGTCTCCTCCCAGGACCACCTGTCCTTTGAGGAAGGGGAGAAGAGCGGATTCCAAGGTGGTGTAGAAGGCCGCCTGGTTGTCATTTGGTGCGTAGACCGCGATTAGCGTGTGGAGCTGCCCGTAGAGATCCCCCTTAACTGCTACGAATATGCTGTCTGGGCTGCGCAGGGTCTCCTTCTCTTTAAAGGGGATGCCTTTCGCTAACAGAATCGCTGTGCCCCCTTTCTTGCTGGGGCCAGAGGCCAGGTAATGTGTTGGGTATGCTCGGCATCGCAGTCTGGTGAAGTCCTCTGCTAAAAGGTGGGTCTCCTGGAGGAACCCCTCTGAGGCCTGAAGGTCCTGCAGGCGTCAGAGGATGGACTTAGGTTTTGTGGGAGCATTCAAGCCTCTGACGTTCAGTGAGATGTAGCAGAGTTTGGTGTGCGTCGGAGGGGAGGTCAGCCTGGCGTCATCAGGATTCAGGTGGGTGGTGGGGGGGGGGTAATCCTGTGCTCGGGGAGGTCCACCGGGGGACCGGTGTCGGCACGGCTCAGCTGCAACCAAGTTCTAACTTTGTCCAACTTAGGGCCAAATGGACCCCAGTAACCAAGGGGGCTGGGGAAGGCCCCAGCCCAACTAAAGAAAGGGAAGGAACAAAGATTAACCAAACTGGCCCAAACGGGCCTCGGGCTGAAGTGACTGTCCATCCACTCGGCTGGGGCATTGCGTGGGACGCCCGGGTGCCAAGAGTGCAGGTTCCGGCATGGGGTGCTGAATGTCGGTTACTGATCGTGTGCAGCAGGAGTTTTCCCTCCTTTTGGAACTTTCATCCAGCGGCTATGCTGGGGCTTCGGTGTTGAGCTGTGTGCTTTATCCGTCTGGGAGGTGGATGTGTCCTCCTCGGGTGTCGAGGGCTCGCAGCCCACGATGCTGTCCACCTCCGCCAGGGTGTGGATTACCCTTGTTTGGCCCTCAAGTGTGAACTGAAGCGAGGCCGGGTAGAGCCAGCGATATTTGATTTTCCGCTCCTGCAGAAATGTTGTTAGAGGGCGAAGGGCTCTCCGCCTTTGGACTCTGGGAGCGGCAAGGTCCTGGAACAGCTGTATGGCGGCTCCCTGATATGTCAGGTCGCCTTGTGAGTGGCTCGCCGTCATGATCTCCTGTTTCGTCGAGAAAAAATTAACTCTGGTGATTACTTCAGGGCTAGCCGCCGATGGGGTGCTCCTGCAGCCTCGCAGTCTGAGTGCGATCGAGTGGGAGTAGTGCTTTGACGCAGTCTGGGAGGAGAGTCTGGAAGAGATCTCTGATGCAGGCAGGGAGGGCCTGGTTCGGGATCGAGGCGGGAACCCCTTTGATACAGATGTTGTTTCTGCGGGTCCTGTTTTCCAGGTCCTCCTGTTTGCGATGCATAGTTTCCGCGTTGTCCTCTAGAGTCTAGATTTTCTGTCACAGGTCCGCAATCTGCGCCGAGTGTTCCAGGGCTTGGTCTTCTGTGTCCCCGACCCTATGTTCCACCTCCTCAACACGGTTATCCAGGCCGTCTATCTTGGTTGTGACTACTGCCATGCATTTGCGGAATTCCATTTTGATGTCTGCGAGGAGGCCCTGAATGTCGTCTTTTGTAGCCCATTGTCCTTGGATCCTTGTGGGCGAGGAGAGCTGGGTTGGGGGGGATCCGGTTGTTTAACTTTCTCTTTCAGGTGGAGCAAGTTGGCTATATCTGCCGACTTCGGGCCCTTCTGCTTAGACATTTTGGTGTCTGGATCGCTGTCCACCTGAGTGGGATGTGTCCGCAGGCTGCTGTTGGGTGGGGGGCAGTTTCAGATTTCCGGTGAGTGTTTTGCTCCAGCTGAGTGTGTGGATCCTCCCCGGGCATCCCACGGAGCTCTTAACGAGGCGTCTGTAGTGCTGGCGTCTCAAGCCACGCCCCCGTGTCAGCCTCCTTTTTACGACACCCGGACACTGTGGATAATGATGTCGTCTAGGTATGTGCCGCAGAAAGATGTAAAAGGATGCACTAACATATCCAGGCGTCTTTGGAAGTTGGACATGGCCCCTTATAACTCGAAGGGGAGGACTTTAAACTGGGACAATCCTCTGGGGGTAGAGAAGGTTGTTTTCTCCTTATTGGAGTTGTCCAGTGGTACTTGCCTATAGCCCTTGGTAAGGTCTCTTGTGGAGATATATTTGTCCATTCCCAGTTTGTCAATTAGATCATTGATTCGAGGCATCAGATAATTGTAAAATTGGAAAATAGCATTCAACTTATGAAAGTCTGTGCAAAATCTCCACAACCTTTCCGGTTTTGCCACAAGGAGTATTAGCGAGCACCAGGAACATAGATCACACAGGTTTGATAATATCAGCATCCAGTATATTCTCTACCTCCTGAACGATTTTCCCCCTTCCTCGCCTCAGGGATACGATGGGGCTCTAAGTTGACCACCTTCTCCTGGGGAGTATGGATATGATATTCGAATCCCTAAACGCGGCCAAGATGGTCAGAAAACACATTAGAAAACTTTACCAACAAATCTGGGATGCCCTTCTGTTGTTGGATAGGCAGTTCAGGAGGGACTAGGTTTTCCTCCATTTTTCCATTAGTTAAGAATGTGGCCATCGTTACTGGTTTTTACTCCACCCGGTCAGCCCTCCACTGTTACGCTCACCTGGTCTCTGCAGAGGCGTTGGGGCACAGTTGCAGCCCTCCCGGGGGTGAGGTCGCTCGGGTTTGACTTTGCACTCTGCGCTTATGTGGTGACTGGTGGTAATAGGTGATGCTGCTCGGGACTGCTCCTGCATGGAGAATAGGGGGCGTGAGTATGCCAGCTTGTGCGCCTGCTCCCCTTCCAGACCCCTTCTCCCAAACCGTGCTACCCGTGGGATGCGCTGTCCCTGGAAAGCTCATCTGTTGATTAGTTTTGGCGAGCACTCCGTCTTAATGCACTGGCTCCAACTCGGAGCACCCACACACGCACAGTGGCTCAGAGCGGCCACATGGGCTTCGGATACTGAAGAAACCTGGGCCAATCAGCAACCGACACACTGTAAACCCAGAGATATCTGGCTGAGGTTTCGCACCTACATGTTTTCTACATTCGCCGACTCGGACACGGAGTCCGCCATCCACACCCCCTCTCCTGTCACCACCTCCTGAGCTCCTGCTTCTCAGCCCTCACCGCACAACTGTATGTTCCCGGTTATATGACTGTGGAGATCGAATCCGAGCTGTATCTGCACTGTGTCTACTTTATATGAGTGTACTGTTCATTGATGTCACCTGCCTCTTTCTCGTTGTTGTCAGGCTGGAAAAAAAAAGGTTCAAAACAAAAAAAAAAGAAACCTTGAGTCAGTGTTTGCCTGAACCATAGTAATTGCTGTCCTTTTGTGTAACCATTTGTACTGCTCACTTACTCTTGAGATAAGTCTGGCTGCTCCGCTACTGCTACCACTACCACTATAACTGAGTAGTACAGGCTTGTACCAAAGGTGAAATTGTACTGTCACTTGTAGACTTAATTGTGTGTAGTGTTCCCAAAGGGTACTGCATACGATTCTGCCTAACAAGTGATATCCCGGGAAGCGATGAAACACGACCTTTCACCCCTTTACAAAACAAAAAGTGGCATCAAATAGCATTGTTCCGAAGTACAATATGAAAAATATGGTTATGATTTCACTAATGTGATCTACATTTCATACAAGAACGGATCACCATATGTATCATTAATATATGTGTGTATAGATGCATATTGTCAAATTACTGTGAATGCAAGCAGACTTCCAAGGCCAAATGATAATGTTATTGTATAGCACTTACGCTTAAGCTCTTTTTATAGAACAAAGATGCATACAATATCACCCAACCTGTGTTGGTACACATTTATAGACCTAAGAAGGATGAAAGGCTGAGATGGCCTTGCTGGGATTCGAACATGCAGATCACACACACATCGCAGCAGCGAGCGCTCAACCCACTGAGCTATCATATCGGCTATATTAAAATGAGCAATTATTCTGTAGTGGATACCATTAAACTGGTAACTGAGATTTAACAGTGTTAGGGAGAATTCTCATTCTATGGCTAATTTCCCTTACCTATAGAGTCCCCCAGCAGCTTTGCTGGATTTGAGGGGTTTATTTGTTTACTCCTGCTAAGAGTGAGACTCTTTTTCCCACCCTTAGGCAGATTGCTATGTGTGTTTTAGGCTACTTTTTGTGCTTATGGTCTATGGGGTTTTTCATACTCTCATAGGTATCATCTTTTTACATGTGTGTTACACAGCACCCTTAGTGCAGTGACACAGGGGTGTCATAGTGACCCCCAAACATAGACTCCATTCCCTGGGACTGACTACTGTCTCCCAGGGCATGTAAAGTCCCCATTGACTTTACTAGTCAATAGTTATGAACTAAACCAGTACGAACCATCTTACTATGGAAGTACTGGTAAGGGTTAATAGTTTTTCCCTGGTGTTCATTTTCGAGAGGGTACCGTACAGTCCCTCTCTCAAAAGCTTCTGGCTGGTGGCAGTGGTTACTACTGTAAATATTTGACCGCAAATATTTTCCTATGGGATTTTCCCATTGTTCGAGGCTACCACATTTACTGACAGCCTCTAACATACCGCCGGTTTATTCTAATAATAACTTTACTCCAGTAGGTTTTATTTTCCAGAACTTTATTAATAATTCTTTCTCGTGTCTTTCTTTGAGATCCTAACCCAGGTCGGGGATGCTTCTGCACAGAAGCCCACCTTTTGGTGCCACTGAGTCTGGGGTAGACAGGATGTGTGGGAGGGGGAATAGGCACCCTGGACAGGGTTGCCTAACCAACCCAAGTCGCACTCTGCCCTGATAGGCTGGAGGGTCTCCCGCCAGGATGACCACTCCACTGTGTGAGTGACAGCTAGGCAGTATGAATGGGGTCTTTTTGCATAAAAGCAGGGTCCTGAGGAACTAAGAAGCCGAAGAGGAGAGAAGCCAAAGACATCTGCAACAACTGAACCCTCGGTGAAGCCCTGCTGCAGCGTCTCACCACTTTTACTCCAACGACAAAGAGAAGATCTTCACCTGCAAGAGCCTTCTTCCCTTGAGCTGGTGGGACCAACCAGTTTGCCAATCGCCTTCCAGGACTCACCTTGGTCAAATCGCCAGTGCCCTGCACTCGGAGAGCGGATAGCCAGGCAGCAGTCAACTACGACCGCGATTTAAAGGAGTGTACCTTTTATTCGTTTGGGACCACTGCGGCTGGCTTCTTCCTTGGGCAGTGCAGTTACTCGAACCTTCCTCCACGATGAGAGCCTCTCTTCCTCTGCTGGATATCCCGAACTGCAGGAACTGCCAGGAACTACCGCCACCTCATGAGCTTCTTCTACTCTTCAAGGTACATTGTTCCGCCAGGCCTCCCGTTTCACGGGGTACTGCTAAAGGTGTTTTAAATCCTTTACTTACCTCTTGGGTTGGCCGCCCCCATCGTCTAACATTATCTTTTACATTCTGCACCCTCCTTTTTCAACATTAAACAAAGACTTGACTGCAGCTACTAGAACAGTTTGACCCTGGGTACCTTTGCCTTGTACCACTAACTCTGGCACAGGCCTATTGATTTTGGCTAAATCTGTTACACTGCCTTCTCTAGATTGCTTCTCACTAAGAAATGTGTTGGTGCACCTAGACTCTTATAACTACCCTTCCTTCCCTCTCAAGTATTGTTGAAGTGCCATTTTGCTCGGTTTTCACCAAAGTATTGTTGATACTAAAGTACTGCCTTGCCTAACTTGTTCAAAATCCACTTGGGAAGTGTTGCTGGTGTGTTGAAGAGTCTATCCTTGTATAACTTGTCCTTTCCCTCCCTTTTGAGAAATTGTTAGTGCCATTTCTGCTTGTTTTACACTGTGCCGTTTTGCTCAGTTTTCACTCTTGCTCAAACTTATCTACAATTTAAATAGGGAGTTGTGTATACTTTTATTGACTGTTTTAACTTGCTTTAAGAATAGTGACTGGTGTGCTGATTTGAGTGGGTAAAATAAATATATATATTCTTTTTCTTGTTCCATAGTGCTGTAGCCCTATTGTGTAAACCCTGAATACTGCTCATCTCCCTCTTGAGATAAGTCTGACTGCTCAGCCACAGCAACCAAGTAAATATTTGTGGTACAGACTGATACCAAACGGGATTTATTGCATATACCTGTAGTCTTAATCTTCTGTAGTGCTTCCTAAGGGAACTGCACAGGATTCTGCCTAACAAACAGCAGACCAGTTAAGTTCATCTGCAGGTCTGGTGCAAAGTTGGCCGCATGTCAAGCCTGCATGCATCTACTTTCAGGTTTCAGAGGTTTGCAAAATAGGGAAAGCAGCACACTCACAGGACATCCCATACTCTGAGCACTCGTTACCTCATACATGCAAACAAACCTCCTGAACAGCATGCCTGGGAGATTGGAAAGATAGACACATTACAACAAAGCATTCATTGTGGCACAATGAAGTCAATGGCCACTTGATGTGCTATGGTCAAATGTTTCGACACTATACAGAAGCTTTTAGGCACAAGGTTTTTGTCAAGTGAACAAGGACATCGAGATGGAGTGTCTTGTGATGATCTTAAGAGAGACAACGGCAGGAGAAGAAAAAAAACGCTATTACTGCAACTTGCAAAAGGCAAAATATATCGTCCTAAATGGATGCTTATTCTACTCTAAAATTGGTCGTTTGTCACTAATATCACTAATACATATTTATCACTAATACAACAGCACAGCCACTCCAGGGGGCACTGTGCCCATTGGAGTGGCGGCACAGTGACAGGCACTGGCCTGGCGGCAGCCCCGGCCCTTCAACATTGCATGCTGCAGCAGCATGTGAATGATGCATGCATCATAATTTATGATGCACACATCATGCATGCAAATCACTCATCAAAGCAAGGTAACATGTGTTCCCTTGCTTTGATGAGTTATGCCGTTGCAGATGTTTTGGTTCTCATATAAATAATGCATGTCCAAACTATTTTTATATACAACTGCCGCACGGTGGAGGCTCACGTTTAGGGGCACACTTCCCAATATGGTCCATATTGCACACAGCATGTTAAAATCCCTTACACGGCCAACCTTCCCACTATTATTACAATGCTTAGAAGCAGGAGAAAGAAAAGAAGCGCTTGATAAAAACCTGATATTATTTTTTTTTTTAAATATAGATTTCTTTCTTAGTGTTGCCGAGATGAAAGTTCCCCCAGCTTTATTAAGCATCCTTTGAGGGGACAGTTGTTAACGTGGAGAGGAAACGGGAGCTGTAGGAGGTCAGAAGCAGCAAAGGCCAGTTCCAGCCATGAAAGTCCAGCCCAATGGGAAAGCAGCAGCACAGTCCCAAAATCACAAGATTCCCAGCAAATCTCTCTAGCCCCGGATTGGCTAAGGAGGGAAGATGAAAGTTCAGTTTCCCATTCGTGATCATCAAGGGCAACATGATAGAGATTGTTATTATTGAGGTGTGGGTCGCTGTAAAAAATGCGGCTGCCAGGAAAACATCCAGCAGTTCTGGCATATGGTTCATCAGAGGGACTGTGCGAGCACTTCCAGGGTGCTAACAAAGCTGTAGCCATTGTTGTCCCGGTATCCTTAGTGGACCAGCGCTTCTTCCCATATGTCTCTAGAAATATACAGGCAATCTATCCTTGTGTAGGTCCCGTGTGGTGGGGAGTAGAACGTGTAACCCTGTATTCGTGGGTACAGGTGGCGCCATATGTCCCTTAACCCACAGTCTCCCAGTGAGTCCTGAAACTCGCGGGGCCCAGGAGTTCCTGTGCCCTGTCCCCAAGCCTTTGCCTGTCCATGTCTGGGTCACCCACGTGTTAAAGTCACCGGCGGTGATCAGATGCCCCGAGCTTTCCACTAATATTTTCGTCATTGTGGCTTTCAGAAATCTTAACTGTCCCTGATTGGGGGCCTAAACCATGGCAAATGTGAACCTTACCTTTCTAATGTCTCACGAGATCAACAGGGCCCTTCCCTCCACATTGGACCAAACCTTGCTGATTTCCATTCTAAGTCCCTTCTTTACAAGGATACCCACTCCCACCTTTCTTAGGGGGCCGGAGCCCCAGAACTCCCAGCTGACCCTCCGACATGGGACCCTTTTTTCGTCCCTTTTGGAGTACCTGGTTTCCTGGAGCAACATGACATTTAGTTCGGCCCTTCAAAATTCCCTTGCCACCATGAATCGCTTGGTGGGTGAGTTCAAACCTTTTCAAAACCTTTTCACGTTCGGGGTGCCTATTCGTAGGTTTCTCCCCCAATGCCTATTTTCCACTGGTGTCATCATGTTATCCATATCCGGGGGTTCACTTTGTTCCACCTGTGGGACCTTGGCGCATCAACATGAACCCTGCCCAGAGATGTCTCTAGTACTGGGAGAGCCCATGAAGGTAACCTCCCCTCTACCCCCCACCCGCAACCCCTCGACCCCCTCCTCACCACATCCCGTGTTCGGCTCCTCCCTGTTAACATCACCGGGTGGTGACCGAACCACCTACGGGACCCCCCCCCCTGAGTTGGGCCCTTTATCTTTAGGTCATTTATTCTTGACCCCCTCTACTCCCTCCACGTCTCACCCACAACTCCCTATACTACTCCATAGCGCACCCCCCTAAACCAAAGTACCCCTGCAACAAAGCCATTGGGTGGGGTGAACTCCTCCACCCCCAATGTAAAACAGAAAACAGCCTGGGCCTCTAGGTCTGGGTCCCTTGTTCAGTTCTTCCTCCCTGCAGCACCACCACGTGATGGCATGTACTTGCTTATCCTCTCAAGTCCCATCCACTGAAGGGGTGTTCAGCTTTCTGAACTTCTGTGCGCCCAAGATACGTCTTCTCCTTGATCCCTTTTGTTTGCCACTGTTCTTCGTCCAGATTCCGATCCCTTGAGGTGTGCAGGGTCTCCACATCTCCCATTAGTCTGCTAGTGACCCTCTGCATGTCCTGTTTCGTGGCAAATCTGTATTTGCGTCCATCCACTTCGAACGAGATGGAGAACGGGCATCCCCACCTATATCTGATTCCTTTTTCATTTAGCCACTTGGTGGGGGGTGAGCAGAGCCTTCTTTTAGAGAGGGTGAGGGAGGACAAGTCCTGGAAGACCGTTACCCTTGCTGACCCGTACATCACAGGGCCCTTTTATCGTGCTTTTTCCAGAATTTGGAGTCTATCGCCATAGTTGTGAAAGCAGACGGGAACAGATCTGGGGCCTCCTGCTGCACCACCAGCCCTGTGAATCCTGTCAATCTTGACCTTGTCAATGAAATCATTGTCGAAGAGTAGTTTGTTGATGGTGTATAAGGCACTAATAATAATAATAGTAATAAGCTGTATTACTGTAACGAAGACCCTTGTATTTACGACTTAAGGTTGTTTTAAAAGATTTAATGTGAAAGCTTATGCTATTGAACGAAATTTTTGACTAAGGAAACATTTTATTTAGGCCATTTTGATTAAGATTATATGTTTGTAGATGTATTTGAATTGTATTTATGTTTGATGTATTGTTTTGTATCTTTCTAATGAGAATTTGTAAAGGTTTAATTTTAATTTCTCAGTCTCCCCATTTTTCTCTGGGATCCCAAACAACCTGAGGTTATTTCCGCCTCTCGCGATTCTCGAGATTGTCGATCTTCATGTGGATTTCCTCCTCCCTTCTTTCTACCTCCGTCAGATGCACCTCAATTTGGGTCTCCATGGTGTCCAGGGAGGGACTGGTCATGTTCCACCTCCTCCAGTCTTTCCTCCATCTTGGCAATTCTGTGAGTGATTTTATCGACTCTCCCTCCAATGTCCACCTGCATGCTTCTAATCTCCTCCAAGAGGGCCGCTAAGTCCTTTTTTTTGGCGCCGGCTTCCTCACCAATTATGGACCTGTTACCTTGACCGGGCGTTCCTCCTTCAGAAATCCGTGGGGTGTATTCAAAGGGGGTCAGTCTCGTCCTTGCATATATGTAGCGCAGCCTCTCTCCTTGCCTGTAACGTCCGGTGCGTGGGGTGATTGTTCCGCTGTTAGATGTTACCGCACCCCCCAGGGCAGCGGGGCCTTCTGGGGGAGAGCCGGGAGCTCCCAGGTCCGGGGCCCCGATGCACAGGTCCGGCTTCTACTTTAATGTATGTCTCTGAGGGGCGAGGTCCACATGGTGGGCTGGTGAGAGTCCTTCAAACTTGATTGCGGTGCGCCACTACAGGCCCAAAAGGGCCACTACCCCAGACCTGGGGATGTATTCTATCCACTGTGAAAGCTCCTCTAAGCCTTCTCAAGCCGTGTTCGTGTCTGTTTTGGCGGGGCAGGCACACGCCCCCATACCGAGCCCAGGGGGGGGGGGGGGCGACACCCTGCCTCCTCTCCTGTCTGGGCAAATCACCCCCCTGTTGGGGCCTGAAATGCGATGGCCCGTGGTGCGTCATCTTTTCCAGGTTGTGCCGCTGTTACCACTTACCCTGGGGTGCCGAGAGTGGCTTGGTTAAGTTGGGTCAGGGGGCGGGCACACGCCCCTATGCATTCCCAGGGGGCCCACACATCACCCACTGCACCCACAGTCCTGCTCTGCTGTCGGGCTCACCCGCATATATGGCCTCCACCTCCACTTCTGTCCTTGTAGAAGGCCCCCTTCACTTGTTTCAGTCTCAGTTAAAAGTTTGCAGTGTGGGCTGCTGTTGTTTTACTTCTTTTTTTCAAAAATTCATTTTTTAATAATCTTTCCCAGCCCTCAGGGGGTTTTAGAACACTCCTCTTCCCATACTCCTCAGGGGGCGCATCTTGGGAAGAGGGCAGCCCGCGTTCGATCTGCTCCCAGGTCGACGGGGGCCCACCACCTTATCCCTCACTCACCAGTGCTACAGCTCGGCCCCTGGCACCTCCATGTCACACCGCAATTCGTCCTCCGATGAGGGAGATGGAGGGGGCAAGGTGCTCTCCCCGCACGTGACCCGTGTGGGGCACAAGGGGAGCTGGGCCCCGGCGTCACTCTTCCTCGCCTGGCCTTCCTCCTCATCACCTTGCGGCAATGCCTGCGTGACCTGCCCATGCCGGCCCACCTCAGCGTCCTTTGCTGTGCCTCCCCGCTGTCTGTGCCGGAGCAGCTATCTCAGCCACCTGACGTCGGTTCTAGTTGCGTCTGGTCCGGGGGTGCCCCTGACCCTCTTGCTTCGGGTGGGGGTCTCACTAAAGCCCAATGGGGGGAAAAGAGGGGCTCAATCTCCCTTTGAGGACCCGGGCTCGGGAGCTGACGCAGCTAGCTGCTGCCTGTCATGCGACCCCCTGGTCACCGTCTACACATCAATCTTTTCGAGCTGAGAGCAATCAGACTTGCGCTGAAGGCTTTTCTGCCCTCTGTTCGCGGAATGAATGTCCTGATAATGACGGACAACAGAGTGGCCATGTACTACCTCAACAAAAGAGGATGCGTAGGTTCACTGCCACTGTGCAGAGAGGCAATGCAGCTCTGGTACTGGGCAATTCAAGAATGACTCTCCCAATCAGCAGTTCACCTAGCCGGTGGGGAGAACACAGCGGCGGACACTCTGAGCAGGCAGAGCACAGTCTCCCAGGAGTGGGAACTAGCTCAGGAAGTCCTTCAAAAGATCTTCACCCTTTGGGGAAGCCCTCAAGTGGATCTGTTTGCGACCAATGTCAACTGGAAGTGTGAACTGTACTGCTCCAGGGAATTTCCCCCCCAAGAGGATCTTTAGGAGACGTGTTCGTGGTAGACTGGGAGTTTCCACTCGTGTACAAGTTTCTGCCTGTCCCTGTCATTCCTAACGTGATGAGGAGGTTGAGAACGTTTTTGAAATCTATGATCCTAATTACCCTGTATTGGGTCAGAGGACGTGGTACTCGGACCTTCTGGATATGTCCATCTGCCCTCCAATTTCTACAAAGAGAGGACCTTCTCTCGCAAGAGGAGGGTCGCGTTCTCCATCCAGAGGTCAAGACACTTAGTCTTCACGCAGGATTTCTGAGAGGCTGAGATACAAAGATTGGGTCCTCCCGGATGACGTAATGGAGATTTTGCTTTCGGCCAGAGGCCAACAACAAAGTCTTTGTACTGCTGCTGTTGGAACAAATTCTGCAGCTGGTGCAGGGAAAAAAATGTGGACCCTTCGCTATGCAAAACACCAGAGGTGTTATCTTTTCTACTGTACCTAGCCAATAATGGGGCTCCAGGTTGGGACCATTAAAGGTTATTTGGCGGCGCTATCCATCTTCTGAGGAAACTTCATATTTTAAGATACCTTTGATGATACAATTTCTGAAGGGACTCACTAATGTGTTCCCTCCATCTCCCTTTCAGGTTCCCGTTTGGGACTTCAATCTGGTGTTAAAATTTCTTATGTGTGCACCATTTGAACCTCTCCATTCATGTCCCTTAAGGTTACTAACTTTCAAGACCATCTTGTTGGTAGCACTAACTTCAGTCCGTAGAGTGAGTTGCAGGCAGTATCCTCTAAACCTCCATTTACAGTGTTTCAAAAGGAGAAGGTCGTCCTTGGGGTTAAGCCTTCATTTCTACCTAAGGTCATTTCAGACTTTCATTGTGTTACCCACTTTCTATCCTCCACCTCATCCTGGCAAGGAGAAGAGGCTAACCAGGCTCGATCCACGTAGGGCTCTGAGCTTCTACATTTCAACGTTGTCAAAACATCGTCTGGATGACCAACTATTCATAGGTTATACAGGTCATAGACTGGGGCAGGCTATGACAAAGCAGACCTTATCCAGATGGATTATTCTAGCTATTTCAGAATGCTACAGGCTGGCGGGCAAGGATCCTCCAGAAGGCTTGAGGGCACATTCCACTATGGGCATGGCTACTTCCTCTGCTCTGTAAAGAGGTGTTCCTGTTAAAAACATTTGTGAAGCAGCTACGTCGTCCACAATACACACTTTCACTAAACATTACTGCCTTGATTCTACCCTAAGTCAAGATGGAATCTTTGGAAAAGCTGTCCTCCATTCTGTTAATGGAAACCATTGATGACAACATTCTTACTCTCTCCACTTAACCTAACACTGCTTTGGGAGTCTATCAAAGATGAGGAATATGTGGGAAGACACAATTCATTTGAAGAACAAGTTACTATCCCCTGGTAACATTCTTTACACTGGATGTTCCTCCCGCGTATTCCTCATCGCCCTCCCAGCCTACACCTCAGTAGAATTTCCCATGCTATTACAGCTTTTGCTCCTTCAGAGCCTAGTACAGTCAAACCCGTGTTGACACAAAAAAACAGAACTGAAGCCAACGGGCGATGCACGTGCCATATATACCTTCGATAACATCATCCTCGAGGCGGAAGCCCTCGAGGGACTTGGAGTTGACTGCATCGACACACTATGCCCTATGCCGAAAAATAAATTCCAAAGCAGCTGAAGCTGGATATTGAATATCAAAAATGAGGAAAACGTGGGAGCACCATCCAGTCGAAAGAATGTTACCACGGGTAAATAACTTGTTCTTCTCAGGATATTACTGACCAGCCTCTTGTCACTACTGGTCTACTCGTGCTCCCCTGTACCTCTGATTGGTCTTGGACACTCCTCTGGTTGTTACTGGGATGGGTGTCGATCTCGCTCGGGTTCCCTAGTGCTCAGTTTTCCACCTTCAGCTCCGTGGCCACTCAGCGCTCTTCCCATAGCGGTCTCGGTGCAGTTGTAGAGGAAAAAGACTCCCCTCCTCGAGGTCACGTCACCGCTGCAGGATCTCTCCTCTATTGGGCTCTCGGTGTCGTCTACAACCCAACACGTAGTCCCCAGGCTCTCTGCCTCGGCCTGTCTCCTCTTGGTTGCTCTTGTTGGGAGTTTGAATCTCCCACGTTAGCCAGCCTTCACCTCTGCTGCTTTCCACCCGACTTGCCCGGCCTGCTTCACGTAACATAAGTCCGTCATCACTCTTTCTAGTTTGTATCCTCCTCTGTGGACTATCAATGTCCTTCATTGGTGTCCATGAGGTAATCATCATGTTTCCTCTGGGCCTACTTGTGTCAGTACTATAATGGCGTACAGGATTACAATAGAACATATGTTTATTGGCATGAGAAGGAAGGTTCTGTGGAATTTGTATGGGTTTGAGAAGGGAATCGGGGTTGTGTGACCTGACGTGTACATCCTTATCTGAAAGAGGGGAGTCTTCGCCTGGAAGGTCCTCCCGCGTGTTACCACCCCTAGGGGAATATTAATTAGCGGCCTCACCGCCCAGGCCTTACATTCTGTGTCATTAGCATACATCGAGATTGTGTGTCCCACCATCTATTTTTATCCCTGCCTCCATCACCTCAAAATGGAACAGACATGCAAGTGGCTCCAAGGCTAGGGCAAACAAAATAGGGGACGGCGAGCATCCCTGTCTAGTCGTTTTCTCCACTTTCCAACTATCAGAGATCAATTTCCCTGTCTTCACGCTAGCAGTAACGGAGGTGTATAATAATTTAATCCAGTGTAAAATCAATGTACCTAAATTGAATTTTCACAACGTGGCCCACACCAACTTCCATTTTTCGGAGTCAAATGTTTTTTCTGATTCCAGTGACATGACTGTGCAGTTGTTAAGGATCCCAATCGGGCGTCACGCACCGGACCAGGAAACTTGGTCTTATGCTGTGATGTGGCGCTCAATAGGAATGCTTTTTCTTTAATTTCAATGAATTCAAATTGAGCCGCTACCCGACCCGTCTCACACCCCCTTTTACAAATACCGTGGGTCACAATGGACCATGAACCAGGCCGGTTAGTGAAAGTACAATATTTATTTATTTTTAGAATTCACGAAAATCACACATTTTAATATTGAGCAGCGATCACCAATGGGGTGATAATTACAATAAACTACTGACCTACACTTGGTTAACCTTCTACATGAACATATCCAAAGCACAATTGAATAGGAGCACTTTTTGAGTTAGCTAGATAGCACCCAAGTTAAGGCTTCCCCCTGCAATGTTCCCTCCACCCACGAATAATCAAATTCGGAGTTGATAGAAAGAAGCAGCAGGTAGTCAGGGATAAGAGGCAGCAAACAGAATCAGAATCCGACCTTCCCTCACAAAATAAGAGGGATTTTAAACCCTTTGCAAAGGCCTAAAATGACACTCGGATTTTGATAATGAATTCATTATATGTGTGTTAAATAAAGATATGCATATGTTTTATCACAGTATCAGGGATGTTATATCACTAGCAACCATCAGGCAAAGTATCACAACAGCCTACAGTTCACAAGGCAGATTGAAATGGAAAACCGAGTGCAGCCGAATTCACACATGGAAAAATTGCATTTTTCTATTTTGTAGTTTTAAATGTAAAAACGTTTTTTACAAAAAAACGGGTGAAGAAACACTGAATTGGAATGCGGTTTTTGGGCAGGGTAATAGATACAAAGCCCAGCGACATTCTAGAGGTGAAAGAATCATAGGTGGTGAATTGAGAGGGATTTGGAAGGTAGAATGAGGTTCGTTTTTAGGAAAATAGAGCAGTTAAAAAGAGAAAATCGTTTTAAAATGAAAGCCAGATTTTACTTAAACTAGATTTAATGGATAAGAAAAGAGGAACGCCACCCGTGAATATAAAAGTTATGCTGCAGTTGTAACCTTTCACGCAGTGTACCCGTTTTCTTTAGGGAATATTAATTTATTTAATCAAAATGTCGCTAATTTCCTATGATCTATGCAAGACAGAAATGAAGAGAAAAGTGGCGCTAACGCTTGGAGATCAAAGACAAAATGCACAGAGAATTCTGACAGTTGGACAAGTTATCAGGATATGGCTAGGGTTGCTTAGAGAGTGGAACAATGACAAAAATCAAGATGGGGTAGACTATGTGTGTTGGGATGTGGATACTCACAGTCCGCTCTTAAATTTGGGATTAGGCACAGTCAACCGGGTTCTGGACTCCAGGGCTCCAGTCACCGGACGGCGGACTCTCCTGACAAAAGACAGCTGGGCAAAGGTCTGCTCACAGCACAGCGACGCCTCAGCGGGATGGAGAGGGTAAGCAGGGCAAGCAGTTAGTGGGCAAAAAAACAGTCTGGTTTCAGGAGGCTTCCCAAAAGAACACCACAGCTTTCCCTTTGGCTATTGGGATTTTTAGATATGGGGTCTCTGGATTGAGGCCTTGCTGGGATGGTCAGCAATGCTTTGGCCTTGCAGTGGGATCTGGAATGAGCTATGCTGTGGCTTTTGCAGGGGGATATTGAATCTGGCAAGATTAATGTGGAAATCAGGATCACAGGCGCAGGAAATTCAGGAAAGAGTGTGTGTCTAGAGTCCTGTCAGCCACCCTTTATATAAATCATGGTGACATCATAGAACTATACGGTGGGGCAGGCTTAGCTGAGTACGCCTCTACACAACTGGATTGGTCAGGGGTAATGGTTGATGCCTTGCTGTCAGTTGGGTTTCAAGGGCATGCTGTCAGATTTATGATGTGAGTTTTACAATGTCCAGACCCTCGCACAGTTACTTTAGCTAAAATCCAGTTTTACCCTAAATGGCACATTTTTACACTGGTAGCATTTTAACAATTTACATAAACAGGTTACATATTTTATGCAGCACATGCCCATCCAATTCTGCAGTCTGTAAGGCATTGTTTCACCCTTCTAATAATTTTGTTCATTTTTTGTGTGAAATATTCGGCCTAAGATTCTATAGCTTTATACAGGTGTGTGGATTATCATTAGGCATGTTGGCATTGAAATTTGCAGTGGCATCGGGTATACTTTCCTTAGAATACCCAATTCTCTGCCATTTCTGTTCCCAAGATGGCAGTGAAAGCTACAACATCTTAAAGTACACCCCACAAAATTACATTAAAACTGTTGAACTTTTTACATTTTCCTTTGAATTGCAGCTGCAAAAATAACTGTCTTCAAAGTTTCTTAATAAAATAGTCTTTTGAAACAAATGGGCTGGCTTTTGTCCTTCACTGGACCATTTTTTTCTCTTCAGCTACCACCAACTGTCACTTCAGCCCCTTGTGGGATGGGGTGCCCAGTTTGATTGAAGGTTTTATGGCCCCCTCCACATCAGAGGTTAGTGTCCCAGAACTTCTATTGTCCCATCCTGGAGCATGTGAACTTTATTTGTCTTGGTCCATTCAAAGTTTTTCAGGCTAGCAATTATCACTTTTGTGTCCTGGAAGTTTTATGGTGGTTCCTTTTTGGGGGAAGCCTTAGCTTTGCCAGCAGGGAAAAACCTGTTCTGGAGCTTGCACAATTCAGCCAATGCAGTTTAATTCCTTTTATTTTATTTTCTTTTGTCCTGGATCAAAACAAACCTTTTGGATAAAACATCCCCTATATGTTTCCCAGCAACAAACCCCTTTCCATTGCTAGGCAAAGACAAGTTTTTGTTCAACATGGTACTTTTAAAACAGGCATTTATTTGTTCTGGTTTGCAAAAGCTCATTTTTAAATGTGTGAAGCCAGCTGGAATTTTCCTTGCAAATTCGGTTTGTCTCTTCCCTCTGCATTTCCACATTGTTTTGTAGCCATAGTTAGTTTCTGGTAGGCAGCACTTTGTTTGAAACACAGATGCACCGAAATTGACATGGATCCAGACCAGGGCCTCTTTGACGCATTGATCTTTGATATTTTGTATCCCAAAAGTAAAGCGATTCCCGTGTGGTTGAAGTAAAGCTTCTTTTGATTCCTTCAGAACTGAACAACAGCCTGTCATTCAAAGATACTGCTCTTGTCTGCTGGAGCACAATGTGAATGTGAGTGGGCATGGCAGAGTCTCCTTAATAAAATAGTGTGATGAGGAATCGGAGGAAAAAGCATCAGAGTGGCATCATTTTTAATGTAAATATTTCCCTTTTTCACTGGGAGCTGTGGGTGTGCAAGCAGCAGAGCAGTGCTGCTTTGATTCGCTTCTCTTGGGTGCACCCCAGAACACACTGTCACCTTTCTCTATGTGCTCCCTTTTCCAACTCGCCTATTTTGTGTTTAGCAAGATGGTGCAGCCATCCTTTGGTCGCTGCAAGGCGCAGTTTTGACGCAGTGGTGCCCCAAGGATCCAGCGCAGCCATTTTGCTGTTGACTGCCAAAGCGCAGCTTGGTTATGGTGAAGAATTCTGTTGAGTGGGTCAATGTAGCCCACAAATTCCCCCGCCTGACTTTTCAGAGACTTTGTCGAAGGAGAGTAGGGTAAAGTGGGGTTCATCAAATAGAAGTCCTTCTTCCATCAGGGAGCGGTACGCCACGATCCTCTTGCTGTCTTTTGTTGGCGCGTGGAACAACACCCACAGCTTTCCCTGAGGTCTTCCTTTATGGTGTTGAGCGACTCCTCCAGATTTTCTTCGATTTTTCCTTTCAAGGTCCCCGGGGAGGTCCTCCGTGGACTTTGAAGGGCACATCCAGTAGGAATCTATAAGATAAAGAACCGGTTACTACATTTTCCCACTGACTGCCCTCCGGAAAGGGTGACAGCAGTGGGACACACATACATTGCAATAATGACAATATTCAGATAATAAGACAAAAGCACATCCACAAGCCACAGATAACTATTGTATTTTTTTTTTTTAGAAGTTTTGGGAATCCCTTTTGTCCTGATAATGAAGAAAAATACTCCCTGTTAAATAATTATACCTATACATCTATCTGCTCCCTTCTGGTTCTTCTTTTTCTTATTCTCATGCTTCAGATGTCTCCTCTATTTGATTTTCTCTTGGCTCCTCAATGAGCTGCAAAGTGTGCCTAGGGTGACAACTTTTTAACTGATTAATATGGAACAATTTCTCTTCTGTCAGTTCTCCATTGGGGATGTGGATTCTGTAGGCAACGGGTGAAATTTTATCTACAATTTCAAAAGGACCCCACCAGCTTGGTAAAAATGTACACTCTTTGGTCTGGTTCCTTTGGCAATTGTACAAGTAGACCCCGTCTCCTACTTGGTATTCCTTTTTGGTTGTTTTTAAATCATATTGAGTCTTCATACCCTCTGCAGATTTTTCCAGATTCCGCTCAGTGTAATCAAAAGCATTTTGAAGGTGTTTTCTTAGATTTTCAACATACTCATGAGTTGTGGAGGCGTTTCAGTGTCTGCTCTTGTGTTCTATAGAGCAGATGCTGAGGTAGCACCATCCTTCGTCCAGTCATCAGCTCAAATGGAGACATATTGGTCGCAAAAGAAGGTGTAGATCTGATGTCAAGCATGTATTCGAGAACCCTGTAGAACTCCTTGTTTTTGACAGGGTAAGCTAGACAAGGCGCTTGTGAGAGGCTTCTTTTGAGTTGTTTTACTGCCTCGGCTTGTTCTGGACCACACTCCCACTTGACCCACCCCTTCAACAGATGGATCAGGGGTCTTGTGATCTCTGCGTAATCCTCAATGAACTTCCTACTGTAGTTAGTCAGTCCAAGGAGGCTGCTTAGCTCACACAGAGTTGTGGGGTCTTTCGGTTTTAGGAGTGCTTCCACTTTCATTTCCTGGGGAACGCGACCCTCAGGAGTTATCTCATGCCCCAAGAAGTTGACACGGGTTCTGCACAACTGTGCCTTTTGGAAGGACAGTTTTACTCCACCAACCCTCAACTGGGTCAGAACATAACGGATTTCCGCTATATGTTCCTCCACAATTGAGCTTTTTATCAAGACATCATCCACATAGGCCAGGTTACTCCTTTAACCCAAGTCGGGCATGGCATTATGTAGGAAGATGTTGAATTTGTTGCCGGAGTTGATGTATCCGAAGGGAGTCCAGGTCCACGTGTACTGCTGCCCCTTAAGGTAAAGGCCAGCTTGTATTGGTCCTCCCTACTGACAGGCAAGGTCCAGTACCCATTGGTCAGGTCAATGGCAGTGTATATCTTTGACCCCTGGATATGGGGCAGTCCTTGGTCAATGTATGGGAGAGGCCTAAGGTCAGCACAGAGTCTCCACTGGCCGTGCGGTTTTAAAATCCCCAGCTGATCAAAGGCCTTTTTTGACAGAAAGTGTGGTTTGGGATCCAGTGTCTACCAGTGCTGAAAATGTACATTGCCCTTGCACTTGGACCGGGGCATAAAATGCCCCCTCCTTCTCCTCAAGTGGGCAAAGGTAAAGTGCATTTTGGGCAAGCTGGGTGGTCATTTTCTTTATTTTGGACTCTGACATAGTGGCATTTTGGACAGTTTCTGTGCCAGATTCTGGGGATCTGTAAGAAAAATGTGGCATCCTGAAATAGTGGAGATTGTGGAATCCTCTGTTTCCCTTGGCTCTGTGCTGCCCCTGCTTACCGGATGGCAGTCACTACAACAAATCTGTGGGGAGGATCCCTCCACTACTATTTTCTTCACAGGCTGACAATTCTGGGGTTCAGGGATGGGTGACTCTGCATCAGTCCCCACACCCACCCAGTCTTCATTTAGATCTCTTGGGACCCATTTTTCTTTGGGAGGAATTCCCCTGTCCCTGAAGGAGAAGATTGTTTTCCCAGAATCCTCTAAGGATTCTTCCCCTTCAAATTGGAGGACACTAACTTCCTCCCCAAAATGGGCCTTTTTGAGGTCTTTATTTCTCCTACCCACCCTCTGTTCCCTGGGTGGCAGAATTTCAGGGGCAGGAGATTTTTCGTTCTGGTTCCTGGGTTTCCAGGGGCTTTTCACGGGTAAGGAAGGAAGCTTCCTCTAGAGCTTTACACCCCCCCTTTGCCCCTGCGTCTCCTCCTCTGGAACCGGTGAGTTGTCGGGGTTCTCTCCCCGTCACTGTACCGGGGTGCCAGACCCTTGGTATGTGGGGTTCTGAGCCACCATGTTTGAGGGTTCTATTGAGCCCTCAACATGCGACCCAGATCCTGGGTGAGGTTCTGGACCTGGTGCTCCAGTTCGGAAACCCATTCCTGCTGGTACGGGGGTCTCTGCTCATACATCGGTATTTCACGGGAAGGGTAGCTATCCCTTCTCCCGTAGTACCCTGGAGATGGGGGGTTTTGGTAACCCTCCCCCCTTTGCCTCCCCTCTCCCGGATTGGGTTGTCTGGGCTCCTGAAACCAGGGAAAGAAAGGAGGGTTGCCCTGCAGGTTGGGGTTTTGACGGTATTGGGGAAAGAAATTTAACCTGGGATTTGGGGAATTACTGCCCTCCTGAGGGAAGTTTCCTGGGGGAGTACTTACCTGGCGGGACCCCTCCCTTGGGCGCGAGGAATCCATAAATACCCCAAGATAGGCTGGTTGCCCTTGTACCTGGGACTGATATGCTCAGGAGAATTAGGGGTCCCATTAGTGGGATTACCTCCCTGATTGCCACTTGTTTGTGATTGGCCTGAAGGCCTTCTTGGCCTCTGGTTTTGCTGGTTCGGGATTGGTGCATTTTTAGGCTCCCCCATCTCTAGGTCTAAAATGGGGGCAACCATCACCTCCGCCACCTTAGCAGCAGCAGGGGTGTTGGCTGGCTTGGAGTTTTTACCCAGATTTTTATTTTCAGCAGTTTTTTGGACTTCATAAATGCGGGCGCCTGCTCTATTACCCAGTCCAGAGATCTTTTGTCATGGAAATCCCTCACCAGCTGGGTCATGATATATATTGGGAGCGCATGAAAGAAGGTAAGTTATAAACTCCCTGCTATCCGTGCGCACCCTCCTAGTGGTTTGTGCAAAGGCGCGTTTTAGCTACTGCACAAATTCTCGTGGGGCCTGATCTTCCCCACACTGCAAATTGTAGGCCGCTTTGTGAGCCTCTTGGGGGTTTCTGTGGGCGGAAAAGTGTTTCAAGATGGCCACCCTGTAAATGGACTATCTTGAATGGTTCTGGTCCTACAGTCCAGCAAAGAAGCTGGCGTACTCTAGAGAGAACGTCCACTTAGCATACTCTATGCAATTCTGGTTGTCTTTAAGATGAAAAGTGTCCATTTTCTCCAGCATGGGGTCTGGCATGGATTCACATGCTCATGAATATTCCCCGTCGTCAGGCTTGGAATCCTCGGTAAAGAAAAAATCAGTATCAGTTTCGTTTCTGATCTGTCTTTCTTAGTAGTAACCAATCACTGATCTCTGGGTCATACTGCCCCCAGCCAATGACTGCCCTCTCCGTAAGCCCCGCCCCTGGCAGCCATCCTCAGATTTTTACTGCACGCTCAAGTGTTGGGAGTCCTCGTGTTTAGCTCTCGAGTTTTTTACTGCGTTTTCACGCTTTTTCAGGAGAATTTCTCATTTTTTCGGTTTAATCGAGCCTCAAGCTCCACAGTTTCTACTTCCGATTACTGGGACCCGTTTCGGAATTCTTCTACGCCCCTCAAGGGTGAAGTTTTCGTCGAGTTTACACTTCTTGGAGGATTCCGGAAGATCTGCGGCCTACCTCAACGGACATGGCCCAGGACAAGGGGACCTCGACGCCCGCATCCAAGCTGTTCAGGAACTGCCTTGGATGCGGATTATATAACGTTTTCAAGGAGGACGAGCATTCACGATGTCTCTACTGCCTCCATGGGGACAAGACGCACGTGGAGAAGGACTGTGCGTTCTGCAAGAACCTTTCAGAACGGACCAAACAAGATCGTCATTCCCACCTCGCCATCTGGCTGGAGAAGGGCACAGCAAGTGAGAAGGCGAAGAAGAAGTCTGAGCGGGCTTCTAAGTCCTTTGAGGGCGCCCCGGCGACAGGGGCCCAACAGAAGGCCAAGCACCGCGAGTCCGCGGGCTCCGGGAGCGCCGAAAGGTCGGGCTCTTCGGTTGCCAAGCAGGGCGCTACTTCCCCGGCACGTTCGACCACGAGCCAGCGCTCTGGTTTGGGGAAGAGGAAGTCCGAGAACCCCGGTAGGCCGCTGGAGCGGACCCGGTCGATCTTGAAGGGGGAGCGAGGCGCTGACCCTCCCCCCAAGGCGAAGGCCCAGGACGCACCTAAGTTGGTGAGGGCTTTCATCCACCCGGCTAAGGCCTCTACCGAAGTGGTCGCTGCGACCCTGGCGGAGCCGGCTGAGACTACCCCAATGGAAACGGCCTCTGGGCCCAGAGTATCCCTGCCGCCGCGGAGGGAATCCTCTTTCCAGCCCATCGCTAAGACCCCCGTGAAGCCCCCGGCTGAAAAAGAGGGGGGGGCCGGTGGCCATTACAGACTCGGAATCAGCCTCTGAGGAGGAACTGGTGTATACCGAGAAGGGCCTCAACGAAAGGTCCATAGGCCTCAACGAGAGGTTCATAAACCTCAACGAGAGGTTCGAGAAGGTACGATCCCAGGGGACGGTCCCTGCTGACGTGATCGAAGATAGCGACGATGACGACGAACAGGGCCCAGTGCAGCGGCCATCCCGTCCGTCGCAGCCATTGCCCGAGCCCCAGGATAGCTCGGCGGCCATTTTGTTGGCAATCCAATCCTTATGTACCGAGATAAGGACGAGATTACCACGCACCCCGACGGAGGAGCCAGAACCAGGCCCGTCGGGAAGCCCTCCGAACAAGCGGAGGAGAGTCCACCCCGCTCCGCCCTTCGTGCCTGCAAGACCGGTGGACCCCTCATCTCCCTCGCCGGGAGAGCATACGGCGACGGATACGGACGATGACAGCGGCGATGACACAGCGGACATCCCGTCGTCACCACCCCCACCCCCCCTTGCGGGCGTCTTCAGCCGACGAGGTTGGCTCTTTCCACGCCATGATAACCAGGGCATCCAAGCTCTTCCAGCTCTGCCCTGAAGAACAGAAAAAGGAGGGGTTTCTGTACCAATGACGAGAGGCTAAGAGGAAGACGGTCCTCGCGGTGCCTTTACTCGACGACATCTGGGACGAGGGGCTTGCTGTCCTCAAGAACCCTGCCACGACACTCGCCAAGAGGGACAGGTACGAGAAGAAGTACCGAGTCCCCGATGCCGCCCCCTTGTGCCTCAGGGCCCAGCCCACGCTGGACTCGGTCGTCTCGGTAGCGGCTAAGAAGAAGGCAGCGGGTGTGGCGGCTTCAACTTCCACTTCCCCGCCGGACAGCGAGGGCAAGAAGTTGGACACTATGGGATGACGAGTCATCTCGTCGGCAGCGACGACAATTAAGGCGGCCAATGCCTTAGTGATCGTGGCCTGTTACGACAGGGAGCTCTGGTTCAAGATAGCTCCCCTGCTAGATTACCTGCCTGATGACAAAAGGGCAGAGGCCCTAGAAATTCTGCAGGAGGGCGAGGTGGCATCGGATCACGCCATATCGGTGGCGACGGACATTGCCGATACCGGATTTCGCCAATTGGGCAACAGAGTTTGCCTCAGACGACGAGGATGGCTCAAGGCGACAGACTTTCGCCAGGATGTCCAGACCAGAGTGTTGGACATGCCGTTCGACGGCAACAACCTCTTTGGTAAGGCGGTGGATGAGTCTCTACAGGCCATCAAGACCGACTCGGAGACGGCCCGGGCCCTTGGGGTGCTTCAGCAGCGACGGCCCTTTCAGAGCCCCGGAGGCAGACAGGGTGCCTCCAAAGGATCCAGCGGTGGCTCCTCCACGTACCGCCAGGTGGCCCGCTCCTCTTCCCAGGAGGCCTACAGAGGTTGCGGCAAGCAAGGGGGTTCCCGCCATCATCACCAAGGAGGCCAAGGCGGCACGCCCGCTTCCAAGCAAGACTGACCCGGCCGGGTTGTCGGGACCCCACCGAAGCACCCCGCTGGGCGGCCGGCTGACGAAGTTCATCAGAGTGTGGGAGTCCATCTCCACCGATCGTTGGGTGTTGGACACCCTGGCCAACGGGCACTCGCTGGAATTCCTAAAGAAGTGCCCTCGCATTCCTCCCGTGGCCAGGAAGGAGAATCATGTCCCTCAACTACTGTTGGAAGTAAATGCTCAAGAAAGGTGCCATCGAGCTCGTCCCCAGGAGGCTCTGGGAATCCGGAGTGTACTCAAGGTACTTCCCCGTCAGAAAGAAGACAGGCGGTTGGCGCCCCACCCTGGACCTGCGTCGGTTAAACAAATACATCAAGGTGCAGAAATTCAGGATGGTCACCCTCCAGCACGTGCTGGGACAGCTGGAGGAAGGCGACTTCCTATCGTCGCTGGACCTGGAGGATGCTTACTTCCACATCCCCATTCTAAAAAGGCACAGGAAGTTCCTCAGGTTAGTGGTTCAGGGACGCCACTACCAATTCAGAGCCCTACCGTTCGGATTAAAGTCGGCACCCAGGGTTTTCACCAAGTGCCTGGCACTAGTGGCGGCGCGGCTGCGCCTGCAGGGGATCAACGTCTACCCCTACCTGGACGACTGGCTAATCCGGGCAAGGTCAATACGGCGAGTACCGCTGGTTGCTCACGGAGCTGGGGTTCGCCATCAACTACCCAAATCCCACCTGGTTCCATCGCAAGTAGCACTGTTTGTGGGGGCGAAGCTCGATACAGTGGAGCAATTGGCCTCCCCTTCAGAGGAGAGGACCAAGACCATCCTGGGCAAGGTGCGGCGCCTGTTAGCCACGGACGTGGCCAGGGTGAGGTCCATCAAGTCCCTTCTCAGGATGATGTCCTCATGCATCTACCCTGTGCCCCTTTGCAGACTTCGGTTGCGTCCGCTACAGGAGTTCCTCGACGCCCGCTGGTTTCAGGCGAGGGGCTGCTTCGAGGACAGGATCCCCCTCGATGAGGAGTTCCTTCGGGCGATCCTATGGTGGGGCACCAGGGCTCACCTCACGATGGGCACGGACTTTCAAACCCACGCGTTTCAGGAGACGGTGACTACGGACGCCTCCCTGGAGGGTTGGGGGGCCCACACCGGAGATCTCCACGCAAGAGGCCTTTGGCTCCCGGAGAGGTCTCTTCACATCAACATTTTGGAGCTCCGAGCAGTGTTCTGAGCGCTCAAGTCGTTCCTCCCGTCCCTCAAGGAAAAGGTGGTGAGGATCTTCACCGACAACACCACCATGATGTTCTACATACGGAAGCAGGGGGGCACCAGATCCCCAGCCCTATCCAAGGAGGCCCAGGATCTGTGGCACTGGGCCGTCGCCCAGGGGATGTTTCCGGTTCCCTTCCACCTGGCAGGAATAAAAAACACCATCGCCGACTCACTCAGCAGGGAGCTGTGCTCGTGCCACGAGTGGGAACTGCGCCAGGATTAAGTGGATCAACTCTTCCAATGATGGGCAAACCCCAGATCGACCTGTTCGCGACGGCGACGAACTCCAAGTGCCAGAGGTTCGCCAGCAGGTTCCCACAGCCGAGGAGCATGGGCGATGCTTTCTCGTTCCCTTGGGACGGCCTGTTTCTATACGCGTTCCCTCGATTGCCGTTGCTGCTCCGCCTCATCAACCAGCTCAAGAAGTCCAGGTGCAGGATGATCCTCGTCACACCGGCGTGGCCGAGGCAGGTCTGGTTCCCGGACCTTCTGGACTTGTCAACGTCCCCGCCAGTCAGGCTGCCGGTGGACGCGGATCTTCTCTCCAGAGAAGGAGGCGCCATTCTCCACCACGACCCACAGTCGCTGAACTTGCAGGCCTGGCTCCTGCAGCACTAGAGTTTGGAGGGTACGAAATCCCGGCTGATTGCAGAGAGGTTCTTGCAAAGGCCAGGGCGTCCTCAACTCTCAAGTGTTACGGTCATAAATGGAAGAGGTTCTCTGTCTGGTGCCGTGCACAGAAGATTAACCCTCTGCGAATTACGGCTCCTCAAGTGCTGCCGTACCTGCTGTCGCTGGCCAAGGCTGCACTGGCTCACGCCTCCATAAAAATACATCTGGCTGCCATCTCCCGATATACCAGGACTACGGGACGGGCGTCCTTGTGGTCTCATCGCCTGGTGAAGGAATTTATGAAGGGACTATTCCGATCATTCCCGCCGGTGAAGGCTCCTGCCCCGGCGTGGGAGCTTAATGTGGTGCTGACCAGGCTCATGGGGGCCCCATTCGAGCCTATGCATTCGGCGCTTTTGAGGTTCCTGTCATGGAAGACCGCGTTCCTCGTGGCCATCACCTCTGCACGACTAGTGGGAGAGATTCAGGTCCTATCTTGAAATCCTCCATACTTGACTTTTCATGACACGAGGGTGGTGCTGAGGACGCTCCCCTCCTTCATGCCCAAGGTGCCGTCGAACTTCCACCTCAACGAGCCCTTGGTGTTACCAGTTTTCTTTCCGTTGCCTTAGACGCCGGCCGAGAGGACTTTGCACTCGCTGGATGTAGCTAGAGCGCTGAAGTTCTACGTGGACCACACAAAGAGTTTTCGGAAGACGTCACAGCTGTTTGTGAACTTTGGGTCTGTGAATCAAGGGAAGGCTCTCTCGAAGACTTCCATTTCCAGATGGCTCTCCGGCTGCATCATGCATTGTCACCGGTTGGTAAACCGACCGCTGCCCGGCCGTCCGAGAGCCCATTCGACCAGAGCGATCGCTGCTACCACGGCGTTCCTGTCTGGTGTGCCCCTGCTGGACATCTGCAGGGCTGCTACGTGGAGGTCGACGCACACCTTCACAAGATTCTACTGCGTTGATCGGGACTCCAGGGAGGAGTCCAGGGTCGGCCAAGCAGTGCTGCGCAACCTGTTCGCTTAAGGTGAGCCTGGTGAGGAGGTAAGAGATGCTTAATGTTGAGTTGTTGTATTGCTTAATGTTGAGCCTGTTGCCACCTCCCGTGGTTGTGCATGTGTATACTGCTATGTATTCTTTTATTCATGAGCATGTGAATCCATGCCAGACCCCACGCTGGAGAAGGAACAAGTTACTTACCTGTAACTGTTGTTCTCCAGCATGGGTCTGGCATGGATTCACATGCGAACCCTCCCACCTACCCCTCTGCGGCTCTTCACTTGGTCATACTGCCACTTGGTGTGCTACCAAATCTGAGGATGGCTGCCAGGGGCGGGGCTTAGGGAGAGGGCAGTCATTGGCTGGGGGCAGTATGACCCAGAGATCAGTGATTGGTTACTACTAAGAAAGACAGATCAGAAACAAAACTGATACCGATTTTTTCTTTACCGAGGATACCCAGTCTGATGACGGGGAATATTCATGAGCATGTGAATCCATGCCAGACCCATGCTGGAGAACAACAGTTACAGGCAAGTAACTTGTTCCTTCTCGTAGCGTTACAAATGTTCCCAGACAGAATTTTTAGTGTTTTTGTGGTATAGGGTTATGAAACTCCTAATGGCCTTAATCTGCCTAATGGGTTCTTTTGCCGTAACTTTCTTTAGTTTATTTGCCTTCTTTGGCTTTGTCACCCGAGTCCACTCGCCCTCAGACGCGCTACTGTTGGAGGACCCCTCCTGATCTTCTAGGCACTCCCTGATTCTTTGAGCTTGGGAGGGGCTCGCAGAATGGTGGGGCCTAGTTTCTGCTCCCCTGTGGCGCACAGGAGAGTAGTCTTCTGACTCCTCCCTGCTTCCAGGTCTGACGGAGGATCCCCCCCACTGCCCTGATTAGGTGGAGGTCTTCAAAATATTCTTTTTGGGCCTCATTTCATTCGGTTTTTCATCGAATTGATCCAACTGGTCCCTTGGAAGGTAGTATCTCTGTAGATCTAATTCCCTGACTTTCCCCTCACAGGAGACTTCCTTGTCAGAGACATCCGCCTTAAAGTTTTGATATCTATACTGAGACGCCCACCCATCAATTTATGGGGGGCACTGACCTGTCACATCCATCATACTAAACCTATTTAATTCTGCCAGCTTCATGGTTTCTGGTCCATATGGACCAGTAGACAGGAAGTCAGCAGTGTTTAATGTATTAAATGGGTTTGAGTCCCTTAGTACAGAGGTCATCATACTATGATCAGGGTTTGCCCTGTCCCCCTCTACCTGTTCGGGGTCCCTCCAGTTTGAATTAGATCTAGGATGATCTTTCTCCAACCTCACTAGTTTTTCTTTTTCAGCCCTTATTTCTTGATAATAGGCAAAGATCTGAGCCTTTTGCTCAGCTACCAGGGATTTACTGGCCTCTATGTCCCGCTCTTGAGCTGCCACTTGTTTGTGGAGTCCATCATTCTCCTCACAAGGGGCCTCAATATCTCTTTGTGCTGCCTGTATAGTTTGGGCACCCTGATCCAATTTTTGTTGTAGGAGGTGAGCCTCTCTTTTCTGCACATTTAGAGCCTCTATGGCCTGCTCTAACTCGAGTTCCATTTGTCTCCTATGTCCTATTAATTTGTCATATCCTTCTTTTAGGCCGGTCAGTCCCTGAAGATCTGACTCCCTTCTCTCCAGATTGGTTTTTAAGTTACACATTTCCTGGTGGAGGGTCTCTTTCTCCTGACACAGGGCGGCCCTTTGTTCATCCCTTTGTTGTGTTATGGCGCCTAATTTCTGGCGCTCTTCATCAAATTCTCAAATTCTGATTGAGAGTGGAGGTCTCTTATAATTAATATATTATTTTCCACTTCAATTTTTTTTTTATCTGATTCCGTAAAGTGCCCATTTGCTCTATGCTGGCATTATTGTATCTCACTTGTTCTAATTTCAGTTGACCCTCTTCCAAGGAGTCAACCTTTTCTTGGCACGGCATTCTTAAAGCATTTAATTGGGCCTCTTGGTCTACATTATTCTGTTGTTGGAGAACCAAGTCCTCTTTTAATTCTTTAATATAATCTCCGGATTCTGCCTCAGAATCTCGGCTCTTTTGCAATTTTTGTTCTGCTAATTTCAGATCAGTATGGATTAGAGCAAAAAGTTTAGATTGATTTTGCGCAAGGGTTCTATTTTCCTCACGCCTCAGCTGTATGGAGCGGGTAAGCAGGGCAAGCAGTCAGTGGGCAAAATGCCGGTCAGGTTTCAGCAGGCCTCCTAAAAGAACACCACAGCTTTCCCTTTGGCTATTGGGATTTTTGGATCTGAGGTCTCTGGATTGAGGCCTTGCTGGGATGGTCAGCAATGCTTTGAACTTGCAGTGGGATCTGGAATGAGCTATGCTGTGGCTTTTGCAGGGGGATCGGGAATCTGGCAAGATGAATGTAGAAATCAGGAACGCAGGCACAGGAAATTCAGGAAAGAGTGTGTAGAGTCCTGTCAGCCACCCTTTATATAAATCATGGTGACATCATAGAACTATACAGTGGGGCAGCTTTGCTGAGCATGCCTCTACACAACTGGATTGGTCAGGGGTAATGGTTGACGCCTTGCTCTCAGTTGGTTGGGTTTCAAGGGCATGCTGTCAGATTTATGATGTGAGTTTTACAATGTCCAGACCCTCCCACAGTTACTTTAGCTCAGATCCAGTTTTGCCGTAAATGGCACATTTGTTCACTGGTAGCATTTTAACAATTTACATAAACAGGTTACATATTTTATGCAGCACATGCCCGTCCAACTCTGCAGTCTGTAAGACATTGTTTCTCCCTTCTAATAATTTCTGTTCATTTTTAGTGTGAAATATTCAGCCTAAAATTCTATAACTTTATACAGGTGGTTGGATTATCATTAGGCATGTCAGCATTGAAATTCGCAGTGGCATCGGCTATACTTTCCTTAGAATACTCAATTCTCTGCCATTTCTGTTCCCAAGGTGGCAGTGAAGGCTACAACATCTTAAATTACACCCCACAAAACTACATTAAGGGGGTAATTCATAGAATTTAGCGCAGAAGCAGCGAACGCGGGCAGCGCAGAGAGGGAGCGTTCGCCAGCGTGCGCTAGCTGCGTGCGCCAAAACCCATTTACACGCACAGCGTATTCATGGATACTTGCATCCAAAACCAGCCGTGGCGCAGTGACACTGCAGCAGCGCCAGTTACGCCCCCAACCACGCCCTGTTCACCAAAAACATTGCACAAATCCCCTACATGGTGCAAAGACCAGTGGACCAGCATACTGCCCCCCAACCACGAAAACGCCCTAAAAACTCCACAGCGAAATCGCGTGTAAAACTCTCCGTGCACCCCTTGCAATACGCGTACCCCGCTCGCGCCAGCGAAGTCTCGTGTAAAACTCCCCACGCACCCCTCGGAATATGCATACCCCGCTCGCGCCAGCGAAATCGCGTGTAAAACTCCCTGCGCACCCCTCAGAATACACGTACCCCGCACGCGCCAACGAAATCGCGTGAAAAAGTTCCCAGCGCACCCTTCCGAATATGCGTACCCCGCTCGTGCCAGTGAAATCTCATGTAAAACTTCCTGTGCACCCCTCGGAATAAGCGTACCCTGCTCGTGCCAGCGAAATCGCATGTAAAACTCCCTGCGCACCACTCCGAATACGCGTACCCCGCCCGACCCTGCCCAATCGTGTGTAATTCACACTCCCGTACACTCGGATTCATGCAGCAGTGTGGTGAGAAGCCACATGCAACCCCTGCATCCACACCACGCCACATGGGTCCACCCTACTCCTCTCCCCATGCCCCGCAGGCAGCCCATCCACCCTGACCATGCCGTGCAGGCAGCCCATCCACCCTCCCCATGCCCCGCAGGCCTTCCATCCACCCTCCCCATTCCCCGCAGGCAGCCCATCCACCCTGACCATGCCCCCGCAGGCAGGCCACATGGCACCATGCACTTGGGAGCCCCGACTCATGTCCCCCCCACCACACCTCCATTGACGGGCACCTGCCAGCAGGCCCCGACTCATGTGCCCCCCCACCCCACCCCCATTGACGTGCACCTGCCACCAGGCCCCGACACATGTCCCCCCTCCCCATTGACGGGCACCTGCCAGCAGGCCCCGACTCATGTGCCCGCCACCCCACCCCCATTGACGGGCACCTGCCAGCAGGCCCTGACACATGTCCCACCATACACCACGTCATAACAAAAGAGACCCATGGTCCTAATGGCAACCCAAATCCCCCTGCACACCCAGTACAAGCACGCAACCATCCACTGCACCCACTCCCTACTAAATTACCCATGCCATGAGAGTCTGAAAACAACCGGCATGGCCATTAATAAATGTCCAACAGAGCCACACAGTGGCAACACATGACTGAGGCAATGCTCATAGAGACGTGCACAAAACTAATGAAAGTAGACCACACCAATAATGAAGAAATAAGAAATGTATTAAAAAGTCAACAATTACATAATGAAAATTACACATGCAAATGAAGAAACAATGAATGCAATAACAAAAATAAAGAGAAATGCAATGAAAAAGAAAAATCCACGACATGAAAAATTAAAGTGGTCCATCGCAAAAGTCCATAGAAAGTAAAGAAAAAATCAAAAGCACAAAAAACCATTGCTCCATGGGATGATGTAATAACGAAAGTATGTACATGTCTGGTAGTATTTACAATGAAAGTCGGAAGGGTCCATGATCCCAAAACAAAAGGAAACCTACCTAAAACCCTATCTAAAATACAACTATATACAAAAAGTGGAGCAAAGTCCGTGAACTCCAAATAATAATAAAAACCAAATGAAACCTAAACCTGAATAACTATGTACAAAGGCGGCGGGCAAGTCCGACGGCTCACTTTTTGATGCCCCTGGCCAGGGCATCATCGAACTACACGTCGATGTTCCGGAGGCGGGCCTCTTCCCTGCCCTTGAGGTCTCGCAGGGATGCAGCCATGGTCGCCTCCAACTCCCTGCGAGTTGCCTCGAGGCACTCAGCCCGCCTCATAGCCCTGTTCATGGAGTTCTCCGCCCTGACCATTGTGAGCCATGCCCTCCCCGCCCGCCGCCGCTCTGCGCCTATTCGCTGGCCCAACCGCTGCCACACGGAAGACACTCCCAATCCTGGGTCCTCCTGCCCGCCGGCCGATGCCTGCCCCGATGATGTAAAGTGCCCCGAGGCCACATGCCTCCTACGCTGAGCCTGATGCCGTCTTTATGCTGCCTGTGACCACCGCCACGACTGCCTCCCGGTAGTTGGCAACACCCGGGTCCGTCATGCAGGTGCCCTGCTTGTATGTGCCTGCACATCATCCGTTGCCAGGGGTCCAGTTGCTGGGGTGACCACCTGTGCTGGAGCTCCGACTCCCGACTGTGGCAGGATGGGATCTCCACCAGGCTGGCTGCGTTGGTTGGGGCAGGTCCACAGGGGGCCCTGGTGGCATCTGGGCCAGAAGACGGCACGGAGAACGACTGGCGTATAGTGTGCACAGAGGAGGAGAGGGCTGCAAGACTGGCCGACACATGGACGAAACCCCCGACCATGATCCCTCCCAACGGGGCCACGTTGGCACACATCTCTTCGTGATGACGTGCATGGTCCCCCCAGGAAGCACACACGTCATCACAAATGTCACGTGTGCGCAATGCGACACCAATCAGGATGGACTCAATCCTGTCACGGGTCCCCTCGTCCGCAGGTGGAGGAGTGCCAGATGACGTGGACCTCCCCCCTACCTGCAGACGGGCCTGGCACAGGGCATACCTGCTGGTGCATGGTGATGCAGTCACAGTGTCAGGGACAGTGACATGCACAGGCCCCTCCACAGCGAACTGTGCTGCCTCCTGCCCCTGGACTGCACCACTTGCACCAGTGGTACCACCCCCACCAGGCCCCATGTGCGGCTCTGTAGCGGCCTCCTCCTCCTCCGTACACACCACCAACCTGAATGGCTCTGCACCGTCTTCCGCTGTCGCAAGCCCCTCTGGGGGCTCACCCGCCCCTTCCGCTGGAGCCGTAGTGGCAGACGCGGCACCAGTACCCTCGCTCCAGGATGATGGAATTCCCTGGGAGGGTGACTGGGCCCTGCGTCACCGCCGGTGGAGGCATCCCTGCCGCTTTCCTCCACAGCACCGTCTCCGCCCTCTTCTTCACTCGCCGCTGTGTAAAGGGAGACATTGAACACAAGCATCAGGGTACTGTACAATAGTCTGTCTACAATAGACAGAAAGCAATAGCACGAGTGGCACTGTCAAGCGTCACTTTCATCATGTCCCTCCACAACACATGGGTAAATGCAGGCAACACACATGCAGGAACAGGCATGGCACATGCAACAAACATTAGCATCCATGTCCAAGGTACCGTAGAAACATCCAATGGTGGGCTGAAACTCACATGCATCATGGGACATGCTGATCACATGCACACACATCACTGGAGGGTCATGCATCTAGCCCCGTCCGTATACACCCAGACACAGTGGATGCAAGGATGACTAGGCTGTATCAGTGAATCAACACATCGTCCTGGACATGTGTTATGTATCCATGGCGTTGACCAGTCACACACACACTACTCACACAGACATGTACACCATGCATGTCCATGACAGCAGCACTCATCTCTCACACCCCAAACATGTCCAAGTACAGACACAGGCATGCATACATGCGTGCATTCCGCATGATGCATTGTAACACATACACCATCCATGCGGGTCACGCCTGACTGGACTCACATGCAGCACCATCATGTCCCTGCATACACACATCCATACACACGCCTGACTGGACACACATACAGCCAAGTAGTTAACTACCAGCACACTGCAACATGCACTGTTTAAAACGGGTTTGCATGGGCACTTACCGCTCGACTCCAGACGGGCCTGCATCATGAGGACCTGGTGATGAAGCACTGGGCGAATGCGCTCCAGGACCCTCATCTGCTGGGTGGTAAGGTGGACGCCGGGCCTTCTTGAGGGTCCTGGATTTGTAGTCCTCCCAGCGCTTCTGGACGTGTTTGATGTCACGGGGTGCCACCCCCTCCGCGTTGATGGCACCCACTAGGTCATTCCAGATCCTCTCCCGTCCTTCCTTGTCGGCGCGCAGTGGTGTGAAGAGGGCATCATAATGCCCCAGGACTTGCTCCACCAGGATGCCATCTTCATTTGCACTGAAGCTGGCAGCCCTCTGCCTCCCTGCTGGGGGGTTGCCACTGGTGCCGGATGGTGTTGTGTCAGACATGGCAACCCCCGACGCAGGTGTGGGTGGGCAACTGGGTCCTGGGTGTGGGCTGTGGAGCGATAGGATACCATTCACCCACTTCTGTTCCAGCAGGGGTGGTCACAGCAACTGGACCCCTGCAGATGGCTGATGTGCAGGCACCAAATGGCAGGGCACTGTTGACAGCAGGCAAGCAGGCAGGCAGCAGCAGATGGCTTGTAGGACGCTCCCTGGGGGTCTTGGGGGCAGGAAACTGGCCTTCTGGGCAGGAGCGTGGTCTTCCGTGTGTTGTTGCATGGCCAGCTTGATGCAGAGTGAATTGGCACGTGAAAAAACAGCACGTCAGCGTGTAACTCGAGGAAAGGGCCTTAGCATGTAAGCGCATAAGTGACGTAACGTGCGTAGGCATCTCCTTCTGCACGTGTTAATGGTCCACACGGTTCTGCAGCACGCTGTACGTGCTTTCAGTGGAGACTGACGCGTGTGTTTTTCCTACTTTGGGGTTCACACGCGATTACTTCACAGCGGTTACAGTGCCCACACGTATTTCTTTTCCATGCAGACGGTGAGTCATGCACGCTATTTGTCCCACTGCGGGTGCCCCTGTTTGTCGTGTATCCCATTTATTGAGGTCATAGTAGCCCGCGTGTTAACCGCGTATGCTTTTTTGTGTTCCTGGGTGTCACAGCGTACTGCGTGAGTTTTTTTTTTTACATGCACGTGGGCTACAGGGGTTGCGTATACGTTTATCTTGTATTTTTGGGGTGCCTGAGCGTTGCGTGGACGTCATTTATCCGCAGGGTCCACAGGCAGCCTTACAGGAGCACCCCAATTGACCAGGACAACTGTTCAGTGCAGCTCCCATTGGCATTGTTAAATCCTTGGCATGGTTGTGAGGCCACCAAAGGTTATGGGGGGCTCAGCTGGGTATCCTGCCAGTGTTGGGAGTGGCCGGGGTGACCAGGGAGTACGTGGAGTCCAGGGTGGCCGTAGAGCGGGAAGAGGCAGGGGTGCACCACAGGGGCAGGATGTCCAGCCACATGCTGGTTGTTAGGGAGAATTCTCATGCTGTGGCTAATTTCCCTTACCTATATAGTCCCCCAGCAGCTTTGCTGGATTTGAAGGGTTTGTTTCTTTTTACCTGCTAAAAGTGAGACTCTTTTTCCCACTCTTAGGCATTTTTGCTATGTGTGTTCTAGGCTATTTTAGTGTTTAATGCCTATGGAATCTTCTCCACCCCATAGGAACCATCTTTATTCACATATTACACAGCACCCTCAGTGCAGTGACACGGGTGTTGTAGCGACCCCCAAACATAGACTCCATACCCTGGGACTGACTACTGTCTCCCAGGGCATGTAAAGTCCCCATTGACTTTACTAGTCAAATCCTATGAACTAAACCAGTACAACCCATCTTACTATGGAGGTACTGGAAGGGGTTAATAGTTTTTCCTCTATGTTCATTTTCGAGGGGGTACAGTACAGTCCCTCTCTCAAAAGTTTCTGGCTGGTGGCAGTGGTTACTACCGTAAATCTTCGACCGCAAATATTTCCCTATGGGATTTTCACATTGTTCGAGGCTACCACTTTTTCTGACAGCCTCTAACATACCACCGGTGCATTTTAATATTAACTTTGCTCCGGTAGGTTTTAATTGCCAGAACTTTAATATAACTTCTTTCTCGTGTCTTTCTCTACAATCCTAACCCAGGTCGGGGATCCTTTGTTCGTCCGTTTGGCGGGCTTCCACCAAGAAGCCCTCCTTCCGGCGCCACGAAGTCTGGGGTGGATCCATTGTGTGGGAGGGGGGAGTAGGACCCCTGGACAGGGTTGCCTCAGCAACCCATGTCGCACTCTATCCTGATATGCTGGAGGGTCTCCCGCCAAGATGACCACTCCACTGTGTGAGTGACAGCTAGGCTGTATAAATGGGGTCTTTTTGCATAAAAGCAGGGTCCTGAGGACTGGAACAGCAAGACGTCGCCACTGGAACCAAGAAGCCGAAGAGGAGAGAAGCCAAAGACATCTGCAACGATTGAACTACCGGTGAAGCCCTGCTGCAGCGTCTCACCACTTTTCTCTGCACGACGAGAGGAGATCTTCATCTGCAAGAGCCTTCTTCCCTTGAGCTGGTGGGGCCAACCAGTTTGCCAATCGCATTCCCGGACCTACCTTGGTCGAATCTCCCATACCCTGTACTCGGAGGCCGGATAGCCAGGCACCAGTCCACCCAGACCGCGATTTAAAGGAGCGTGCCCTTTATTCGTCAGGCAGCGCCGCGGCTGGTTTCATCCCTGGGTAGTGCAGTAACTCGAACCTTCCTTCACGACGAGAGCCACTCGAACCTTCCTCCACGACGAGAGTCTCTCTTCCTCTGCTGGACCACCCGAACTGCAGGAACTACCAGGAACAACCGCCACCGCAGGAGCCACTTCTTCATTTTACGGTACATTGTTCCGCCAGGCCGCCCTTTCTTCGCGGTAGCACTAAAGGTGTTTTAAATCCTTTACCTACCTGTTGGGTTGGCCGCCCCTCTCTCTTAATATTGTCTTTCGCCCTCTGCATCCACCTTTTCAAAATCGTTAACCAAAGACTTGACTGCAGCTACAAGAACATTTTTGTTCCTGGGCCCTTGCCCTGTACCACTGACTCTGGCACAGGCCTACTGACTCTGGTCACATTTGTTAGACCTGCTTTCTTTAGATTGATTCTCACTGAGAACTGTGTTGATTCACCCATTTCTTATAACCACCCCTTCCTTCCCTTTTCTAATCATTGTGAAATGCCATTTTGCTCAGTTTTCATTTTAAGTATTGCCAATACTGATGCACTGTCTCACTGAACTGGTTCACAAACTGATGGGAAGTGTTGCTAGGGTTTATAAGTACCTATTTCTAGATAACTTGTGCTTTCCCTCCCTTGTGAGGAATTGTTAGAGGATCCCTTGTGTGTAGTTGTCACTTTGCCGTTTTGCTCAGTTTTCACTCTGGTTCACTTGGTCTACAATTTAACTTGGGAGTGTGTATATTTTTCCTTTGACTTAATTTAACTTGCTTGATGACTGTGATACATGTGTGTTATGAGAAGTGTATAAAATAAATCTATATCTACTTTTTAATACAAAGCTTTGGTCAGTGTTTCCTTGTCCCATAATACTGTAGGCCTATTCTGTAAACCCTGAATACTGCTCATCTCCCTCTTGAGATGAGTCTGACTGCTCAGCCACAGCTACCAACTAAATCTTTGTGGTACGGACTGATACCAAAGGGGATGTATTGCTCTGACCTGTAGTCCTAATCTTGTGTAGTGCTCCCTAAGGGAACTGCACAGGATTCTGCCTAACACTGGTTCAGCCATGCCACCACCCCCTGCGGCTCCAGGTGATGCTGCTGTTGCATCCGACCCTGGCACCCTTGCGACCCGACAGTAAGTAACATGTGCTGACACGGGCCCACCGGTAGTGGTAGCTGCATGTGCAGCTGTGGTGACCACCACACAGCCCGCCATGGCACCGTCTATGGCGTACTGCCATACTCATAATGACCCCCTTTGTATGTGTGGGAGATTTTTGCCAAGTGAGTTCATCAGGTCCCATGTCAGGTGTGAATGTCTCATGCCTATTTACATTTCTCACGTTGCACTTAATGAGGATTGTGTCATGTGTTGTGCATTTGGTTGGCTGTTCAGCTGTTGCATGCCATGGCATGGAGGATAGGGGTCATGTGTGTTGGGAGGGTTTAGGTGACATACCAGTGATTTACATGACCTGTTTTGCAGGGGGGCGGGGGGAGGGATATGCACCTTGCATGTGTTCCTTTTGTTTATGTTTAAGTAGCTAGGGATGCACACAATGTAGCACTTCTGTGAAAACATTCTCAGGGTGTTAAGGTTGTGACAGTTGACTGTCTCTTTGTCATCATCGATTGTGACCTGGTATGTGCCAGGCCTGTGTGCACTCCGCAGGGGTGGGAGTTTAGGTGTAAAATGTGGCCACAAGCTGGGTCCGGGCTGCCTCGCCACGTACCCTTTCCCCTCCCATGAGCAGCGCCTGTGCATGTGGTTGGGGATGTGGGGGCACCACCATGTCTACCGTCATGCCCCGCCGTATTGCGACGTTCTGAAGGGCACATGCTGGCACAATCTTCCTGCACAATACTGGGGGTGCATATAGTAGCTGGCCGCCAGAGCGGTCAAGGGAGCGTAGGTGTGACTTCAGCACTCTGAATGTGCGCTCCACTATGGCCCTGGTTGCAATATGGGCTGTGTTGTATCTTACCTGGGGGTGTGTGGTGGGGTTCCGTGTTGGCGTCATCATGTGGGTGCTCAGAGGGTAGGCACTGCCCCCTGGGGAGGTGATGATGGTTGTCTTTAGTTGGGTTTGTGTATGTGTGTGACATGAATGCATGTGCACAGGCATTTGTACTGACCTATGAGACATGTGTCGCCATGCTTCCCAGCTTTCAGGGCCCGGATCAGGGTGGACATTCTGTATATGAAACTGTCATGGGTGGACCCTGGATAGTTTGCATGGACAGAGGTAATGATTCCCTTGGCATCGCATACAACCTGCACGTTCATGGAATGCCCGTTCTTGCGGTTGCGGTAGATGTTTTAGTGGCCCTAGGTGGACGTAGGGCCACATGGGTGCAATCCATGGCACCCAGCACTTTGGGGAAGTGTCCCACCCTGTAGAAGTCCAGGACCCCGGCCTGCCTTTCTGCGGGTGTTCTGGCCATGTATATGTGCCTGCGTACTGAAGGGAACGCAGTGATGATTGCCAACACCTGGTGTAGGCAACGTGACTGCATGGGCTGTAGGACGCCCCCCACTATGGCAGTTGTGGCCAAAAAATGCAGTACATTGAGCATCTTCTCCAAGGGGCTCAATGCTTGGGAGCACAGGGTGGGTGATGTGAGTTTGTTCTCCCACTCAGTGACCAAGTCTACGATGATATGAGATGGATACCTATACCTGCCATAGGACCTGGTCATCAGGCATCCCAAAAAGGCTGGTCCTGGTAAAAAAAATGTGGGTCCTGGCTATTCTCCTCCTCCTGCGTTGTCCCATGTTCACTGCTGCAAGGAATGTCCCATTCATCATAGCTGTATATGCTTGTTTGTTGTTTGCACGCACTTTTATGCTGCGCAGGGGCACTTCCGCCTGCTTTCGTGTGTGGCGGACATATTTGTGCATGTGCGTGTGTTTTGACTTGCACCGATTTTCCCTATTCGATTCCATGAATACGTGTTGTTTGTTAGCGTGTGGGCGTTGCGTGTGTTTCCCAGCGGTACTTCCCCGGTTACGCCCTCTTTTTCATGCGTTGTTCCCCATTCCGCGTGTTCCATTCCCTTTTGGTGTGTGTGCTACACGTTGTGTTGCGCACAGCGTTCGGGATATCACAGTGACGTGTGTGCCCGTGTGCGCCATGCACAGATTTGGCGCACATCCTGGGAAAAACACGCGCAGGGCCTTCCATGAATCACACGCGTGCGATTCGCACTCGTGCGCTAGCTTTTTCACGCTTGTGCCAGCTTGCGCCACAAATTTCGGCGCACATTTATTCCATGATTTACCCCCAAAAACTGTTAGCTTTTTACATTTTTGGAAATTTCTGCTGCAAAAATAACCGTCTTCAAAGTTTCTTGATAAAATAGTCTTTTGAAACAAATGGGCTGGCTTTTGTCCTTCACTGGACCATTTTTTTTTCTTCAGCTACCACCAACTGCGACTTCAGCCCTGTGTGGGATGGGGGTTCCCAGTTTGATTGAAGGTTTTATGGCCCCCTCCACTTCACAGGTTAGTGTCCCAGAACTTTTATTGTCCCAGCCTGGAGCACAGACGAATGTCTGACGAGCGTGTGAACTTTCTTTGTCTTGGTCCATTCAAAGTTTTTCAGCCTTGCAAATATCACTTTCGTGTCCTGGAAGTTTTATGGTGGTTCCTTTTGGGGGAATCCTTACCTTTGCCAGCAGGGAAAACCTGTTCTGGAACTTACAAAATTCAGCCAACGCAGTTTAATTCCTTTCATTTTCTTTTGTCCTGGATCAAAACAAACCTGTTGGATACAAAATCCCCTATATGTTTCCCAGCAACAAACCCCTTTCCATTGCTAGGCACAGACAAGTTTTTGTTCAACATGGTACTTTTAAAACAGGCATTTTTTTTTCTGGTTTGCAAAAGCTAATTTTTACATGTGTGAAGCCAGCTTGCATTTTCCTTGCAAATTCGGTTTGTCTCTTCCGTCTGCATTTCCACATTGTTTTGTAGCCATAGTTAGTTTCTGGTAGGCAGCAATTTGTTTGAAACACAGATGCACTGAAAGTGACATGGGCCCAGAGACAGGGCCTCTTTGACGCATTGATCTTTGATATTTTGTATCCCAAAAGTAAAACGTTTCCCGTGTGGCTGAAGTAAAGCTTCTTTTGATTCCTGCAGACCTGAACAACAGCCTGTCATTCAAAGATACTGCTCCTGTCTGCTGGAGCACAATATGAGTGGGCATGGCATATTCTCCTTAATAAAATAGTGTGATGAGGAATCGGAGGAAAAAGCATCAGAGCGGCATAATTTTCAATGTAAATATTTCCCTTTTTCACTGGGAACTGTGGGCTTGCTTCTCTTGGGTGCACTTCAGAACACACTGGCACCTTTCTCTGTGTGATCCCTGTTCCAACTCGCCCATTTTGTGTTTGGCAAGATGGTGCAGCCATTCTTTGGTCGCTGTAAGGTGCAGTTTTGATGCAATGGTGCCCCAAGGAGCCAGCGCAGCCATTTTGCTGTTGACTGCCGTAGCGTGGTTATGGAGAAGAATTCTGTTGAGTGGGTCAATGTAGCCCACACAGTGAGGAGGCATATCTTGTGTTTCAGCACTAACATGGTGAAGGTGTCTTAGATTGTGTGAAGTGTTCCTATCAGGCATGAATCTTTGTTAGGAAAACACGTGTGTATCATTTCGCTACCTACTATTCCGGTGCGCACAGCATTGCTTGACGATTGCGATCACAGCTCTGGCCGATTCCGCGCCCTTGTCCCACCCTCCATGGCCTGTTTCAGTACTGCAAGGAGCGTGACGGCCTTGGACCGTTCATTGACTTCCTGCTTCTATCTCACGCGCACATGACGCCATAGGGTCCTTTCCTCTGAAGCAACGTCGCTCACATGATTCAATCTACAAACTCGGCAACACTATTTAAAGCATAACTAAATGCACTACTAGCATTCTCGCAACTGTTCCAGAAACCTATGGACCCAGGACCTTGGATCGTAAAGTATCTTTCACAATTACTTTTTCAGTTACTTAGGTATTTGGTTAGTTCTTTTGTTTCAAGACATTGCTGTATGGATTTCTGTGTTGACAGACTGGCATTGGATGTACTACCTTTCTTCAGGATACTTCTTTACAAATTGCCATGTATTGTTCTTTCCTCTATTCTTTTGCATTATCTGCTCCACTACTACTTTTACTACTATTCTTGTATTTATCCCTTTGCATTGTCCCCCTATGCAGCTCCTGTGTCCCAGACTCCCCACCAAGATACTAATAGGAGGTGTGTCACGTAGCACTTCTGCCAGGTTGTCTACTCCATTGTGTAGCAGATAATCTACCGGTGGATTGTGTTCTTACTGGTTGACAGTGTACTTCTTCATGCTCCAGAGAGAAACTTGGCTCACCGTGATCCTTGACAATCTTGCCTAATCCGGATATCCGACATGTCACAAAGCAATGTAATCTGTTAGCTATCAAAGCACTGAGGATCTTTATTTTTAGTTTTAACAAGGACAAAGCCCAGTTCTTTGGGATCTTTGGCCGGTTTGGGAATTGTGACTATCAAGATTTCTCTCATCGACTGAGGCAAAATCCCACTTTCAGAAGCATGCTGAAATACCTGTAACAGTCAACCTCTAAGCTCTGTGCTATAGAAGACCTCTGATGGAAGACTATCCGGTCCCAGTGTCTCCTCTTGTGGGTGTTTCTGTATAATCCCTTCAATTTCTTACAGAGTTACCAGTTCAGCAGACTGTGGTGAGCTAACTTTGGGCATATCTATTAATTCAAGTGTGGCCTCTATATCCAACTTCTCCCATGGGATGTCCTCTACATAAAGCGCACTATATTATTAATGTCCAATTGGTAGTGAACTTCCAACCCTTCTTGATTATGTACCGACATGATCATTGTATTTGGGCATTCATTTTTAATAAACCAGTCCTAAACCATACCTGCCTTATCACTCTCACCATGTAAATTGTTCACAAAGGTATTATAATAATGATTACCCAAAGTCTCCCAGTCTTCCATAAATTTCGTCCTTAAATTCCTTCTTTTTACCCACTGGGCCTTCCTTCCCATTGTCTAACAGATTATTTTTTTACTTCTTAATGTTCTCAATTGTCCTTTTCAAGGAAGCCCACACTCCGCACATTAATTTCAAAGTACTTATTTATTTCTGCTCAACACGTCTTTATATGCATTGTCCATCAGCCCTTCCGCACAAAGCTTCCACAGTGGTAGACCTCTTCTGCCTCCATAAGTTTGAACCAACATCATCATGGGTGAGTGATCAGATAATGTTCTCCCTAGATAATTTATCACACCACATATTTGCAAATGTTCATTGCTCATAAAGAAGTGTGCCGTTCTGGTATACACATCATGAGGGTATGAGAAAATCGAGTAGTTTTGTTTAAATTGATTTTTAGCCCTTTACATGTCAAGTAAATTCAAGTTGTTGAGGAATTCACATGATGCCTGTGAAGCTGTTGAATGAACCTTGGACATCACAGATCTGTTCAGATCCAGGTCGAGTGTGCAATCAGAGTCACTTCCCCATATCCAAAAACCTTATCTGTATTTGACACATTTGCTAAGTAGCATCGGAAAGAACTCACAAGTGTCTACCATTGGTGCGTAAGAGTTAATGAGGCACGCTTCTCTACCCTCCAACGCATTGTACAAAGTTGCATACCTTCTTTCTAGATCTTAATGCACCATTTGAACCAGTAAACAGAACGTCATCTGCTATCCAGATCAGCCCTCCCGTAGCATAAGCAGACTAAAAGGAGCCATAACCCTGCCCACCCATATTCCTTAATCAGTTTACACAGTTAATCAGAAATAAGTTGCGTCTCTTTCATGAGTCCAATGCCTGTTCCGGACATGCACTTAACTGATATCGACACTTATACGTGCTATCCAAAGTCTCTTACCTCCTCTCAATAAAGTCACTATCCAGCAACGTATTCATCGGTTGTTTGACATGTACGATTAAGTCGAGCATTATGCACAATGTTCTATAAGCTAAATCGCACCAAGGGCCGACAAGCCCACCTTTCCCTTCTGCAAACCCCTTTACTCATGTACCAAACCATAACTGTATGAAAAGAAAAAAAAACAGCCACCCGAAAGGCCCTGAGTAACAGTGTCCACGCACAGTGGGCCCTGTAAGTAGGAACACCGTCTGACAGTTGAGCGTGCACTGTTTGTCGTAAGTAGTATGCACCAATAGTGGGGATGGCCATTCAGTTCCCAATCTACTCTGATTCTTACCCATTATTTTTGTTGTCTGGGCTTCATTTCCAAGCATTGTCTATTGTGCAAAGCACACAGTTACAACTAAAATCATGGACCAAGGTCATTTTTATTTTGAGTACAGTAGATTTACTTGATGGTGATCCAAAGTCAACATCTGGCGGTAAAAGAGAAAAAAACATTTGATTTACCACAAATATCTTTTGCACGTGTTAAATGTTTCTCCATCATGGACAATGTACCAACTCCGCAATTTGATTCAGTTACTCTGGGTCATCGCATACCTTTTTGAGAACTCTCATCACTACCCGTGTCTGGTCCATCATCTAATTATTATTGTTGTAACCATGGCAAAGGCTCTTCAGGTGTTTCAAAAAGTAGAGACTTGCACTTATGTAGGGTCTTGATTTTGACTGTGAAAGCATATAATGAATCTGTGTCTGTCTCAGGATAGATTTGACCTTTCAAAGGCTCTAGGTTGCATCTGGACTTGCCACGTATAATCCAGGAAAACTGCAAGATGGTTTGTTGCCCACTTAAATCTGACCCCCTTCACGTGTGTATCAAAGTATCAATTATTCCTCTTTGTAGTTGATACTTTTTGTGATAATAGCACAAGGTGGTGTGCCAGGCGGGGGTCTCCTTGTCAGAGCTCGATGTGACTATTCCCACCAAAAATCCCTGTGACAGTTGCTTAGGGCCCACAGATTGTAGCAGTAGGTTTTCTACATAGTTTGTGGTATTCGCTCCTTCTTTGTCCTCCGTTAGGACAACAATACATATATTATTTTGCCTTGCTCTTCTTTCCACATCTTCCACTCTACATTCTAGAAATGTGGTATGGTCTGGAAGTTCCTTCATCTGTTCCTGTAGTGTAGCAGTTAGGACTGTTATGTCAGTAATATTTCTGCTCAGGGCATCCACTTTGTGCGAAAGGTTACGGAGGGACACATCCACTCTCATTTCACCCACCTTAATTTCTAGTGGCATTCTGAAGGCTGCTGTCACTTCTAAAACAACCCATTCCTGTTGTGCCTGAGCCAGTTTCATCCACCTCAGGCAACCGTGTCTATATTGGTGATGAGGTATTTTTCTGTGGTTGGTTACTTTGTGTGAACCTAGCCATATCAGTTTGTTTATGCAGGCAACCCATCTTTCCACCAGGCATAGTCATTCCCCAGCAGAAGATTCCAGTTCAACGCATCAGTTAATCAGAATATCTGGTGTCTTATCAATCCAGCTGTACTTTTACAGATCAAGGAGTAAGTGCAGCTCAGTTCTCCCTTACCAATTATAATAAAGCAGACAATCCAACCCATATATTATCAGAGAAACAAGTGCAGGTAGTACTCAATCAATCAGGCAGAGTCACAGGTTTTTGTTACAATTGGGGACTGTGTCGTCAGGTTACATTTCCACGGTGTATGTCCGTGCATCATCATATTCAAATCATCACTGTAAACTAAAAGCACGTTGTCAGTAGCAGTGCACAGTATGTGTTTCGATATATTCTATCCTGCGCATGTGACTGTGATGGCCGCTTCCTTTTCTCCTGTTGTCCGGACATGAGCAGCACTCCTTTCACAGATACAGTCTACAAGTGCTTTTAACCAGCTGGTTTCTTGAGGCTGTTCACGTAGCATGAGACTGTGTGGCCATCTTGGGTCGGGACACCGCTTTTGTCCAGGGGGCTGGATGAGTCCACTTCCGAAGCCCGAATCTCTGCTGAACGGAAGAACATAGTCCCCGCTCCTCGCCACAAATGTACACCAGAGGTTCACATGTCTTGTGGTAAACTCTCATAAAAATATTGCAGGTAACAGCATCAGAGTTTTGTCTAGGATCATGAAGTCTTTGAGGAGCCAAGCACATTTAGTTCCATGCTTCTCGGCTTCCAAGCCATGCCCAACACACAGGCATTCATAACCCAACAACCATTGCTCACGGCAGGGACCACTCATAGGGGAAGGAGTGGCCAAGCCCTGAAAGAAACAACTTCTTATAAGGCTAACCAACTAGGAGAACTATTCAAAACCTCTAGGCAGGCTGCTATATGTATCAAGGAAATTAGGGCCTCAAGGTAAGGATGCAGCAACAGTCTAAAGGCCTCAAATAGTGAGGAAATACTTTCTCTTCCCCAGACCGAAGGCTGGGCGAAACATTCCACATTTCAGCACGCCCTGGTCCCATTCGCGGAGGTCCTGCAGGCACAGAGTTTTTCCTGTACAAGGATGAAATGGCTTGCATGCATTGCACCAGCAAAAATGTAAGCAGACCATATTCTCCCAACTTCACACAAAACTGCAATTTCCCTATGAGTGAAATGTTGTACTGACTCTTCATAGGATTTCTTGAATCTAAACACACACTCTGACAGAACCAGGACAGAATCGAGACCCAGATTGACTGCAAGGAGAGCAACGACATGCTGGGATGCAATGTGAAGAAGATGTCACATATGCCAATGCCTTCACTGTAAGATGGTGTAGTACTTTATGTAAACTCTGGCCCAATGGTTCAATCATAAAACAGCACAAACCTCTATACACCGTTGCCCTCAATGTTCTCAAGCACCACACAAGGGGAGGAGGAACTCCATTATAAGAAGCAGCAAATCCATTCTTACCCTGTGGGGAGTTTGAGTAGGAGTTGGAGGAAGGAGATTGGCAGAGCGAGGGGAGAGCGAGGAGTATTGAGAGGAGGGGAAGGAGTGTGGAGTAGGTTGGTGGAAGAGAGAGTTGTCATCAGGCGGGAAGAGTTATTGTGGAATGGAGGAGGCAGACTATCAGGAAAAGAGGGAGTTCTTCGGGGGTTGGAGCAGACTGAATACCAGCTAGAGATAGAGAATGTGAGAAGGTTGCTGGCAGGGAACCCTCCAGAGATCAACGGACAAAGAGGCAGATGAAAAGGAAACTAAAGGGGGAAATACCACTATTCTACTTCAGCAGATTGGAAGAAAACAGGGCCCTTCTAAGAAGAGAGCAGGATGGTTCCAGCAGACAAGGATGTTCAAAGGCAAAAACTAGTGGAGGCGGGAGGGGGGTGTGAGAGGGTACTATCTCACTGGGGGGAGCAGTGTCAAGGAACTTATACTAGAGGTGATCAGCGAAGAGCTGACCAGGGAGATGGTCAACCAAAGGAAAGCACTGCAGACTCCACCCAAAGACCTTGGGAGTGGGCTAATGCTTGGATGGATTACCCATTGCTGGACGAGGCTCCACTAAATCCTGCAAACTTACACCCATGGGGTTGGCCATGTGAAGACGGACAAGGATCCCATTCAAGGTTGCAGCACATCGTCTTCCGACATTGGTCTTACAGCATTGAGCCTTCTCTCAGTTCGCCCCTAGCGCTGACTGGCTCAGGCGGCACCAAAGTTCCTCAGGAGTATGCTCCGCTCCCTAGAGGTGCATTTATGTCTCCTATAGAAGACATTTATGGCGAAGAGGGTGATCCTACCCCTTTTGGGTTGGAACCCCTGTGCCACAGGGAAGTTATTTATTTCCAGGCCAAATTTTATGGATAAGGAGGAGACTTCATGGATCTTGCAGCTGTTTTGCAAGAGACAAGTATTATGTACTCTTCTCTAGAATTTGACAATACCCCAGCTCCTACTTCGTGCAAATCACAGGCCGCTTTTCTTTTTTCCTCTTATTCCTAAATCAAAACACTCTGATCACATCCAAACCAGTCCATTCCGCCCCCTACTACCCATTTTCCCTGGCTGCCATGGCCTCAGTAGACATGAACATGGTGCGAAATTCACCCCATTCCGTCTCGATATCCGCACTGCTTCTGTGGATGGCCGTCATAATTCTTTACATCAAGTAAATATTAGTTTCCGTGTTGATCCATTCCTTCTCTCCTGGGAGAAACACCCTCTTCCAGTGCATAGCTAAACATGCCCTCCCCTCCAGTAACAAACAGTGCACCGTGAGCGACAGACCACTATACTCTCCCTCACTCATCTCCAATCTAAACAATACCAACAGTGGCGTCTGCACCCGGAGATCCCATCCAGTTCCTAATCCAGCCAAGTACTTCATCCCAAAAGACCTGCACCCTCTCACAAGCCCACCACATGTGCCAATAATCCACCTGTGCCCCACACTCATGCCAATAAAGCGGGCTACACCTGGGGCCCACAAGTGACTCAACAGGGAGGGCCATGTCGTGACACCCCTCATCCCCGGACTCCTACGACAAATGTTCCAAATAACCCCCATGATGGGGTGTTCTCTGAACAGTCTCGGGATCCGATCCCTTGTCACCCACAGCCATTCCCCCACAGTCGCTGGTCGAAGGTGGTAATCACTGTTCCCTCAAAGCCTGAATCAGAATCCGAAGTTGGGTGGCCTTGTAGTACAGATACAGGTCCTTAAAACCCAGACCCCCTCTCTCTTTTGGGAGTATGAAAATATCATACACCACCCAAGCCTTTTTTCCCTGCCACAAAAACTTCAGAAGTCGCCTTGTCACCTCACGGAACATAGATTCAGGCATCATAATAGGAAACATCTGGAATAAAGATCAAATCCTGGGGAGAAAGTTCATTTTTATGGCATTAAGACGCCCCATCCACGATATAGTTAGCCTACCCCATTTTTCCATGTCCTTGATTAACCTTTGTAATAAAGGGGGGGGGGCAGTTCGCCTCATACAATTCCTGTATATCGCTTGTCACAGCTATTCTCAGGTAGCGCAGTTGACCCTCTCTGACCTCCATCCCCAGGGGAACCAACTCCTGCAGGTCTCTCTCCCCCATCCGGTCAAAGGGGAACAGGATGGACTTGCCCCTATTAATTTGAAATCCGGAGAACACTCCATACTGTTATATCAACTTCACCGCCGCCAGGACCGAGACCACCGGGTTCCGCAAGTGTAACAAAATGTTGTCTGCGTATAATCCCAATTTGTACTCCACTCCACCCATCTCAATACCTTCCACTCGCAGGCCAACTCGTAGCCTCTCGGCCAACGGCTCTAGAGAGAGGGCAAACAGAAGCAGCGAAAGGGGACAGACCTGTCTCGTACCCTGCCACAAATGAAACCAATGGGAAAACCACCTGTTTCCTGCCACACAAGCCTTTGGTTCCGAATGCAACGCCATAATCCCTTGTAAGAGTCTATTCCCCAATCCAAACTTGTGCAAGAGCACATTCAAGAAGCCCCAGTCAACTCTGTTGAAGCTTTCTCTGTGTCAATCCCTATAAGTGTAGGCTTACCTCCCTTCCCTCAGGCCCAATCCATCAAATGCAGGGATTTCCGCATTGTATCAGCTCCCTGTCACCCCCTTGTTAGGCAGAAACCTGTGCAGTTCCCTTGGGGACCACTGCAAAAGATTTAGGACTACAGGTGTTGGCAGTGAACCCACTTGGTAGCAGTCTGTACCACCCAGATTTACCTGGTAGCTGTGGCTGAGCAGACTTCCCTCAAAAAGAGTTAGGCAGTATGTAAAGTATACAAAATAGGCACTCAGACACAATAGCACAAGCAAACACTGACCAGAGCTTTGGTATCAAGGTATATCATTATTTATTTAATATATATATCCCTTATTCCTTATCAGACAAGTCTTAGTTAACACCACTTATTTCCATACAGAGGTGAGCGCTTAACTATAAATGGCACTCCAATAGGTTAATGAAAAAGGGAGGGAAAAAGGCAGAATGTAGGAAAATACACCACACTAATACTTAGGAACCCTTAAGCAAGGCAGGAAAGTCAAAAGTTACTTGTGAGCCAAAGTCCATAGGACGGGCCCACTCTTAGAGAGAGCAGGGCACAAATGCACCCAAGATCACACAATGACAACAGGCTTAAAAAGTCTTGCAGGGAGTTCAGAGAGGTTTTAGTTAGGCTTAGAAAAGTTTAGCCAGGGTGTCCCAGGCTAACCCAGGTTCGGAAGCCGGGGGCTAAATCTACCCCGTACAGTCGGTTGCAAGGGAAGCCAGGAGGAACACGGTACCTTAGGTGGAAAGGATCCTCCAGCGGGGGCAGTTGTTCCTGGCAGCGGGTGCAAGTCACGGCGTCGTCCAGAGGAAGAGAAGATCTCGACGTGGAGGAAAGATGAAGGTCGTTGCACTGCCAGGGAAGAAACCAGCCGTGGAGTTTTCCGGTTAAAGGTACTACCCTTTGATTCGCGGTAGTGGTAAAACGTGGTATCCCGGTTGCCGGGGTGCTTGGCACAGGCAAGGCGGCCACGAGTTGTTCCAGGAAGCGAAAAAGGAAGCACACTCGTTATCCCCACCAGTCGAAGGAAGAAGACTCTCCGGACTGGAGATCTCCTCTGTCGTTGGGAAAAGTGGTGAGATGGTTCAGCAGGGCTCCACCGGTGGTGTCGTAGCAGGTCGGCTCAGCTTCTCCCTCGTCGGATTCTTAGGTCCTGTGGCGACTTCTGAAGTTTGTCTCCAAAGCCCTGCTTTTATGCAGAAAACCCCCATTCACTCAGCCTAGCTGTCACTCAAACATGCTAAGTGATGAGCCGGCCGGCTCACCACTTGGGCCAATCAGGACAAGGGTGCCTAAACCCCCTCCCACAACCCCTGTGGTACCCAGACAGAGTGGCACCACTTTTGGAGGCTTCTGTGGAGAAGCCCGCCAAAAAGTGGAACAAAGGGCTCGACTTGGTTTGGAGTCACAGAAGAGAACACAAACGCCATTTTAGAACCGAGTCTTGGCAAAAAATACCAACCGGAGAATTAATATTAAATAAATAACCCGGCGGTATGTTCGAGGCTACAGGAATTAAATAATTAAAGTTGGTAGCCTCGAACAATGGGAAAATCCCATAGGAATATATTCGCGGTCGAATATAAAAAGTAGTATCCACTGCCACCAGCCAAAACTCGATCAGGGGGGACGGAGGCGTGCCCCCTCGACTAACAGACCCCGGGGCAGTCGAATTGCCCCGGCCAGTACGTCCACAATATGATGGTTTGTACTGGTTCTGTTCATAATTTGAGACTAGTAAAGTCAATGGTGACTTTACATGCCCTGGGAGACAGTAGTCCGTCCCAGGATATGGAGTCTATACTGGGGGGTCACTATGACACCCCTGTGTTACGGCACTGAGGGTGCTGTGTAACACACATCATAAAAACACATGAAACCCTATGGAGTAAAAGACCCCATAGCCCATTAAACACATCAAGAGTCAAAGAAACACACTCCAATCATGCCCAAGAGTGAGGGTAAAAGAGTCTCACTCTTGGCAGGAGAAAAAAATAAACCCCAAAAATCCAGCAAAGCTGCTGGGGGACTCACCAGGTTAGGAAATTCAGCCTAAACAGAGAATTCTCCCTAACACCCCTTATAAAGCCTGCCTGATTCGAATAGACCAATCGAGGCATGTGTACACCTAACCTCGAAGCAAGGACTCCGGTAAATATCTTTGTGTCCACATTAAGAAGCAAGACGGGGCGATATGATCCAGAAACCTGGGGGTCTTTGCCCTCCTTGGGTATAACTGAGATAAGGGCCCGCATGAACGAACCCGGCGCTTGGCCGGGCTCAGAATATTGTTAGTCTAACCAAATACGGGACCAGTATCCCCACAAAGGACCCAGAGTATATCCATTCTCATTGTGGGCTTTTCCCAACTGCAGATGCCAGATCGCCCTTAGGATCTCCTCCCCAGTGATAGGGGCGTCTAACCCTTCAACCTCCTCAGACGTCAATACCGGTAGAGAAACCCCCCTCAAGCCTCCATACCCAAAATGTCCAGCTGCCCCTCCCCCTTATATAACCCCTTGTAAAAGGAGGTGAATATACTTTTTATTCGTCCGTACACAATTCTTATTCAAGGATAGATTACTTGCTGATTAGTGAGAAGATGGCAGATGTGGTAGTAAGGACTGAAATAAAAAGTGCGATTTCTGACCATGCCATAGTAAAACTTCAGATGAAGCTTACTCGTATGAGATCAAAAGCAAATAAATGGAGATTACAAGTAGGGATACTGAGGTACCTGAGAATAACAGTGGAAATTAAGTAATTTATCACTAACTACTTTGAATTAAATGTGGGAACGGCTGATCCATTAATTGTTTGGGATGGATTTAAAGTGGTGGTAAGAGGAAAACAAATTAGTAGCACATGCTTGAAAGTATAGAAGAAATGCATACGTTGGAAGATCAACTCAAAATATTACAACAGCAATATGCGGTATCAAGATTGGAAAGGGATACAATAGCATTGAAAAAGGTGAGAGATGCTCATGATAACTTGAGTGACTTAATGACAGAAAAGGGTATTTTTTATGCAAAGCAAACATTCTGGGAAGCTGGAGACGAGTGGTAAAAAGGTAGTGGAGTGGGCAAGCATAAGATGTATGGAGCGTCATGATTGAAAAACAGTAGTAAAAATCTCTGAAAATTGTGACTGTTTTCGGGATTATTATTCAAAATTGTATACCGAAGATATATCTCCAAATGGCATGGAATTGGAACATGTCTTTATGAAAACTTCCAACACTACAGCCAGAAGGGAAAATTGGGATGGATGCAAAAATCGTAATCATTGAGGTGATAGAGTTAATTGAACAACTTAATAGTGGAAAATCCCCAGGTACTGATGGGTTAGTAGTAGAATTTTATTTTATAAATGATATGCATCTCAACTAGCGAAACACTTATATGATCTGTTCAATTATTTTATATCTACAGGTTTGCTGTGTAAAACGATGAGGGAAGCTTTAATTGTCTTGTTACCTAAGCCATATAAAGATCACACTCAATGTGGTAATTATAGATAGATATCTCTACTGAATGTGGATTTAAAGATATTTACAAAAATATGGGCGAATAGATTGAGGAAATATATAGGTGAGCTAGTGGGACAATCTCAGGTTTACGTCAGGAAGGTTTGGATATGATTACATCAGAACGATTTTGGATATTTTCGGTATGAAGGGTGGAGAGAAAAATACTCCAGTAATGCCTTTTTTTGATGCGGAGAAAGCCTTTGACAGGGTTGACTGGAATTTCCTAAAATATACTTTAGGAAGAATGGGTTTAGGACCAGTCTTCATAGGAGTAATAAATAGTTTACACTGGGATATATCGGCAAAGGTACAAATAAATGGGTTAGTGTCAGGCTCATTTCCATTGTCATGGCGCACTAGGCAAGGATGTCCGCTGTCTCCATATTTATTTAACTTGGCGCTGGACTAATTTGCTCCATATATTAGACAAAGTAGTGATGTGCACAAAATTCAAATTGGAGGATAGTAGTTGAAAACACTAGCAGACGCAGACGATATGACAGTGTTACTCTCTAATCCAGATGAATGTAGTCTGATACTGAATTCAATGTTTGAAGAAGTAGGGAAACTATCGGGACATAAGATCAACTGGAGTAAGACAGTAATGTTTCCACTTGCAGCGGACTGTGACAAAGATGTGTTAGCATCATGGAATTGCAGATGCGAGGTGTCTGGAGTAAAATATTTAGGTGTACAGATTGTTAGAGATTAAAAAAAATAGTTCAGAACAATATAGATATAGTAATTGAGAAAGTATTAATGGACATTATGATTTTATCGGTTTGGGCAAAAATGTATGCAATAAAAATTGTTTTACTGCCAAAGGTATTATATGTAATACAGTCCCTTCCCATACTGGTGCTGAAAAATATTTTATGGAAGGTGAATGTAGTTTTTCTAACATTTTTGTGGGGGGCAGGGAATACCGAAATGCATCCTACTACGTATCGTAAATGATGGGGTGTTTTGATACCCAGATCTTGTAAAATATCACAGAGGGTTTCTTCTGAAGAAAGCAAAATATTCTTTTGATAATGAAGAGTAAGCTGACACAAATGGTTGAAAATAGAGAAGAGTGTTTAGAATGCCAACGATTGCGGCTACAAAGGTGGCCTTGATAACATGGTTTAAGGAGAATGAGCAAACAATATGGTTTACTTATAATGCATTGCTTTGGCATAACCCGGCCATTCAAAACCATAATAAAAGTCTGCATTGGTTAAGTTGGATTTATCGGGGTATACTAAGAATAGGAGATATTGTAAGACGGAACACAGTGTTGGAATTTGAGGAGTTGCAACTACAGCTCGGGCTGCACAGGAAAGAGTTGAACCGTTATAGGGAGATAAAGGAGTTGTTGATTGTAAGGATGACTATGTTGGCTGGGATGCTTGAGGCAAGACCTGGGATTTTTAGTTTGTTTGATGGATTGGAACACAGTGTGCGCACTTACACGGATATGATGCCTATGGAATCTGCTAATTTAGTTTCATGGACAAGATTGAGGGAAAAATGGTCAGAAGACACTGGTGTGCAGTTATCAGAGAGAGATTGGAATGAGTTACTCAAAGTCGCTCCGAAGGCGAGGATGGATACAGGAATGAGATTAATAAAACAGAAGGTCTTGGGCAGTTGTATTGGACTCTGGTTAAGATGTACAAATTGGGATTGCTTGAAGATGATTTGTGTTGGGGGGGTGGAAAAGAGAGAGGCACATTATTGCATCAACTTTGGGATTGCTCACAGGTATGTGCTTATTGGAGAGAGGTACTGAATAGATTCGATATGATTTTGGGTATTACTTTCACAAGAACAGCTGAACATGTGATTTTATTACTACACGATGGGAGGTGTTCCATTGCATAGGAGTTTGATGAGTGGATTGATAAGGCTTTGATGATTGGTGTTAAATTAGTTATGAAGTTTTGGAAAACTAGAAAAAACATCTGTAGATGATTGGATTGTAAAAATGTTAATGTTATCTAAATATGAAAAAGTAATGCTGATGAATAAGAGACGTGAAGATTTATATGTATTGTCGTGGGATCCATTCAATAACTTATATACTTGAATGAGTGTTGTTTTTTTTTTGTTTGTACTGTGTTATGATTATGTTTTATAGGTTTCGTCCACTACTTGTTCGCTTATGGATTAAACCATGTTGAGAGATGTTGCTTTCATATTCTATGCTCTTTTAATTGCTATGTCAGATTAAGCTGTGTTATAAGTTGATATTCTTAGATGCTCAAAGAAAACGTAAGTTTGTATACACATGTTGATGTAAGGACTGTAGTGGATATTTGTATGAAAATGATAAAGGTTTTTAAAAAAAACACCATCTCAGCAGACTTCGTTTCCACCACACCTCCCGATCCCCTCACCGCAGTTCTTCATCTTTGGGCCCGCTGCACATGTAAACAGGCTGCCAACAGGTCGTCCGCCTTATCCCCTCTCTCATAATATTTTTGCATCAAAAACTGAAGCTTTCGGACTATCCTACCCTCCTCCAACAACCGCAGCTCCCCCCTCTTGCCCCTCACTTCCTCTATCCCTTCTCCCACTGCCCCCCTCTGATATTTTTATCTGCCTTTCCAGAACTCCACTCTCCGAGTGTAGTTATTCTCCAACAAAATCCTCGCCCTCTTCTTCCAGGCACCCTCCCTAATCAACACGCCCCTCCAAATTGGCTTTGCTGCATCCAAGTCAATGCCCGTGTCCATCTCCACAGTATCATTCAAAAGGAGAAATTCCTTAATAACCCCCTTGAATTGCTCCCTAAACACAAGGTCCCTCCACAAGGATTCATTACATCTCCACAACGAGTTATGACCACCCGACCACGATAACTCCAGAGAGACCGTTATTTTATTTATTTATCTTTATTTGTTTCTTTCTAATGCGCCGAATGCCGGCAGGGATCGTGGCACAGGGCATGAAACACTCACACAATATGATAAACACAAAAACCAAAAAGACAGGTGAAAAGGGAAACACCAATAGGAAGCTAAAATCCTTAATAAAATGTGTGAGTTTTGAACAGTCGCCGGAAATTGACCAAGTTGGTTTCAAGTCTTACAGACAGCGGCTGAGAATTCCAGAGCTGGACTGAAATTACAGGGAAAGCCTTCCCTAAGCCATTTACACATTTGTATGTAGGTTGAATCACCATTGCCTGGATGGAGGAGCAAAGAGCTTTTGCCGGATGGTAAGTGGTCACCAGATTCTTAAGGTATGCAGGGGCAAGTCCATAGAGACATCTGTGGACAAGCACTGCTGATTTAAACTGTATGCACGCAGAAACGGGTAGTCAGAGGAGAGACTTCTGACTACTTGAGATATGTTCTTTCTTAGATTTGCCTTTGATAACTCGAACTGCATAGTTCTGAGAGATTTGTAATTTGGCCGTATTTTTCTTGCCCAAAAACAGTGCATTACAGTAATCCAAATGTGAAAGAATGGTGGCACGAGCAATGGAGCCACAACTGGTCTTAGAAAGTAAAGGATGAATGTGCCTAAGTAGCCGAAGGTGATATGAGCAGGATCTGAAGAGTTGATTTAGCCTGGTCTGCATTAAGAGAGGAGTTGAAGTAAACACCTAAGGTTTTTACTTTATCAACGACTAAGATGGTACAGTCGTGGATCACAAAAGAATGGGAATCAAGGTGTAACTTATCTCTAGTGTGGGGAAGACCAAAGATTAATAGCTCAGTCTTTTTGCCATAAAGGCACATCCAGTAATGGTTCATTCATGACTCGATTTGAGCATAAATCTGTCTGAGGTAGGCATCGTCTAGCTAATAAGTTCCAGATAATTCCAAAACTAGCTGGGCGTCGTTAGCATAGTTCGTAAAAAAATATATAATTTTCTTTCAGGGCTTCACAGAGGGGTCTAACATAAAGATTAAAAAGGAGTGGGGAAAGACATGCCCCTAGTGGAACACCACAGGTAATAGGAGAAAAAAGAGACAAAGCATCCCCCCAGCATACTCTTGAGTCACGCTAGGATAAAAAAAATTGGAACCAGGTTTGGAATCTTCACAGCACTGGCCGACATTGCTAAGAGTGGAAATTAGTCGATCATGATCCAAAAGGTCAAAAGCAGCCGATAGGCCTGCTTTGACCCTGTCAGTGATGTCAAGCTTGTAAGACTGTAAGTCAGTGAGAGCTGTTTCAGTGCTGTGACGCAGTCTGAAACCAGATTGTCTATGATGTAGAAACCCATATTTTCAATAAAAACTTGACATTGGGTAGTCACAATTTTATCCAGGATTTTTAATAACTAATTACAATTCGTAATTGGTCTTAAATTACTAGAGTCAGTAATAGCTAAGCCAGGTTTTTTCATAAGGGGGGAGGACCGTGACCGCCTTTATGGAAATAGGCACCAGTTTAAAAAAAAAAGGAGGAATTAACAAAGGGGACAAAGAATGGAGCTAACATCTTTTTATTCGCAAGCACTAATTTGGGTGGAATTATGTTTTCTGGGCTCAGGGAGGGCCGTATATTAGCTAATGTTTTGACCATCTCAGGTATGATGATAGTGGAAAAGGAGAAACAAGGGTACTCTTCCATCACTGGCTGAGGACCAGAGAGTACGACAGCGGGCTCTTTAGACCGATTGTTTTTAATCCGTACCCGTGCTGTTGCAATCTTAGTTTCAAAAGCTAATTGGAACTTTATACTATGTTGGTTGGTAGGTTGGTATGTGTTAAAAACCATTTGTGGTGGGTCGCATTGGCCCTAACGGTTTTTGTCCTTATAGGTGCAACTCTATTTATGAAGCCGCTAAGAGTGCAATTAAATACATTAGCTAGAACCTCCGGGTAGTCTGAGACCTGTGTAGAGACCATAACATTATCCATGTATTCCTGAAAATCAGAAGCATGTATTTTACTATAATTGCAGCTGGAGATCTTTTTAGATGGATTCTAGACTTTCGGCTGTATTATGTAGTGACCAGATACACAGAAAAGTTCTAGTTATCTTGACCGTAAGGTTTCTGGTCACAACCCAGTCGAGTATATTGCCTTTTACTGAAGTCAGGTCGTTATTAACAACAGTGTAATCAGGGTTATACAAGAGAGCCAGCGGTTAAAATCGCTGACAAAAAAGAGTAGAACAGTTAGGGCCGCTTAGTCCTCTGAGGAGATGTAAAAATTCCTCATTAAAATACGGCATGTCCACAGGAGGCCGATAGACAACAATCAGATTAACACAATTCTGTGGTGTAGGTTTATCTTGAGATGTAGAATTTCGCAGTTCTGACAGTCACTAGAAGACTTGAAAAATGTCAGATGTTTTTTGGCGATAACTGCCACCCCACCCCCATGACGATTTTGACAGGTAATGGAATATCCCTCTGGGACAGCAATAGAAATCCTAGGGCCACTTGTCTGTTATCCTTGCCTCAGTAAGGCAATGGATGTCTAAATCTGAGTCAAGGGTATAGTCATGAATGTCCATGGCATGTTTGTTTAAGAACCGGGTGTTCAATAGCGCACATTTTAAAGGTTTTATTAAGAGGGAGTCCGCAACTTTCAGAGAAATGTCCGGGAATGAAGGAGTACAATTAAGAGTAAGGGGTGTTTCGTGAATTGTGCCTAAACAGGTGGAAATAGGGGCTAACCTTGGAAGACAGTGATACAGCAATATCCCCAGTTAAGGCACAGATGGGCTCATCTATGGTATCCAGGCTAAGTATTCCGGGAGGGACCCCTGTAGTCCTGTAAAGTAATGAAGTCACCGTATTGGTGTCATTAGAACACCTTGTGGGGTCTAAAGGAACTGGTGGGTTGATGGGTGTTGACTCGTGGCTGGAGTGGTTATTGATACTTTGTGTATACACAGCAGAAACAGGGGCCTCACTTGCTAAACTAAGAGGTTTATTCATTGCGCTAGCAGTAGAAAGCCAGGTGCTATGGTCATGTTCTGGCAATGTGTCATATTTCTCCAGCATAGGATCTGGCATGGATTCACATGCTTGTGAGTATTCCCCGCTGTCAGGATGGGAATCCTTGGTAAAAGAAAGAAATGTTTCACTTTAAAACTGTTTTTCTCCTCTAAACTAATCAATGTACTCTGGGTCACACTGGCTACATCCAATGACCGTCCTCTCCCTAAGCCCCGCCTCTGGCAGCCATCTTCAGATTCTTACTGCACGCTTCAGAGTTGGGAGTCCTCAAGTTGCTCTCTGAGCTATTTTGTACTTTTTACTAGGTTTTTCACGAAAAAGTTCTATTTTTGTTCCATCAGAGCCCTTATGCTCCTATTTTCATCAGCCGGCAACTGGGATTTGGTGTCGGTGACGTTTGTGCGCCTTTCAAGGTTGATTGTTTGTCAAAGTTTCTGGAAGGTCTTCTTGGGCCTACTTTGTGCCCTGCGACCATGACGGAGGAGAAAAGGGAGGCAAGGACACTTATCAGGTCCTGCACCCAATGCACGCCAAGGAACGTCTTTGTGGAGGACAAACATCAAAAGTGTCTGTACTGCCTGCACCCAGACCACAAAGAAGATGGGTGAGAGATATGCCTGGGCTTCCCGAAGAAAACAAAAGACGGGTAGAGCAGGCTGGCGGCATGGCTCAAGTTGAGCAAAGCCCTTGACCAGTGCTCTGAGCAGGGTCATGCCTCACCCAGAACCGGTCGGTCCGAAGAGCGGTCTCACTCAAGGAGGTCGAAGTCCTTTGAGGACGCCTCATCCATGGGGGTCCAAGATAAGGCAAAGAACCGCAAGGTCAATTCTTGCGGGTTTGCCTCCGAAGCGGGTGTCAGGTCGGATAGACATCGATCGCCATCGCTGCCCACCTCAGCCAGCCTGCCATTGGGTTCCTCCTCAAAGAGGAAGTCCTCCAACCCGGCCAAGTTATGGGACAAACCAGAGAAACAAAGACCGGCGGAAGAGAAGAAGACCTCACAGCAGGCTTACCAGGCGCAGTTGAAGACGCAGTCGACTGCTTCGTCGACATCCTCCTGGTGGGGCCGCTACGGCTGGTGGTACCGACCCAACAAGGGTGGTTCCTACAGAGCAGAGAGTATCCCTGCCTCCGAGGTGCGACGCGGCCACTGAGGCAATGGCGTAGGCTGCGGACACCCATTGGGGGGGGGGGTGGGAAGACACCGGTTCACATCCCAGTACACGGCCTAGCACTCCATCATTCCCTCCACAACCGAGGGACATATCCATGGACATCCTGTCAACTCGCCGCACCCTGGTGACAGAGATCCAACAAAGATTGCCTCCAATACTGACACCTGTTGTACCGCAGGCCCCTTTCCAGCCTGCACGTAAAAATAGGAAGCATCATCCGACACCGCCACATCAACCTACTCCACCACGTCAGGACCCGACTCCACCAGTGGATCCGGATACACACACAGACACGGCCACGTGAACCGACAAAGTTGAGGACTTTGTCCCGAAAGATGATGAATCACTGCACCTGGATGCCGCTCATAGATGCTCTCCGCCAGACGAGGTGGGATCATTCCACTCGATCTCCAGGGCCTCCGAGCTGTTCCAGCTGGTGCCCGAGGAAACCAAGAAGGAGGGCTTCATATATCGTTTACGGGAGTCCAAGAGGAAGATGATCATGTCTGTACCCTTTTTGGACGATATTTGGGAGGAAGGCCTGGCCCTTATGAAGAACCCATGCACGGCCTGACAAGATAGCCTCTACTGAGACCGGTCATGGACGACTTCCTGAAGGACTACAGGGTTCACCTGTACAAACGTAGGGTGAGAAGACTATGGTTTGCAACAGAGGCAAAATACCATATCTCTCTGCTGCAGCTGGGTGCAATCAGGTTGGCCTTCATGCCCTCTGGATAGGAAAAGTGAGTCCTGATGAACAACACAGTGGCTATGAATTGTCTCAATAAGTGGGGTAGTGTGGGGTCACTGCCCTGTGCATGCAGGGGGGAAATGAAAGTGATGTTCTGGACCCTGCTGGACAATGTTTCTGGCAACTGTGAAGGGTCAGAAATGTGAGGCGTACAATTTTTCAAAAGATGCCCTTTTTTTTTTACTTAAAAGGTTGGATAAATGCCTCACTATGCCTACCTTGACGAGGATTTCCCTGCCTAAAATAAACTAAAGGAAACACTCTAACGAAAGATTTCTGTCCCTCACACTTATATATACAACAACTCAATAAGGTAATATGACAGTTCAAACAAAACAAATATGCCACTTATCTTCATAACCTGATAACAGATAATCTGGGTGAATTCCCCCTCCCCAGATTCAAGCAGAATTCTATTTACCAGTTCCAAAAAGATACGGAAATCCTGTCTTGTAACAAAACTGCACTTCAGTTCTCCTTTGGGTCCAACTTAATAGCATAAAGTTCCAACTTGAATTCAACCAACAGTTAACAAATGTTCAACAAAGATTTCCTCTTTTCACTTGTAAATTGACAAGGGGGGTCCTGGGAGTCTCTCTGCCAGACATTAGTCCTAGGTACGAGAGACTTACCCAGAGTCTTTAGCTCACTATCTTTCACAGAGAAGAAATATCCTAAACATATCAGTCTTTGCCCTGGCCTGGGGCAGTCCAGCACCGAAATGCTAGGCAATTCTCCTCTGAACAAGAGTACCAACAGCATCCCCAGACACGTGTTTCGGTCTGGTTGGACCTCATCAGTAGGGAGGAGCTGTGCCTCTCTAAGAATAGTGAGCAAGGGGTCCACGTCTGGATTCCCCTAGTAAATTAGGGTGAGACCGAAAGTTATTTAAATATGCAAATTGACAAGGGGGGTCCTGGGAGTCTCTCTGCCCGACTCTCTGTTTCTCAGGTAATTGCCCTCTCTTGTTGTTGGCTTTTAATCTGACTCACAAAGTTACAATCATACCCTTCTGGTCTGTTAGTTAAATTCATGTTCTGCCATCGGCTCCTTTTTAAGTCAACTTGGTTTGCAACAGAATAATTAGCCTGCTTTCTATCAGTTCGGTATTCAAGAAAATGCTTTGTTTAATATTATTTAGGTGTTTAAGACCCCAGGACTTGGCCAGCGGGCAGTTATGGGGCGCTCCGGGGGTCACAATCTAATAGTGAACTCACCGGGTGTGGCATGCGTGTCCGTTCGCTTTGCTGACTCCAGGTCCTCTGCTTTCATGCGCGGCCCAGCAACCACAGCTTCGTCGCTTCCTGTGTCCTGCGCTGTAAGTGATTTCAATCCGGCACTTCACCAAGTCAACGCCTAGCATGTAATGCACAACTGAAATCCTTATTTAATTATTTGTGTCTCAAAGTTATTTTATTCTGAACGATGTACCACTTGTATCACGCCCCTCTCTTGGAATCCCCCCGGCCACACTGAACCAGGAATCAGGCTGGTTTGCAAAGTTAAAATATTTATTTATATGCTCACAATATAATCACACTACTTTTAATGGGGATACAATAATCACCAATGGGGTGATGTCACACTAAGCAATCTCTTTAATCACAAGGAGTAATAATGAGCAAAAACAATGCAGCACAGCAATAATACTTTTGTGGGTGTGTGTTCAGATCAAATGGCAATGTGGTTACTATTTCCCCCTGCACACCTCTTAACCCCCAATATGCAATGTAGAGACATAGGAGGAGAGAGAACAGGTTTCAGGAATGCAGAATTCAAGCAAAGATATCAATCCCTGTTTCCCCCCAGCAAACACAAGAGAGAAACAGAACTGATTGGCAAACTGTCAAAATGGTTTTAAAATTGGCTTTGAATGGAATAGGTAAAAACCCTAAATATGGACTAAATCACTGAAATTGTTTAAATTCTAATGGGAGCCGCTTTATCTCGTTGCAGACAAACACTAGCAATGATTTGATAGCAAAAATAAATGTGAAAACTTAATTTTGAGGTTGTATGCAATTGAAAGCTGTTTTACACGTTATAGAAATCTCCTGAGACAAAATTTGCGGCAAACTTTTCAGCGGGCGGTAATCGGGATCGCGGGAGAACTATCAGGATTTGAGATGTGGTTTTTGGTTCTATGGAAGGCCTACAAGCAGACACTTAAATTTCGTTTCTAGCAAGAAAGTTATGTACGTTTTCGTGGAGGTTGTTTTTTTTCAGCTAGAGGCCAGTTGGAAAACAGGGATACGCTTTTAAAAGACAAACAGGATTTCTTTACACTAGGGATGGACTATGAAGAAGCAACCCTGGACTGGATCGCCCAACATACTGCCCTATCACCATCATGGGTAATACCCCCACCCCATGGTCTGACCACCACATCATCTCTTTCAGCATACCCATGACGAACTCCTCTACACCATCTCCTCAACCCTTACCACCTGCCCTCGCAAGAAGCTCCCGTCAGCTAACTAAAGAGAGATTACCCTTCCTCCAAGGCCCAGCCTGCAGACCACCCTTCTCCACGGATCCGGAAACTCTCACACTCTCATACGATGCCGCCATCAAATCAGCCGTCAACGCCATAGCCCCGCTCAAACCCCGTAAACAAAAACCCACGACTCAATCTAATTCTTGGTTCACCCCAGACCTACTCATACTCCGCACTGAAAAACGGACAGCCCTCACACAGTGGCAAACCTCCCACTCAGATAAAGACAAACTCGCCTTCAAAGCATGCTCCAAAGAGTACAAAAAGGCCATCATCCTCGCCAAAGCTAAATCCTTCCAATCAAGAATCACTGATGCCAACTCCAATACCAAAGAAATCTTCTCCATCTTCAGAGAACTAGAGACACCTACGCCCGCCCCCCTAAACCTCACCAAAGATAAGACATGGTGTGATGAAATCCAGACAGTCATGCGCAACAAACTTAGCACCCTCCAAACCAAAATCCAGTCCACTAAGCACCTGCTCTCCACCACCACCCCCACACCCCCACCTCCCTTGACCCTACCCCTATCTTTTCATTCAAAGCCATACAGGAACAAGACATGATCAACCTCATGAGGACCCTAAAACCATACAACTGTAAGGGTGATTCCTGCCCTGCCTCTATTATTAAAGACGGTGCCAAGACCCTCGCACCATTCCTGACTGCTTTGGTCAATGCCATATTTGCCACTGGGAAAGTCCCCTCCTGCCTCAAGGAAGCTTGGGACGCCCCCTCTTGAAAAAACCCTCTCGCGTCCCCACCTCCCCCAATAATTACAGGCCCATCACCACCGTCTCCTTCCTGCTCAAGATACTGGACAAAGCAGCCTATCTGCAGGTGCAGCACTTCATTGAAGAAAACAAGCTCCTAGGGCTATGCCAATCTGGTTTTCGCCCCAGGCACGGAACAGAAACCGCATTACTTGATCTATAGAATCAGATGGACTATGCCAGAGACCTAGGCAAGCCAGCTTTACTCCTACTCCTCGACCTCTCTGCAGCATTCGACCTCGTAGACCACCATGTCCTATGTCATCACCTTTCCACTACAGCCAGATTCTCCCCCGACGCCACGACCTGGATCACCTCCTTCCTAATAGACAGAACCATGCAAGTATTTTCTGACCTAGCCTCCGCCTCACCCACCATCATGCTCTGTGGAGTTCCTCAAGGCCCCTGCCTGTCCCCCACCCTCTACAACATCTTTACTCGCCCATTCTTCCTCATCCTCGACGCTATGGGTATCTCCTACACAATCTATGCGGACGATACCAAGATCCTCCTCACCCTCACAGGCAATTATGACAAGGACTCCACTATGTTTAACGACATCTACAACACCATCCAGGCCTGGATGGCAGCAAACGGACTGCGCCTCAACTCCGACAAGACAGAACTCCTCCTGGTAGGTTCGCCCGACACACTAAAAAATCTCGACTCACAATTTAGCCACTTCACTATTGACTCCATCAAAATTCCTGTATCAGACTCAGTCAAAACCCTTGAAGTCTATTTAGACTCCAATCTATCCATGAGTTAACAGGTTAGTGCTATCGCCTCTTCGGCAGCATACCACGCCAAACTAATCAACGCAGCTAGGCCACTCCTCTCCAAAGAGAACTGCACCAACATAGCCAGAGCCATCACAGGCTCAAGGCTAGACTACTGCAACGTCCTCTTCCTGGGAACCTCCACCAAAAACCTGGACAGACTACAAGTCATCCAGAACAACGCACTCCGCGCAGCTCAAGGCATTGCGAAAAGAGAGCACATTACTGCTGCCAGGAGAGCAGCCCACTGGCTTCCAATAAAAGAGAGAATCCTATTCAAAACCCTAACACTGACCCACAAGTGCATCTACCACTCTGCACCCGAATACCTCTCACAAAGGATTCAGCCCTGCTCCTCCACAAGGCCTATTAGGACACCCTACGCCAACATGCTCTATGTGCCGGTGGTAAGAAGAATTTGAGCAGGCGGCTCCAGCTTCCCCTACCTAGCACCATCACATTGGAATGCCCTACCTCCCTCTATACGAGGCAAGGCCTCCCTCATGACATTTCGCAAAGCCATGAAAACAGTGCTCTTCACCTGAAACACGCCACTATCTACAGCCTTAATCTACCTACTCACCACATAAATGTGATCCTACATAGATGTTATTCACCTATGTTCATATGTATATTATATGTATCCTAATGTATACTTGCTCTTTTTGCTCAATGTACAACTGTTTCTCCCCTTGTGCCCTTTCCCTGTAACTAAGCTTCCCTCAAGTAACAGTGCCTCAATGCCCAAGGGCTGCTGTGCGCTATACAAATGTAATAAATACTACATGACTGCACAGCTACCAGACCAGGACGCCTCTGGATCAGGTTTTTGCCTGCCGAGGCGCTTGCCTTCTTCAGAAAAATATTATATCAGCGCAAAGATCGGTTTAACACTACTAGTACAGAAGGAGATAATAGGGATGAGATAGAGAGTTCAGGCAGTTCAAAAAATATTCTAACAATGCAGTTCTGAGTATAATAGAGGATGGGTTTGGATAGAGATTGCTATAGCCAGTACATAGGCTAGTGACAGCTCTATACTAAGGATACTCACTATATACGTTTGAACAGAACCGTCAGGAATTCTGGTCCGTCAAGATCAGGGGTTGTGGTCAGAAATTCTGCTGGGCACACCGGACTGGGACATGTTGCTGGGCACACCGGACTGGACTGGTTGGCAATGGCTCTGGTTCACCGCTATCTGGTCACAGCACGGCTCTACTGGGTTGGGTCTGTGGATTCTGGCAATAATTCTTAGCAGGAAAGCAGTTACAGCACAGCCAGGCTGTTCTTTGGTTCCCCTTAGATGTCTGGTGTAAATTCTGGTTTCTGGAATTTTTAAGGCCAAGCTGAGAATGGTTCGGCTATAGAAATAGGCCTTTCTGCTTGCCAAGTTTCTGGAGTCTGGAGCAGGGAAGATGTCAAATTCTCTTGCAAGGTGCTCCACCATCAATCGGTTGGTGGGTGAATCTGTGTGTCTTTCGAAGTCCTCAGCTTTCTCTATTTATGCTTTTGGTAAAGGGGTGTGCATGCTGGATAATCCTAAGTGCGCCCCCTAAGTTGGCTATAGGCTAGAGTCTCCCCTCTCCCTTGATTGGAGGAGAAAACAGGTTACCACCATGATGATGTGGGTTTATGTGTCAGGGAATCCTCCCCTTGGCTTTTGAACATTAAATCTACTTTTCATATAATACATATTTACAATTTCGCAAACTTTATAACAATAACATATCTAGATCACATATTTTGTGGAGCAAGTGCTCTTCCAAGTCCCGTCATTGTAGGATTTTGTGTCGGCTTTTGACAGAATTCTGCCCCTTTTGACCGGAACACAATATCTAGTTTATCCACAATTTTGTACAACTGTGCGCATTGTATATGGGCATAAGTGTGTGAAGTTTCATGCTTTTGACATAATTACATTTGCTATAAAACCACAATTTCTACAGTTACGTCCCGGAACATAGCACAGAGTTCTGGCTCCTCTTAAAATGTGCAGCAAAAATGTAGGTTCAGAAGTCCGGGGTTTGCATATTTTTTACAATTGTACACAGGAAATTATGAGTCTTTTTAGAATCTGCTTTTTGTCCATTGTGAATCAACAAAAGTTGTCTGGCCCCGCCTCCTTCTCGCAGCTTCAGAAGCAATCTCTGCCCCCTTCCTTCTGAGAGAGGCCATTTACGATCCTTCCTGATTAGCATCTCCTTGCCTGAGAGGAAGTCCACTGTGCCCTTCCCAGAGCAGCCCAAGTGCTCCTCCCCTCTTAATCAACACATGAATGTGAGTTCCTGGTCTAGAGAGCCGAAGGGCGGTGCCTGGCCCTGTGGGGGAAGCTGTTTGTGGTTTGGCTTGAAATCAGGCTTACTTTAAATGTCATTTTGTTACATTTTTCTTTGTTTAAAATAAACTTGCAATTTTAAAACAAGCATCCAGAACACTGATTCCAGACTCTAAACCATGAAGTTTAAATAGTTACAACCCAGGTTACACTTAATGACAGGTCACTTAGATTTTAGACATTAGATCTTACTGGTAAAAGTTTACAGTTTTAATGCAGGCTTTTGAACAGCATTCAGGCAGCCGCTGGTATTGCGCCCAAATTTTGACAGATCCCACAGGCAGGCAAACTGGCTGTGGATGTTTTGATGATAAATTCAGCTTTCCTAGGATATTGCAATTTCACCATGATTTCTTGAATTCAATAACACGTGACACCCAACAAGAAGCTTGGATGTTTGTGGGTGTTTTGGACCAGCATTCTGTATTTTCAGCAACCAAGAAAAGATTTAAAAACAAGATTCCGGATTTCTTTCAGCAAGCACTGCTTTTCATAGAGTCTCCATTTTTACTGGTTGGGCAGCCCGAAGCCATGTTTCAGCAGTGAGGTCTCCATTCCACCACTGACCACATGCATGGTAGATTTGGGAGGCATATTTCTGTACTTTGTAGAGCACCAATTTCCATAGGTTTTGGCGCGCATGGGGTTTTGCAGCCATTTTGATGATTCTGGCACCATCAGCACACAGTGATGCTGCAGGGCAGAGCGTGATTGGGTTAATACATCCCACACCGCCAGTTGATAGAAGAGCTCTCCTCCCTCCCACCCCACAGCTCTCCAGTGCTCGCCTGCCACAGGCGCTCGACTGACCAATGGGGAAAGCTTTGAAATTGTGTGCTTCCCATTGCGTGACCTCTGCAGCTGTGATCCTTAAGGGGAAAGCTGTCAATCCCAATGCTTCCCGCTGTGCAACCTCTGCAATCAAGGTCTCGAGCATAAGAAATCCTTTCAGGACCGGCACCCATTCGAAACATGACGGTGGTCCCGGCGTCTCTGCTAAGCTCTGCTGTCACCTGGAGGTGCCACAACTACTCCACCTCCTGCTACTGCTCTTCTTCATGGTCTGCACCCGAGGGGCCTTTTATGCCTCCCAGTCTCCTTCAGGTGTGGGTCATGACCACTAATAGGCTGGAACTTGCAGTCTCCTGCCTCTACAGCCCACTTCTTCGTCCCAGTACTTTGGGAATTATGGGACTTGGAGTTCACAATGTAAAACTCTTTCTTAATGGAATGATCAACACTAAGTTAATTTCTTTCCTTATTTATATTCCTTAAAAGAGGATTATAAGGATTCAATGAAGTATTGGGCTTTACAAAAGAATGAGGGTTTTCAGGGTGTACATTGGTAATATTTAAAGACTTCTCTTTATTATTCCCTTGGGGTTCATGGGAGCTTTCATCTCTATGAATGTCAGTGACTTTAAAAGGGATTTTCTTACTCCTAATATATGACTGGCTATGATTGCTTTCACCCACAGTAAGATAATTAGCTTGTGAAATTAAAAGATCTCTCTGACAACAAGCCATTACATATTCCAGTATCAACGATATTTCCTTCCTTGAAGAAGACACATACTGTGTCTCATCCCACAAAGCTCCTGTGCCCCTGGGGTCCTTCTCCTCCCAGGTGATCCTCCCGGGTAATACCACCCCCAGGATCACGATCAGGAAGCATCTGCCTTTCCCTGGCCACCTGAGAGGAGACTTTTTAGGTAGGGTCTTTGTGAGGACTCTGTCACACAACCCATTTTGTCAGGACCGAGGACACTGCAATGAATACTGTAACGCTTACCTCTGGGGCCCTGCAGAAGTGCCTGGTCCGGTCTGTGATTGCTGGTTGTCCAGAACACTCCTCCCCACTCTGCTCACTGCCGACTTAAAACCCATTGGTCAGAATGCGAGGGAGTGATTTGGGCTGTTGAGGTAGGTCCCAGGTCCCTTGGAGCTGCTGGATCCCTGGGTATGAGCTACTGTAGCTTAGTCCTTCAGTGTCTCTCCCAGTTCCTTCACTGGGTTTGTGTGGATGGTTCAATAGTTCTGGCCCGGTTCCTTCACTGAGTCCAGGTGGCCCAGGCCTGCTGCGGCACACCCAACCGCCTTTAGTATGTCCTAAGTGGGGAGCGCGGGTCTGCGCTGAGCTTGTAACAGTAGGCTGAGGCAGGTTCATTGACCCAAACTGACTTGGGGTAGCCTCTTCCTTACTTAATGGAGTGCTGTACTCTGTGGTACCCTAGGAGGTTGTAGGAGATGAGTGGGCCAGAGGTATGTTTTGCTCTTTTGCAGGTGTCAAAGACTGGATAGGTATGCAGAGCAACGGTAATGACAAATCAACGAGGGATCATCTGTGAGGTCCGTAGAAGATCAGCTGCTGGAGTCACTGCGAAGGGGAGACTCATCAGCGCTGTGCTGAAAGTGTCCTAGTTGAAAAGCAGGCTTGCGTGTGAACAGCTGGTGGGATCCGCGATGACAGGCAGCCCTCGGGTGATGAAAACAGCTGGTGCTGGGGCTTGCAATGTTGGAGGAACCGTTCCAGGAGGCTCGCGGCGGGTAGCAGAGAGGCAGAAGCTACCAAACCTGGTAGCGGGATCAGGCTGTAGCAGGCAAGCGTCACGCTGCTACAGAGCCGAAGAGAACGCTAAGCGCTGGGTGTGGTCCAGGGCGGGGTTTATATAACCCTGGGCTCACCCAGCACCACAAGGCCCCATATTGGAATTTGCTGAGAGGTCCTACCCGGGGGTCATTTTGGAAGGGGCAATCCCTATAACAATGGCAGCAGTCTTATATTTGTGCCATGCTGCTACTCTCCTGGGCCAAATGCCACCAATGTTACTGGCTGGGATCCTGGGGTTCATGTGAAATACCTTGTGCAGGCAGGGTACTGTGTTCCACCAATTTTTGATTTTCCTGACCTGGATGAATTCTTAAGTCTTTAGTGGACAGCTCAATTGGACCTCTTAGCCTTCAGTGTCAACAGGATGTGTGAAGTGTTCTTCTCCAGTGAATTTCCTTTGAGATTGGCATTGGGGGGGTGCATTGACTGTGGAAAATAACTTCAACTCTGTTGTGTTCCTGCAGGTACCTGTCATTCTATCAGTTCTTAATAAGCCTCATAGATTCAGGTCCACTGTTGGGGTAAATTGATTTTATCCCGATAGAAAAGAGAAATTCATGTTGCATGCACCTTATTAATGTTAAAAAATAGATGTGATATTGTTACAATGTTGTAGTTTTGTATGTATTTAGAATAGTGAATTAAGGTTTGTTAAATGTTACTTTTAGTGTTATTTTGTTTAAAGTGGGATACATTTTAGATTTGCATACATGAGGCAAAAAAAAATTGTGTGAATATAATATGGGAGTACACTGTGCAACTTAGCATGATGCATTGTAAAGCACAGAAGCTTCATATAAAGTGGGGAGTGGATGCAGTAGTTTTGAGCACACATACATAAAAATAAACATGCACACATTCTTGTTCTGGAAAACTTTCTTGCTGATGGAGAAAGTATCGGTTGGCAGAAAGACAGCTGCAACCACATGGGAACAGCTATTTGGATCGGAAATAGAATGAAGAAGCATGGGCCCAGGATTTGGCTTGGAAATTGTTGAGATTGGAAATGCCGAAGAAGCATCTGCCACCTGGCACTGTCAATCTAGGGTTACTGGGTAAAACTGTAAAAGGGTGACTGGGAGTGAAGGTGACCGCGGGCCTATGAGAACGTCAAAAAGATTAGCAGGAAAAAGATTATAATGGGAACAGAGGCCAAATGGTTTGAACTGGTGGTCGCGCACAATGAAAAGGCAAGAGGACGCCAAGAATAAATATCCAGAGTGTCGGAGTGCTTGGAGAAACAAGTTAATGCCCAATCAAAGGAGCCTTTCGTTAGCCCTTTATAGCCTCATAACGTATCCATACATAAACCATGCATGTCAGATTTAGCGTTGCCGGTCTGTAATCAAGTGGAACCTGTACTAAACATTTAGTGTATGCCATGTTGGGGTGTGTGTCTTGCAGGAAGAAACTAAAAAATGATGGTTGGGCTTGTATTTGCAATGTCATGAACATTGTATGTCTAAAGGGATGGTGCCACAGTGAAAACAGCTGATGAAATTGTGGGGATTAGATTTCCTTGTATAGCAACAACCCATTTATATTTTGGGTAATGACATGTAAGAGAACATGAGGGAAATGTGGGAGTGTGTTAGCTGTTTTGGAAATGTATATATGCTCCATCTGTTCTGTGGTTCAGAGAGACTCTGGTAAGTTCAATCTCCAAGGAGTTGTCTAGCCTCTCTCCCAGCAGCCCTCCTGAAATTAACTTGCTTTAATGACAATATGTATTCACTTCTTGAGAGGTGGGCTATTTTAGAGTACAGATATCTGAGGGCAACCCTGGAACCACCATGATTCTGTTTCTTCCAGATAAGGCTTGGGATGTGGTATCCGAAACTTCCAGACATGGCCATCTGTCCGTCTGTGCCTTTCAGCGAGGCTGTATCACAACTCAGTCATGGGGACAAATTTTCCACCCTAATCACATCATCCTCCGTCTTCATGCTTGGCTGCTCAAAGGCTGAGATACCGGAAGTGGGATTTGTACAGTGACTTACTGGAGGCACTGCTCTCCATCAGTAGGCCTACACCAAGTCCATGTACACCTGTAGGTGCTAGAAGCTTTTGTCTTGATGTCAGGATAAGGACTGGATCCCTTGGGCAGCCTGACTGCATCAGTCATTGATTTCCGCTTTCTCTGGCCCAGGAGGGCCTGCAGGTTGGCACTGTGTAGGGAATTTTGGCTGCCCTTTCAGTCTTCAAGAGAATCCCTGAAAAAGGCTAATTGTTTTCTGATTCACCCGTTCACAGTTTTTGAGGGGCCTGATGGATATGTTCCTCCCACATATGCGTGTGATTTGAATTTGATTTTGACTTTCCTCATGGTAGTTTGAGCCTTTATGTTCGTGCTTTTTCAGATTTCTTACCCTTAAAGTGATACTAAATCTTAATTATTAACACTTCAGCTAGATGAATGAGTGAGCTTCAGACTCTATCAGTGATACCATTGTGCCTAGTCCTGTTCTAAGAAAAAGTTTATATTGAGGTTGAGTGTCACTACTCTTCCAAAGGTCATTTTGGACTTTCACTTTTCTCAAAATGTCAATTTACCAGTCTTCTTCCTTCCACCTCACCCATCTAAGTTGGAGGAGAGATAGTTTTCATTTTCACTGTCTAGACTCCAAATGGCTCTCCTCTATTTTTCCCAGATGAGGGCCATTAGAAAAGGCGATTAACTGTGTGTCACTTTTGCTGTGCCACGAACGGCCAGTGCAGTTAGCAAGTACACTCTGTTGGTCTTTGTGGCTGTGCTGCAAGGGGCCTTATGGACACATCTGCTCTGCAGAGAAGTATCTCTGTTCCTTTACATCTGTCAGGCAGCTAGTGAACTTCCCTCCACACATTTGCCAAACACTATTTCATAGACTCTTTGTTTAGGAACCTGTCTTGTTCGGGTGGTAAGCCAGAGTTTCCTAATTTAGGTGATGGTTTTCGCTCTTCACTCTCCTTCAAGTTCTGTACTGCTTTGGGAGTCTATCTCAGATTAACCATCTGTGAGTAGAAGGAATCCATTAGAAGAACAAAGGAGGAGGAGGTGGAGAGGCGCTGCATTGGGAACCCAGGCCAAGAAGTGAAGGTACCGAGGGGTGGAGAGACCCCCGCGAAACCCTGGTGGCCCGCAAATGAAGACTGGAACGCATGGTGGACCCCGCCTGAGAGGGCTCAGTAGAGCGGTGCGGCGGTCTCCGGATGAGAGGGAGAGGTGATGCCAGGTAAACAGTAATCTGGAACTGCAGGGGAGACCTAAAGGGTGTGAGATGATGGGGAAGTGCAGCACTGTGAGGAAATGGAAGGGTGGATGAGCACCCTCGGGAGGATATGCAGTAGAAAATTGAAGTAAATGCAGGGGACCCGGAATTGAGGCAAGACCACAGGAAAACTGATTTCGAGGGGATTGGGTCCTCCGACGTATTCCATATCTATGACAGGTAATGTCCACAACTGTGCTGCTTCGGAAAATCTTTGGCGTCTGCGTCCTGCGTCGATGACGTCGATGCGCCGTCCCCGAGGACCTCCTCCGACGGCCGACGTCACCCGATGTGATAAGTAGGACGCACGACGCCCATAGCCTCAGTTCTGTTTTTTCCGCGAACGTGTTCGCTTCGTGAATCTCGGTACGCCTCGACTCTTTGGAGTTTGCTGTTTTCAATTCTCGGTTCGTTGAACCTGTTCGGTTTTGTGAAGACCTGTTCCTGGAGATGTCTACTTCGTCTTCAACCCCGCGTCCGGGCTTCAAGAAATGCGGGGACTCTGGGTCCAAGATGTCGGTCACGGACTTGCACGATGCCTGCCTCTGGTGCCTCGGGGAGGCCCACGATACGGACGACTGTGTCGACTGCCAGTCGCTCACGGCAAAGGCCTTGCGGGAACGCAAGGAGAAGCTGTCGGTAGGCCGGGTGTCTAAGCCCTGGAAGTCAAGGTCTGCGGGGCTTTCGACTGATTACTCGAGGGGCGACTCTCCGCGTCATCGTCGGAAGTCCAGTGGGTCTCCTTCCAGGAGTCGGTCTCGCCACTCCTCTGCCTCTTCGAGGCATTCCCGGAAGCGCCGGCATAGGTCGCCTTCCCCGTCCTCTTCCGAGGACTCCGCCCGTCGGCAGGCCGCTTATCCCTCCATGCAAGCGACACCAGAGGAATGGGCTTCCTTCGGGAAGCAGATGCTAGCGATTCTTGAATCGCAGGGCACCGGTCCGTCCGCGCCTCCGAGTGGGGTCGGTCGGCATCGGTCGAGAGACACCGCTCGTACGCCTTCGGGCTCGGGTGGTCGGCATGGCTCGCGGGAGAGGTCCCGCTTGAACAAGGGTAGCCGTTCTCACCATGCCCGTTCCAGGTCCCAGTCCTCGATGCGCTCGAGACCGCGTGATCCTGTGCTGTCTTCGAAGAAGACGTCGACGCCTGTGGCGCCGAGGTCGTCGACGATTTCTCTCGAGGCTCCGCCTCCGAGGGGGTCGTCGACGCCGTCGGCGCCTAGGTCGTCGAGAGACACGCTCGGAGCTCCGGCTTCGAGGCCTGTGTCGACGCCGCCGATGCTGGCAGCGCTGCAGCTGATGTCGACGCCGATACGCTCGACGTCGACGCCTTTTCGGTCAACGCCGGCGCCGACTCGTTCGGCGCCCTCAACGCCTTTCGAGGCGGTGGTGTCGGAGGGGCCCCGTGGCATGGGGTTTGCCGCTAGAAAGGCTCTGGCTAAGGTCAGGCACTGCTTTGGTCCCCAGAGGTCTTCCTCTCCCCGCCTGGAGTACATTTCAGAGGGTGATGAAGGGTCTGATGACGGCTTGGTTCCGGTTCCGGTTCCCGATGAGCTTATCTCGGGCCATAGCCAGTTTGATGACCTGAGGCCGTCACTGCATGATGCCAGTGGACTGGACACCTCTCCGGAGGTGGAGTTTTGTAGGCCGGAGCCTGGCACTCATGCCGATTCTTCATATCGGCGCCTTATATCTCGGGTCACCAAGTATTTGGGTTGGTCAGCTCCCCCAGGGTAGTTCGTTCAGGATGATCTCACGGACATCCTTGATCTCGGTCCCCCCACTGACCCGGTTTTGCCGTTTCATATGGCTCTGCAGAGAAGGGTGGCGGCGGCTTGGACTGCTCCGGAGAGTCTCCCGGCAGTGGGCAAGTCTTTGTCGTGAAAATACCGTCCAGCCAGTAGCGACCCCTGCTACTTGTCCAGGCACCCCACTCCGGAGAGTTTGGTGGTGCAGGCGGCTATGGCCCCGGCAAAGCAGGCGTCGTATCCTACCATCCCTCCGGATAGGGGCGACAAACGTTTTGATGGCTGAGCGAAGAAAGTGTTTTGTTCGGGGGGTATGGCGCTTCAGGCGGCCAACTCCATATGTGCTTTGTCTCGTTTCACACACACTCTGTGGAACTGTGTTGCATTAGCGGCTGAACATATTCCCGAAGGGGACGAACGGGATGGTTTCCTTGCTATGGTTCAGGATGGCAAGGATGCCATGTGTGAGGCAGTTCAGTCGGGTTTGGACTGGGCAGATTGTGTCAGCCTGCCCATGGCGGCGAGCACCGTAATGCGCAGGTTTGCGTGGTTGCGGAAGTCTGGGTTCGCTCCTGATGTACAGTCCCGGCTCCTCAACATGCCCTTTGACGGTGAACACCTTTTTGGCAGCAAGGCTGACGAGAGCCTTGAGAGGTTGCAGACCTCCAAAGCTGCAGCAAAGTCGTTGGGCGCTGCAGTTCGCCAACCTCTGCCTTTTCGTCCTAGGGGATAGCAATGGAGGGGAGGTTCCTTTCGCTATTACTCGTCCTTCAGTAAAGCGAGGGGAGCTAGCAGTCAAAGAGGCCATCATAAGAGTGCCAGAGGTAGAAACAAAGGTACTCAAGGTGCCAAGGCCGCTCGGGCAGTTGCCTCTTTGCCCTCAGGCAACGCTGCAGCCGCTACCACTCAGTCATGAGGCCAGGTCCCATGGTTCGCCGGTTGGGGGAAGGCTGGCGCAGCATCTTGTAGAGTGGCAAGCCATTACTTCGGATGTGTGGGTTCCGGAGATCATAACCCACGGCTACTGTATTCCTTTTCGGCAGAGGCCTCACGACAATCCACCAGGGAACCTCTCTTTGAATAGTCCGGATCCGCTCCTTGCGCAGGAAATTCAAGCCCTGCTGGAGAAAGGCGCCATAGAACTGGTGCCTGTAGCGGAGAGGAACAAGTGATGGTAATCCCCTTATTTTTTGATTTCGAAGAAAGACCGGGGATTGAGACCCATCATGGACTTACGCGTTTTGAACAAACTCCTCAGGAAGGACAAGTTCAAGATGGTGACTCTTTCTCAAGTCCTCCAGACCCTTCAACTTCAGGACTGGTTGTTGTCTCTCGACCTCAAGGATGCTTACTTCCATGTGCCGATCCATCCCAAGCACAAGAAGTACCTGAGGTTCGCGGTTGGCGACTCGCACTTTCAGTTTCGGGTCCTGCCGTTCGGATTGACCTCCGCCCTGAGGGTTTTCACCAAGCTCATGGTGGTGGTGGCAGCGCATCTCAGGAAAGGGGGGGATTCACGTCTACCCCTACCTAGACGATTGGTTGATCAGGGGGAGCTCTCCCGGGCAAGTCCTGGATCATCTGTCCATCACCTGCCACTCCCTTCACAGGCTGGGCTTCTCCCTCAATTTAAAGAAGTCCCATTTGACACCAACGCAGCGGCTCCAGTACATCGGAGCAGTGCTCGACACGTCCCTGGGGCAGTGTTTTCCTCCTCAGGTGAGGGCTCTTCACATTCAGCAGATGGTGAACAAGTTTCAATTTGCCCAGGATCTCCCAGCGTCCGAGTTCTTGAGACTGCTCAGCCTCATGGCATCCTGTATTCTTCTGGTGCCAGAGGCTCGTCTGCGGATGAGATCTTTGCAGTGGGCACTGTTAGGGAGAATTCTCTGTTTAGGCTGAATTTCCTAACCTAGTGAGTCCCCCAGCAGCTTTGCTGGATTTTTGGGGTTTATTTTTTTCTCCTGCCAGGAGTGAGACTCTTTTACCCTCACTCTTGGGCATGATTTGAGTGTGTTTCTTTGACTCTAGATGTGTTTAATGGGCTATGGGGTCTTTTACTCCATAGGGCTTCATGTGTTTTTGTGATGTGTGTTACACAGCACCCTCAGTGCAGTAACACAGGGGTGTCATAGTGACCCCTCAGTATAGACTCCATACCCTGGGACTGACTACTGTCTCCCAGGGCATGTAAAGTCACCATTGATTTTACTAGTCTCAAATTCTGAACAGAACCAGTACAAACCATCATATTGTGGACGTACTGGCCGGGGCAATTCGACTGCCCTGGGGTCTGTAAGTCGAGAGGGCACGTCTCTGTCCCCCCTGATCGAGTTTTGGCTGGTGGCAGTGGATACTACTTTTTATATTCGACCGCGAATATATCCCTATGGGATTTCCCATTGTTCGAGGCTACCAACTTTAATTATTTAATTCCTATAGCCTCGAACATACCGCCGGTTTATTTATTTAATATTAATTCTCTGGTTGGTATTTTTTGCCAAGACTCGGTTCTAAAATGGCGTTTGTGTTCTCTTCTGTGACTCCAACCCAAGTCGAGCCCTTTGTTCCACTTTTTGGCGGGCTTCTCCACAGAAGCCTCCAAAAGTGGTGTCACTCTGTCTGGGTACCACAGGGGGTGTGGGAGGGGGTTTAGGCACCCTGGACTGAGTTGCCTAGGCAACTCAAGTCGCACTCCGTCCTGATTGGCCGCTGGCTCACCACTTAGCATGTTTGAGTGACAGCTAGGCTGATTGAATGGGGGTTTTCTGCATAAAAGCAGGGCTTTGGGGACTGGAACTTCAGAAGTCGCCACAGGACCTAAGAATCCGACGAGGGAGAAGCTGAGCCGACCTGCTACGACGGCACCACCGGTGGAGCCCTGCTGAATCATCTCACCACTTTTCCCAACGACAGAGGAGATCTCCAGCCCGGAGAGTCTTCTTCCTTCGACTGGTGGGGATAACCAATCTGCTTCCTTTTTCGCTTCCTGGAACAACTCGTGGCCGCCTTGCCTGTGCCAAGCACCCCGGCAACCGCGATACCACGTTTTACCACTACCGCGAATCAAAGGGTAGTACCTTTAACCGGAAAACTCTGCGGCTGGTTTCTTCCCTGGCAGTGCAACGACCTTCATCTTTCCTCCACGTCGTGATCTTCTCTTCCTCTGGACGACGCCGCGACTTGCACCTGCTTCCAGGAACAACTGCCCCCGCTGGAGGATCCTTTCCACCTAAGGTACCGTGTTCCGCCTGGCTTCCCTTGCAACTGACTGTACGGGGTAGATTTAGCCCCCGGCTTTCGAACCTGGGTTAGCCTGGGACACCCTGGCTAAACTTTTCTGAGCCTAACTAAAACCTCTCTGAACTCCCTGCAAGACTTTTTAAGCCTGTTGTCATTGTGTGATCTTGGGTGCATTTGTGCCCTGCTCTCTCCAAGAGTGGGTCCGGCCTATGGACTTTGGCTCACCAGTAACTTTTGACTTTCCTGCCTTGCTTAAGAGTTCCTAAGTATTAGTGTGGTGTATTTTCCTACATTCTGCCTTTTTCCCTCCCTTTTTCATTAATTTATTGGAGTGCCATCTATAGTTAAGCGCTCACCTCTGTCTGGAAATAAGTAGTGTTAACTAAGACTTGTCTGATAAGGAATAAGGGATGTATATATAATAATAGTAACTGTGTTTAGAGTGATTTACAATATTAGTGCTGGAGTGTTTCAATAAGTGTATTTTTAAATAAATAATGATATACCTTGATACCAAAGCTCTGGTCAGTGTTTGCTTGTGCTATTGTGTCTGAGTGCCTATTATGTATACTTTCCATACTGCCTAACTCTTCTTGAGGGAAGTCTGACTGCTCAGCCACAGCTACCAGGTAAATCTGGGTGGTACAGACTGCTACCAAGTGGGTTTACTGCCAACACCTGTAGTCCTAAATCTTTTGCAGTGGTCCCCAAGGGAACTGCACAGGTTTCTGCCTAACAGGCACTCAAGCTCCAGTGGTCTCAGTCCTCCGGCAGGCTGTCGGACCCTGTTCAGGTGCCGCCCTCGGTAGCCCGGGACCTTCTGTGGTTGGTCGTTGAAGGCAATCTGATGAAGGGGGCCCCATTTTGGCTGCCCTGGCCGGTGGTGACGATCGTGACGGACGCATCCCTCAATGGATGGGGAGCTCATGCCAACGAGTTGACGGTCAGCGGTCGTTGGTCTCCGTCGGAGTCCAGACTCCATATCAATCTGTTGGAGCTGAGGGCCGTCAGGCTAGCCCTGAAGGCTTTTCTGCCGACTGTGCGTGGAAAGAGTGTCCTGATTCTAACGGACAACACGGTGGCGATGCACTACCTCAACAAAAAGGGGGGGCAGGGTCACTTCCGCTGTGCAGGGAGGCGATGCAGCTCGAGTTCTGGGCCATCCAGCAGGAAGTTTCGATCTCGGCGGTTCATCTGGCCGGAGACGACAACGAGACGGCGGACGCTCTGAGCAGGCAGAGCACGATCTCTCACGAGTGGGAGCTGGCTCAGGAGATTCTCCTGGAGATGTTCGCCCTTTGGGGGACCCCTCAAGTGGATCTCTTCGCCTCCGGTGTCAACCGGAAGTGCGAAAGGTTTTGCTCGCGGGAATTTCCTCCAAAAGGAGCCTTAGGAGACGCGTTTGTGGTGGAGTGGTCATTCCCACTGCTGTGCGTGTTTCCTCCAGTCCCCGTCATCCCGCAAGTGCTGCGGAGGTTACAGCGTTTCGGTTCCCGGATGATCCTCATTGCTTCGGCGTGGGCCCGGAGGACGTGGTACCCGGACCTTCTAGACGAGAATACGTCGTCGGACCATCCCATCAAAAGAACGTTACCAGGTAAGAAAGTAACTTGTTCTTCTCCACGAGGTGCGGTACACACCAGATTGCCACTTTTGTCCCGCTGATGTCCAGGGCACCACGCAAGACTCAGCAGGGCATGTTGGACACATTTGCGTTCAGCCCCCACCAAGTTGCAGAGACGAAGAAAATGGCGGCCCAAACAAGGGGTCCTTCTGGAGATTCCCCAGTGGCCTTCACCAAGAACAAAATACTTTGGAGCCTGAAGCTCCTACAAGACAATCTTACTCGTGTAATGGCAGACATTAAGGCAGAGGTGGCAAACAGTGTGACTTACCTGAGAAAGGAGGTAGATGCCTTAGGTTTCCGGGTCAACGATCTGGAGCAAGCAGTCCCAGAAATGTTGAAACTCAACCTGGAGAAAGCTGGAGAGACTGAAATGATGCGGAACACCCTCAAAGAGCTGGACAATAAGTGTGAGGACATGGAGAACAGATCTAGATGTGATAATGTACAAGTAAAGTTTCTGTAAAAAAGCATAGAAGGTATGATTCTTGAGGGACTGTTGAAGGCTTTGTTAATGGAGTTGCTGCCGGCCAAACTGGTCAGCATGATGGAGTTTGACAGGGCGCATAGAATAGGGCTGCACAGGCCTGGCGTCACAACGCTGACAGACCGAGAGACATTGGGCCTCATTACAAGTCAGGCGGTAGCTGTGCCGGTAAATCTGGCAGGCTGCCGCCAGACCCATACACAGTTACCAGCGCCTGGCTTGCCGGTAACATCGGGGTATTAGAACCTCAGCTGCCGGAACGTCAGGCGCTGGTAACTATGTTGTTCCCCATTCCAATAGAGTCCCATAGGACTCTATGGGAGTGGGGACCACGGAAGCACCAGCACTGTCATGAACGGTGCCAGTACTTCCGTGACAGTCTGCGGGCGGATGACGTTACGTCCAGCAAGTCAGACCTGCCGGGCAGGAGGATAACCGCCCCCGCAGACTTGTACTTTGCCGGTACGGAAACAACAGTGCCAGTAAGCTTACCGGCACCATTGTTTCCGGACCGACAAGGTTGTAATGAGGCCCATTGTCTCTAAGCCACATCATTACGTTTTCAAGGAGAAGTTGATCTGTGCAGCAAGAGAGAAAGGCGCAATAGACCTTAAAGTGTCCAAGATCCAGTTGTTCCAAGATTTATCAGCCCCCACGGTCCAGAAGAGGAGACTGCTGAAGCCGGTTATGAAAGGCCTAACACAAGCATAGAGAAGGTACAGATGGCTGTTCCCAAGGGGAATTGAATTTGAGAAAGATGGTCTGAGGCAGACTGTCCCTTCAGTGAAGTCAGGCTGTAAAATCTTAAATTTAGAACCGCCTTTACACCAGCAGATGGAAAGATGCCAAAGGAGAGCCAATTCGAAAGAGCTGAAGATGTGGGCAGGCGTCCCTGAGAAAAAGAAACAAGTCTGACATCATTGGGCAATTATGCTGAATGTTGTTGAATTTCCTGAGGAGATGGTATTGTCGGACTGGGCAGTACTGTTGAAGAATTTTAGTCAATGTAGGATTGTGGTGGCGGGGGGTGAATTCCCTGAGCTGGGGGGAAGGAGGATTTAAACGCTGGCATATGCTGGGAATACATTAGTAATGTTTGGGGGGGATTGTGGTGGGACATGCAGCTTTTAGACCGGGAGAAGCGTTGAGAGAAGGGTGGGTCATCCCCCCCCTGCAACCTCCCATGGGGACGACAGGCTTTTGAAATCAATCTCTCAAGGGGGGAGCATGACTTCGGACGGGGGGTTGAATTCTGGTAGTCTGGCACTGACATGGTCAACACTGGGGCGTGTCGAGTGACCTGTAATGTTGTGGCCGTATTATTGTTGCGAGAGCGAATCTGGGATGGGGCGTAACACGTTGGAGAAGAGCAAGGGCTGGCAAAGCACATAGAGGATCTGCACATGCACCTTAATGTCAGACAAATTGATACAGTCACCATACATATAAGAGGGCTCAACACTGCAAACAAGAGGACACTTTTATTCACTTGCTGATCGATCTAGTGGCTGATGTAGTCGTGGTACAGGAGACACACCTCTTGGCTAAGGATAGAACATGGCTGCACAACAGGGATTTCCTAAAGCAATTCCATGCAGCAGCGCAAAACTTAAGACAGCTGGGGTTGCCATATTGTTCAGGAAAAGGGTGGGCTTTGATTTGAAGGACATCAGCAGGGGAGGTATTTAGCTGTCATGGGTAAGACAGGAGATGGAACTCTCACGCTGGCCAATGTTTGCTCTTCCAATGCAAAAAAAACAGGTTTCTTCTTTGAGCTCCTTTAAATATTATCATTGTTGGGGGCATGGCTTGGAGCCGTTGCGTTCGGCATGGCTTCTTAGGAGCTCCTGGTACCGACACGCCATCAACCGTATTTACACCGGCAGTATGAAAGGTAGCAACATTCCAAGCGTCGCATCTTCGATAGGATGGCACAGGGTGCACTCGGATGGAAGATGAGGTGCTAAATCAGCCACGAATGAAGCAGTTGTAGTCAGCCCCAGCCGGACTAATCAGACTCCAAAATGGCAGCCGCACTGATCCCGCGACCAGGGGAGCTTCCATAAATAATGCGAAGGCAGCTGCAACGTGCCCTGCAGGTTTTGTGGTGGGAGAGAGGGAGCAGGACCTGCTATACCCTGGGCGGGGATGCAGCACGGGTTTAACCTGCTGGCCAAGGCTCACGGAGGTCCGCTCCCTGGGAACAATACGCAGCAACCGTAAATAGGCTGCAATACGTGACCCAACGGAGCCAAAGGAACTCTAAGGCACATCATACAAGGTGCGTGCTGGGGGATGCAGCGGAGCAGCATGAGGCACTGTGGGGGCACAAAGAGGCGCTAGCTCCTGTCCCGGTGCAGGCAGCGTAATTAAGTGGGCTCCCTGTGGTCTGTGTCCCATGTATAGACTGCTGTTAGGAGTATGACGCAGTCAATAGCAAATGTGCTGCAGCCCGGAGCCCAGGATGGGGGGGACTGCACTGCAACGGCCACCCGCAGCACGCCCAAGTAAACAGATCCCTCCTGCAATGATCCGGGTGGTGCCACTGGGGATACGGGGGAGCGCCCCTCACTAGCAACTACCTCTGGCCCCAGCCCTCACCGTGGGTGTGAAACTTGCATCCATCTGTGTTGTGAAGCTGGTGGGGAGGCCTGCTCCTGCTGCAAACACTAGTGCCTCCTCCGGCAGGCAGATTCTCAAAGCAACAACGGAGACTGCAGCTAAATCACGGTAGCCATGCCACATACGCCCCTGGGCACAATGGGCCTCCACTGTCCATACGCACTGCACCAAGATGGAGCAAAGCATGGAAGCCATGCAGACCACGCCACACTAATAGCTGCAACAGCAAAGGTTCTCGCTCATTGGGCTCCCATATTGTTATAAGCAGCCTCTATCCAGCTCACTGAGACACTGATGTCATCGGTACCAGTGGTGAAAAGTAGCCTCTCAACGCTCCCGGGGGTACTCTGCCGCTGGGCTGACCCACGCATCTACCCGGTCCCTGGCGGAGGTGGGCCTAGTGACCCGGAGGCTAGTCTTGCCCTACCGCTTGATGCCGCATCCGTGATTGGGCCCCTGGACTCTCAGGTATGCCCTAATTTCTTTGGAAGATCTCACGGCTGACATACTCACACATGATGTGGACTCAGAAAGCAGTCTCACCCACGCTAATGCAGGACAAGTGATCAGGCTACAAGGCAAGTGCACTTCAGAGGCTACGAGGCAAGTGCATTTCAGAGGCTCCTACCCCCAGGCAACTCAGAACATCTGGGCACTCAGCAGCCCCTGCACCCCATATCAGAACCAGGGACAGCCCGGTAGGGTATCACCGTAGCGCCACTCCGCGGGCACCCCTAGGGGAACAATGGCAAAGAGCTCAAAGAGCACTAAGCAGCCCGATATCTCCACACTGCTGGGACACCTGCACCCCGTCAAAGCAAAAAAGAGCTAGCAAATGGAGACTCAGCTGGTTGAGGGGGTTGCGTCCACCAGTGGCTGCAACTCCCCACAAGCACTAACAAAATCAGACCTCCAGGAGCTGCTGACAGCTATGACCAGGAAGTTCCAGAAGGGTACAGAGGAAGTGATGAAGAAAATATCCACCCTGAATAAGCGCATGGAGGAAGTAGAAAGCAGAACGGCAGAGCTGGAAAACAAGGGGGCAAACAGGTTAGCAGCCTTAGAGGCACAGTGTGAGGCACTAGAAATAAAGCAAGTAGATGCCGAAAACCATTCTATACGTAATAATATCCGCCTGCGGTGCATTCCCACCTTGATCTCGGACGCAGATGTAGCAGATTTCACTAAGGGCCTGTTTCGTTTCATACTAACGCTTCCCGACATCGCCCCACTGGAGATTGACAGAGTGCACCGCACTAGGACCAAACAAGTCTTCTCCACTCCCCTGGGCGTGCTAGCAATGGTGCACTTCTATAAAGTGAAAAAGGAAATCATGCAGGAGGCAAGGAACTCTAAACATATCCAGTTCAGGGACGCAACCATCCTGCTTTATCAAGACCTAGCGAACAGTACTCTACTGAAAAGGAAAGCCTTAAAGCACATGACTGAATGGCTGAGGGAACAGAAGGTCCCATACCGCTCGGGTTTCCCCACATCGCTGAACTTCACCAGGGAGGGCAAACAATGGCAATGTCATAATCTAAAGGAGGCAGAGAAACTCCTTGGCCACGCGGAGGAGGACGAGGAAGCCGAAAATGGAGCAACGCAATAGTCACCCACTGGGAGAGCCCCCTCAGCGTGCTGGTCACAGGTGAGACGTAGGCGCAGGATTCGGGGCCCTCTGGGAAGACCAGGAAACCGGACAAAGACTGAACTGCCGCTCCAGGCTATCAGCAGATGTACGGTCCATGACCGTCCGGGCACCCAACTCTGGGCCTCTCCCATGTCGCTGGGTCCTTACTCCGGGACTGGTTTTGAGCCTCATCGCTGAATTGGCAGGAGGGTAGCTCTTAAGCCGTTCAAGTTACATCTTTCACAATTTCTTTTCCTATACGTTACACAAATGGCTGGTTGGCCCACCACACGTGAAGCACCAATACACCACCTTCACAATAGTTGCCAAAAGTAAAGCCAGGGGCCTATTGGCCCCCAACAGGGTCAGTGGTGAGTCACAGCCAGATACCCCTTTGGTTGAGGACTGGCCACAACACCACAAGTAAGGGGTAAGGGGGTAAGGGGTAAGGGGGGAAAAGAGGGTCAGATCCAGGATAGGGGTGGGTTAAAAGGGGCTTTTGAGTACAAAGGTGAACAAACTCAGCAAAACATCAACTTCACTAGGGAACGCATGGGTAGTCCACTGCTTTGTATTAAGGGACCTCACAAGACACAGTGCGGGGAGGGGGTTTCACCGGGGGGAAAACACAATGTGACCTATGACAGCAGAAGGGAGTAGGGAACTTTGGTTCCTAACATGGAATGTGCAGGGTCTCAATTTCCCGGGGAAGAGAAAGTCGGTGGAGCGGAGATTGGCACATTTGTCCGCAGACGTTGTGCATCTCCAGGAGACTCGCCTCCTGGGGGTAGACAAGAAACGAATTAACATCACCAGATTTAAAAAGCGGTTCTTCACCTCGACAGGGGAGAAAAAGAGAGGCGTGGCTCTCTTGCTGAGTGAGAATGTCCCCCTGACGCAAATCACTGTGAAGCGGGACGCCATGGTCAGATTGTTTATGGTTAAGGGGTATCTTCTCGAACAGCCACTAACCTTTGTCTCTATCTACTGTCCAAACAATGCGCAGGATCGATTCCTGCATGACATAATCCCATCTATCCTGGCATTCATGGAGGGTCACCTTAGGATCAGGGGCGATTTTAACTTGGTCCCAGACCCACAAACCGACAAAACTCTCCCCCCAACAAGAGCGGACTTAACCCGGGCCCTTGGGATGGCAGAGTTCCTGAGGGGAGTCGGGAACAGTTGACGTCTGGAGGCTGGACAACAGGGATACCCAAGACTACACCTTCTATTCACATGTGCACAAAGGCTTCTCTAGGATTGGCCTTCTATTGATGTCTAGCGCCCTCTTTCTTGAAAAGGTGCAAATTCTACCAAGGGCTCTATCGGACCATGTCCCTGTGTCGGCAACCTTGCGAATTCGGGTTCACCCCCCTCCCTGAAGGCCATGGAAGCTTCAGGATTCCATATTACTAGATCCCACAATCAGAAAGGAGGTAGCCGATGTACTTGCGCACTATTTTAGGGCGAACAGGACTGTGGAATGCCCATTACCTATGGTCTGGGATGCCATGATGCCAGTGATGCAAGGGGTCCCGATTAGCGCTGCAGCGGCACTACGACGGAGTGGTCAACTCCAACAAATGATTCTAGAAAAACGGGTAGAGGAACTGGAAAGGAATTTAAAAAAAAGCCAATCCACCAAGGGGGGCAGGGACCTAAAAAAGGCAAAAATTGTGCTGGAAATTCACCTAGCGGACAAGTCGGCAAGGGCCACGGCATATACCAAACAATATTACTGTGTAAATGGCAATAAGGCGAACGGACTGGACTGCTCACCTATAAATTAAAAAAGATACACATGAGAAATTATATCACAAAACTCAAGGTGGGTGAATGGGGTTCTCCGGTATGCGGAGGAAGAGAAAATGGAAATATTATTGGACCACCACAGAGAAATCATGGCAATCATGGCCCCCACAACACCTGAGGCCCAAACACACTACTTGTGATCCATTCGTAGCGCTCCATCCCTGGTTCAGATGGAGGCCCTGGAGCTCCCAATTACAATAGAGAAAACTATGGAAGCAATCAAATCTTGACGGGTCCAGGGCGAGGTTTTATAAGGTATTTGCACATATCCTTGCCCCCCCAGCTGTCCACTCTGTTCAACTAATTCCTTACAGAGGGCGGGATCACCCCGTCCATGAATGAAACACTAACAATACTTATTCCTAAACCAGGCAAGGATCCCGAACAATGCACCTAATATAGGCCAATCACTCTGAACAACAATGTTAAGGTCTTCTCCAAGATCTTGGCTACCAGACTACGCATGGTTCTCACCAAATTAATACATCTGGATCAAACGGGCTTCATTCCCGGGCTCAACACCCAAGATAACATAAAATGCAGTATTAACTTAATTGAAAGTGCCTCCAGACTGAACGCAGAACTAGCTGTCATTTCCCTCGATGCACATACAGCCTTTGATCTGCTAAATTGGGGGTACATTAACCAAACTGTAGCCTATTTTGGATTCTGCCCTAACTTCACAAAATGGACCATGGCCAATTATCGACACCCAATCACCCACCTCCCTTAGGATAAATGGCACTGGATCAGCTAAAATTGACATTTCCAAGGGCACCCACCAAGGCTGCCCACTGTCACCACTGATTTTCACTCTTTCTATGGAGCCATTTGCCATAAAACTTCGGGAAAATGCAGACATACAAGGCCTAAAAGTGGGGGCGCACACCTACAAAGCCACGATGTACGCGGCCGACATCATTTTCAGGCAGACAGCTCAATGGACGCCCTCTGGTGGAAAATCAAGGCTTTTGGCAATGCATTGGGCTTTAGGCTCAATTATTCCAAATCCGCAGTCTTGGCAGTTAATGTGCCACGAAAACATAGAGCAGCCCTAGCTGCTAAACACCCTGTACCCAGGGCAAAATTGTGCATCAGTTACTTGGGAATACAAATCCCAGACAAAATAGGAGGCATATACCGAGCCAATTTCCTGCAGCTATTCAGCTATTCAGCGACCTACACAAAGAATTGGAACGCTGGCATAAGCAGGTCGTCTCCTGGCTGGCGAGAGTAGCAGCGGTGAAAATGAATATTGTGCCAAGGCTTATTTACCACTGCGCAGCCCTGCCTGTGCACATTCCAGAGGGAGACTTCCAGAAATTGCAAAGAAGAATATTAAAGTTCGTCTGGGGGAGAGGACCATGTATAGCGAAAAGAATCGTAGCACTGGCATGGGAGTACTGGGTGTCCCGGACGTCTCTAGATACCATAAGGCGGCGCAACTCTCTCATGCATTCTTGTGGGAAGCCACTACTAACCAACTCTGTTGGAAGCAGATAGAGGAGGCTTGGAGCACTGCTCTGTTAGCAGCTCTACTACACACCGAGTCTCCCAGAACTCAGGGCCATTAAACTCTACCAGGAACACAATTAAAAGTTGGAGGGATGCTGCCCGCAGGTGGGGTTGCAAAGATAGAATGGGCCCCCTAATCACAATATGGAACAACTCTGAATTATCCCCCGGCCTACACCCGCAAAGGTTCGCAAGATGGAGGGAAGGGAGTTTAACACGGGTATCCGACTTCCTGGTCAATGGGGCACCCTTAACATTCATAGAATGTAAAGACAAATTCGGGGTAACAGAGACTGAAAGATTTCACCACACACAAATAAGGCACTGGCTGTCGCAGGGCTCCATCAGGGCCAATGGAGGGAGGGATCTGTCAGTGCTAGAGCGCACGATCACAACACCAAAACACAAGGGCAAGGTCTCAGCTCTATACCGCCTTCTTGACAAAACGGACCCAGATAAAAAAGAAAAATATATGCTTAACTGGGAAAGGGACATGGGACGGGTATTGGAACCAGAAGACTGGGGGCGTATCTGGGCCCGACTGCACAAAAGTTCGAAATGTGACACCAAAAAGGAAGGGGGGTTGAAAGTGTGTTTTAGATGGTATGTGACCCCACAACTGCTAAACAAATGTAACCCGAAGATCCCGCCACAATGCCGGAGGGGTTGCCCATCCACCGGGTCCTTATTTCACCTACTCTGGACATGCTTGAAAGTCTCTCAATTTTGGCGAGATGTGTTGGAACATGTCCGGTTAATCACAGATCTAACCATTCCTTGGGACCCGGGCGTAGTTTTACTGGGAGACATGAAGGGAGGAGCTTTTCCACTTACGGGCCACATGGCTAACCTTTGCGCTCAACTATTGACGGTGGCCAAAATTACTATAGCTCGCCTATGGAAGCACCCTGAGGGCCCATCCCTTCCCTATTGGCGGGTGAAATGTTGGGACACAATAGTGGCCGAAAAAGATTACAGCCACCCGTCTGGAGAACCAGAATAAATTCTGCAGTGCATGGGCCAATTCCTTGACTATTCGGAAAAATTCCCGGGCTGACTCATCGGCCTCCCACGACTAGATGGGTAAAATAATTCTACCAAAGCGACCAAGACCAAACCTCCATAATATACCAGACCCTGCGGGTGCAGGGATCTTACTAAAGCCAGGCAAATGTTTGAGAGGGAGGCCCGACCCCAACCATCATGGCCCCGTCGCAACCCTGAACTGTCGACTTTTGCCACCATCGAGGCACCTCTACACCCATGCGCATGTATATGTGTCGGTGGAATATGTTGATGTTAACATTGTGGAAATGCTCAATAAAATGTTTTGTTGAAGAAAAAATGATTATTGTTTGCGAGAGGCGACATTATATTGGGGGGGATTTGAATATGGTCATGGACATAACTATGGAACACTCATGAGTTGAGGTTGCCCAGGGGCCGACGGCTTCTAAGAAAGTGAGGCAGGAACTGGTGAGTATGGGCCTCTGTGACACATGAAGAGTGAAACAGAAAGACTTCTCATTTTTTCCACATGTCCACAGAGTGCACACCAGAACCGACTACTTATCATCTGGGTCCACTTTATGTGGGACAATATGAGAAACCAGAATGGGGGCTATCACCATATCTGATTATTGTCCAGTGAGCATGAGGCTGGCCGTGCATGGACACTACCCATGCACCTGCCGAGAGATGCAGTAGTTTGCACTGAAATCTCTGCTCCGATTACTGAGTTTTTAAATCTAAATAAACCAGCCTTCACGTCCTTGAATCACACCTGGAATGCCTTTAAGGCCACGGTACATGGGAGGTTCCTGGCCCCGGGCTCTGAGTTAGCTAGGGTGTGAAAAATGGAAGCGGAAAACTGAGTGGGGAACTCAAGTCAGTGGAATGGAAGCGCAATAGAAACAATTAGGGACCCTCAAACTATTGAGGAAAATAAATGCAATCAGGGGATAAATGAACACATTGGCAAACAGTAGGCTGGAGAGATCAATGCTGAACATGAAATGCACATTCTACGAAAAGGCTAATAAAGCGGACAGGCTCCTGGCACATGTGATCAGGGCAAAACAAGCGAGGGCAGGTATTGGGTCACTGAGAGACAGGGAGGGGAACCAACTACACAAAGACAAAGATATACTAACAGCCTTTAGGAACTTGTGTGAGGAATCATATAGGGGGAACCAGGGTAAAGCGCTGTGACAATTCAGTATATTAGGAATGCGTCCTTGTAGAAGTTAACGTCAGAGCAGAAAGTAAGTCTGGAATAACCAATTAAGGCAGAGGGAAGTGGTGGGGGTGATAGTCACAGAAGGTGGACAAAGCACCTTCACCCGATGGCATGACTGGGCACTTCTATAAGGAATTCGGAGACAATCTTTTGAAACAGCTGCTGGACCTATTTCATCCATTATTGTGATCGGGAAGGATTACTGACTCCATGAGATGGGCTACAATACAGATTATACCCAGAAAGGGGAAAGACCCAGAGCAATGTAGTTCCTATAAACCCTTTAAACCTAGATGAAAAAATATTTGCAAAGAACATGGTGTCGCTATTGGAAGGATCGCTGCCCACCTTTATACAGACAGACCAGACAGGCTTTGTATTGGGCAGACAAACCTTCAATGATACACGTGTCATGAAAAGGGCAAATAGGCAATTATGATGAACCAATAAATTGACCCTAAAAAGACAGTTTGGAATTTGTGATTATTAAACAATTCTTTGAACTACTCAAGTTGTCGCAAACCGCCAGTAGAACCTTTTGTTTATCACTCTATCAAAAACATTCCCTCTGGGGAGGGAAACAGGCAGGGATACAGCCTTTTCCCCTGCTTTGTGCTCTGGTTATGGAGTCACTGGCTAGGAAAATTAGGGTGAACACGGCTATTCAGGGAATACAATTTGGTTACACTGAATATAAGATGGCTATGTTTGCAGATGATTTTTTTGTGAATCCGGAACCCTCTTACCACTGTGAAGGAGTTCCAGGGCGAGTTGGAGGCATATGGGAAAGTCTCTGGTTTTAAAGTCACCCTCAGTACGTCAGAGGTCTTGAACCTGGTGGTGCCGCAGGAACAGAAAACTTGCCCTAAAAAATACATACACGTTCACATAGGTGGACAAATGCATTACATACCCTGGGGTTAATTTTGTTGGCTCACAGTGTGTCGTTATATGATTTGAACTACAGAGGCCTGTTCGCTAATATTAGAGAAGACCTACGTAAATGGGAAAGACTCGCAATATCCTGAAACGGCAGAATCAATTTAATAAAAATTAATATTCTCCTGAGATTGCTGTATCTGTTCCAGGCGCTCTTGGTTCAGGTCCCCAGGTAGGGGCTTATTACAGAGTGGGGTCTTGCGCATCTTTTGGAGGGGTGGCAGGAGCAGAGTCTCCAGGCATGTCCTCACGATGTCACTAAATAGAGGGAGGTCTCCATCTCCCTGATTTCCAGACTTACTGCGACACGGCTCAACTCAGGATTCTCCGGGAATGGTGCCAGGTAGACTCTCCTAACCAGTTGTAGGTGATGGACACTGTGGTGGGAGAAATCACTCTCTGGTGGGCTTTATGGCTTTCGGAAAGGGCTAGGCCGGAATCTCTCTACATTAACCCGATCACTTGGTGCACAATGACCACATGAGATAGGGTAAACTCTGCACTACATCTTACTCCATTCCCCTCTCAGTTCACACTCATACACGATAATCCAGACTTGCCCCAGAGGACTCACCAGGAGCCTTTCCCAGATGGAGAGAGAACAGGGGGTGGTGCATTTCCGACCTGTTCAAGAATAACGAGATGAAGATGTTCCTGGAATGTAAGCAGCAATTCCTTCTAGGGGAGGAGGATTGCTTTCAATACTGCCAAGTCAGGCACTGTGTTATGAATAAAGTAATAGGGGAGGACCCTATGTGGAAAATAACCCAATTCGAGAAGATTATGGTCAATGCAACTTCGGTTAAGGTGCTGATCTCTGCATTTTACAGGACTCTTGTGACTGCAATGGCAGTTCAAAGGCAAAAAAATGTAACAGTTAAGTTCACAATATACCAGTCTCTCCTTATAATCTGGGTATTTCCCTTCCCCAGATTCAAACAGGATTCTGTTCCACAGTTCCAAAAGAAATAAGGAAATCCTGTTTTGTAACAAAAGTTCCAACACAGCTCTTTGTGGCTCCAACTTGACAACACACAGTTCCAACATTTCGGAATTTTCCAACAAAACTTCTTTCTTTTCCACTTGTAAAAATAAGACTAAAAAACAATCTTCTTAGCATAAACCAAGAATATTTCCTTAGTTCGTCAGTATTAACATAATGTGTTTTTGTCAGTATGCTTCTGCAACAACATGTTAGTTCTGAAGATCTAGAACCCTTCTGCAGCAGTTTTATACAGTTCTTGCTTCAGCAATGAAAATTTGGCACAATAGTGTGCTAATATTTCAAAATATATCAACAGCTTACTACTGCTTAAACAACCACTTGCTTCCACAATGAAAGTTTGTCAACACCACTCCACAGCACTTCATCAACTTCCACGTGGTTTACTTCCATGCCAGGCCTACTACTTCAATAACACCAGGTTTACGCCCATGCCAGGCCTACTACTTCAAAGTTCGCTGTTTGGGTATACTCCCCCTGCCCGAACAGTATTTTACAAAAAAGTGCCTCTGTGGTTAAGATCAGGTTACAACAACTTCATATTGCTTCTTACTTTACAACATCAAGCTTTAAACAATTATTGAGGGAAGGCATGATTCACATTGGTGCTCTTTAGTGCACTTTTGTGATTACCAAAACCTCTGTAAGTTATGCTCCTCTCCTTCTGAACAACCTTTAGCATAAGGGCAGCTTTCTTGCCACTTTAGTTTCCCACCTCTTTATTAACCAAACACTGACAATGATATGGCTTTATTCTGCTTCTTCCTTGACTTTGGCAATGTGGGTTTATGCCAGCTTTTGCTATCGACTTCTTCACACATGGGCAATACACTTTACAACCTTTGGGACTTCCATTTGCCCCCCTGACTTTGGCAATGTTTGTTGGTTTTAAATTGCCTTGCCTTTACTTTCTTTTGGCTTGGCTAATGGTTGTTTGTATTATGTTCTAGAAGTACTGCCCTATCTTGTTGCTGGGTTTTAAATAAACTCTAATTCTTAAAGTCACAGTCATTTGGTCTTATGTAATAATGTTTTTTTCTGTTTTCTGCCAGTTCAATATTCAAAATTGCCTTCGGTCTTTTGTTCACACATACGCGATTGCTTTCCAATATGAGAACACTTGCATCGAGCACGCGAGCGGTCACTCTGTGGTTACAATCACTTGTTCAACTCCTTGGGTAAGGCTTGCGCATCAGTTTCCCTCGCTGCTCACAGGTCCTTCTCTTCAGCAGCTCCTCATGATCCGGTAATCTGCTGGTTTCAGTTTGCCATCTCCCGCGCCACTTGCACACAGAGCTTCCTTTGCTCCGGAGGCTCTCGGGTGCTCGCTTGCCACCAGAGATGGCCTTGGGGAAAGGAAAGCTTTTAGAACTTTTGCTTCCCGCTGTACAGCCTCTGCAAAAACAGGTCTTCAGAGGGCAAGCTTCCCTCTCTCACGCTTCCCGCTGCGCAACCTCTGCAATTAAGGTTTCTGGAGGCAAAGACCCTCTCAGGACCGGCTACTGCACCCTGCTCGACAGTGGTCCCTGTGTCTTCTTCCTCCTCCAGTATCTGCTTCTGCTGCAACGTGGAGAGTTCACAACCCCTCCACCTATGACTGCTGCTCTGCTCCTTTTTCTCACTTATGGCCTGCACATGAGGGGGCCTTTTAAGCCTCTGAGTCTCCCTCAGGTGTGGGTCATTCCCATTGACAAGCTGCACTTTGCAGTTTTGTTCCTCTTCAGCCCTCTTCTTCGCCCCAGTACTTCGGGAATTATGGGACTTGAAGTACCTAATTCCAAAATTAGTTTTTTTTAGCTTGATTTGTTATTTCAAGCTCATTTCTGTTCCCACTAATATTCTCTACCGGAATATCATAAGGTTCAACCACAAGACTTGATTTTATAGAGAAATAAAGGTTTTTAGAGTTTGAGTTGTTGTTATTTACAAACCCCTTCTCACTGTACCTTTGGGAGTTAGGGGACCCTCTATAAGTCTCCATGGTTTTAGAAGCGTTTTCATTTCTCTCAATGTCTAAGGGTTTATGAATGTTTTCACCCATAATGAGATGTTCAATTGGGGAGCAGAAAGATTGTTCGGACAACAAGCCATAACATACTTTGGCATTGAGGAGATGTTAAATACTGCATCTCACCCAATAGAGTCCTTGTTTTCCACTGGGCCCTTTCCCCTCCCAGGTGATCCTCCTGCGCAACACCACCCCCAATGTCAGGATCAGAAAAGCGTCTGCCTTTCCCTGGCCACTTGGGAGGAGACTTTAGGTAGGATCTTTGTGAGGACTCTGCAGGATTCATCACAATGGGTATGAAATAAGAGCGCCTCTACATCGATACAGCTTAGGGAAATCATCTTATAAAATCACCTAGAGGTGGTACATGACAGCATCACTCCTTAATAGGGCAAATAAAGATATATCAGGGGAATGCTGGAGGGACTGTGCAGCAAGGGGCACATTTTTACTTGTCTGGTGGGATTGCCGAAGAATAGATTCTGGTCAAAGGAGAAAATAATGACGACAATGCTCTTGGCGGCAAAACTTGTGATAGCAGTGCACTGTAGGGATAAGGAACCGCCAGGCATTCAGTTAGGGTGGGTGAGGTTGTGGTCGATAATAGCCATGGAGAAAATGACTGCACATTTTTCTAAGAACTCTACAGCATTTATTAAAAAGTGGAGCATGCTGCTAAACTTGACTTCGGACTATAGGGCACATACGTGCCCCCAAAGATTGAGTGCCCTGAACTTGTTTGAGGGATATGATAAGTCCTCTTAACGATGACCGCCCCATTGGGATATAAGAACAACATTTTCGAATCGATTTTGTCCTCCCACGTATTCCTCATCTTTGATATTCGATATCCAGCTTCAGCTGCTCTGGAATTATTTTTTCGCCAGAAGACGCTATGCGCCGATGCAGTCGACTCGATGTCCCTCGATGGCCTCCGTCTCGAGCATGATGTCATCGAATGGATATTTAGCACGTGCAGCGCCCGTTGGCTACAGTTTTGTTTTTCCACGTAAGTTATTGCTTCGAGAAATATGTCGCGCTTCATTGCTATCTTCGCAATGTCTTCTTCGTTGACAATGACAAGAAGTGTCGAGATTGTGAGTCGAAAATGTCGTTAATCGACCCACGTCATACATGTCTATGGTGTCTCTGGGTGGAGCATAAGACTTCGGCCTGCTCCAAGTGCCAGTCTAGGAGCGAAAGGGGAAATAGGCGGTAGGTAGAAAACCAAAACAAACCTCCATCTACCCGACCAAAAAACCTTCGACCGACGAGCTCCACAACCCGTAACATTGAATCGCAAGATGCAGCCACTGTTAGCGCATACAGAGAACCCCAGATGGTAGATTCCTGAAATGGAAATCTCTCGGGAATCAGCTGAACGGACTTTCCAGGACCATGAATGCGCCCTTCCTCAAGAACGCTGTTTTGAAGCATGAGCTGGCCCATCCCGGGCAACATAGAAGCAATATGGCCGACTGAGGATCCGTGACAGCCTTCTCCTCCTGACGGAGCTGCCTGCCTGAGCACGCACCACCAGCACTCATTCTGGAATGTGGGAGGCAGTTCAGATGGTGAGCCTATGACCCCATCGTGGCTGAAACACAGCTATGCCAAGGCTGTAGGGGAGTTGGACCACCTGCGAAAAAGCGCCGCATTGAGGGACACCAGCGGGGCCAAGTCTGAAAGGGAGACTGGCCGCCTGTGGAAACGCGCCGCATTGAGGGACATCAGCAGCTCACGTAATAGAGCGGCCCGAAACGGACATCCCGGACCGGAGCAGGGCCCCCCCGCCCTCCTCTAGGAGCCTCAATGAAGCGATAAGCGGGACCTGATCCTGCATGATTCTCCTTCGCCCAAGGATTGGCGCCAGATTGAGGGTCAAGTCCCCCCCCTCGTATGGGCTCCCAAACAGCAGTAAGCAGGTCCTGAGTCTACAGAACTCTCCCTCATCCCACAAGCGGCACCAGATTGAGGGACACCTATAAAGCGGCGCAACCTACAGCTTGTGCTCTTGCTAGGGCAGTCTCCCCACATGTGTAAAGGCAGGCAGGGATTGGCCCTACACGACTTTCCCTGATCTGGAGGAAGTCACCTGCCGACGAGATGCTGTCGGCCCTTGAAGCAGTGTGATCCAGTACTGGGCTCTGGACCTGGACAAGCTCCTCTCCCCCTCCCAGGTGCTCCTAAAAATCGGTAAGTAAGTTCAGACCGCTAGCTCACACGGAGTGACTCTACCCAACCAAGCTCTCCAGGGAAAGGCATACTGGAGCCCCCCCCAGAGTAAGCATCCAACACCACAGGGAGACTAATAGCTGGAGGAGCTTGCAAGTCAACTGAAGCCCCAGCAAGCATAATGGCTAAACAACTGGGCAACCACAGCAAACAAAGTGGCGAAGATAACCACCAGGGGTGCATCCTGAGGGCTCCCCCAGCTCTACAGGCGAGGACTCCTGTATAGAACCAACCAATCAGTGCGGCCTCCTTGGATCCCTTTGGAGCGGATCCAACAACACTAAACACCACCGTTTCTCACACCAAGGCCAAAAGAAAACTAGCTGATCTGAAAATGAAGTCTGGGAGATCCAGAGAGAAGGGGACCACCTCAATTAAGGAAATGCTACAGCAACCAAGAGCCCCCGCCAGCGGCCCCACCACCTCAGACTTACCCCCTGCAGATGATTCAGACACCCACCTAGCCACAAAGAGTGATGTAACGGGTCTGCTCCAGTCAATCCAGGGGATGGCCTCCACCCTCCATGAAATGAAGGGCTCATTGCAAGAATTAGTGTCCATCAAACTGAAGCCAGATTAGGGGACTTGGAAACCACCTTCTGCAACCAAGCAAACTCATATGACCAGCTGGAAAGACACGTTGAAGCACTGGAAGCCCACAGGATTACTATAGACGAGAAACAGGAAGAGTCCGAAAACCTCTCGCGACAGAATAACATTCGTATAAGTGGTATCCCTACAGAAGTCAAAGACTCAGACAGCTACGTCCGGGCATTGTTTTTGGAAATTCTAGGTGAAACAGAGCTGGATCTTTTACTTGACTGGACACACAGAGTTTACTCAAACTTCCAGCAGCGCCAAAACCTCCTACCGGACGTATTGACAAGAGTCAATTTCTTCAAAACCAAGGAACTTATTTTTCAAAAAGCTAGCGCCTTTGAATCGATACACTTCAGGGGTAGCACTCTACATCTATTCCAAGACTTATCTCAAGTGACTATCCAGAAGCGAAGGGCGATGAGGCCACTCACCGCATGGCTTGCAACTAAAAAGATCCAATATCGATGGGGATACCCGTTCCGCATCATGTTTCAAATGGACGGCCACCAACATCAATACACTAAGCTCCGGGCAGCGGTAGAAACCATGAAGATCTCATCTGAAGATATACAGCTCGCGAATAAGGAAGGAGCAAGCACCCCTCCCAGAGGGATGTCTATTTCACGCTCCAGGAAAAACAAAGTGATCGTAGGCGTCGATCCATGGACAGAAGGGAAGAAAGCAGAGACCTGACACGAGTCTTCCCACCAACTAAGTAACTGGTCCGCCTTGAGCGGCAAACCAAACCCGAAAGATATCCTTTCAACTGGTAAATTGTGTTAGACAAAGCACAACTGTCTCAGACATAGCACATAATGCTGCGTAGGCATTAATGGTTGCATCTTGTATTTTATCGACTTTTTATAAGGGCATTAGGAGCATGTTTCCTCCCCCTGACCAGTATTTCTGGCCTGTGGCTCACCCCAAGAGGGGTGCACCCTAATTTGTATGTTTTGCTGGTTATATTAACTTTTTATGTTGTTTGCAAATTTAGAGATCGCACGGATGCTGGGACTATAGGATGGATTGGACATTATGTAGCACTGACCCAAAATAGGGTCACCAATGAGGGGGGCGATTATGCTCATCGTTAGCAATACCACCAGCTGTTGGAACCACATAGCCTGGTCAATGACTCGGAAATGGCAGGACTACAAATTGTATCTATGAATGTTCAGGGACTTAACGCCCCAACGAAACGAAAGGGGGTACTGTCCAGACTAGTGAAACTAAAAGCAGACATTGTATTATTGCAGAAGACCCACTTACTAAAGAAGGGTTGGCCGAGGCTGAGATCCAAATGTTTTCCACGCCAATTGTATGCTTCGGCCTCCCAGAAGAAGGCAGGGGTGTGGCAATTGTAATATCGGGTTCTTTTGGCTTTGAGAAAATAAACATAATGCTTGATCCCCAAGTTCGCTACGTGGGGGTACATATTAGGCTGGGCGACAAAGACCTGAACTTTAGTCTCAATTTACAGCCCAAATCAACAACACGATAACTTCTATGCACAAGTGTTTCCACAAATAGCACATTTCCAGAGAGGGGATCTGGTGGTCGCAGGGGACTTCAGTGCGGTTCTAGACTCAGCAGTTGATAGATCGGGCCCTTCATCTAGCTCGGATGATTCAAAAGTGAGTTCACTCAAGCAGGCAATGAACGATCTACAGCTATTGAACATTTGGCGCTGTTTACATCCACACTCCCGCTATTACACACACTTCTCTCTCATGTGCACCAGAGCTATTCTAGGATAGACTATTTGTTGATCCTCCAACCCTGAATACAGTTTATTAACTCTGCCATCATAGAATTAACGCTGGTTTCGGACCACTCCCCAAACACCTTACAACTGAAAACTTTAGCCTCAGGGGTCAGGAAGACCACCTTATGGAAATTAAACGACTCATTACTAGCAGATCCGCTGTTTAAAGGGACCATTTCAAAAAAGCATCACACAATACTTCAAGAAAACCTAAACGACACAGTTCCTATAGCAATCGTATGGGACGCTCTGAAACCTACATTGAGGGGGGAAATGATTAACCTAGCTTCGGCGCATGAACGTACCTTATCAGCCCAAAGACAGCAAGCAGAGAAGAAAGTCCAAGAATGGCAAAATAAATAGAAGACTGAGGGCATTCATAGGGTATACAGGCAGCTACAGGTGGTCAGAGCAGAGGTGAAAGCCCTATGAGTAGTTGACATCTCCCACAAAATGCTCAAAACAAAACACTTCTACTTTAACACTTCTGATGCATATAACATACATCCTTGCATATAAACTTAAAGCCCAAGAGAACAGGAACACGTCGGTAGCGGAACCCAAGAAACTGAATATCATATCACAGTATTACAAAACCCTATTCACCAATGAAGCATCAAATAACACTGCTCAGGAGAACTTCATTAGAAATGCCCAACTCCCGAGGATACCAGAAGCTGAGTTAGAGAAGCTTGAGTGTCCCATCACGATTGAATAGATTACCCAGGTAGTTCGGGCCCTCCCGACTAACAAAGCCGCAGGCCCCCGATGGCTATACAGCCCTATTCTATAAAAAGTTCATTGATGTACTCGCACCCCATATGGCACTCTTTAGCTCCTTGGTGGACACAGGCACCGTTACCTCCACTATGGGAGAATCACTTTGAACTCTAATAGGTAAGCCGGACAAAGACCCTACACAATGCTCTTCATACAGACCAATCACGGTTCTTAGTTATGATACACGCATCTACTGTAAGATCTTGGCCACCCGGTTGGCTTCCGTGCTTCCAGAGGAGATAGGAGCAGATCAGACCGGTTTTGTTCCAGGGCGGCACACACATAACTCCCGCAGAACAATAGATGTAAGAACGCTGGCCAGGCGTTACAAGAAAGCTATGGCAATACTATCAATTGACGCCAAAAAAGCATTTTATCGGGTAAATTGGGGGTATTTATCCAAGGTGCTGACTGGGTTTGGATTGGGTCCCAACTTTATGGCGCAGGTTCTAGCAAATTTTACAATCCCACCTACCTGCATTAAAATAAACAGTACTTTATCTGAACCAGTGGCGCTATGAAGAGGAACACGGCAGGGCTGCTCATTATCCCCCCTCCTATTTGCCAGTGAAAACCCTCCCTAATATAGTTTCGCTCCTAACGCAATTTCAGAAGGTTTCCGGATTCAAAATTAATTGTACGAAATCCACCATACTCAACATCTCAGAAACGGGTGAACATGTACAAAATGCTGAAGGGTGCTTTCAATTTTGCATGGGCGACAAATTCTCTTAAATATCTGGGGGTCTATTTGATGGCCTGTTACGACCAACTATACAAGGCTAATATACTGAATCTCTTCGCATCAGCCAAACTAGAACTGACAACATGGGGTAAGATGGAGATTTCCCGGCTATGTAGAATGACAGTGGTCAAAATTACATTGCTCCCGAGGCTATTGTATATCTTCCAGGTGCTACCCATCTGAATCCCCAGACTAGTCCTTAAAGAACTTCAGACACATACATTTCACTTCATATCAAGACACAAGCTCCCTAGGGTCGCTAGTAAACCTCTGATGGCAGCTAGGGAGAGGGGAAGTTTGGAAGTCCCAGACGTGGAAAGCTACCTACATGTGGCACAAATTTCCCCGATACTTGAAATCCAAGCGACACAACAAAATATTAAACATTGGGCGCATATGGAACAATCCACCGTGTGTGGCCCACTACATGAATGGTTTTTGAACTCCCTGCTGGAGATGTTCTAATTCAACATGCACTTTCTTCCACATGTGGTGGACTTGCCCGATCACTCATTGGAAAAAGGTGCTAGCCCAAATAAAAATAATTACCAATCTGGGCCTACGGGAAGATCCCCTGGTGATACTATTAGGGGTTGAAGATCCACAAGGTCAGTACAAATGACAGGTGAAAGGATGTAAATTATTAACCCACTTTCTAGTGGCCTTTAAAATGGTTATAGCAAGAAACTGGAAGTACCCTCTTCCACCAGACATCAAAGAATGGTGATCCAGAATCTGGTATTTAGCTGCAATGCACAAAATTGATGCTACGATCAGCGGGGAAGTCGGCACGATATCTCCACGAATAATCCAACCTTGTCCCCTATGTGAACCAGCATGTTGGATCTGGAATATGCCACAAACCCCACGCGATGTCCTCATTCTCATTGTTGTAACAACTGATGATAATGCGCAACACAACCCTCTAAATATCCAACCTCTGTGCTCTTTTCCATGAATTACTTTCTTTTTTTACTAGTCTATTTTGTTAAGGTGACTGTTGATACTGTTAGGCCCTTGGGCAGTAGAGCCGAGTAAGCCTACTCTACGGGCAGATAATGAAACAAAGCGGTAATGCATAATCTGAGCATTTATTTAAGGTTATACTTACTAACAATACATGTATATGCCTGCAAGATTGCCCTGATTGTTTAATCCGATAAAACATTTTGGGAATGGAATAAAAAAGATCAAGCTTGAGGAGTGGCTCCCTTCACTCCTCATCATCGTCAAGGAAGTCAAAGAAGAGGCACCATAGGTCGCCTTCTTCGACTTCGTCGTCGGACACCTCCCTTGAGAGGGTCTCTTGCACCACTAAAAACTCCACACCTGCCGAATGGGAAGCATTTAGAGCAGAAATGCTGAAAATATTTGAACAACAAAAATCCACGGCAAGCCATGCTCCTACCGCGCCTTTCAAAGAAGCCGGTAAGGAAAGGGCTTGAGCCAAATCCTGCACGCCCTCGAGCCTGGGATGAAGGTCGGATCCTCATCGAGAGCCGTCAAGGCCTTGTTGCGATGACAAGTCATCGAAGGATCCTTCGAGCTGAAAACATAAACATAAGTCAAGGTCGTCCACACCATCGTCGCCATTGACGCCTGCTGCGCCCTCGACGCCAGCCAAGCTCCCGACGCCGGCTGCACAACCGACACCAGCTGCGCCAGCTGCGCCATCAACGATGGCTGCGCTATCGCCGCCAGCCGTACCGTCAATGCCAACTGCGCATTCGGACCTAAGGCGCCATCGAAGCCAAAAAAGACTAAGACGACTCCTCGAATCCAGTTTTTCAAACAGTTGATGCCTATACTTGAAAAAACATATGTTTCTTTACCAAGCGAAGAGTATTTTAAGTCTCCCACCTCAATATATGAGGAGAATGAACCTTCAGATAATGATGCACCTTTTGGTCTCCAATTTGGAACACCAAATGTGCCTGAAAGTTTTATTTCTGAAGAATCAAGGTTGAAAGACCTTTATGATAATTTACAGACGGCCAGTGGGGTAGACACCACACCTGAACTAGATTGTGGAAGACCAGAGGCTGGGGAGCACGCTGATGCTTCAAATAGACAGCTAATGCCCATGGTAGTAGACTATATAGGGTGGAATAGGCCTCCCCTCCCATTTGAACACAATGATCTGACGGACATCCTGGATAAGGGTACACAGATGGATCCTGTACTGCCTTTTCATATTGCTTTCCAAAAAAGGGTGGCAGCAAATTGGGAGAGGCCAGAGACTAATCCGGCAGTGAACAAAAATCTGCCCAAAAAATACCGTCCTTCCGGTAGTGACCCCGACTGTCTAAAAACCCCACTCCAGAGAGTCTAGTGGTACAGGCAGCTACTGCAACTTCCAAGCAGACAGCATATCCTACTATCTCTCCAGATAGAGATGACAAAAGAGTAGATGGATGGGCAAGAAAGGTATTTTCTGCATGGAGTATGGCGCTCAAGTCAGCCAACTCAACATGTACCCTTGCAAAATTCTCATTCACTCTATGGGACTGCATTTCCATGGCGGCAGAGCACATTCCCGGGGGGGAGGAACGAGACGGGTTCTTGCCCATTGTTAGAAACAGCAAAGAAGCCATGTGTGAGTCTCTTCAGTTGGGTCTGGATTCTGCTGACTGCATTAGCAGAGCCATGGCCACTAACACCGTAATATGCAGATTTGCGTGGTTGAGGAAGTCAGGATTTGCACCAGAGGTGCAATCCAGACTCCTCAACATGCCCTTTGACGGGTCCCACATTTTTGGCAGCAAGGCTGACTAAAGCCTTGAGAATTTGCAGACATCAAAGGTGGCAGCTCCAGCCCTTTCGCCCCAGTGGACAACCTTAGAGGGGTAGATATTTTCGCTACTACTCATCAGTTGGAAGAGCGAGAGGAATGGCCGGTCAAAGAGGCCAAAGAAGATTCCCTCGTGGCCAGGGCCATTTTAAGCACTTTTGGGGCCCTGGGCACAGACATCTTTGGGGCCCCCCTCCACCAAACGAAAGGAATTAAGGGTTCAAGAATAATGCTCACACCCCCCTGAGCCCCACCTGTTCCACTGACAACCTATAGGTTGATATGCCTTCTCGCAGCATAACCAGCATGCTTACTCCCTTTAAGCCCCCTTACCCGCTTCGGTCTTGCTCTAATCAGAATGATAAACAAGTAGCATTTGAAGACCAACATTAGCAGTCTATACAGAGGTTACTGTGCTAGTACGTATAGGATACTTTTTATCAGTAGCATCCAGGAAGGTATGCAGCCTGTAGTAATAATGCAGGACCGTATGTAAAAGGTACATGTAACACATAATAGAGAACTCCCATTAGCTGCCTCACAGAATGCAAAAGTGCAAATGCATGGCTAGAGGAGACCAATTGGAAGGAAGTAGAAAGTTAAACATACCGCAGCATGGATGGTGGATGCAGATTAGGAGCTAGCAGGAAGGTGTCTTTATCCAGACAGAGATTAGAAGTTGGATATGGTTTTCAAATAGTGTTGCCATTAGATATCAAAGGAACAAATGCCTGTGGTGTGCGATATAAATATGCTCACTATTAAAGTGGAAGCAACTCAATAGCCAGTGAAACCATGAATAAGGCTTTTATGAAGATCATACCATGAGGAGTGAAATCATTCTGAAGGGATGGCAATTTTGAAAGGGTTAGGGACTGGCAACATTGAGAGGTGAGGCAATACAAGATTAAATGAGATGCCCAGGAACACACATTGGTTAAGGAGCGAAGGGGTGAAGCTGGGATTTGTGCCAACTCTGAAATTTCTGCATTTGAACACTTTCTTTTCTAGTTATTACCATGAACTAAAACAATCTCATTTTATAAAAATGGACTTGTAAAGTACACAAATCACATTACCAAACATGACCATTTTTAAACAAAATATTATAGAAGGGTGTTATGCAAAATGGGAATTATTCTAGCTTCATTCTCTCCATCATAAAGGGAAGTATATAAGTACCAGCATACCAATCAATGTGATTTAACTAATTTAATCTGGGATCGTCTTTTGTATTTTAAAGCTTTAAATACTTCCAAAACAACGGCTTGTGACATTTTCATTTATAAACGTGCATAAAAACCTTTGACTTTTACCAAAAAGCAAACCGTTGTGTCAAACAAGCAAACCTTAAAATATGCTTGCCTGAGGTCTGCAATATCTGGCCCACTCTCTTGAGTCTACCAACTCTTCCACCCAAATGGACTGCATAAAAAGAAAGATCAAGTAATGGGCTAAACGATATCAGCAGCATGCAAGAAGGCAAACCTCACAGAAGACAGCACAGTAATGTAAGATATATTCGATGATTTGACCAGAATCACTATATCGTCTGCTGGCAAATCCAGGATACAAGCATGAACGCTTTGGTTCCATGGTCTCGAGTTTATGCCACCTTTGGAGGCGATTGTCTAGGTTTTACAACACCCCATCTGAACAAACCAATTTCTAGACCTTCACCATACGGATGATAAAACAACCCCTATCTAGTGCAGGCACATTGCTGATAATAGCAGATGTTGTTCTGCAAAACCAAGTACATATGCAGGCAGGTTTATAAACTTCAGACATAGGAAATGTTCAGCCGACTTGCTGGAATGTGATATTCTATTTTTGCATATGAACACATCTCTGCAATGGGTGCTTCACACTCTGAGCTAACTTATGAACCATTGTTGCACTCAATTGTTCAATATGCTTTTCACTGTGGCCTATTGCACATGATCAGCATAATTCCCACAGGAAGAAAAGAATGCTACATAGTTGTGCCATAAGGAACAAACAAACTATGTATACCACAGTGAAATCAGAAAGCAATACATGATAAATTGATCAAGGCAGAATGTACTTGTCAAAACAGAAAGGCAATGGGTTTAGAGCCTCAGCAGCACCCCATAAAATACCCTGACTTGTGCTATTTAAGACTGGTGAACAATGGAATCTTACTTCTTCAGATCAGGAAGCCCTGAGGTGCCCCCTTCAAGCTTGGGGCCTTGGACAAGTGCCCATTTTGCCCTCCCATAAATACGTCTCTGCTCGTGGTGGACAAGGGAGAGGTGCAAAGCGCACTCAAGCAGGGGCATCTTTACCATTAGCCGCCTCAAAACCTCTGAGGTCTTGAGTCACAGTTCACCAGTGGGAGGAAGACTGTCTCAACATCTACAAGAATGGCCAGACATTACTTCAGATGCATGGGCATTGGAAACCATAGCCCACAGGTACTGCCTTCCTTTCATTCAGAGACCTCAGAGCAATCCACCGGCGAGTCACTCTTTGAGGATTCCAGACCCTTGTGCAGGAAATGTTAATCCTGCTAGAGAAAGGCGCTATAGAACCAGTGCCTGTAGCAGAGAGGAACAAGGGATGGTATTCTACATATGTCCTAATCCCCAAGAAGGACGGGGGACTGAGACCCATCTTGAACTTGAGATACTTGAACAAGTTCCTCAGGAAGGACAAGTTCAAGATGGTCACACCTTCTCAGATCCTTCAGGCCCTGCAACTCCAGGATTGAATGGTGTCATTGGACCTTCAGGATGCTTATTTTCATGTGCCAATCCATCTAAAGCACAGAAAATACCTGAGGTTCGCCATTGGAGGTTCACATTATCAGTTTTGAGTTCTGCCATTCGGGCTGACTTCCGCCCCAAGGGTTTTCACCAAACTGATGAAGGTGGTGTCAGCGAGTCTCAGTAGAGGGGGGATTCACGTCTACCCCTACCCGGACGATTGGCTGATCAGGGCGCGTTCTCCCGAAGAAGTCCTGCATCATCTCACCGTGACCTGCCACTCTCTTCACAGACTGGGCTTCTCCCTCAATTACAAGAAGTCCCATATGACACCTTCTCAAAAGCTCCAGTTCATCGGGGTAGTACTGGATACATCCTTGGGAAAGAGCTCGCCACCCGAGGTGAGAGTGATGGACATTCTGCAGATGGTCACAAAGTTTCAGAGTGCCCAGCATCTCTCAGTCTTTGATTATTTTGAGGTTGCTCAGCCTCCTGGCATCCTGCATTTTTCTGGTGCCAGAGACCCACCTGAGAATGAGATCCCTTCAATGGGCCCTTAGAACACAATGGTCCCAGTTCCCAGGAAACATGTCAGACCTACTTCAGGTTCTATGCAGGGTCGCACGGGATCTTCTGTGGTGGACCTGCAAGGGCAACATTCTGAAGGGTGAACCCTTTTGGCAACCATGGCCAGAGATAATAGTAGTGACGGACGCCTCACTCACGGGGTCGGGAGCCCACACCATCTATCTGACAGTCAGCGGTCGTTGGTCGCCATCGGAATCCAAATTACATATCAATCTTTTGGAGCTGAGGGCAATCAGACTTGCACTGAAGGCCTTTTGCCCTCTGTACGGGGAAAGAATGTCCTGATAATGACGGACAACACAGTGGCAATGTACTACCTCAGCAAGAGAGGTGGTGTAGGGTCACTACCACTGTGCAGAGAGGCAACGCAGCTCTGGTACTGGGCAATTCAAGAAGGAATCTCTCTATCAGCAGTTCACTTAGGCGGACAGGAGAACGTGGCGGCGGACGCTCTAAGCAGGCAGAGCACAGTCTCCCATGAGTGGGAACTCGCTCAGGAAGTCCTTCAAGAGATCTTCACCCTTTGGGGAACCCCTCATGTGGATCTGTTCGCGACTTGTGCCAACCGGAATTGCAAACTGTTCTGCTCCAGGGAATTTCCCCCAAGAGGAGCTCTGGGGACGCGTTCTTAGTGGACTGGGAGTTTCCACTCCTGTTCGCGTTTCCTCCAGTCCCCGTCATTCCTCAGGAGGTTGAGAAAGTTCGGGAAAACGCAAGATTCTAATTGCCCGGATTAGGCCAGGAGGATGTGGTACCCGGACCTTCCAGACATGTCCATCTGCCCTCCAATGCGTCTTCCACAAAGAGAGGACCTTCTCTCGCGAGAGGAGGGTCGGGTTCTCCATCCAGAGGTCAAGACACTCAGCCTTCATGCATGGTTTCTGAAAGGCTGAGATACAAGGATTGGGACCTCCTGGATGACGTATTGGAGATTTTGCTTTCGGCCAGAAGTCCAGCAACTAAGTCCTTGTACCATTGCCGTTAAAACAAATTCCACAATTCTTAATCTGCTCTCTCTTGGCACTGTGCATCTGGCCACCCTCTGTCCCCTGGGCCCAGGTACCTGCTCACCCTGCCACCCTCCTGCACTGCTGCCTGGCCACTCCTTGCACTGGGGACTGTATCTGTACCCCTACAGCCACCCCCCCATTTGTCTTCTTTTTCTGCACTTATCAGACTTACCCAGTCTGCTGCCTTAAACATAGCACTTGCCACTTGCTGGCTGCACTACCACTGTTTATTGCCCCCATTTTCTATTTATTTTTTATTTATTATTATTTATCTGCTCTCCTCTGCTCCGCACTTTCCACTCTCCCCCTTCCATGCACTTTTTCACTTTTTCCCTTTTCCCATTCCCATGCACTTGCGCGTTCTCAATGTCACTGGGACTAGTGATCGTTGTTGTTGTGTTCTCCCTGTTCCCCTCCCTTGCCTAGTCACTTGTTTATGAGCGCGATACAAATAAAATATCATATCATATCATATCACAACTGTTGCTAAGACAAGAATGTAGACCATTTTCTGTGCAAAACAACAGCAGTGTTATCCTCTACTTTCCTTAGCCAATCTGAGGCTCCAGGTTGGCACTATTAAAGGCTACTTGGCGGCGCTATACATCTTTAAGCGCTTGTGAGAAGAATGTTCATATCACAAAATTCCACTGGTGACACAATTTCTAAAGGGGCTCACCAATGTGTCCCCCCAACCCCCATCTTCCTTCCAGGTTCCAGTTTGGGACTTTAATCTGGTACTAAAATGTCTAATGTGTGCACCCTTTGAACCTTTACATTCATGTCCATTAAAAGTTGTTAACTTTCAAAACAATTATCTTGGTAGCATTAACCTCAACCATTATAGTGAGTGAATTGCAGGAACTTTCATCAAAGCCACCCTTAACTATCTTTCATAAAGATAGGGTTGTTCTGAGGGTTAAGCCTTCATTTTTACCCAAAATCATTTCTGATTTTCATGTGGGGCAGAAAATGTTTTGCCTTCTTTCTATCCTTTCGCTCATTTTGGCAAAGAGGAGGAGAGATTACATAGGTTGGACCCACTCAGAGCTTTGAGTTTTCACATATCCATGCTGTCATAACTTTGTATTGATGATCAGCTTTTCATAGGATATACAGGTCACAAGCTGGGTTAGGCTGTTACTAAACAGACCTTATCCAGGTGGATCATTCTGGCAATTTCAGAATACTACAGAGTGGCAGGCAAGGATCCTCCTGAAGGGTTAAGGGCCCCTTTCACCAGGGGCATGGCTACCTCTACAGCCCTGCAAAGGGGTGTAACGATTAAAAATATTTGTGGGGCAGCGACGTGGTCTACTATTCACACGTTCACAAAACATTACTGCCTTGAGTCTTCCCTCTGTCAGGATGGAAGCTTTGGGAAAGCTGTCCTGCACTCGGTTCATGAAAACTATAAAAAAAACTAAATTCTTACTCCCTCCACCAAATCTAATACTGCTTTGGGGGTCTCTCAAAGATGAGGAATATGTGGAAGGACACAATCCATTCGAAGAATAAGTTACTTACCCCTGGTAACGTTCTTTCGACTGGATGTTCCTCCCATGTATTCCTCATCGCTCTCCCAGCTTACCGCACAGTAGAATTTCCAATGCTGCTACATTTTTTGCTCCATCAAAATTGAGTACGGTCAAACCCATGGTTATGCAGGTATTTCTACTGTAAGAAAACAGAACTGAAGCCAACGGGCGCTGCACGTTTTATATATCCCTTCAATGACATCATCCTCGAGACGGAGGCCCTTCGAGGGACATCGACTTGACTGCATCGACGCACAGTGCCCTCTGCCGAAAAAAAGAAATCCAAAGCAGCTGAAGCTAAATAACACATATCAAAGATACATGGGAGGAACATCCAGTCGAAAAAACGTTACCCGGGGTAAGTAACTTGTTTGTCTGACTGAGGTTGTATTTTGGGGGGTGGGGAGGAGTCGGGATAGAGAGGGTGCAGCCATATAGAGAAGGTTATTGCAGTACGCAATGTGAAATGATTGCTATGCGTCCTAAATTGTCTGTATTAAAATCGTAAAAATGTTTTTGACAAAAAAAAAGTATTTATCAGTGATTTTCTTTTTGATGGATTAGTCTCCCCGTCCTTAGATTACTGATGACCTGCCCAGCAGCCTACTCGTTATGCAGATATCTCATAAACCATTGTGTTCTGCGTTCCCATACCGACTTAGCACAGGGGGTAAAAAATTGCAATCGCAGACAATGGCAAATGGTTTGAAAAACAGATCATATTTGGTCTTTTATTTGGTATGTAAACCAGTGACTGTTAACACGTAGTGTGACTTGACTTTGATTTGTGTAAATGAGTTTACCAAATAATTGTTTATTTTTACATTTATTGTAGCAAATTGAGAGAAAATAAGAAAACTGCGGAGCTGATTAAAACTGCCAATCTTCTTTTTAATTCCTTTGAACCTTACTACATGTGGGATTATATTTCTCGCTGGTTTGAAGAGTGCTGCAGGTACCACATTTCTAAAGCTGCATTTCCTTTAAGTGGGTTGTTGTGCTGATTGAATTTGTTTTAAATTGTGATGTCCTCTACTTTGTGGCCATCCTATATATAAACCTTTTATATTTTAGCTGTTTTATTATTGCTTTTTAATGAACATTTAATTCTGTTTTTATGATTGCTGCCCTAAATCTATTGCTCTTTTGTTTAATTTCTCCTTATTATGCAGGATTGGAACATGAAGAAAATATAAACAACATTAATTAAGATTCACAGCAATAAACATGACCTATTTGCGAATACAACACAAATAAAATACTCTCTTTTATTTAACTTTCTTCTAGTCTCGGATCTAGATATTAAGACCATTTCTGCCTCTCTTAAAACTTCTAATACACAACAGGTCACTTAAATAAATTGCCAATCCCTCAATACCTGGGGTGACTCCACCCATGGGGTAGTCTTTATCACTCAAATAGGTGGTTATACCCTTTAGATTAACACCAAACCTACTTCTCAACGGTATCCCTACATATTATCCTCACCAAAAATATCGCCGTACATATGGTCGTTTGTCTCGCCATAGGTGATATTTTTGGGGGGATAATTTGTGGGAGCAGGGGTGTCTCCCGCACATTTCAAAATAATGCAGAGGTTGCGGGGGTGTCCCCCGCAGGGTCCATGGCTCAATATCGCCACAAAAATGTGCCAATATTTTTGTATCGCAATATTTTTCCGGGGATATTACACACATGGAACCCTTCTCAACTACACCAGTGCCTCAAGAAGACTCTAATGCCCTTGTGTCCAGCTATCCCGAAGTCAGACTGATGTTCCGCCTGTCCAATAGGGATAGCAAGGAGAGCAATGCCCCTACTTCTAGACTCAACAAAAAAATATATGTTAAAACTTTGCTTGCTGTCCTCTGACAACTGCACCTAATGAATGCAAATTATTCAAAGGATACAGTCAAAAAAGGTGGTACTTAAACCTTTATTCTGGCTCTTTCTTGAATTTGTATCGCAGCTTGTATAAAAAGAATACTACTTTGCCGTGCCACATAGACGTAGCAACCCTTATGGTCTGGCAGTTCTCAGCAAAGTATCCCTTTTATTTCAAAAGGATATCAATGATGTAGTCGGTCGAACGGGTTTCGGTGGTCAAGTTTGCTGGTGCCACCTTCTTCAGGACCTAGAAATCGAGATCGACTGCACATCATTTCTGAAATTTCTTGGGGTTCTGCAGGAGTTTATTTGCTGCCATCCGGAGCTCTTGCTGGACCTGTTATGAACCAAAAAAAAAGCAAATGGAAAAGGGACAACACTTAGAACTACTATTTGTTCAAGGGATCCTTGCAGTCTTGGATCATTAAAGACGGTGTGGTTTGGGTTCCATTGGGCCTTTCATCAGTCGTATTATTGCCTCTTCCTTTTGTGAGGGGATACTACCTGAGAAGCTTCAACAGGAATTGGTTACATCCATTTTGAAAAGCCTTCTTTAGATCCTAATGAGTGTGCAATTGTTCTATTACAAATGCCCATTTATAATGCATTGTGTTCTCCTGTGGATGCTTCATCTGTGATATATCCATATACTGCTTTGCAGTCTCTGAACTTTTTTGACAGTAGAGGGCGCAGTGCGGCATTGAGTCGATGTCCCTCAGCGATTACCATTCCTGTTTTTAGACGTGACATAGATTATTGCATAAATAGCATGCACTGAGCCCGTTGCCTCAGGTTCCGTTTTTCCTCATGCACAGAATGCTCTCAGAACGGTTTGACTCGCCTCAGCGAATCTCTTGATGACGTTTATCTTCACAATGTCTATGCTGAAAACAAGCTTAAAGAGATGAGAGGACTATGTTTCGAAGATGCTGATCACTGATTTGCACAGGATGTGTCTCTGGTGCCTCAGCAAAGAACACAAAGTCATAGAGTTCAGCTCCTAACAATCGATGACCAGCAGGGGCTTGAAGTAGAGTAGATCGAGGCTCACCTTAAACCGGTCGGTTTCCGGCTTCTACACCTTTGAAGAGAAAATCTACTGACTGTAGACGATCCACCGGAGACAAGTCTCCCGAAATCCCCAAGAAACAATCTCAACATTCTGAACAGTCAAGATCTAGGACCGATTCCCATCAATCTTCCTCTTCTTAATGGAAAAGTCTAAGAAACATTGCCATTGTTCCTCATCCTCTGACTCCTTGCCCGACAACCGGCAGGTATGTTTTCCCAATAAGACCGCTTCTGTGGCCAAATGGGAAAAGATGATGGAGGTCTTTTCAAAGGCGACCCCTCCTGGTCCCGTGAAAGAGACGAAAAAAGCTGTTGAACCCACTGCATTTTCCAAGACCGTCAGGGAATCCAGCAAGTTTTAGACCTGTGTACCCAAAAGCCTGAGTCTGAAGACCTCAGGGATGTCATCTTGCCTAGCGTCAACCACGAAGACTTTGTCGAAGCAAAAAGCTTTTGTGACTTCCTCCTCGAATGAGTCAAAGGGCCCTTCAACGTCGAAGTCGGATACAACTTTGAGTTATTTTTCCAATAAGTTTTTATTAATGTTTTTGAATGAAACAGGTACAGAAACACCCCTTGTCCCTCTGATCCCCCACCACCCCCCCCCCAGATCCTACATGTTTGGTGACAGGTCAGGTTAAAGAGGTAAATCAGGTACATTATTCTCATGAATACAGCCCAGTAGCCCAGCAGCCCAGGTGAAGTAACCTCAAGAAGAAACAGAATATAAGACTTCACAGGTCCGATTCGTCTTGAGGATGAACAATGCCCAATAGTTACAAAGCCTTGGGGCACCAGGCACGGCGGACTCCCGCCTTTAGACATGTCAACAGGTTGGCCCAGTCTGAAATGAATCGCCTGTGAGACCCCTGGATCGAGTATGTAAGCCATTCCATTGCTACCACAGCCCACAGTCTAGCTACCCACTCGTGTTCCTGTGGAGGATCCTTTGACTTACACTTCCTGGCCAGGACCAATGCCGCTGACATCATCATCATCATTATCATATACAATTTACGGTCCGCTCTGGTGGGCAAAGTTGTCAGCACTGCATTAAGGCCTAGTAAGTCCCGTGCCCTGCCACAGCCCTGTTGGACCCAACCACCAGGGCGATCGCACGCTGAACTAGAGACCAGAAGGGATCAATTTTTGGGCATTCCCACCAAATGTGAGCCCAAGAGCCCACTGCGCCCCATTCCCTCCAGCAATAAACAGAAACCTTGGGATATATTTTATTTAACCTGAGAGGGGTTAGGTGCCACCTCAATAACAGCTTCAGCCAGATCTCACGAATTTGGATAGATCTTGCAAGTTTCGGGATTTGGGACCACAGCTTGATCCATTCCTGTTCCTCTATGCCCTCGTCTAGATTTGCCCCCATTTGCTCATGTAAGTTCTGGGCAAGGTCGTCCTCATTCAGACAGACAACTCGACCAGCATGCTCTATGTCAACAAGCAGGGAGGTACCAGGTCCCCTCCACTGTGAAGACTGGCAGTCAGCATGTGGGAATGGGCCCTAAAGAACAACATCTACCTCACGGCTGGCCACCTTCCGGTGGAATCCAACATGGAGGCGGACAGGCTCGGCAGACTGGGAGCGGACAATTACGAGTGGCAACTAAACAACCTTGTGCTCCAGGAGATCTTCAGCTGATAGGGACACCCCAGGTGGACCTCTTTGCCTCCTGGGACAACAGGAAGTGCCAACAGTTCGCCTCCTGGTAGGGACAGGGCCCCAGCTCCCTGGGAGATGCATGACAGCATACGCCTTCCCACCCACGCTGCTGATACACAGGGTGATATGCAAGATCAAGGAGTCTCGTCACCTCAGCGTCATTCTAATAGCTCCATGGTGTCCAGCCAGGCCATGGTTCTCGGACCTGCTCAGCCTCTCGGAGAGACCGCCCATTCACCTTCCGATGGGCCCAGCACATCTTCTGGCGCAGTAGGGGGGCAGGGTCATTCACCCCGCGCCACAGAAACTAGCCCTCACAGCGTTGTTCCTGAGCAGGTCACGCTAGGGCACCTCAGCCTGTCCCAGGCTAATGTAGAGATCATATAGGGCACTAGGAGCAAAGCTACCAGGACCCAGTACAAGAGCAAGTGGACCAAGATATCAAACCCCTTGCATGTACATTGGACGACGTGCTCTCCTTCTCGGCGCACCTCGCCCCCTCGGGCGTGCAGGTAGACACTTGCCACACTTACTTGGCAGCCATTTGGGCCTACAGAAACTCAGCGGAAGAGGTGTTCTCCTCTTCCAACCTGATTGTCACGAAGCATTTGTCGGGACTCGCCAGACTCTACCCGCCTATCAAGAGGCCACACCCGGTGAGGGACCTCAACATAGTTTTGGGTGCCCTGGCACACAAACCATTCGGGCCAATGGCATCCGTGGACATCAGGCTGGTCACCATTAAGACGGCCTTGCTAGTCGGCCTCACCTCGGCTCGCAGAGTAAGCGAAATCCAGCCACTTGTCGCCTCAGAGCCCTATACTACATTTCACAAGGACCAAAGTAGTCCTGCGGACACACCAAGCATTCCTACCTAAGGTGCCTTCCGCATTTCATCTGAACGACGAAATAGTGCTGCCTACATTTTTTGCTGAGCCTAAAGACGAGGCACAGAGAGTTCTGCACTGCCTTGATGTCAGGCGTGCCCTGAAATTCTACTTGGACGGGACCAAGGGCTTCTGCAAGTCGGACGCTCTGTTTGTCACCTTCGGCGGATCAAGACCGGGGTATCGTGCCTCTAAGGCCTCCATAGCCCGTTGGATGGTCTCGTCCATCAAAGAAACTTTTTTTTATTTTTATATATTTGTTTATTGGTTTAATAACATGAGGTAACAAAAAACCGATATTATTAGAGATTGGTCAAGCATATCAAGGTAATAACCACAACCCCACTCCACCCTCCTCCCGCCCCCGAGACCACGGTTAGTTCACTGTTCCTCTCGAGTCCGTGCCTAGGTCCGGGCAACCCTCTCCACTCAGCTCACTATCATCCACCTCAGGGTGCAGCAAGGGCACCGTCAGGGCCACCCAACGGTGTAGTTCCTCGCTGGTCCATCAAAGAAACTTACGAGGGACAGTATAAGCCACTGCTGGCCAACATGCACGCACACTCTGTCAGATCCAAGGCCACGACCATCGCATTCCAGCGGCATGTCCCCTGGCAAGTCATAAGCAGGGCGGCCACCTGGGCCACCCCTTTGGCTTTCTGCAAACATTACTGTTTGGACGCCGGCTCTAGTTCAGACGCGGCTTTCGGACAGGTGGTTATTGGAAACCTGTTTGCTTAAGGAGGGGTCTCCTCTCCACCCTGGGGCTACACTCATTTGTAATCGCCCATGCAGTATTGAGGAAATGGGACGGGAAGTAAGAGTAATTATAAGTTACTCAACGTAGTGACTAACATACTCTTAGTCCTTAGTCCCCTTTCCTCCATACGTTCCACCATCCTCCCCCTAATAAAACTGGTGTCATTAGGCAAGGTTAATCCATTGTCGACGAGTCCATGGGGACTGAGGTGTGGCGCCGGAGGGCGGAGTCAGGGCAGCACATGCTCCCAGGTCCGGCACCCCAACGCGCCTCTAAATTTAAAGGGGAAGAAGGTTTTTTCTGGTGAAAATGTTCCGTCTCCCGTCCCTTAGAAGGGATACCCATGCAGTATGGCGGAAAGGGGACTAAGGACTAAGAGTACGTTAGTCACTACAGTGAGTAACTTATTATTTATTTGTGGCCAAAACACACTATGAAAAATGACTACTAGCAGGTAGAGTTATCACACAAGACTATTAAACTAAATACATACATGCATTCACTTTGTTATAGGGCATAATACACATCAGAAACTCCTGTAAAGGAAAGGTTAGATCAGTATTATGCACTTCAGGTCTACAGAGATGACCCCTAACTAAAATTGTCCAGCCCTAAATTGTCTAGGGCCTTTTGCCCGATAGTTCAGGTAAAAGTTCCACAGTGGTTATGAAGCAGGAACAAATGCAGGTAGGATCTCACAGGTCCAGTGAAAGGTTCTTAGGGTTAGGATACAGGTTAGACTAATGTCCAAAAGTAGCCCCAACAGTCAGATGTCTTGTGCAAGCAAGCAATGGCAAAGCCAATAATGTTAGAATTAAGGTTTATTATAAACACATTGGGCCTCATTACGAGTCCGGCGGTTACCGCCGGACTCGTCTTACCATTCCACCTCCGTGATTCCTCGAATTACCGGGGCATTACCACCCCGGTTTTCCGGGAATCATGAAGGCGGAATGGTGTTAATCCCCATTCCCATCGAGTCCTATGGGACTCGATGGGAATGGGGATCATGGAAACACCGGCAGCATCTCGTAATGCTGCCGGTGTTTCCTCGTCCGCCTGCAGGCGGGCGGTGTTAAACCCGCCAGGTCAGACCTGGCGGGAACATCACCTCCCGCCTGCAGGAGTCGGGTCAGGCGGCCCGGAAACAACGGTGGCGGCGAGTTTACCGCCACCGTTATTTCCGGACCGCCTGAGTTATAATGAGGCCCAATGACTTATAATGGGAGTATAGGGGTAGGTAAGAAGCTCTGTACCTCACCCCCGTACTCTGATTCTTCCCCAGACTTGGCAGGACAAAGGAAGATGGCCTGAGGTTGCTTTTTTGACGAATGTCGCTGTCCTTGATTCCCTGGGGTTGTAGGTTTGTGCTGATCTTCGGTTGGTGTCTTTCACTGTTGCAAGGACTCTCGATTGAAGATTGCAGCAAAACTTGATGCAGGGGGCCCCTCTCAGGACTGAACTCGGGTCAACTAAGCAATTTCGGACAGTGGTGACTGCAGCACAGCGACGCAAAAGGACTCAGCAGCACCAGTCAGACTTTCCCTCCTATCTCGGGTCTCCTCAATGCTAGGATGCTGACATTTCGTAGGCCGAAACTCGGTACGGTGACGCCGGCAGCACGGTAGTCCAAAATCCAAGCTCGTCAGCCCCTGGACGGTTCCAGGGCACTTCCAAAGGCTTCCTTTGGCAGGGCACCGAGCAGGCGTCAGAAATGGATGGTCCATCCACTCTATGGGTCGCAGCTCCTTCGCAGGACTGCTAAAGATCACGAGCAAGACAGGGCTTCTCCAGGACAGCAGTAGAAGTTGGTTGCCAGGCCTCCTTCAGTCAGGTCTCCGGGTTTCTTTGCGGTTCTCACAGCTGGATAGGATACTTGGCTCCTTCAGGTTTCTCTAAGATCTCGGAAGAATGGGTGCAGGGGTCTTCTTCTTATCCTAAAAGTCATGTAAGATCTGCTGCCCTCACTAGCCAATAGCAGAACTAGCCCACACACCCACCCCAGCAGTGGTCTAATCAGGACCACAGGCTAGAACATTCATGCATACCATTCAGACACATTGAAACCAGTTTGTAGATTGGGACCAGACAGTCCCAGCCCACATCCTTCCAGCAAACACACACAGCCCCGCAGTACCCCACCAAAAGCTTCTGCTTTCCCAGGCACTTGACGTCCTTAAAACAATTTCAGGCCAGGCAGAAGGCTAAAGAACAAGATGGCAAAAGGACAAGCGAAAAATCTCGTGGCATGGCCAAATTTGACCAGTAACCACAGTTAGTAGCCAAACGTGGTAAACACAGTAAGGCTAAACAGTCAGGGAAAAGGTCACTGCTGTCACCAGCTTATCCTTTTAGCACACCTAGAGTAACCAAAAATCCTCTGAGTATTAGTGTTGGGCAAAACAACATTGTACCCCATTGTACTTCAGTGTAAACTGCTTTGTACAATAAAAAAAAGTTGCTACACGTGATACAAAAGTAGTAACACAGTAACACGACTAAGGGAAACAATGTTTCCCAGTACTGACCACCTGAAGGACATGTCAGTTTCCCCATGACATATGAGCAAAAGCCAGTGCAGTGAAGCTTAATGCTTCACTGCACTGTAAAAAGTTCAGGTCAGATTTAAAAATAAGACTGTGGGAGTGTGGCTAGCACTTATTGTTCTAATGACCTGTTCATGCTTGTATATATGCTTCCCCTTGCCTCCCCCCTCCATCCTCCTACCTCAAATCCTACACCGTTAATCCCTTCTCCTACCCCCTCCTCTACCCTATCCCCACCCTCACCCCCCTTGTAAATAGTTCTACTTATTGTTCTAATGACCTATTCATGCTTGCATATAGGTTTCTCTCACTTTTGTACCTGTTGTTATATTGTAAAGCGCTTTGGCTTAAAGCGCTATATAAATTCAATAAACATAACCATAAACATAGCAATGTGCAAGTGATTACGTGGAATGTTCGTGACCTGAATAACTATATGAAAAGACATAGGATAATGGCATACCATAGCAGGACAGGGATTGGGATAGCACAGTTGCAGGAGACACAATTTACGAGAGACCGGTAGAACAGGCTCACTGGGAAGTGGGGCGGGCAGTTCTGCAGCTCCCCCTACTCCGGGTTTTCAAGGGGTGTTGTAGTGTGGATTGCACTGAATGTTCTTATTAGGTACCTGTAGGTCAAAGGTGATGACAAGGGTAGGATGGTGCTAGTCCTTGGACTCCTGGAGGGAAAGGACATGTGTGTCATAAACTCCTATGCCCCAAACCACACTGCTACGTCTTTTTTTACTTCTCTCTACTCACGGCTGTCCATTTTTCGAAGTGCCCTCTGGATAAAGGACCCGACTGTGGATAGATCAGATAATACATTTAAGAGACCCCCACCCCCTCTGGCGAAAGCCGTAAAGGAATTGCTGAAGCACCTAGAGTTGGTAGATGTATGGAGGGCGACACAAGAGGGAGAGCGCACTTACTCGCATTTCTCTGCACCCTCCGAGTTGCACACCGTATCAACTATATTTTCACCAGGAAACAATGGGTTACAGATGCTGCTTACAGGGCAATGGCCCTGTCTGATCATGCCCCTCTGATGGTTACGTGGAGGAGGAGACTAGGCAGACCTCCGATTCCTATTTGGAGGAGCAGAGGCCATGCTAGACGATACTTTCCGAGAATATCTCATCAAGGTAATAGATAACTTCTTTGACACTAATACTGACAGTGTTGATAGCACAAGTACTCTCTGGGAAGCTTTAAAGACGGTGGTGCGTGGAGAAGCGATACGTAAGTTGGGAGGACTTCGGAAGGAGTTACTGGACTCACTCACGAAAATGGAGGAGGAAATTGAATCAGAGGAGGAGATTGTTGGGACCCTTTTAACTGAGCCCCTGCACCGCACCATTGTTTGAGGTCATTCATCCCCTGAACATAAACCACCCCCCTCCTCCACCACTTCCCCCTCGGCATCCAACCCCACCCGGAACATCTCCTCTGTCGAGAGTGAATCACCAGTGGTCCTCCCAAACTCAAGGGTACTCTAATTCGAGCCCCCTACCCTGCCCTCTTTTCCAACAACATACAATTCACACACAAATCCCCCCCCCCACATGCTATGCCTTGCAAATCAGTGCCATGATTCCTGGCATGTGCCGCCGGCTCAGAAGGGACCCGCCGGCGGGGAGCTGAGCTTCCTGAATTTTCTTGAGCCTGGGACTTTACGTCTGTTCGGACCCTTTATGCGCCATCGTCTGTCTTTCTGGCTCTTTTCCTCATCAGCCACTTTTTGCCTGTCTCCTCCCAGTAACTGCTCCATGACCCTTCTTATATCTTCCTCGGTCACTGGTTAGTAACTGTAGCCCTCAATTTCAAAGGATATAGAGAAGCGGAACCCCCATCGGTATCTCACCCCCTTCTAGCTAAGCCACTTCGTAAGGGGGGGGACATAGGCGCCTCTTTACTAGTGTTAGTGCTGATAGATCTTGGTAGATAGCCACTTTTGTGTTTCCCAGGGACACAGAGCCAACCGCCCCTTGCCTTCTCCAGAATGTTTTTTCGAAGTGATTGTGTCCTCCGACGTATTCCTCATCTTAAATATATCCTTCCAGCTCTGCTGGCCTCGGAAAAATTTTTTTCTCCAGAGGGCGCTGCGCGTCGACGTCCCTCGAGTCGATGACCCTCGACAGCCGCCGTATCGACGCTCGACGTCATCCTGCCTATAAAGGCCGCGCGCAGCGTCCGTTGCTCAGTTCCGTTTTTCCGCGCTACTCAGTGCCTCGGAATACCGTTGCTCAGTTATTAGTTTAATAAATACTATTTACCTCGAGTTATTCGATACCGTACTCGATGGCTTCCTCGTCGGAACCGACAACTCCTCGATCCGGCTTCAAAAAATGTCGAGATTGTGGAAAAAAGATGTCGTTGACCGATCCTCACAGAAATTGTCTGTGGTGCTTGGGAGTCGAACACCATTGTTCGGAGTGCGAGGACTGTATGTCCATGACAGCTAAGGCCCTGAAGGAGCGTAGGGGGAAGCTGGAGAAAGGTAAGACTTTTAAAGCTTCTTCTTCATCGACGAAGTCGAGACATTCGTCTCCTCGTCACCATTCACGCTCCAGGTCTCGGAGTGGGTCTCTTCACTCCTCGAGATCGAAACACTCGAAGAGGAGACTTCGAAGATCTCCTTCTCCGTCTTCCTCTTCCTCTGTTTCGCCAAAAAGAATCCCTTGCCCCACGAAACATAGTTCCCGGGCTGAATGGGAGGAATTCAGAAAAAATATGATGAGCGTCTTCGAGAACGCGGCCTTGACCCCCTCGAAGACTGCCGAGAGCGATGCTCTGGTCGAAAGACCCGAAGGTCAAAAACGCCGCGAGTTGCAGTACCCGGCGAAAGAAACCTCTTGAGTGCGTCTCGAACCCTCGAGTAGGACTATGACCTCCAAACCTTCCTCGAAGGTTCCGTCGACGCCGTCGACGACGGTTCCGTCGACGTTGATGTCTTCGACGCCGTTGTCGAGGAGACCTTCGACACACGGGTCTGTCGACTCGACGCCGGCCTCGACACCGGCGTCAACGCCGAGAAAAGTCACGATGTCCACACATCCAGTGACGATCCCCAGGCCCTCGACGTCGATGGCATCGATGGCGTCGATAGTGTCGAGTAGAATTCCAATTCTGTCGAGGTCCTCGAGGCCTCCACCTCTGTTTTCGACGCCACGCTCGAAGCCTTCGGCGTCGACGACATCGACACTCTCGAGGCCAATTATGACAACGTCGGCACCCTCTGCCTTGGAAATGGGATTTACTCCCTTTATGAGTTCAGAACAATTGAGAACTATATCCTCAATTTTAGAAGAGGGTGATTTGTCTGAACAAGACACATTTGAGTTACAGGGACCTGTAACCCCGGTTAGAGAGGAATTTTCCTCTGAAGAGCGCAGATTAAAGGATCTTCATGATTCTTTAAATGAGGCAAGTGGGTTAGACACTTCCCCTGAGGTGGATTTTGCTAAACCAGACCCGGGGGAGCATGCTGAAACTCCCTACAGAGCCTTAATGGCCAGGATTACGGAGTTCATGGGGTGGTCTACACCTTCACAATCTTTTCAGCAAGATGACCTCACGGATATTCTTGATAAAGGCCCACAAGAAGATCCAGTGGTGCCCTTTCATAAAGCTCTTCAGAGAAAGATCATGACAAACTGGGAAACCCCAGATGTAATACCAGCAGTAAATAAAAAACTGTCTGCAAAATACAGGGTATCTTCCACAGACCCAGAGTTCTTGTCTAAACATCCATCCCCAGAAAGTCTGGTGGTACAAGCAGCATCCTCTACCGATGTCAAGACGGCTTATCCTACAGTCCCACAGGATAGGGACGATAAAAAGTATGATGCTATGGCAAAGAAAGTCTTTTCAGCATGTAGCATGGCGTTAAAGTCTGTTAATGCTACTTGCACCCTTGCTAGGTTCAGCCAAACACTTTGGGAGTGTGCTTCTACAGCGGCTGACTGCATCCCGGAGGGAGAAGAAAGGGATGCGTTCCTGAATATTATACAGGACGGTAAAGACGCTATGTGCGAATCCCTCCAGACGGGCATTGATTCGGCTGACAGTATCAGCAGAGCAATGGCGGCAAGTACATCAACCAGGCAGTTCGCTTGGTTGAGAAAGTCGGGTTTTGCCCCAGATGTGCAAGCCAGGCTCTTGAACATGCCATTTGATGGCTCTTCTTTGTTCGGGAAAAAGGCGGATGACAGTTTAGAGAAACTGCAAACTTCAAAGGCAGCAGCAAAATCCCTAGGAGCTGCAATCCGTCAGACTCCTTTTCGTCCCACGGGAACCTCTGCGAGGGGCAAGTCCTTTCGCTTCTACTCCTCTTTCGGAAGAGGTAGAGGACGACCGACTCAAAGGGGTCAAAGAAGAACTACCCGAGGTGGACGGGGTAGATACTCTAAAGCCGCAGCAACAGCAGGTGCCTCTTTACCATCGGCATCTGCATCAGCCGCCCCAAAACCACTCTGAGGACTCCCCTCACAGGACACCTGTAGGAGGCAGGTTGACTCAACATCTGACGGTATGGCAAGCTATCACGTCAGATGCTTGGACATTGGAAACAGTCGGCCAAGGTTACTGCCTGCCTTTCCTACGTACACCTCAGAGTCATCCACCGGGGATCAGCTCTCAGAAAGTTCCAGATCCGCTCCTCTTGCAGGAAATTTCAGACCTGCTAGAGAAAGGTGCCATAGAACCGGTACCTGTAGCGGAGAGGAACAAGGGCTGGTATTCCCCTTACTTTCTCATTCCGAAGAAAGACGGAGGACTGAGACCCATCTTGGACTTGCGAGAATTGAACAAATTCCTCAGAAAAGACAAATTCAAGATGGTCACTCTTTCTCAGATCCTCCAGGCCCTTCAGTTCCAGGACTGGTTGGTATCTCTGGACCTTCAGGACGCTTATTTCCATGTGCCTATCCATCTCAAACACAGGAAATACCTGAGGTTCGCAATTGGCAACTCTCACTATCAATTTCGAGTACTGCCATTTGGGCTGACCTCCGCCCCGAGGGTTTTCACCAAGTTAATGTCGGTAGTGGCTGCAAGTCTAAGGAGGGACGGGATTCACGTCTACCCCTACCTGGACGATTGGCTGATCAGGGCTGTTTCTCCGGAGCAAGCTCAGATCCAGCTAAATCACGTGTGCTACTCCCTTCACAAACTGGGCTTCTCCCTCAATTTAAAGAAGTCTCAAATTATACCATTGCAGAGACTCCAGTTCATAGGAGCGATCCTGGACACTTCCCTGGGAAAAGCCTCGCCACCAGAGGTGAGGGCTCAAGATATTCTACAGATGGTTACCAAGTTCCAACATGCCCAACATCTCCCAGCCTTTGACTTTTTGAGGTTGCTGGGCCTCATGGCATCCTGCATTTTCCTTGTGCCAGAGGCTCGCCTGAGAATGAGATCCCTCCAGTGGGCACTGAGGACTCAGTGGTCACAATTCTCAGGGAGAATGACAGACCTTCTTCAGGTTCCCGGCAGGGTGGCTCGAGACCTTCAGTGGTGGGCCTGTCAGGAGAACATTCTGAAAGGAGAACAGTTTTGGCAACCCTGGCCGGAGATAACAGTAGTCACGGATGCCTCACTCACGGGGTGGGGAGCCCACGCCAACGACTTGACCATCAGCGGTCGTTGGTCTCCATCGGAGTCCAGACTACACATCAACCTATTAGAGCTGAGAGCCATCAGACTTGCGTTGAAGGCTTTCCTGCCGGTTGTACAGGGGAAAAACGTCCTGATAATGACGGACAACACGGTGGCCATGCACTACCTCAACAAAAGAGGAGGCGTAGGATCACTACCCCTGTGCAGAGAGGCGATGCAGCTCTGGTTTTGGGCAATCCAAGAAGGAATCTCTCTATCGGCAGTTCACCTAGCCGGAGAGAAGAACTTGACAGCGGACGCTCTGAGCAGGCAGAACACAGTCTCCCACGAGTGGGAACTAGCTCAGGAAGTCCTTCAAGAGATCTTCGCCCTTTGGGGAACCCCTCTGGTAGACCTGTTCGCCACCAGCCTAAACAGGAAATGCAACCTGTTCTGCTCAAGGGAATTTCCTCCGAGAGGAGCTCTGGGAGACTCATTCATAGTGGACTGGGAGTTTCCGCTTCTGTACGCGTTCCCACCGGTCCCTGTCATTCCTCAAATGATCAGGAGGTTGAGAAGATTCCGGCGAACCATGATCCTAATTGCCCCGGATTGGGCCAGGAGAACGTGGTACCCGGACCTTCTAGACTTGTCCATCTGCCCTCCAATTCGACTTCCGCTCAGAGAGAATCTTCTCTCTCAGAAGGGAGGTCAGGTTCTCCATCCGGACATCAAAACCCTCAACCTACACGCTTGGCTTCTGAACGGCTGAGGTACAAGGATTGGGACCTCCCTGATGATGTTATGGAGGTGTTGCTTTCGGCAAGGAGGCCAGCAACTAAGTCTTTATACCGCTGCTGTTGGAACAGATTTTGCAGCTGGTGTAGAGAACAGAATATCGACCCATTTTCATGTGGTACTCCAATGGTTTTGTCCTTCTTACTATATTTGGCAAATTCAGGCCTTCAAGTTGGTACCATTAAGGGCTATCTCGCAGCGCTATCTATCTTTAAGCGGACTGCGGAGGAGCCATCCTATTTCAAATTACCCTTGGTAATACAGTTTCTAAAAGGGTTAACCAATGTTTATCCCCCAAGACCATTCCAAGTTACCCTATGGGATTTAAACTTAGTACTAACTTTCCTGATGGGTACACCTTTCGAACCTCTCCATTCTTGTTCGTTAAGATTCCTTACCCTTAAGACTGTTTTATTAACAGCACTCACATCTGCTAGAAGGGTGAGCGAATTACAAGCTCTTTCTTGTAAACCCCCTCATACAATCTTTCACAAAGACAAGGTTGTCCTACAAGTGAAGCCTAATTTCCTCCCAAAGGTAGTTTCTGAGTTCCATATCTCTCAGAAGATTACCCTGCCATCTTTCTATCCTCCTCCTCACCCGGGGAAAGAGGAAGAGAGGTTACACAGACTAGACCCTAGGAGGGCTTTAAGTTTTTACATTAGTAGACTATCCAGGATAAGACAGGCAGACCAGCTATTTGTAGGTTACGCAGGTCACAAGCTGGGGTTACCTATAACTAAACAGACCATTTCCAGATGGATCATTCTAGCCATTCTGGAATGTTATAAACTGGCAGGGAAAGAGCCCCCTCAAAACCTTAGGGCTCATTCGACCAGAGGTATTGCAGCTTCATCGGCCCTCAAAAGAGGCGTGCCGGTTAAAGACATCTGTGCGGCCGCCACATGGTCGTCTGTCCATACCTTTTCACGTTTTTACAATCTGGATTCCTCCTCTAGTCAAGAGACTAGGTTTGGAAGGGCTGTACTACATTCTATTCATCAATAGAAGACAGCGTGAAGTCAGTACTCCCTCCTCCGAATATAGAATACTGCTATGGGAGCCTATCTAAGATGAGGAATACGTCGGAGGACACAATCCCTTCGAAGAACAAGTTACTTCTTACCTTGTAACGTTCTTTCGACGGGATGTTCCTCCGACGTATTCCTCATCGACCCTCCCATCCATCCCCGCAGTTCTACTTCCCTTGTTGTTGCAGCTTACGCTCCTTCAGGGTGATTAGTCTAGTCCAAACAGTAATACTGTGGGCTTCAAAACGGAACTGAGCAACGGACGCTGCGCGCGGCCTTTATAGGCAGGATGACGTCGAGCGTCGATACGGCGGCTGTCGAGGGTCATCGACTCGAGGGACGTCGACGCGCAGCGCCCTCTGGAGAAAAAAATTTTTTCGAGGCCAGCAGAGCTGGAAGGATATATTTAAGATGAGGAATACGTCGGAGGAACATCCCGTCGAAAGAACGTTACAAGGTAAGAAGTAACTTGTTCGTCTATCTGGGTAGTTGTGGAAGCATGCGAGAACAGAGCGTGGGTTCCTCCCGGTTAATCCCGATCTATGGAGCCTCTCAAGTTTGAGTTCATCCATGTTCTCGTCGCCGAACAGCGTCTTCACCTCATGGATGGTTCTCCTAAGGTCTGCTTCCGTTTCACCTTCCTTCTCCGGGATTCCCAAAAATCTGAGATTGATTTTTCTCTCTTGGTTTTTTAAGTCATCCATCATTAGGGCTACCTCGCCCTCCCTTCTCTCCAACTCCGCCAATCTCATATCCATCTGGGTTTCCAATGTGTTAAGGGAGGTCTGGTTGTTTTCAACCGCCTGTAACCGCTCGTCCATACTGTTGATTCGAACATTTATTCTGTCTACTTTTCCACCATTGTCTGCCCTCATTCCCCTAATCTCTTCCAGAACAGAGGCAATATCTCTCTTGGTGGACATGGAGTGTCCAAGAGTCCAATATTCTCACTAAACACTCTGGGAAATCGTAATGCAAGTGTGACTTTAATATCACTATTTTCTTTTAGTACACTCAGGATGGGAATGTCTTCTCCCGGGTGAATTCTGACTTGTAGAATGGCTTGTTCTTCCCAGCCTACAACAGACGAATCATTTTTGGCTATGTACAGTCTGCAATATGTTTCTCTTGTCACGGAACTTTAGTTTCACCCAGGTACACGCGATCATATCTATAGGAGTCTTTCCATAACCCGTTGCTCTCAAACCAGTGCACTGTATCTCCTGGAGTTTGCCAGACAATATCTCAACAAAAGTTTTGAGATCACCCATGGTGTACGGGGATCCAGTGTCCACCATGATGGGCAAGGATATCCCATTTATTTGCATGTTCGCCCATGGTCCTCTATTCCGTTCTATCGAAGAGACAGTGAGTATTTGTACACGCTCCGTGTTCTCGCTGCTGACGGTCAGCATGCTGTCAAGTCCAGGATTCTCTTCAATGGCTTTCACAGTGCTTCTTGGTAGCCTGCTGACTCTGCTCATTCTACCACAAATATTTTTGCACACCTTGGCAAAATGCCCCATGTGACCACATTTGTAACACTCCACGGCTGCTGCAGGACATTCCTTCTCAACATCGTTGTGTCTGTACCAGCCACACTTCTGACAACGCCTCTGGTTTTGGTTCCTGTACCCTGTATCTCTGCCTCTTCTAGAGTTGGCTCTTGAGTTGTTAGTGGACATCCTCCTCACCATTGCTACCAGAGATTCCTCAGTGTCATCTCTTAATTCCTCTTGAACCGTCTTGATCTCTCTGTCTTCGGTCTTGTCATACCTTTCTCTCATGCAGTGATCGCCAAGCTCCATTCTTCTGGCTATCTCCATGGCCTGCTCCAATGATGGGTTACTAGTTTGCCATAACCTTTGTTGTATGATTGAGTCAGCTACATTCAATACGAGTTGATCTCTTAGGTATTCCTCACCAATGCCAGTGAAATTGCATGTGGACATAAGCCCTCTGAGAGATGCCATGTAGGCATCTATTGACTCTCCCTTCAATTGTCGTCTTGAAAAGAACTTGTACCTTTCCAGTACTAGGTTGGTCTTGTTGCCAAAGTGTTTAGCCAATTTTCCTAGTGTGCTCTCAAACTTGCAGTTGTCGTCACCGGAACCACCTTCTGCGTTGTCCAAATCAGGGAGTGCCCTGAAAATCCTTAAGGCCTCTGCTCCAATGCAGTTTAGCAATGTAGCCTCTTTGAGGACATCTTTATATTTGCTGCCACCAACAGCCTTCAGGTGTACCTGAAAGCTGTCAATCCATTGGTCCCAAGGACATGTAGGATTTCCAGGATGTGGGAGAAACTGTACTGGCGCAGTTACATGCTGCATTGTGATTGGATATAAGCTTGTTTGTCCCTGTTCGTTTGATTCTTCTTATGGTGTGGATGGTTCTTTTTCTTTTATTTCTGAATAAAATGTCTTTCCCAATGTGGTTGTCACTGCAGACTTAAACGTATTGACAAACCTAGATGCAGTTCGTTTTGTTATATTTTTCTTTTTTTTTTTCACACTTGGTATGTGGCGTGGAATGAGTTTTGACGTTTTATTTTCCACAACTCAAGAAGTCTTTAAAATGTCTTTCCAAACGTGACACTTTAATGTTTATTTAAATGTGCTGTCAAGTTCATCTGCAGTCTACACAAATGCAGCCCATCGCTCGCATCCGTTTGCAATCTTCTATTGATTGTTCACGTTACCCTTATGCGGTTCTTTTTTTGTTTACTTTTTGTTATCCGGCCCGTCAGCTGATGCCTAATGCATATGCGCTTCGTAACCCGGTTGCTAGGGTTACATGTCCCCAATAAGCCTTGTCCCTAAGATGGCTTCCACGCTATGGCACGTCTTGGGGTGCTTTACTGTAATGAATCCTACAGTTGGGGATTCATAAGATGCTTTGCGCTCGCGCCCTCGGATCTGTAATGTCCTTCGATACATCCTTAACTTTTATTGTTTTTTTTTTTCTGTGCCAGCAGCTCGCCTTGCGCTCTCATGTGGGGACGTGTAGGAGAGCAAGCGTCCTCAACTGCTTTGCCGGCAGTCCTCCTGTATCTGTCGTCGGGCGGCGCAGCCTCAAGCCTCTGAGCTGCAGTGCCGGACTGAACTCCGGGGGATCGGCTCACAAGGTACCTCATCGCCAAATGTGATAAAGAGGTCCGTGAGGCATATTTGATTTGATGAGGTTTATTGCTGAGAGCCCCCGGAGCCTAACGCCGCCGGGCCAACCTCACATCCACCAATGGTTTGAGAATGGCTACATTCTTGAACCATATTACAACATACATTCTATAGAACATGCATTACATCTTTACTGGAGAACTACTACAGCTCGCCTGGGCACCATCCCAGCTTCTCCCTAACTCGCGGCCGCACTAATCCACCTCCACGGGTCCCCCGCTGTCTTCTTTTGATCTCTTCCTGAGTGCAGGCAGTTCTCTGCTCCCACCGCTAACGGCGATGGAGGCCTCCCCTCCCCCAGGCAGACTGGCTAACCGCTCACGCCAGCCGCCCAGCTGACGGTTGGCGGGGGGGAACCCTCACTCCCACAGCGGCACACTCCTTGACTATGTTAGGGGGTGAGGGGGGAAAGGGCTTACCTTTCATCTACCCTCGGCCTGCTTCCTTCTTCCTTCCTAACAGCGGCGTGTCTTTTCAATGCGTGTCCCTCTTTGATGCGCCGCTTGAACGGGAAGAAATGCTGTCACTTTCGCCTATGGAGTCGGCGCTTGTTTTTTCTGTAATAACGGGACGATTTTGCTTGTTCTTTCTGCCCCAGTTACTGCTGGGCTTCCTCCTTCGGTGGCTGAAGCCTGTGGGATGTGTGGGTGGGGGGGTGGGGCAAGAAGTGGGGGCTCAATCCACTTTTTTGGTCCCTGATGTGGGAGGATCACGCTGAGTCTGTTCACATCAGCGCGCCACTAAGCTGTCATAATTTGATTCCCAAATCCACAGTCACTGGCATTGTGGAGCATGGCAGCAACTTGTCCGGGGATAAGTGAGTGTGTTGCTATGGGATGGGAGGGGATAGAGGTTCTTGTGGTGGGAAGCTTGTCATTGAAATGGGGTCAGGTTCAGTTCCTGGTGAAAAGTCACAATAGAAACAGGAGGATAGGTAGGAGACACAGAATGTGGTGCAGCAGGTAGAGGTGCAGGTTGTCATGCAAGTGATATAGGAGGTTGTGCTGCAGTTTTTTTTAAACATAATAAAAACATCACAATACAAATGCATTAAAAAACATCTATTATCACTGAAGTGATTCCATTAAAGAAAATTTATTTTTTTCTGTTAACTGATTTGTATTGAACATTTTATAAATACAATAGCTAATACAAAAATGTATGCTTTTGATTAAACCAGAAAGTGAAACAAGTCAAACTTTGACCTTAGTATATAGTTTCAGATATTAACAATATTATAGAAAATAGGTTAATAATGAGATCTGTTGAATGAATTAATATAAGAAGGGGCTTGACAAACAAGACAAACTTAGAAACAAATAAGGAAGAAGAAGGGAGGGGATGATGCTATCATAAATGAAGAGTAAAAATTACGTCAGGTAGTGATTGAAAACATTCCAATTGTTGTAAAATCTAGGTAACCTTCTGGAGGATAGTGCAAAATGAATTTCAATTCTGTGGTATGAGAATATAGAATTCCACCATAAATTGTACAATAGTTTCTGTGCATTTTTCCAGTTGGACGCAATAAGGTGAAAAGCAACATGAGCCATCAAATTAAATAATTCAGGAGAGGAAATGGATGACCTGAAAGGATTAGCTACTACACCAATCATAACATTGCTCAGTGATAATGGTTCTTGAAAAGAAAACATATTTTGTAAAGGATTCCATACTTGTGTCCAGAAAGAAAAGACACATTTGCAATAAAAGATTAAGTGGGTAAAATCAGTGGTACGGATTAACAAGACAAACAAAAATTATGATTAGAGTTTGTAATTTTGGCTACTCGGTGGGGAGTCAAATAAGATCTATGTAAAATAAAGTAAAATAATGTGCTTGTGTGAGGTTTGCATCTAGAGAAGTAGAAAAGCATTGTTTCCAGATTTTAGTCCATATTTCTTGGGATATTTGGAGATCCCAGTCAGCTTCCCATTGTACAGTACGTTTCGAAGCGCTGTCATTGGGTTGGTTAAGAATGGAGTAAAATTTGGAAGCTTTGGTAAGGCGAGAGCATGCAATTGATTCTATATATTTAGCATTGTGGGAGTGCACGGCGAGTGCTGTTCAGCTGTGGACCTTCCTGTTACTGCAATACCATTGTGGGACACTTTAAGATTAACTCTGTGGCTTCTGTTGCTGCAGTACGTGAATTCTGCTGGCTGCACTAAGCTAGGACCTGTATTGACTTTCATGAATTACTTAACTGCGTGAAGTAGTCATATATTTAAACAGATATTTACTTTGGTACAGCGAATCATCAAGCTACGCCCCTTTTCACAGAACCACCTCAAATACTCCCGCATGCACACATCGCACATCGTGGGAGTGCACGACGAGTGCTGTTCAGCTGAGCAGATACCTGATAGCAATGTTCCTGCTGCTCGTGCATCAAAGTAATAGTTGCAGCACACTTAATGTCTAGAAGGAGCCACACTCTAGCAAAGAATTTCCCCAAACAATACAAATGCCTCTCACACAGTTTGTGAAACACAAGTAGAAATGGCTCCTAGAATGCCATTGCTAAATTTGTCGAACGCCTCAATACTCTACCCAGAGTCCTCTAATTCGAACTTTAACTCATCAGTGTCGTACCCTATGTCCTTTGTTAAACCTACCCCTAGACCCTTGTTCGGATAGAAACAACCACCGATTTCTTTGCTCGAAACCACCTTATCTGCCATGAACAACACAGGCTATTTACTTTATCAAAAATCTTTGAGACAGTGGAAAAAAAACTGATTTGCATTCTTCTATGTTGAGCATAATGTCCTCAAAGATTGATTGGATAGCCTCAGAATTGATTTTCAGATCATTGTAAAAGAGTGCAAAATACCGATTTGTGTTAATCCGCCAGTTGAGGGAAATTGTGTGGCTACTCAGTCTATCGTGACTATCTGGGTGGGTTCTCAGACATTAGGGGATTTAGAAACTGTGTCTCCACCAAAGGTCATTATTTGGCTCGACCCAACATTGCCCTCAGGTACTGTAGAAGTTATTGAAATGCAAGATCCAGTGTTTGAAGTATTTCAAACACAAAAACGAAAAAAATAAATCAAACATACAAATGTAATCAATTAAAAAAAAAAAGACCAACAATCAACCGTCAGACAGTAGGTCGATAACTAGCAAATCCCAAAAATTCATAGATTTGCTGACTATTCGTAAGAGTTCTACCATAACCACAACCCGAACTAATTAAAGTATTCCAAAAGCTCAAACCAAATCTAAAAAAATAATCCAAAAAGAAAATTCTCCCCTTAGTTTGCCCACCCTTCCGCTGGTCCAGACCCACATTTCTAATGAGGAGGAAGATGAAGTCCTAATGAATATGTCAACCTAGAAAGAGACATCCAAGAAACTTTTCATTCATTAACCCCACCAGATATGGATAAAGACAAGAGCTGGGTTCAAATGATGATGATCCTAATTTTCTTAAAATGGACCAAAAGAGAACCCGAGTCTCTAAGCTCCAAAACACCTCTGTAGAGTTCAGCTCGGAAAGGGAACCCTATAACCCGCGGCTTAGCCTAAATCGAAACAAAGGTAGGAACTCCCAACTCCACAATGGCCTGCGTTCGCCCCTAAATGAGAGATAAATAACAACAGCATCAGCTTCTAACAGAAATGACTCTAGCACCAAAAGCTCAGCCCTCAAGCAAGCTGATATCCCAATCCTGACCATGGAAGACAGGCGTAAAGGAGATCCCTTTCCCAACAGGACAACAATATTATTGGTCTTTATGTCCATATCTAACTTTAAATTGATTCATTCACAAGATATCAAATACACTCAATGTATTAATTTATTTTAGAATGTTATTAGCATTTATTAAAGAAAACAGTTACACATGTATCAATTGTTTCTTTGTCTCTTGCCTGATTCACACGTACAAGCTACTATGTGGTTTAGATAACAAATTAACACAACAACAAACTTAAACCTTCTTCACTTGTCAGGCAACACATATTGTCTTACAGTACATATCTTATGCAGGTGGGGAGCACATCGCATACAATACCCTCGGGCATCTGTTGGGGTTTCCCTCTGGAGTTGGCATGATTGACCTTTGACTTACGTTAGAATAACTCAATGACCCATCTATAGTGACAATTGAATTCCCATGGGGGTTTATCGTCCGAAGGGTGAAACATTCCCCAAACCAGTATTTTCCGAGCCTCATAAGTGTCACTTGTTTTCATCACTCTGGTTTCTGCTACTACCCATTGCTCAAATTCCTTGAGCCATCTCGTATATTGTGGGACCCTGGCTGATTTCCAGGCCATCGCTATGGCCCTCTTAGCCAGTACACATGCCATGTCCATGAATTTTACTACATGTCTGTGCTTGCTGTCTCTAGGGTACGTAGCCAATGAGCATTCTTTCGGGGTCCATTCATACCTTTTAATCCCAGCCCTTCTACAGGCCTGTTCTGTTCGTGACCAGAACCGATGCACATGCGCACATCCCCAAAGCATATGCATTAGCCCTGCTTCTTCCGCATCACATCTGGGGCACACTGATTGCGCTTTGTCGCTAAATTTGTCTATCCTGAGAGGCGTCATGTAAAGTGCAATGTAATATATTAAGCTGAATCAGTCTAAAGCGGGAGTTCCTCAAAACTTCCCGGGGGTACGACAACACCTGTTCCCATTCCTTTTCTGTTATGGCTACTCCCAAGTCTGCCTCCCAATGTTCTTTCAGTACTGCACCCTTGGGGTTAGGCTTGCCCACCAGTAGGCCATATAGTCCTGACACCGGTTTCCAACCATCGCAGAGGCTGTACATTAGAGTCATAAAAGGGTTGGGTGCCGGCTCCTCGGGCCACTCCGTCAATTTCTCTCTTGCCACCCTCCTAGCCCTCTGATACCACAAGAATTGGGCAGCCCTTCTTTCTCGAGTAGTGCTCCAAATTCCCTGAGACACCATCCATGTACAGATCTCCCCAGGTGTAGATACCCCCATCTTTCCCAATGTCTCACCCCAATCAGGTCTATTCTATCTTTAGAAACGTCTGCTACCATTGAGATCTCAGGAGAGTAGGGACGTTCAAGTTTCAGTAGCGTCAAGGCCCTGTGCCACACTTTCCGCCCAAGTGACACAATCATAGGTGTGTCCCCCAAGCATCTCAGTGGCAACCATAGTATTTCCTTCAGGTGTTCCGGCACCACTAACCTTTGCAGCAGCATTGTTTCCGAATTGGTCTCATCTGAGAGCCATTTGGCTATAAAACTGAGTTGAGCTGCCAAGTAATATTTCTCCAAGTCTGGTAATTGCGCCCCCCCTCCTTGTAAGGTAAATAAAGTGTTACGAGTGCTAGCTTATGACGGGCCGCACCCCAAAGGAATTCCTGAAGGAGGACTTCCAGCAAGCGCAAGAAGGAGGCCTTAATATAGTAATGTACATTAGTGTAGTAATACAAGAATCTTGGCATGATAATCGTTTTAGCAATAGCTACCCTTCCCAACAGAGATAACGGTAGCCTGGCCCAAGAAGCCATGGACTTTCTTAAGCCCTTCGCCACAACTGCCGTGTTATTGTCATGCATTTTCTCTGGTGCATGCCCGATGTTTACCCCCAGGTATCTGAATGATTCCAGTTGCCATTTAAGGCCCACTCTCTGTAGTTCATCCATTATCTTCCCCCTCAGGCCAGCCAGCAGAAAAATGCAGGACTTCTCTCTGCTGAAGCGAATCCCAGATACCTTTGTGTAATTGTCTAGTATTTCAAGTATCAGTGGTACATTGCAGTGCAGGTCACTAAGATATAACAGGACACCATCCGCATACAGCGATACTAAGTGACTGACACCTCACACCCATATGCCCGCCACCGGGAAGTGTTTTCTCATGTAGATTGCTATTGGCTCCAGCCCTAGTACGTATAACATGGGGGACAGTGGACACCCTTGCCTGGTGCCCCTTTGTATATCCCAAGCAGGCAACACCAGCCTCCCAGATTTAACCCTTGCCACTGGAGCCGTGTATAGTATCTTTATCCATTTGATAAAGTGTTTGCTGAACCCAAACTCTTTCAACAGAGCAAGCAGCCATTGCCAATATATCGAATCAAATGCCTTTATCGCGTCTAGCGATATTATCGCATAATGAGCCTGTGAGTCAGCCGTTTGTGCTACAATGTGTTGTAGCCGGCGCAGGTTCATGGCTGTGCTACGGCATGGTACGAAACCGGTCTGATCCCCATGTATCAGTTCACTGATCACCCTGGAGAGCCTTTTAGCTAATATAGTCGTTAATATCTTAACGTCATAATTTAACATTGCTAACGGCCGGTATGAATCACATTGGGTCCGTGGCCTTTCCTGGCTTAGGGATCGGGATCACTAGGGTTTCCCTCATGCTTGTTGGAAGTACCTCTTTTTCATAGGCCTCTTTAAACACTTCATGTAGTACTGGGGACAGGGTCGATGCATACGCCTTATGAAACTCTGGGGGAAACCATTGCTCCCGGGAGTCTTGCTAGTGGCCAGTGATTTAATTGCCTCACCTATTTCTTCAGCCAATACGGGTTGTTCCAGTGCTTCACAATGTGAGTCACCTAGTGTGAGCAACCCCATCTCTTCCAGAGTATCAAGCATGTCCTCTTGGGGAACCAACTCATCATGTTTATATCGGTGGGAGTAAAAATCTGTAAAAGTGTCATTAATCCCCTGTTGTGTGTTGCGTATGTTGCCCACTCTGTCTGTGAGTTCTGTGGTTAAGTGTCTCAGTGTTCTCTCTTGCACAGCCACGGCAGCATCCTGCTTGGTTTTTCCCCCTCCGCTTGTGCCCTAGCTGTTTTAACCACGTAATCCAATTTCGACAGCCTCTCCAGGTATCCTGGCAGCTCCTTCTAGCTTCAGCCAGGCCTAACTCCTCTTCTCGGTTACCCATTATTCTAGCTTTCATCCTTCCAATCTCCTCCTCCCTCCTTTCTAGTTCCACCCTCAGTGTCTTTCGGATACATCCCGCACTAGCAATGACCTCCCCTCTCACCACTACTTTCATTGCCTCCCACACCGTGCACCAGTCTTTCACACTGCCCACATTCCGCTCAAAATATTCCTTCAGTCCATGAGACCTTCTCCAGGATCGACTATATCCTGGTGGATAGCTCACTGCTGGCCCATGTGAAGGACCACAAGGTTGAAGCCATCCCATGGTCTGATCATGACCTGGTAAGGATAACCTTAATGGGGGGGTTGGGGCCGACAACGAGGAGGCAGATGGAAATGCAACAACGACCTGCTGAAGGACCCGGTGGTTGCTAAAACGGTGCTGGACAACATAATGGAGTACTTTTAGACCACCAAGCTTGTGCATTTTGCTAAACGTTTGTGAAGAGTGTCGGAAGCGGCTGTGCGTGTAGTATTACGGGAGATAGTACGGCTTGACACTCGATCGCCCCTCTAGGGCTGTTCCTCAGGCCTCTAGCCTCTCACGAGGAAGCGAAGCAGCAAGAAGCAAGCGTTGGAGGAGGAGGGACCGAGTAAGACGGAATTCGTAAATTCAAGAAGAATTGGGACTCCCCCACCCCCCACCTTTTCCCCCCACCCTCTGAGGCTGCCGCTGCCCTGCGAGCCCGTTTTTGAGCCCGAGCTCGAGCCGAACGAGGCGAGGTGAGCAGTGAGGTGAGGGATTGTTGTGGGATTACTGTGCGCTAGTGTGTGAGGTGTGTGCAGGTGTCTATAGGCACCTACAAAATGCTGGTGTTGACCGTAGAGCCCTCCTGGGCTCCTGGCCATAGGTGGGGGGCAGGAGACGTGAGAGATAAGGGGCAAGGCCAACAGGAGCCCAACAGGAGTGATAATAGACTCTACTTCTTGATAGTCTGGACTTCTACTCGTACTCTCTCCATTTCTGGTGCCTGTGTCATTAGCTCAGAACTTTGTTCCATTGTCTTGTACTTGGGATATTTTGTATTGGTAGCTCTGACATTGGCCCCGTTGGTGACTGGTGACTGCGGATCTTCTGATCTTTGAGCAAGCAGCTCGCATTGGTGTCTTATATGACCACGTGTCAACCGGCATGCTGAGGCTGGACTTCTACTCCTATTTTCTCAATTTCTGGTGCCTGCAGAACTTTTGCATCCCTGAGCAGTTTGGGAGTAGGAACTTAATCTAGTCTGCGCTACTGTGTTCATAAGATTGGAATATATATTTAATTGAACCTATTTTATAGGTGTTTTATTGCTTTACTATGAAGCTCAGAAGCAAACTTAAAGGTGGAAAAAAGAGCAGGAATGATACTAAAGTTGTGGATACGGCTGAAACTAGCATACAGACAGCGGTTGCCAAAGATAAGATTACTGAGTTTTTTGGTGTCCAAATGGCGGTCGCACAGATACGTATGGAAATTACTAACATGGAGAGGCTGAAGGCCCAAAGTCCTGTCCCAGAGACTGTAGACATTGTTTCCACTGTTCCAGGGCCTGTAGGAATTATTTCTAGTACTCCTCCCACTGTGACCACTGATATACTTTCCTGTTCTCCTCGACTCACGGGTCTGGTGGACAGCGTAGCTGAATGTGAAACTCAAGTTAATGTATCTCTAGGCTCTAACAATGACTGTGTGAAATGCAATATTGAATCTAAATTTAAAGATCTGGAGACTACAACTGACTTGTTGTGTTACACCATTGTCTCCCAAGTGAGAAACAATGCAGATGCACTTAAGGAAATTTCCAAAGTAGCTCCAATTTCTGATCTGGTGGTGAATATTCTGGGTGAGAGTATGGCTGGTAAACTAGCCACTACTGCTTTGGTTAATGCTAATTTGGAATCTACGCTGGTTGAAATTATGGCTGCTAGTGATTGCGAGAGTGTGGATGGATGTCATCTATCCAAGAGAGAGAGGAGAAATAGGAGAAGGCGGCAAAATCTGGCAAAGAAATCCGAACTGGACAGGGTTGCTGCAGTGGTTGAAAATGTTGGAAAGGTGGTGCCAGATGTGCTGAAACCTACCTCCACCTTGGGTGGCATTGTGGAAACTGCAAAGTTTCTATGAAAAAGGGGGGATACGGCTCCCCAACTACGAGGCTTACTATGTAGCGGGCCAACTGCAGTACGTTGCTAAGTGGCTCTCGGATGAATGTACCCCTGAATCCAGATTGTTTAGGGCAGACTGTGCCCCATTTTACTTAAAAGAAGTGATCTGGTTATCCGAAACAGAAATGCAGGGGCGCCCCAGGATGATGATGCTTGGGTGGAGGATTTGGCGCTGCGCGTGCAAGATGATGGAAATCACGTCTCCGTGCTCCCCGCACATACCGCTGGTGGCACTGGCTAAGGGAGATGTGCAACTGCGTAGGATGATTAGAAACCACTGGGAATCAGTGGGGGTGGCAATGGTGGGAGCTGTTTGGCGGGAAGGAGCCATCTTAAATTTTGAGGAGTTGGGTGAGGAAACAGGCCTGCACGTAGATCAATATATTACATATCATAGACTGGCGCGGGAAATTAAGAAGACTTGGCCCGAAACTATTCTTGAAGCAGAGCCGGATGGTAGTACAGACGCTATATATGACATAACAGAGGGAGGGCACGAGATTTCAAGATTGTATAACATGCTGATGCTTAGGATTGGTAAAGAACCAACGCAACTTAGATTAGATTGGGAAAATGAGGTGGGGGCCCCGATGGAAGATGGGATGTGGGAGCGAGCTCTGTGGTATCATCAGAAGGTGTTGAGAAACGGAAGGTTGAAACAAATATAATTATATATTACGCACAGGGCGTACATGACACCCCTGAGGATATCAAGGTTTAAAAATGCGGGTAGACAAGCATGTCCCAAGTGCGATGAAGAACAGGCTGACATGGCACACATGTTTTGGTCCTGCCCTGTGGTTGGGTGCTTCTGGAGCGAGATAGCGGCGAAACTGGCGGATAAAGGAGTCACACTGGTTGTGGAGTCAGCTTGGGCCTGTCTATTGGGGGGGGTTCCCTAGATCGCAGAAGCTGAAGCATGTTAACAAATTGAAGGATTTGGCGTATGTGTTGGCTAAGAGGAGGATCGCCATTGGGTGGAAGGCTTGTCATAAACCGCAGGTGGAGATATGGTGGAAGGAATTGCAAAAGTTGGCGGAAGCAGAGACCATGGCATGGCAGGAGTCCAGTATGATGGGAGGGGGAGAAGAGCAGCGCGAATCCAGAGTAAACAGACTTGATGGGCTCGTAAGGGGGGTGGGTTTTGGGGAACAGAGACCACATTGTATAATGTACAAACTTGAAATTGTATTGTGGCATCTTGCACTGTATATTTGGTCTGTATTGTTTTGTTGGTTGAAATATAATAAAAAACGTTTAAAAAAAATAAAAAAAAGTCTAGTTGGCCCCGCACTTTTCTATACTCCCTTTTAGTGGCCTCAGACTGATTTGGCCCATTTTGGCCATTATCACCCTTAAAGCTTCCTCTAGGCGTGCCTCCTCTAATCTCAGCTCTCTGTCACGTCTCGCCTTGACTCCTATAATGAAGCCCCGCAGGGTGGCCTTAAAGGCATCCCACCAGACTTGTGGCGTTGTCCCCTTCAGGATTCTCAACAAAGAAGCAAGCAATTTCCTCCTCAATTTTGCGGGCCAGTACAGGATCTTTGAAGAGGGAAACGGGGTAGCGCCATTTCCACAGCCCCACTGGTCTGACACCCACCCTCAAGGATATGGACAGGGGGGGCATGGTCCGACAACGTCGTAGAGCCCAACGAGATGTCCAACACCCTCCTCAGTAGGTTAAGTGATACCCAGATATAGTCCATTCTCGAATGAGAGCGATGGACATGAGAGTAAAAGGTATGCCCCCCGTCTTCTCCCTGCACCTCCCGCCAGGCCTCTACTAGGGCCAGATTGGTGATTTTCTCCTTCAGGGCCTGGGAAGGATTCCCCTGTGCAACCCCCCCACCCCCCGTGAATCGATCTTTCGCTGGGTCCCATGCCTAATTGAAGTCACCAGAAAGAGCTATTGGCGACCTAGCAAACTTCTCTAACTTCAACAGGGCCTCTTGGAGGAAACCGTCCTGTGCAGAATTAGGGGCGTATAATGTTGCCACCGTAAGTTGGGATTCATTACCCTCAAGAGAAACCCCTAGGAGCCTCTCCTGGTCATCCGCTGTCTTCCCCGCTATACGTAGGTCCAGCCCATCCCTAAGTGCCAGCAGGACTCCTGCTTTCTTTACCGTTTGTGTCGCCTGCAGCACCCTGGTATAGCCCCAAAACATGACCCTTCCCCTGTCAGCCGTTCTAATATGGGTCTCCTGAAGCGTGACAATGTCTGGCCTTTCTCGCCTGATGTAGCGCTCCACCTTCTTACGCTTGATCAGCGAGTTTAGGCCGTTGACGTTGAGAGATAGTATCGTCAACGTGTGCTGAGTAGACATATCGGCTCAATAAACCGGAGAAAAATGTACGCCACTGAGGTCAGTGGAGCGGGTGGCATTCGCTAGGTGGACTTTCGTTTTCTAATGCTTTGCAGAGCCCCTGTATGCCTTATGGACCCGTACCTCTCCCAGACCTCCACCCCCTACCCCCCTTTCCCTATGGGAGTGTGGGACGACTGACCTCGGTCCCCCTCGAATTAAACCCTCGAGAGTCGTCCCATCGAATGCTCCCCAAGAGTTTCAACGTGGGATAACCCAATCCCATTCCAAGACTCCAGTTCCCGGCCCCCCCTGCCCTCCAGAACCCGCACCAAGTTAAGCACATGAAACCGGCCTGAACAGTTGAACTTTCTCTGCTGTCGTGCCCACCCCAGGCATCACACTTCTGCCCTCCTGGGCTTTTGTACATGGTGAGAAATCAGCTCTGTGACCCCTGATCACCCCCCGGATGCTGATTCTTCGGGAGCGATTGGGTCGCCTTTTTCTTAGACTTCTTGGAATGGGCCGTGGACCACTCCCAATCCTTCCAAACAGCTTTATGGGGTGACGGCTGGGGCGATGGCGGCGGGGCCTCATCTTCAAGGCCCAACAGGGCAAGACCCTGGTCACATGTGGTAATCCTGTGAGCAGACCCTTGCCATTCAAAAGCCAAGCCAGAGGGGTGAAGCCATCTGTAACGTACCCCTTGTGCTCTGAGAAGGGAAAGGACTGGGCCCATTCTCCGTCGTTTGTTTAACGTTACTTGTGCCAGGTCCTGATATAACACGATCTCCGTTCCATTATAGGTGATACGTCCAACCTTCCGGGCTGCTGCTAGGATTCGCTCCTTCACAGTGAAGCTATGCATTGCAACCAGGATATCCCGGGGCCTAGCACCCGGGTCCGTACGTTTAGGGCCCACTCTATGAATCCTGTCGAAGACAATGTCATCTGACCCGGGCTCCTCTAGGATGTTGGTAAAAATATCCTTCACTGCTTGGGGGAGATCTTGATCCAGGGTGGTCTCGGGGAGGACCTTTATCCGAATGTTCGAGCGCCTAGACCTGTTTTCCAGGTCCTCGTCCTGGAGTTCCAAGTTATGAGTGGCGGTCACCATCGTATCCTGAAGAATCTCAGATTTCCTTGCATCCTCGGTAATGTCCTGAATCGCCCTCTCATTTGTATCGACCCTTTCCTCTATCTTATTAATGTCCCTTTTGATCTCCTGGAGGCCCTCCGCCAGATCCTCCCTGAGGGAGTCCATTTGACTTTGTCCCGCCGTGGTGATCTTATCCACTATGTCGGCTAGCAGGAGCTTCAGCGCTGCCTGGGTGACTGGTTGATCCAGCGCATTCGCGTCTGCCGGAGGGTCCGTTGCGGGGACCTTGGTAGAGGACGCTAGTTGGGTCTCCTCTGTATCCTTGGCCCATAGCTTAGTAAGAGCATTGTCCTGCGGTCTCCTATGGGGCCTTTGCAGTACCTGGGGATCCCTGGGCTTGTTCTTAGACATGCTGCCGGGTGCTCCTGGTGACGTGATCAGCAGCTGGGGATCCGGACCCCCCGCAAGGCCAGACGGGTGTCAACAAGAGCCGTTCTGAGCTGCCCAGGCTCCAGGACCCCCATAAGCCCAGCTGGATATAGATTGATGTAGTTCCAAGGAGCCGAGGGTCCGATGCTCCCCACCGCGCCCGCCACACCTCAACGGGGCCCGCTGCGGTCCGGATGAGTGGAGTACTGTAAATTATGGTGCTAGGATGTGGCTGTCTGGAGCACCCGAAGAAATAGGAGGCTGCGCAGGAACCACCAGGTCACCCCAGCCGTTTCCAGGTCGTCTATCTCCCTGCAGCAATCAGTTCAAGCAACAACAAAAAAAACACGTTATTGCTGCCAGGGGCGGAAGGGTGGCCCCCACTCCCCTCCCACCACCTTGGTGAGCGTACCTGTGATTCTTGCTCCAGGGGGGGCCGACAGCTTCCCCCGCCCCCTCTCCGCCGGCTGCTCCAAGTCCCGCAAGCTAACCGGGGGTGGGCAGGGCCGCCGCAGGCCACCTTCAGGGCCCTTCCACTCTGCCCCGATGTCAGCGGCCGCCCAGGCCCCCAGCCGGGCGCAGAGGCGATGAGGAGCCTCCCAACACCACCTCTCCCCGCCTCTTCCGAGACGCGGACCGCCTCGCAATCCCACGGGGCGGCGGGGCGATGGGCTCCCCCTGACCTGTAGCCGGTGCGTCCCAGGCGTGTGGCAGACCCTGTGCTCCGATTCCCGCCGGAGCACCTCGCGGACACAGGCCGTCGATGAGCACTGCTCGGTCCTCCGAGCGCCACCGGGAAAGGCACTGACGGCCCGGAGTTGCTCCTCTGTTGCTGGGGACCCCCGTCCCTGTATTCCGTCACCTGGGGTGGGCTGCGCCGGTGAAAAAAACAAAGGAGTCAGGTCTCGGGGGCCAGAGGTCATTGGCCGCAGTGTTCAGAGCATCACGGCCATCTTGGAATCCCCTTGCTATGTGTGTTTTTACATTTTGTTTGATCTTGGGCTATGGAGCCTCACCTACTCCATGGACACCATTTGCTTGTATGTGTTACACAGCACCTTCAGTGCAGTGACACAGGGTTGTCTTTCAGACTTCCCCCTAACTCCAGTTTCTGGGACTGACTACTGTCTCCCAGAAACATGTAAAGTTGCCATTAACTTTACTTAGTCTCTTTAAACCACAGACCCAGTACACCCCATCTTCCATGGAGTATTGGAAAGGGTTAATTCTTACCCCTTTTTGTCTGTCCCTCTTGGAGCACTGTTTCGCTCCCTTTCCATTAAGACTTGGCTGGTGGCCTATTTTTTCTATCGCAGTTATATTAGATAACCCTGGTATTGTTTTAGGCTATCATATTAGCCTCGAACATAAACCCGCTTGACCATATTGATTTTAATATTGTTCCGCCTCGCTTTTGTCGCCATTTCTTGTTGGTAAAGCCTTTCTCGTGTTCGTCTCTACGCGCCAAACCAGGTTTGGTTCCTTTGTTCACCGCTTTTTCGCAGGCTTCTCCTCAGAAGCCCTACTTTATACGCCTGAAAGTCTGGGTAGGCAGGATGTGAGGGAGGAGTCTTCGGACCCCTGCCATGGGTTCCCTTGGTAACCCAAGTCGCACTCCTGTTTGATTGGCTGGGTGACTGTCCTTGCCAGGACAGCCATCCTGCTGTGTGATTGACAGCCAGGCTGTGTGAATGGGGGATAACTGCATAAAAAGCAGGTCTCTGGGTCTGGAAGAGCAGAGTCGCCAATGGAACGAAAGAACTGACGAGCTGATGGAAGAGGACCCCTACCATGACTGAACCGCCCGGTGAAGCCCTGCTGCAGGTCCGAATCTTCAACTCCAACGACACAAGAGGATCCTCCAGGAATCTTCTTCCCTTGAGCTGGTGGAACCCACCAGTTCGCCTAAACTTCAAGCCAGGACCCCTGCTCTGGTCGAATTCACTGTACAGAGCTACAGTGGGTCGGATAGCCAGGACAGTCGGACCCTGCTTGTTTTAAGGAGCGCACCTTTTATTCTGTAACGCTCACCTGACTCCCACGGAGGCGCTGGTCTAGTCTGGGTGGCTGTGGCCTCTTCGAGCGTGATGCGCAGAACTCGGAACACCGACTGAACAGGACCCTCAAATCTTGCTTGTCTGGCCCGTAGGAATATCCTTCTGCAGATGAGAAAGGGGATTAACAGTCTAATAGTGTGCTTGCTCCCCCCTTCGTTCTTCTCTAACTTCCTCCGAAAACCCCGGTTGAAGCTCACCTTATGGTTTGAAAGGATGAACTCTCCATCCTGCTTCTGGTGCTGGGGCGCGTGTTTGTCCTTTTACTTCACTGGTTTTCAGAATGGGGCTGGCAAAATGCACTTGACTTTTCCGAGCGGAACACCGTAAGTATGAAGATTACAAAAGTTCAAGTGTAGAGCCTCCTTTTCTGTTGCCTTCCTAACCTGTGATCTGTCCTTTATTTCAGGTGCAGAATGAAGGCGATGCGTTGAGGGATTGAATTGCCGATGGTAAACTCGGGTGAGTTAGCGATGGGGGCGATCCCTCTTAATGTCTTTATATTCCTCCAGTAATGTCTTTTGTCCTTTCCCCATAGGGGCCGGGGTGCGGTACCTGCCAACGAAGCGGCGCCGACCCGAAATGAGGAATGGTCCACCAACAGAAGACCGGTAAGTGTTATGGCGGAAAATTAGGCTTTCCTCAAATGTTCCTTCTGCTCACCTTTTGTCTCTTCTTCTCTCCCCTAGGCGCAGAGATGTGGCGACCGGTGCAGACAGTCGCGGTGGAGCCAGAAGAACTCCCGAGGACAGGTAAGTGAAGCGCGGCGCTGCAGCGAGCAACGCAGTGCTTTTAAATGAAAGTCTTTTCTCAGGAACGCTGGCGTGAAGGTTCCGGATGCAGGTAAGAAGTTTGGTAAAATTCTTGGTTTTCACCTTACTCTTCTCTTCTTTCCTTACAGATGTTCCAGGATCAAGGCGGGCGTGGCTGGAGACCAGATGCAAGAGCAGACACAGTGAGCGTTCAGTTGCTTGGATGCAGAACAAGGCGAAGCGTGAGCTACTGTCTGGGCGTGGCTTAAATAGCCCCCAAAGTAGTTCCAGGTAAGTATCCTTCCCCGGCCACGCCCGAGTGGCAAAATAGTCCCGATGAAAAAATAGTCCCTTTCAGGTCTCAGGGAGGCCTGAATCTTGCAGCATGGTCTGCATCAGGTAAGTGCACAAAACACCTTCCTTTATGAGCCTGGCGCCTATGGCGCCAGGATTGATGTCCAACATGAGCCTGGCGACAACGGCGCCAGGACAGAGTCCAAAGAGCCCCTATAAGGGGCCGCTGGGCTTTTACCCGTGGGCATGATGCCTGCTCCCGGGGGTGCTGGGCCTGGCCTGGTGCTCCGGGGGTAGGCATCATGACATATTCGTCGTTTTGCTCTGCTGCTGGTTTCTTCCCTGAGTAGCGCAGGACCCTCCAGCTTCCTACTTTGTGTCAGTCCGACAGTCGCTTCAGGAACCGTGAGCCTGCAGGAACTACCAGGAACGTCTGCCTCAGCTACAGCTTCTTCTCCGTTTTAAGGTACTGTGCAAACCCGGTTGTTTGTTTCGTCCAGCCGCGGTGAAAGTGTGTGAAATATTTCGCCAAACCGAGGGCTTGTCCTTCTATTCTCTTTGAACTAACTTTTCTGCCAACCAACTTCGTCCGGAATCCGTGGCACAAACTTTACCGCAAACTACCCTGAAGTGTGTGATCTTGAGCAAAAGACTTTTGTCCCATTGACTTTGGCCCTAAGCCTTTCTTACCTGATCCTATCACTGTAGTTTCTCTTGTTCAATTGCCCTGAGTACTTACCTGTTGGTGTGGTTCAATTTCTACCTAACTTTGTCTTTCCCTCCTTTATTAAATATCAGAGTGCCATTTTGCTCCCACTTCATTTTGTGAGCCTAACTTGTCTGAGAACTATTGGGAGTGGTGTGGTGTATTAAGAGTGTGATTTTTAAACTGATAATAATAGTGTAATGTTATACAACTGAAGAGTAAAATAAATGTATATTCTTTTACTTGAAAACCTTGGGTCATTGTTTGCCTGAATCATAGTAATTGCTGTCCTTTGTGTAACTATTTGATACTGCTCACTTACTCTTGTGATAGGTCTGGCTGCTCAGTCACTGCTACCACTTTTTCTTTGTGGCACAGGCTTGTAACAAAGGTGAATTTATTTGTGCTGCCCCTTGTAGTCTTAATCGTGTGTAGTGTTCCCAAAGGGTACTGCATAGGATTCTGCCTAACAATGTCACACATACTTCCGGTATATAAGAGCGGATCACGGAATTTACCTGAGAGTTATAGGCTGCTTGCACTTACTGACGTGTTCAGTAAGATCTTTTGTACCCTAATTCTTCATGAAATTATAAATGGATTTATAGTAATAACATCTTAGATAAGGCTCAAACTGGCTTTCGTAAAGGGCGTTCTACTAAAGACAACATCTTTATAGTAAACACTCTTATCGAACAAGCTAAGGGTAAGGATAGGTTACCTTTGTATATGCTATTTGTGGACTTCTCCTCGGCTTTCGACTCGGTTGAGCGCAAGAGACTGTGGTCGAAACTCGAGTCGCTCGGTATGCCTCCCTATCTCTTGTATGTCTGTAAGATGATCTAAAGTAAGGCCAGGATTCGTATGGACAATGCGGGTGCACTGTCTGTCACTATTGTTAAAGGTGTAAGACTGGGCTGTACATTGGCACTGACACTGTATAATCTATTCAAGGCTGATTTTGGTGGCATCTTCAAAGAAAAATTAAAGCTTTTCCCAGAATTGGTTCCCGTAACATTGGGTGGATCTGCTATGCAGATGACAATATAATCTTTGACAACACTTATAGTGGAATCTGCAATAGCGCAAGTGCCATCTGTGAATATGCTAATGATAATGGCTTAACAATCAACTTGACCAAAACCCATTTTATGGCAGTGGGTCTCAATAGCTGTAAAAAGTCAGGTATTCCATGCTTGCTTGGTGTGATAAAGAAAGTAAACTACTACAAGTACTTGGACTACGAGGTGTGTGGTGATAGAGGAAAAATGAACCTGTTGGTACAACAGAATAAAAGATCTAAAGTTATGCCTACACTTACTGCGGTTATGTCCTTTAAAAAAAAATGGTTGCCTTTAGTCTGTTGGGAATAACCAACATATATAAGCAGAAGTTAGTGGCCATGTTTTTGTATGCCTTGGAGACATCTTTTTTGGACTGGTCTGATTGGGCAGATATGACTGAAGGCATTATATGGTGTAGATTGCTTGGTCTCACCAACTATACCCCTGTTCAGGCGGTTCGGCATGAAATGGGGCTTCTCTCTCTGTCCACCCAATCCTAGAGCTAAGTTGTATTTGAAAATTAAATTTGCTTGCCCGGGTACTTTGCTGCATAGCCTCAGGGAAGGCTTGGAGGGTGGAAAGATGGATGCCCTGAATAAATTTAAAGAGAAAAATCTGCAACTTTTTGCTAAAATTGGTTGGACTCCTAGTTGGGATCATGGTGAAGGGGCAGTGTTAAAATCATTGAAAGATGTCATAGGAAGTGGTACTGGGTTGCCAGTCATGATAAGGTCTCCACAATGAGCTCTCTGTGTACATTTGCTAAGATGCCTTCTACATTTAAAGAGCCTCAAAGACATCTTAAACTCATGCCTTCACAGACTAATCATAGAATATTCCTAGATATTAGACTTAACCGTCTTAATGTTCTGGGGGTTCGGGAATCATGGATTGATCTACCTGCCGAGAAAAGGATCTGTAGATTATGTGCGGACAATACCACGGTGGAAACAGCAAGACATGTACTTATCTGTTGTCAGAAGATGAGATCTACCTATGACAAATACTTTGCCAAACTTGACCTTGACCAAATGTATATTGAAAGTGAAAACGTTTGGCTGAGGTGCCTTTCTGGAAGGAGTAATTGTCTGGTCATTTCCATTGCCCAGAATTGGAAGGTGGCAAATGATCGTCTTTGTAAATTTGAAGATGAGGTCAAATTGCTAATGGACCTTGACAATGGAGCTGAATTTGGTCCTGCTCAGGAATTGTGTGTGTAGTAATGATATCTTGGACATATGGATTTCATGGATCTGTAATGTCATTCTGTTCTCTTTTCCATGCTGTTCTGTTCTACCCACTATGTTAAGTTTGTGCTTATTCCTTTTCCTTTATTACTGAATTTAATGTACTAAGATGTGTTGGCTTTGTAATTATGTATTGATGTGTCTGTTTTAAATTTGTGAAAAGTTCTTTGAACTATAACACAATAAAAAGAAGATAGAGTACTTCGAGCTGAATGATAATGGGGAATTTAGCCCGCACGTTCTGTGGCATCCGTTCAAATCCACCATTGGGGTAACCCTGATAAAAGTTGGGGCACAGAGAAAAAGGGAGAGGGAAGCCCAAGAAAAAGCTCTTTGGGACAAAATTGCAGAACTTCAGCTGGGACTGGTTTCGGGCAGGTCCATCACCTAAGAACAAGCGGTGGCCCTTGATCAATGTAAGACCCAATTAAAAGATCTCCTACTGTCTAAAATAGAAAGGAGCCTCCAATTCCTCAAACAAAAATATTACGAGAAGGGGGACAGAGCAGACAAAATTCTCGCATGGAAATTGAGGGAAGCCCAGAAAAGTAAAATGGTAAAAGCAATTAAATCTGACGAGGGTCCATTAATCTACGACAGCCCGGGCATAAGGGGGGCTTTCAAGGGGTATTATTAGAAGCTATACAAGTCTGAATACGATGGGAACAATACCCTAATTGAAGACTTTTTTGGAAAATCCCGATACCAGCCCTAGCAAGGTACAGGGCAGAGACACTAGAAGCCCCCATAACGGAGGAGGACATTGTTCAGGTGATAAAGGCAATGAAGGGAGGCATGACCCCGGGTGAGGACGGGTTCTCTGTGAAATTTTATAAATTGTTCCGATCGACCCTCGCCCCCCACCTGGCCCGGGTTTTTAATGCAACCCTTACAGGGGAGATCCTGCCCGAGACAATGATGGCGGCCCTAATAGAGGTACTACCAAAGGAGGGCAAAGACCCGACGGACTGCGCCTCATACCGGCTGATATTATTACTCAATACAGCCGTTCAAATTCTGGCTAAGGTGATTGGCAGAAGGATTGAGGGGATTATGCCCACTTTGGTGCACGGGGACCAAGTGGGATTCATTAGTGGATGCCAGGGTTCGGACAACAGCTGAAAGACCATAGATCTTATCCACCATGTCCGGGAAACAGACCTAAATGCAAACCTGCTATCCCTCGATTCAGAGAAAGCCTTCAACAGAGTGGAATGGCAGTATATGATAACCCTCCTCCAAAAGATGGGTTTCAGGGAGCACATGAGGAAATGGGTAGCTGCCCTGTATAGAGCCCCCACGGCGAAAGTACAAATAAACAGGGAACTCACAGCTCCCTTCCACCTTACACAGGGTACTAGACAGTGGTGCCCTTTGTCCCCTCTGATATATGCACTCACAATGGAACCCCTAGCGATAGCGGTGAGATCTCTCTCGGACATACAGGGGATCCGTAGGGGCCTGTTAGAATTCAAACTCTCCCTGTTTGCAGATGACATCCTGGGTTACTTAATGAACCTGAGTTTGTCACTTCCCCCCTTCTCGATGTGATTGACACGTTTGGGGCCTTCTCAGGGCTCAAAATCAACAAGTCCAAATCGATGTTACTACCCCTCCGTCCCCATGACCCGTTATTGGTCTCCCTGTCAACTTTCCACGGGGTCCGGGTAGAAAAAAACAGAGATTCGGTACCTGGGCGTGCTGGTCCCGAGAGATCTCTCGACCCTGGCCGTGGCGAATTACTCCCCCCTTTTAGCTAGCATTAAGACAGATTTGATTCGATGGGGCAATATGATCCTCTCCTGGTATGGCCGTATGATGGCAGTGAAAATGATCATCCTTCCGAGACTATTATACCTTTTAACAGCCCTCCCTACAAAAGTCCCTGAGCATACTTTCAGAGACCTTCAATCAGCAGTACAAAGATTCATATGGCAAGGCAAGCCCCCGAGGACCAAGAGAACCACTCTCACCTTCCCCAGGGAGGAAGGGGGCTTTGGCCTCCCGGACTTCCAACACTATCATAAAGCAGCTCAACTACGGGTCCTCCTGGAACATATGCAAGATGATAAGGGTACATTCTGGACCTACCTTGAAGATATGGACACCCACCCGCTTAAACTAAGGGATCTCCTTTGGGCCCAGCAAAAGGACATATCACGTAAGTTATGAGACCACCTCACGCTGGGGTACTATGGTCCCTGTGGAGGAAAGGAGCACAAACAGAGTACTTAACTACATGGCCCTCTCCTATGGTTTTGTTATGGGGTCCTGTGCTCAGGTTTGGAGCCAGGGGATTTAGAAATGCACAGATTTGGTCAAAGAAATGGCTGAAAATGGCGGGCCTGCTGTTCAGGGATGGAGAATTCTTAACCTACGAGGTGGTGGGTGAGGCCCTGGGCCCAGCCACGATTACGGTTTTCAAGTATCTGAGGTTGAAGGGTCTCCTGTGTGACTAGAAATGGGGAGAGACTTTCAGGAGCCCCCTGACCCCCTTTGAGAAAGCCCTCAACTCAGCGAGCACAAGGAGGAGGATGGTCTCCAACCTATATAGGGTAATCAACACCAATAACCTAAGAGAGAAGAGGGTTCCGACAATATTGAATGATTTAGCGGGAAGGGAACTCACGGAAGAGGACTGGGGCAAGGTCTTCAAAATAGCTTTCCATGGTAACCTGTTTACAGCTGATATAGAGCACAATTTTAAAGTGCTCCAGGGTTAGCACAGAGACCCCCTCAAAATATCTACAGTGTTCACAGGAGCCTCCCCACTGTGCCCGAGGGAATGCAGCCTCGTATCCTCGAGGGCCCATATGTGGTGGCAAAGCCCACAAATTCAGGCATATTGGGGAAAGCAGCAGAAGAGAAACTTCCCCCATGACCCGCTGACCATGTTGTTGGGCTTACCCTCGAGAGATTCAGATATACACAGATACCCCAGAATGTGGGAGACTATGTTACAGTCGGGGAGAATAGCTCTAGCCCAGAGACCAGGGGTCCCTAATAAAGATGAATGGCTGGCGAATGTAAAAAACATGTTTGTAATGGACAAATTAACAGCCATGGTGAACGATGAAATGGGCACCTTCTGAGCAGCTTGGGATGGGGCAAGACAGAAATGGGGATGGGAAGTCCACTGAGCGAAATTAACACTGGCAAAAGCTATGAAACAGGCGGGGCTCGAAGCGAATACAGAACTCACAAAGGAGGGGATAACTCTCCAACCAACTCAGGGGAGGGGTATGCGAAGGAGCAGCCATCAGAGGGAGGAGAGCCAATAGCATTCGGGTTAACATATTGAAACAATCAGTCATACGAGGGAGCATCACCACACTGTACACCCAGACCTCGGAATGACATCCTCCAGAAGGAGAAAAGGATGAACTGTGACTTGCTAGTCAATTTGAGTCGACTACACTTATGCAAGGAACCACTGGGGGAGGGGAGAGGGAGGAAGGGGAAATGTGTAATGCACAAAGGACTGACATAAGGTTTCAGAAAAAGTGTACTGATGGTCCTTGTTGTTTGTTTAAAATGTTAATAAAAATTAAAAGTTTAAAAATATATATATATTTCTGAGGCTTGTGGAATCTGCTTAGATCACATGCTTTGCATAGGCCGACATACAGTGGAAGCTGCAGAGTATTAGTTTGTTTTTCGAAACTCGAAAATGGGCGTCGACACAGGGCGTGCCAGTAATACTATCCCTAGTGTGAAATCCGCTGTACCCATGATCCCTCACGTGTCTAGGACCCTCAGATTGTTTTTTTCTGCCATACTTGTCGGAAGCATCCCACGGAGTTCCCTGGCTTTTAGCCATAATTTTGCAAATAGCATATTCTTTCCCCGTTTCTTCCATCCCCATGTCGAGTCACCAAATTTGGAAGCTCGACGCCGGCCCAGAGAAGAAAACAACCGTCGAGAGCTGCGCGACAGACTTTGGGCCTCAGAAGGCCTCTGGCCTCGGCCCTGCAAGTAGGGAGAGTGGGGGGGGGGGGTGCATACTCTACACTCACATATATGTATTTCTGAGGCTTGTGGAATCTGCTTAGATCACATGCTGTGCATAGGCCGACATCTAGTGGAAGCTGCGGAGTATTACAGTTTGTTTTTCGAAACTCGAAAATGGGCGTCGACACAGGGCGTGCCAGTAATACTATCCCTAGTGTGACGTCCACTGTACCCAAGATCCCTCACGCGTCTAGGATCCTCAGATTGTTTTTTTCCGCCATACTGGTCGGAAGCATTTTGCGGAGTCCCCTGGCCTTAGCCATACTTTTGCTAAAAATTTAAAATAATAATCTATTGACATCCTTCCCCACCCCAACGTCGAACTTCGACACTCGACACCGGCTGGAAAAGAAATCAACCGTCGGCTGCTGCACGACGGATTTGGGCCTCGGAAGGCCTCTGGCCTCGGCCCGGGCCTTGGAAGGCCTCTGGCCTCGGCCCTAACTGCAGAGCGTGTAGTAGGTTTAAACCTAAGACACTTAAGGACCGTTCGACGAAGCGTTGGGCCCACCACGCCAGGCAGGAGGCCATGGCAGCGGAGGGCGCCTTCAGCGACGGCAGCGACGCCGTACTTTCGGACGGTGAGGGCATTACGGCATCGAAAGACAGCCGAGCGCAGGTCCCCGACCTCGGAAGGTCGTCCGGCAGGGCGGCTATGGGGAAGACCCCCGGCGACACAAGCTTTTCACACACTACACACACTAAACACACGAAGTCCAACCGAGACTCGACGACGTCGAGTTCTCGGAAAGAGGCACAAACATAACGGTCCGATTCAGTGTCCTCTGGGCGCTCACGATCAAGATCGCCGCATGACTCCAGGCAATCATCCACTCTTGCCAAGAGTGCCTCGCTCCCTAGGCTAACAGAAGTTCGATCGTCGGGAGACGAAGACGACTTCCACCCCCAGGCCACGCTCCAGGAGTCGGAGCCCGCAGTCAAAATCAGAGAGGCCCCACGCTCGAAGGACAGGGACCTCACCCCCGATCCTCGACGCCAGGCGTCGAAAACCTCTGGAGCCACTAAAGGACAGGGAAAACATTTTTCCACTCACCGGGAGGGGGGGAAAACAGCCGAAGAAGCAGCCTTTGCACACTTCCACACCTGTGAAACACACCACTCCCCCTAAACAGACGGACAAAACCAGGTCTGCTGATATGTCTAAAACCAGCAAATCTACTCAAGACAAATCCCATAGACTTGCTGAGAGAGTCATTCCCAGTTCCAGAAAATGGTCGAGTGAAGGCATAGATAGGGTCATGTCAAGGATGTCTTCTTTGGCTGATTTTTATGATAAAAATCCAGAACATTTCCTCTCGTATGATCCACAAGGGGCAACACCCTCAGGCTCTAATGATCCTATCCCCCTGAGTAATAAGCCCCGGTTTGAAACACTGATGAGGTCAGACCCCTTCGAGGTACAACCATACTCAAGACCATACTCACTATATCAAGGAGAGGCTTCCTTTGGTGAGGACCAAGAATTTGGCATGGTAGAAGAGCAAACCGGGACGGGCTACTATGGGGATGATGAGGACCAGGAAGAAGAAGAACCGGAAACATACAGAGTAGATTCCCCGGTAGAGAACGATGCCCCGGTTACCGACTCCCCGGTCGATAACCAACCCCTCCTAAACGAGGTTCTCGCACGCGCAGCAGAACATTTCCATATTGACACCCACGGTGTCCAGGAGGAGAGGGACTTCGCAGAAGAGTTAGTGGGAGAAAGGAGGCCTGTGGCCCAGACCATCCCTATCCTTAAGTCCATTCAGCGAAGAATAGACCCATCCCTGGTGAACCCGAACCTCACCAGAGCAGTCAATCCAAGGTTTGAAAAAAATTTCAGGGCGGCCCAGTATGAGTCTCTCTATATAAGAGGACATCTGAAGCCAGACTCCCTAGTTGTCACCAACACTTGTAAGAGGGCTGGAACACCCTTGTCATCGTCCGAAGCCCATCCCGACAAGGAGAGCAAAAAACTATACGGTTTCGGCAGGAAAGTAGCCTTAACATCCGCCTATCAAGCAAGGATTGCAAACTCCACCACCCTGTTGGCCAGCTACAACTGCCATCAGTGGGAAGAAGTCGCGGCACTCATAGCCTCTGCTCCTGAACCTTTAAAGGGCCAGTTAGCTCGGATTTCCGCAGAGGGTAGAGCCGTGTCTGGTTGCATTTTGAAAGCAACCTTCGACGCCGCGGACAACGCAGGCAGATTGATAGCAGAAGGCACTGTTATCAAAAGACATGCGTGGTTACGGCAGTCTGGTTTTAAGGCAGAAACCCAGGCATCATTGTTGGACAAACCGGTGGAAACCGATCTGTTGTTTGGTAAGGCGGTCGAAGACGCACTGAAGAATGCCAAGGACGAATACGAAACACTCAAGTCCCTTGGCCAGTTAACCAATAAACCCCCTAACCAGAGAGGGAATAGTAATTTTCGTCGCCCACGCGGCCAAAATTCCCAGAGAGGATCAAACTATTCCCAGGGGCAGGTTACACAGTGGAACAACAACCAACAGTCTACCCAGGGTTACGGCAGAGGTAATAGGAGAGGTCGTGGTAAAGGCAGAAGCAGCCCCAGCAAGGGAGGCAGCACGCCTCCACCAAAGCAGTGACGCTCAGTTCAGGGTCCCTTCTCACGCAACCCCAGTAGGGGGACGCATTTCCAACTTCACCCAGGCATGGGAAGGGATCACATCAGACAGATGGGTGCTGTCAACAGTATCCACAGGATATTGTGTAGAGCTACTGCAGCGTCCCCGGAACCATCCTCCACGACAAAGAGTACACTCTTTAGAACATCAGAAGATTCTCCTTGAGGAGATCGCCATTCTGCTAGAAAAGGACGCGATAGAACTCGTCCCGGGACACCAGGTAAACAATGGTATTTATTCAACTTACTTCCTTGTGCCAAAGAAAGATTTGACAATGCGCCCAGTATTGGACTTACGGCCTGCCAACAAGTATGTCAAGCCCCTAAAGTTTCGTATGACCACGCTACAAGAGGTAATCCCCCTCCTAAAAAAGGGGGATTACATGGCAACTTCGGATATGAAAGATGCTTATTTTCATATTTCCATGTTCCCAGCACACAGAAAGTATTTGCGCTTCAAGGTGGACAGTCGACACTACCAATTCAAGGTACTGCCCTTCGGGATAGCTCCGGCACCAAGGGTATTCACCAAGGTACTGGCGGTGGCGGCCGCACACCTACGCAGGGAGGCAATCCCAGTGTACCCTTATCTGGACGACTGGCTCATAACGGGGGAAACCCCAGGAATTTGCAGGATAAACATTCAAAGGACTATCGACCTCCTCCACGGGCTAGGCTTCTCAATCAACGAGAACAAGTCAAGCCTGGTGCCAAGCACCTCCAAACAATTCCTAGGAGCAATCCTAGATACTCAAGAGGGGTTGACCTTTCCTTCAGAAGAAAGAATTCGGAATATACTACTGCAAATTCCGCATTATCAGTCCGGTCAATAAATAACGCAAAGCAATGCGTTTACTAGGCATGATGGCGTCATGTATTTACCTGGTCCCCCACGCGCGCCTGCGCATGCGTCCCATGCAGGAATGGTTGGCGAAACAGTGGTCTCAGGCAAGTGGTCAGTGGGACGATCTAGTGGTCGTTTCGCCAACACTGGTACAAAGCCTTCACTGTTGGACAAGAGAGAATCTCGCACAGGGGAAACCCTTTTACGATCCCGAAGTACAGGCAGTAGTCACTACAGATGCATGTCTGACGGGGTGGGGAGCTCACCATCTCCACCACACAGCTCAGGGTCTCCGGTCTCACTCAGTGGCCAAGAACCACATCAACCTGCTAGAGCTTCTGGCAGTATTCAGAGCGCTTCAGGCGTTCGAGCCCCACCTACTAAACCTGTCAGTGCAAATCCGGACGGACAGCACAACAGCCATGTTCTATTTGAACAAGCTAGGAGGGACTCGCTCGCCAAATCTGTCCAAGCTTGACCAGAAAATCTGGATATGGGCACTCAGACGGAACATCTTCCTGTCATCACAACATGTCCCAGGGGAGCTCAATTCCCTAGTGGATGCTCTGAGCAGAGACTCCCTTCCAGAGGAACACAAATGGGTTCTACACAGAGAGGTTGTAGAAGATATCTTCTCTCAGTTGGGTTTCCCCACTATAGACTTATTCGCCACAAGCGAAAACAGACAATGCCCAGGATTTGCATCCAGGTTCCCCCAACCAGACTCCCAGGGGAACGCCCTGTGGATGAACTGGTCAGGGATCTTTGCGTATGCTTTTCCACCAACTCCTCATCAGGAAAGGGGTGAACAAGATGAACAGAGAGTCGATGACGCTCATCCTGGTTGCTCCCATGTGGGCAAGACAACCGTGGTTCCCACACCTACGCAGGATGGCGGTGTGCGAGCCCATCAAACTTCCAGCCTGGTACAACCTACTGTCCCAGCACCAAGGTCAAACAGTGCACCAGCAACCCAACTCAATGAACCTGGCAGCATGGCTCCTGAGGTCATAGAGTGTATGGACATCCTAAAGGAATCTAGGAAACCAAACACAAGGCACTGTTACTTTGACAAGTGGAAGAGGTTTGTTATCTGGTGCCAGAGTAGACAAATCAACCCGGTTGATTGCACTCCTTCCACTATTGTTACATACATGCTCCACCTGCTAGATGCAGGATTGGTTTTTAACTCACTGAAAGTACACCTGGCAGCCCTGTCGGTTTACACCACTTCCCATAGCAAGGTTTCGTGGTGGAAAGTACCAGTAGTTAAAGCCTTCATGGAAGGAGTAAAGAGACTTCACCCTCCTATTTCAAACCCACCACCAGGGTGGGACCTTAATGTGGTGCTAGCCAAGCTCATGGGCCCCCCTTTCGAACCCATGCATAAAAGCAGTCTCAAACACCTGACTTATAAAACGGCCTTCTTAGTAGCTATTACTTCTATAGGAAGGGTCAGTGAAATTCAGGCTCTGTCAGTGCAGGATCCCTTCTTACTGTCCATAAAGACAAACTGGTTTTACGCACACACCCTAGGTTTTCACCTAAATTTATATCAAAATTCCATGTAAACCAGTCCATCGAGCTTCCGGCTTTCTTCCAGGACCCGCAAAGCTCGGCTGAGGTGAAACTACACACCCTAGATGTGCATAGGGCGGTCCTCTACTATGTAAATAAAACCAGACCGCTAAGAAAAACTGATCAACTGTTTGTCTCCGTAGCTACAGGCAGAGAGGGGGATCGCGTCTCTAAAGGTGCCATCTCGAAGTGGATTATTAACTGTATCCAGCTGTGTTACTCACTCTCTGAAAGAACTCTGCCTTTCACGCCAAGAGACACTCTACTAGAGGCATTGGGGCCACTCTGGCTTTCATTGCAAATGTACCCCTTGACACCATTTGCAAAGCAGCTACTTGGAGCTCTATTCACACTTTTACTCAGCATTACTGCATTGACACCCATTCAAGGCAGATACACAAGTGGGACAAGCGGTTCTAAGACACTTATTTGCTCATGACCCTTCTCACATCCCACCTCCTTCTTCAGGTAATGCTCGCTAATCTATGCACAGCATGTGATCTAAGCAGATTCCACAAGCCTCAGAAGGGATACATTACTCACCGTAATCGTATTTCTGATGCTTGTATCTGCTTAGATTCACATGCGACCCACCCTTCCTCCCCTCTGAGAGAAGGCGCATGATTGCTTGTAGTCTTACCTTTCTGTCTATCTGCTTGGATTATCTGTACTCACACTACTCCTCATGCTACCTCATGTCAGAAAAAATACAATCTGAGGATCCTAGACGCGTGAGGGATCTTGGGTACAGTGGACGTCACACTAGGGATAGTATTACTGACACGCCCTTTGTCGACGTCCATTTTCGAGTTTCGAAAAACAAACTGTAATACTCCGCAGCTTCCACTAGATGTCGGCCTATGCACAGCAGGTGAATCTAAGCAGATACAAGCATCAGAAATACGATTACGGTGAGTGATGTATCCCATATTCCTCCAATCTTAGTTTGAGCCCGTCCCTGAAGATTTGGTCCGTTAGTGCTTCTGTGGGCATACCCCACATTGGTATGGGGGGCCTGGGGCCTTGCATCCTCCATTCTATCAGGAGCGGAGGGTGGTCTGAGATTGACCTTCCCAAATATTGTGCTGACTCTATGTCCGTCAGGTTGGTCCTACCCACAAATAAGTAGTTTATCCTAGTGTGCAGGAAGTGGGGGGAAGAGAAATAGGAGTAGCACTTGTCAGTAGGATGTAGTTCTCTCCACACATCTGCTAGGTCTAAGTCCCGTAGTAATGCATTCAGCGCCACAGACGCTGACCCAGAACTGCTTACGGGCGGGAGAGATCTATCCAAGCCTTGGTTCCTAACACAGTTAAAGTCTCCCCCCCGCCCCCACCACCTGGCACCCAGAGAAAGAAACAGTCCCGATACCAGGGTTATCTTAGCGCACAGCATGTTAAGGTGCGCTGGTAATTCCATGATTGGGGAAATAGGAGTTGACTATGCATACTTTTACTTGTTCTATCCGGCCTCTTAGTATCAGATACCTCCCATCTGCCCCAACCTCCATCCCCAGCAGCCAGAAGGGCAAAGCAGGGTTTATCCATGTAAACCCACCCCGAGCATATTTGGAGTATGCCACACCGGACCCCTGGGCCCCCCAGCACTCCTTCACCTTTGCCATTTCACCCTCCGAGAGGTGGGTCTCTTGTAGCATAGCAAAAGTGATCTTTTGTCTGCTAAGAAAGGATTTCACACAGTTTTTGCGCAATTATGTACCCATCTCCCGTACAATCTCTTGTTCTCTCCCCCCCTCCTAGGCACCATCTCTACTTTTGCCCCCCTTTCCTGATCGCTCCTCTCCGACCACCCCCTTCCGCCTGCACTTCAAGAGGACCCCTTATCTGTTACCATATCTAGTGAAGAATACAAAACTATCCTAACAACCAAAACCAAACATTTACACCCAGCTGCTGCTTCGTGCGCACAGCGGTCAGGTGCCCCCGCACCGCCGTGACCCATCTGGGCTGTTGTGTGCAGGTTGAACTGTATCGGCAACTGTCCGACACTAGCCTTTGCGTGGGTTGGACCTATAAGCCCAAGGTAGGTGGCCACTCGACACCCCCGTCTAATTTGCATTCAATTAGCATGATTACTCTTAGTGTAGTTTCTGTTTCAGCATATCCTGTTGACCAGTTTAGTAAATGTCACAGTTCCCCCACCTCCTCCACCCTTTCAGGCTAAATTACTGCTAGGGCCTTGCATCCTCCATTCTATCAGGAGCGGAGAGTGGTCTGAGATTGACCTTCCCAGATATTGTCGTAGCCCCCCAAGTGCAAGGGGGGGAGCGTCTGCCAGCTCTGCACTCCGTACCAAGCTTCACCTCGTTGTCTAGCCCGGGGCGTCGAGGAGTCTTCTCCATGTTGTGCCTGCTCTGCAATTCCCCTCAGGCTCACAACCGCTACTGCTCACACACTTCGCAGCCTGTTGTGTTTCCAGAGCCTGCCGCAGTGCATCTCCTGTATTATCTTCATGCAAAGTATCGTGCCTTGCTTTCTCACCTCCACGTTGTTTTCCGGTGGTGGCCCATTCCGGCTCCTTCTATCTTCACAGTCGGTCCTCTTGCTTTCTCAGGACCAATGATTCAGGACTGTTGGCCTGGCTCGAACAGCACCCGTCGTCGGGCCTAGGTCTTGAACGTTACTGTGCCTCCTCACTATCCCCCATCTCGGCCCTGGGTGCAATAACTCGCTGTGTAGCCCTATGTTCCTCCAATCTTGATTCAGGCACCTTGCGAGTCACACTTGCCTAGCCGGAGCGGCACCACCTCTTCACTGCACGCAGCTGTAAGTTGTGTCGGTCGACGTCAGACGCTCCTGCCAATGGCTATCTATACCTCAGAGAATTGAATATAAAACCCTCTCACTCACTCACAAATGCCTATCTAACCAAGCACCCAGATACTGGTTACTGACCAAAGAAGCCTAGAACGCCCATCTCTACTCTATTATCGCACCTACTGCCTGCAACCCTTGTAAATTCTGCCTTGTTTGCAATACCTTGTACATTACCTTTAACTGTTTGATAATGCTCTAAACTTTCTGTATTGTCCACCTACGGACCTTGCTGTATTGTATTGTTATGGTGTAATCAAATCAAGCGCCTGGATGCCCCAGGGCCAGGCGGCGCTATACAAATAATAAACTAAACTAAACAAAACTAAATCGCACCACACCTTGGCAGAGCTGTGCGCTGGTCGTCCCCTCAGTCAGCAGATGCTCCCCTCTCTGCGACGCTGCTACCTTGAGACAGCTGGGGTGCTGCCCGGGTCTGGGACAACCACGTGCAAGGGCCCACCACACCATCAGTCTTCAGCCCCACCTTCCTCAGAGCCAGACTGCGGCTCTGTCCGCCATCTTATCGGTGCAGTGTCTCTCGTTTGCGCCCTCCATTCTCTGCTTAAACAGCTCTGATTGTCTCCTGCTTTTCGGCGTAAAGCTGGGGAACTGCTTCTTACATTCACTAATGTAAATTAATGGTCTCAATTCTGAGCAAAACGTTGCGTAGCAGGATCTCAGGTAGGATCTCGACGGAAGCTCTGCACTCCATGTGCTCAGGCCACGCCCCCTATATTCAATATATTAACCTCTTAAGTGCCAAGGATGAGGTATCTCGTCCTTGGCATTCCCTCCAGGTTGCCAAGGACAAGATAGCTCGTCCTTTTTGGCACAGTAATCCAACCCCCGGGCTATGTGAGGGGGAGGTCCCTCCTCACTGCCCGGGGGCTGGATTACCTTCAGTTTCACGTCGGCGTACATAATGCATGCCGACATGAAAGTGGGTTTATGGTCAAAGTTTAGAATCAAAAGATTCGAAAAACAAAAGGTTTCGAAACAAAAGTTTAGAAAACAAAAGGCTTGCCATACTATTTTTAACATGCAAAAATGCATTTCTTTCGAAACCAATCTGTCGACAATAGTCATGGATTGGTTTCAATTGAAATGCACTTTTACATGTTAAAAGTAGTATTTCAATGCTGTTTTGTTTGTAACGTTGAAACGTTACATGGAGCTGTACAGCGCTGAAATTACAGGGCTGGACAGCTCCATGTAACATTTCAAAGTTATTTGTGTATATTGGCATTAAAATGCCTTTTTTAACTTTGAAACGTTACATGGAGCTGTCCAGCCCTGTAATTTCAGCGCTGGACAGCTCCATCTAACGTTTTAAGGTTTTAGTGTATATTGGGGGGGGGTCCCCCTCAACCACACGCCACCCTCCCACCCCTAACCCCAACCCTAACCCAAGTTTTGAAAGGCAAACCTTCGATTTTTTTTCAAATAAATCGTCATTCGAAACTTTTGTATTTCGAAAAAAAAGATTTGAAAGTTTGCCTTTCGAAACTTTTGTAATCGAAAAAATGACTGGACACTGTGAAAGTATTTTCACTGCGGCAGCCATTTTCGGCTGCCGCGGTGAAGAGAGAAGGTGAGTGCCCTTCTCCCTCTCCCTCGATCTTCAGCTGTATTTCAAGCCGGAGATCGAGAGAGGTGTCATTGGAAAGGGGAGGCTTTCAAAGCATTGCTGGGTGCGGATCGGGTGCAGAGTGCTCGATCAGCGCTTAGCTGTGCCTCTGGACCACCAGGGATCAGTTTTTGATGCGGGGGGGCTGCTTACTAGGTTACTAGGTAAGCGGCCCCCGCCTGCCTCCCCCCCACCCCGAGGCCCCAAAGCATGGGGCCACAGCTCTGGAGACCCCTGGGGGCAGATGGGTGATCATCTGCCCCCAGGGAAGGGGATGGAAAAAAAAAAGAAAGGGAACTGTGATTTGGGTGGGGTGTTGGGCCACTAGCCACCAGGTATGAGATGAGATGCCCCCCCTCCATTTGGGGTGGGGGGGGAGAGGTGCACACCCCTTTACATTACAAAATTCCCCACCGGTTTAGGGTGTCCCTCAGCCCCCCGTAAAGTGCAGCTGATGGTCTTTCTGTTTAGTAATAAAGACTGGTGAACTTAGTCTCTGGGAAGCGGTGCCGTTCCGAGTGAAGGCAAGGTTCCCGGAATTACGACAATGGGATTTGTTTTGAGAGTGGTAAACTGGTTGACATAGTTAGGCGAGTGCTGTATGCACTATGATTTAGCGGGGTATCCATGTATTTTGCTCGCGGACAATCTAATCACGGAGCTGGATTGGTCGTGTGGAGGAGGGCGAGGCTATGAACAAAGAAGATGAGCACTAAATGCTGTGGCAACATGGCTAATGCTAATGAAGGTGGAACATTGGGCAAGTGCACTTTATGGGTTAGCAGCCGCTAGGTTGATGGTACCAGGAAGAGGCTGATGGTTTTAAATTGCTAGGGTGTTGCCAATAGCACATATGGTGCAAGTTACAGGGCAGTAGCATAGGCGATGCTATTACAAGGCGGTGACATAGGCAGTGATCCTACAAGTCAGTGATGGCCAATAGATTACAAAGCCATTACATAGGCAGTAAGGCTGAAGGATGGAGGATAGTCAATAAATGCAAGGTAATAATATAGGTGATGGGGCTGCAAAGGCTATGACAAAGGCAGTGAGGCAAAAAGGCTAAAACGTAGGCAGTGGGGCTGCAAGGCAGAAGTATAACAGAGGCAATGAGGCTATACGTAGGTAAGAGGTTACAAGGCTATATCACAGGCAGTGAGGCATCCCGGCAGTAATATAGGCAGTAGGCTGCAATAGGTTACACACATTATCGCGGTCCTTGCAGACAGACTGGCACTCAAACTAGTATGGAAGCAGGGCTGGAATCGGTTCTACAGTTACTCATATAACCGTCCTAACATATCATAACATTCATAATATATTGTATTCAATTGCGCAGCTTCACCTTAAATAAAGCAAACGTGTCTGGAAAGGTCAGCAGACATATCACAGTTAATTCTTAGTGGCGCACGGAACAAAGGCAACGAGTGAAAAGGCAGCAACGATTTGCTTAGATCAGGCTAGATCATTCTAAGTTTGGGTGAGCCGTAGTGCACAGCAAAGTATCGCATAGCGGAGTGATCCATGAGATCAAAGTTCGAGGTGCTGCTAGGTAGTGTGTAGGAGGCGAAAGGCACACGGTTAGCTCGGGTTCAGTGTTGGAATCCAATTAAGCAGCATCCAATGCACAATTTTAGTGGGCTCATTCAATGTATTTAAAAGTGTATATTTAGGAAGGCAGCGGCACTCTAGCATACAAGAGAACGTTGTTGGAGAACTATAGTTTTGTTTGTGTGGTCAGCAGGAGCGTGTGCTCAACGACGCCACATTCTAATGCCACCAAGTTCCATATGCAACAAAACCATTTGACTACCTCCGGGGAGTCCTTTATTTATTTTATTTATTTATTTATTTGCATTTATAAAGCGCACAGAACTGCCCTGGGGCATCGTGGCGCTGTTACAGCAGACTTAGTCATGAACACAAGCATAGGAATGTGTTTACAGATGTAAACCGAGTTACCGAGTACATTTCACATTGGTAATAAACATTGAGCTTAGAGGTTATGCTATGCTGTGGTTAAAATGCAAGCATGAGAGTGCATGTGGAAGACTTTAGCGGAATAGGAGGGTTTTGAGGTTTTTACGGAAGGTATGGTATGATTTTTCGTTCCTTAGTGAGGTAGGTAAGGAGTTCCAGTTTTTAGGTGCGAGGTGTTGGAAGCTGGTTCCTCCCGCCCTGGATCTTTGAAACGTGGGGACGTCAATCATGTTGGTGCGGTGAGCTCTGGTGGGTCTGATGGAGGCTTTCGGTGTGATTCTTTCTGCGAGATAGGGTGGGGCATCCAGGGATAGGCATCTATGTGTGATGGTCATGGCTTTGAAAAGTATGCGTTCCTTTACGGGTAGCCAGTGGGCATCTTTCCTTGCTTGCGAGATGTGTTCTCTTTTTGGAATGGACAGTGCTGCCCGGAGCGCATTGTTTTGCGTGATTTGGAGTTTTTTTAGGTTGTGGGCGGAGGTGCCTAGGAACAGGGCATTACAGTAGTCTAGTTTTGTACCTATAGTGGCTCTGGCGATGGACAGGCAGTTTTTGGCGGAGAGAAAAGGCTTGACAGCATTTATCATCTTGGTGGTAAGTGCCGAGGAAGAGGCTATGGCGTTGACCTGGCGAGACATAGATAGTGAGGCATCTAGGTGAACGCCTAAGGTTTTAACAGTCTTGGAGACTGAGATGGTGGAGTTGTCGATGTTGAAGGATTTGTATTGGGGGGGGAGTTTGTTGAGAATTTCATTGGTCCCTACTATGAGGATTTCGGTTTTGTCACCGTTTAGGCAGAGGCCGTTGGCCGCCATCCAGGTTTGGATGGCTGTGTAGATTTTGGTTAATGCTGTCGCATCTTCTTCGTAGGTCCCAGTTAGAGGGAGTAGTACCTGCGTATCGTCTGCGTAGTTGGTATACGCTATGTTACGACAGTCGAGGTCATTGAAGAGAGGAAGGGTGAATATATTGTAGAGAGTGGGGGCGGTGCAGGAGCCTTGTGGGACGCCGCAGTGGATGGTGGTAGGGGTTGCCGAGGCAGTGTCTGAGAAGACTTTCATGAGTCTGCCATTTAGGAATGAGGCCACCCATGCAATGGCTTCCGGGGAGAAGTGTGCTTCATTTTTTAGGTGCATGCCTAGGATATCGTGGTTGACAAGGTCAAAGGCGGCAGATAGATCCAGTAGGAGAAGGAGTGCCGGTTTGCCTTTATCCATAGTGTCAGCAAGCTGTATTTTCAGATCAAGTAGGGCTGACTCAGTTCCGTGACCTGGTCGGAAGCCTGACTGTCTTTTTCCTAGGATATGGTTGGTTTCGAGATAATCCTGGATTTGTGTGTAGGCCATTTTATCCAGTATCTTGAGCAGGAAAGGCACAGTGGTGATGGGCCTGTAGTTGGTAGCTACTTCAGGGTCGAGGGTGGTTTTTTTTAGAAGCGGGCGCACCCAGGCTTCTTTTAGACTGTCAGGGACAGTGTTGGTTTTGAAAGAGGCATTAATGAATGATTTAAGGAAAGGGGCGAGTGTTTCAGTGCAGTCTTTGATCAGGCTGGCGGGGCAGGGGTCTCCTTTACAATTGGATGGTTTGATCTTGTTCATTATCTCAATAACTTCGTGTTCTGTGACTTCCCTGAATTTGAACGGGGTAGTGGGGGCTTTGGTGGATGTGGTTCCCGAACTAGGGGTGGGCATGTGGCTCGTGGTGGTGGGAGATTTGAGGTGCAGTGATAGGTTTTTGTGGTGCTCCTTAATTTTTGTTTGTAGGAGTTCAATTTTATTTAACAAGGCAGATTGTATGGAGTTGCACCAGATTTGGTCTTTAACAATGTCTTGTGATTTGGTGGCCGGTGTGGTGAGTTCGTTGAAAATGGCGAAGAGTTCTTTGGATTCGGAGCTTGCATTAGCAATTCTATCATTATAAGAGACTGATTTAGCTGTGATTATGGCTTTTTTGTATTGGGCAGTGATTTTTTTGTAGGAGGATAGGGTGGCTGGGGAAGGCGATTTCTGCCAGGAGTTTAGAGCTTTTCTTTTCTGTGAGCGGAGTTCTTTGAGTTCAGTGGAGAACCAGGTATTTGAGTGTTTGATAGTTTTGGCTTTTTTGGTCTGCAAGGGGGCAATGGCGTCAATGGCGGTGCTTATGGTGCTCTTGTAGATATCTGCTAATTCTGACGGGTCAGATGACTTGAGGTCTGTGGAGAGGATGTGAAGGTGGGGTGTAATTTTATCTTTGGTGAGATTTTTTACACATCTTGCCAGTGCTGGGGGGATGGGGTTAGGTTTGTTTGTGTTAGATACAGCGGGAATAAAGAAGTGAATGAGGTGGTGATCTGACCAAGGAGTCGGGGTGATGGAGCTAATGTCGACGTGACAGTTGTGGTCAGCTATCCAGTCCAGGATACGGCCTTTGTTGTGTGTGGGTGAGGTTATTTTTTGGTCGAAGCCTAGTTCTTTTAAGGCTAGTGCAAGAGATTTAGCAGGCTTGTCCTTTTTATCGTTATACCCCAGGTTAAGGTCACCTAGAAGGATGCTTTTGGAGGTGAGTTTTAGGTTTTCTGTTAGGCGGTGTACAAGGTTCTCATGGAACTCTGTTAGGGGGCCGGGCGGGCGGTAGACTAGGTTGAAGGTGATGGTGGAGTTAGGGGAGAGGGCAATTTTTATAGCTAGAGAGTCTATGTTGTCACCTAGATTGGAGGTGATTTGTCTGGCCTCGAGGTGATCTTTCAGGATGAATGCTACCCCACCACCTACTGAGGAGAGGCGGTCTTGCCGGATAATGGCGTACCCCTGTGGGATAGTAAGGTTGAGGGCTGGCCCTGCAGCGCTGTGCAGCCATGTCTCGGTGATGGCTAAGATGTCGAGGTCCAAGCTAATTAGGAGTTCGTGAATTTCAATGGCATGGGCAGGGATGGATCTGGCGTTTATGAGGGCACACTGTAGGTTGTGTGTGTGTTGGGCCGAGGTAGGGGTGGTGTTGAGTGGTGTCGCCGGGATGGGGTGCGGCATGGTGGGTTTAGGTAAGGGTGTTTTGACTGTAAGGGATGGCGTGTTAGGCGTGTTAAGAGTGGTGGGAGGTGCTTGGTGGGTGAGTCTAGGGTATCTAGAACGGAGACCTAGGAGTTGGTTCCTGGTGTGGATGGGTCTGGTGTAGGAAGTTATGCTGGGTGGAGGATGACGTGCTGTGGGGATGCTTTCAGTGAAGAATGATGGTAGGAAGTAGGTGGGAGGAATGTTGGAGAGGAATGCCAGTGGGGCAGCTGGTGAGCTGGTTGATTGTTGGGGCATGGCGAGGGTATCGTTCAACATGGCACAACTAGAAACAGAATGCAATGTGGGCAGCAAAATCAGGGCACAGTATGCGACCATAAGGCACAACACAATAGTGTGGTCTAGATACGACCATAAGGCACAACACAGTAGTGTGGTCTAGATATGACCATAAGGCACAACACAGTAGTGTGGTCACTATGCGACCATAAGGCACAACACAGTAGTGTGGTCTAGATATGACCATAAGGCACAACACAGTAGTGTGGTCACTATGCGACCATAAGGCACAACACAGTAGTGTGGTCTAGATACGACCATAAGGCACAACACAGTAGTGTGGTCTAGATAAGACCATAAGGCACAACACAGTAGTGTGGTCACTATGCGACCATAAGGCACAACACAGTAGTGTGGTCTGGATACGACCATAAGGCACAACACAATAGTGTGGTCTAGATATGACCATAAGGCACAACACAGTAGTGTGGTCTGGATACGACCATAAGGCACAACACAATAGTGTGGTCTAGATATGACCATAAGGCACAACACAGTAGTGTGGTCACTATGCGACCATAAGGCACAACACAGTAGTGTGGTCTAGATACGACCATAAGGCACAACACAATAGTGTGGTCTGGATACGACCATAAGGCACAACACAATAGTGTGGTTTAGATATGACCATAAGGCACAACACAGTAGTGTGGTCTGGATACGACCATAAGGCACAACACAATAGTGTGGTCTAGATATGACCATAAGGCACAACACAGTAGTGTGGTCACTATGCGACCATAAGGCACAACACAGTAGTGTGGTCTAGATACGACCATAAGGCACAACACAATAGTGTGGTCTGGATACGATCATAAGGCACAACACAATAGTGTGGTCTAGATATGACCATAAGGCACAACACAGTAGTGTGGTCACTATGCGACCATAAGGCACAACACAGTAGTGTGGTCACTATGCGACCATAAGGCACAACACAGTAGTGTGGTCTAGATATGACCATAGGGCACAACACAGAGACTACACAATATCACAGTGGTCTCTGGGCGACCGTGGTAACGGTGCTATTGTCAGATGGCAGCATATTGCAGAGCAAGGCAAGAGCATGGTTGGTTGGCTATGGATTGTGCATTAAGTATTTTGTTGCAGTTCAGAAGCACAACGGTGCATGTGGGACCTTGGGCGTAGAAATGTTGGGAGGTGCTAGGTCAGGGCTCTAGCTCGAGGGTCGGGAGTGGATAGTGGAGGAGGGGGGCAGTATGCTTACCCTGTAGGTGGACGGCAAGGGGTCCTGGCTCTAAGCTCGACTATGCACTCCACCTGGAGCAGCACGGGCAGAGTTTGTGGCCCCTGGCTCCAAACAGGCTCTCAACAGGCCTTAGAGTGGCCTTTGCGCTGGCCGCCGGCGTGATCCGCCTGCCGGCGGTTACAGCTGATTTTAGCGAGGCTCAGCCTCGGTTTCAGGCCGCGCTGCGCCCGGCATGCGTGGGTCAGGCGGCGTGTGGGGACAGGGTCAGGCAGGCCCTGTCCGTGCTCCTCGTCGTCTCGTGGTTTCGCTGCTGGGCTGGGGTGCTGGGGGGGCTCCTGCCCTCGCCCCACGGTGTGGAAGAGTGAGTGAGGGGGTAAGCAGGCCTCAACAGGCCTTAGAGTGGCCTTTGCGCTGGCCGCCGGCGTGATCCGCCTGACTTCCACTACTGTGCATGCCCTAATAACGCGGCCTGCTGCAATACCACAAAAGTTGTAAATTTTTGCCTTGAGTTACGCCTCATCATGGGGTCAACAACCAGCAATAGGTTTGATTTCATTGTACATGGCTCCGAGGTCCTGAACAGTTGTTGCATACAATTATCTATCTCCGCCCAATAGCCCACCAAAACCGGACAGTGCCACCAAACGTGTCCCCAATGGCCCCACATTGATCTGAGAGAGAGGATTTAATCTTATGAAGCCGAGCAGGTGTATAATGCCACTAAGTGAGCAATTTATACCAAAACTCTTGCAATTGTATCAAGCGAGTGCATCTAGGAATTTCCTTCCATAGTGTTTCCCATTCCTTATCTGCAATTAGCGACCCCAGTGTATATTGCATCTAGTTGTGTAATGCCATAATGGAATATCTGGCGGGCTATTTAAGATTTTATAGATATTTGATATTAGAGCCTTGTTTCCTGGGTTAGTGGTAACAAACTTTTCAAAAGGAGTGAGCTCTCGAATTGCTGCCTGTCGAGTAGGTGGAGTCAGTATCCAATGGCGAACTTGGTAGTATTGAAAGTGTTCACCATCATCCAAACCAAAGTCCACCTTACACTGTGCAGAGGTTTCAACCTCCCCACCCACAAACAAATCCTGGACCTTCCTGCAACTGCCTTGCTTCCAGTGAAGAAAGGCCAGAGGATTCCGCCCCTGAGGGAATGCAGGATTTAAGAAAACCAGAGTAAACGGTGAAGGGAAAGTCGTGAGCCCAGTCCTTCCGACCACCCCATCCAAAATTTCCTCCACTAAGTGTGTTATCTTACTCCTATGAATTTTGGGAGAACAGTCTTTTTTAGCGTGCCATAACACTTCCCCTAAAATTGAACCCCCCAATGCCCATTCCACCGGTAGCCAACATTTTCCTTCCTCGGCTCCCCACCAATCTTTAATTACCCGAAGGTGTGCAGCCTGATAGAATTTATACAAATCCGGAAGCCCCAACCCTCCTCTTCCGGTGGGTGCGATCAAGACCTCATATGCCACCCCTAAGGGGTTTATGATTCCAGATATATTCAGAGATTCTCCTACGCAATGTTTTAAAGAATGTCAGAGGAATCCGAATTGGAAGTGCCTGGAAGAAGTATAAAATGTTAGGAAGAATCGAAATTTTTATAACATTCATCCGTCCAAGCCAAGAAATTGAGAGCAGACCCCACTGCCCAAGTTGATCCGTAATTGCTTTCAGTAACGGGGGAACGTTAGCTTCGGATAGGCCTTCCAATGTCAGTGTCATCATAATTTCCCAACGCTTAATTTGACCCTGCGCTCACCCAAACTTAGTCTGAGTATGTAACGAGGACACAGTGGTAGGAGGCAGGGATAGATTCAATATTTGTGATTTAGCCAGATTAACCATCAGACCCGCGACCAAGCCATAATATTCCAATTCTCTCTCTATTCCAGGCAATGAGCTGTCAGGTTCTGAGATCACGAACAGCATATCATCAGCGTATGCCATGATTTTGTGTTCTACGCCCCTGAATTGTTTCCCATAAATATATACCGTTTGCTGAATCGTCGCTAAAAATGGCTCCAATCCAATGGCATACTGCAGTGGCGACATGGGGCATCCCTGCCTTGTTCCCCGCTGAAGAGAGATGGAGGGTGAAAGTTCTCCATTGATTAATAACCTTGCCACCTGAGAATTATAATTCACTTTAACCCTTGCCATAAACTGCGGGCCAAACCCCATCCTATCCATGACCTGAAAAAGGAACAACCATTCAACTTTTCAAAAGTGCATCCAAGGAAGTGATTTGATAACGTTAAGCTCCTCTTCAACTGTAATGTCCCTTTCCAGAATACCCTGATCTGTCTTCGAAATCTGGGCGAGATTGACTGATACAATACCTGGGCTTGTACATCTGGGTTCTCAGTTCTATACAGATGTGAGTAAAAAGTGTGAAATTTCGTTATAATTTGGGGAGTTTGTTACAGTGCCCCCCGTCAGTAAATCTATCCCCTGCACTTTTTGTGAGGCAATCCTCTGCCGCAGTTGTCTCGCCAATAATTTATCTGCCTTATTGGCCTTAACATAATAAGATTGGTGCGTATACAGTAAAGACTTTTCCACTCTTTTGTTCAGGAACAAGTTAAGTTTCGCTTTCGCTACTCTGTATGCTTTTAGTATTGCCGGGTTAGTATGCATTTCCATTTCCCTCCTTGCTTGTTGCATTTCTGTTTCCAAGGACATTTTCAGTGCCATTCTCTGCCGGCGTTCATTAGCCGCCTCAGCTATCAAAATACCATGGATTGAGGCCTTAAAAGCGTCCCACACCATATTAAAGGAAATATCAGGAGTTATATTCAAATTAAAAAATCCCTCTATCTTAGCCTACAATTTCTCCCTTACCACGCATATGGGAATCTCCACGCACATCCCCTTTGGGTCATCCCTTCTATATCAAGCTGTACAGTCAATGGAGCATGATCAGAAATTGCAATAGGGTGACATATCATGGAGGTAACTCTTTCCAAAATAGGTTTAGAAACCCAGACGTAATCAATACGCGAAAGCGTGCAATGTGCGTGCGAGTAAAATGTATATCCTTTCCCCTCCCCCATCAAGGCCGGCCACACATCTACCAGAGTCAAATTAGCAAAGGATCGTTTTAGAGCTTTAGAAGGCATTGAGTGTGTCGAGAAAATAGCCTTGCTTCGGTCTCGTGGGGGGTCCCAAGCTATGTTCAAATCACCTAGCATTAATATGTCCCCTTCACTGAACCTTTCAACCTGGGTAATGACTGATTTTAGAAAGACTCTATGCCCGTGTTAGGAGCGTATACTGAGACCACTGTAATTCTTTTGGGGTCAACCTGCAGTACCGCATTAATATATCATCCCTCTTTATGAATATTCGTCTTTAACACTGTACAGTAAGTGCCCGCCTTCAGTGCCAAAAGTACTCTGCCAATTTAGTCTTTGCATTTGCCTGCAACAGCAGCGGATAACAACAAAGCCGCAGTTTATGCTTATCTGATAAACATATATGTGTCTCTTGGAGCGCCACCAAGTCCGGTTGGTGGTGTCCCAAAAGAGCATCCAGTTTTCTGCGCTTTGCTGCCGTATTCATACCTCCGATGTTCAATGTTAAACATTTAAACTGTCCCATTAGCAATCCTGCGTAATACCATCCCTGAATCACTACATTTCAACCCAGTTGCATAAGATAACCCCAGGCACCAAACGGGTCTTCTCCTTGACCTGTTCCTATCCAGCTTGCTCCCCTCCTGTTACACCCTCCCTAACCCCAAATCATACAAACAAAACCCCAACCATAGTCTCCTGGTGTGAGCCATAGTTCCTAACAAAATCCGGGGCACCTGGCCCCAGCCATGAACTCACTAATCCCACAGCACAACGTGCGGGATAACCTAGTACGCCCATCTGTTACGCAACAGATTCCGACAGGGTTCTGTATCATCTCCTCCTTATATTGGATACCTTGTAAATATATCTCTAGACAGCCTTTGATTCCCCTAGTCAGCAGCGCTTATGCCTCAATCAGTCGCCTTAGGAGTCGGACCCCTCAAGCGGGCTTTCCAATCTTCCCTTTGCTGCTGTGTCTGCCTTTTCCCCCCGACGTGACACCACTGACCATTCCCATGTTTTAGACTTCTGAGATGACCGAACAGTGCCGGAGGCTGTTGTGCCTTCACCCTCTTCCTCTTCTTCCACTTGCAGCCAAAACAGTCTCGCTTCTAGGGACGTAATCCTACGTTGCGTACCATCAATTGAAAACAAAATCCCAAATGGAAAAGTCCATCTATATTTGATCCCTCTGTCCCGTAATATTCAGACAACCGGTTGCATCTCTCACCGTTTCTGGAGAGTGATTTGGGAGAGATCTTGATGGAGCTAGATTTCCGTCCCATTGTATGTAATAGTGTTTTGTTCCCGAGCCGTTTGCAATATCTGTTCTTTTTGTTGGTAGAAGGTACAGGCAGCCAAAACATCCCAAGGACGAGTCCCAGGATCGCTCCTTTTTGGACCAGTCCGATGCACACGATCTATAGAGATCGAGTGATTTTCCTCTCCAGGAAGCAAATCCACAAAGATCTGGGTCACCACCTCTCTTAACTGTGAATCCAACACCGTTTCCGGAAGATTTTTTACTCTAATGTTCGAACGACGGGACCTGTTCTCCAGATCTTCATATTGAAACTCAAGATTCCTTGTTGCCCTAGCCAGGTCTTCCAATGCAATGTCTGTCTGTTTATTTGTCCAGTGACAAAATCTGGATTGCCTGTTCATTGGCATCAACTCACTCCCCCAAATTGGCAGTGTCTTTGCTGAAATCGACAAGTGATTGTTTTATTTCCGAAGTGAACACTGTAAATTGTGCCTGAAAGGAAGCTGAAAACTTTGCTTGAAAAGCCTGAAAGCTAGTGGCAAAGTCCTCTTTAACAGCAGCCATTGCCGTTTCTTGAGAGACAGCATTTTGGGAGGGGTCGGGTTGCTTCTCAGCAGGTATAAACGTGGAATCCGTGCACGTTGCACTCCAAAGTTTTTGCAAGGGATTTTGCTTAGGTTGCGAGTTCCTAGGCGGGAGCGATTGGCTAGTCTTTTTCCTCCACCCTCGGCATAATACAAGACAGATCGGGAAGGTGAGTGCTGGAAAGTCTGTACAGCCAGCGTGATAATATATCCAGATATAGCCAGCGTTGACAGCAAGTGATTTTAAATCCCCTTCTGTGTCCCAGAAAACGTGACCACCTTTTTTACGCCAATGAGATGCACAACTGTGTACCAATAGGCTCCGCCTGCAGCCTGCGATATTAAATACTCCCAATGGGTTACCTTACAATCGCCGCCTTTCAACAAAAATCCTGCAGTGGGATATCTAGTCCCCTCCTCGTTGGGCAACACCACTCTTTCTAGGCCAACTCAGTAGGAGCTGCGCCACCGATTTTAGCCCTGATATGTGTTGCCATTTGCACTGGTCCCCCTCTGGGGCCACCAAACGGAGCTGCACAGAATGACTGGGCGTGCTTGTATTGAATTATAACACTTTGTATCCCTGCAGGCAGCCATGCTGTGTACATAGGTCACCCAAGGTAACCCTTGCACTCAGTGTTCACCATTCAAGCCGAGCCAAACGGTGTCCTTTACTTTAACTTGCTTTGGCCTTAACTTAAACTCTCCCACAGGAGGTTGCACCCTTCAAAAATGGGGCCTCAGTTTCACCCACTTTTGCTTCTCCCTCTATCATTCCCTGCCACTTCGTGTTGTGTTTTTAGTTCAGTCCGCTCCAAACATACTGCCTCTTCTTCTTACAGCTTAATTAGGGCAGAGTGAGTGTAAAAAAAACAAATCCTCCAATGGACCCTTTATATAATAGTTATTTCAGTATTCCACTCAGACCAACACTTCCTGTCCTTCTCCCCCTGCGGTTGCACCTTTGCAGCGCTGCAGACTTCCTTAGCTTCCTTGTCCACAAGTGTGTATCAGCACACAGCTGAAACTTTTCAACATCAATCCCCCTCCGTTGACTTTCCTCACTGTGTCTCTCAGATGGAACTCCTGCTAGCCGCTTCTGTTGCTGCACAAGTGAATCCTGCCCCATCTTCAATCTAGAGTTCGCAGCTGGGCTCCACACGCATGCCGGTGTCGTTTCCCTCGCTGCAGACACAAACTCTGCCTCAGTTCATTCCACTTACCGCTCGAGTGCCTTTAAAGTCTCCAGTCACCTGCTGCTTTCCTTGCCGTGCCTCCCCTGCAAATGCTACGTTTCCTTTCACCTCAACATTGCTGCTGGCCAGGGAGAAGCGCAGTCCTTGCCACGCCCTATGTGAACGGGCAGCTCCGTGCCCCACGAGAGTTCAGTTTTCACTAATCAGCTTCAGATATAATACTTCTCCCGTTTCCACAACAGCCAACCGATCTGATCTGTGCAATATTACAGCTGTAGATTCCAAGAAATTCACAGATATTGGCTGGATTTACGCTGCGCACGATGGCTTCTAAGGAGGAGGGAGGCACGCGCAGGTTCTCAAGCTGCGGCGGCCATCTTGAATCGCCTTCATAGATTTTTTTTATTTTATTAAAAATGTTAATTGTAAGTCGCATTACAAAAAACAATTACAAACTCAGGTTTACAGAGCGAGATCAGAGGTTTCAACACTATTATATGCTTAGTTTCAAACCTGTTTCTTCCATCTAGCTACTGTAATTCTACATGACTTTCCCCTTCCCCTTTCCCCTCCCTCCTCCCCCCTATAGGTCGAGTAGTCATTCACATTGTCATTGCGGTGTGTATCATTAGAAGGTCACAGTCTTTTTAGAGTGTGGGGATTTCCATTGGGACAAGTATTCGTGGAGTTAGTACATACTTCATCAGGTCTCTTGGTTTACATTGCGTTCTTGGGTGTTAGTCTACGAAATAGCCCGTTGGATAGGTGTTCATTTGTGAAGTCCATCCATAGGGCTTCGCATTGTGATGATCTTCCATGTAGTGATGCAGTTATCAGTTCCATTATACAGCTATTGGTGGCAACATTGATCCATTCACTTTTAGTGGGGGCCGACAGAGATTTCCATTTCATGACAAGTATCACTCGAGCGGCTAACAGTAACTGAGGGGCTAGGCCTCTAACCCTATTCCAGTCGCCCTCTTCCTTCTCAAGACCAAATAGTATGAGGTAAGGATCTGCTACTCTGGAAATGCCTTCTATGTCTTTGATCCAGCCCAGAAACTCATCCCAAAAAACCTTTATTCGGGCACATCCCCACTACATATGCCAATAATCAGCGTTTTATCCACATTCCCGCCATCATTTTGGGTTAGCTGTTGAAACATTTTAGAGCGCCTAAGGGGATCATACTGCCACCTCCGCCTATGTAACAGTTTGATAGCGTGTAACTTGTATTGATTTGAGATGGATGTTTGTGTGGCAGCCTCACATATAGATCCCCACAAGTCTGGACTAATCTGTTCGCCTAGATCTCTTTCCCATCTGCCTCTCAGCGGTCCTGTAGTCCCTCCTCCCGCTTCTATCAGTTCTTTATACATTGCCGATATCAGTCCCTTCATTTCCGTTCTCGAGTCTAATATCTTCTCAAAGGGGGTTAGGTCTCATCAGTTCGGTCTTCCACACTGGTTTCGTTAGAATGCCTTTTATCTGTATGTATTGAAAGGTAGACAGTGGGCCTATCCCCAAGGCCTCTGTCAATTCTGGGAGTGAGACAAAGGATCTTTTTTTTTGTAACTGCCCCACCCTCTCCAGACCGGCCTCGTACCATGTTTGGAACCGTTCTACATTTGGAATGTGGTTGTTGATTCTGGGGGACCATAGGTGGCTTAGGGGGGAATGGCCATTTGGTAATCTTATGCATATCTTTACCCTGTTTCCAGATGTCCCATATGGTGCTCAAAATTGGGTGGCCTTTGAGTCTATTTTGAAGCCTTTTCTTGGGGGACCAGAGCCATTCGGATATTGTAGCTGACGATAAATAGTGGTTATCCATGTGGACCCATTGAGTGTCCTTGTGATTGCGCAGGTGAGGGATCAGTACGTGAAGCTGGGACGCTTTGTAGTATTTTTGTAGGTCGGGAAGACCTACCCCACCCTTGTCTTTGGGGAGTGTTAGAGTGTCATACGGAATTCATGCTTTCTTACCCTGCCAGAGGAATTTTACAATGGTTTTCTTGGCCTCAGAGAAGAAACTTTTTGGCATCTTGACAGGTAGCATTTGGAAAGGATATAAAAACTGAGGGATGCATTCCATTTTGATAGCACTAAGTCGCCCCAGCCAGGATATTGTCAGCTTGTTCCATCTTGCTAGATCAGTACAAAACCGTTGAAGAAGGGGGAGTTCACTTCATACAGATCCTCCAAATTTCTTGTGATCTGTATACCCAAGTCTTTTAATTTAGAGTGTTCAATCTGAAGACCTAATGTGGAGAACTTGGTGTGATTCTCTTCTCTCTGTCCCTGTAATGGGAAGAGTATGGATTTTGTTTTGTTTACTTTAAACCCTGAGAGCTGACCATATTCCTCTAACATGAGAAGGGCTCGGGAGTGGATGTCATGGGGTTGGTGATGTGCAGGAGTATGTCATCAGCGTAAAGAGCCACCTTGTACTCTGTCGTTTCTAAATGTATGCCTTCTAGTATGGGGTCCACCCTCATTGCCTGTGCTAGGGGTACTAAAGAGATTGCAGAAAGGGGGCATCCTTGACGGGTTCCACATTCTAGTTTGAACCATCTGGAGTATTCTCCTTTCACAAATATAGATGCGTTGGGGGCTGTATATACTGCGTGTATCGCCCATCTAAACCTTGGGCCTATACCTACCTTCCGTAGAACCGCTTTCAGAAATCCCCACTCTACCCTGTCAAAGGCTTTCTCTGCATCGATTGAAAGGAGGACTGGGTCATTAAGCATGGACTGGAATGTGTGAATAAGGTGGAGTGTCTTGCGCATTGTGTGTGCTCCCTGTCTCCCCATTATGAACCCTACCTGATCAGGGTGTATGAGTTGTAGCATTAACGCATCTAACCTTGCGGCCAAGACTCTTGTGTAGATTTTTGCATCCAGATTGAGCAGAGAGGTAGGGCGGTATGATCCACACTTTTTGGGGTCTCTTCCCGTCCTTGGGAATCACTGTAATCAGTGCGTGGGTGAAGGAATCTGGGGCTTTCACAGTCTCTATTATTTCATTAAAGAGTTCTGCTATGAATGGCGTTAATTGTGTGCTGAAGGTTTTGTAGAATCCGGCTGTGTAGCCGTCTTCACCAGGGCACTTGCCTATGGTTAAGCTTTTTATTGCATCTTGGACTACTTGTTCGGATATGGGGGATTCTAGCATCTCGGAGTCTAAGCTTGGAATCTTGGGCATATTGATCAAGGAAAAATAGGTCTCCGTTTCTGATTGCAGATTTAACAAGGGGGGTCCTGGGAGTCCCTCTGCCAGACATTAGTCTTGGTTACGAGGGACTTACCCAGAGTCTTTAGCTCACTATCTTTCACAGAGAAGAAATATCCCAAACATATCAGTCTTTGTCCTGCCCTGGGGCAGTCCAGCACCGAAATGCGAGGCAATTCTCCTCTGAACAAGAGTACCAACAGAAACCCCAGACACGTGTTTCGGTCTCACCCTAAGTTACTAGGGGAATCCAGACGTGGACCCCTTGCTCACTATTCTTAGAGAGGCACAGATCCACCCTACTGATGAGGTCCAACCAGACCGAAACACGTGTCTGGGGTTTCTGTTGGTACTCTTGTTCAGAGGAGAATTGCCTAGCATTTCGGTGCTGGACTGCCCCAGGGCAGGACAAAGACTGATATGTTTAGGATATTTCTTCTCTGTGAAAGATAGTGAGCTAAAGACTCTGGGTAAGTCTCTCGTAACCAGGACTAATGTCTGGCAGAGGGACTCCCAGGACCCCCCTTGTTAATTTCCGTTTCTGATTGGTCAGGGTTTGTTTCTGAGGAATATAGGTTCTCATAGAAGTTAGCAAAGCATTCTGGATGGTGGGAGGAGTGTGGGTCATGGCAGGGTTATCCTCGATAATTTCTAATATTTTTCGCTCGGCTCTTTGTTCTCGGAGCCTGGCAGCCAGTAATGCGTCCGCCTTGTCTCCTTTTTCATAAAATTTGAGTTTGCGCACTATCTGCTCATGTTTCAATAGTTTCAATTCCTCCCTTTTCGTCTTGTTAATTTTATCATGGTCAATCCCTGTGTCCCTCTTAATATCCTCCTCTAGTTGACTGATTTTGGATCTTAGTCTGTGCTCGATAATGTTTCGCTCCCTTTTCTTAGACGACCCCTCTCTTATTAGGATCCCTCTCCAAGTGGCTTTTCCCGCCTCCCATACTATCTGTTTGGGCACTTCACCAGTATCGTTTATTTTGAGGAATTCGATAATTTCGGTCTCCATTTCTGTCTTAAAGCCTGCATCTTTCCAGAGACTCTCGTTACAGTGCCATTTTCCTCCCCTAGTCGGTAAATTCTCCCACTGAATTTCAGCCAGCACCATATCATGGTCAGACCACGTCTGACCACGTGATCGGGACTATCTCTGAGTGTGTTGTGATATCGGTAAGTTCTTTGGATAGGTATATATAATCAATTCGAGTATATGTATTGTGAGGGGCGGAAAAGAAAGTGTAACCCTGCTCGTTGGGGTGCATCTCCCTCCATACAACTCTCATGTCATATAATTCCATCATCTTTACCAGCTCGGTTTGGTCGTCCCTGTTCTGGTGTCTCTTGTCAGGGTTGCCCGGTTTTCTATCTTTGACTGGGCCTGCCTTAAGATGATGTGACCTGAGGCTTCTAATATTATTTAGGAATCACTTTGATAAGGAATCTAGTTTGTCCTGTGTTCGGGGCGTAAAGTGTTGCAAACGTTACATTCACTTTGCCTATGTTTCCCGTTTCTAATATTGCTCGACCTTCTACACCAGACCATGTCTTGGTCTCAACAAAATCTATACCTTTTCTAACAAAAATTCCCACACCTCCCTTTCTGAGTGGACCAGATCCCCAGAACTCCATTCCGACACGTTTCCCAGGGATTCGCCATTCTTCCCCCTTCACATATTTTGTCTCTTGTAATAGGAGGATATCCACGAGTGACCTTTTCGTTGGTGAGTTGAGTCCTTTTACATTAAGTGTCCCCACCCTCAGGAAATCCCTTCTTCCTATATCAGTGTTCGGTGTCATTGAGCATTTTTTTGAGAAGATGGCTCATATTATGTGACCAGCGCTGTATTTTCACTTTAGATTTCACACTGCATCGACTGCTTTGAATTACCATAAATGTTGCTTCAACGACACCCCTTTTTTACCCCCCTCCCGCTTCCCCCCCCCCATTCCCTGTTGATGCCGTTCGATCGCGCCCGGTTGGTTGTACCAGACCTGCATCGTACCACCTGTGGGGGCTGTTACGTCACGCCCCTTGACCAAATGTGGTATCTCAGTTTCAATTGAACTCTTCTAGTGTCCCCCCTGATATCCATGTCGTGACCTTAGAGATGTCCGCAAAATGACACCTTTTCCCAGTCACATCCTCAACAATGAGTTAAGTTCTGTCTTACCCAAGTTCGTGAGTGTTCAGTTGTTCCCTTCTGGGGAGAGGTTGCCTCTCCGGTATTTTCTTTCACCCACTTTCTCCTGGGGCCCTGAATACGCCATTCTCGGTCTTCTCTCCTTGGTTCCTCTTGATTGCTCTCTTCCTCCAGGGGGACGAGTAGATCGAAATGCATGCCTTGATTTCTTTTTCAGATCTCAGTCTAAACTTGGTTCCCTCGTATTCAAATGTGAGTGAAAAGGGGTAGCCCCACCTGTATCGAATGTTCTTTTCTTTTAGTCGTTTCGTGAGGGGTCCGCACATCCGCCTGTGAGCTAGTGTCATAGAGGACAGATCTTGGTATATTGAGATTTGAGCACCTCCTAAAGTTATAGTCTCGTTCTTTCGGGCCTTCTCGAGGACCCTGGCTTTATCTTGAAAGCGATGGAATCGGGCAAGAACCGATCTTGGTCCAGCTGGGGGGCCACCAGCTCTGTGGATTTGTTCTGTTATGGGCTCGTCAATAGCATCATCCGCGACCAGGAGCTTAATGATGTCATGTAGTATTTTCTTCAGGTTGGTTTCAGTCCTTCTCTTTCCGGAATCCCAAAAATGCGTATATTGTTCCATCTTTCTCTATTTTCCAAGTCATCCAGCTTGAGCTTGAATTCTTCTTCTCGTTGTTCTAATTCTGTCATCCTCTGATCGAGTTGCGCTTCTAGAGTGTCTATTGATGCCTGGTTGTTCTCCACTCCTTCAAGTCTTTCTTCCATGTTATCCAGCCTTCGCGTGATTTTGTCTATTTTACCACCTATGTTAGCACCCATATTTTTGATTTCACCTAACAGGGTCGCGATGTCTCCTTTTGTGGCGGCGAGTTCGTTTCCTGTGGCGTCACTGGCCGCCATGTTGGGCTCGCATGGCGTGTTCGGAATGGGGGTGTAAGCAAACAGGGCTAATTTGTGTTTCACGCTCATATAGCCTTTGGGGGTTGACCTTGGTCGTGCAGTATGTGCCCTGTTGGGGCAGGCAGAGTTGTATATAGGCTGGACGTTTGGATAAAGTGGTACTTTGCCTCCTCGAGTCCTGGAGGGTTATGTCCTTCGTGAGATCCCCTTATAGGGCACTGTAGTGCTCTCCTCGCCAGCTACACCACATTTCTTTCTACTGTCTCTTTCTTTAGTTGATTTATTGAGGACTCTCTCCGGGGCGATACTCTAATGTTCTGCCTGATTTTGGTGGTTTTACACTTAGACCTACTATATTGTGGCTTGGATCTCCCCTCTCACCTCCTAGTGTATTCGTAGACAAAACGTGTTGCCACGGAGTGTAGGATTGTCAGGGGATATCTTCAGAGTGATTCCAGGACCCAGATGTTGCAATAAGGTTTTGTTAGGTCTGCTACGGGCGTATTCTTAGCCAGCACTGAGTGCTCTTGGTTTGTTAAGCCTTCTGGGGAAATCCGGGGGTGATTTCACTCTAGGCGTGCCCTCCGATAGGTCACACTAATGGAAAGTCTCTGCACGTGCACACTGGCGAGGGGGCTTGCAGCGTAGTGAGAGCCCTACCTCAGGCTCGGCCTAGGACTACTCGGGTACCCTGGTTCAGAACTGTCAGAGGTGGACAAGTCCTCACTTTATTTATACAGGTAGGCTATGTTCGAGATGGTCACTGTCCCTTTGCTCGATCATAGGTTATTATGCTAGGGCGACGTGAGAGCGGTGCAATTGTGGCCACAAGTCTCACCTGCACGTCCTCGTTGGAAGTGCAGCGTGTGGGGCGGTGTTCAGCGAGTTTCTGGAGGGCACTGGAGTTTCGCTGCGGCGTGGGGACTATTTATTTAGTCCACCGTATGTTGCTGCTTCGTGCCCTTTGTCCGTTGGATAGACCACATATCTTACGCCGATACGCTGTGTGGGCGACAGCCTATCGCGGGACCAGGTGGGGGCGTTCAGTGTCTCTCTTGATCGGTTCCAGGTGAGGGGGGGTCTGCAGGAGCGTCCGACTCACTTTATTGCCTAGTGGCGAGTGCAAAGGGCTACTCCCTCTGCAGGGAGCCACTCTGCCGTAGTCGGGCTTCCATCGACGTCCCACTACATTCGATGCGGAACGTCATTTCCATGTGTCGGGTACCTCGCATCCAGAAGTGCCTTCCTCCTCCGTCTGCTAACTCGTCAGGAGTTCCCCTGGTTGGTGTACCTTGGGGGTCGCTTCGGGGGTCTTCAATCCTGATCAGCAGCTGATCTCTATCCTTTCACGTGTGGTTGCTTGGTTTAGTTTCGCTTTTCAGGTCCGGGGGGCCCGTACTTTCCAGCAGCGATTTCAGATCGAATTCCGCTCCGATTTTCTCTGTGGTTTCGCTCAGAGTGGGGGGACCTTCCGACATCAGCCACTCAATTGTCTTCCGTGAGGGGGGGCCTCATGTGCGGACTCAATCCACTTAATGGGGTCGCGGCAGCGGAGCTCACGCAGGACCATGTTTGTCTCTGCGCCCCCTGGTGGCCAGTGCCTTCATAAACAAGCTTTCGATTCCATTCCATTTCTAGAGACCGACTATGGCGAACATTAATGAAGGCAGGGTGCCCAGCATATATACTTAACCTGCTTTATCAATTTTATTCAAACACTTCCATAAAAGTCAAGCTAAATGCAACAGGGTTGCATATTGGCTTCCACACTATTTAACGTTTATATCAGTGACATACACACACACTTGGAAAACATTGGATCCTTTCTGGCGAAAATTGGTCAGTCATCGATATCATGGCTCTTCTACGTGGACAACCTCGTCCTATTAGATCAGACGCCCATAGGTCTCCAGAGAAAGCTCAATGCTCTAGAAAACTCCCTATTGATTAACACGCAAAAGTCAAATAGTCTTATAATGCAACCTGGAAAAGGTAGGAAAACAACAAAATGTTCTTTTAAGTGGACGATTGAGAGGCAAACACTTGTAATAATTTAAGAGTTCAAATACCTACGACAAAACATCAATGACAACCCTCAGCACACACCCTACAAAAAAGAAACAAAATGGAAAATGGAATTATTGACCGACCAAGCAATGATAATACATAGAAAATATAGTAAATGTTCTTGTCTTTCTGTTGTAAACTTCTATAGACAAAAAGTTATACCTGTGAGTATGTATGGAGTGCAGACCCAACTACCTTAAAATCACCCTAAATGGGACTATCTAGAAGGCCTATATTGGAAAAAAAGCTCATCTCTTTAACAAAGCTTCCCCATTCAAATACTTTGTTATGAACTAGGTGTACTTTCACTTACCACTATTGTAGCTTGGCATGCTTTGACTCTCTTCCGAAAGTGTCCGATGAAAAATGTGTATGCATCAAGCCTCATAGCAGCTCTTACATCCTTGATGGACTGAAAACATCATAACCCGTTAATAACCTGGAAACACTACTGTATGACAATTATGAAGCAAGCTGATATAGAAGAACAGTTACTAATAAGCAATCCTAACCTTGCCAAACAAAAATTATGGTATTTTGATTGGGGAGCAACATGGACTAAGCGCAATCAATTTAAAGCGTTCAAAAATGGCAACTTTGTACCAAAATCACTTAATCAAATTCCAAAATACCTTCAGAGATTCCCAGACCAGAAATACTGTGCCTATCTATTGAGACTGTGCTTTAACTTATGGCCTACATGAGTACTCTTAGCGTCTCGAGCGAAATATCTGAACTTAAATGCTGCATGTAGATTTTGTGAACTGCCAAACCAAAGTGAAACCTTACAAAATTTACTGGTTGAATGCCTAAATTTAGCTCCATTGAGGAAATAATATTTTTATAAATTCTTCCATGAATGTTTGCTATTACCTCCCAAGCAGATGTGGTTCATGATTTTCAATGCACATCAAATATCACTAAACTTAGCCACAATAAATTACCCCCAGCGACTGAGCTTGAGTTATAGACACACAAGCAAGCATTTAGAGAATCGAGAGACGTGAACAAGAATATTAATTGTGATTTAGTGTATACCAACTGAGCTAGAACCTCATAGTTAATCGCATATTATACTAGAGCGCTAATGTATATAAGGACAACATTCTAGGAATGGAAATTGCAACCTTACCTGAAACGGAACTGTGCTATATCGTGTAAACACAATATAATGTTACTGTAAGATCCTTTGCTAGCAAACCCGCGATCCCAGTTTGCAAATGTTCGCAATGATAACATATTATGTAATGTACTTTTACGTGTAAGTGCGATGGAACTAAAAAGTTGACTAAAACTGCAAGCATAAGCTATCACTGTCTAAATATAACGCAATGATAATGTAAGATGCTCTTGGTAATTTTATGACAACAGTAAGCAGTGATTACAATGAGAACATCATATGTATTACACTTGTAACCTGAGCTGCATTCAAAGGATGACAAATACCTTGTAAGCGGAAGAGAATATCAATGGGAAGTGCCTTATGTTTTTACCATACTGCAATTTTGTTCTGTTCATATTGTATTACCTGTATGTCTTAAGTTGTTTTAAAACATGTATATATTTTAACCAGAATAGACTCTCATAGTCAAATATTGAATCTATGAATCAATTTTAAACTCATATTGATGAAATGGCACATATTTCAAATGTAAGTAGAATATATTTAAAAATGTCCACTTTATTCTGTTTTCCTTTTGCTGTATTTGAAAGGTTGTTATTTACAACCAAAAGAAATAAAGATATTTAAAACATTATATACTTAGAAGGTGCTTTTTGAGAATAGGGGATGGCTTTGGTAATTAGCTTAGTAAGGGTAGCATAGGTTTGTGATCAGATATATTCATATTAAATCGGTTGCAGAATTCATGAAAAGGTACAGGTGTGTTAGTAAATAAATCCCTGTGAAATACCATTTAAGTAAGAGATAATGTTTTCTTTGCTCTTCTGCTCTCTCCTGTTTTTTAGCCTGCTCATCTTGATATAACTGTTCTTGTCTTTGTCTATATTTTCTTTTCACTCCTTAATCTTTCACTCGTTCCTCCCTTTCTTTGTCTTTTCTGTCTTGTTAGTCTTGATCTCCCCTTTATCTTACATCCTCAATGCCCTTATCATCGGGTTTAAGTACAATCCGACCTCCCATCCATTTGTTCTGTAAGAGTGCCATCTCATCAGTTTTATCCTTATCTCCTTTCCATCTCTTTATATCTTTCTCTATATCTTTGTCTGGGCCCTCGTCACTACTTTGCGTATGTGACTCATATGACGGATTGCTATATCCCGTCGCTGCTATAAGTTCCCTACTCCAGAGAGCCCCCGCCACTCTACCTTACATGACCAAAGGGAAACCCGCGCTCTTCTTCCTCCTTGACCTATCGGCGGCATTCGACCTCGTTGACCACCAAGTCCTATGCCACCACATTTCCACTACAGCCAACTTCTCTCCCAATGCCACCGCATGGATCGCCTCCTTCTTGCAAGGGAGGACTATGCAAGTTTTCTCAGACCTTGCCTCAGCCTCGCCCTCCATCACTCTATGCGGCGTCCCGCAAGGATCATGCATTTCACCAACCCTCTACAATATTTTCACACAACCTCTCTTCCTCATCCTTGACTCCCTGGGCATCTCGTATACTAACTACGCTGACGATACCCAGATCCTCCTCACCCTCACGGGAGACTATGACACTGACTCAAAGACACTTAACCACACATTTTTTTTTAAAAATGTGTTTATTTGTCTTGGTTTGTAATAAACCTTTACAAAAAGGAGAAAATGAAAAGGACAACAGTATACAAATTTACGGAATATGAAACAGAACAGCAAAATAGAAAAAAAAGAAAACACATTAACTTAAATGAATTAAAACACGATTGATTCTAGATCAGAACAAAAAGCATACAAATCGAAAACTAATAACCGAAACAATTATTTCTTAAAATATGAGTCATAATTTATTATAAAAGATCTTTTTAAAAACCACAGAGTAAGATAGTAAAGCCAAATAAACAATGAGGTAACAACTAATGGGATTGACTCAATTCATATACATAATCTGAATGAAATTTACCCCATATATATATTTGGAATTTAACAGCTTTCTTTAACGTAACATTGACCCTAAAGCATTTCACAATAGATCCATAGAAAAAAAGTAGCAGCAAACAATAAAAAAAGAACAAAACAAGTTAACCTTTCTCCACACTAACACAAATCACAAATGTTTCTCAAAAAAGAAGTAACCCAAATGTTTAGTATCACTGAATTCTCGTGCAACATTCTATGCCATATAAATTCTCTATTTACCTCATGGGTTGATCGTACAAATTGTGCAAAGTAACTTATCCTATAGGACATAAGTCCAGGACATACCTAAAGGAAATGTTGTAACGTTTCTACGATTCCCTCCTTTTTACAAAATCTACACCATTTCCAATCCACTAAGTTACAGTTTCTAATGCATTTGATTTGATTAGTTTGAATTACATTAAATCTAAAACACATAAAATAATTCCGCATTTGCTTACTGGGATATTTCATAAGATAGCCTTCCATAGCCGGAAACCATTTCCAAAGGGAACATGCATATTTATATAGTTTGGTTTCCATAATTTTATTCTTGGTTACTTGCCAATCAAAACACACAAGGCTAGCTTTCACTATTTTTTAGGTTTGTTGCGAAGAGAGACTGTAGACATACCGATCTTAACCAAGCAGTGCATCGTCTCCTCATGCAATGTATTAAAAAAAGGGTTGGCAGTATCCCTAGCACTTAACCACACATACAACAAGATTCAAGCATGGATGGCAGCCAATGGCCTATGCCTCAACTCAGACAAAACCGATCTACTCATAGTAGGCTCCAAGGAAACACTCAAGAACCTTGACTCCAAATTCAGTCATTTTACGATTGATAATATTAAAATCCCAGTGTCTAATTCAGTAAAAACATTAGGCGTCTACCTAGACTCTAATCTAACGATGACTAGGCAAGTAAACGCCATCGCCTCCACAGCAGCATACCAAGCCAAACTGCTGACAGCAGCCAGACCTTTCCTATCTAAGGATAACTGCATTACAATTGCTAGAGCCATCACAGGATCAAGACTTGACTACTGTAATGCACTGTTCCTGGGCACTTCTACCAAAAACATGACCAAACTTCAGACTATACAAAACAGCGGTTTGAGAGCAGCCACGGGAATACCCAAGAAAGAGCATATCACGTCAACTGGGAAATTCACTGGCTCCCAGTAAAAGAAAGAGTCCTCTTTAAAGCATTTGCCCTCACCCATAAGTGCATCCACCTCACTGCTCCACCATACCTCTCTGAGAGAATCCACCCCACTACATCCACCAGACCGACCAGAACTCCATATGCAAACATGCTCATGATCCCCAGAGACAAAAGTGCCAGAGCAGGCGGGATCAGCTTCCCGTACCTAGCAGCATTGCATTGGAATGCCCTACCACCACCCCTGAGAGCAGAAATCTCTCACCTAGCATTCCGTAAGTCGCTGAAAACTATGCTCTTCATCTAAAACTCCTCCAAGACAGAAACTCTACTCATTCTTGTGTTGTAGCTAATATCTGTATCTGAATGCATATAGAATGCAAAGAGAATGTACCACAAACTCAGAAAGTAACTGTACTCCTGATGTTTTCCTTCACATGTATGTAACTTTTTCATAACTAAGTCAGCCACCAGTAACAGTGCTGCAATGCCTTTGGGCTGCATGTGCGCTATATAAATTTAAATTAAAAAAATGATTTTTTGAACCATAAGAAGGCGTTTGTAGAGTCTTGGGTAGTAGGCAAGGTTGAGAGTAAGGACAATCAAGCTTGTTTGAATGAATACAAAAGGGGCTGTTTTTTAATACCAGGCCATCAGGAGGTTCTGAGAAAATGTGCAAAGGTTAAAGGAGCAATGCGTTTTGATTCTAAAATAATCCAAGATGGGGCATTCATGAATTGGGGTTTGGAAGATAAGAAAAGGGCAAGTTGTTGCAATAAAAATGATTTTTGATACTTAAGAAAATCAGGGAATTTAACTCCGCCAAGAGTTTTGCAAGATTTGAGTTTGAGCGCTATTTTGGGAGTTTTATTTTTCCAAAGAAAATTGGATAGGATTGTGTCAATTTTTTTAAAGAAGGAGCTTGGTAATAAAATTGGGATCATGGAAAGGTAATACAAGAAGATAGGACCAAGAGTCATTTATATGGAGTCTAATCTTCCCCACCAAGAGAGGAAAAGAGGGGACCACTGATTAATGGATCTTATTTTATCTCGGGAGGATAGCTCAGGGGCAACATGCTCGCCTTGGAAGCAGGACGACATGGAGAACCACAGGTTCGATCCCCGGGTCAGCGCTTAGAAACCTCTGTTTATTAAGCGCGTTTATCATATCATTATTGCATTCTGATTTAGGCTTAAAGTGGATGTACTATCTTTTGCAATATGTATCCATAAGTATTTAATTGAAGAAGTGCACCACTTCATGCCATAAAGGGGAGTATCGGATAAGACACACAATTAGTAAGAGCTAAGATTTTGGATTTATCATAATGTAATTTGTATCCTGAGACACGAGAGAATTGATCAATGGTAGACATTAATGCTGTGATATTGGAAACTGAAAATGTATTTTTTGATAGCGACTCCTTAAAAATAAGCGCAATCAGTTCTTTCGCTTCTGGATTGCTATTTTCTAACAGTTGTTGTTTTATTTCTTATCCCGTATCTTACAAGTATAATTTGGTTTTAAAAGGAAAATGTATTGAAGTTTTTTTAACTAACCATTTAATAGGAATAAAAACAAATACATATAAAAATTCTCACTTGCTTTTTCATTGCTGTTAGAAGATAATTTGGTTTGTTTTTTTCTAATCTGTAGGCGGACACTTCATGCAAGAACGTGCACAGGACCTGGAGATGTGCGGAAACCCACTGAACTGCCCTTAACCACTTTCTGCTCATTGGTGGATTTTTTGTTGGATATTGTATCGTTGGTGAGAACTGGTTTATTCACTATCATTATTGTGACAGGAAGAGTAGTGTTTTTGTATAATACTTTTGGAAGAATTCAGTTATTCTCTGCTAAAGAGAATACCTCTCTACTACATGCTGACATTTTCTTTCAAAGGCTTATTGGTACTTAAGCCACACAAACATAAGGCCAATAATGGTTACCTCCAGTGTGTTCATGATAATTATGACAATGATGGTATTGACGAGGATCTGGAGTTGTACTATATTCACAGTATTTTAATGCTTGCTGTTAGTATGCTGCTCTTGTTGTTAAAAATTTCATGGTATTGTTTATGATCCGATCTAATTTTATGTGCCATGAATTTTCTGAGCAAACCTTTTTTAAGGAAGCCTAAAATATATATTTTTTAAAACAGTAAATATTATGACAAAGCTCATGGTAGTGTTTAATCAAATATATTTAGTATCCAGTATCCATGTTTCTTTGAATACTGATTTAAAAAAATCCTATTGGCTTGTAAATGGATGGTCGCAATCAGGGCTCCAGGTAAAGTTTTGAAGAGCATTTATTTTATTCCCTATTTTTTCCAATTGGGATTTAAATGATTTCCTGTGCGGAGTAAAAAAAGTAATTCCCATTCCAAAGGTTGTTTCCGGCATTTTTTAGGCAGTAAAAAAATATATTTTACCTTAAAACAGGTATCCATTTAGAATTAATACTTCATTGCACCTAGTAATTCTTGCAAATGATACAGTTTTACCTTTTGACATCGGGGAGTAAAAGTAAAAGTGCTACTTCCTGTGGCACCGCTTATGGTACCACTAATGGAATATATTTGTGGAACCTTGTGAGTGCAAGGAAGAATGAAGGATCCTATGTACCATTATTTCCTATTTGTTGGGATTATGTTTAATCCCTATTTTGTTGTTGGACATATTTGCCTATTTTTGGTAAGTAAAAGTGGTTGGTAAGATGCTTATTATTAGGGCTGAGTGTAATCATCTATTACCAAGTAATTAATTTGTAAATAAGTTGCAGAATGTTATAGGATGTTCTCTCCTCTAATTGAAGGATGTAAGTTGTAGTGGAACACATGTTCTTTTACTCTGTGCTAGCCTATTGTACTGGATGATGTTTTTCCTTGTTGTTTGGTAGCACAACATTCGGTTCTAGCCACAAAAATGTGGAGCAAAAAGAGAGTTGTAAAATAAATTTGAATTTTAAAACTTATTGGAGACCTTCTATAGCTCAAGTTAAGAAGTTATAATTAAGATTGCATATTTAAGTTTTCCTATTTTATTTCTGTGGAAAAGTTTAGCATTAGCAAACTACAACCAGTAGCTGAATTATGGAATGTTTTTGGTTCCATATTCCACTTCTATTTGCACCACAAATCATTCTCAAATGAAAGTAACCGTAAAACATGCCAATGTCTTGTGACTTCTTTCTGCTTCATAAATAAATTCACCCGAACCCCTTCTCTTCTATAACATAGCATTTATTTGATGTACTTTCCATTTGGAATAAATCCCCTTTGTTTATTTTCCTTTCACTGCTTTGTCTGTTATCCTATCTTTTATATTCAATTTTATTAACATTGTCTTTCACGTCCAAGCTTATGGCAGCAGCTTGATTCATTGTATTATTATATAGCCGTGACCATAGTCTCCAACTTGGCTTTGATTGCTGCCTTGTCATAACAAAAATGTATTTTTTATTTAAACACATGTTTGAAATGCCCTAATGAACATTGCTAGACTGTTTATTCTCTTCTGCTCAATTCTTTCCTTTCTCGTTCCAAAGCCTACTAGAAGTATGAGGGTGATTTGTCAGGTATGGCATCCTGCCCTTTTTCCTCTTCTTGTTACAGCTATTTTAAATGAATTGTGTGAAATGTGCACTGTGATATTAAATGGTAATACATATGATGCTATGATTCGTGCCTGTTTGAAGACCTTATTATTTATTCAAACTAGCCATGCAACCCCATTTATCATCTTTCTGATTCAAATGCTTGCAGCCTAGCCAGGTTCAGAAAACAATGACTTTCCAGCATGTTCCAATGGTAACATTTTAGTAGAAATGTGTTCCAAAATATCTATTCTATGAGGATGTTGATGCAATGACCATCGCTACATGTCGGGTATTACATGTTAAGCTAGTCCTTAAAAATAATTTCTAAATGTATTTATTTTTTATATTTAAATATTCATAACATATTTTTATATTTATTGTTTTAACCACAGACCTATCTAAAGAGCAGCAGAATAATGTAGCGGGTGTGGGTATCCAGCGTATGGGCTGCAATATTTTAACAGTAGCGCAGTACTGTGTGTCAGTCTTTACATCCATTGGGATTTCTTCTTGGTCAGGTGTTGTTGAAAAAGCTACTTTTTGAGAGATTTGCAAAATTGGAGAATTGTGGGGGCATTCCAAGCCGATGCTGGGATCAAGTTCCAAAGCATGGGTACATGACACGAGAAGGATTGTTTGTGGGTCCTTTCTTTGCGAGCGAGTTGTGATTTGAGCCGGTTTGTCGATATACTGTGCACGGAGCATGTTCCACCAGATACGTGGGGCTTGTGCGCCAGGTTACCTGGTGTGCTACTTGTGACTGCTTTGTAGATGATACATACAGTCTTGAACAGTATCCTATCCTGGAGAGAAAGCCAATGTAGTTTGTGTAGAAGTGAGGTGTTTCTGTCAAATGCAGGGTCGGACTTGGACAAGAAATAGGCCCGGTCACCCAAAAAAAAGTGGGCCACCCATCACCTCAAAAAAGTGGCCCACCCCTCACGACCCTTGACCTCTGATGACATCGCCAGAAGTGTTGTCATTTGACCCCACCCCAAAGTGACATCTTGGGAAGAGATGTAACACGACCTTTCACCATTTTGACAAAACAGGAAGTGGCATCAAATAGCATTGTTCCTAAGTACACTAAATTACTGTGAATCCAAGCAGACGTCGAAGGCCAAATGATATGTTATTGTATAGCACTTACGCTTAAGCTCTTTTTTATAGAACAAATATTCATACAATATCACCCAACATGTGTTGGTACTTATTTATCGACCTAAGAAGGATGAAAGGCTTTTTTGAAGAAAAAATGAATTAAAAAAATTGAAAAAAATATATATTTATTTTCTTCTCCAAACTGGCCCAGGCATGGCCAGAAACCGGCCCCCACTCCCCAGGGCCGTTTTCGGCCCAGCCACGGGCCGAAAGGCCGAGTGGCCCATCCGACCCTGGTCAAATGTGCACACAAGACGTGCTGCAGAGTGGTGGACTGCTTTTAGGGGAGCCAAGTGAGTGTGCCTGGGAGCCCCATCAGGGGGGAATTTCCCCCCCATCGATGTGTGATATCACAAGGGCCTGCACTATATTCCAGAAGTCCTGCGACGGGATGAAGGGGTTGATTTTGTGAATGGTGGAGATTTGGATCCAGGCTGTTTGGGTCTTCTTGGCTATGTCTTTTTGGAATAACAGGCTGCTGTCAATATTGAAGCTGAATCGAAGAGTTTCGGATCAAATCCTTCTTGGTGCATATCATTGAGCCACTGTTGGACAATTTGTTGTTTAGCAGGGGGACCAATTAGTACGAATTCAGTCTTGGATGGTTAAGCTTGAGGTAGGCTGTTGAAATCCAGGACTGAATGATGGCTATGCATTCACGGAGGCAACTGATGTCCTGTGGGCTTTTTACTCTCTTGTACAACTGAGTATTGTCTGTGTATTGATGGATGGCTATATTGGGATCTTGGAGGAGTCTGCCCAGAGGCACCATATACATGTTGAAAAGGATTGGTGAGAGAATGGAGCCCTAGGGGACTCTGCAGGAAGCTGGGAGTTGGTTAGAACACAACATGCTTATCTGGACGGCATGATGTCTGCCCGAGAGGTAGGAGGTAAACCAATTCAGGACAATGCCAGAGATTCCCATCCTGTCCTCGAGGAGGGAAGAGGATGATGCAGTGGTCGATGCTGTTGAATGCAGCTGATGGGTCAACGAGGCACAAGTCTCCCTTGGCAGTTATTTGGAGAACATCTACCGCCTGGATGGTGGCTGTCTAGATGCTACCTTTAGGGAGGAACCACAACTGATAGTCGTGCAGAGGTGTAGTTGTTCGATTCCGGAGACCCCTTTTTTTCAAGATTTCACCAATAAACGGGAGGTTCGTAATGGTCTAGTAGTATGCCAGTTCATCTGGGTCTAGGGTCAGTGTTTTCAAAAGAAGTTGTAGGAGACCTTTTCATTGTTTCCCACTAGCATCACCTATATTTAGAACCCTCTACAAAGATCTTTAGTGGCTGCAAGAAAATATACTTGCCAACATAATGCACACAGTTTTTTAAATTCTTATGGGGGTGTACCATTTGTCCCAAATTCACATGTTTTATCATGGAGCCAAATTACACTTAATAGCATAATAAACAATACATATCATTTCTTTTCCTGCCCATTACTTGGTTTCTTCTAATGGTGGAGGCCTCCTATGCCAGTTTTATTGTCTTGTTTATTTTCATTTTTGCAAAAATAATTCTGTTATACAGTCTTTTATTTTCTTCAATTTTGACGGGGTGATTTCTTTTTTTGACATCTTTATTAAGACATTGAGTCTCAAAATGGCAATATAGAAAAGATAAACATTCAACATTTCTTTATTAAGACATCGACAAAGAACAAGAACACACAGAAATGTATACACCATGTTCCACCTCGATATAGGTCCAAGACACATAATCAAAGTGATAAAAAAGACATAAATGAAACCTACGGTATACAGAGTAGACGAGTGGCCATAAGAACACATTTCTTGCCTCTTGGTAATGTTCTTTCTGATGGATCTTCCTCTTACAGATTCTTATCTTAGATAGTCTATCTCCAGAGCTAGCAGCCTTCAGAAACGTTTTCACCACCATAGGGAGTGGGGGCAGTGCAGCTCCATGTCGGCTCTGACCAGCTCTAATGCGTTATTTCCGCCTTTTTCTCTAACATTCGGCAGCTGAGGAAGCGCAGGACATCTGGAGGAGGGAGGAGAGTGAAAAAACTCTACAGGACTGCTTGACCAAAGGGAGCATCCTGCTCTGACAAGGTATCCAGGCGGTAATCTAAACTTGTACAGTTAAGCCCAATTCTTCCTCCTTGCATATATTCTGAAGTGGTAGCCAGGTTTCTGGTTGAATGAGTCCTGAGGCCCTCATACACATCCTTCTCAGACAGATTGTAGCATTCTGACATGCAGAGGATGATCCACTTGGACAGAGTTTTTTTGGTCATAGCCCTGCCAGCATGGACACCCGCATAACACACAAAGAGCTGGTCATCTATTGTGACCGCTCTCGTCTGAGAGACTTCGTTGCTGAGGCCTGTACCGGATCTATCTATGGGGTTGTTCCTCCGTTTTAGAATGATAACCAGAAGAGGAAAACACAGGAGATGGATTTGTCTGATAGAGGTGATTGTGTAATACAAACCTAGGAAGGAAAGACAGCTTCACTATTAAGGTAACCTTCTCCTTGGAAAATATCAAGTAGGGAGATTTAACTGACAACGGCAAGCGTGAACTAACCTATCTCGTAAACATGATTGCTCACGCTAAGGGTGATTAACTTTACCGAGCATGAACACAGGGGCTCAAATAGAACTTCAATTAGCAAAGTCAAAACTAAATTCAAGTCCCACCGAGGAACAGAAAACTGGCATGAGGGAAACTGGTTACTTAATGTGTGTATTTATTTATTACATTTGTAAAGCACACACACAACCCGTAGGCATTGAGGCGCTGTTGCAGGTAGGAAAGTACTAGGCACACATAGTTACATAAAGACACAAGGTAAGGTGGGTAAAGCCTGATGCAGTTATCATACAAACATACAGAATAATGACCAACTTGCAATAAACCTATAATACAAAGTCTTTGGCTAGTGATGAACAGGCATAGTTTCAACAGGTACAGGTAAAATAGTTAAAACCTGATGGCAGTTATCATACAAAGATACAGAATCATGACCAACTGGTAATTATCCTACAAGCAAAACCTTAGGGTGGTGGGGCGGGAGAAAGTTCATCGTGAATGGAGTGGCCTGCGGTGGGGAGTTCAGGTTTAGGTGAAAAAGCTGAGTTTTTAGACCTTTGCAGAAGATCCAGTCGGATTTTTCTGCCCTCAAGGAGGCTGGGAGGCCATCCCAGAGCTTGGCAGCCAGGTGAGGGAAGCTGTAGCCTCTGGCTTTGCTTCATTTTACTTTGGGAACAGTAAGCTTGTCTGTGTTAGGGGGTCCTAGTGGGTGTTGAGGAGTGGACTTTGGTAATTCTTTTAGCGAGGTATGGTGGTGGTGCTGTGTTGGACAGGCACTTGTGGGTAATGGAGAGTGTTTTAAAGATGATCGGCTTCTGAATGGGGAGCCAGTGTGCGTCTCTTCTAGCACTTGAAATATGCTCTGAGAGGTGTTCAGGGCTGCTCTAAGGGCGTTATTCTGGATGATTTGAAGTTTGAGGTTGTTTCTCTAAGATGTACCATTGAATAGGACATTGTAGTAGTCTAACTTTGAGCCAATTGTTTCATGGGCAATGGTTAGGCAGTTATTTTTTTGAAAGGAAGGGTCTGGCTGCATGAAGGACCTTGGTAGCGTAGGCTGCCGAGGAGGCAATTGCATTCACTTGTCTGGTGTAGGAAGACCGCTAATGTCTTTACAGTGTTCGAGACAGGCGATCATGAAGGAAGAACAAAGTCCGACAAAACTGCATAACAGTGGTGATCGTGAAGAAAAAAGCCTTGCCCAGGGGTCCTCGTATAGACTGAAATTGCATCCAGTTACTCTTTCACAGTACTAATCTGCAGGCCCGTTCCATGCCAAGGAAAGCACGAAATCTGGTACAGAAGAAGTAGAACAGATGAAAGGCCCAGACCTCTCTCCCGACTGTGACAGGGTCAGGGTCCCTGTCGTGGTTGGAGGAGGGACTCCTCTCAAAATGGGGTAGGTGGCCTATCAGGGCATTGCCAGAGCATGACCTTCCCCATAGGCCATCGAAGGGAGTTGAGACTCACTCCCTGACACACTGACTCTCCAGAAAGCGCGAACAAGCGCGAACATACGTGACAGCCTTTGTACCACTGTCGCCACTGCAATGCCTATCAGCCTCTGTTCTGGCCAAGTTTCTTTTGCTTGTATTTCAGAACCACATCTCCCAGGAACGCCCAGACAGTATCTAAGAAAGGCTGGGGCCAGAGCACAGCCACAAAAAAATAACTGGTTGTCACAAGCCAAGCAGCACTGAATATCCAACCTCCTCAATGAAAAAAACGCAACCCCACACCAATGGACGGACCTTGCGCAATGAAACCCTGCCGGTAAACGAGACCGCAAGAACAAACTGTTTGCACCAGCTCTAGTGTTGATCCTGCCAGAGACCACCAAGGGGGTGATATCAAGCAAGCCTTTTGCATCTAAACTGACTCCATCTCAGGGGGAAATTCTAGAACGTGCTTTGGGCCAGAGATCAGGTGACAGGGAAAGCTAATGGGAGTCGGGAGCTGCAGTGTGGATGGATATAAGGCAGTGTTTGGTAATAGAGAGGAAAGAGGGTTAGAGAAATGTCAAGTGTATAACGAGAAGTGTGTAAGTTTAAGAATGGGTGATAGTGGGAGTGTGAAGATAATGACAGTGGTAGAAGGGAGATATGAAAGTAGAGGAGGGAGAGTAAGAGGAGTAGGGTTGTGTAGTGAGATCAGGAAATGGAGGAAGAGAGAGAAAGGGAGAGTGGTGTAGGGGGGTGGTGAGAACAGGACACAAGGAGAGAGAGGAATAGGGAGTGTAGTTGTAGTGTGATCAAGACATGTATATTGAGAGAGAGGGGTGTACAATGACGAAAGAGGTAAGTAGGGAGGGAAGAGCGAGAGGGGAAGAGGGTGATCAGTAAGATTCAGGGGGAAGAGTGTGGAGATATAAAGAGAGACGAAAAGGGTGATGAAGAGAGAGTAAGAGCGAGAAACTCCAGCGGAAAGAGCTTGAAGAGCTGACCATCGAGTGGGGGAGGTGGACTCGGACAACCAGGCACCCTTAGGAAGTCCCGGAGATATTTAGAAAAGGCTGTGACATTTAGGGCTTCCCTTTTTCAAGACGGTAGGAGTCACTGATTTAGACCTATAAACCTATGGGTGATCTAACAGGGAAATAGGGACACCTGGGCTAGGCTGGAGGGAGCCCACGTGAAGGTTGAGGGAAGACTTCTGGATCCTCTTAGTGTGGCCACCTAAGAGGTTTCTGAAACACCTGTAGGAAATGATTAATAAAACCCTTGAAACTTCATGCAGGCCTAAATGGATTTGGTTGCTGGCCTCCAAACTGGAATGAGTGCATCTTTGATGCCACCTGACAGTTCCTACTCCTTACATCTCAGCCTCTCAGCAGCTAAGCATGAAGGTTCATGTTGTGGAGGCTTGGATGGCTGACCCGAGCATATGAGTGGGAGAACAGGTCCACCCTCACCAGAAGGCTCTTGTGAGCACAGATGGACATGTCCAAAAGCTTCAGGTAGCAAAGTCTGGAGGAATCATAATCAATGTGGACCCAAACCACCATAGTTTCCTGATATACCTAGTCGAATGACAAGGATTGGCGGGTACACATAGAGGATATCGAAGTTCCATTCAACATCCAATGTCCCCTCCCAAAAGTCCCGGTGAAGAAAGTACACTGAAGTAGAACAACTCTCACTGGAAGCAAAGTGGTCCACTTGAGGAGTCGTCTGAAGAGTGAGGATCTTCACCAGAACTTCATGGCAAAGCTCCCACTCATGGAAGGAAGTCTTGCTGCTCAATAGGTCCTCTGTGCCGGCAAGATACACCACCCTCCGATATGTCATTCTGTATAGCCCAGAACCAGTCTTGTTGAAGCAATACTGTCCTGTTTGTTGAGGTATTGCATGGCCACCGTGTTGTCTTCAGGACCAACATACACGCAGAGATGTATGGAAGGCAATTATGGCCAGCCTAATAGCTCACAGCGCCAGCAAACCGACGTGTTCCCGGGCCTCCACAGGCCCCAAAGCAGACTCACTGTTGGATGTAACAGTTGAGTACCCCCGCCATCCAGTGAGACATCCGTGACTATGGTTAGTTGGAGCCAAGATTGCCTAAGCAGCACGTTTTCTTGCAGGGCCCATGACTGGAACACTCTAGATACCCTCTCCAAGACTCATAACAGTTCTTACATGTTTCCCTGGAACTGAGACCACTGACAGCGAAGTAGCCACTGGTATGACCTAAAGCATACCTAATGTGTAACTGGGCATCCTGCAGATAGTGGAACATATATATATGTTTTTCTCCTAAGGCAGGCCACTATGACTGCCAGCAGTTTGATGAAACCTTTGGTGTCGAAGAATGGGCAAATGGGAGGACTCTGCATTTGTAGTAGGAGTTCCCTAATGCAAATCTCACATACTTCTTGTTCATGGGATGGATCAGCAAATTGAAGTAGGCATCTTGGAGATTGATTGATACCATTCAATCATGCAATATGTGGGCCTGCAGGATCTTGTCCTGGTATATGTTTAAAACCCTTAGACGCAGGATGGGACATGGGACAACGTCCTCCTTCGGAACCTGAAAGTAAAGAGAGTATCAACCCTTGCCTTGTTCTGAATAGGGCACCACTTCTATGTATGCTATTCGGTAGAAGCTGACAGACCTCCTCCAGTGGGAGAGGGCTGGAATCAATGAGAGATGGAGGAAGGATGGTCTGGAGGGCGTTGAACATAAGGCAGACCGCAAACCTGAGTTATGACCTGCAAGATTCAAGTATCAGAGGTGGTTCAATGCCACTCCTCGAAGGACCTGTTAATTCTCCCCCCCCCCCACCCACCCACTCGGCGGAAAAGAAGGGCTCTTCATACAGGCTTTCCCCCCGGGGCTGTTGTGGGCACTGCTCACTGCTGAGGAGATAATAATACCTCACAACCTCTGCCCTGGCGCTGCTGCTTCTTGCCGAAGAGCACCTGGCCCCTACTATAGTGGGCAAAGGAGACAAAGGGCCTAAAACCTCAACTCCTCAGGGCTGAGCTGGAAGACTGCAGAACAGCTAGGTGTAATGAGTCTGCATTGGCTTTAGACTCCTGAAATTCCTGGAGGGACTCGCCCGCTTAAGACCTAAAGCAGTTGTGTCCATCAAAGGACATGTTTAGCAGCTTCCTTGATCCTCTTGGGGCAAACCTTAATTTGACCCCGGCCCTTGGCTTGTGCTAAACAATCACCCATGTCAAGGCCAGATTGCAAAATATGGTGTGCTACCTGTTTGCTGTCAATCACCAGGAGATTGAAGCCCTCCTTCATATCCTTTGCAGGGAGATTATCTGCTACCTCTGAGATAATGTTCCAGAATCCAAAGGTGTATTTTGCCAGGGCACAGGGCGCATTCATTGCCTTCAGAGAGAGGCTGCCTGATGCAAATACTTTACATCGCCAGGACTCCAGCCTATTGCTCTCCATGTCCTGAGACAACATGGGTAATTGCTAGCACTGTGCCGTACACCCTGATTAATGTACTGAATCTGCCATGATTGCTAGCACTGTACCTTGCACTTTGATTAATGTACTGAATCTGCCCGGATTGCTAGCACTGTACCTTGCACCTTGATTAATGTACTGAATCTGCCCTGATTGCTAGCACTGTGCCGTGCACCCTGATCAATGTACTGCATTGTTCCTAAGACGGTTAGCACTGTGCCATTTGCACAGATCATGCAACCCACTAGCAAGGTCCTCTACAAACTTCTTAGCTGCTACCAGACCACTGCTACCATAGTCTTGACCCTCGCACTCTCTCTCACCATACTAGATCTTACTGAAACTTACTCCATCCACACCTGTCCAGCCTCACAGCACCACACCACCCATACTCCCCCCCAGTACACCACTCCTCCCACCTACACCACCATACAGAGCATGTACTCTCACACTAGAACATGCACGCCATCCCTCATCCACCACCTTTCGTAATCTTCGCCTAGGTTCCTGATTCACTCACAAATACACTCCCCACCTCAAACACCCTCCCACTCACACATCCAGGCCCATCCAAACACGTCACCTCACAAACACACCTACCACTTCCCTCACATCCAGCCTCCACACTACCACCAAAACCATAACCACACCGCCTCCTCACCTTAAATGTGCCCTCCTCAACGTTGGGTCGCTCGCCGCTCACGCCCTAGAAATAAATGATCTAGCCAACAACAACATTGACCTACTAGCTACCACCGAAACATGGCTTCATGAGGCATTCGGCCCTGCCATCACCCTTGCACTCCCAGAAGGCTACACCATTCTCAGGCAATCCAGACCAAATCGCCTAGGAGGAGGAGTAGCCCTCATATTCAAAGAAACTCTCTCCCTCAGATCCATTAGCCACCCATGGCAGAGCAATTCTGATATGCTCTCTGTAAAGCTCTCACTGTCCCCTAACAGTACCATCAATATACACACGCTATATCGTGCCCCTGGCCTCCCATCAGACTTACTGGGACTCCTCACCCACCTACTCCGCAATAACATCAAAGGATCCACCAAGGCTCTCCTTCTTGGAGACCTGAACCTAGGACTTAACGATCCCAAGGACAAAGTTGCTGCTACCTTTGCCAAAGAACTTAATGACTTAGGATTCACACAAAAAATCGCCACCCCAACACATAACAAAGGCCGTACCCTTGATTGGGTTGCAGACCATAACTGTCTCACCACCATCACTTATAACACAGCACTACCATGGACAGACCACAATTATGGTCTGATATTGAATTCACCTTGCCCATCACATCCAGTTCAAAGAAGCCCCCACCCGCACCTCCCTTACAAGCTAGAAGCTCCAAAAAACGTATCGCAGACAATCTACGCCCATACCTTAACATCCCAGCATTCGCCCACCCCTTCTCAGATGATCCCAACACCCTAGCGGACATCTACAAAGGTACTCTCTCCAATGCGATCAACGCCATAGCACCGCTAGAAAACAAAAAAGGAAAAAGACTCTTCACTCAAACTCCTGGTTTACGGAAGAATTACAATACATGCGCGCTTGCAAGAGAGAGGCATTAAAAAACTGGCAACTCAACCCCTGCGATAACACTAAGAACTGCTTCAACCTAATCTCCCACCAATACAAAGATGCCATCACTAAATCCAAAGCTAACGCCTTTAACACTCGAATCACCAATGCAAACTCACAATCCAAAGAAATCTTTGCTGTATTTAAGGAACTTACCTCCTCCCCCAACACCCCAGATGAGATCATCAAAGATGAAGCCTGGTGTGCCAGTATTCAAGCAGCCATGCTTAATAAAATCAAACTTCTGCAAAAAGAAATCAAGGACCACTACAACACACTACCCCCTCATTCAGGGGTCAATCAGCCACAGTCCACTCCTCCTCCCAACAAACCCCTTTTCTCCTTCAGAGACATCTCGGAACTTGAAGTCATTAACATCCTCAAAAACTTAAAAACCTCAATGTGAAAAGGGGACATTTTTCCCCCGAAGCTCAAGGACTGCGCCGACAGCCTTGCTCCTCTACTAACAGCCTTCATCAATACCTCTTACAGAACCGGCATCATCCCTGTTAGCCTCAAAGAGGCATGGGTCCGCCCCCTTCTCAAAAAACCTACACTAGACCCCACCCAACCAAACAACTACCGACTTATAACCACTCTGCCCTGGGAACCAGAGTGCACGCCTTGCCATCATTCTTAACACTATGTTCCAGGAGTCACAGGCTCAAGAGGCTGCAGCACCAGGGCCATCATGCCTTACTATGGAGAGCCATAAACATGGTTTTCGCCCTCCCCCTATCAAGGGTAAGATTTGTGCTTTGGAGGGAGTTGTTTCACAGTCACCTGCAATTGAAAAAAGTGTTAGAGTACAAGTACCAGAATCCTTAGAGACATCAATGTGAATTAACCTGAAACACCTGAAAAGGAAATGCAACTAGACACGCCTGAAAAGGAAAAGAAACACAGCCTCCCTGATGATTGATGGAGTCAAGAAAACATTTGGAGGAGAAGACATTTTGTTGCTACAGCAGGAAAATTTGACTGGGAACCAGAGTGCACGCCTTGCCATCATTCTTGACACTATACTCCAACTTCACCATTGATAAAACCATCATCTACCCCAGTGAAGACCCTAGGAGTTCACATAGACTCTACACTATCCATGACAAAGCAGGTTAGAGCCATCTCCTCCGCCTCAGCTCACACCACCAAACTTATAAATTCAATAAAGCCATATCTCTCCAAACCCAATTGTCTATCTATAGCCAGCGCAACCATCGGTGTGAAACTGGACTATTGTAATGCCCTCCTAGCAGGTACTTCAGCAAAAAACATTAACCGACTCCAAATCACACAGAACAATGCACTAAGAGCAGCACCCAGGATCCCAAAAAGAGACCATATCACACATGCCAGACAGGAAGCTCACTGGCTCCCAGTAAAAGAATGAATCACGTTCAAAATCCTCCCTCTCACCCACAATTGCCTCACCCGCACAGCACCTTCATATCTATCGGAGACCATAACCAAATCCACCTCCACTCGACCAGTCGGGACTTGCGACGCCAACCAAATTCACACCCCTCACATCAACAAAGCGAGAGCTGGGGGGTTAGGCCTCCCCTACATAACCTCCAAGTTATGTAACTCCTTACCTTCTGACATCAGAGCTGAAAACTCCCTCCTTGCCTTCCGGAAAAAACAAAAAACTACTCTCTTCACCTAGTCCCACTCTATTGCTTCTTTCCATCTCTGTCTTGAAAAAAATAGAAATATGCAACTCTCAATGTAACTGTATCAAAGATAAATGAATTGTAACTAAGAAAAATGTCTGTAACCAGCGCCACGATGCCCCCGGGGTGCTGTCAGCTCAACAATTGTGAATAAATAAATAAATAAAGTGGTGGTCTATAGCAGCCTGTACCACTAAACTCTCCTGAGACATGCGCAACGTGAGAAACGCTCAATATGAGGGAGCTGAATGATGCGTATGTGCAAGACCTCCGTCCACTGCAGGGATTAATGCCAGCTTCTTCAGGCCATCAGCACGGGAGCTCCAAAATTGGGTTGAAAGTGAGCAGGGCATCCCGTGGGATAGTCCTATGCAAAATTTCAGTCAGTTTGAACAGAATCTTGAGCCTTGAGGGGTATGGACGACAACCTTTGCCATCACGCTCTGAAAAGAATTGTTGTGCATGTCCCGAGCCTGTGACTGAAGAATGTCAAGTACTGGGGAGGTATCCGGTCGCTTGCCTCCTGCAGGTCTGCGGCCAACTCCAACATGTCTTCGCCCTCTCTTAAGAACTCATCTGGGAAGTTGATGGCCCCACCAGAGTAATAGTGCTCCAGCACAGATGGGATGCGATGGCTTCCTCATCGAAGATGTTGAATATCTTCAAGGAAAATGTGCCCATTGGAAGTGAGGCGTACTCCGGTGTGTGGGGTCACCAGTGTTGGCCGGCACTGAAGAACATTGCTGGACCAAGGGACACAGGTGCAGAGAACTTGACTCCCGAAAGCGGAGCAGCACAGCGCAGAGTCGGAGCTGTGTCTGCTGGAGCCAGGCCAAGCCCATAGGCATGCAGTCCAGATAGCAATCCGGGTGGCTTCTCCAAGGACGCAGTGAGTCCTGTGGAATCAGACGAGGCCCGGAGTGGCAGAGCTTTGGCAAAAATGTGGAACACATTTTCATCCAAAACTCTTCCTACTCCTCCAGGGTGGAGGTTTGGGTGGCAAATGGTACCTCGGGTGTTAGAGCTGAATCCTCTGAAGAGTCTCTCGGTTTGGAGTGGTGACTGATTTTTCTGAAGACGAAGAAGAATGATTCCTTGTGCTCAGTGAACAGGACATCTCCCAGTGTTTCTTTTTCTTGTCTTTACAGACAGGAGCGCACTTTTCTGCCTATTTTCCCACTACTGCCTTCCTCTGTTCCATTTCCAAAGATTCTGAAGGGGTCTTCTTGCCATGTTTGTGGCAATAAGAGAATAGTTTTGCTGTATGCTCCCTCGGGGCATATGGGTGCATGGATTGGCACAACCCCGCAGTCCAGCAGATCATGTTCTTCACTAATGAAATACGTGGAGGGTCAGAAGAAGGACACAGACACTCTGAGGACATGTTCCAAGTGTTTTTATTAAAGAATAAGGCCTAACTTTCCCTATAGCTATGGGATATTCCCTACCTCTATATCTAACAGGGGTGCTTGTCACGGAATGTCCACATGAATAAGTCTGCTGTCCAAAACGAATCTAACTGGCCCTACCCCTATTCTAAATAAACTAAGGTCAGGAAAATGGCTCCCTTCTCCTAAGGGTACGCCTCGTACCAGTCTTTGGATCTCTTGTTAAAAGGTAATCTTTAGATAGTCTCTAGTTACTTACTGTATCAATTCATGCAGCTATTTCATGAGATTTCTCGCTTTTCTCTCCTCCAAAGAATATTTTTCCTTGACCTTTTGCACTTTCTATGACCTTTTAATGGACTCGGAACAACCTGGAAAACTACCATTTCTTCTGTAGTTTTGACCTTCTAGACAATTGCGGTTCAACTTAGTCTGACATTCTCTGTCTTGTATATTATTTACTAGGTTTCTCTGAGCTTCAATTCATAAGACTCTCTTTTGTTGCAATCTTGAATAGCTTGTCTGCTTTTGCTCTTCACGGGGTATTGCTATCCAAAGTCTCTTGTTTTCCCTCTCAGGGATTTCTATGAGCTTCTTTCTTCCATTAATATTGTTCCTAAAGGTTTGTCTGTACTTCCGTTCATAACACTCTTTCTCTTATGTTCCCTTCTTTCTGTGTTGAAGGCTTGGATACTTTCCACTTTTTCCAGGGCAGAGATATCCAAGGACTTCAATGATTCTCTTTTTTTATATCAAAGCATTTGAATTTCATCAGTATTGTATTCAACCTTTATTTACTTGTACTGGGACGGGTTTCTTGAACTGTATAATGATTCCTTTTTGGCCTCCAAGTCTTCCCGTTCTTGGGGAATGTCTCTGGGATCCGTGCCTGTCTGGGAGCTTCTCTTTCGCTCCTCATTGTTGGCAGCTCACTGACGCTGGCGTCCTCTTCTTGGTACTCTCTCTCATTCCCACAGTGTTCCTTGAGGTAACGATTGCCGCTTCGTTCTCGGGATGGTATCAACGTTGTTTTGTGGGCCACCTGCCCACCACATATCCTTCATGGTCATGCCACAACCTCGTTTTGGACTCCAGCCCTTTCTGCTTATTGCATTTTGGATATGCCGTGTCTCTGGCGTCTCCCCCTTCAGCTCAGCTCAGCGCAAGCATTAAATGTCACAGGCTCGAAGACTCGCTTCTGCTCCGCCTCCCTCAGGTGTTATGCAGGAAGGGGACCTCCCTTGCCTGCGTATGCGTTCCTCTCTCTAGGTTGTTCGGCATGTGCTCGCTATTCAACGTACTTGTGTTAGTTGATTGGAGACTTGTATTTAAAGGGACACATTGGTTTTAGGAGCTCCTTGTCCCCTAAGGGGGAGTCTATCCCGGTGAGGTCCCCCTTGCCTCGACCCCTAAGGCGGGTGTTGCGGAGTGGGCTCAACTCCCTAGCCTCTCAAGGGGGCAGGGAAGGCTCCCCCTTGGGAAGAACAGAAAGATTCCTTTGATTGGGGGCAGAGACAGACATCTGTCTCCCACAATCCACACTAGGCTTGATGCATGAGGCTTTCCCAAGGTTAGGCATGATTCAGTAACAATTTAGCCAAAGCTAAGTGGCGTTCATGAAGCATACTGAGTGCATAGAAAAAGGCACTAGGGCGATGGGGCGTGGCAGCCCCATATAATAATGTCATGGAAGTCACCTGCATTGTGGGGCATGCATCAGCACAGGATGGAGATGTGGAGCCACGCTTTAAACCCTGATGGCAACAAAGTTTACAAAGGCAGCTTGCACTGGAGATAGAATATCTAAGATGAGGAATCTGTGGAAGGAAGGAGTTTATTAGAAATATGGTGTCGGACAATCACAGAAGGCTGCGCCCAAGTGCATTGAGTAACCCAGCTTCCCTACCACCTTACGTAATGGTAGGGGACGACTCTAGTGCAACCTATTCCTTCACACACAAATTAAGTGTGACCCATAAGAATATAACAATAGAGACCCCATATGTCCGTGGGTCTAGCAGCTGAGGTAATTATTCACAAAAGGTTTCCTCCATGCAATTGCAGTATGCAACGTCCTGCAAACAATTTTCAAAGGGGGGGGAAAGGGCGGCAAAACAAGCTCATGGCAATCCTTTTTGACAAAAAAGGACTACAGAACCAAACGCTGAATGCTCTTAAGGAAGTCTGTATGAAATCCAGTATGTCAAATAAAGGGGTGAAGGATGCCAGTTCTTCCACGATCCAACCTAGTAATCTACAAACCTTCCAGAATGGATCGATATGCAGGCATAACCACACTGGGTGTAGGAAATATGGCATGCCACATCCAGCACACGTGTTTGAGACATCAGGAAATGTTCTGTGTAAGCTAAGAAAGGTGTGATCAATCGTATGCAAACACGTATTGGAGTAGCTTATGTCTACAACTAAAGGAGACATCTTTAGTCTGTCTTGAGACAAATAACTAGTAATCTGTACTCATTTCTAAACCCAAATTACGTTATTTTAGCATGCAGCATAGGAGATTCACAACAGGACAATACTGCCCATTATAGAGTTGAGGCTAGTCTACCTTTACCCTATAAAGCCAGGCAAAGTTCCACTAAGATAATGCTTCATTCTAAAATACACAAAGATATCAAGAGGAGAGAAGTCTGCTTAAGTTTTAAACTCCACCTTTGGTGAAAAAGGAGTCTCCCAATAGTACAAATCCCAATCTTATCAATACCACAACAACGTTTCATGAGTCGAAACCCAGCCATGTTACACTGCCTATATGTAACAAAGGGAATACCAAACCCCCTATTTTCACAAGATGGAACCAGGCTCTGCAAGTAAGGTGAATACTATAGACATACTGTGGGAAACCCAAAGGTGTCTCACCCGCTTCTCCCTGCAGATCTGTCATCCAGGTGGCCAGGACACAGCCATCACTATTGGATCCAGATCCTGGGGGTGAACCAGTGGGGGAGGATCACCTTAATGTGGGGTCTTCAGGGAGTGGAAGTGGGACACCAACGGACGAGACACGGTACCCCCTTCCTTAAAACACATTTTCCCCATCCTACCCAGTAGGATATTTAGAAACTCTACCCCCACTTTTCAACACGAACACTTTCGCACACTGTGACAGAAAACGGACTAACACCAGAGCCGTTTACTTGACATGTCCCAACACAAGGGTCAGGCACAGTCAGGCATTTGACAATACCTACACACACCTGACGGCCCCTTCCCTTCCCCACATGGATAAGAGGCAGAGCATGAGAGCACACTTCGAGCAAGGCAAAACGCATGGTGAGACAGCTATTCCAGGTTGGCAGATCAAAAAGAGGATAAAGACGTTGAGACCTGGAAGTGCCCTTGCCCTTTTCAAGCCAGACCCGCAAACCCTCTGTGAAAGAAATCATAAGACCGGGAGCTACAGCTGACGTGTGGTATAATGATAATGATAATGATTTGTTATTTATATAGCGCCTTAAGCCAAAGCGCTTTACAGAGAACATATTTACATACATTTATCATACCAACCGAAGTTGGTACTCATTTATTGAAGTCGTTAGGATGAAAGGCTGAGTTGGCCTTGCCAGGATTTGAACCTGCGACCTGCAGATCACACATAGATCGCAGCAGCGAGCGCTCAACCTGCTGAGCTATCTTACTGGCAACAGATGTCAACAGTGCACAGGACCCTCCCGCGTTGATAACCAAGGCGGAGAGACGCGATTGTTACTGTGGTACCGTCCTTGACTCCAGAGACAAGAAACGACAAGGAGTTCAGCATAGCCGGTGAGTCGGAGTGAGAACCGGTAGTAAACCTGATGGTGTTGAGTGAAGGTTGCAAACAACAACATAAGATGAACAAAGAACTTGTGTGCTACTGAATGTTTAAAGCCCAGGGAAAGACCAGCAGTAGAGTGGTCCGGCGCCACTTGGGCGCTCATTCAAAAGACTCTAGCTGGTCTGCTTTTCTTGTGAACATTATAGTACCCAGAGGCCGGGGAAAAAAGCAGACAGAGAGTTAAGGTGTCATACAAGGGTTGAGCCAAAATCCCTTGTATAATCAAAAGACCTTAACCATTTACCAAAGTGTTGACATTACATTGTGAAACAGGCTTGTGAACCCGGCTGAGGTAAACTCTGTGCAAATTGACAAATGTGTGAAGCCTCACTGGGGGCTGGAAAAAGCTAAGTGAAGTGAATACCGAAAGGTGTTGCAACTAAAGTGAACTGTGTTAAATTGACAAGTGTGAACCTGCCTGAGGTATGTCCACACTGAACAGTTGGTTAAAAAGACATTGAGACTCTTGAAAACAAGAGGTGATAATATTGGGAGTGAAAGGCTGTAGTGAACCCGACTGAGGGAGGCCAACGTTGCAAAAAGGATGGGAGCCCGGTTGAAAGGAAATCACCCGACGGGAAGATTATTGAAAGGAACTTTTGTTTTGTTGTTTATAGCACATCAGGTCCTTTGAGGCAAGATACTTTGTATAAAAGAGACTTGGCCACAGTAGACCCTGATATTTTGGAAACAAACTGGAAGCTTGTGCTGGAGAAGCCGAGGAGTGTGCTGTACTCGAGAGTTCCGCCTTGTCCCATGCTAAAAACGTGGGGAAGGGAGACCCCAGTTATACCATCCTGACTTATCATTCTGTGAACACTTCTTTTCTTTTCTGGTGAACGTTATCCCATACTATTTGTGTAACTTAGCAGTAAGGATTGGCAATTTTTTTTTTAGTATAGGCCCTTTTTATTTGACAAGATGCCACTAGGACTGCCTTATTATTATTTGATGGTCGTAGCTTGCTTCCATCTTAGATTTAGGTTTAGATTAGGTGTTTTTCTCACCCATTTTTACAGTTTAATAAACACCCTTGAACTATGATCACTTGTGTCTGTCTTTACTGTTGCGACCATGAGTTCCTTACAATACCAAGGGATGCTTGTTTAAGCCCCCAACAAAACGTTCCACAAATCATCTGGAGCAATTAAAAATTCTCTCCAAAAGCATGTGTGAGCGATACAGAAACTGGTCGTACCACTGCAAGGTATGTAAGGCATGAGAAACCCAGTAATTCATTTCCAAATGTGGAGTATCCAGACTGATATGGCCTCACTAACACCTTCCACTTTAACTGGGATGTCCACGCAGTTAAAATGGGATGTAACAGAATGGGACATCATTTCTTTTTTTTTAAAGGTATTTGAGACAAACCAGAACATGAAGAAAAAAATGCAAAAAATTGTATAATTATCCCTCTTAATGAGAGGTAAGTGGACTATTATCAATAGATGCTGCTTTAACCCAGCAAGACGTAGTAGCCATGCTGCCTGTTTCAAACATATAATAGACACATGTTTGTACAAACATGAACTCAACAAGTACTGAAATCCATTTGTTTTCCAGGGTAATGGACAAGTCATCTACAGGGAGGACAGTGGTCTTTGTGGAGGGACAAATCTGAATGTGTGTTAAATTATCATAAGCATGGATAACCAAATTGCTTAACTTTTTCATGAAACAATCGAATGTGGCACATGGGATATAGAACAAATATCAAAATATAATCTGCATGAAATTGGTTTATGAGAATGGATAGAAAGCCTTATTTATATGGAATTCCTTAATCTTGGGGCTCAACTACGATGGCAAAATGCAAAGGAGACAGGAAGCTAGGGTTTTAGGGCAAAGTCATTTGAGCATTCTCTAGCAATCGGGTCTGTACAAAAGAGCTTGGCCATTGAGTGAAAGTTCTCTCCAATGCACATTCATCTAAGAAATAAGAAAAAAAACAGGCCATTCCATCAGTCTAATACTTTTCAGCATCCAACACTGTGACATAGAGTTGATGGAGAATTAAAAAGGGAAGATACAGATTATTAGAAGTAAAACAAGCAGGAATGAATTATGCCTGATCTGACAGAGCGATCTGAGCCATCCAGGGGAGCAGCTAATTGCCCTGTGGGGGTGGACCTCTGATCTCCTTACTCAAAATAGGGCCACCTCTCGAGGCGTGACTGCACTTTTGTCCGTAAAGCAAGTTTTTTGTATACAAACGGCCAGGAGGGTCTAGATGACTCCTTAGAGACAGAACAACCCCGATTCTCCTCGTACCACACACAACTTACACATTATATACATTGTTGCAACATTTAACACACTTCCACATATTTTGTTACAAAGTCATCCCTCAAACATGATTCACAAACCCTGTACAAGGAAATCTAATCCCCCTAAGTTCCTACGCTCTCATTGGATACATTCACTTAACCACCATCCCCTTCAATGTACATTTGCATTTAGCTCATATTTACAGCACACACCTTTTGGAGATTTTTCGATAGTCGATTGTGACATCATCACATGGTTACATCTTCTCCTACAACAATCCTAATTTATTACAAGTTCCATCTGGTCGGAGACCTCTTAACCCCGGGCGTGATGCACATGGCTTTTTCAAGAGCACTTCATCAATAAGAAGAGGTAGAGAAATAAACAAGTTTCCTTTGAACCAGTGATAAACCTCCACCCAGATTTGCTGGTGTCCCTGGTATCTCTTGTTTCACGCTAATCTATTACGACTACCATTTCAGCTTGGATGGCCTCTGGCCACGTCCTGGTCATTTCCCTGGGAACCTGATTGAAACCCATAAACGATTTGCCACCTCTGCCCTTAAGCACCCCTTGCAACGGGTTTATTACCTGGCCCCAAGTCAACCATGGCAGGTGGCCGGACTTCATTGGTTACTGAATAATAAACTCCCATGTTCTCAGGAAGATTACATCTCCTATCCACAATAGCATCAAGTCGTAAACCCATAAACCACTAGCACTTCATTTCAATCTTGCCGCATCTGATATTATTGCAGCTGGCAGTTAGCTGCCTTCCCCCATCCTTCAACCTCGATCAAGGTCGCAGAGAGTTTATCTTGCCAACCCAGGTTTCTGCCGCCTACACAAACCCCAACTATGAGGGACCTGCGGAATACAATCTTCCCATGTATTCACCATGTACCCCATGTTTTCCAACTGTCCCAAACACATTTCCCTGAAAACCCCTGTGTATATATGTCTGCATGTGTATTCAAGACTACTGCATCCCTTCACAGTGGCTACCCATTCGTGAATCTCCTTTCTCGTGTGCACATATAAAGCCCCTCACTTCCCATCTTTAGTTTGCTACATTGCACGTCACTTCTACATTGTGTTCACAGTCTATCTGCAGACTTGTCATTATTTTGCTACCTGTGTGCAAATCTAAAATGTATCAACTATACACAAAATAACACTAACAGTAACACTCCATTCTTATTAACTACACTAGATACATACGAGGTTGCAACATCGCTCTAGCATCGTGTCAACACCAGTCACTGATATTACGCGTGCAAAGCAAACCCTTTTTTCCTATTGAAACCATTATCGACCACCACAACAGCCCACAATCCTAGGAAAGATTTTATTGTTATGAAGCTTTTATTCTGTGCCAAATCACCACTTTAATAGTATCGAACCACCTGGCTTGTCAGGGAAGTAGGTGTGCTGTGTCCCCAACAGGGATGACCAGACCATAGTCTGACGAGAGAAGAGGGGATAGGAAAAGGGGATGGGAAAGCTGTTTAAGTTTTTCACAGATATCAGATGGGGTGATGGAGCCATGAAGAGGTATGTTTGTGATTGTGTGGGTCTGCTGAAGGTCCGTATGTCAGTACTTGAAGGAAGGTGGTGTCTCTTTTGTATAAATACTTGATAGAATGTGTGAGGGGTCAGCAAGGCGCGGCAGACAACTTTTGGATGATTGTTCAAAATATGCCATTTTATTAAATAATAAAAGTTATCAAACGCCTCACTATCCCTACACTGACGAGGATTTCCCTACCTAAAAAACTAAAGGGAAACACTCTAACACAGGATGTCTGGCCATTACACTTAAACATCAAATACAAAAAGGAAATATGTGACAATTCAAATAACATCAATAATGATATTCACAGTTTCTTGATAACCTTTTAGTAACGTGAGTGAACTCCCTTCCACAGGATTCAGGTAAAATTCAGCTCCAATGTTCAACAAACAGAAAGAAGGAAATCCATGTAGGTAGTACAGTCTCAATTCAGTTCTTAAAGTTTCAATGTCAAAGTAAAGTTTTGTTAACCAAAGTTCCAACAACAAACAAGTTTTTCTTCTCGGTGAAATAAGGACTTTTACAGTTCAAAAGAAATACAACTTCTGTAAATGTTAGTGAAACACGGTTCTTGGTTAACACTTAGGGCCTGATTCACAGAACGTTTCCCTATGGGATTGCGTAAATTTAAAGCACTTCTGTGAATCAGGCCCTTAGTATGTCTCTCTTGATTAGATTAGGAATCACAGTAGCTGTCTTTGTCTGGATGACTTCACTGCACTTCTACTTCCATGTCAACAACTTCAACTCCTACTAAAGTTTACCACAAGTGCATAGTCCTTTGCCTCATAGTTTTCCACTTCATTTGTGCTATTGAAGTCTGGCATCTACTGACAACCAAATACACTACCACAGTGTCGGTTCTTTGTGACAGAACTACAGCTTCAGTACTTCAAGTTTTGGTTTTGACAAGATTCACTTTCAGGTACTTAAACACCTTCAAATAGGCAAAACACTCTTTTGCTGAATATCCCTTTTCAAAGGGGCATTGTCTTTGCCTCTGTTGTCTGTCTGTAACCAACAGCAACCTATAATTGCCTTTGGAACACACTTCTCTTCTCCATCCACAATCTTTGGCAATGTAGGTTGTTTTAACTTCAAAGAATATTTATAAGTAGCAAGTTCCTCTTTCCCAACTTTGCCTTTATCCCTTTGTCAACTGTTAGCCATGATAATTACCCAGAATCTTTGGTGACACTCTCTTAGCTTCAGGTAATGCTTGCACACTTTTATCTTGGGAACACTGAAGTTATATTGGGCTCATAGTCGTTTTTAAACAGCTCTCCGGCTTTGGGAAAGACTGATTTGCAGTCTCAATAGAGGAATACTCTTGGTTTGGGCAATGCTTGCTTTCTCCAACTTCAAAAACAATGTTTAAACACTTGACATCCCTTTGTAAGCAATTGTTGTCTGCGTGGGTAAGGATTCAGAGTTCATTCTTCCTTTGAGAAACTTAATTAAACACACGCAACCACTTCTTCATAGGTTTTACAAGGTTTAAAGGTTTAACAATTGCTTTTCCGTAGCATTTACTCCTCACACGAGTGAATTAGAAATACCTGATCACACGTGAGTGCTACATTTCTAGTGTCCCATTGTTATACAATGAATTTACAACTTCGCCTCGCTTCTACTCTTACGCAAGTGACATTTAAGCTTGATACTGTTGCGGGCAGTGCTCGAGCAAGGAATCGGAACACCAGGTTTAACTCGCCGGCTTCTGTTTTACTTTCTCCACGTGTTGCACAACTTCTACAGCTTCTGGCTTCACTTGGGAGGAACCACACCCTTCCTCGTTGAAGGTATCTCCAGTCCAGCCACTCAATTAAGGAGCCCCTCTCGCTCCTGAGACCCATGGCTTCACAACAGCTGCTCACCACGGTCACTAAGACGCTTCTCGCTGCCTAATCTCTGCAATTAGGCTCACATGCGGAAAGGCAGCCCTCCTGCACGCCTTCCACTGCGCAGCCTCTGGACATCAGAGTTTGGGGGAACTGGACCCTCACAGGATGGTTCTTCCACTTCTGCCTGAATTGCCAGCACAGTGCCTTCTTTCTGCTTCTGCTGCTACTGCATACACTGCAGCCACAGTTCCAGCTCCTTCTCATTGCCTGCAACTGAGGGGTCCTTTTATGCCTCTCTGGTTCCTCAAGGTATGGGCTATTAAGCTAAATTGCCTTACTACTACAGCATGACTCTGCAGCCCTCTTCCTCCTCCCAGTACTCATGAGATTATGGGACTTGTAGTCCCCAATAACAGATTTAGACTTTCTGATTCTTATTGTTTGACAAACGGCCGTTAAAAGTGTGGGATTATGGGGAAAGTTAAACAGGTGTGTTTCCCAGTCTTCCTGGTTGGTCTCCCCTCGCACCCCATGTGATCCTCTCGCAGTACTCCACCCTCAGGGTCGGGATCAGGAAGCGTCTGCCTTTCCCTGGCCACATGAGAAGGGTCCCAGGCCGGGTTTCTGGGGGGAATCATGACTGATTCATAACAAATGATTGGCAGTTTGCTTATAAAACCAGTTGAGGCCTGACGTGATTGGATATGTGACTGGCCCGAAGTATTCTCAAGCCACGTGGTGAAAAGAGAAGGTCTGGATGTGAATTTGCTCTGTCCTTTGTGAGGGTGTAGAAGAAGGAAACTGACATGGAAGGGTCATGTTTTGGTTCATAGATTTCTATTCTATTAAAAGAAAAACCTATCTGTCCCTACGGTCCCAGGGGTTGGTTTCCCTGCCTCAACATAGGAAAACTTAGTGAACTGTCAGAATGTCCATCAAAATGAAATGTCCTTCCCGTCCTCTGTCAGAAACCACTAATCTAACCCTAACCCATATAACATACATTTATGAGCAAAGTAAAGTTTGTTTCGAAGGGATTGTGTCCTCCGACGTATTCCTTATCTTAGATAATTTGTCTCCAGCTTGCTGGCCTCGGAAATGTTTTCTCTGTAGAGGGCGCTGCGCGTCGACGTCCGCCAAGTTGGTGTCCCTCGACAGCCACTGTATCAGCGCCGACGTCACCATGCCCATAAATAGCCACGCGTGGCGTCCGTTGCTTAGTTCCGTTTTTCCGCGCTTCGTGGGGCCTCGGAGTTATCGTTGCTCAGTTCAGTCAGATAAACCTCTTATATTTCCTCGATAAAACCAACTCGTACTCGATGGCTTCCTCATCCGAACCGACAACTCCGCGGTCCAGCTTAAAAAAATGTCGAAACTGCGGAAAGAAAATGTCGCTAACGGATCCTCACAGGATCTGTTTGTGGTGCTTGGGAGCCGAGCACCATTGTTCGGAGTGTGAGGACTGCATGACCATGACGGCGAAAGCCTTGAAGGAGCGCAAGGGGAAGCTCAAGAGAGGTAAGTCAGTTAAAACCTCCTTGAAAGTTTCTTCGGCCGAGTCGAGGCATTCGTCTTCCCGCCGTCAAAAGCATTTCCATTCTAGGTCTCGAAGTAACTCCCACCACTCGTCGAGATCTAGACACTCAAAAAAGAGATGTCGAAGATCCCCTTCCTCGTCATCTTCTGTTTCCCCAGAAAAGGTCTCCTGTCCCACAAAACACAGCTCTCAGGCTGAGTGGGAGGAATTCAGGAAAAAGATGCTAAGCGTCTTCGAGAAAGCGGACTCGACCCCCTCGAAGACAGCTGAGGGTGATACCCTGGGTGAAAAACCCTAAAAATCAAAATGGCGCGAGTCGTTGCACCCGGTGAAAAAGTCCACCCGAGAGCGCTATGGGCCATCAGGTAGGAAGGCATCATCTTCGACGCTGTCATAGAAAGTCCCTGCCACTCATGGATCGGCACCATCGACGCCGTTATCGAAGGGTTCTTCGACGCATCGGTTGATCGAATCGATGCCATTGTCAACGCCAACATCAACGCCGAGGAAAGAAAAAAACACGGCTACTTCACAGCCAACGGTTATACCCACAGCCTCCAGCACGACGCTGAGAACGTCGTCGACATCCTCGAGCAGGATCCCGATCCTCTCGATTCCTCGAGGCCTCTTCCAGTTTTCTCGACGCCTTTCTCTGCGCCTTCGAAGCCTTTTACATCGGCGTCGACGACATCGACTTTTTCTCGGCTAATAATGACAAGTTTGGCTCCTTCTGCTTTAGAAATGGGTTTTACACCATTTCCGAGGTCAGAGTACCCCAGATTATCTTCAATCTATGAAGAAGGGGAGGATTCTGATCAAGAAAGACCCTTCGGGCTGCAGAGGCCCACACCACCTGTTTCAGAGGATTTTACCTCTGAAGAAAGAAGGTTGAAAGACCTACAGGAATCATTACATGAGGCAAGTGGGTTGGACACTTCCCCAGAAGTGGAATTTGTCAAAACAGACCCAGGGGAACATGCCGAAACCCCCTATAGAACCCTGATGGCAAGAATTATTGAATTCATGGGTTGGTCTGCAACTTCACCTGTTTTTCAACAGGATGACCTTACAGACATACTAGTGGTCCCTTTCCATACAGCTTTACAAAGGAAGATTTCATCAAATTGGGAAACTCCTTAGGTTATCCCTGCAGTCAATAAAAAATTGTCATCCAAGTATAGGGTAGCTGCGGCTGACCCTGAATATTTATCAAAACACCCGACTCCAGAGAGCCTGGTGGTTCAAGCGGCAACTTCATCAAGCAGCAGATCCGCTTATCCTACTGTCCCACAGGACAGAGATGACAAAAGGTACGATTCTATGGCAAAAAAGTCTTTTCTGCTTGTAGTATGGCGTTGAAGTCCGTAAACGCCACTTGTACGCTCGCCAGGTTCAGTCACACACTGTGGGAGTGTGCTTCATCAGAGGCTGACTACATACCGGAAGGAGATGAAAGGGAAGCCTTCCTTAACATCATTAAAGATGGCAAAGATGCCATGTGCGAATCTCTTCAAACTGGAATCGATTCCGCTGACAGTATAAGCAGGGCCATGGCGGCAAGTACTACAATCCGCAGGCATGTGTGGTTACAAAAGTCGCTTTGCTCCAGGTGTACAGGCCAGACTTTTGAATATGCCCTTTGACGGCTCTTCTTTATTCGGTAAAAAGGCTGATGACAGTCTGGAAAAGTTGCAAACATCTAAAGCAGCAGCAAAATCTTTAGGAGCTGCAATCCGCCAAACTCCTTTTCGCCCCTCAGGAACCTCTGGGAGAGGAAAGTCCTTTCGCTATTATTCCCCATTCGGGAAAGGCAGAGGACAGCCGGCTCAAAGAGGCCAAAGGAGATCCACCCGAGGTGGACGGGTCAAAAGTACTATGGCCGCAGCAGCAGCAGGTACCTCTTTACCCTCGGCATCTGCATCAGCCACCCCCAAACCACTCTGAGGTCTTTCCACACAAAACACCTGTAGGGGGCAGGTTAACTCACCATCGGATGGAATGGCAGGCTATTACGTCAAATGCTTGGGCATTGGAGACAGTTGCCCAAGGTTACTGCCTACCCTTTCTACGCATCCCTCAGAGTCATCCACCGGGGCACAGCTCTCTAAAAGTTCCAGATCCGCTCCTCTTGCAGGAAATTGTAGACCTGCTAGAGAAAGCTGCCATAGAACCGGTATCTGTAGCGGAGAGGAACAAGGGCTGGTACTCCCCCCTACTTTCTCATACCGAAGAAGGACGGAGGACTGAGACCCATCTTGGATTTACGAGAATTGAACAAGTTCCTCAGGAAGGACAAGTTCAAGATGGTAACTCTCTCTCAGATCCTTCAGGACCTCCAGATCCAGGACTGGCTGGTATCCCTGGACCTCCAGGATGCTTATTTCCATGTGCCAATCCATCTCAAACACAGGCGATACCTGAGGTTCGCAATTGGCGGCTCTCATTATCAATTTTGAGTTCTACCATTTGGGCTGACCTCCGCCCCAAGGGTCTTCACCAAGCTAATGTCGGTAGTGGCTGCAAGTCTAAGGAGGGAGGGGATCCACGTCTACCCCTACCTGGACGATTGGCTGATCAGAGCTGTATCTTCGGAACAAGCTCAGATCCAGCTAGATTATGTCTGCCACTTCCTTTACAAACTGGGCTTCTCCCTCAATTTAAAGAAGTCACAGATGATACCATCACAGAGACTCCAGTTCATCGGAGCGGTCCTGGACACTTCCCTGAGAAAAGCATCACCACCAGAGGTGAAGGCTCAAGGTATTCTGCAGATGGTCAACAAGTTTCAAAATGCCCAACATCTCCCAGCCTTCGAGTTTTTGAGATTGCTAGGCCTCATGGCATCCTGCATCTTCCTTGTGCCAGAGGTTCGCCTGAGAATGAGAGCTCTCCAGTGGGCACTAAGAACCCAGTGGTCACAATACTCAGGAAGAATGGCAGATCTCCTCCGGATACCGGACAAGGTAGCCCACGACCTTCAATGGTGGGCCTATCCAGAGAACATCTTGAAAGGAGAACTGTTGGCCAGAGGTAACAGTAGTCACAGACGCCTCACTCACGGGGTGGGGAGCCCATGCCAACGACTTGACCATCAGCGGTCGTTGGTCTCCATCGGAGTCCAGACTACACATCAACCTATTAGATCTGAGAGCGATCAGACTAGCGCTGAAAGCTTTTCTGCCATCAGTACAGGGGAGAAATGTCCTGATAATGACGGACAACACGGTGGCCGCACTACCTCAACAAAAGAGGAGGCGTAGGGTCACTGCCACTGTGCAGAGAGGCAATGCAGCTCTGGTTTTGGACAATTAAGGAAGGAATCTCTCTATCGGCAGTCCACCCAGCCGGAGAGAAGAACCTGACAGCGGATGCTCTGAGCAGGCAGAGCACAGTCTCCCACGAGTGGGAGCTAGCTCAGGAAGTCCTTCAAGAGATCTTCGCCCTTTGGGGAACCCCTCAGGTGGATCTGTTCGCCACCACCACCAACAGGAAGTGCGATCTGTTCTGTTCAAGGGAATTTCCCCCGAGAGGAGCTCTAGGGGACGCGTTCGTAGTGGACTGGGAGTTTCCACTCCTTTACGCGTTTCCACCAGTCCCCGTTATTCCTCAAATGATAAGGAGGTTGAGAAGATTCTGGAAAACCATGATCCTAATTGCCCCGGACTGGGCCAGGAGAACGTGGTACCCGGACCTTCTGGATATGTCCATCTGCCCTCCAATCCGTCTTCCACTCAAAGAGAATCTTCTCTCGCAGAAGGGAGGTCAGGTTCTCCATCCAGACATGACAACCCTCAACCTTCACGCTTGGCTTCTGAAAGGTTTAGGTACAAGGATTGGGACCTTCCTGATGACGTCATGGAGGTGTTGCTTTCGGCCAAAAGGCCAGCAACAAAGTCTTTATACCGCTGCTGTTGGAACAAATTTTGCAGCTGGTGTACAGAGGACAATATCTACACTTTCATGTGGTACACCAACGGTGTTATCATTTCTACTCTACTTGGCAAACTCAGGCCTTCAAGTTTGAACTGTAAAAGGCTATCCCGCAGCGCTATCAATCTTCAAGCGCACTGCGGAGGAACCATTGTATTTCAAACTACCCTTAGTAATACAATTTTGAGGGGATTGGGTCCTCCGACGTATTCCATATCTATGACAAGTAATGTCCACAGCTGTGCTGCTTCGGAAAATCTTTGGCGTCTGCGTCCTGCGCCGTTGACGTCGATGCGCCATCCCCGAGGACCTCCTCCGACGCCGATGTCACCCAATGTGATGAGTAGGACGCACGACGCCCATAGCCTCCGTTCCGTTTTTTCCGCGAACGTGTTCGCTTTGTGAATCTCGGTACACCTCGACTCGTTGGAGTTGCTGTTTTCTATTCTCAGTTCGTTGAACCTGTTCGGTTGGTTGTGAAGACTTGTTCGTGGCAATGTCTTTCTCATCTTCGACCCCGCGTCCGGGCTTCAAGAACTGCGGGGACTGTGGGTCCAAGATGTCGGTCACGGACTCGCACGACGCCTGCCTCTGGTGCCTCGGGGAGGCCCACGATACGGACGACTGTGTCGACTGCCAGTCGCTCTCTGCAAAGGCCTTGCGGGAACGCAAGAAGAAGCTGTCGGTAGGCCGGGTGTCTAAGCCCCGGAAGTCGAGGTCTGTGGGGCTTTCGACCGATGACTCGATGGGTGACTCTCCGCGTCATCGTCGGAAGTCCGGTGGGTCTCGTTCCAGGAGTCGGTCTCGCCACTCCTCTGCCTCTTCTAGGCATTCCAGGAAGCACCGGCATAGGTTCCCTTCCCCGTCCTCTTCCGAGGACTCCACCCGTCGGCGGGTCGCTTATCCCTCCATGCAAGCGACACCAGAGGAATGGGCTTCCTTCGGGAAGCAGATGCTAGCGATTCTGGAATCGCAGGGCACCGGTCCGTCCGCGCCTCCGAGTGGGGTCGGTCAGCACAGGTCGAGAGACATCGCCCATACGGCTTAGGGCTCGGGTGGTCGGCACGGCTCGCGGGAGAGGTCTCGCTCGGACAAGGGTAGCCGTTCTCGCCATGCCCGTTCCAGGTCCCGGTCCTCGATGCGCTCGAGACCGCGTGATCCTGTGCCGTCTTCGAAGAAGACGTCGACGCCTGTGGCGCCGAGGTCGTCGACGGTTTCTCTCGAGTCTCTGCCTCCGAGGGGGTCGTCGACGCCGTCGGTGACCAGGTTGTCGAGAGACACGCTCGGAGCTCCGGCTTCGAGGACTGTGTCGACGCCGCAGATGCTGGAGGCGTTGCAGCTGACGTCGACGCCGATTCGCTCGGCGTCGACGCCTTTTCTGTCGATGCCGGCACCGACTCGTTCGGCGCCCTCGAAGCCTTTTCTGTCGATGCCGGCACCGACTCGTTCTGCGCCCTCGACGCCTTTTCTGTTGACGCCGGCGCCGACTCGTTCGGCGCCCTCGACGCCTTTCGAGGCAGTGGTGTCGGAGGGGCCCCGTGGCACGGGGTTTGCCCCTAGAAAGGCTATGGCTAAGGTCCGGCACTGCTTTGGTCCGCAGAGGTCTTCCTCTCCCCGCCTGGAGTACATTTCAGAGGGTGATGAAGGCTCTGATGGCGGCCTGGTTCCGGTTCCGGTTCCAGATGACCTTATCTCAGGCCATAGCCAGTTTGATGACCTGAGGCAGTCGCTGCATGATGCCAGTGGACTGGACACCTCTCCGGAGGTGGAGTTTTGTAGGCCGGAGCCTGGCACTCATGCTGAATCTTCATATCGGCACCTTATGTCTCGGGTTACCGAGTACTTGGGTTGGTCAGCTCCCCCAGGAGAGTTCGTTCAGGATGATCTCACAGACATCCTTGATCTCAAACCACCCACTGACCCGGTTTTGCCTTTTCATATGGCTCTGCAGAGAAGGGTGGCGGCGGCTTGGACTGCTCCGGAGAGTCTCCCGGCAGTGGGCAAGCATTTGTCGCGAAAATACCGTCCAGCCAGTAGCGACCCCTGCTACTTATCTAGGCACCCCACTCCGGAGAGTTTGGTGGTGCAGGCGGCTACGGCCCCGGCAAAGCAGGCGTTGTATCCTACCATCCCTCCGGAAAGGGACGGCAAACGTTTTGACGGCTGGGCGAAGAAAGTGTTTTCTTCGGGGGGGGTATGGTGCTTCAGGCGGCCAACTCCATATGTGCCTTGTCTCGTTTCACACACACTCTGTGGAACTGTGTTGCTTTTAGCGGCTGATCATATTCCCGAAGGGGACGAACGGGGTGGTTTCCTTGCTATGGTTCAGGATGGCAAGGATGCTATGTGTGAGGCCGTTCAGTCGGGTTTGGACTTGGCGAATTGTGTCAGCCGGTCCATGGCGGCGAGCACCGTAATGCGCAGGTTTGCGTGGTTGCGGAAGTCTGGGTTCGCTCCTGATGTGCAGTCCCGGCTCCTCAACATGCCTTTTGACGGTGAACACCTTTTTGGCAGCAAGGCTGACGAGAGCCTTGAGAGGTTGCAGACCTCCAAAGCTGCAGCGAAATCGTTGGGCGCTGCAGTTCGCCAACCTCCGCCTTTTCATCCTAGGGGACAGCAATGGAGGGGAGGTTCATTTCGCTATTACTCGTCCTTCAGTAAAGCGAGAGGAGCTAGCAGTCAAAGAGGCCACCGTAAGAGTGCCAGAGGTGGAAACAAAGGTACTCGAGGTGCCAAGGCCGCTCAGGCAGTTGCCTCTTTGCCTTCAGGCAACGCCGCAGCCGCTACCACTCAGTCATGAGGCCAGGTCCCATGGTTCGCCGGTTGGGGGAAGGCTGGCGCAGCATCTTGTAGAGTGGCAAGCCATTACTTCGGATGTGTGGGTTCTGGAGATCATAACCCACAGCTACTGTCTTCCTTTTCGGCAGAGGCCTCGCAACAATCCACCAGGGAACCTCTCTTTGAAGAGTCCGGATCCGCTCCTTGCGCAGGAAATTCATGCCCTGCTGGAGAAAGGCGCCATAGAACTGGTGCCTGTAGCGGAGAGGAACAAGGGATGGTATTCCCCTTATTTTTTGATTTCAAAGAAAGACGGGGGATTGAGACCCATCATGGACTTGCGCGGTTTGAACAAACTCCTCAGGAAGGACAAGTTCAAGATGGTGACTCTTTCTCAAGTCCTCCAGGCCCTACAACTTCAGGACTGGTTGGTGTCTCTCGACCTCAAGCATGCTTACTTCCACGTGCCGATCCATCCCAAGCACAAGAAGTACCTGAGGTTCGCGGTTGGCAACTCGCACTTTCAGTTTCGGGTCCTGCCGTTCGGATTGACCTCCGCCCGAGGGTTTTCACCAAGCTCATGGTGGTGGTGGCAGCGCATCTCAGGAAAGGGGGATTCACGTCTACCCCTACCCAGACGATTGGTTGATCAGGGGGAGCTCTCCTGAGCAAGTCCTGGATCATCTGTCCGTCACCTGCCACTCCCTTCACAGGCTGGGCTTCTCCCTCAATTTAAAGAAGTCCCATTTGACACCAACGCAGCGGCTCCAGTACATCGGAGCAGTGCTCGACACGTCCCTGGGGCAGTGTTTTCCTCCCCAGGTGAGGGCTCTTCACATTCAGCAGATGGTGCATAAGTTTCAGCTGGCCCAGAATCTCCCAGCGTCCGATTTCTTGAGACTGCTCGGCCTCATGGCATCCTGCATTCTTCTGGTGCCAGAGGCTCATCTGCGGATGAGATCTTTGCAGTGGGCACTCAAGCTCCAGTGGTCTCAGTCCTCCGGCAGGCTGTCGGACCCTGTTCAGGTGCCGCCCTCGGTAGCCCGGGACCTTCTGTGCTGGGCTGTCGAGGGCACTCTGATGAAGGGGGCCCCATTTTGGCTGCCCTGGCCGGAGGTGACGATCGTGACGGACGCATCCCTCACGGGATGGGGCGCTCATGTCAACGAGTTGACAGTCAGCGGTCGTTGGTCTCCGTCGGAGTCCGGAATCCATATAAATCTGTTGGAGCTGAGGGCCGTCAGGCTAGCCCTGAAGGCTTTTCTGCCGACTGTGCGCAGAAAGAGTGTCCTGATTCTAACGGACAACATAGTGGCCATGCACTACCTCAACAAAAGGCGGGGGCATGGTCACTTCCCCTGTGCAAGGAGGCGATGCAGCTCGAATTCTGGGCCATCCAGCAGGAAGTTTCGATCTCTGCTGTACATCTAGCCGGAGACGACAACGAGACGGCGGACGCTCTGAGCAGGCAGAGCTCGATCTCTCACGAGTGGGAGCTGGCTCAGGAGATTCTCCTGGAGATCTTCGCCCTTTGGGGGACCCCTCAAGTGGATCTCTTCGCCTCCAGTGTCAACCCGAAGTGCGAAAGGTTTTGCTCGCGGGAATTTCCTCCAAAAGGAGCCTTAGGAGACGCGTTCGTGGTGGAGTGGTCATTCCCACTGCTGTACGCGTTTCCTCCAGTCCCCGTCATCCCACAAGTGCTGCGAAGGTTCGGTTCCCGGATGATGGGCCCGGAGGACGTGGTACCCGGACCTTTTAGACTTGTCCATCTGCCCTCCACGTAGTCTTCCCTACCGAGACGATCTGCTCTCACGGGAGGGGGGTCAGGTTCTCCATCCGGAGGTCAGATCCCTCAATCTTCACGCTTGGCTTCTGAAAGGTTGAGGTATAAGGATTGGGACCTCCCTGAAGACGTGATGGAGGTGTTGCTCTCTGCCAGGGGGCTGGCAACAAAGTCTCTGTACCGTTGCCGTTGGAGAAAATTCTGCGACTGGTGCAGAGTTCAGAATGTGGATCCTTTTGAATGTGACATTCCCATTGTTCTGTCTTTTTTGCTTTCTTTGGCCCACAGGGGCTTGCAAGTGGGCACCATTAAAGGTTACCTGGCAGCACTGTCCATATTTAAGTGCTCGTCTGAAGAATGTTCCTATTTTAAGATTCCTTTAATTTCACAGTTTTTGAAAGGGCTCACTAATGTGTTCCCTCCGTCACCTTTTTTGGTGCCAGGTTGGGATCTGAACCTTGTTCTTAAGTTTCTAATGGGTGCTCCGTTTGAGCCTTTACATTCTTGCCCTTTGAGGCTGTTGACTCTGAAAACTGTGTTTTTGGTGTGGTTACTTCCGCTCGCAGAGTGAGTGAGTTACAGGCACTTTCAGTTAAGCACCCTTCACTGTGTTTCATAAGGACAGGGTTGTCCTCAGAGTTCGTCCTTCTTTTCTTCCAAAGGTGGTTTCGGAATTTCATTTGAGCCAGAAGGTTGTTCTTCCGGCGTTCTTTCTGCCTCCACATCCTGGTAAGGAAGAGGAGAGGCTCCATAGGCTGGATCCTAGGAGAGCGTTGAGCTTTTATATCTCGCGCATGTCCCGGGTCAGAGTGGACGCTCAACTTTTCATTGGTTACGCTGGAAAGCGTTTGGGACAAGCTGTGACGAAACAGACTTTGTCTCGTTGGATTATTTTAGCTATCTCCGAGTGTTACCGCTTGGCGGGTAAGGACCTTCCGGCTGACTTGCAGGCCCATTCTACCAGAAGAGTGGCTGCGTCTACTGCCCTGCACTATTTGTCACATCTGTGATGCAGCCACCTGGGCTTCAGTACATACTTTTGTGCGTCACTATTCCTTTGATTCCATCAGAGAGCAAGATCTGGCCTTTGGCAAGGCAGTTCTATATTCTGCAATTTGATTGGGCATGCTAAATTTGTATTCTAAATTCTTTCCCACCTCCTTGCTTGGTACTGCTTTGGGAGTCTGTCATAGATATGGAATACGTCGGAGGACCCAAACCCCTCGAAGAACAAGTTACTTTCTTACCTGGTAACGTTCTTTCGATGGGATGGTCCGACGACGTATTCCATATCGCTCTCTCCCTGCCTTCTCCGCTGCAGAATTTCTTTTGCGATTGCAGCTTGCGTTCCGCAAGGCCTTGTGTGTCTGACTGGCAGAATACTGGTGGCACACGTTCTGGGAAAAAACTATAACTGAGGCTATGGGCGTCGTGCGTCCTACTTATCACATCGGGTGACGTCGGCCGTCGGAGGAGGTCCTCGGGGACGGCGCATCGACGTCATCGACGCAGGACGCAGACGCCAAAGATTTTCCGAAGCAGCACAGCTGTGGACATTACCTGTCATAGATATGGAATACGTCGTCGGACCATCCCATCGAAAGAACGTTACCAGGTAAGAAAGTAACTTGTTCTTCTCAAGGGATTAACTAATGTTTATCCTCCAAGACCATTCCAAGTTCCCTTATGGGACTTAAATTTAGTCTTAAATTTCCTAATGGGTACTCCCTTCGAACCACTCCACTCTTGTTCGCTGAGATTTCTCACTCTTAAAACTGTCCTATTAGTAGCACTAACATCTGCTAGGAGGGTGAGCGAATTACAAGCTCTATCTTGTAAAACCCCCCTCCCCCCATACAATTTTCCATAAGGACAAAGTTGTCCTACAGGTGAAGCCTAATTTCCTCCCAAAGGTGGTTTCTGAATTTCACATCACTCAGAAAATTACCTTACCTTCGTTCTACCCTCCTCCCCATCCGGGGAAAGAGGAAGAAAGGCTACATAGGCTGGACCCAAGGCGAGCTCTAAGCTTTTACATCAGCAGACTAGCTAAGATTAGGCAAGCAGACCAACTGTTTGTAGGCTACTCGGGTCACAAGTTGGGACTACTCATAACAAAACAGACCATTTCCAGGTGGATTATTTTGGCCATTCTGGAATGTTACAAACTGGCAGGGAAAGAGCCCCCCCCAGAATCTTAGGGCTCATTCAACCAGGGGTATCGCAGCCTCTTCGGCCCTCCAAAGAGGGGTACCGGTCCGAGACATATGTGCGGCTGCCACATGGTCGTCCGCACATACATTCACAAGATTTTACAACCTGGATTCCTCCGCTAGTCAAGAGACCAGATTTGGCAAAGCCGTATTACATTTGGTTCATTCCTAAAAGGGATACATGACATTATTACTCCCACCTCCAATTACATGCCACTGCTATGGGAGTCTATCTAAGATAAGGAATTCTTCGGAGGACACAATCCCTTTGAAGAACAATTTACTTCTTACCTTGTAACATTCTTTCGATGGGATGTTCCTCCGGCGTATTCCTTATCGCCCCTCCCATCCATCCCCGCAGTAATACTTCCCTTGTGGTTGCAGCTCACGCTTCTTCAAGGTCAATAGCCAATTCATGCAAGACTTATCTTATGCTACAAAACAGAACTGAGCAATGGACGCCGCGCGTGGCTATTTATGGGCATGGTGACGTCGGCGCTGATACAGTGGCTGTCGAGGGACACCAACTCGGCGGACGTCGACGCGCAGAGCCCTCTACAGAGAAAAAATTTCCGAGGCCAGCAAGCTGGAGACGAATTATCTAAGATAAGGAATACGTCGGAGGAACATCCCATCGAAAGAACGTTTCCAGGTAAGAAGTAACTTGTTCATCTCTTTCACCAGGAGAATGACTCCCTTCCCCTGGTTTGCTACTTCAGTCTTAGAATGAAATAGGAATAATTCTTCAATGTCCGACCACACGGGACCAGGAGAATGAATGCCTTCTCCTGGTTTTCTATAAAATATCCCAACTGTGTTCTGGCAAATTAATTGAATGAGTCTTTGTAATTCCTTCCAGGAAGTATTAACGTTCAGAGCTTTGTCTGCTCTCCGCTTGACACTCCGATAAGGGAGATTACTCCCATAGTACACTGCGTTTTGCTTGAGTATCCCCTTAATGATCTCTTCCCTGGTTATGCCGTGACGAGGGTGATGACTCCGATGCACTCTGGTTTGATCTCCTCTTTTATTTGCTTAAATGATTTTTTTACAAGAATTTGACATTACAAAACATAAGCTATAAACAAACGGGTCCCAGAAATATTCCAATCAATATAATGGTACAAGATTTCGTTGATGCACCATCAGTATAAACATTTGAAATACTATACAAGAATAGAAAGGGAATAAAATAGTAAATTTCCTTTTCTATAACCATCCCCCCTCCCTCTCAACCCTCTGAACCACCCTCCCTCCCTTCCCACGATTAGAGCAACCATGTATGCCGGGGATATTCATGAACCAACAGAAAATGGTTCCTAGTGATATTTTCGAATGCCATAGTTTCGAATGGCAAAGTTTCGAATCAAAATGCTTCGAAAAAATGCATTTAAAAAAATATATATATTATGGGGGGTCCCCCACCAGTTTTTTTTACCCCTTAACACCCATTTTAGTTTTTTAAAAAAACTTTACCTATGAAAAAAATGCATTTTTTCGATGCATTTTTTTCGAAACTTTTGTCATTCGAATCTGTGTTTTCGAAAAAGTGACTGGATACCCAGAAAATGCAGTTGAGAGGGGATCTGTAATGTGCTGTTGGCACCATTCATGGGTGCAAGTGTCCAATGGGGCCCAGGATATAGCTCAGTTAGGTCACACTCCGTGCTTTACACATCCAATTTTCCTATTATATTTGTATTTTGTTCTTTCTGCCATAATGATCTGAAATAGGTGCGAGAAACCTGATGGCATTCCCCACCTACTCCTACGGGATCTCCCATGCAGGTGGCCAGGGAAGGGCCATCGCTTTTTGGATCCCGACCCTTTGGGTGGACAAGTGAGGGCCAGGCTGCCGGCGCTATACAAGCTGACATACATACATACATACATACATACATACATACATACATACATACATGGAGGATCACCTGAGTGGAGGGTCACAGGGGATTGGGAGGAGAATACCCAAGGGTGAGACATGGTATTCCCCCTTTCATAATTGTACCCCAGCCCACTCTCTCTCAGCCTAATAGGATATTTCCAGATCTGCTCTCCAACCTTGACTCTAACATTCCCTCTGTCCTCATCCTCCTCGATCTCTCTTCTGCCATCGACACGGTCTACCATACCATCCTGCTCAATCGTCTCTGTGAAAACCTGGGTATCACTGATCAGGCTCTGGCCTAGCTGACCTCTTTCCTCTCAGATCGACCCTCCCAGGTCCAACTTGGGTCCTTCCTTTCATCTATCTTCCTCTCTACCTCTGGTGTTCTCCAGGGGTCTAACCTCTCGCCCTGGCTTTTTAACCAATACCTGGCAACTCTTGCCCACTGCATTGCCACTTTCTGCTCATATTTCCAGTGCTACGCTGACGACACTCAACTCATTTTCAGGCTGCCCTCTGCCACCTCCTCTCCCTCTCTCATCTCGGATTGCCTAACTGCCAGTCAAGATTGGTGCACTGCCAATGATCTTTGTCTGAATGCCAGCAAGACGGAGAGCCTCCTCATCGGCACACCTTCACCATCCTTTCCCCTCACTCTCTGTCCGGCCTCCCTTGGCCCTCCTCCTACCCCCACCTGTGAGGCTTAGAACCTTGGGGGTCATCTTTGACTCCACCCTTTCCTTCTCCAATGCACATCTCGGAGGTCTCTAAAAAGTCAAATTTCCTACTGCACCTCCTCAGAGGTACTCTGCCTTTCCTCTCCTTCCCCCAGAAGCTCACGGTATCCCAAGCTCTGTTTCTCTCTAGCGTGGACTATTGTAACAGCCTCTTTTTAAATCTACCTACCTCTACTCTCTGCCCTTAGCAACTAATCCAGAACAGGACTGCAAAACTTGTCCTTGGCCTCAAGCCCTGGGATCGTATATATCCTCAGCTCTGAAATCTCTCCATTGGCTCCCAGTGGATGCAAGGATTAAATTCAAAACCCTCTGCATTGTCCACAAGGCTTTCTGGGGCCTGGGTCCAAAATGCCTTCAGCTATCCCTCCGCAAATACCTCCCCTCTCGAGCTCTTCGCTCCTCTACCTCCAACTCCCTCAGGGTCAGTTGTTTTTCTAAGAAACGAGCTGGGGGTAGATCTCTGTCTTCGGCTGGGGCCTCCCTCTGGAACAGCCTCCCTGCCACTCTAAAACTTGAGGAGAACCATCTCCGGTTCCGGAAGCACCTCAAGACCTTCCTCTCTGCTGATCTGTTCTCTCTTGGCACCGTGCACCTGGCCACCCTCTGTCCTCCGGGCCCAGGTACCTGCTCACCCTGCCACCCTCCGGCATTGCCTCCGGGCCTCCCCTTGCACTGGGGTCTGTATCTGTACCCATACAGCCCCCCCTTTTTCTTCCTGCACTTATCAGACCTCCACTGTCTGCTGCCTTAAACCTAGCACTTGCAAATTGCTGGCTGCACTACCAGTTTGTTGCCTTTATTATTTATTTATTGTTATTTATCTGTTTCTCCTCTGCTTTGCACTTTCCACTTCTCCCCCCTTCCATGCACTTTTCCCCTCCCATGCACTTGCGCGTTCTCAATGTCACTGGGCCTAGTAAGATCGCTGTTTCGTTCTCCCCTGTTCCCCTCCCCTCCCCTCCCCTCCCTTGCCTTGTCGCGCTCTGAAACACTTGTGTACGAGTGCGATAGAAATAAAATGTCAATATCAATGACACACCATCTCCCCCTTCCCGTTTGCAAGAAGTACTGGGACGGGGAAGAGACGATCCGGAGCAATGAGGATTACCTATTAAAAAAAATTCACAGGGGAGAGACCACTACCAACTACCATTGAACTGTCCCACTAATAGAGTCAAGCACTCTACTATAATCATTCACACTTGACTCCACTTGACTTCACTGAGGTTTGTAAAAGGTGTGGTTCTGCACAACTGAAGGAGCGAACTGGAGATGCTGACTGAACCAGAGCAGCCAATGAGCAGGAAGCTGCAGGAAGAGAAGCCTGGAGGCTCGGAGGAGAACAGCGAGACGAGACGCTGGCCCGGTGTTCGTGAGGGGCTGCAGCGGTTCATAGTGATATTTTCATCAGTGATAGTTTCGAAATACAAACGTTTCGACATAAAAGTCTCAAACAAAACTTTCAAATGCATTTTTTCTTTTTTTGTTTTAATGGGAGGGGGCGTCCCCCCCCCACCCCTGTTTTCCTTTTAAAACACACTTTTTTTTTCTATACGAAATTAAAATAAATCCCTTAACATGAAAAAAAATGCATTCGCAACTTTTGTGTTCGAAACTTTGTATTCGGAACTTATGTATGTCGAAACTAAGTTTTCGAAAGAATGACTCCGCATTCGCTGCAGCGTGGCTAGGGAGCCGGAGCGAGGCAGCCTATATCCTGCTACCGGTGTTCAGCTAAGTGCTCATTCCCTTGGGACATGTGCCGGTCCCAAGGCGCCTGAGGGGCAGGTGGTGAGACCCTGACCTCGACCCAATTTACCCAGTAAAGACCGCTCATCAGCGCTATGCTACCTGGTGATTTTCGAACAAGTGAGGGGGAGAAACTCAGCTGCGTGCAGTTGGCTGGAGCGGAAAGGGAGAAAAACAAGATTTTGTAAAGCAGTACAGAGAGGAAAGCGAGAGTGAAAGCATAACGGACAGTAAGAGAAGGAACAACGAAAGTGGCAGGAAGGAGAAAACGCACTAGCGGTGCGGAAATAAGCAAAGTCCAGAGTAAAGATATTTAAAGAGATACTGTTAGGCAGAATCCTGGGCAGTGCCCTAAGGGACCACTACACAAGATTAAGACTACAGGTGGTAGTACAATTTCACCTTTGGTACAAGCCAGTACTACACAGTTAGAGTGGTAGCAGTAGCGGAGCAGCCAGACTTATCTCGAGAGCAAATGAGCAGTAGTAGAGGTTACACAAAGGACTACAATTACTGTGACTCAAGCAAACACTGACTGGTTAAAAAGTAAATTTATTTTTAGACCATCTGTTCACAAAACTCTTCACTTCTATTAAATTAAAACCACACTTCAAATGCACTGCACACAACCAATTCCCCTTGTGCAGAACAATTCAAGGTAAGTACCTTTGGATTTGACAGACCGGTGTTGTGAAACAACGACGTTACAGAGGGTTGTTACGCAATCACTTTTTGACAGTAATGATAGTTCGGTCTTATGAAAGAGAAGCGTACCCGCGGAAAGAAATGTTACCGTAGTCAAACACACTTAGCACATGAATTAACACAAGGGAGTTGGGGACAAAAATCATAGGCAATACATTTGTCAAGCCAGATGGAATCAAAAGACACTTTCTAAAACGAAGATAAAAGTCAATAGGCCTGCGCCAGTATCAATGGGACAGGGGTCCTGTTGTCGAAGATCACAAGGTTAGAACAGTTCACGATTCGAGATTGCCAGGAGTACTTAGATATTGTCAAAAGGGAAGCAAAAGTTATAAGATGGAAGGAAGATGAAGACAAGCCTTTGGTGAGGAGAAAAGGGTTCACCCTACTTCCTCGACGTCAGACACAGTACCTTATTCGTATGAAGAAGAGCTGGTGCCACAGCAGTTGTTCCTGGTAGTTCCTGCGGACTCACGGTTCCTGAAGCTTCAGTCGTGGGGACCAGAAGGACGTCTGGAGCGATCTACACTACCCAGGGATGAAACCAGCAGCAGCAAAGGAACAGTGAATAAAAGGTGCGCTCCTTTAAAACGGGAGAGGCTCTTCAGATGGCTATCCGGACCACTACAGCTGTGTTTAGCGATTTCGACCAAGAAGAGGATCCTCTGCCTGTGGAAGGTGAGCTGGTTGATCCCACCAGGCTCAAGGGAAGAAGAATCCGGACTGGATCTTCTCTTGTCGTTGAAGGGTAGATAGCTCGGACTGCAGCAGGGCTTCACCGTGACTCGGGAGGTGCAGCAGCCGTCTTCTTCTCCGCTTCTGTTCGGTTCTTTGCAGTTCCAGTGGCGACTCTCACTTCCAGCCCAAGAGTCCTGCATTTTATGCCAAAATCCCCCATTCACACAGCCTGGCTGTCAATCACTCAGCAGGGGGGTTGTCCGGGCCGGACAACCACCTCAGCCAATCAAGACAAAGTGCGACTCGAGTCTCCAAGGAGACCATGTGCCAGGGGTGACTAAACCCCTCCCTCACATTCAGCCCACCTAGACACCCAGACGCCAAAGGAGGGCTTCTGGACAGAAGCTCGCCAAAGGTCGGCGAACAAAGGGGGCAAACCTGGTTTGCCGCGCAAAGTAAAACACAAGAAGGACTTTAACAAAAAGAAATGGCGATAAAACCCAACCGGAGCCCAAATAAAAAGTATTTGGTCAAGCGGGTTTAAATTCAAGGCTAATATAATAGCCTAAAATGGTACCATGTTTATATAGTATGAACGCGGTAGAAAAGTTAGGGTAGATACCACTGCCACCAGCCAAGTCTTAATTTTAAGAGAGCAAAATAAAGCTCAGAGAGGCACAGACAAAAAAGGATAGGAATTAACCTTTTCCAATGCTCCATGTAAGATGGGGTGTACTGGGTCTGCAGTTTAAATGACTGCATAAAGTTAATGGCAACTTTACATGTTTCTGGGGGACATTAGTCAGCCCCAGAAAAATGGAGTCAGTGGGAAGTCTCACAGACAACCCTGTGTCACTGCACTGAAGGTGCTGTGTAACCCACACAAACCATGGGGCTCATGGAGAGCCCAAGATCACACAAACAGTACAAATACACAAGGCAAAACACATGTAAGAGTGGGGAAATGGCTCACACTCTTACCAGGTGGAAAAAATAAACCCCAGAAATCCAGCAAAGCTGCTGAGGGACTCACTAGGTGAGGGAAATTAGCCATAAATGAGAATTCTCCTAACAGATACACAAGTAAGAAAAGGGTGCGAACGACCCGAAAGGAGGAAACCAGTACACATATGAGTGATTGAAGTGTGCAAGAGGCACGATAAGGAAAAGGACAGGTGCAAGTGTGCATGATAGAAAGGGGAAGCGTACAAGAGGCATAACACAGAGAAAGTAAAGCAAAAGAAGGTGCAAGTGTGCACGACAAAGTGAAAGAAACGCAGAGAGATAAATGGGGTGCAGGAAGCACCTTAAGATAAAAGGTTAAAAGTAAAACAAGTACAAGACATAAAGAGAGGGACTACAGATCAGAGTGGTCGCGGTTAGGAGGAGCAAAGAGCCTGGCATTTTCGAAAGTCGCTGATTCTACCCCATTAAAGGATTGTATGTGAAAGAAACTGTACATAAGAGAAAGATACATCCTGACAAGCTGAACTTGTGTTTGAAACTAGAGGGGCCTAAGCTTGGGGAAGGGAACCCTGAGAAGCCTAAGAAAAATTGTGTTATATTTAGTTTTGTATTGAACTTCATAAAGAGGGGTTCTAGGCTTGGGGAAGGGAACCCTGAGAAGCCTAAGAAAAATGGTGTTATATTTAGTTTTGTATTGAACTTCGTAAAGAGGGGTTCTAGGCTTGGGGAAGGGAACCCCCAGAGGCCCACTAAAGACATTGTTGAACTTTGAGAAGAGAGGCCTAGACTTGGGAAAGGGAATCCCGAGAGGCCTAATAGGACCTGTGTCTTTTTGATTGGTAATGGAAAGATCGAAGCTTGGGGAAGGGAACCCCACGAGACCCAGAGACATTATAAATTCCATTGACTTACTGCAAGAGCCCTACTTGGAAGGTTCCAAAGGCAAACCTTTTGAGTTTAACTATTTTGAACTGGCAGAACTACACCTACTGGTAAGACTACCTGAAACCAGCTGTGGTTTACCTTTCCTTTTTTTAACCACTATTTTTCTTTAAGAAAACTTCCTATCACATTTTGTCAAAGAGTGAGGGCAAGCATAGGTTTAAACACAGACAGATTTTGGTTTTGGATTTTCAGACATCAACGTCCTTTAAAAACATGATTTAGGGTCAGCTAGGTATTACACCAACCCCAGAACTTTATTAAATAAAGTGATTGAAACACTTACCTTTGAGTCTTTGTCTCTCTTGATACCTTGCCTGGCTCTCATAGGTCAGAAAAGGAAGCCATTCCATATCTATATGGACGTGGGTTTCCAGTAATATGGTTGTTGTTGCCAACAAGTAATCCTGTGCACTTCCGTAATTCCCCTTTAGTATGCTCATAAATTAGTTTCTTCAAATCATATCAAAACAAAATGTTGCCTTCTCTAGTTATAGGCATTTAATGTTTGCACAGAATTTATAAATCACTCTTACAAACGTAAATATGGCCTCAGCCAAACAACCCTACTCAATTTTGGTTTAAGCCGCAACATTTGCAAGTTTCCAGTTAAATCAACTAAAACTTTTATTCTCCATCCCCATATCAGATTTACAGATGTCATAATCAATAGTTCTTGACTGCATATCGTTTCCGGCAAAGGCAAATCTGCTGTGGTCTCCTATTCACAGTTAACATTCACTGTATCCTATAAAAATAAATAATCATCTTTGTAAATCAATACTTGTTCTCAATTAAATATCATAACACAAATCATATACATATTCACATATCTGTACGTAACTGACCTCCAGTTCTCACAAGTGTATCTCCATTCTCGTGTATTTGAATAAAAACCGACTGAAATAATTAACCAATCTTGACGCTCTGTACATAGTGGATTAAAAACTATTCTTCTCCACACTTACCCGACTTCTGGTGGGTTTACACGTGGTCTCATATGGGATCCCCTAACAGTAACCAATTCTGATGCCCGCGGCTTACCTAAGGGAACAAGTAGTCCCATTAGTCCACTGATGGTAGAGCCAGATCATCAGATTTCTCCAGACCCTAATGCCACTGTAAGAATCCCTAACCCATTACTGGCATACTTAGTTTTCATGAGCTACTGACACGGACCGCGGAGCATCCAATCGGCAGACCGGTTGGGTGCCATAAGTTTGTTCTATGTTTACACCGTTCCCATGGTGACAGTCACTTCAAAACTATAAGGAGTTGTGTGCTATCGGAACAAGAGTCTACTATTGCGCATTTTAAATGTGACCGCTACTGTAGTGGACCAAACCGCCCTGTAAATCGTCTGTCATGTGTCTGTTCCCTCCTGTATGTCCAGGTCTCTTGTCCATTGTGTCTGTGTATTAGGGATCCCTAGATACCTTCTAGCCATGAGTGAGCCATATAGTCTGGAACTGAGGCCTATCGTGGCGACCGGTGTATTAAGGACCTGCTCGAATGTTGTTAATGGGTGCCTCCGGTTGTTTTCCCATTGTTTATCTGTCAGGACTCCTCTTAAATGCAAGTATAACAGGGGTGGGGGGGCATTTATAATCGTTTTTCAAAAACGCGCTCAATACCGAAGAGGTTTCTAAGCACAGACCCGAAATTCGAACCTGTGTTGCTCTGCGTCTTCTTGCTTGCAAGACAAGCGTGTTGCCACTGAGCTATACTACCCGTGTTAGTTGTCAAGCTTCCTCTAGTTCGGTGATCATTAACTAACATCCCTGTTTCCATACCTGTCCAGCTATAATTAGCCAGGCATCATAGTATGACTGAAACCATAAGGGGTGTGCCATTTTGTCTGTAAATGGGGGGGCCCATATACAACTAAGAGGGGATGGCGACGATGTGACGCCCTCCATCTCTTTCCTTTTCTTCCATAGATGCCAAAACACCAATAACACTGGGTGTGTGAGTATCTTGTTCAATAACCGTCTACAGGGAACCCATATCGACTACCCCAGAGGGACTGATGTGAAGAGGGATTTTTCCAAATCTATTCAGGGCCTCCATACTGGGAGCGCTGCTGCTTGCCATGCCCCTCTGCAATACAAGATCCCGGGACCAGGCCCTCTAAGGTGAAGCCTGCAGGATTAAGGGTGCGGGTGAGCCATGCAGCCCACTACTGCATTTGGCCCAGGAGGGTCTCCAAACTGGGAACGCTGTTGCTGGCCATGCCCACCTGCAACACAAGATCCCGGCCCGCTAGGGTGAAGCCCGTGGGATTAAGGGTGCAGGTGTTCCCCTCTTGCAGGGTGGAAAGCGTCCATCCAAGCGAAGTTACATGCAAGGTGCCCAGGGGCCATTGAGGAGCGACATGACGGAAAGCTGCAGCCGGGGATAACAAACTGTGACTGTGTTTGCAGAGTTTTGCTGAATTTTGACCATCTGAGCATTTGAGCAGGTGAGGCCCAAAAACAGGGGTGGGGTTGTGTGACAACGCTCCCACTATCAAATGATATTGATACTGACAACACTGACATACACTGAAGTCACACTGCCTAATTTGCGACAGACTAGAGCAGCGACTGCCAAAACCCAAAGGAGCACTCTTTTAACCCCGGGCCAGTCTCTACACCATTCCAGCCCTCGTAACACTGGCAGTACCTGCAGCACTCACATCCACACTGTGAGAAACCTGAAGCTGTCTCACTTACTAGTCCCTGGGAATCTGTCATCCAGGTGACCAGGACACGGCCATCGCTATTGGATCCAGTTCTTGGGGGTGGACCAGTATGGGAGGATCACCTGGATGAGGGGTCTTCGGGGAGTTTAAGTGGGACACTGAACGGTAAGACGCGGTACCTCCTTCCTTATAGCACCTTTTCCCCATCCAACCCCGTTGGATATCCAGAAACTCAACCCCCTCCTTTCTTGACACAAACACTTTCTCACAGACATATTACCATGAAAGACGACAAACTAACACCAGAGCTGTATACCTGACATGTCCTAACACAAGGGTCAGGCAGAGTCAGGCAATTGCCGAGAATTACACACACCTGACCTTCCTTCCCTTTCGACAAAAGGGATAAAAGGCAGAGCACAAAAGTACACTCTGAGCAAGGACAAACGCATGAGGAAGCAGCGAGTCCAGGATGGCAGTTAAAACGGTGGAGAAAGGCGGCGAGACCTGAAAGGACGACGAGGAGTGAATTGCCCTTGCCCTTTTCAACCCAGACCCGCAGAGCCTCCGAGAAGGGAACTGTAAGATCAGGAATTGCAGCTGGCGAATGGTGCAAAGTATGTCTGCGGTACATGGGACCCTCCCGCACTGATAGCCAGGGTGGGGAAAAGCGGTTGCCATCGTGGTACCGTCCTTGACTCCAGAGGCAGGAGACGCCAACAGAGTTCGGCACAGCCGGTGAGTCGGAAAGAGCTAATAATAGATTGGACGGTGTTGGGCTCAAGGTTGTCAAGAGCAACATTGTATGAAGAAAGAAGACTAAAGCACAAAGGTCTATTGTAAGCAAAATAGGTATTAGTTTGAGTGGTCTACCGCCACGTGGGCGCTCAATCGAAGGACTCTGACTGATGCCCCGCTCCCGAACAAGTATAATTTATCGTACTGAGAAATCCAAGTGGTCATGCGAGGGTTAAGCCAAACCCCTTGTGCAGTCGAAAGTCTTCGATTGTTGTTGAAACTACAAGTATCAAGAGGCCCTAGGGGAGGCTTGCATGAGGTGTCGAGGTGGTCATACAAGGGTCAAGCCAAACCGCTTGTACAATCGAAAGTCCTTGGCATGTTGCAGAAGTCTTTGAGGAAAATGAAAGTGTGAACCCAACTAAGGGAAGTGTGAAACTGGCGTTTGAGCCCAGATGAGCGGAACGCAGTGTGAACTGTGATATTTTGACGTACACACTTTCCAGAGAATAACAGAGTGACCCAGCGAGACATAATCGCCCCTCTGAAGTCTTTGTTTGAACTAGCGAGTGTTTTAGGAGGCCGGTGAAGGAACTAAACTAGATGGTTGTTTAAAAAGACATTGAGACTTTTGAATACTACAAATTAAGAGATTGCGACTGAAAGGCGGTAGTAAACCCGACTGAAGTCGTCACGCGAAAAGCTAAGTGTAGTGAATCCCACATTGTGAAAAAGCTAAGTGGACTAAATTGTGGTGATAAATGTGAACCCGAGTGAGGGATGTACACAGTGAGTGATTGGTCTGAGCCCGACCGAGGGAGGCTAACGTTGAGAGAAGGATCGGAGCCCGGCTGAGGGGGATCCAAGGGTGAAGAGTAATCGCCCAACGTGAAGATAAATAGAAGGAACATTTGTTTTGTCGTTTATGAAACGTCAGGCCCTCTGAAGCAAGAGACTTTTCGTGAAAGAAACTTGGACACAGAAGGTACTGATATTGAAAAAAGGAACTGTAACCTTGTGCTGGAGAAGCCCAGGAGAGTGCTGGGCTGAAGAGTCCTGCTTTGTCCCGTCCTAAAAACGTGCGGAACGGAATCCTCGGCTGTTAGGCAGAAACCTGTGCAGTTCCCTTGGGGACCACTGCAAAAGATTTAGGACTACAGGTGTTGGCAGTAAACCCACTTGGTAGCAGTCTGTACCACCCAGATTTACCTGGTAGCTGTGGCTGAGCAGCCAGACTTCTCTCAAGAAGAGTTAGGCAGTATGTAAAGTATACAAAATAGGCACTCAGACACAATAGCACAAGTAAACACTAACCAGAGCTTTGGTATCAAGGTATATAATTATTTATTTAAAAACACACTTATTGAGACACTCCAGCACTAATATTGTAAATCACTCTAAACACAGTTACTATTATATATAAATATATCCCTTATTCCTTATCAGACAAGTCTTAGTTAACACCACTTATTTCCATACAGAGGTGAGCGCCTAACTATAGATGGCACTCCAATAAGTTAACGAAAAAGGGAGGGAAAAAGGCAGAATGTAGGACAATACACCACACTAATACTTAGGAACTCTTAAGCAAGGTAGGAAAGTCAAAAGTTACTTGTGAGCCAAAGTCCATAGGCCGGGCCCACTCTTGGGGAGAGCAGGGCACAAATGCACCCAAGATCACACAATGACAACAGGCTTAAAAAGTCTTGCAGGGAGTTCAGAGAGGTTTTAGTTAGGCTTAGAAAAGTTTAGCCAGGGTGTCCCAGGCTAACCCAGGTTCTAAAGCCGGGGGCTAAATCTGCCCCGTACAGTCGGTTGCAAGGGAAGCCAGGCGGAACACGGTACCTTAGGTGGAAAGGATCCTCCAGCGTTGGCAGTTGTTCCTGGCAGCGGGTGCAAGTTGTGGCGTCGTCCAGAGGAAGAGACGATCTCGACATGGAGGAAAGATGAAGGTCGTTGCACTGCCAGGGATGAAACCAGCCGCAGAGTTTTTCGGTTAAAGGTACTACCCTTTGATTCGCGGTAGTGGTAAAACGTGGTATCCCAGTTGCCGGGGTGCTTGGCACAGGCAAGGCAGCCACGATTTGTTCCAGGAAGCGAAAAAGGAAGCAAACTGGTTATCCCCACCAGTTGAAGGAAGAAGATTCTCCAGATTGGAGATCTCCTCTGTCGTTGGAAAAAGTGGTGAGACGCTTCAGCAGGGCTGCACCGGTGGTGTCGTCGTAGCAGGTCGGCTCAGCTTCTCCCTCGTCGGCTTCTTAGGTCCTGTGGCGACTTCTGAAGTTCGTTCCCAAAGTCCTGCTTTTATGCAGAAAACCCCAATTCAATCAGCCTAGCTGTCAATCAAACATGCTAAGTGGTGAGCCGGCCGGCTCACCACTTGGGCCAATCAGGACGGAGTGCGACTTGAGTTGCCTAGGCAACTCAGTCCAGGGTGCCTAAACCCCCTCCTACACCCCCTGTGGTACCCAGACAGAGTGGCACCACTTTTGGAGGCTTCTGCGGAGAAGCCCACCAAAAAGTGGAACAAAGGGCTCGACTTGGGTTGGAGTCACAGAAGAGAACACAAACGCCATTTTAGAACTGAGTCTTGGCAAAAAATACCAACCGGAGAATTAATATTAAATAAATAACCCGGCGGTATGTTCGAGGCTATAGGAATTAAATAATTAAAGTTGGTAGCCTCAAAAAATGGGAAAATCCCATAGGAAAATATTCGCGGTTGAATATAAAAAGTAGTATCCACTGCCACCAGCCAAAACTCGATCAGGGAGGACAGAGACGTGCCCCCTCGACTAACAGATCCCGGGGCAGTCGAATTGCCCCGGCCAGTACGTCCACAATATGATGGTTTGTACTGGTTCTGTTCAGAATTTGAGACTAGTAAAGTCAATGGTGACTTTACATGCCCTGGGAGACAGTAGTCAGTCCCAGGGTATGGAGTCTATACGGGGGGGGGTCACTATGACACCCCTGTGTTACTGCACTGAGGGTGCTGTGTAACACACATCACAAAAACACATGAAGCCCTATGGAGTAAAAGACCCCATAGACCATTAAACATATCTAGAGTCAAAGAAACACACTTAAATCATGCCCAAGAGTGAGGGTTAAAGAGTTTCACTCTTGGCAGGAGAAATAAATAAACACCAGAAATCCAGCAAAGCTGCTGGGGGACTCACTAGGTTAGGAAATTCAGCCTAAACAGAGAATTCTCCCTAACACCGGCCTTAACATCCTGACTTATCATTTTCTAAACATTTCTTTCTTTTCTTGCGAACATTATCCCACCCTATATAGCAATAAGGATTGGCAATAGTTGTTTTTTTAGTATGGGCCCTGTTTATTTGACTAGACTCCACTAGGACTGTATTATTATTATTTGATGGTCGTAGCTTACTCCCATCTTAGATTTAGGTTTAGATTAGGCATTTATCTCACCCATTTTTCAGTTTAACAAACACCCTTGAACTTGTGTCTCTTACTTTGATACCATGCCTTACTTACAACACCCACACCTGTACCTGCGCCTAAACGAAAATTGTTGGCTGTGAAAAGGAAAATTCCACCAGCACCTTCTGCATGTCTACCATGTGCTACTGAGACCAAACCCAGTAGTCCTGTAAGACCCCTGGGGGAGGCATATACCCTCATCAGTAAGATTCATCAGCTTCTCGGCTCATTTAATGTCCCATCAAGTTTGGATCCATGGGGGGCAAAAATAATGTACAAAACATTGCGACTGTCATTAAAGCTGATAAACCCCCATCCAACGAAGACTTTAGAATTGTCTGTAGTGTGGGGGGGGGGGGTTGGGCCGCTGATAACTGGAACAAGATCGCTGCTAACCAAACACCCCTTGTGGAGGTCTCTCAGCAGCCTGACCTCGCCCATCGTTGGACACCATTTGTGTGAGGCCATTGGGAGATCTAAAGATCGAGAAATTGTAACAAGCATGGCCAAAGCTGTGACTTGCGACTTCATCATCCCAACCTCTAGCCAGTGCCAACTGGAGAGCTATAAACCCCCATATTCTCTTGAGACTGAGCTTGTGACTGTTGTACCTAGCGGGGGTAGTGGGAGCATAATCATATTATGGATGGCTAGCACCCACAAGTCTAATTCAGCCACTCAAGTAAATCAACCTGCTCGCAGGGCACTCACTATGTGGGGCAGAAGAGTGGAGAAAAATGGGAGTTTGAAAACAGGGGAAACGTGATTGAGTGAATGCAGGTTACACCATCAGAAGCAAGTTGCGATCCTCAGCCGGGCAGTAGTGCACCCTGCCTTCCATTCTCCCCTGTGCAAGCCGCAAAGTATACACATGATCTGATTGGTGTGGAGGTCCCAGTGACTACAGAGGGCAAATGTAGCATTGTCCTCTCTGAGCTCCTGATACTCAAGAACCTAGTTCTATTCTTGTTTGATGTAATCAGGAAGTAAGTGGACAAGGAGGGACCCCTCCTCCCCTCTCCCCCCCCCATACCCTTGAGGGTGGAAACAGGGCCTTAAATACATTGGTGACTTCAGCATTCAACCTTCTTAAAATCTGCCGTACCAATATTAAAGACACCCAGGGCGGGAGTGGGCCTACCTTTGGAAATAGAGTAAGCACCAAAATGAGCAGTTCCCCAGTTGGCAAAGGGTGTGAGGTACCCATGGTATCAGTACGGAAACAACACAGTGATTCAAGTTTTAAAATCTTTGATTGGTTTTAAAGGGGTTGGAGACTTTCTATCCGGCCCTATCACTAAACTGGGAGCAAGCTCGACCATTAAATAAAAGAAAACAGTCCTAGTAAAAATAGAGAAGTATCTAATAACCCTATTTCCTGCCCTAAGCTTATACAATAACTATTGAGGGGAAATATGAAATGTTCAACGAAATAAACAGTGAATCAAAATTAGTCAGGATGGCTTCTCTTGCCTCTTTCAGTATTAACTCATGTTGTCCCCTCGGGTTCCCTTCACCCAAGCTTGGACTTTCTATGCATAGCATTCACAAATGTCACATCACCCAACCGTTTCACCTCGTTCGGACTTGAGCCTGTTAGTTTCAATAGACACAGTTCATAACAGCCTTCCCTCTGTCGGGCTCGAGCCTGTCTCCTTCACACACATTAATCACTACCGACTTCCCTCTGTCGGACGCGTGCCTGCAACCATGTGCAATTCACTTCAGGATTCCCTCGAAGACTTTCGATACTGCACAAGCTGGTGCTCAGCTCTGCATGACCACTTCGTATCGGGTTTAACAAAGTTCACATAGGTTCTTCTCACAGGCCCCTCAAGTTTCTGGCTACGGAAACACATCCTTGTAATGCTTTCACTTCACAGCGCACAGTTCGCAAGTTCACAGAAACCTTTGCTAGAAGCACTATCAGAACATTTTGTAACCTTATTGCACTGCATGTCCCACAATGCACCCCTTCTCTAGGTCCTTTTTGGTTCTCCTGGGTCACTCCCCTTTCTGGATAACCTCCCAGCCTAGGTGCCCCTCTGTGGTGGGGTCCTCTCGGCCCTTCAGGATCAATCCCTGGTTTGGAGGCCGCCCCAATGCAGGTTTCAGTCTCTTGGCTCTGTGTCTCCTGCTTCGCTCTCCTGACGCTGCACGCTCCCGAGTGTCTCTTGCCTTATTCCTCCAGACTCACCGGGCAGCGTCAGATTGAAAAGTGGTTGCAGAATTGGGGTCAGGGTTTTCGCCACCTGCCCCTCATAACTCTTTTGAGTTGACTCTGGACCCAATGGAGTGAGCCCTGCCCTGGGCTTCACCAACAGAGTGCAGGCTGCGCGGTTCCAGCTCCATGGAGACTCGGCTCCCTCGCCACAATATAGCCCTTAATGAGTACTGGGGTTGGGCTTGCTCGACTCTGTCTGTCCTCATTAACAGGACAGCCTGCTGTTAGAAGGGGAAGAGTCTGTCTTCTGTGCCTTTGTAAAGGATTCTAACCGGGCGTCACACACCGGATCTGGACTCTTGCCCTTAGCATAGGATGTAGTGCTCAATTAGAATACTTTCTCTTTATTTTCTACAAATTTGAATTGAGCTGGCACCCAACCCGTCTCACACCCCCTTTTACAAATACCCCGGGTCACAAGGGACCATGAACCAGGCCGGTTGGTGGGAATACAATATCTATTTATTTTAATTTCAAAGGAAATCGCACAATTTTTATGTTGGGCAGCAATCACCAATGGGCTGATAATTACAATTCTACAAGAACATATCCAAAGCACACATGAATAGGAGCACTTTTTCAATTAGGATAGATAGATAGATAGCACCCGAGCTAAGATTTCCCCCTGCAATGTTCCCTGAAACCCCAATTAATTGAATTCTGAGTGGATACAAAGAAGCAGCAGGGAATCAGGAATATGAGGCAGCAAACAGAATCAAAAATCCAACCTTCCCTTACAAAATAAGAGGCAAAAACTTTTGCAATGGCCTAAAATGACACTCCGATTTTGACAAATAATTATGTGTGTTTAAATAATGATGTACATATGTTTGATCACAGTCTGAGGGATGTTATATTACTAGCAACTATAAGGTAAGGTATCACAAAAGGCATGCAGTTCAAAAAGGAAATTGAAATGAAAACCCAGTGCAGCCAAATTCACACGTTGAAAAGTTACAATTTACACATTTGCAGTTTTAAATGTCAAAACGTTTTTTTTTTAATGGGTGAAAAACAGAATCGGAATGCGTTTTTTAGGCTGGGTAATAGATCCACATCATAGGGACAATATAGAAGTGAAAGAGTGACTAGCTGGATAATTGGATGAGATTTTCAAGGTGAAAGGAGGTTCGGTTTGGGTAAAATAAAGCAATTAAGGAGAGAACATTGGTTTTAAAGAAAAGACAAATTTCACTTACACTAGATTTAATGGCTAGAAAAGGGGAACGCCACCTGTGAATATAAAAGTTAAGCTGCAGTTGTAACCCTTCACACAGTGTGCGCCTTTTCTTGATGGAAAATTAATTCATTAAATTAAAATATTGCTATGGACTTATGATTTATGCAAGACAGAAATGAAGAGAAAAGTGGCGCTAATGCTTGGTGATCAAGGACAGGGTGCACAAAGAATTCTAATAGTTTTAAACAAGTTATCAGGGTATGGATAGAATTACTTGGAGAATAGGCCAAAGAAAAAGGGTCAAGATGGGATAGGCTATGTGTTGCTATGGGATGGGGAAATACTCACAATCAGCGCTGGAGTTTGGAATTTGGGACAGCCCACCCGGGTTCTGGACTCAAAAGGTTCTGGTCGCAGCAAGGCGGGCGCCCCTTACAACAAACAGCTGGGCAAGTCTGGTCACTGGATGGCAAAGGTACAGCGGGCATGCAGGTAGTGGGCAAGAAGCTGGTCTGGTCTCAGGAGGTTCCCCAGAAGGGTACCACAGCTTTTCCCCTTTGTTATTGGGATTTTTGGTGGGATTTCTGGAACAATGGCCTTGCTGGGATAGGGTCAGCAATGCTTTGGCCTGGCAGTAGGGTCTGGAATCTTGCAAAGGTGGATCTGGAATGTCTGGATACGCAGGCGCTGGAAATTCAGGAGAGAGTCTGTCCCTGTCAGCTCCCACCCTTTATTTAAAAGCGGGTGACATCACCAGGTTTATTGATGGGCAGAACTGAGCTAGACCTACCCCAAGAACCGAATAGGTCAGCCAATGTTGGTTGCCTCCTCTAGGAAAGGACTCAGTTTATGGGGTTGTTTTTATGAGGTGCAAAGCCTTCCCACAGTCCTTTTTGCCAAAAATCAATCTTATAATTGCACATTTGTACAGTGGTGGCACGTTCGCAAATTACATAGGCAGATTACATATTTTATACAGAGCATGGTGTTCCCACTCCCAGGTTTTACGCCATTGTTTCGCCCTTCTAATAGTTTTTCGCGATTTTAGTGAGAACCACTTCACCCAAAATCCCACAATTGTAGGTGTGTGTGCATATTATCATAGGGCATGTTAATATTGAATTTCAAAATGGCACCATATACACTTTCCTCAAAATATTCAATTCTCTGCCATTTCTGTCCCTTATATGCCAGTGAAGGCTACCACGTCTTGAATTAAAGCCACCAAAATTGCATCTAGATTGTGAAACTTTCACATTTTTGCATTGTCCAATTGCAGAGATAAGTCTCAAAGTTTTATTAATAAACTAGTCTTTAGAGACAAAATTGGCTGGCCTTTGTCCTCCACTGGGACCATTTCTTTTGATGCAGGGCAATGATGCTCCAATGAGATGGAGCAGCCATTTTGCTGTTAACTGCTGAAGTGCAGCTTGGTTATGAATGGGAATTCTGCTGAGTGGGTCAATGTATCCCACAAATCCCCTCCTCCCCACCCCCCCCCCCCCCCGACTCTTCTGAAAAATCTTGTCGAGGGAGAGTAGGGCAAAGTGAGGGGATTCATCAGTAGGGCAAAGTGGGGTTCATCAGGTGGAGTCCTTCCATTAGGGAGCGGTACGCCATGATCCTCCTGTTGTCTCTCGGAGTGTGGAGCAACACCCACAGCTTTCCCTTAGGTCTTTCTTTGTGGTGTGGAGGGACACCCCCAGCTTTTCGTTCAATCTTTCTTTGTGGTGTAGAGCGACACCCCCAGCTTTTCTTCCGGCCTTTCCTTTCCAGGTCCCCAGGGAAGTCCTCCTTGCTATGGAACTAGTACGAATCAAGTGAATAAATAAGAACTGGTTACAACATTTCCCCACTGACTGCCTTCCCAGTAGGTTGACAGCAGTGGGACACACAGACATTGCAATCATTACAGTACTTGGATGATAAAGACAAATAATCACTCACAAGACACAGATAACTATTGATTTTCCTAGAACTTTGGTGATCCCTTTCGTACTGACAATGAAGAAAAACACTCCCTGTTAAATCATACCTATAACCTACCTGTTCCTTTCTGGTTCTTCTTTTTCTTGTTCTTATTCTCCAGATGTCTCATCTATTTGACTTTCTCTTGGCTCCTCAATCCGCCGCAAAGTATGTCTGGGTGAGAACTCTTTAACTGATTAATATGGACCCATTTCTCTTCTGCTAACTCTCCTTTGGAAATGCGGATTCTATAGGGCTAGGCCTGGGATGGTGACCTCTTCTCCATTTTTGAACATCAACTGCCTATGGTAGCAATGGGGCTGACCCGGAAGGCTTGCTTTAGGATTGCCAGGGCCGTGGGGGTTACCCTCGAGTTGGGGCCGGGCTTGGCAATTACTGGGATCCAAATTAATTTTGAGTCGGTTGAGGATGTGACTGCCCATGTAAAAGGCGGAAGGAAACCTCGCACGACCCAACAATTATGTTCTATGCTTTTGTCACCTATAGACATTTTGAGCATGCAACTGCTAAGCAAAAGATGTTTGGAACGGGGAATTTCCAGACCCCATACCCATTGACAAACAGACTCAACAGCGGGCAGGGTCTGGTCTTTTGGGAGTTTCCTGAATAATACTTCGCTGATGAAGCTTTCTTCGCTATTCAACCCAACTCTGGCGAGAATAGACACTCTCCCCTCATTTAACTGAATGAGGAGGAAGAGCTGTTTACCTTTCTTCTGAATGCCAGCTACGCTTTGAGCTGGTTTCTCATCACTTTTGACTATAGACTTGGGATTTTCAGATGGTGAATCCGTATATAATTTCAAAGTATTTCCTTCCAGTGTGGAATGCCACTTAAAACTGGAAGGAAGTTTGATTTTCAGGAATGTAAAGGTGTTCCCATCACCAGTTTGTTCTCCTACAGCAATTACTGTAACGTCAGGGGTTTCATTATTTTGAAGATGAAACTCGATTTGATCTGATTTTTGTTTAACCGTGTGGCATGTGCCATTTAAACTAACATGGTTGACACTCTGTTTTAAGTCCCGAGTACCTTGTTCACACAGTCTGTTAGGGGAGACAACCTGCGGAGGATGTCATTCCCTAATAGACAGGGGGTTCCCTCTGGAGTCACGACTATGACCGGGTGTTTCATCTTATGTCGTCCAATTTTTATTTTCAAATCCGCAGTTCCCTCGACAGGACTTTCATTCCTGTCAAAGTTTTGCAGTTGTCCAGGCTGAGCGGTGAGAGGGATCTGGTGTCTCTCCACCCTTCCTGAATTTAGCTGCTCAAATGTCTTTTTAGAAAGAAGAGTGGCTTGGGATATGGTGGCCACCAGTGCTAAAATTGCACGTTGCCCCTGCACTTGGACGGAAGCGTAGAATCTACCTGCTTTCTCCTCCAATGAGCAAAGGTAATGGGCATTCTGAGCCAGCTGGGCGGTTAACTTCTTTATTTTGGATTCCGACACAGGTTTTTTTTTAACATAATTCTATGTCGGATTTTGGGAATCTGAAAGCAAAATTTGGCATTCTTATATTTCGGGCTCCCCTTTCTCTCTGGGTTCTCTGCGGTCCCCCTTTTCTCGGAGACAGTCCCAGAATGAATTTGTGATGTTTGGGAATCCCCTTTTTCTGATTATAAGCTGCCCCCCACTTCTTGGAGGCGGTCACCAGAATTGGTTTGTGACGTTTGGAAACCCCTTCTTCCTCGGACCCTGGGTTGCCCCCCTTCTGGTAGGCAGTCACCAGAATTAGTTTGGGAAGTTTGGGAATCCTCTTTTTCTGGTTCTGGGCAGCCCCTGGGCCCCTTCTTGGAGGCAGTTTCCCGAATTGGTTGGTGATGTTTGAGGATCCCCTTTTTCCTCAGACCTTGGGTTGCCCCCCCCTTCTGGGTGGCAGTCCTCAGAGTTAGTTTGGGAAGTTTGGGAATCTGTAATACAATTTTGGCATCCTGAGAGAGGTGTGATTTCGGAATCCCCTTTTTCCCCTCGCTCTGTACTGCCCCCTTTTACCTGGAGGCAGTCAGTAGGACCAGTTTGTGGGGAGGACCCCTCCTTTACTATTTTTGTTCAGGGATGGGTGGCTCTGAATCAGTCCCCACACCCGCCCAGTCTTCATTTAAATCTCTTAGGACCCATTTTTCTTTGGGATGAATTCCCCCGTCCCTGAAGGAGAATATTGTTTTCCCAGAATCCTCTAAGGATTCTTCCCCTTCAAATTGGAGGACACTAACTTCCTCTACAAAATGGGCCTTTTTGAGGTCTTTATTTCTCCTACTCACCCTCTGCCCCCTGGATTGCCGATTTTCAGGGGCAAGAGATTTTAGTCCCGGTTCCAGGGTGTCCAGGGGCTTTTCACGGGTGAGGAAGGAAGCTTCCTCTAGGGCTTTACACCCTCCTTCCCCCCATGCCTCCTCCTCAGGAACCGGTGTATTATTGGGGTTCTCTCCCCGTCATTTTTCTGGGGTGCCAGACCCTGGGTTTGCAGGGTTATGAGCTGCCATGTTTCTCTGAGGGTTCTGCTGAGCCCTCAACATGCGACCCAGATCCTGTGTGAGGTTCTGGACCTGGCACTCCAGTTGGGACACACGTTCCGGCTGGTACGGGGGTCTTTGTTCGTAGCTAGGGGTTTCACAGGAAGGGTAACTATCCCTTCTCCCAGAGTACCCTGGGTAATGGGGATTTTGGTAACCTTCCACCCTTGGCCTTCCCTCTCCTGGATTGGGTTGCCTGGGCTCCTGAAACCAGGGAAAGAAAGGAATGTTGTCCTGCAGGTTGGAGTTTTGTGGATACCGGGGAAAGAACTTAGGCCAGGATTCGGGGAATTACTGCCCTCCTGAGGGCAGTTAGGAGGGAAGTTTCCTGGGGCGGTACTTATCTGGTTGTATCCCCCCCTTGGGCTGGGGGAGACCATACATACCCCAAGATAGTCTGGTTGCCCTTGTATCTGGGACTTACATAATCAGGAGAGTTAGGGGTCCCTTTGGTGGGATTACCTCCCTGACTGCCCCACTGTTGCTGATTGGCCAGAAGGCCTTCTTGGCCTCTGATTTTGCAGGTTTTGTGTAGGTACATTTTTAGCCCCCCCCCCCCATTTCTAGGTCTAAAATGGGGGCAACCTGTACCTCTGCCAACTTAGCAGCAGCAGGGGTGTTGGCTGGTTGTTTTTTTTTAATCTGGTTTTTATTTTATTTTCTGCAGGTTTTTGGACTTCATAAATGCGGGTAGCCTGCTCTATTACCCATTCCAGAGATCTTTTATCATGGAAATCCCTCACCAGCTGGGTCATGATATATTTTGGGAGCGCATGAAAGTAGGTAGTGATAAACTCTGTGCTATCCGTGCGCACCCTCCTAGTGGTTTAGGCAAAGGCGCGTTTTGGCTCCTGCACAAATTCTCGTGGGGCCTGATCTTCTCTGCATTGCAGATTATAGGCCGCTTTGCGAGCCTCTTGGGGGTTTCTGTGGGCGGAAAAGTGTTTCAAAATGGCCACCCTATAGGTGGACCATCTTGAATGTTTTTTGGTCTTCCAGTCCAGCAAAGAAGCTGGCGTACTCTGGAGAGAACGTCCATTTAGCATACTCTAGTTCTGGCTGTCTTTAAGGTCAAAAGTGTCCATCATTTGTTCATAGAGTTCCAAATGCTCTCAAATGCTCCCAAACAGAATACTTTGGGTTTTTGTGATACAGGGTTATGAAATTCCTAATGGCCTTGATCTGCCTAATGGGGTCTTTCGCCATAACTCTCTTTAGTTTATTTGCTTTCTTTTGCAGCGTCACCTGAGTCCACTCCCTCAGACTCAGAGGCGCTACTGTTGGAGGACCCCTCCTGATCTTCTAGGCGCTCCCTGATTCTGTGAGCTTGGGAGGGGCTCGCAGAATGGTGGGGGCCTAGTTTATTCTCCCCTGTGGCGCACAGGAGAGTAGTCTTCTGACTCCTCCCTGCTTCCAGGGTTGGCAGAGGACCCCCCCCCCCCACTGCCCTGATTGGGTGGAGGTCTTTAGAATGCTCTTTTTGGGCCTCATTTCATTGTGTCTTTCTACAAATTGAACCAACTGGTCCCTTTGGAGGTAGTATTTCTGCAGATCTAATTCCCTGACTTTCTCGTCATAGGCGACTTCCTTATCAGAGACATCAGCCTTAATATTTTTGCATTTGTACAGGGACGCCCGTCCATCACTTTCTGGGGGGTGCTGACCTGTCAGCTCCATTATGCTCGGCCTATTTAATTCTGCCAGCCTCATGGTTTTTGGCTCATGTGAACTAGTAGACATGAAGTCAGCAGTGTACACAGTATTAAAGGGGTTTGAGTCCCTTAGTATAGAGGTCATCATACTATGATCAGGGGTTGCCCTGTCCCCCTCTACCTGTTCGGGGTCCTCCAGTTCGGATTAAATCTAGCACCCTCTGTCTCCAACCTCGCTAGTTTCTCCTTCCCAGCCCCTACCTCTTGATAATAGGCAAAGATCTGAGCCTTTTGCTCAGCTATCAGGGCTTTACTGGCCTCTATGATCTGCTGGTGGAGCCCCTCTTTCTCCTCACAGAGGGCCTCATTATCTTTTAGTGCTGCCTGTATAGTTTGGGAACACTGAGGCAATTTCTGTTGCAGGAGGTGAACCTCCTTTTTCTGCATATTTAGAGTCTCTATGGCCTGCTCTAACTCTGGTTCCATTTGTCTCCTATGTCCCATACATTTTTCACATTCTTCTTTTATGCCAGTCAGTACCTGAAGGTCTGACTCCCTTCTCTCCAGGTTAGTTTTCACACTGCACATTTCCTGGTATAGGGCCTCTTTCTCCTGATACAGAGCGCCCCTTTGTTCAGCGTGGTTGTCCATTTGTTGTGTTATGGCACCTAATTTCTGGCGCTCTTCATCAAATTCTGATTGAGAGTGGAGGTCTCTCATAATTAATTTATTATTTTCCTCTTCCAATTTTTTTTTATCTGGTCCTGCAGCATGGTTATTTGTCCTGAACAAAACCTATTATATGTTAATTGTTGAGTCAGCTTCTGGTGACTCTCTTCTAGAGAGTCACCCTTTTCCCTGCACTCCTCTTTCAATGCATCTAATTGGGCCTCTTGATCTGCATTATTTTGCTGTTTTAGAGCCAAGTACTCTTAACTGTTTGATATAGTTTCCAGATTCTGCCTCAGAATCTTGGCTCTTTTGCAATTTTTGCTCTGCTAATTTTAGTTCAGTCTGGATTTTAGTTACGAGTTCAGATAGATTTTGCGCAAGAGTTGTATTTTCTTCATGCTTTTCCTGCATTACTCCCATATGGAGATACATGTAGGCTGTGATTCTAACAATTTGAATCTGCTCCTCTTTAAATTTCGGAGTCATGTACAACTCGCTTAAAGCTTGATGTAATAGGCCACCGTCCTGCCATGTGTCCATGTCCATGGCGGTGACCTGTTGCATCATTTCTTCTAGCCAGACTTTTTCATCTTGCTCTGCCCATTCCCCTCTGACAAATAGCTTGTGCAGAAGGTGCTCCCTACCTATATTGACCTCTATTGTGGCCATTTTGGAAAGTGTCCTTTCTTTATTTATTTATTCAAGGGTAATCGGTATTCTGTTGCTTTTTGTCTAGTTTTTGGGGTTCATTTAGCTTTAGTTTTATACACAGGCCTGGTACTTAGGATTTTTGTTTTGGGGAGGCACTTCTACAGCGTAACAGTGTTCCAACCACGCAAAGTATCAATATCTGGAAGGTTAGCCTGCTGTGTTAAGCTGTTACGGGTGAATACTCAAACCCAATCCCCGGCACGAGCCCCCAATTTGTAAAGGATTGTAACCGAGCGTCACACACCGGATCAAGACTCTTGCCCTTAGCCTAGGATGTAGCGCTCAATTAGAATACTTTCTCTTTATTTTCTACGAATTCGAATTGAGGTGGCACCCAACCCGTCTCACACCCCCTTTTAGAAATACCCCGAGTCACAATGGACCATGAACCAGGCCGGTAGGTCGGAATACAAGATTGATTTATTTTAATTTCAAAGGAAATCACACAATTGTTATGTTGGGCAGCAATCACCAATGGGGTGATAATTACAATGAAAACTACTGAAATACACTTGGGTAAACTTCTACAAGAACATATCCAAAGCACATATGAATGGGAGCACTTTTTCAATTAGGATAGATAGCACCCGAGTTAAGATTTCCCACTGCAATGTTCCCTCAAACCCCAATTAATCGAATTCTGAGTGGATACAAAGAAGCAGCAGTGAATCGGGAATATGAGGCAGCAAACAGAATCAAAATCCCCTCACAAAATAAGAGGCAAAAACCCTTTTTCACCAGAAAAAACCATCTTCCCCTTTAAATTTAGAGGCGCAGCCCAGGAAGCATGTGCTGCCCTGACTCCGCCCTCCGGCGCCACACTCCAGTCCCCTTTTCCGCGTCGACAGGAACGGGCCAAATTCACCAGCGCTCATGGGTTTGGCTAGGGCCATGTAATTCTATGCGCGGATACTTCTCTTTGTCTTTTCTTTTTGTCTTATCCATCATTCAGGTACTCGGTCCTCAGGCGTCATGCTCCTCCCCGGCGCGTGTCGACTTTCGCAGGGTTCAGCAGGTGTCCATCCTGCAACGGGCTCTTCCCAACTTCAGACCCCCATGCCCACTGCCTACGTTGCCTTGGCTCAGACCACGGTTGGCAATCATGTTCAGCTTGTGACTCGCTGTCCTCGAAGGTGCTGAAGAACAGACTCGCCAGGTGGAGGGCGCTCTTCTGGAAGTCGCCTCCAGAGGATCTCAAGAACTTTGTGAAGCATCGAACCAGGCCCAAGGTAGGGCCGATATTTTCCAGCACACCCTGCAAGGGAGACTCCTTCCCAGGGACTCTCCTGTGTGGGAGGGACCAGCCAGGTCCTTCTACCGGCATGTGCCCCGAGGCTTCTACAGCTACCGGCCTTCGGGTCGAGGGGTCCTCGGATCCGCCCGGGCGCAGTGTTGAGGAACCGGAAGGTTCTTGTACAGGGTCTACACCCGAGGGAATACGTCCTTTTACCGGCACAACGACCGAGGGGCTTCGCCCTAACACCGGCAATACATCCGAGGGGCCACGCACTAATACCGGCAATACGTCCGAGGCGGCACCTAAACGCAGCTCTACCGACCCCCGGGTTGAGGGTGTCAAACCTATCGGGCCGAGGCGCGAGGAGCAGGGTAGGCATGGGATCCGCACGCAAGAGTCTTCGACGAGGCTGGGCCTAGCGGGCTGAGCAACACATCGCAGACACGTGGTAGGCAGCTCGACAAAATGGCTGCCGCTCCAGAAAGGGGCACCCGTCCGACGCCATTCCACAAATTGAGCGAAGAACGACTGCCAAGGTGGGACTGGCTTCAACCAGGTATGTGGCCTACAGTCTATCCTTCATTCGCGCAGGGCAACTTTCCTTTGCGTCCATATGGACAGAGTATGCAGTGGCCCCAGCAGCCCACTGCTACCCCGTCGGTACCCCCTGCCACCTCTTTGGCCAGTGAGGAGGTGCTCTTCGAGAAGTTTCTCGGCCTCATGAGGTCTCCTCAGATGGGGGTTATAATCAAAGACGCAGTCAGGGAAGTCCTCCCTGCCATGCTAACGGCACCACAGACGCCTCCATCGGGCCCCCAGGCACCGGTGCAGCCGCCTCCTCCGGCTCCTCAGCCAACTCTGCAACCTCTGCTGCCTCCGGCTGCGGTCCCTGTACCCCAGCCTCCAGCGCCATCTACCCCTCCCCCTCCACAATATCCTCCAGATCCGCAGCATACGGACGAGGGGGAGGATCCAGACACCCCATCCTCAGCCAGCGCCTTCCATGAATGTCTTGCTGGCCTGGCGGAATACCTGGGCCTCCCCCAGCCCAAGGTCGAACAGCCGGCAGAGGGGGTTCTGGCTGAAGTCCTCACGAAATGCCCCTCTGCCAACACGGGGATTCCACTGCAAACCGATGTAGTCTCCCTGGCCAAAAAGGGTTGGCTCAAACCCCACTCGGTCCAGCCAGTCAATCGACGCCTGGACGCCAAATCCAGGCAGATGGAGGGGTGATACACTCTTGCTCTCGACCCATCCTCAGCCACACTCCTCGGTGATCGCTGCAGCATCCCTATACTCCAAGCCTCAGTCGTCCTCAGCCTCCTCCTCTGCGGTGCTGCTAGGCAAGGAGGAGAATATCTTGGAGGCGTACGGCAAGAAGATCTACTCCAATGCCTCCTTGCACCTGCGTCAGGCCAACGCAGATGCCATGCTGGCTGCCACCAACCAACGGTGATGGCGGGAAATTGCGGACTTCCTCCCGGAACTCCCCATCCAATGCCAATCACGCATCAAGGCGGGGCTAGCGGAAGCCAAGCTCGTGGCGCATGACCTCATGGAATCCACAGTGTCGCATATCGATACCTCAGGCTGTGCCATCTGCATTGCCACGGACATGAGGAGAACAGCCTTGCTCCGGGCAACGAAATTCATCCCAGATGTCCAGGAGCGTATTCTAGATCTACCATTCGAGGGGGGGGGCTCGTCTACTCCTCTATGGACGAAGAGCTGGACAAAAAGAAGAACAGCTCACAAACGGCAAAGTCTTTATCCATTCTTACAAAGACCACGCCCAAATCGTACACCCAATCTCAGCAGCACTCGGAGAAGGGTGTACATATGGAGGGTTCTGCGACTCCCAGGAACGCAGATCCATGCAGCCGGAATGCTCACCGTCTCAGAACCGGCGCAGACAACAAAAAGGGGTGGCGGAGTAAGGGCTTTTTCCAGTCCCCCTCCTCAGCCTCAGCCTTCGAATGAAAAAAGGAATGACACGCCCCTTTAGGTCCACGTGTCTCCGGTGGGGGGCAGGCTTGCTCTCCATGCACAGTTCTGGTGCCAGAATATCGCGCACCTCTGAATCCTCTCCGTAGTATCCACAGGTTATCGCCTTTTTATCCCAGGCTCTCCTCCCTCCTCCCCTCCACTCCCACAGGTTGGGACAGCAACTCTTTTGGCAGAGATCCGGTCGCTCGTGGAGAGCCAGGCAGTGGAGGAAGTTCCAGCCTCCCAGCAAGGCTTCGGCTTCTACTCCAGGATTTTCACCATTCAGAAGAAGAACCAGGCGTGCCTGAGAGTTGTGCTGGACCTTTCCAACCTCAACCTTTCCTTACTCCTGCAAACATTCAAGATGGTTATGCCAGCTTTTATAGCGGAGACATTGGACAGGGGAGACTGGATGTGCTCCCTGGACCTGAAGGACACGTACTTACACGTCCCGATTTGGCAGCCCCATCGTTCTTTCCTATGGTTCAGGATCATGGGCTACCGTTTCCAATACAAAGTCCTTCCGTTTGGCCTCAACTCAGCTCCCAGGGTCTTTACCAGACAAATTAACTCTGTAGCGGCCGCCCTCAGAGCGCAGGGCCTCCATACCTCGACGACTGGCTCGTCAGGACTACATCTCAGGAAGCGGTTCACCAGTCTCCCCATGCCCTTATGAACACACTGCATGACCTGGGCTTTTTGCTCAACCTTCAAGAAGTCACAGCTGCAGCCTACGCAGACTCTGACATTCTTGGGACTCATTTGGGACACGTGCTCCGAGAGGGTTTTCCCGTCGGAAGACAAGATCTCGGCCATCAAGAGGGCCACCGCCCACTTCCTCAGCAGAGAGGTGACCTCGGCATGGTGGTACCAACATCTCGTGGGTCTACTAGCGGCTATTCTATTAGCCGTGCCACACACGAGACTAAGGATGAGAAGGATTCAGCTGCACTTCGCGGCCTCATGGAATCAGGAGCCGGGCTCGCAATCCGAGATGATAAACGTTCCTCCATCTCTCCACCCGGACCTGACTTGGTGGTCCATGGACTAGAATCTACGGATGGGCAAACCCTTTCGGCCGCCCTCTACACAGGCCACCATCACCACAGACTCCTCGCCCGAGGGCTGGGGAGCCACCCTGGACGATCTCTCGGTACACAGCACCTGGACTTGACAGGAGCAGGAATACCACATAAATTGGGTGGATCTGAACCCCATCTGACTAGCGCCCAGAGCATTCCTACCACTTATCAAGGGCAAGGTTGTCCTCATCCAGACACACAACTCAACCAGCATGTACTACGTCAACAAGCAGGGAGGCACCATATCCCCTCCTCTGTGCCGACTGGCGATCATCATGTGGGAATGGGCCTTGGAAAACGAAATTTACCTCTCGGCAGTCCACCTCCCAGGGGAATCCAACCTGGAGGCGGACAGGCTCCGCAGGCTGGGAGCGGACAATTACGAGTGGCAGCTAAATGACCTCGTTATTCAGGAGATCTTCAGCAAGTGAGGTGACCCCCAAGTTAATCTCTTTGACACCTGGCACAACAAAAAGTGTACCCAGTTCGCATCCTGGCAGGGACAGGGCCCCGGCTCTCTGGGCGATGCATTTCTCCTCCAGTAGACCGGCATGAAAGCCTACGCCTTTCCGCCTACCCCCCTGATCCACAAGGTAATTTGCAAGATCAAGGAGTCTCACTGACTCCTCATCATTGTGATAGCTCCATGGTGGCCGGCCAGACCATGGTTTTCGGAACTACTCATCCTCTCGGAGGTGCCCCGCATACACCTTTCGACGGGCCCAGCACATCTTCTGGCGCAGCAGGGGGGCAGAATCATCCACCCCGCGCCAGGGAAACTAGCCCTCACAGCAAGGCCCACAGGGCCCAGTACAAAAGCAAATGGAGCAGATTCTGCCACTGGGCAGAGTCCAAGGGAATCGACCCCTTGGCCTGCAGTTTGGACGACATACTCTCCTTTTCGGCGCACCTCACTCATTCTGGCATACAGGTGGACACCTGCCGCACATACCTTTCAGCCATCAGGGCTTACAGGAACCCGTAGGAAGGCATCTTTTCCTCCTCCAACCATATAGTTAAGAAATATCTGACTGGTCTCACTAGGCTCTACCCGCCCGTCAAGAGACTGCACCCTGTCTGGGACCTTAACATAGTCTTGGGCACCCTGGATCACAAACCATTCGAGCCAGTGGTTTCCGTGGACATTAGACTGGTCACCATCAAGACGGCCTTGCTAGTCGGTCTTCCCTCGGCTCGCAGAGTCAGCGAGATCCAGGCGCTGGTCGCCTCTGAACCATATACCACCTTTCACAAAGACAAGGTAGTCATGCGGACGCACCCGGCATTTCTGCCCAAGGTTCCATCTGCATTTCACTTGAACGAAGAAATAGTCCTCCCTACATTTCTTTCCCGATCCCAAGGCGCTGCACTGCCTGGATGTCCTGACGTGCCCTAAAATTCTACTTGGACAGGACCAAAGGCTTCCGCAAGTCGGACGCTCTGTCACTTTCGGAGGCTCGAGGCTAGGCTATTAGGCGTCCAAGGCCTCCATATCCCGCTGGATGGTCTCTGCCATCAAGAAAGCGTACGAGGGCCAGCATAAGCCGCTCCCAGCCAACATGCATGCCCACGTAGTCGGGGCCAAGGCAACAGCCATCGCATTCCAGCGCCATGTCCCTTGGCAAGTCATAAAAAGGGCGGCCTCTTGGGCCTCTCCCACGGCTTTCTGCAAGCATTACTGTTTGGATGCCGGCTCTAGATCTGATGCAGCTTTTGGACAGGCGGTTCTCAGGAACCTATTTGCTTAAGGAGGGTCTCCTCTCCACCCTGGGGCTACAATCAGTTGTAATCGCCCATACAGTATGGAGGAAAGGGGACGGGACGTGAGAGTAATTATTAGTTACTCACCGTAGTGACTAATGTACTCTTAGTCCATAGTCCCCTTTCCTCCATACGGCCCACCAACCTCCCCCCTAATAATACTGTTGTCATTAGGCAATGTTAAATCTATTGTCGACGAGTCAATGGGGACTGAGGTGTGCTCCCTGGGCCGCGCCTCTAAATTTATAGGGGAAGAAGGTTTTTTCTGGTGAAAAAGGTTCTGTCTGCCGTCCCTTGGAAGGGACGCCCATAAAGTATGGAGGAAAGGGGACTATGGACTAAGAGTACGTTAGTCACTACGGTGAGTAACTTATAATTTGTTTTGGGACAGGAAGCACATGCGTAATCATTAACTGTGTAAGAACACCAAGTTGCAATAACCATGTCATCTAATGGCTAAGGGTTTTGTACATATGGATTTTAAATGTAGGTAAGCAGTTATGCTGTGTCATATCATTAGGTGTACTAGACTGTTAACAATGGATGCCATGGAGGGTTGTCATAAAATTAACCATTATGTCAGAATGCCTTGATTTATATTAATTATTTATTTATAGAAATCACAGGAAAGCATTGCATTTTTGGCACAAAAACAAGTACAAAATCTAACATTAATAACAATGCAGAGGACATGTGTTCTTGACAGTGGGGTGAGGGAATTTAACTTAAAGATCAGCTGTTCCATGGGGAGGTGAAAACATAAACCAGGGACAAGGTCAGTACAGAATAACATGGGAACGGGGTGGTGGAGGAAGTGCTAAATTAAGGATGGAGGTGAGCAGTGAGGGAAAAGTGTAGGGTTGTCTGTGAGGGTAGGGAGAGGGGGAAGCATGGTGATGGAGTAACAGAGTGTGTTAGGAAACAGGATCTTCAGAAACGGGAAGGGCTTTGATGTTGGATTTAAATAGTGGTAGAGGTGGAGTAGTATGGAGAGGGATAGAAAGAGTATTCCAGAGTAGCGGAGTGAGGAGAGAGTGGAAATGAGAGGGAGCACAGGGGACTCGAATAGTGGCAAGAAGGTGAGCCAAGGAGGATCTTAACAAGTGAGGGGGAAAGTAGGGAGTAAGATGAGCAGATAGGTAAAGTGGGGCAAGGTTTAGAGACATCTCTGCTTCTCCCTACTTCAAATTTGCATTTGGAAATGTGTCATGGATTTGTATAATTTGATACCATTTATACAAATCTAAATGTCCCTTAGAGAAGACAATGTCACAGCTCTGGATTCCAGGCGCAGGAGTGGCACGAACCAACTACCCCCACTACGGTCTGGGTGCCTGCAAGACAGTGCTTACGCAGGCCTCTGAGACCCCAGCAGGGAAAGAGGATTAGGATCTCGTTGGTTGAATAGGTATCGAGCAGAGGGTAACCGGAATGAGGGTTAGGAAAGGGGAAGTGGACAGGCAAGGGAACATATGGGAAAACAACAACAGTACAGAAACACTATTGCCCCCAAACATACACACAGTAACTTTTGATACAAAAGAGGCACTTAGCTCTGGGGGTGAGTGCTGGCCTCCTGCCTGCGCACTCTCAGGTCCGGAGCTCGGAGCAGTTCAAATGCTGCAAGAGAGTTTAGCATTAGTGACCTGTTTTACCTCACATATGTATAATACAAGTAAACAGACATACAACATTGTGGCACTCCACCCCTGGGTTTGGTTAGTGCAGGCACATGCACGTTAAATGTTAATCTGCTCATGCAGTTTAGTAATGCCAAACAGAAATTGTGCAGCAGTTCCCGCCGCACATAGCTATGGTAGGAGATTCAGAAACTGTGGCCCAAGTTCGCCGCACGTGACTTAAGAAGGAATAAGACCCATCGTGCTGCCAAAGTTTGCCACACGTGGCTGTGATAAGAAAAGCACTCCGTGCTGCCAAAGTTTGCCGCATGTGGCTGAAAGTATGTTTGTAAGCAAGGCGCTGCGTGCATTAGTCTTAATGCAGCATGCGGGCCGAAATCGCTGTTGATTTAAATGCAGTGAAATGCGTTTAGGCACTTAGCTTTGCCCTCAGCAGGGGACATGATGTGGCTGGGCTGTGCCCCCTGCGCGTGCCCCTCTGAGGATTGGGAACCCCAATGCTTTCCCCTTGCTTCTGCGCTTTCTCCCTGCTGCTACGTGTCTAAATCCAGCGTGAGTTCCATCGCTGGGGTTTTGCTGTACTTATCTGGCATGGGCAAGGGGTCGGAATGCTGGTTCCTTGGGGCGTGGCCACTCGCGTGATCCCCATCAGCTGGAGCTCCGGAAGATGCATCCGTTCTGGTCGGGTGCTTAAGCACAAGCCCTGTGCCTTTGTCCTGCGTGCATGCGCGAGCCCCTCCCAACGTGGGAGTGAAAAAGTAGTTCCCGGCCCTGAGGCTGCTGGGATTTGTGGTTTGCAGGTCTTTTTGCCTGCAAAATGGACAAAGGAGCCTCCGATAAGGCTGGAGTTTTTTACTCTTGTTTTGTCTTGCTCTTTTTTGTGTTGTCCTGCGCCTTGGGCCTGTTACAGAGAGCTCACTACCCTTAATAACACCCTGCACCCTGACAGACACACAATGCCTGTTTTCATGTCCACCAAAATCCTGAAGGTGGTCCTGACCTTCGACACTCCTGCAGAAACACATCCTATTCATCCGTCTTCAGCAAGGTGTTGGTTTTCAACCTCCTGTGCCTCACTCTCAACTCATTTGCCCTTTCCAGGAGGCCCTTCACAAGCCATAAGCGTGTAGTTCTTGCTCTCACCTTTCCTCACCAGCACTACGGCTTTCCAGCCTCAGTACCATGGCGGGAGAGCTGGAACGGGAAAAATAAGAGCATTGAGCCTGTGCTGCACTACAGTTCTTGACATGTAGGTTCGGTAGGGGAGTACAATATCTCTGCTCTCCCTGCTGTAGGCCTGTGATGGCAAAACCTTCTAAATTACTCCACTACCTGAAGTCTGCTAATGAGTAGGTAGGCATTTGAGGACAACATCTGACATACAGTGTGAGTATTTGGTAATGTCCTGGCAATATTTGGCAATATTAAAACTCTGACAATGATGGCATTGTTTGCCAAATGGTAGCCATGCCTGGGCGTATGATGCAACATCTGGCAAGTGGAGTGTGTTTCAAAGTAAATGAGACCATATGTCTTCAAAAGGTGCGTGAGCGCCTGGGTAAATAATGTCAGTAACTGGCAAAAGATGTAAACACCTGTGTATGTAATGCCAATTCTTGGCAAAAGCTCAGATGTATATTCTTAATGTACAAACGCCTTAACTATTGGTTTTGTAAATGCTTATTTAACCTTCCGATGATTGATCAAAACTTCATGCAGTAGTAGCCTCTTTTCACAATCATGTCTCTGATATGTATGTGTGACTACCAGTGCAAAGAGGCAATTTTTAATTTGACGGATTTACAAACACATTATGTTACTTAACATATTTTATACCAAAAAATAACATCAGGCCACTAGTAAAAGGGTTTAATATTACCAGAGCAACACTTTTTATTACAGGTAAAGAATTTGAAACTGTCAAGTACTGACTGAAATTATATGTACTGCTGCTGAGGAAGGTTTCAGCCACTGAACATTTTTTGTGGAGTTGGACCTGTCTTATATATGAAAGTAATATTGTATTCTTTGGTTGATTTGGGTTACAACGTGTTCATTTATTCTCTAGGAAACCTACATTGAAATTCAAACTGAACATCTGCCACAGCTGCTACTAAGAATGATTTCTGCACTGACCAGCCATCTCCAGTCTCTTCACTTGCCCGAACTTGCTGATTCTCTCAAACTTTGCTCAAAGATTCTTAGCAAGGTTCAGCCTCCACTTTTGTCTCCAGGCACCCAGGGTAACCTTCACTTTCCAAATGGGCAAAACAGTTATCAGAGAGAGTGGGAAGACAAAAAGGTAACTCTAACTACATGCTAAAAATGTTTTCTTTAGAAGTAAAACTGTGTCATCTACTATAGTATACAGCGTGTTAATTGCGCTGTACCTTTTAGGTACATAATTTGGCAATTCTTTCCTTTAGCCTTGCGAGGTTCCTCAATAATGTTTAGATTTCTCATGTCCTGACATTACTTTCAATAGCCATTTCAAACTTATTTGTTTCTGTTACCCATGATTGTTGCAGCTTTTTAATCTTTTTAAATCACATACTTTGCATAGTTCACCAACTAGTGGTTTACCAGTGGTTAACCAGGAGTATTACACTTAGTGTACAGAGCTTTAATCTAGGCGTCAGCAAAAGTGGATAATTTCATGGAGTTGGAGAGCGAAGACGAGAAAACAAGACTTTACATTTTCAGTGCAGTGATGTCACTAGGGTCAAATCTTAAAGGATAGTTCCGGGACTTTTTTTTTATTGTCCCTACGGGTCGGCCATGTGTTTGTAAGCATAAATCGGTAGATCGTAGGAAACTTTCCTATGGACCTTACCCGACTTTTCGCCCATTATCGCACTCGAAATCAGCCTCCATTTTGTGATAATCCTATCATTCCGCCGCATCGACCTGGCTCACCTGCCTTTGCGGCACTAAATCAAATCCCCCGCCCCTGAGCCTGACATCAGCAGACGCGTACTGCTCATTTCAAGCACGTCTCGTGTCAACAATCGCTGCGCCTCAGCTATTGACGTGTTGCCATGGAAATGGCAGGACGCCTCTTTCCCCAATAAGTATAAACAGACCGTTTCACAACACACAGCAGCAGATTTTCGATTCCATTCCTCTCTCTGTGTTACTTTGAGTATTCTGTGACTCGTTTCAGTGCTCTGGTCAGCTACCTTCGCCGCTTGTAGCCCGTGTGAACACCTGTACCATCTCTGTAAATTATTTTACTATCTTTACCGCACAATGGCCACAATAATGCCGTATATGTACGAGCCCGAGTACACCGAGGAAGAACTACTGGAAAGTCAAGCACGCGAAAACGATGGGGATTCGGACGGCAGTTGGGAGGACCAGTCAACGGATGAAGAGCCTGGACCATGTCGCATGGACGGCGTCTCCACCTGGTGCACGTGCAATCGGTGCGAGCTAATGCCAACTGAGGAGGAGAACTGCTGCTGCCGTGAAAATTCCGGGTGCTTGGCCTACATTTCGGAAAGCGAGCAAAGTCTGCAGGAAGGCGAGCAAAGTCCGCAATGCATCACCGAGCTGCCAGAGTTCAGGGAAGCCTGCCTCTCACGGACCGTGTTGAGGATGATGATGGTGCTTATGCACGAACTTCGCGGCACTGTTCGTCCGCGTAATCCGAGTAACGAGTAAGTATACTCTGTTTGTGATGTCAGTGATGCCACCACTATTTCATGGTCGTCTCCCACATATAAAATTACATTTACATATCATTCGAACGCATGTAAATTTGTTCCATATAGTGCATTTTCTAGATATAATTTTTTTCTAAGAAAAATGACATGTGTTACCTGAATCGACATTGATAAGAAAGTTTGGTCAGTTTAATACAGTTTGCATCTTTTTTTTTCACAGGTGGTACAGGCTGGTGGCCTATCGTTGCTTCACTTGGTGGCTTCACGGGAGGCTCGGACACCGCGTTCGGAGAGTAATACCTGCCTGTGCGGTACTTGCCATTAGACAACATTTCCCCAGTGACAGTGGACAATACCGCGGATTTTCCCTCGATGTGCTGCAACCTCAACTTTACAATGTGTAATGTTTATTATTTATGTTTAATTAAAATCTAAAATAAAGCCCAACATATATTTTAACAATGGTTGTTTTGATTTTTTAAATGAATCTAGTGTATATTCTCCTGGGAGGGTGAGGTATTTATAAACTCACCCCCCTGCATTCCATGTAGTAGATCCTGCAGCCATCCTCTTACATTCAGTTAGATGGCCTCTCCTTGGTGAGGCCCTGCGGCAAACGGGTCTTGTCTGCACGACCACCGCCCCGATCCACCCCCCGCCCTATCAAAGGCAGTTCGCACCGGGGTACTTGTGCTGGCAAGTGGAGCTGTCAGGGAGCGATAAAGGCCAAGAGGTGCCAAAGACCATGTACACTTCAAAGTGGTCTATAGAGCATGGGTTGTTGTTCCCATGTCTACCTCCAGACCCCGTGTCTCCTGCCAAGCATCCCCCCTCACGCTGGACGGCCCCCTGCAATCCACATAAGTGTGTCTCCATTCACGAGTCTTCCTGTGTCTTGTCTGCACGACCACCGCCCCGATCCACCCCCCGCCCTATCAAAGGCAGTTCGCACCGGGGTACTTGTGCTGGCAAGTGGAGCTGTCAGGGAGCGATAAAGGCCAAGAGGTGCCAAAGACCATGCACACTTCAAAGTGGTCTATAGAGCATGGGTTGTTGTTCCCATGTCTACCTCCAGACCCCGTGTCTCCTGCCAAGCATCCCCCCTCACGCTGGACGGCCCCCTGCAATCCACATAAGTGTGTCTCCATTCACGAGTCTTCCTGTGTCTTGTCTGCACGACCACCGCCCCGATCCACCCCCCGCCCTATCAAAGGCAGTTCGCACCGGGGTACTTGTGCTGGCAAGTGGAGCTGTCAGGGAGCGATAAAGGCCAAGAGGTGCCAAAGACCATGTACACTTCAAAGTGGTCTATAGAGCATGGGTTGTTGTTCCCATGTCTACCTCCAGACCCCGTGTCTCCTGCCAAGCATCCCCCCTCACGCTGGACGGCCCCCTGCAGACCGCATAATGCCACGACATATACACGTCATTCATTCACAAACACACCCCTGTTTCGAATTCTTTATAACCCACTTCATATTTCTAATGAGAACTTCTTTGCGCTTTGCTAGTCAACCCGTGAAGGTGCTGGTTATCTGCTCTTCGTCTCTGTGAACTTCCGTGACCACTTTGAGCAAACTCGTCAGTTTGCAACCTGTGAACTGCTCCCTGTTCTACGACAAGAAACTACTCTGATCCCTGCATCTAACTGTTTGTTCGTCAAGGTAAGTCCATGTACCATAATCATTTTGCGTCCAATTTTTTAATTTATATCTATTTGCTAGTAGTCATCAAATTGCATCCATGTTTTCTTTTCGTTCACGACAGTACATGCAAGGAACTAGTCACATGTTCTGAGTTTAGTCAAATTACTTTTTCTATTTTTTGAAAGTTATTGAAATACTTATCCGCATGTGAATAACATGTATAGTTCCAAGAACCAAAACGGACCTTGCATTGAACCTTTTATGTGTCATTTAATGTTTTAACACATTGGTATTCATAGAGAATTGTTGATCTTTACTTTTCAGAACTTTCCATAATGCCTGCCTGTTCCATTGGCGGTTGCCCTTCGAAGACCCATAACAAATCTGAAGGTACTATAATGCATGTTTTCCCTAAGACAATAGATCAGATAAGAGAATGGGTCCGATATTGCGGATATCCAGCCTCTGAGATAGAAAGTAGAGTCCTAGAAGTCTTTGCGGACAAGAGGGGTGATCGATACCGCATCTGCAGCAGGCACTTTAGCCCAGACATGTACTCCACATCATTGCTAATAAGGACGAAAACACCGCGAGCGAGGCGAAAATTGCTCTCAACCGCTATTCCCACTCTATTCGTCCACATCCCTCCACTGGTGAGTCAAGTTTACGTATTTATCTCTCGGCATTGCGGTAGTGTGTAGCATTAGCTAACAATAATTTCCCCATTTATGTATCCACTCAATATGAAGGCTGAAGATTCTCCATCCGTGTCGTTATTGCAGTCATCAGCCACTTCAAGCGCCTATCGGGTAATCTTACTTAGCTATTCTGACACTGACTTGTTTTAGGCATGTAAATCAATAGTTTTAATTGATCGTGTAATTATTTTACCTAATGGTACACCACAGTACTCGTCCTCTAGTCTTTGTTTTCAGTTATAATTATTGTTATCCAAAATAATGCAAGTACTGTCTTTCAGGGAGATGCTGAGGAGTCCAACGCATTGACGACAACCGTAGATGTCACTCAGATGCTCGAGGTACGTTTCCGGACAGTTCCATCGATGGAGATCATCAGATCTTGCATTCTTGTAGCGTGATTGTTACACACAATGTTTCTTTCGTTTTTAGCCATTGGTATGTCCTTCTGTCGTCGCCCTCCTATGTGTCTTCTTTTTTCAATATTGTGTTCATTACTAATGAAAGTCCTATGTTTCAGGGAGTCGATGGAGCATTAGTCCAAGAGGAAGGGGGAGCATGCAGTTACGGGTCGGCGCAACAGCTTGCAGAAGTGTGCACCGCAGTTACAGCGTCCCTTGATGTTCTTATGCATTTCGAGGTATGGATACTGACAGATCAATCATGCGAGATCAAATGACGTGATTACATCCGCTATACTTCCTTCTTTATTAACGCAAGTACTATGTTTCAGGGAGCTGACGGAGCTTCTTCAACAAGAACATCACCCCTAGTAGTTGATGCAGATCTCTGGGTGGTGACACTTCCAACGATGGAGCAAATCGAATCATATTTGGATATCCATTATTTATTTTAGACAACTGATCATTTGTGCAGGTCTATTTAGATGAGCCGTTGACGCCTGCAGAAAGTTTATGTTCTTTTAAACAAAATAGAAAACCATACTAATGCAATTACTGTGTTTCAGGGAGTTGCTGAAGCGTCATCTTCAATAATATCATCAATGGAAGTCTATGCGGAGCCCGAGGTATGGATCTTGACAGTTCAATCTAACTAGATCAACAATGCGTGAACTATTGTCGTTTGAATGTTCTACACAATGCGTTCATTCGTGTTTTGCTATTGAGATGTACGTATGGGTATTGGTCCCCAAGTACATTTTGTGTTTTCAATATTATTATACATACTAATGAAAGTTCTATGTTTCAGCGAGTCGATGGAGCCTCAGTGAGTGATGGATGTGCTTATCATGAAAGTATAGTCGTTGCAGCGCGAGAGGAAGTGGAGACATGCACACACGAGACGGAGCAACAGCGTCCAGATGTTGAAGTTCGAGGAAAGAAAGTTTCAAAGAAAAGAAAGCAAAAGAAGGTTAGTGTCCTGTTCACTATATTATGTTGTCTTTCACTGTCAATAGTTCAATACTGTAAGTTGTGTTTAAACTGAACATCCCTTTTCTAATCTGTCCTCTAGTTGCGAGTGGGTGTAAGAACTAGATCTACACAGACAGTGAAGCGAACGAGAGATGTTGCTTGTCAAACCTTTTGGCAGGGACTTGAGACTGGAGATGCATCGTGCCAATGGGAAGAATATGAAGTGATTGACAACGGAGCTATACCACCACCAGCCATTGATAGTGAATGTCCTCCTGGTAGTTTGGATGCAGTCGTAGATCAATTCACAGAATCCACACCCGCAAAAAATAAGAGCACGCGAAAGTTGAAGACATTGTTTTTTTCTCCCATCTCCGGACAAGGAACAGATGTTGCAATGGAAGAGAATGAAGTGGACGACAATGAAACACCATCAATATCACTCAGCATAGCGGAAGACGATATCAGAGATTGTACCTTTCATGCGAGTGACATGTCCTCAACGTTACAGGCCGAACCAGCTGGGATGCAGAGTGACAGTATAAGGAAAGAGGCCAAATTCATTGTATTCGATAGCTGTTTGATGGATATTATTATGATGATGAAATGTGGGCATTGGGTTGGTGGGGAAGTATGTGGGGAGCCATTGATTAATGTGACTCGTGCAATTCGAGGCACTAACCTTAAAATACATGCCACCTGTACACAATATCATCCGTTCGCATGGTCTGCACAACCCATGCTGGGGCAACTGCCAGCAGGCAATCTACTTTGTGCAGCGGCCGCACTTTTTAGTGGTTCAAGTTTTAAAAAGTTACAGTATTTCTTTCAGTTTGTGGGAATCCATTTCATTGCGAAAAGTCAGTTCTACAAATACCAAACCGATTATCTATTTCCAGCCATCAGCGAAGCTTGGAGAATGGAAAAAATGTCAATGGAAAGTACATTCGCGGGCAAACGCTTCAGGCTAGCCGGTGATGGACAATGCGACAGTCCAGGATTTTCAGCCAAGTACTGCACCTACCACTTTCAGGACATGGAAAGTAAGAAAATTGTGAGTTCGGTGGTCGTGCAGGTGTCACAAAGTACATCCTCAGTGGCCATGGAGAAAGTTGGCTTTGTAGCATCATTGCAAGAACTACAATCGCGGGGAATGGTGATCGACCTGATAGCCACGGACAGACACGTTTCAATTGCCAAGACAATGAGAGAACAGTACAAAAATATAAATCACCAATTTGACGTTTGGCATCTTGCAAAATCAATCAATAAAAAATTGTCGGCTGCAGGAAAAAAAAAAGATATGCAAGGTATTTCACAGTGGTCCAAGTCAATCAGCAACCATCTTTGGTGGAGCTCAAAAACATGTGAAGGGTCGTTGGAAATTCTACTGGAAAAATGGCGGTCAGTAATGTTGCACTGTAGCAACGTACATCGATGGTCGACAAATGAGCATTTCCACAAATGTGAACATGGCCATTTGCCCACAGAGGAGGCACGGAAGAAGAAGTGGTTGATTCCTTCATCACCCACTCACAAGGCCATTGAAAAGATTGTATTTGATAAAACTATAACAAGAGATTTGAGGGGACTCACGGAATTCTGCCACACAGGAGATTTGGAGGTGTTCCACAATATGTGCCTAAAGTACAGGCCCAAAAGATTGCATTTTGGCATGGAAGGCATGATAAATCGGACTCTTCTAGCGGTCTTGGCACATAACCATAATGTTGGCCGTCAACAAAGTAGGACGACCGGAACTTTAGGGACGCTTCGCTACAATAAGGCCTTCACTAAAAGAAGTAAACAATGGGTGATCAAACCAGTGTTTGAGGATATGCAATATGAGTTTATTGAGAGACTTATCGTAGATGTCCTCGATAGGCACATACATGGAGTGGTGAACGAACCTATGCAGGGGACAACTGCATTGCCACCCAACATTGCCTCTGTTCCATGTCCACCTAAAGCAGAGCTCATTGAGAAATACACATCACGGTTTAAATGATTGTAATTCGATTGTCTGTTCTCTCGAGTCTCCTCATGTTGCAGGCCCATTGCAATTAAACCAAACAGTAATATAAATCATTTTTACAAAAATTATAGAATGTTTCCGTATTACAAACACATGGCCGACCCATAGGGACAATAAAAAAAAAGGCACGCAGACAAGATGCCCTTACACTAACTGGAGGTAACTAGAAATGTGTGCTCGCTCAAAGTGAAGGTCAGCTGCTTTGATGTTTTGCTCGGGTGGCGGAACGGCCCACGACCCAATATAAGGTTCTATTGTGATTTGACCTTGACAGGCCGGGACCATCCTGAAAGACTAAGAAAAGATAATGAATAAAATTTCAGAAACGAAACGATGAGCCACGTTCATTAGAAGAAGTAACGTCGGCAAAGAAGGAGTGGTGTTTCGGGTCTGCCCTACACAGAGACACAATGGAAAATGCAAATATAATGTAAGTAACTTTTGATGAGTTTATACCGCAATTTCATTACTATACAGTGGCTTTAAAGACGGGTTCAGTTGTACTTGTTCGTTCTATGTGGCATAGTGTTTTCTACCGCGCACTATCTGGAGGAGAAACATCTGCTTTTACTGAAGCACCTCAAAACCTTCCTCTTTGCTTCTGCTTTCTCTCTCCCTCTCCCCTGCTACAACTGGTCCACTGTCTGCGACCTCGGTCCTGGGCCCTTCCACTCTCCACCTGCACTGCCTCCCTGTCAACCCCTGCACTCGGGGACTGTCTCAGTATCCTACAGCCCCCCCTTCCCAGCACTTGTTCTGCACTTACCTTGCACTTGCCACCAGCTGGCCCTATTTATTTATTATTTTATGCTACTTACCTTGTACTCCACTCCCCCCCCCTCCATGCCTCGCCACGCCTTTAAACACTTGTGTACACCCAGTAGCGCTGTCCTCGCTATGAAATGAATATTTTTAATAAGGATCTGATGGTGAGACTAATTTAATTTTTTATGTTTTTAGGTACATCATTCACTACTGTCTGTGTCACGAGTACCAGACACCGGCGGACGGCTTCTACAGCCGCCAGTTGCTTCTCCGCGTGAACAACGTTACCACCCTGACCATTTTATGGGACGATCGCCAAGTACAAGTATGCCCTTACGCGGTACTAACGGTTAGATGCAACATACCTACCGTTGTGGTGGCCTAGTGCCTCGTTGTTGGAACAGCCATGCGATTATCAGTGCGACAGAAGAGCTTATTTTTATCGTAAACCAACACCCTGTGTACTGCACACGAACATCGCTTCCCTCAAGACGAACTAATTTGGATCGAGAGCAAAGAAAAATGCAAATCGCTGAATATTCTCTAAACATTTGATGTCCAATAAACGTACTTTGCCAAATGTACAATCTTGCCGTTTGCTTTTAAACCACGGTTTCACATTCCGAATTGTGGTGCTGTATTGTGAGATGCTCTAAGACCCTGTGTACAGCAAAGGACCATCGCGTTCCTCAATACGAACTTTTTGGAACATGAGCAAATAAAAATGCAAATCGCTGAATATTCTCTAAACATTTGATGTCAAATAAATGTACTTTACCACATTTACAATCTTGCGGTTTGATTTCAAAGTACAGTTTCATATTCCGAATTGTGGTGCGCTGTATTGTGAGCTGATCTGTGTTGATTTCCGGGGTCTGTGTGGAGTCGCGTAGAAGACGCCTGGGCGCGTTTGCCTACGCAGCTCAGTCACGTCACGGATAGAGGCGGGGAATATGAATGTTTTGATAAAGTCTGTTTCAGGGGCGGGGGATTTGATTTAGTGCCGCAAAGGCAGGTGAGCCAGGTCGATGCGGCGGAATGATAGGATTATCACAAAATGGAGGCTGATTTCGAGTGCGATAATGGGCGAAAAGTCGGGTAAGGTCCATAGGAAAGTTTCCTACGATCTACCAATTTATGCTTACAAACACATGGCCGACCCGTAGGGACAATAAAAAAAAAGTCCCGGAACTATCCTTTAAATCAAAAAATGAATCGAATAATTTTTCATGTTTTCAACACTCCCGTATATATTTGTTGCTCTGGATCAACGGGAAAGAATTCCTTCATGTTTAGTCCATCCTGCAATTACGGCCCCTGTGGAAAAACAAACTGCAACCAGTGTCTTCCACAGAATCAGTGTCCTCTACAGAACCATAAATGCAGCAAATTCAAAGACTTGCCAAATGTTTAGGCCCATCAGACTAGGGTAACACAAGCTGACCAAAGACAGCTTAATTGATTAGATTTTGCCATTTACTATACCCTTCAGCAAACCACAATTGGCTTCATTGTAGCCTCTTCCTTTAGTCTGCGCTGCCAAAGGTCAGTCTTCTTACACAACTCTTCGGTGTTCCTCTTCTTCCGTGTCTGCAATGGTCTCTTTCTTAGTATGCCCAAGTGAAGTGCTGCTCGTCCCACACCACCTCCTCTGTCAAATGGCTGGCAAAAGAATGAACAACACCATCATTGGGGACTCTGTTCCTTTGAACCCCTTGCCCTCCACGAATTGGCCATTGGTTCAGGAAGTTCCCACCCCCACTATGTGTCATAGTGCAGCTTCTGGACCCCATCCTCCTTTAAAACCTGCCCGTATGGTTTGGCTGTGGTCTTACACTTCCCGGTAAGGTGGCATTGATTTGAGTAGTCTTTAGAACTCTAGCTGCGTCCTGTTGTAACCGGGTTGTTTCCCAGACTTTAACTACTGGTTGTTGAACAGGTGTTTATAGTCCAATCAGCCGTTTGTAGTCCCTTCTTTGAATCACACAGGTTTGCCGCGCCAACACGCAGAGCCCAGTTCTGAGATCGGGACGCACGCCCCTTGGGAGCCTCGTACACCCTGCGTCGGTCCCCACCTGTCGTAGTCGTTCTTGCCACTGTCCCTGGGTCAGCGGTTTGTGCTGCTGCGGCAGTCCCGTTAAGCGGTCCTGCCCGTTTTGTTTAGACGTCAGCGAGTTTTGCTCAGACACCAGTGATTGCTCCGTCAGTCGGTCCAGTTGCAGCTTCTTTGGCGTACCTGCCATTGCACATGTCGGCGATTCCTGCTCCGTCAGCTATTGTGGTGTCAGACCCCCCCACCCACTACCAAGCCCTGACGTTCAGGCAAGGCAAAGGAAAGGGACATTAAATCCTCCTGAGCCAGACGACTCCTGGATACGTGGATTGGCGTGAATGAAACAGGTTGCAGGGATAAGAACCACTGCAGAACCCTGGGATTAGTGTCCTTGTGTCAGGCTAACTAAACCAATGGGGCATGATCAGCGAGGAGCGTAAATTGTCGTCCTAGTAAATAGTAGCTTAAAGACTCCATCGCCCACTTTGCAGCAAGATGTTACTTTACAATGGTGGCATACCAGGTCTCCTGTGGGAACAGCTTACGACTGATAAATAGCACGGGGTGCTCCATGTTCCCTTGGCCTTGAAACAACACAAGTCCTAGTCCGGTACTTAATACATACGTATGCAGTAAACAAGTGTGGAGAAATGTGTATAGTGTTCTGAGTGCTAGCTGGGGGATGAGAAGCATTGGTCTGTTTCTGGCCTGGGGTTGTGATCTGGGGGTGTGGGTTGTATGGGGAGGTAAACGGGACCAGCCGGGCATGGTGCAGGGAGCTGCAATTTGCTCTAAACAGACAAGGGTGTGGCCTTGTTGCGCTGATGCTGAATCAGCTGAGGACAGTTTTACCTCCAGTGGACCCATTCCTTACAATAGGCACACTGGTCCTGATGCACGCAGTGACCAAACTGGGATGGGCACCGGCCTGGGGTGGATAGCCCCAGTACTGGGGGTTCAGATATGGCATCTGGGAGTGGTAAATGATTCCTCTTCTCCCCACCCGCTAAATTTGTGCCATCCTCTAGAACCCCAAACTGGCCCTCATAGGGTGACAGTACAGGGGCTGATTCAGCAGGGGCATACACCCAAGGGGCAGGAACTGGGAAGGGAGCAGGATAACTGGGTGGGGGATCAAGCACAGAAAAACTATGACATCCTCTGGGGCAGAAGGGGTCACTGAGGATAACACTGGGTACATGCGGGGTCACACCCATAACTGGGGTCATTTCTCATTTTCTCTAGATTAAGCTATTCTAGCTTCCTCTGCAGTTTCACTTTTTGTTCCAGCCACTGCTTCCTTGCCACAGACATACTCTGCAGGGACCACAACGTGTTGGACTGCCACTGCCTAACTGTTGAGTTCCTTTTTTAAGAACCTCACGCACTGCATCTAGGTAAGTCTCATCAAAGGAGCCATCTATGGGCCAGACCATTAGGTTCTGACGCTTGGTCTATTTATGCCATTCTGGCAGCCACCTGACAATGTTTGGGCCATGCACCGTAGCCATAAGTGCCACAGGGGAATCCGAGGGAAAGGCTCACCCCCTGGCTTTCAGATTTTCCCATTCTGACAGCTAAAAAGATGTTGTACACAAACTAAGATGTCTTGACGAATACTAAATCACTACAGGGCTTAGGTCCCTACTATCCAAGTCTAGCACACTCATAATCACTCACAGGCACTCACAGATGCACACTTACAGGCGATCAACTAGGGAAGGGGTTGGGTGATAAACTGTTTTGGGACAGGGGGCATGGTAATGCCAAACTACTGGTCCACTTCCAAAAGGAGTGTTGAGTACAATTCCCAGGCGTCCCTGGAAAACTACTTGGATTCAGGCAGGTAGGTCTGGCATTCTGCGAGTTCTAGGCAAAGACGATCTCTAGAGGCCCACTCTTGTGGTCCTAAAGAAATACTCGGCTCTCACAACCCTGATATGGACACAATAAATATGGGTTTGAACCAGAGTGGGCAGGATGACAAGGAAATCTTTTTAATCTTTTCTAAAAATAATTTTATTTTATGTAATACAAAAGAATCTATATATGTTTAAAACAATTGTCATAATAGCTTTAAACAATTTCTAGTAATCAATAACATTATTAATCGACTTTTGACCCAAAACAATTCATACACACACATCTCTCTGTCATTCATTCATCCATAGTGTCCATTTTGGCACAAATATTTTGTGATATTATAACTTGTATATCACTACTACAATGATTTTTTTTAAAATGTCAACCCCAATATCAATACAGGTGTTGTTCACTGTTCCTTGTACTTTTAAACAGTTAAGTAATCGTCGACATATGTTTCGGTCTTTTTAAGGTTTAAACAATCACCCCTCGATTCTCAACCTTCTTAAGGACTTTTAAACAAAGAACATGCTGTGTCTTTGCCTCATGTAGACTGATTTGAGTCACTTCACCTAAATAAAAACATATAGATACTATTTTAAAAACTATATCTGCATCTTGTCATCCATATTTCTTCTTTTAACACTATAATTGTGTACAACAACTCTGACTGGTTGCTTCCACCTTCACTCAACTACACATTTATTATAGGAGATGCTTGAGACTTGGTGGCTCTGTTAGGCGCTTTGGTGCAGTGAGGGCTCCAGCCGCCCAGATAAGCAAAATTAATGCTATCAAGGCACACTCCACAAAGGTATCTACAGAAGGACTTACTATTAAGATGCCACCTCACCACTCTTTGTACCCAGATTCAGGCAGACTAGTAAAGTGAATTATGTAGAAAAAAGAGGGGATGAGGCGTGCATTCTAGTTCCCAGCTTTGTATACCTGCTGCAGTTCAGTTGCTCTTCTCCTCCAAGCGCTTTCATGTCTCTTACAATCTTCAGGGAGGCAGTCTTTTCTGGTGTTACTAATTAGTCTCAATTTTGGCCTCAGTGAATTCTGGTAGCTGTAGTCAATTCTGGTAACTAGGAACCAACTCCCCTCCAATAGCACAATTTATTTCCCATGGTGGGGCGGGGGGGGGGGACCATCAATGTGGCTCTCCTAGGTAGGGCATGGTGACCCGAGGCAGCAGCACTGGGGTCAACATACCCTACTTAGGAGAGCCAAATCCGGCTCTCCTAATCCGGCAGCCACTCAAAGGTACAGCAGGCAGCTCTCAGGACAGGAACTCCTCTCCTCTGGGACTGTCCTGTAGATTGTAAAAGAGGGGAAACGTATGGAGGGAAAATGGACAGAGGAGAGGAATGCAGGCACCAGAACAGGGTTGAGTTTACTCAGAGAAGATGCAGACATTAAGATGCTATTTGGGTGATCAGGGACCTAGACCTGGTTCTGGATCCGAGGTGCAGGCACCAGAAAACTGTGGAAGTGGGAGGCAGGCCAAAATGCGGGAGGCTGTGAGGGAGACCCCAGACTGGGCCACAGTTTTGGAACAGTGTGTAAACAGACCTGTTGGGGGTGTGCTGTGTACGCAGACTGACTGGGTCTCCCCTCTGGCAATAACAGCCAGGCTGCAGAGAAAAGTGGGAAGACAATGAAGGCACCAAAGTCTTTCTAGAAACCAGGAACAGATGTATTACAGGAAGAGGAGTAAACTCATTGCCAGCAGGACAAATCAGACACACTGGACACAGGTGATGGCCTACACTGGGATGCGGGCACAAGGCGGGGCATTAATGACAGGCACACTAGCTAGGGGCACCCACTGGCATGGAACACGTGGGCACAGGGAGCAGGGACGGGAAGGGTTGGAGAGGAAGTGGGAGGAGGGGGTTGGTAGAGACGGAGGGCTGAGAGAGGGAGGACAAAAGAGAAGGAGAGAGAGAGAGACCAATGAGAAAGGTGGCACCTAGTGGGAGAGCGCACACAGAGGCACACGAGGGAGAAAGGGAGGAGGACAAAAAGAGAGAGACACACACGCATAGAGAAAGAGATATACACACACAGAGAGACACACACTCACAAATAGAGAGAGAGAGAGATACACACACAGAGGGGAGAAAATACAGCGGGAAGACAAGGCTACATGTGGAAGGGGCCTCCTGGGCTCTGCTGCCCTCCCCCGTCAGCACACCACCAGCAACGAAAGAGAGGAGAGTGAGTGAGCCCCCAGTCCTTTCTCCACAGGCTTCTATACGACTGTTGCTCTACCCACTGCAGGGCCAGCCTCTCACCCAGCAAGTGTTTGTTTGGGCAAGTGTTGCCAATGTCGTTTCCAGTGGAGATGGGATGCAGAGTGGGACACAAACTTTCAGGTATTTTGTGTGATTCCCAGGTCAGGGGAGTTGGCAGTTTGAGCCCAGAGGGGATGTTATTTGTAGGGTATGGAGAGATGAAATCATACAGTACATTGCAGTTGGGGGCCAAAGGGCTCGCTAATTATTGGGTGCAGAATGTAGGTTCCCAGCAGGGGCTAGCTTGGTGACTTGTAGAGGGCAGGCCAACTGTCACTGGGTAGTGGAGGAGGGTTTTAGGGAAGGGGAGTAAAGATTCAGCCCTAGGCGGCAGAGTATACTTGGGCTGGTTTCTGGCTCAAGGAGACTGCTGAACAGGTTTTCCAAATGGGGCGTTGGCTAGGCCTTTGGAAGGAATGTGATCCCTTTGTTACTGGCTGTAGACTGGTTGCCTGGGAGTTGAGTCCCCAAGTGAACAATGTCCAGTGTGCCAGAAACAAGCAACTACATGGATTATGAAGGTAATAAATATAGTGATCATGCAATGTTGGGAAACATGCAAGCACTTGACAGAAATAAACAGCTAGCATAAACAGTGCACTGAATATACAGTCATAGGCAGTGCAAGGTGGAAAAGACATTTGGGAAACATGAAAGTCACGCAATAAATTGGTGAAATGAAAACCCACAGTAAACAACAAGTGACATATTGATACTGCTATTTTCACATGGTGGCATTGATTTTAATAGTCTTTAGAACTCTAGCGGCGTCCTGTTGTAACAGGGTTTTTTCCCAGACGTTAACTGATGGTTGTTGAACAGGTGTGGACAGTCCAGGCGGCCGTTTGTAGCTGCTGCTTTGAATCTCCCTGGTTTGCCGCGCTATCACGCTGAGCTCCGTTCTGAGATCGGGCCCCCCCTTCGGAGCATTGTACCCCCACGTTGGTCCCCACCTGTCATAGTCCTTCTCGCCACTGTCCCTGGGTCTACGGTTCCTGTTGCTGTAGCAGTCTTGTTCAGCGGTCCTGCCTATTTTGCTCAGATGTCGGGGAGTTTTGTTCGGATGCCGGCAATTGTTTGTTAGTCAGTCCACTTGCAGCCTTTTTGGTGTACCCGCCATGGCACATGTCTTTGATTCCTGCTCCGTCGGCTGTTGTGGTATCACAAGGCCAAAGACTGGAAAAGCACTGGATAACCTACACTGTGGAAGCATTTAGGTACATACACGCCTTCCTTGTGGAGGGAACAACTCACTGAGGTGATGGAGCTTGAGGCAGCAGTGTTGTCTGAGCCAGAGATAGTGTAACTTGAATGTCGTGCAGATATGTGAGACCTCTGTCCCCAAGTGCCGCACAGGGAGAATGATAAATTCACTCCCTATACAACCTTTGAGGCCACAGGTGGAGAAGAATCCGGAACCGCGAAGTACTGGAAGCCCCACAGAAGCTGTAAAGGAAAGCAGTGTTAAGTACCAAGCAAGCAGGGTAAATCACGGGTAACCAAAAAACAGGAAGGATCTTACCAGGAATTGATAGAAGAAGGGATTCCGGGGCTCAAGAAGGCAAAAGGTCCCGGATAGGAGACACTTACTGGTAGTCACACCAGACCCCACCTGGAGAAGACCTGCAAGCCGGACTGAACCAAATTGTAGGTAAGGGTGGTGATGAGTCGTAGTTCATACAATGTTCCAGATTCATTGGTGAGGGGTAATCCACAAGAAGTCCGTGACAACAATCCAGGGTCTAGAGCCAAGTGTAGCAGTCCAAGCTGACGAAACAATGAAGAGCGGGATCCAAAGAGAAGTCTGTGACAACAATCCAAGGTCAAGAGCCAATAGTATCAGTCCAAGCCAATAAAGCACAGTTATAACGTGATCCAAAAAGAGTTCCTAGAACAGTTAGCCGGGTCCAAGATCAATTGTAACACAAGGTGAAAAATGCAGGCCAAACAGGGTCTCTGAGAAAACAGCTGTGAAGCGCGGTACTGAAGCACTCCACTGCTTAAGTACCGTTTCATTCCTGATCGCGAGTCCGGGTCACGTGATCGCGAGTTCCGGTCACGTGACCGCGAGTTCAGGTCACGCGATCGGATAGAGCCAGCAGCACAATGCAAAGAAGTGAACCTGATCTTTTGATGGCTTAATCTCCACGGCAGCTGCCAATGAAGAAACGGTCGCAGTCATGACTGTGGAGTGGTAGCGTGAAGCTGCTGCTGTAGCTGTGTGCGAGCCGGTCTGGACTGCCAATGTGAGCCCCGGAGGGTAAGTGGGGGGTGAATCCGGGCCGAGGGGGAACTGGGATCACTGGTGGGTCGGATGGAGGGCATGACAGATAGGTATAGCCATCAGTACCATAAAAGGTACCTCCCACAGTGCTCTAAAGACTCACCCCATACTCACTGACCCCACCAAGAAAGTCAGCGAAAAAGGCATATGGTGTGGAAAAACGAACAAAACAGGAAGTTAGGGAAAATCACAGTAGAGAGCAAACACATGCAACCAACACAAAGATAGCGACTTAAACACCTTAAACTGTTTTGGTTCCAAATCTCCAAAAACATACACCATTAAACAGATGGCTAGCTATTCACATGGCACAGCAGAAGGTGATCAGTACTGGAAAATTGCATGCACCGAAAGACTGCTTGGCGCCACAAGGGTTAAGGTATTCCAGTATGATCGTTTTTAAACCGTGAAGGTCATGTTTTTCTTACAGTATCCTCCATTAACTTCATATCGGTTTATCGTCTTTCTAGTCAGACACTGATTTGTTGAGCAAAAAAAGTCATGCCAGTAATGCTAATTCACTGCAGCAGGTTAACAAAATATATTCCTTTGAAAAAAAAACAGTGCTAGGTCATCTCAAACATTGAGATGGAAATAAATCCGTGTTATGTGACTGCTCACAATCCTAACGATTTGAAAAGGCAGATGAAAGCACACAGTAACAATTTCTAGTTTAGATTTAAAGTGCTGTTAATGGGCTATATGTGAATAACAGGAGCCCGACACCCAAGACTCCGTTTCGTGGCAGTCCATGCATCCAAAGGCCCTATGGGAACAGGCCACAAAGACCTTCACCTATGCCCACAGGGTGAAGTTGTGCGGTCTCATTTTAGATCGCACGGATCAGCGTTCCAAAGAGAAATTGCCCCTGTACAAAGAAAAGGAGAAGGAAAAGAAAAATAAGCAAAGCAAGAGATCCCGCTCCCAAGCGGATCATTGCAGCAACATTCTTCATCCTTGTCTCTTCTAAGAACAGGAGCCACGGTTCCAGGGACTACCCAGAGACGGCGGCTCAGGTAACCTTTCCGACCCAATCCTCCACTCAGGAGGAATGGGAACCATTTCACCTGAAGATGCTTGACATCTTCGCCACAGCACCAGCGCTGACTGGTCCCAATGCGTTCTCATGAACTTACATGGGTACCCGCTGTGAATCATTCCCGCACGCCTGAGTGCTTGGGCCTGGATCCAAAGAGGGACAAAGTTCCCCTGCGCCATCAGATGCTGCCGTTGGGGAGGAAGGCCTCAGCACCAGTTCCGACTTTGTTGTTGGTGCAGCGGGCACTGGGGACCCTCTGGAATACACCCCTCTTCCTTTTGAAACCCTTAATTTAACAGATGTAGGACATCTACGATGAAGAGAGAGGACCCGGTGCCCATTGGGTTAGAACATTTGGTCTTCAGGGAAGAGAGAGACTACCCAGAGGAGTTTTATGTGGGAAGACATCCAGGGACTGGCCTTGGATCTTCTGAAGGTCAGTGGTCTGAACACCTCCCCTGAACAGACCATTCTTCCAGCTCCCACTCCTCCTAAGCCTCAAGCCATTTTTCAGAAATAAATGGCTAGGTCGGCTGATATCCTGGGTATATCTGCTTCATCCTGGCCCAAAATTCCATTTGAGTTGAAGGACATCCTGGGGACTCAATGTAGCAGTTGAGTCCCCAGTGCTAGAGGTGTGGGAGAGGCCCATCTCTATACCAGCGGTTGACAGGGAGTTGGTAAGGAATCAACATCCTACCCACTCGCACCCAATATCTTTGTCCACACCTGCATCCCCTGAGAGCTAAGTGGTACAGGCCACGACTGTGAACTTGAGTCATCCTCCTTTCCTTCTCTCCTCCCTGATAGTGAGAGTAAAAGTCCTGGTGGAAGAAAGTTTTTGCATCAGACAGCCTCACTCATCACGTAGTTAACGCATATCGCACCCTGGAAAAGTTCTCGTGTGGTCTCTGGTCTGCTGTGATCAATGCTGTTGAGCATATCCTGTTGGGGGAGATGCCAGAGATGCGGGAGCGTTTCCTATCTATGGTCAGTGATGGCAGGGAAGTCAATCTTGCAATCGGGACTGGACACATCAGATCTATGGCCATGAGTATGGGGGTAAGGCATAACTCCTGGATGAGGATGTCCGGTTTCGCAGAGTGTCCATACTAAACTCCTGGACATGCCCATTGATGGCCAGAACCTTTTTGGGGCTAAAGCTGATGACGCCTTTCAGAAGTTACAATAATCGAAGGTGAAGGTCAAGTCATTGGGTCTGACCGTGCAACAGCCCTCCTCGCCTTCCACGAGGGGTCGGGTGTTTCGTACCTCAGCCTCTTATGTCCCACGTGGTCGAAGCCAGGCAGTCGCAGGAAGACTGCAAGGCAGGAGATTCCCATGGTGTAGGCGTAGAGGTGTCCGCAGAGGTGGTGGTGCAGCTGCCACTGTCCCTTCAGCGCCACAAGGCGCAAAACCTCTGTGAGAATTTCTGCCACAAATCCCCGGTGGGAGAGTCTCTCTGTGTTTCGCTAAGAATGGTCCAGGAATACGTCCGATGCTTGGGACTTGCAAGTCATCCAACAGGGCTACTGTCTGCCTTTCATGCAACCTCTCCCAGACCATGGACCTCAATCCAAACCCTTTCCCATGGTCCCTATCTTCTTGCAGGAGGTCCATCAGCTTCTCTCAAAGAGTGCAGTAGAGCTGATGCCACGCTTTGAACGAGGCTGGTGCGGAAGAAGGACAGAGCAGAGGTTTGTGTCCAATACTGAATCTGTGGTTACAGATTTTGTTCCTACGCAATGACAAATTCAAGATGGTTACTGTAGCCCAGATCCTGCAAACCCTCGATCTTCTGGACTGGTTGGTATCATTGGACCTTCAGGATGCCTACTTCCATGTGTCTATCCATCCGAAGCACAGGAAATACTGAAGGTTCGTGGTGGACCAAATCACTACCATTTCAAAGTCCTGCCGTTCGGTCTTTCTTTGGCGCCCAGGGTTTTTACCAAGCTGCTAGCAATGGTGGAGGCTTGCCTCGGGAGCAAATGCATTCACTTCTTTTCCTATGTGGACCTCTGGCTGGTCCAAACTTGCTCTCCAGATCTAGTGTCGGAGCACCTACTTCGCACATGAACTCTATTGCACAGCTTGAGCTTTTCCCAGAACTTCAAAAAATCTCATGTTTCCCCATCCCAGTCGCTCTGTTTTATCAGAGAAGTCTTGGATACTCACCGGGTCAGGGCATGCCAACCTGAGGAAAAAGTGGCAAACATCTTCAAGATGGTCAATGTCCTCCAATCCCAGGACCTTTCTGTGCCTACTGGACCTCCTGTGCATCCTATTGGTTGCAGTGGCGGGGCTGCGCATGAAATCGCTTCAGTGGCTCCTCCGTTGCCAATGGTCTCAATTTCAGGGCCACATTTTAGACGTTCTGCAGGTCTTGGTGCAGTTGCCTCAGGATCTTGCGTGGTAGGCCGGGAGAGATAACTTGCTGAGAGGCACATTGTTTTGTCAACTCTGGCCCCTAGGTGATTGTGGTTACTGATCCATCTCTGACAGGTTGGGGAGCTCACCTGTTGGATCTAACAGTGAGCAGACTGTGGTGTCCCTAAGAGTCTCAGGAGCACATCAATGTACTTTCGCTGAAGGTGATCTCGCTGGCTGTAGTTCCTTTTTCCCCTCCGAGACACAAGACTGCGCTGATATAAGCGAGGTGGTGTGGGTTCCTTGCCACTATGTAGAGAAGCAATGCGCCTGTGGTTCTGGGCTCTGGAGAATGACATCTCTTGATGGCTGCCTATCTGGCCGGGAGAGAGAATGTCACAGCGGATGCCTGGAGCAGACAGACTTTGGCCTCCCACGAGCTAGAGCTCCTCCGGGAAGTTCTGGAGGAGATCTTCTTTTGGGGAACTCCTCAAGTGGATCTCTTTGCTTCCAGTGTGAACGAGAAGTGCAAGTTGTTCTGCTCCAGGGAATTTCCTCATCGGGGAGCTCTTGGGGATGCCCTGACGGTCAAATTGACATTCGACCTCCTATATGCATTCCCACTGATCCCTGTCATTCCGCTGGTTCTCAGGAGATTGGTCCTGCTCGGATCCACGTTGATCCTGCTCGCTGCGGACTGGGCCTGTAGAACGTGGTATCCGGAGTTGCTGGACATGTTCATCTACTCTCCTTGTCACCTTTCGAGGAGAGTCGACTTGCTTTCCCAATCGGAGGGGCGGGTCCTCCATCCGAAACCACAGCAGCCTAAACCTTCATGCTCCTCAGCTCAGAGACCCGACATGATGTCAATTTATGCCTGCAGGTGCTGTACATTTTTGGCCTGGTGCCGGGAAAGGGCCCTTTATCCTGTCACTAATCCCCTGTGTTGGATTCTTTCCTGTTCTTGGTCCAAGCGGGCCTGCAGATTAACACTGTTGAGGAACAATTTGCTGTTTTTTTGGTTTTCAGGAGGTGCCTGGAACAGGACTTGTTCTTTACAATCCCCCCAGTCATGCAGTTCTTGCAGGGTTTGTGTAACCAGTTTCCTCCACGCCAGTTTGTGGTTCCGGCGTGGGATTTATATTAGATTTTGACATTCCTTGTGGGCGGCACCATTTGAGCCCCTCCATTCCTGTTGTATTAGATTGCTCATCCTTAAGGTAATTTTCCTGGTTGCTATCACTTCCGTGAGACTGGTGAGTGAACTACAGGTGTTATCTCAACCTTCTTGTTGACAAGGCCCTGGGCAACTGCTCTTGGATTGGTTTTCCTTAGATTGTACACTGGATGATTCCGGTTCTTGCCTGATTGCATTGAGAGGACCACTGATGGAATCCCTGCCAATGGTTAATCGGCTTGTCTCAGTGACCCTCAATTGGCGGGGTTCTACCCACTATACTACACTCCGTTGTTATTCAGTACCTGGATCAAAGACGCAAGCCCGCAGTCTCCAGGTATTTATCGGAGTCAAGAAGTCAACCCAGCAGGGTATGTATGTACCTCCTGCACGTTTACATCTACTGGGCGTTCAGCCTTAGCGCTATATCAGGCTGCACCTCAGCCGGTACCACACATATACTACGTTATTATAGGGCCACCTGCAGGGCCGCCTCCAACCTAGCGCTAGATGTACCAGCAGCAGTAATGGCTAGTGCTTCTGTAGTAGGTAGCCAGGTACCACTGCTCCACTCCTGTTCAGCAAGAGCACAATCTTCCCAGCAATAATACAACACAGGAGGTCTCTACAAGCAGCCTGCTGCGCCCTTACTGAGCAGCACAGACATAGTGCAAAGTATCACCCAGTACTACAGTACCCTCAGGTACTAACAGCGCAGATCAGATACAAAATATCCCTCCTTTCCGCTATTCGTCCCTCAGGCACCCACCTGGGCGTACCCCCTCGCCCCGATGGAGCTATGCTGTATCAGGGTACAGGAGAGGAGGAAGGGAAAGGGGTAAGGGGTAGGGCGAGAGGGCTCAGCTAAAGGGGCAGCGCAACCTGCTGAGGAATGTACCTGCACTATTCAGTGCAGCTCGCCCCTACGCTACTCAACCCTTTCCGCCTTTTGTCCCTCTTTGTCCTTTACCCACCGTAGGTGCAGGCGTGACAGTAGTAGCCCTCCACGGATCCCGTAACTCCCCCTCAGACCGTTGCCACACTCCTTATATCCGTGGATGTCCGTGGATGCGGGTACTGGGTACCAAAGGGGGAGGTGGGGGGGGGAGGCAGGAGGGCGGACTCTGGCGAGTTCCACGGATGCAACGGCGCGAGCGCGAGCTCGTACCCAGAACGCTCAGCCTCGGTCTTGCAGGTTCGAGGAAGGGACCTCACACGCTGTCTGACGCTGTCTGACGCCGTCTGACGCCGTCTGACTCAGGCCGCACCTCACACGACAGCAACGAGCAGCAACGCATACGAGTAGGATAGAGTAGGATAGAGGCCGCCTCCGAGTCCACCTTTCACAGGTGTCCACAGGTGTTATCTGTTAAACCTCCCTATTTGGTTTTCTCCAAAGAGAATGTGACTTTGAGCGTGAGACCCCCTTTTCTTTCAAAAGTGGTCTCGGATTTCCGTCTCTCTCAGAAGATCGACTTCTTTTGTTGTTTCCTCCGCCTCATCTTTCTAAGGTAGAATAATGGTTCCATCAGCTGGAACCAGCGCAGGCACTCGGCTACTAATTCTCTTGGACAAGAGAGGCTAGGAATGGATGACCAGCTTTTCATTGGTTATGCTGGTGCTCGTGCCGGTGGGCTGTCACTAAACAGACCCTGTCAAGGTGGATCATTCTCTGCATCTTGAAATTCTATGATCTGGCTGGGAAGGGATATGCCTGATGGTCTCAGCTCCCATTCTATCAGAGAAGTGGCTGCCACCTCTACCCTGCTTAAGGTAGTCCCTGTCCTGGACTTTTGCCATTCAGAAACATAGGCATCTCTGCGCACGTTTGCTAAGCATTACTGCTTCGATTCCCTTTCAGGTCAGGACGTCCTTTTTGATAAGGCATGTTAGGCAGAAACCTGTGCAGTTCCCTTATGGACCACTGCAAAAGGCTTAGGACTACAGGTGTTGGCTGTAAACCCAATTGGTAGCAGTCTGTACCACCCAGATTTACCTGGTAGCTGTGGCTGAGCAGTCAGACTTCTCTCAAGAAGAGTTAGGCAGTATATAGAGTATACACATTAGGTACAAAAATACAGTAGCACAAGCAAACACTGACCAGATCTTTGGTATAAAAGTATATAATTATTTATTTAAAAACACACTTGTAAAAATACACTAACACTAATATGGCAAGCAAGTTCAAACACAGTCACTATCAATATATATACATCCCTGATTACTTATTGAACAAGTCTTAGTTAAAACACCACTTATTTGCAGAAAGAGGCGAGTGCTTAAACTAAGATGGCACTCCAATAAGTTAGTTAAAAAGGGAGGGAAAGGGCAGAATTAGAAAAGCACACAATACCAACACTTTTAAAAGAACCACAGCAAGACAAGAAAGGCAGAGTCTAATGTAGAGCAAGAAAGTTCATAGGCCAGGCCCACTCTTGGAGAGAGCAAGGCGGAATGTGTCCAAGATCACACAGTTGAATTACACTTAAAAAGTCTTTGCAGATAGTTCAAAAAGAGTTGGATCAGTTCAGAAAAAGTTAGTTAATAGGTCCCCGGTCACCCCAGGATAGAGAGTCAAGGATTTATGGGACACCTTGAACAGTCTGTTGCAAGGGAGACCTGGCGGGACACAGTACCTGAAATGGTGAGAAAGCTCCAGCAGGGCAGTTGTTCCTGGCAGCGGGTGCAAGTCGGTGCTTCGTCCGGGGGAAGACGAGATCTCGACGTGGAGGAAAGCTGGAGATCGTTGCACTGCCAGGGAAGAAACCAGCCGCGGAGTTTCCCGGTTAAAAGGTACTACCCTTTTATTCGCGGTAGTGGTGAAGCGTGGCTATCCGGCCGCCGGGGTGGTTGGCATGGGCGATTCAACCACAAGACGATCCAGGAAAGCGAAAAGAGGGCGAACTGGTTAACCCCATCAGTTCAAAGGAAGAAGACTCTCCAGGATGAAGATCTTCTCTGTCGTCGGAAAGTGGTGAGGCGGTTCAGCAGGGCTCCACCGGTGGTGTCGTCGTTGCAGGTTGGCTCAGCTTCTCCCTCTTCAGATTCTTTAGGTCCTGTGGCGACTTATCAAGTTCCAGTCCCCAAAGCCCTGATTTTATGCAGAAAACCCCCATTCACCAGTCCTAACTGTCACTCAAACATGCTAAGTGGCGAGCCGGCGGCTCACCACTGGGCCAATCACACAAGAGTGCGACTTGAGTTGCCGAGGCAACTCAGTCCAGGGTGCCTAAACCCCCACACCCCACACATCCTGTATACCCAAACAGAGGGGCACCACTTTTGGAGGCTTCTGTGCAGAAGCCCGCCAAAAGTGGAACAAAGGGCTCGACTTGGGTTGGAGTTACAGAGGCGAACACAAACGCCATTTTAAAAACGACCCCTGGCAAAAAGACCCAACCGGGGAATAAATATTAAATAAATAACCCGGCGGTATCTTTAACATTGCACCAAAAAAAAGTGGTGCGTTTAAAATGAATGGGAAAATCCCATAGGAAATATTCCGGTGGAATATTTCACGTGGTAACCACTGCCACCAGCCAGAAACTCGATGAGGGGGGACTGCACAGTGCCCCCTCAAAAAAAACAGACCCAGGGGCAATCTAATTACCCCTACCAGTACTTGCACAATATGATGGTTTGTACTGGTTCTGTTCACAATTTAAGACTAGTAAAGTCAATAGTGACTTTACATGCCCTGGGAGACAGTAGTCAGTCCCAGGGTAGGGAGTCTGTTTGGGGGTCACTATGACACCCCTGTGTTACTGCACTGAGGGTGCTGTGTAACCCACTTACCAAAAACACATGAAACCCTATGGAGGTAAATTAGCCCCATAGCCCATAAAACACATTACAAAGTCAAGGGATATTTCAGATCATGTCTAAGAGTGGGAGAAAAAGAGTCTCACTCTTAGCAGGAGAAATAAATAAACCCCAAAAATCCAGCAAAGCTGCTGGGGGACTCACTAGGTTTGGGAAATTAGCCTATACAGAGAATTCTCCCTAACATGGCGCTCATCCAGGATTTTCTCATCTATGTGGTGTCCTTGCTCTCTTCCCTCTTCTGGGTGTTTGTACTGCTTTGGCAGTCTATTGTAGATGAGGAATCCCTGGGAGGAAGGAATCCATTAGTAGAACAAATAACGTACCTCTCAGTAATATTCTTTCTGATGGATGGTCCTCCCACAGATTCCACATCACCCGCTCTATCCATCTCTCTTGGCGGATAGTTAGTACAGCATGGGTTCCGTGGTCCTACAGCGTCGGAGCGCAAGGGAAAATGGGTGGAACTCGGGTCACTGGGCGCAGCGCCTCAATATATATGATATTGCATTTATAACACTCCTATACACAAGTGTTTCAAGGCATGACGAGGCAAGGGAGGGGGAACAGAGGGAAGACAGAGACAAAGATCCTACTAGGCCAGGTGTCATTCAAATCGCGCATGGGAAAGGGGGAAGGGAAAGTGTGGGGGTAAGTGGGAGGGGACAGTGCAGTACATGGGATAATAGAAAATTACCAATAAGTAAAAGTGTGCTGGTGGCAAGTGCAATGGTAAGTGCAGACATCAGGTATCAAGTGCTGGTAGTGGGGCTGTAGGGATACAGAAAACAGTCCCTAAGTGCAGGGGTTGCCAGGAGGCAGTGCAGGTGTGCGACTGGCAGGGGAGGGGACCTGGGTCCGAGGTCAGAGGGTGGCCAAGTAACCAGTGCAGTTTCAGGTTCAACCAGGAAATTCAGCAGGGCAGGGTAGGAGAGAAAGCAGAAGCAAAGAGAAAGGTTTTGAGGTGCTTCCGGACCGGAGATGGTTCTGCTCAGGTTTCAGGGAGGCTGTTCCAGAGGAAGGCCCCGGCCGAAGAAAGATATCTACCACCAACGTGTTGCTTGGAGAAGCGACTGACCCTGAGGGAGTTGGAGGCGGATGAGCAAAGAGTACGAGAAGCAAGATATTTAGGAAGTGGGAGTTGAAGGGATTGAGGCCCCAGTGCCCAGAAGGCATTGTGGACAATGCAGAGGGTTTTGAACTTAATCCTCGCAGCCACTTGGAGCCAGTGCAGAGATTTCAGTCCTGCAGAGATACGATCCCTGGGCTTCAGGCCAAGGACAAGTCTTGCAGTCCCGTTCTGGATGAGTTGTGGAGAGTAAAAGCAGGCTGATTTAGAAAGACGCTGTTATAATAGTCCGACCTAGATAAAACCAGATCTCTGGAGACACTGAGCTTCTGGGGGAAGGTGAGGAAAGGAAGAATACCTCTGAGGAGGTGCAGCTGGTAGTGTGACTTCTTCGAGACGTCAGAAATGTGAGGAGAGAAGGAGAGTGTGGAGTCGAAGATGACCCTGAGGTTTTATCCTCGCAGGTAGAGGGCCAAGAGAGGCCAGCCAGAGAGTGACAGGAAAGGAGGGGAACGGGTGTGCCGATGAGGAGAATATCAGTCTTACTGGCATTAAGGCGGAGATCATTGGCAGAACACCACTCCTGGATGGCAGACAGACAGACAAGAGATGAGAGAGGGAGAAGAGGTGGCTGAAGGTAGCCTGAAAATGAGCTGAGTGTCATCCGCATAGCACTGGAAGTTTAGGCAGAGAGTGGCAATGCGGTAGGCAAAAAGTGCCAGGTATTGATTGAACAGCCAGGGAGAGAGGTTAGACCCCTGGGGAACACCACAGGTAGAGATGGGAGATAGAGGAGAGGAAGGACCCAAGTTGAACCTGGGAGGGTCGCTCAGAGAGGAAAGAAGTCAGCCACGCCAGGGCCTGACCGGGGATACCCAGGTTATCACCGAGACGGTTAAGCAGGATGGCATGGTTGACCGTGTCAAAGGCAGAGGAGAGATCAAGTAGGATGAGGACACAGGGGGTGTTGGAATCAAGGTTGGAGAGCAGGTCTTCACGGATGTTCAGGAGAGCAGTTTCCGCGCTTCTGGCAGCTCCGAAGCCAGTCTGATATACTGGCAACGACATCCTGTGGGGCGTGTAGAGGCGGTGGTCGAAGCCGATGTGGAGCTGTGCTGCGCTCCCTAGCGGCGGAAACCTTTCCGAAGAACAACTGTGTACTGGATAGGAGATCATAGATGAGGAATCTGTGGAGAAACATCCATCACAAAGAACATATTACCAAGATGTAAGTAATTAGTTCTTTTGCTCAACATTTTTAAAATGTATTAATTAATAAGATTGGTAAGTGCTTTTTTGTTTTAGCATCAATGTCTGAGGATTGCTGTTCAACTTTTGAAACCAGGCCTCTATTCTATATGGCGTGTTGTGCTACTTGGAACACATCACATCACTGTTGCTTTTATTTTCAGTTGGGGCGACTTGGGTACCTTGAAGCAGGCCGAGAACTGTTAAAAAGCATAGAGAAAGTGGTTGGGACCTTGATCAAAATAACTCATGATTTTCTACATTGAAGTAGCCATAATTTAAACATACTCAAACCCTTAAAATGTATTGCATCTTTGATTTTGTAATTATCATACTGCTTGACACAATTTTTACATGGAACTTCGAAGTGGTTAAGTAAAAATCCAATGAAAGTGGAGTAATGCACCCTTGAAGCAAGAAACACCCAAAAATATACTAAAAAACTTTAACAGTTTGACTAGACATGAGCACTATACTCCTCACATCTTACTCATATGTCCCATCCCCTTTCCTCCATCATTGTGGGCGTACCCCAACATGGGGACGGTACCGGAACCTTTGGCAGAAAAATATTGAGCTTCCCCTTTAAATGATCGGGAGCGCGGCCTCGGGCGTGGGACTGTCCCGCCGAGGCCCCGCCCTCTGGCGCCTTACCTCAGTCCCTTTTTCCGCACGGATGGTGTCGGACCTGGCAGCCAGCGCTGAGACTTTCTTAGCTTTCCGCTTGCTCCCAGTTTGTTTTTTCCAATTCCTATTTCAAATGGATTTTGTCCTCCTACGTATTCCTCATCTCATACTCATACTCTGATATCCTGCTTGCAGCTCAGAAACTTTTTTCAGCAGATGGCTCTGTGTGTCGTTGTCGACCTTGTGTTCCTTGAGAGCCTCCGTCCTCCCTGAGTATGAGGTTCATGCTGGTATATATGGCACGCACCGCGCCCATTGCCTCAGTTTCATTTTTCTGCACAGCTGCTCAAAACGGTTCTTGGCCTCAGCGTGTTATTGCCTGTGTAGTTATGAGTATTGTTACAAAAATGTCTACTGGTACCCCGAAAACGGGCTTTAAGAAAGTGCTGATTGTTCGGCTAAAATGTCCATTACCAATCCTCAACGATCATGTCTCTGGTGCCTTGGGGTGGGCCACATCGTCAAAGAGTGTGCCTCGTGCCAGTCTATCACTGGAAAAGCGTTAAAGGAGAGGAAGGGGAAACTTGCTTTGGCCAAACCATCCCTGAGTTCGTCTTTGGTGACCCCCACAATAATTTCGTCTGAAGATAAGAGCCCAAGAGGGAGATCTCTGCACCGGGCCAAGAGGCACAGTAAAAGTTTGAATCATTCGAGATCTCAGCAGTCCTCTTCGTCATCTTTGAGGAGATCAAAGAAAAGGAGTCCTCCCTCCAGATCGTCCTCTACGGATTCCTCGCCCGAAGGGAAAAGGGTAAGATTTCTTAATAAGGGGGCTAGTCAAGTGGAACTGGCAAAGTTCTGATGGCAGATGTTAAAGGTGTTTGAGAAGGCAGCAAAGCCAGCCCCGGGCCTATCGCACGAAAAGCTGACACAGTGTGGTCTGTGAAATCCACTGACTGAGGGCCCGGACGGTAGGTCGAAGGATTTGAAGACCTTGAAGCATCTCGAAGCCTCTCATGGCCGCGAAGCCTCAAACGGATCCTACTTCTCCGACCCATTCGCTGATGTTGAAGTCGGGTCTATCGACGCCGAAATTGTCAGTCGAGGCCCTCAAGGACTTTTGAAAGTCCTTCGAAGGTTTTTAAACCTCAGGGAAAAAGATACTTTTTTAAGTCCATGGCCTCTATTTATGAGGAAGAGCTGGAAGAAAAAAGCCCTATTTATAGTGTTTGAAGGGAATACGGCACTCAGGATCTGATATCCCAGGAATCCAAAATGAGAGACCTTGTGGACACCCAACAGGATGCCAGTGGTCTGGGGACCTCTCTAGAAAGTTCAGGTCATGCTGATGCATCTTATAGATCAGAAATGGCAAAGGCTATTGAATACCTTGGATGGGGTAGATAATCTGTTGAATATAAACAGGATGACCTCACAGATATTTTGGCCAGGGGACCTCCTAAGGACATAGTCCTTCCCTTCCATACAGCAGTGAAGAATAGGGTTCCCGAGAACTGGAAAAATCCAGATACCATCCCTGTGGTTCTCAAGGATTTCACTAAAAAAAATACAGACCCTCATCAGTGGATCCAGAGTTTCTTTCAAAACATTCGAGTCCACAAAGCCTTGTTGTGCAATCTGCTACTGCTGCATCTAAGGGAGCAGCCTATCCTACAGTCCATGCGGAAAGGAAGGATAAAAGGCTCAGTGTCATGGGAAAGAAAGCTTTCTCTGCAGGGAGTATGGCACTGAAAGCAACAAATGCAACTTGTGCTATAGCGAAGTTCTCCTACACTTTGTGGGAGGTGTGATAGCCATGGTATCTGAACACATCCCAAAGGGTGAAGAAAGGGATGGCTTTATGAACATTATTCAGGACGGTAAAGATGGTATGTGCCAATCTTTGCAGTCAGGGCTAGACGCTGCAGATTGTATTAGCCGTTCTATGGCTGCTGGTACAGTGCTTAGACGATTTGCCCGGCTTCGTAAATCGGGGTTTGCTTCTGATGTCTAATCCAGATGATTGATTAGGCCTTTTTATAAGGGTCTTACTTGTTTGGATCTAAAGCAGACAAAAGTCTTGAAAATTGCAGTCATCTAAGGCAGCAGCTAAATCTTTGAGTCAGGCCATTAGGCACCCACAACAAGGTCGGACAGCTCCATCTTCTGCTCAGGGATGGAGAAATTGTTCCTTTCGTTACTATTCCTCAGCAGAGGAAGAGGTCAATTTAACCAGAGGGAACAGAGAAGGCAACCTCGAGGCAGTTGAGGACGCACAGGCAGAGGAGCTGCAGCAGTGTCCGCTGCCTTGCCTTCTGCACCAACCGGTGCCACAAAACCACTTTGAAAACTTTAATAATTCGACAGTGGTGATAGGCAGGTTATCCCAGCATCTGAATGGCGAAGTATTACAACAGATGCTTGGGCACTACCAACAGTCACCATGGTTACTGCCTCCCTTTTCTAAAGAGACCACCAGACGGTCCCCCAGGAGGCCAGTCCTTGAAAGTACCAGATCCACTCCTCCTACGGGAAGTTCAGACACTGTTGGAGAAGGGTGCAATCGAACAAGTACCTGTAGCAGAAAGAAATCAAGGCTGGTACTCTCCTTATTTTCTGATCCCGAAAAAGGATTGACGGTTACGACCCATCGTGGACGATGCTTGGACAAGTTCCTCAGGAAGGACAAGTTCAAGATGGTCACTTTCTCGCAGATCCTCCACGCCCTTCAGCTCTAGGAGTGGATGGTGTCATTTGATCTTCAGGATGCTTATTTTCATGTTCCAATTCATCTCAAGCACAGGAAATAACTGCGATTCTCTGTTGCCAGTTCTCACTATCGGTTTCGAGTTCTGCCATTCGGCTGACCTCCGTCCCAAGGGTTTTCACCAAGCTGATGGCGGAGGGGGGAGATTCACATATACCCCTACCTGGACGATTGGCTGATCAGAGCCTGTTAACCCGAACACGCTCTGGAACATCTGGACAGCACCTGTCATTATCTCCATAAGCTGGGCTTCTCCCTCAACTTCAAGAGGTCCCACATGACACCTTCCCAGAAGCTGCAATTCATTGGAGCAGTCCTCGACTCTTCCTCGGGAAAAGCTTTGCCACCCGAGGTGAGGGCTCGCCGCATAGCGCAGATGGTAAACAAATTTCAAAGTGCCTCAAATCTTCGAGACTTTGATCTTTCTGAGGTTGCTCGGTCTCATGGCATCTTGCATTTTTCTGGTGCCAGAGGCCCGTCTGAGAATGAGGTTTCTTCAGTGGGCTCTCAGGACATCTGTGGTCACAGTTCTCCGGCAGGATGACGGATCTGGTACAGAGCCCGAACAGGGTTGCGCAGGATCTCCTGTGGTGGTCCGTCAAGGAGAATGTGTTTAAGGGGGAACGCTTTTGGCAACCATGGCTGGAGATTATGGTAGCTACAGACACCTCCCTATCAGGTTGGGGAGGTCACACCAACGGTCTAAAAATCAGTGGACACTGGTCTCCATCAGAGTACAAACTGCATATCAACCTTTTGGAGCTGAGGGCAATCAGACTAACACTGATGGTCTACCTGCCCTCTGTACGTTCAATGAGTGTCCTGATAATGACGGACAACACAGTGGCCAGGCATTACCTCAACAAGAGAGGGGGTGTGGGGTCACTGCTTCTGTGCAGAGAGGCGCATTGCAGCTCTGGTTTTAGGCACTGCAAGAAGGAATCTCTGTGTCAGTAGTTCATATCTGGCCGGAGAAGAAAACACGGCTGCAGACGCTCTGTGCAGGCACTGCACAGTCTTCCATGAGTAGGAGTTAGGTCAGGAAGTCCTTCAAGAGATCTTCACACTTTGGGGAAATCCACAAGTGATCTATTCGCGGCCAGTGTCAACCGGAAGTGCGACCAGTTCTGCTCCAGGGAATTTTCCCTGAGAGGACCTCTAGCGGACGCGTTCGTAGTGGACTGGGAATTTCCACTTTTGTATGCGATATTGCTGTTCCCCGTCATTCCTCATGTTCTCAGGAAGCTAAGAAGATTTCCCCGGACTGGGCCATCAGGCCGTGGTACCCAGAAATTCTGGAAATGTCAATTTTCTCTCAAATTCATCTTGCACAAAGACAGCATCTTCTCTCGCAAGAGGGGGGGGGGTCGCATTCTTCATCCAGAGATCAGGACCCTTAATCTCCATGCATGGTTTCTGAGAGGTTGAGGTACAAAGATTTGGACCTTCTGGAAGATGCCATGGAGGTGTTGCTTTTTGCCAGAAGGCCAGCAACAAAATCGTTATACCGCTGCCGTTGTAACACATTTTGCAGCTGGTGTAGAGATAAAGGAATTGATCCATTTACTTGTGATGCACCATTGGTTTTGTCTTTTCTACTACATTCAACTCATCAGGGGCTACAGGTTGCTGCAGGCAAGGGCTATCTGGCTGTGCTATCCATTTTAAAGCGCTCTCCGGAACAAGGTTCCCATAGTCATCCAATTTCTAAAAGGGTTGACTAACATCTTCCCACCGGTTCCTTTTATTGTTCCAGTCTGGGATCTTAAACTAGTTTTATTCTTCCTGATGGGTTCTCCATTTGAAACATTACATTCTTGTCCACTTAGGATGTTGTTTTTAAAAACTGTATTCTTAACAGCCATTACTTCTGCTCACAGAGAGAGCAAGCTTCAGGCCTTGTGTTCAAAACCACCATTCACAGCCTTTCATAAGGACAAGATAGTTTGAGGTTCGTCCCTCTTTTCTGCCAAAAATAGTGTCAGAATTTCATCTGACACAAAAGATTGTTTTACCGGTCTTCTACCCTCCTCCTCATCCATCTAAAGAGGATGAGAGATTACACAGACTTGACCCTAAAAAAGCCTTAAGCTTTTACATCAACATGGTTTCTGAAATAAAAGTAGATAACCACCTATTTGTTGGCTATGCGGGCCACATAATGGGACAAGCAGTCACTAAACTGACGCTGTCTTGGTGGATCATACTTTGTATATCCTAATGTTACAACCTGGCCGGGAAAGAGGTTCCCGAAGGTCTGAGGACCCACTCGAACAGAGGTGTAGCAACTTCTTCAGCCCTCCAGAGATGAATACCGCTACAAGACATCTGCAATGCTGCCACCTTGTCTTCCATGCATGCATTTGCAAAATATTACTGATTAGATTCCCTTTCGGGCCAGCAATCCAGATTTGGAAAGGCTGTGTTACATAGCATAAGCCAAAATTAAGTAAAAATCAAACTCTTCTTTCCCACCTCCTGCAACACACTGCTATGGGAAAATATCAAAGATGAGTAAAACGTGGGAGGACACAATCCATTGGAAGAACAAATTACTTACCCCTGGTAATGTTCTTTCGACTGGATGTTCCCCCCGCGTATGCCTCATCACCCTCCCATCCTTCCTCTCTGTCAAGAAGGAGTTTCTGTGGTTTACATTTTCATCTCCTTTAACCCTGAAGTGTTCTCATCTTCGAGACTGCTGTGCTGGTGAGAGGAAAAACACGAAGTGAGGGAACAGGCACGGTGTGTGCCATATATACCAGCGTCAATGTCATACTCGAGGAGGACGGAGGCTCTCGGCGGACACAAGGTCGACGACGACGTACAGCGCCCTCTGCTGAAAAAAGTTTACGAGCTGCAAGCAGGATATCAGAGTATATCAAAGATGAGGAATACGTGGGAGGAACATCCAGTCGAAAGATCATTACCAGGGGTAAGTAATTTGTGGTTCTCTTCAGTTCGATGCCCCGCCTCCCCCGGTGCATGTCCGCCGCAGGAGGCTTCTCAAGATGTGCCTCATGACACCATTCGTTCCCGGCATCAGACCCTCATGCACTCTGTCTTGAGTGCTTGGGGCCCGACCACCGCTGGGACTCGTTTTCAGCCTGCAGTGCTCTCGGGTCACAGGGCATTGAAGAATCGTTTGTCATAGTGGAGGGAGATCTTCCACACTTCTCGTCCGCCCCACCTTAAGGACTTCATCTCCAGGACCTCTCATCAAGACAAGGTAGGCCCTCTGTTCAGCACGACTCCTCATTGCAGCGACTCCTTCCTTGGGGTTCCCACGGATCGCAGTTCCTCAGATTCAGGTTCTGGCAGGCCTGTGGTCTCTAAGGCTGCCAGCTCCCAAGCATAGGGACCCGGGGGCTCTTCTGGTGACAGACCAAGCTGAGGGGTTCAGGGGCCCAATCAGGCTCGTCCTCTTCTTCAAGAGTATGTCCTCGGATAGCATCAGCACAGGTGCTGAGGGCTCCCAGCCTACCGGAGCTTGCTTCGATGCTGTGAATCAGGGCAGTATGACTACCGGCGGAGGGATCTCTGAGGTCGACGCTTCTGCTTCGGGTGCAAGAGCCAAGCTGTATCCTCTCGTGTCTGAGGCCTCACTTGGCTCAGGCTCTTTGCGCCCTCCCAACCAGGGAATGGCGCAAGGCTCCAAAAAAGCCGCCTCAGAGAAGGTCATCTGTGGTATAGAGTCCGTCGTTGCAGCAGAGGTGATCGTCTCGTTTTGGTCCATGGTACTCTGTGTGGCCGTCTTTTTTGCCTCATCTTTACCCATGCTTGATCTGGCGTCTGCCAGGGAGTCGGGGATCCGCTGTTTCTGTTTGTTCTATTTGCGGACACCGATGGGGGGGTTGGGATGTTTTGACAGTGTTGTTTCAAGTGGGGCTCGTGCCCTGGAGCTGCAGGAGGTATACTGTCTTCCCCCCTGGAAGACCGAGATTGGGACCCGGTCCGTAATGACCCCCGTGTTCCCACTGCACTGTGTATTGCTGCGGCAAGCGGGACCAGCACAGGTGCCCGTCAGTGCAGTAGACTAAGCAGGTGTCCAGTATTGTGTTAGTCCCCATCGGCAGCCAAGGATCAATACGGCCGCTACGGCCGGAGTGTCTTCAGGGGTGTCAGTAGTTCTGTTTACCTTCTCCTGCCTTCTCAGTGTCTTCCCACCTCCACAGCACCACAAGGACAGTGTGGTCTTCAGCTGGCGGGTAGCACTTTGTAGATTGCGGCACCAAAGTGTAGGTAGCTGGTCGTGGCACGGGGATAGTCACAGTCCTGGTTTAGCATCTGATCTTTGTGCAGGATCAATATGCTCGCTTTTACTATGCACGTTGCTTTTTCACCTCGCTTCTCTCCAGTGTCCCCTACTTCCCTTGTTGGGTGTCAGTTCCAGTTTGTAGGTCTTCCTTTATCATCCCCTCGCTGTGCTGCACTGTTAGGCTGGGGATAAGGTAAGCCTCAAGCCCCGGCGCCGAGCTACTGCGTCTCCCCTCTGCTGCTGTACCCGAAGGGGAAAGAGAGACTCCCGGCGAGAGGGCCCGCTATTTCAATTTGGATGGCAGGCTCTTATGACTCCCCAGGCATCAGGCTCTCCCTTTAATCGTGTGCTGTTGTTGGCTGCAGCAGGGTGCCAGGCAGCTCCTCTTGTGTTGCCACCGTGGGTGGTGTCCGATAATATATGGAACACAGCGCCAAGCGCGCTCTTTTAGCCGCACCGCTGGTGGGTGAGCAGTTACTGCCCACCACACAGACTGCCTTCCACCTATGCACGGGTGGCACAGCTTTGATTCGAGCGGCGGGCTCTCCCCAAACACACGCAGCAAGAGAGGGGTCGTTGGGCACACTGCGGCTATGGACCATTCCCCAACCGCAGCACTGGTGCTGGGGGGGCGACACAACCGCCCCCAGATGCCATCCTCTCCGGTATAAGTTGCACTCGTCTCTGCCATTGTGAGAGAAGGGGGGTTTCGGGTGTGTCCATACAGCGTTGTTGTAGTCTCTCAGTTTATTCTGTTTTATAGTGAGCTGCAATTGCTGTCCGTGGGGAAATGTGTGAGTTGGCTTAGGCAGTGTATGCTAACAGTACAGGTCAATCCCTGTGAGCACTGCGGGTCCTCAGAGACGGGCCCGATCGACCGGCTTCTCGTCTCCATCACTTCACAGCTCCGTTACATCAGTCTTCCCAATGGAAGATCTTGGGGCTACAGGATCTTGCATTAAGCGGCAACGTTCCGTCATCACCCCCCCCTCTTCGTCCGGTTGTAGGAGGTGGCGCCCCCCGCCACATATCCGTCCTGTTCGCCGCAGGGGACGTATGTCTATCTGCCAATTTGCAGTCGGTGACCCGAGGGCCGGCACTGCTGAAGGTCGTTCTCTACCGGTCCTGCCCCCACCACACGCCAATGTTCCCCCATGTCGGGCAGCTCTCTCACGGCGCCTCTCGCTATCCCGCTCGACGGGGGGTTGCCCGTGCTCTTCTTCTAGTTCCTCCCGTATGTGGGACGCGCTCCCACCACCGTCCCCTTCCGCACAAGAGGTTATATCCTGCTCTCGGGCACCGGGTCCGTGTTTCTATACGTTTTAGGACCGGATGGCATCTTTCAGGCATAGCACTGTTCTGGCAGCCATTTTCCTTTCCATAGCTACGCGCTCACGGGCACCTCACTTCATTTCAGATATCTCTGGCTATTCCCGGTGGATTTTGCCCATTCCTTCTGCATTCGGTGCATCAGTAGTTCCCATCAAGGAAGCATCGTTCGGATGCAGGTTTACGTACTTTTTCAGGATATATCACTAGGATTCAGCGGCGGCCCCAGGAGCTGTAAGGAGCTCATGTCCTCATCGGCAGTTGCCTACGCCCCCATAATGGATCACTTGATGGCAAAAGGGCCTCTAATTCCAGCACAGAGTAATTTTTTTTCATTTGGGAAAAGTTTGTGAGATGGGATGTTCCAATCCGTCACAAATTGGTCATAAGACTGCTCCTAACCCTGTAAGGGAAGCATCTGTCTGTAGTACAAATTAATTCTTTTGAGAAATCTACCACCCTTAGGATTGGGTTTGTTTTAGGTTGTTGTAACATATATCATCCTCGTCAGTCCAATTAATTATCTGTGGTTCGGCGTTCTGTAGTTTTTCATCCTATCTGTCCTGTCCGAGCAGTTTGGGATAAACCTACAATAATAACAGATTAACCCTAGAAATGCCCTGAGATCTCTTTTAGTTTTAGGTATAGAGGTATCTAGCACAGCTTTCACTTTCTCGCGTTGAGGTTGCATACTACTATTCCCTACAAAGAAGCAGAGGTATTTTGCTGCGGATTGGGCCAGTCTGCATTTGGATGGATTGGCATTTAGGCCGGCTTCTCTGAGGGCTCTTATAATAGTAACGAGATGGAAAAGGTGGTCTTCCCAAGTTTTACTATAAATTATTATATCGTCCACATAAGTTCCACAAAATCGGAGTAGGGCTGTAATATTTTGTCCATGAGCCGTTGGAAAGTGGCTGGAGCCCGGTGTAAGCCAAAAGGGAGTACTTTGAATTAAAACTGTCCCTGGGGTGTCGTGAAAGCTATTTTTTCCTCCTCGGGTCCATACACTGATACCTGTCGGTACCCTTTTTTAAGTCTAGAGTTGATAGAAAGGTGGCGTTTCCGAGTTTATCAATTAGGTCATCGATGCAAGTAAGTATCAAAGTCAGAAATGGCATTAACTTGGCGGAAACCTATTCAAAACATCCAGGAATGTTCCGGTTTAGTGACCAACACGATAGGGGAGGACCCTGGTCTATAAGTGGGTTTGATAATGTTTGCTCTTAATATTTTATTCACTTCCTCAACCACTATCTGTTTACGGGCTTCCAGGAGTCTGTATGGTTTCAGATTAGCCACTTTTCCCTTAGGTGTTCTAATGTACTGATAGGTGCCTTTCACTCTTCCTGGTTTCTCCGAGAATACATTGGGGAACGATATAATTAAATCTTCTTGTTGTTGAATAGATAGCTCTTGAGGAATTAATTCTAAGTTGTCTATCTCTTCTAGCACCAAACAGGATAATATTGTGGCATTGGTGGCAGACAGGTTTTCCTGCCACTCTTTTAAGAGATTTACATGATATAGATGGACCTTCTGTTTCCTGTCCGGTTGTGCTACCGTATAAGTACAGGTTCCTGTTTTCACACGCTTGTTTTCTGAGGTAGGCAAGAGAACCAGTACTTTTTGTCCTACGGAAAACTATCTTAAGCTCACCTTTTTGTCATAGGTGGATTTTTGCTTGTTTTGGGCCTTTTCCATACATGTATAGACTACATTTCGAAGTCGTCTCATATGCTCTCGCAGTCTGGTAGCCGATTGCGAAAGGGGAATGGGTGCCTCTTCTCGTTCTTCTCAGGTCTTCCGGTGCATATCCAGGACATCTCTGGGTTCTCTACCATAGAGTAGTTCAAAAGGGGAGAATCCAGTAGATGCCTGAGGGGTTTTCTTACTTCAAATAGTGCCCAGTCCATCCCATCTTTACCAACTTTTTTAGGATCCTTTTAAGCATTTTATTGAGCATTTTATTGAATCTCTCTACCAAACCATCTGTTTGGAGATGGTACACTGAAGTTAGTAAGGTGGTAATATGGAGTAGTTCCTTGACTTCCCCCATGAGCTTGCTCATAAAATTTGAACCTTGGTCTGTCAGGATTTTCTTAGGAAAGCCAACCCTGGAAAAATACGGTAGGAGTTGCTTTACAATTTGTTGGGTGGTGGTGTTCCGCACAGGGAATATGCCTTGGGGTAACTGGTCGTGTAGTCGACAATCACAAGGACATATATTTTGCCCAGTCTGGATGTTTCTAAAGGTCCCATGATGTCCATCCCAATTCTTGTAAAAGGGACTTCTATGATTGGCAAAGGATTCTGAGAGGGCTGTCAATGGGATGTGAGTACTGGTTTTCTGACATATTTCACATGTCTGAATGAAGGTTTTTATATCAGCATGGATACCTGGCCAGTAAAACTTCCCGCTGATGTGTGCCTGGGTTTTGGATTGTCCTAAGTGTCCCCCGGTCAGATGGGAATGTGCAATCTCTAGCACGATCTTTCGGTCGGTTTTGGGGATTACTAACTGAGTTTTACTTAAGCCTTCTGTCACTGTTACTTTTCTATATAGCAATCCTTGCTTTAAGAAGAAAAAAGGACTTCCCTTCACTACATACTCTACTTCGGGAATAAGCTTGTAAAAAGGCCTCAGCGAGGGGTGGCTCATTTTGCTGGGTGAAGGCCAGGTCGGGATAGATGGTAGGTTGTTCTCCCCTTTTCTCTTCAGTGTTAGATGGTTCTTCAGCTTCTCCAAAGCCTCAGGTACCACTCTGTTTCTTATGGTTCACCTTCTCTAAAAATGAGCAAATGGAGCCTTTTCAAGAATCCCTTGGGCAATTTTGTCCCCACGATGTACTTCAAATGGGATCTCACCATGGTTCTGTAAGAGAGCCTTTATGTTTCCCCTGAAGTCGGGTTCAATGACGCCTGCTAGAACATCTATACCGAACTTCCAAGCAAGGCCAGATTTTGGGGCCATTCTTATATAACACCAGGAGGGGGTATCAAAACTAAGTCTCTGGGAATCATTCCTCTTTTCCCAGGAGGGATAGTAGCCTCTCTACTGCTAAAGATATCAAAGCCTATTGATTCTTTCGTGGCAACAGAGGGGTTGGAGGCTCTATGACTAAGCTTCTGGAATTGTAGGGTTCCCCAATTTGTTTGAATTGAGTCACATCCCACACCTGACACCACATGTAAGGAAGGCATGGTATCAACAGTAAGACAAGACACAAGTGACCACAGTACAAGGGTGTATATTGAACTCTCGCAAGGGTGTGATACATGCCTTTCTAAACCTACGTCTAAGTCTACGGATGGAAGCAAGCTACGACCATCAAATAATAATAATGCAGTCCTAGTGGAGTCTTGTCAAAATAAAAGGGCCTATACTAAAAAACCTATTGCCAATCTTTACTGCTAATTTACAAGTAGTATGGGGGTAGGGTTCAAGAAAAATGAAGAAGTGTTAACAAAATGATATGTCGGGATGTTTCGGCCATTGGCCTCCCTTCCCCTTGTTTTCAGCACGGGGCAAGGTGGTTCACTCGAGCAAAGCACAGACTCTGGCTTCTGTGGCACGAGGATACAGTTCAGTTACCAGCATCAGGACCTTCTGTGCCCAAGTCTCTTTACTTCTTAAGTCTCTTGTCTCAGAGGGTGTGATGTACAAACAAATGAGATGCAAAAAGTAATTTTCCTTTTACAAGTTTTCAATTTGGGTGTTCACCCTGGATCCCCCTCCGCCTGGGCTCAGATCCCTTTCAAAAACAAAATTGGATCCCCATCTTCTAGGCTCAGATCCCCTCATTACAATGTTCAGAGAATATTCTTTTTCGGGTGACTCACAGTTCACCCCAGATCCCCCTCAGCCAGGTTCAGATCACTTTCTTTTACCCAATTAGTCTCCCTCAGCCGGACTCAGACCAATTATAGTATATTTTAAACCATCAAAGACTTTCGAATGTGCATGGAGTTTAGCTTGACCCATTGCAGGACCACTTTGATCTCAAGATTCCCTTTTCTCACACTTGCCATTATTTGGATACCTAACAGACTTTCGAATAAGCACCCACGTGGTGCCAGACCACTCTGTTTACGGCATCTCTGCTTGGCCTCCCAAAGTTAAGTCACTCCTTTGGTTTCCAATTATATTTGTGTCGCTCGTCACATATGTCTCACACACTGTTCTCTTTCTTTATCTTCATACAATTTTGCTGCTTGCAACCTTGGTTCAAAACACAGGCTAGTTTAGTATCAGTCTCTCCGACACACTTGCTGTGCTGTCTTTACTGACGCTGCTTTGTTGCAGGAGCTAAGGACAGTACCACGGCATCAATCGCTCCTGCCCGCCTTGGTTATCGACACCTATGATACACTGTGAAGGTTTGATCAGCTTTCGTTCCTGGTCTTGGGTATCTTACTTTCCAAGGTTCACGAAAGTAACAGTCTTTACATGTCAGGGGCACTTCCCTGTATGCAACCCCCTCTGGTCTCACCGTCTTTCTCCTCGTATTAAACATCCATCTTGGAACTGATGTTTCCTTGTGTGTTCTGCCTCGCTCAGAGTGTGCTTTCATGCTCCGCCTTTTATCTGTGTGGGGAAGTATGATGGAAGTCAGGTGTGTGTAATTATCAGTAATTGCCTGACCTTGCCTCACCATAGTAGTTGGACATGTCATGTACAATGCTCGGGTGTGAGTCTATTTTCTCCCAGAGCGGGCTGTCCGTGTGAAAGTGTTCATAAAGGGAAAGGAGGAGGCAAAGTTCCCGAAAATCCTACCGGGTATGATGGGGTAAAGGTGTTACAGGGAGGGGAACACTGTGTCGTGCCATCAGGTTTCTCACACTACGAAGACCGCTCACCCAGGTGATCCTCCCGCACTGGTCGACCCCCAGGAACTGGATCTAAAAGCGATGTCTGTGTCCTGGCCGCCTGGATGACGGATCCCCGAGGACTAGCATGTGAGACACCTTCTGGTCTCAGACCTTAGAGCCCACAGTTCAAGTAGGTCCTCCTCTGCCAGGCTCAGACCTTACATCACATAGTTCACGAAGGTCCCTCTCTGTCGGGCTCACACCTTTCATATTACAGTTCAACAGAAACTTGCCGGGAGGTTCGCTTCCCCAAGCTTATTTTATTTCAGGTCTCCCTCAGTTGGGCTCGGACCCCTTTCGGATGTTGAAGACTTTCGAATGTGCATGGCTTTCTTTACAGACCACCGCAGGACTACTTCGACTCAAAGTTCACATTTACTCTAGCTTAATTCACTTTTGTTGTTTATTTGCTTTATAACTTAAAACAATGTACCTTTCACGTAGACTTTAGAATGGGCTACTTCCTTTCTCCGGACCACTCCGTTACTTATTATCATTGATCTAACAGATGCCTTTTACTTCAAAGTTCATTCACAGGTCTGTCTTTCTTCGTGTCGCATCCATATTCGTCCAGCCTTCACTTGTGATATAATGTTGCTACCTCATTCACTTTAACACACAGCCGTCTCTCAGGCCTCTTGCCAACTCACCGGCTGTGTGCGCTTCTTTCTCGTTTTGATATTTCCAATTCACGAGTCAAGGTTAGTACCACAGGCTTGACCTTGTCTCCCCAACTCTGCTGTTCACCCTTGAGGGTCGCTGTCATCCTTGAAACTCAATGCAATCTTCACTTGTGGGATCTGGCCATCTCCACCTGTTTTTTGTGGTCTGTAGGAGGCAACGACCTGCAGTTGGGAACCCTTGGGGTTTTCGACCTGCTGCTCTCGTCCGTTGGTCTGTTTCTCTGCTCCAGTAGGTATGCCTTTGTCCCAGAAGTTCTGCTCATACTCGTGTTCTGCTTTGCTCAGAGTGTGTCTTTAGGTGTTGCCTTTTATTTGTGTGAGGAGAGCTAACTGGTACCATGTGTATGCACTTAGTGTAAAGTGCCTGACTTTGCCTGACCCAATTAACGGGACATGTCCAGTACGATGTGAGAGAGTTAGTCTGTTTACTCCTCTGCCCACTGTTTTTGTAAAAGGGGGGAGTTTGGGACTTCGTAAAATCCTACAACATAGGATGAGGTAGATGAACAAAAAAGAAGGGAATACCGCGTCTCACCATCGGCTGTCTCACCCCCACTACCCAAAGACCCCTCAGCCAGGTGATCCTCCCCTCTCCCCATGTTTGCGACGTTCCCCTATTCCTCTTCCCTCACCCCCCACCCACCCTCGGCAACTGCATCCAACATACTGACTAGCCAGGAAGGGCAGAATGAAGAGTGGTAATCATCCACAGGAGTGCATGACCATGCCTCGTCATGCCCTCTCCCAGAACAAGCTTGTTCAAATCACTCACCTGCCGGTTCCCTATATCTCACAAGGATTCAGTCACCTTCAATGTTATATACAGACCACCTCACAGGAGTCACTCTTTAATTGACGTTATCTCAAATGTGCTCACTTCTGCTAACTAGCACACACCATTAATATCTTTCTTTGAGATGTTGTCATGCTGACAACCACACTTGAAGCGTTTGCATGGACCATATCCGTGGACCTCAAGCAAATCCCTCTCTTCTCCAGCATGGATTCACATGCTCGTTAATATTCCCTGTCGCAGCCAGGCTGGGAATCCTCAGTAAAAGAAAAAACAGTTTCACTTTTGCTTGAAAACTATATTTCAAATGGATTGTGTCCTCCAACATATTCCTCATCTATGACGTGTAATGTCCACAGCTGTGCTGCTTCGGAAATCTTTTCGGCAGTGGGCGCCCTGCGTCCTTGACCCCAGAGGAGTAAGATGCTTTCCGTGTGCAGATGTTGCAGCTATTCCAGTCCCAAGGCACAGTTCCGTCCGCACCTTTTATTTTAGCCGTCAGGGAACAGTCTCGGCCAGATACCCGCGTGCCTTCGGGCCCGGGTGGACGGCCTGATAAGCATCGTGAGCCTTCGAGGCCCAGTTCGGACAAGGCAACGGGTGATCACCAGCGACGTGCCAGGTCCAGGTCACGGTCTTCGTCTCCAGTGAAACCGTTGAAGCCTGTGAAGTTGTCGAAGCCCTTGAATGCATCAACACCATCACTGCCATGGCCATCTAGTGCACCTGTCGGGCCTTTACCCCCCGGTCAAGCCCTCGACGCCATCAGCACAGTTGTCGATGTCGACGCCGTCGGACCTGTCAACGCCTTCGGTGCCATCTGGGCCAAATTTAACAGTCGAGATCCCTGTGACTGTGGACCCTCCAAGGAAGGGTATTTCTAAATCTGTGAAGCCTATTCCTGATAAGCAGTGTACTCTTATCCAGAGGAAGGACTTATTTAGGTCCCTCCAGGACCTTTATGAGGATGAAGAAAGGTCGGGTGAGGATGTTGGACCTTTTGGTCTTCCATATGGCACTCCTAATGTTTCGGACGGTCTCATTTCTGAAGAGAGTCGGATGGAGGATCTGTGTCAGTCCTTGCATGATATGATTTGTAAAGAGAGGGAAAGGGGGGTACCTCTTTTTGTTTTATAGAGGGTCCTGAATCTGGAGGAGGAGTATATACTGTAGAAAGGGGTGGGTTCAGGATACCTCTTCCTCTGAGACACTTACAGGTGTCGCACAACCATGCATCTGAACAGATCCTAGTGCATGAGATCTGTGTTTTCGTTATAGTAGAACACAAAAAGGTATACACAATTGTTTATTTACACACATGGAAAAAAAAGGTTTCTTAACATATAGACATAGGGACTACAAGTCCATGTATACAATCTTCATTTGCATTATATTGTGTCATCATATAATATTCATTGTCTCATGGACATAAGCAAATTGTTTTCAGGTACACAGTGATTAGGGTTGTAATGTTTACTCCACATGCACCTATCGAGTCCAAATACACAATGATTGAGAATGCAATTGCATAAATCTACAGATAGGACACTGTTGGTTTATTTTTTTTAAGATTTTTTGCAATTGCATTCTCAATCATTGTGACAAAGAAATAGCGCCCATCCAGTAGAGACCCCGGCTACCTGTCCACTCACCGCACTCCAGAGAGTTTGGTGGTTCAGGAGACTACGGCTTCCTTGAAACAGGCAGCGTACCCTACCATCCCTCCTGATAGGGACGATAAACGCCTGGGCACGCAAGGTATTTTCTGCTGGGAGTATGGCATTGAAATCAGCCAACTCCACCTGTGCCTTAGCAAAGTTTTTGCACACTCTGGGGAATTGTATCTCTTTAGCGGCTGAGCATATTCCTGAAGGGGAAGAAAGGTATGGCTTTCTGGCTATTATGCAGGATGGCAAGGATGCCATGTGTGAATCCCTTCAGTGTGGGTTGGACACTGTGGATTGTGTCAGCAGATCTATGGCGACGATCACCGTGATGCACAGATTTGAGTGGTTGCGGAAGTCGGGGTTTGCACCAGATGTGCAGGCTTGATTTCTCAACATGCCCTTTGACGGCCTTGAGAAGTTGCAGGTGCACCTGTTCGCGACTGGTGCCAACCGTAAGTGCGAAAGGTACTGCTTGAGGGAATTTCTTTGAGAGGAGCTCTAGGAGACGCGTTCGTCGTGGATTGGTTATTCCCGCTTCTGTATGTGTTTCCTCCGATCTCCGTCATTCCTCAAGTTCTCCGGAGATTACGACGGTTCAGGACCTGCATGATCCTCAATGCTCTGGATTGGGCCAGGAGAGCGTGGTACCGGACCTTCTAGACATGTCCATCTGTCCTCCAATGCGTCTTCCCCAAAGAGAGGATCTTCTCTCGCGAGAGAAAGGTCTGGTTCTCCATCGAGATGTCAAGTCTCTCAACCTTCACGCATGGTTTCTGAAAGGTTGAGATATAAGGATTGGGACCTCCCGGATGACGTGATGGAGGTGTTTCTTTGAGCCAGGCGGCCAAGAACAAGTGCCTGTACCGTTGCCGTTGCCGTAAGTTTTGCGACTGGTGCAGAGGAAAGAATGTTGATCCTTTTCAGTACTCGATTCCGGAAGTTCTCTCCTTCTTACTTTCTTTGGCCCATGTTAGGGAGAATTCTCTGTTTAGGCTGAATTTCCCTACCTAGTGAGTCCCCCAGCAGCTTTGCTGGATTTCTGGGGTTTCTTTTTTTCTCCTGCCAAGAGTGAGACTCTTTTACCCTCACTCTTGGACATATTGAAGTGTGTTTTCTTGGGTAAACCTTGTGTTGAATGGGCTATGGGGTCTTTTACTCCATAGGGCCTCATGTATTTTTGTGATGTGGGTTACACAGCACCCTCTGTGCCGTGACCCAGGGGTGTCCTAGGGACTCCCCAACATAGACTCCATACCCTGGGACTGACTACTGTCTCCCAGGGCATGTAAAGTCACCAAAGACTTTGCTAGTCTTGAATCCTGAACAGAACCAGTACAAACCATCATATTGTGGACGTACTGGCTGGGGCAATTCGATTGCCCCAGGGTCTGTTAGTCGAGGGGGCACGTCTCCGTCCCCCCTGATCGAGTTTTGGCTGGTGGCAGTGGAAACTACTTTTTATATTCGACCGCGAATATTTCCCTATGGGATTTCCCATTGTTTTAGGCTAACACATTTAATTATTTATTTACGGTAGCCTTAAACATACCGCCGGTTTATATATTTATTATTATAACTCCGGTTGGGACTTTTTGCCAAAACTTGATTCTAAAATGGCGTTGGCGTTCGCCTCTGTAACTCTGACCCAAAGTGGAGCCCTTTGTTCCACTTTTGGCGGGCTTCTCCACAGAAGCCCTCCAAAGTGGTGCCACTCTGTCTGGGGTACTTAGGAGGGGTGGAGGGGGATTTAGGCACCCTGGACTGAGTTACCTTGGTAACTCAAGTCGCACTCCGTCCTGATTGGCCCAAGTGGTGAGCCGGCCGGCTCACCACTTAGCATGTTTGAGTGACAGCTAGGCTGGGTGAATGGGGGTTTGCTGCATAAAAGCAGGGCTTTGGGGACTGGAACTTCAGAAGTCGCCACAGGACCAAGAATCCGACGAGGGAAGAGCTGAGCCGACCTGCTTCGACGACACCACCCGGTGGAGCCCTGCTGAACCGTCTCACCACTTTTCCCGACGACCGAGGAGAACTCTTAACGGAGTGGCTCCTTCCCTTGACTGGTGGGGACAACCAGTTTTCGCCTTCTTTTCGCTTCTCGAGGTATCTCGTGGCCGCCTTGCCAGTGCCAAGCACCCCGGCAACCGGAACCCCACCACCTTTTACCCCAACCACGAAAGTCGGTACAACCCTTTAACCGGAGGACTCCGCGGCTGGTTTCTTCCCGGGCAGTGCAACAACCTTCTTCTTCTGCTCTTCAGCGAGAACTTCTTCTCCCCTGACCGACGTCGAGCCTTGCTGCCACTGCCTGGAACAACTGCCACCGCTGGAGGATCCTTTCCACTTAAGGTACCGTGTTCCGCCTGGCTTCCCTTGCCACCGACTGTACGGGGTAGATTTAGCCCCCGGCTTTCGAACCTGGGAGTGCCTGGGACACCCTGGCTAAACTTTCTAAGCCACTCTAAAACTCTTTCTAACTCTTTGCAAGACTTTGAATCCTTAACAACAGTGTGATCTTGGGCACATTTTCGCTCCGGCTACTCTAAGAGTGGGCCCTGCCTAGTGACTTTTGCTCACCTGTGACTTTGTGCTTCTGTGAGTCTATTGCAAGTGTTCTGGACCTTAGAGTGGTGTGTTTAACCCATTCCTGTTTCTTTTTACCCCTTTCTTGAACCTACTAGAGTGTCATCTAACGTTAAGCGCTCACCCCTGTTTTAATTATGTGGTGTTAACTTAGAGTTGTCTAGATAGGAGTAAGGGTTGGAACTGCTTTCATTATAACTGTGTTTGAAGTGTTTTTACTATATTTTGCTAGAGTGATTTCAACTTATGTGTGTTTTATAAATAAATAACTATATACTTTTGAAACCAAGCTCTGGTCAGTGTTTGCTTGTGCTATTGTGTCTGAGTACATATTGTGTATACTTTGCATACTGCCTAACTCTTCTTGAGGGAAGACTGACTGCTCAGCCACAGCTACCAGGTAAATCTGGGTGGTGCAGACTGCTACCAAGTGGGTTTACTGCTATACCTGTAGTCTTAAATCTTTTGCAGTGTTCCCCAAGGGAACTGCACAGGTTTCTGCCTAACAGCCCACAGGGTTCTTCAGGTGGGAACAATTAAAGGTTACCTGGCAGCGCTTTCTATCTTCAAGCGCTGGTCCGAGGAATGCTCTTATTTTAAGTTTGCACTGATCACTCAGTTTCTGAAAGGGCTCACAAATGTGATCCCGCCGTCGCCTTTTCAGGTGCCGGTCTGGAACCTTAATTTAGTCTTAAAGTTTGTGATGGGTGCTCTGTTTGAGCCTTTGCACTCTTGTCTGTTGAGATTGTTGACATTTAAGACTGTTTTCTTTGTTGCCGTTACCTCTGCTCGAAGAATGAGTGAGTTGCAGGAACTCTTCTAAGCCACCCTTTACTTTATTCCTCAAGGACAGGGTTGTACTGAGAGTACGTCCATCCACCCTTCCTAACTAAGGTAGTGTCAGAATTTCATTTAAGTCCGAAGGTGGTGCTCCCCACCTTCTATCCTCCCGCCTCATCCTAGTAAGGAAGAGGGGAGACTCCATAGGTTGGATCCTAGGAGAGCCTTCAGCTTTTATCTTTCTAGAATGTCCAAAGTCAGAGTGAACGACCAGCTATTTGTGGGGCATACTGGAAACTGTTTAGGCCAGGCTGTTTCTAAGCAGACCTTGGCTAGGTGGATCATACTTACTATTTCAGAATGCTACATGTTGGCTGGCAAGGACCTTCCTGAAGGCTTGCGGGTTCATTCCACCAGGGGCATAGCTACATCGACAGCCCTGCAGAGGGGTGTACCGGTAAAGAACATCTATGATGCTGCAACATTGTCTTCCATACACATGTTTGTTAAGCGTTATTCCCTGCATACTTCCCATGCTTGGGATGTTGCCTTTGGTAACACAGTGCTTTACTCTGCCATTTAATTGGATATGTTTAAATTCTTCTCCCTCCTCCATTCCATGGATACTGCTTTGGGCGTCTGTCATGTGGAATACGTTGAAGGACACAATCCATTCGAAGAACAAGTTTCTTACCAACTGGTAACGTTCTTTCGACTGGATTCCTCATCTCCCTCCAAGCCTACCCCTCTCAAGAATTTTCCATGCCTTTACAGCTTTCGTTCCCACAAGGCTAAGTGCAGTCGATGCTGTGTTTTGGGCACCTGTGCCACACGTTCTGAGGTGGAAAAACATGAACTGAGGCTACGGGCGCTGTGCGTGCTACTTATAGCATCCGATGACGTCACCCTCCACAGAGGCCTTTGAGGGACATCGACCCGACGCCATCGACACAGGGTGCCCTCTGCCAAAAACATTTCCAAAGCAGCACATCTGTGGACATTACATGGCATAGATGAGGAATACGTTGGAGGAACATCCAGTCGAAAGAACGTTACCAGTTGGTAAGTAACTTGTTATTCTTCTCTAATCCAATCGCTGTCCTCTGGGTCATACTGCCCCCATTCAATGACGGTCCTCTCCCGAAGCTCCGCCCCTGGTGGCTATCTTCAGATTTTTACCGCACTCTTCATTGTTAGTAGTCCTCTTAGTGCTCTCTGAGCTATTTTCCTAATATTTTGAGTTTTGGGGTAAAATTTGGAAGTATGGACTGATTTTTGGTTTTATCGTTCGACCGGAGGTCAACTACCGGCAGCGGGGAGCCGCTGTCAGTGAAGATGCTACATCGAGGAACTTTCATCGGATCAGGTAAGGCCCAGGCTTGGGCCTACTTCTCGGCTTTTCGACATGACCGAGCAGAAGAGATGCCTCTTCAAACTCTGTGAAAAATGTGGTTTAAGGAACGTTTTTGTGGAGTATCAACACCACAAATGTCTTTACTGTCTGCATCCAGACCATGATGAGGAGGGATGCGAGGTCTGCCGTAGCTTTTTAAAAAAAAAAAGCAAGAAGGATCACTACAGTAGGCTGGTGGCATGGTTAAAATCGGGTAAAGCTTCTGACTCAGCCTCTGGGCATGGTTATGCTTCTCCCAGGATCGACTGGTCCACAATCAAACTCCCTTAGAAAAAAGAGGTTGCGGTACTTTGAGGACGCTCCCTGCCTGCGGGGGGTCCAAAAGAAAAGGCTGCACGCTACTGATCCCACTGGTTTGCTGCTGCTGCGGGACCCTGCTAGGGAAAGACAAGGTCGCCATTGCTGACCACATCCACGTTGATCCTACCATTGAGGGGCGCCCCCTCTAAGAGAAGGTCCTTGACTCCTTCGAAACTCTGCTTGCCATCGGGTCAGAAGAGATCCAAAGTGGGCCCTTGGCTGCCTCTATCGGCGACATCAGCTTCAGCGTTTGAACCAGCCAAGACACCATCATCAACATCCGCATCGACGAGCACTGCTGTTACCACCCCATCGACAACTCATCGACTGCCTCATCGACAACCACTAATTCTTCAATAGGGGTCAAAGTAACTGCCACGTCTTTGGCGAAGACCCCTGGAATGGGCACACCAGCCGGTTCCCCGAAGAAGTCACAAAGAAGGAAATGGGTAAGGCTCGTACGACCCCCAGGAGGGGTACAGAACAAGGGGCTGAGCCAAGTGTGCCGGTGCAACTCTATATTAGATCCGATGAGGGTGACTACCTGTCCGAGGGCTACTATTCATACCACAAAGGGGGCCTTGTTGGAAGGTGGGTTACCTCTGGGTGAACCCTACTGTCTACCTCTCCAACAGAGGTGTACCAGTCCGGACCTTCCCCCTCTCATTCCTCCTACACCTCAGTCCAGGGACATTTCGTTGGCCATTCTGACCATGCTGGTACCAGAGATTTAGCAGAGACCGACGCCCACAACCGGCCTTGCTGTGCCTAGAGGTCCTCCAAGACCGCTTTCCCGAAGCCCTTCTAGGGGCAAGCACAAGTGAAAAGACCCTGCTGGACCAAGACGCCACCCGACACCACCGCTACCGCCGCCTCCACCTCGGGCATTGACCCCAACAGGGGATCCTGCCACGCACACAGGCACAGATACGGCAACAGACGACAAGGCTGATGACTTTGTGCCAGCGGACGGAGAGACAGCAGGCGCGGATGCCCCACACAGAGCCTCTGCCGTATGAGGTCAGCTCCTTCCACTCGACGATATCCAGGGCCTCTGAACTTTTTCAACTGGTTCCTGAGGAGATGAGAAAGGAAGGGTTCCATTATCAACTTTGTGAGTCCAGGCGGAAGACCATCATGTCCGTCCCCTTGTTGGATGATATCTGGGATGAAGACATAGTGCTGTTGAAGAATCTGAGCACCGCCCCACCCAAGCGGGACAGTCTTGAGAACAAATACAGAGTCCCAGACTCGGCCCCCAAGTGCCTGAGTTCCCAGCCTTCACCTGACTCTGTGGTCTCAGCCGCGGGCAGGAAATGCTCTGCAAACCTGTCATCCTCTTGCCATGGTCCACCCGGACCAGTAGGGGAAGAAGCTTGACTTTATGGGGGAAGCACCATTAAAACCGCTAATGCCCTGGCCATTTTGTCCTACGACCGGGAGCTCTGGTATAAGCTGGACCCTATTCTGGACTTCCTACCTGACGACAAGAAGGCAGAAGCTTCAGACCACGCCATCACAGTGGTGGTGGACATCGAGGACACTGGATTCTGTCCGATGGGAAACGGAGTGTCTCTTCATTGACAGGGATGGCTGAAAGCCAACAACTTCAGGCTGGACGTTCAGTCTAAGTCTTCAAACTGTGGGGCATGCCCCCTCCCCGTGGGGCGTGGCCACATCCCAGGGGGAGCGCAAGAGCCTAGCATGAAATGTAAAATAAAAATAAAAAATCTTATTCTTTTTGTTTTTCTTTTTAGATTGGAGGAAATGGGCAGACGCAGCTCACATGGTCAGACTGGACCAAAAAACTATCTCGGGCACCAAGGAAAAAGTGGCCTGCAGTTGCAAATGGATATTCATTCCTTTAGTTACAGACTGTTTGAATAGTACCCAATGTGGTGTTTTTTTGTTAAAATGTAAGCAAATTGTGATATTTAAAGAATATTTATTCAGCAACAATGGTTAGAACTACTAGGTGCATAGTGAAGTAACTCATCAAACTGGCCCACATTGGCCAGAAAAGTGGCCCATTTTTACTGGCCATGCAAGGCTGGGGGTGTTTTGCTTCGCCAGCCTTGCATAGCTCATTGGAAATGCTTGCTGGGACACTGCATGTCTGTATGTGCGAGGGGAAGCTCCTGCGCCTCCTCGCTCATACGGACAGAGCAACCTGGAGCATTTCAGCACCCACGTGCAGGCCCCTGCAGAAGGTACAATTATGTTCATTTATTTTTTTATTTAAATATTTGTATGGATGCGTGTATGCTTGTGTTATGAGTGAGTGTATGGTGATGGGTGCAGAGTGATTGCTGTGTGAATGTGTGTGTGTGTGTTTTGGTTCGTTGAGCTGATTTTGGCGAGTGGGGGGTAGAGGGAGGAAGGAGGGTTGTACAACCAAGGCGTTTTGAAAATGCCTTTGTTGCTCAATCCCTCTACCCACCTGCCAAAATCAGCTTTCCTTCTGAGGTACTGTGGAGCCCAGGGGACAGGGATGGTATTTTCTTTTACTGGATATCTATCATAGATGGCCAGTCAAAAATACCATGCTTTCCCCCTTAGCCCCCCAGTGCCAATTGCAAACTGTTTGGCCTTTTACCCATTTTCTTTCAAAGTATGCTCTAAAATGCAACATATTAACACATTATGTAAAAATTAATCACGGTGGGAAAACCCTTCAAACCCCCCTTGACTGGTTCAGCCTCCGGAGTAAGGCGGCCCCCGTAAATAGGATGACACGCTCTGGCTCAGTTTATCAAAAGTTCAAAACGTGGGTCCAGGCCCGCTTCGCCTTCCACGGTAAAGTCACTTATTCCAGCTCTCCAAAAGTTCTTTCACATTTCAACAAAAGTTCACACTGGTCTCCCTCTGTCGGGCTTTGACCTCTAAGGGCATCAATAGTTTATGTAGGTCTCCCTCCATCGGGCTCGCACCTTTCACCCAAAAAGTACCTGATTCAACGCAGATCTCCCTCAGCTGGGCTAGGACTTTGTACTCACAGTACTTGCAGGGGTTCCCTTCCCCAAGCTTCATTCACACTCTTTAGAGGTTCCTTTCCCCTGACTTATTTCATGTTTCCGGTCTCCCTCAGTCGGGCTCGGACTGTTCACTGATGTCACACTCATCACCCCCAAAAAATACATGCTAAGACCTAAACCATCCACCCCTTGGTACACTTTTGAGCTCTCCTCCAATTAACGCTCAATCAGAGCCCTAGAGAAATGGTGGCGCAAGTGCCGTAACCCCAGAGATCTCACCAACCTCAAATCTCTCTGCGCCAACCGTAGGATTCTGATCACTGAGGCCAGCGCTGCTCATGACTCCACCACCATTTCAACAGTCTCTAACATAAGCATTGTACCCAGCCCTCATCTAACCCTATGGTTCCAGTAATTTAGGAAAAATGCAACAGAATCAACAACTTTCCACTTGAAAAAATAGTAAAAATCTGTCAGGTCACCAAATCAAACTCTCCCCCTCTGATATCCCCTACTGCACTCAAGCACGCACACTTCCTCTCTGGAACAAATTGTCACCTATCTCTTTCTCCCAGACCTCCTGAAAAGACGTACCACCTTCAAGCATACCTCCTACTCTGCCCTTATCATCCTGGCATCCATCATTAAACAACTGAAGCACTCTTCAGCATCATTATTGCCTCCCTCACTGACTGGGCATTCCGGGACACCCTAAGATCTTTAACCCAGACGTTCCTGCCAACTACTGGCCCATTACAAACCTCCCACTTATTGGCAAAATCTTTGAAAAAGTAGTCGCTACTTTACTACTTGCTAGAATTGAACAACTACACCTCCTTCACGACTATTAGTTGGGGTTTCACCCAAAGTGCACCGTTGAGACAGCCACCACCTAGTTGGTAGATGATACCCTGCAAATCACAGATAAAAGCAACTACTGCCTCCTTGACCTCTCAACTGCATTCAACACCACCATCAACCACTGCATTCTCCTCTCACTCCTTGCTAACAGTATGGCATTTGTTGGCACTGTCCTGAATTACTTTACCGCCTACCTCTTGGGCAATCATCAGGCTGGCCAAATGAACACGCATCATAACTGACTCAGTCTCCTGCAGGGTACCCCAATGCCTTATCCTCTCAACTATCCTTTTTATCCTTTACATGGAGCACCAATACGCAGACAATACTTAGTTACACATGCAAATAAAATGCCCACGCAACATCAGTCATCTCCGTGGTTACTTAGCCATCATCCAGTCCTGGATGTAGATTGCCTACCTCAAATGTCGCCTCTCCAAGACTGAATTTGTCCTCATTGGTTCCCCCCAACCCCCAGCTAAATAACTCATCCAACAATGGTTCAATTATATGCGCCTGGAAGGATTTGTTCTGCAACTCTTGGATTCAAACAAATCCTCAGGCTTCACTATCAACAGTAGCCTGTCCTTCCAAAAGTGCATAGCCAAGAAGGCTCAAACAGCTTGGCTCCAAATCTTGACTCTTCACAAATTCGAACTCTTCTTCCGGCTGCAAGACTTCCAGACTGTAGTGCAAGCCTTTGTCGTCTCACACATTGATTGGGGAAACACCTTCCTGATGCTCACCTGGCTCCCCTAAAAGCAGTCCACCATATGGAGTACACCTCATTACTGGTGCATGGAAATTTGACAATCATATGTGTACTACACTGGCTTCTTCTCCAGTCCAGGATACTGTTCAAGACTACATGTATCTTCAAGCAGTCAAAAATAGCACGCCTGCGTACCTGGTGCCTAAGCTCCACATATATGGTGGCACACACTTATCGTCCAATACATCGACCAACCAACTCAAATCACATTTTACCCCCAAAGAGAGGACCTGCAAACAATCTTTCCCTTGTCATGCACCCACCTGTGGGACTCTAATTCGGTACCGATTCTGAGTGCCCCCATAATTCTCTAGTTCCAGAAAGCTCTCTAAACATGTCTTTTTCAACTATACCCAACTAAGAATTAATCTTGGCGGATGCACAGACCACAACTCACAGTACTGTGCTACTGTTAAGACCCTAGCCAAAAAGCTGACTGACCGCACCCTGTACAGTGCTCCTCTGCTCTTGTATAGGTCAGTGTAAACAATAAACTAAATACAATAAATAGTGTTGACTTTCTTGATGGCCTTTCTTGGTGCTCTTCTGATATTATGCCCAGGACTGACAAATTATGCGGAATGGTGGGGGTTTGGGGGGGGGGGCAGGACAGCACTAGAGAGAAATAAAGACAAGCTGATAGGCAAATGATCTCTTGGGATGGAAAATCGAGTATTTTATTAAACACCATTGTACATTTTATTATTAAATCTAACATGCTGCTGTCTTCATTTTATAAACACAATGTGGTCACAGTGAAATGTCTGTTTTGGCTTTATCAGTGCTACAGCATTTTCTCCTGCGGTAAGCCTTGAAATTAGATTTTTAACATGTTCTTATATACTCACAAATGATGTAAAGAATGTTCTCTTAAATCATTGAGGGGTAAAGAAATTAATATTTCTGATGCTTGTGGATCTACTTAGAATCACATGCTGTGCATATAGTCTGACATCTAGTGGAAATCGCTAAGTATTGCATCTTTCTTTCAAAGATCAAAAGGGACATCGACATGTCGTGACTGGAAAACTATCCCTAACGGGACATGTAGTGTACTCAAAACCCTCAGGCATCAAGGTCCCTCAGATTGTTTTTTTTCCGCCAACCTACTTGGTCGTTTATGCAGAGCTCGTAAGAGTTTTCTATTGCTAAATTTGTTTCCGTGGCCTAAGGTCGTCTAGTCAGTTTTGACATTCCTTCTCGACTACTGCTTCGTGGGTTTCCTCCCGCCGACAACATTTGCAACTGTTCGGCGACTGTGACCTGCTCGACGATTGTCGACCGCGTGGCCTCGGCCCTCTGGCCTGGCCCTTACAGTATGAGAGTGAGGCCCTGGGTTTCTATTCCTCTCTCTCTCTGAGGATGTATTTCCTTCACCCCTCTCTTTTTCTTCTTGGTCTGGCTGCCTCTAACTGCTGCTATGGAGAGGACTACTTTTAAATTCTGCCTATCGTGTAATGGCAAATTTCCCTGGAAGGACACCCATCGCCGATGCAATAGTCTTTCTCGTGACCACGACGAGCGCTCATGCAAAGCCTGTAAACTTTTTCAACCAAAGACGTTGAAAGACAGGCAGACTAAACGGTGGACAGCCTACGCTATGCATGCCGAAAACCTTTCCCTCGCCGGCGCTTTGGTCGACGAGGAATCCATCGGCAGCCATGGCACTGAATTGGAAGCCATCGACCTATCAGCGGAGCCTGCCTGTTCCCAGATGCCCGTCCCGACAAACAGGCCACCGGCTCTGTTATGGGGAGATCACACCCCGGCAACAAGGGCACCCACACACCACGTGTACACAAGCACACAACCCCTAAGGCTTCTTCGACAGATTTGTCGAAGAAGTGCTCAAGGCCCACAGGACAGCTGAAATTTTCAACGCCACCTGCCAAACCTCGCGGTTATATGCCTCAAGGCCTTACTAGGAAACTCTCCCCCTCCTGGGCAGCCCTTCGCTCCTCTTGACCATTCAGCTCCCTCTCTATGGACGAGGGAATGGTTTGAGCAATATATGGACAAAATGTCCCACTTCATTGACTTTTCATACCGATATATTATACCCAAGAGAACTAGGGAAGTGGACTTTTTCCCTATCCCCTCCAAATTTCAGAACTCCCCACCTCTGCACAGGGACACCAAGAAGACATCTTGTATGCCCCAGATGACCCAACCCAGCAGGATTCTTATGAAGAGCTTTACCCATTTGATCAAGATCCAACTGATCAGGACCCAGATTTACACTGACGCATACTGCTGATCCGGACATCATCCGTCTGGATCCCCCTTCTACTCCTCCACAAAGAGAGTCGTCACCGGTTGATGGCCAGTTGCTGTTCAACTTCATTTTAAAAAGAGCAGCTGACCATTTTAAAATTGCAACGCACGAAGTGTAAGTGATTTCAATCTGGCACACATCCAAGTCAACGCCTAGCATGTAATGCACAACTGAAATCCTTATTTTTGTCTAAAAGTTCTTTATTCTGAACGATGTACCACTCATATCACGCCCCTCTTCTGGAAGCCGTCCCGGTCACACTGAACCAGGAATCAGGCTGGTTTGCAAAGTTAAAATATTTATTTATGTATTTACAATTTAATCACACTATGTTTTAATGGGTACACAAAAATCACCAATGGGGTGATGTAACACTGAATAATCTCTTTAATACACAAGGAGCAGTAGTATACAAAACAATTCAGCACAGAAATAATACTTTTGTGTGTGTGTTCAGATCAGATAGCACTGTGGTTAGAGGTTCCCCCTGCACACCCCTCACCCCCAATAGGCAATGTAAAGAGATAGGAGGAGAGAGCAGGTATTCAGGAATGGGAGAATTCAAACAAGATATCAATCCCACTTCCCCCCCAGCAAACACAAGAGAAAAACGGAATTGACTGTCAAGCTTTCAGAATGGCTTTTAAAGTTATTTTAGAAAAGACTGGGCAAAAACACCAAATATGGTCAAAATTGCTGAAATTGTTATACATTCTTATGGGAGCCACTTTGGATAGTTGCACACAAACACAAGCAATGATTTAATACCAAGAAACAATTTGAAATCTTAAAATTCAAGTCGGAAGCAATCAAAAGCTGTTTTACACGTGTAAGAATTTCCCTAAATGAAAATTTGCGGCAAACTTTTCACTGCGCGATAATCGCGATAACAGGAGAACCGTATTGATTTGGAATGCGGTTCTAGATGCGATTTAAAGCTGTGGATGTTAGCTACAAGCAGAAGTTTAAATTTTAAAAACAGAGGGAGTTATGGACGTTTTAGTAGAGGTCGTTATTTAGAGATAGGCGCAAGAATGGAAAACAGGAGTGCACTTTTAAAATGACAAATGGATTTCTTACACTAGAGGATGACTTTGAACAAAACGAATACCACACAGGAACATAGCCACTTGATCAGAATGACTGCCTGCAGAGGAAACTCGCCTTCTTCAGATGAGAAAAGGTCAGCGCAGAGATTTTTTTTTTAAATTTCTTTTATTGATTTTATACAAACAAAACAATGAAAACCAAACAAGCAGCATAATCATAATGGTTCAATTACACGTCAAGTTATCATAGTCACTGCTCCCATTATCCCTCCTTCCCCCCGTGAGCCTATTTGTCCATCTCTTTCAGTATTTGGCACATGCGGCCGAGTTTCGTCCTCTTCGGAGTCTTTTGGGTTTGATATTACTCCAAACTATTCTGTTATTAGCGTTTTCCAGGCCAATAGGATACCCACATCCCCCTCATCAGCCCGGCTACTCGCATCTTGCCATGCCACCGTTTCAGCCTCCGCCCATTTCTGTAAGTCCTTCCACCATACATCCACCTTAGGTTTGTGGCATTTCTTCCACCCCATGGCGATCCTACGTTTCGCAAGCACATACGCCAGATTTCTTAGTTTCTCAATATGTTTGAGTTTCCGTGGCCTAGGGAACCCGCCCAGTAAGCAGGCCCAAGCCGTGTCTGTGACAAGAGTAACCCCTTTATCGGCCAGTTTCTGCGCCACATCACTCCAGTAGCATCTAATAATCGGGCACGACCAAAACATGTGTCATGTCAGCGTTTTCCAGGTCACATTTAGGACACACTTGTATGCCAGCGTTTCGGAAGTTTGATATCCTCAAGGGGGTCATGTATGCCCTATGCGTTACATACAGCTGAATTTGTTTTAATCTGGCATTTCTAGATACTTTTTTGTGGTAACCCAGGGCACGCTCCCACATCCCGTCCTCCATCGGGGCCCCCACTTCCATCTCCCAGTCCAGTCTCAGATGCGTCAAATCTTTACCCACCTTAGCCATCACCATCTTGTACAGTCTCGAGATCTCATGACCCCCTTCAGACATATCATACATTGCTTCCAAAACTGCATCGGGTTCTTCTATCAAAACTGTTTCTGGCCAGGTGCTCTTAATCATTCGCACCAATCTAATGTATGTGACATATTGCCCCGTGTGTAGCCCCGCCTCTTCGTTGAGTTCTGTAAACTCCTTAATGGATCCCTCCTGCCAAACGTCACCTAGCGTTGCCAGCCCCACCGATTCCCAGTAGGTCCTAACAATCGCCCTTAGCTGATCATCCCCTCCTGTCAAAGCAACCAACGGTACCTGCGGGAGGCACGGGTATGGGACCTCCATTAGGCGACAAGCCCTACGCCAAATTTTCCGCCCAAGCTTCAACATCGCAGGGCGCCCCCTCATTTCAGTTTCGGACAGCCAGATCATTTCTTTCAAATAAAACGGGGCACAGTCCTGCCCAAGCACCCTGTGCTCAGGGGTCTCTTCATCGGAAAGCCACTTAGCCACATATTCCAACTGTCCCCCCAAATAATAAACCTCAAAATGGGGCAGTCTAATACCTCCTTTTTCATAAAAGTTCTGCAGTTTCCAGAACGCCACCCTATTTCGGGTACCGTGCCACAAGAAATCCCTACACATGCTGTTCAATTTACTAAAAAACTTCTTGGGTATTATGTATGGGATATTACTAAAGTAATGCAAAAGCCTGGGCAGAACTACCATCTTGAGCATAGCCCCCCACCCCATCATCCCAAGGGCAATCTTGCCCAGAACTGCATGCTGTTTCTGATTTTCTCGATGGTTACTTCCGTATTGTGTCTGTGTTCATCTTGCGCCGTGTGATATATATCTATGCCCAAATAGCGAAAAGAGCTTGTTGCCCATGGTACCTGTAGCACCGGTAGTCCTTCTGCAGGGATCCCCTTATAGTTACCTAATGGGAATAGGACAGACTTTTGGGGGTTCACCGAGATGCCCGACAACTCTGCATACCTTTCCATCACTTCAAGTATGTATAAGAGATTTTCTTCTGGGTATTGCAAGTACAGCAACAGGTCGTCCGCGTACAAGGATATCAAGTGTCTTTCCCCTCCCACCTCAATGCCAATCGTCTCATACTGTGCCCTAAGGCATATTGCCAAAGGCTCCAGGGCCAAGATGTAAAGCATCGGGGACCAGGGGCACCCTTGTCTGGTGCCTCTGCCAAGTTGCCATCTTTCGGATATCACCGCTCCAGTTCGGACCCTGGCAAGCGGCTCACTATACAACATCTTGGCCCACCTGATATAGCACGGCCCCATTCCATACCCTTCCAAAGCAGCCAATAGCCATGACCACTTGACCGAGTCAAAAGCCTTGACTGCATCTAGAGACACTATTGCCATCTCACCCTCGTTCTTAACACCCCATTCGACCACCCGATGAAGTCGCCTATGGTTGTGTGTAATGTTCCTGCTCGGGACATAACCCGTCTGATCAGGATGTATGAGTCTGCCAATCACTTTCCGCAATCGATTTGCAAGGACAGCTGTGAGGATCTTGCTGTCTTGATTGAGCATCGACAGGGGCCTGTAGGAACCACATCTGTGCTCCGGTTTATTGGGCTTGGGCAGCGGTATTATAATCGCCTCTCTAAGTGACTCAGGCAACCGTCCTATCTCAAACGCTTCATTCAATATGTCCAGCATTGGGGGGAGGATTTCCTCCTTGTATACTTTATAAAATTTGCTGGGGAACCCATCTGCCCCTGGGGCCTTACTAGTGGGCAGCTGCTTTACTACCTCTTCTAATTCCTCCAACGTGATTGGCTCATCTAACTCCTCCCTCTCTTCGTCGCTTAACTTGGGCAGCCCTATGTCTTCTAACGTTTCGGTTATCGTGCGCTGGTCGCCTATCTCTTCTCCATACAGCACTCTGTAGTATTCCACACATTCTTTGTTAACCCCTTCTTGTGTGGCCACCTCTTCTCCGTCCTCCCTAATAATAGTCCTAATCGGAGGCTTAGGGGTCTCGCTTTTGTATAGCCAGGCCAAAAGGCGGCCTGTCTTGTCTCCCCCCGCGTGCTGCCTCTCAACATATTTCTTATAATTAAGATTGCAGAGTCTTTCCCAGTGCCCTGCACATTGTTGCTGTAGTTGGAGTACCAGCTCCGTGTCTACATCTTCGCTCTTTAACGTTGTTTCTAGCTCAGTTTCCGCCCTCTGTAGGTCAGCCAAGACCCCACCCATAACCCTCTTGATTTAGCAATGGCCGCCCCCCGCAGCACCACCTTAAAAGCTTCCCATAGTGTGCCCGCAGAGTCAACACTTCCAGTATTTTCCACAAAAAAGTTAGTAATCTCCTCTCTTATATCTTCTCTAAAGATTGGATCTTTGAGCGCCTCCGCTCGGAGGCGCCATGTAGGGAATTTCGCCCTCGGGGGGCAATATTGCCATCCGAGGATCAGGGGCGAATGATCCAGGAGGACCCTGGCCTTGTATTCGGTTTGAGTAATCTCGGACATCACATCTGCTGTGACAAAGATGTAATCGAGCCTAGTGTGCAGTTGGTGCGGGGCTGAATAGTGTGAGTATTGCCTCTCAGTGGGATGTTTCATCCTCCACGCATCTGTAAATCCAAAATCTGTTAGCAGCGTCCGCAACACTCTCGCCGCTGGGCTAGGCTTACCCACCCTGTCATCTGACCTGTCCACCACCGGATCCAACACACAATTGAAGTCCCCGCCCCAGATCACCGTGCTCCCCATACACACACTAAGATCGGTACACAGGGCTCTGAAATATGCTGCTGTGTTTTGGTTGGGGGCATACGTGTTTAATATACATACCTCCCTGCTCTCCACCAGCCCCCGCAGTGTAGCCATCCTTCCATCCATTTCAACCACCTCTTGTGTCAATTTGAACGGGACATGCAGTGCCACCCAGATTAGCACCCCCCGGGCATATGCAGAGTATGGCGAGCCCACTACGGTCCCTTTCCACTTTCTCTTAACTAGGTCCAACTTCTCCCGCGTCAAGTACGTTTCTTGTAGTAATGCGATGTCTATTTTCTGCCTTTTCAGATACATCATGATCTTGTTTCTTTTCAGGTAGCTGTTAAGGCCCCTGACGTTCCATGTTATTATCCTGAGGTCCCCCATAGGTCGTCAATAAGCACCCACCCGATCCTCCATCGATTACTTCCCTTCATGCACCGCAAGTACCACAAATTGATTCTCCCAAATAGGCTTGAAACAAAACTTAAACTCCCCATTACCACACACACACTCAACTCCCCACCCCCCAACTTTCTGCCCAAAAACCCCTCCCCCAACAATACCCTCCCCAACCGTTGCCCAGCTCCATTCCTGGATCTCAGGCACCCCCACATCTAGCCCTGCCGAGCGCAAGCTTCTACTCAGGGCTCAGTAGGATAAAGCCGCCCTAATGGCCGCTGAAACTAATAGTCTATTGGGGTAGGTCGTCCGCGTTCTGTTGCTCCTTTCAAAAAACATTACACATTCAATTGCCAAACCGTTACCGATTACAGTTACTCACTATATTCCAGTCCGAATCGAGCACCAGGCTCAGATTATGTACAAAGTTCAGTTAGTCACAGCTTCTCCATACAATCAGGGTCCTTCTTCTTACTGAATCTTCATTTGGTATGATCCTGCCGATCCCGATCCGCTTCTTGTTCTGGGCAGCCCTGCAGGTCCAGCCATGCGACAACATCCTCAGAGGTATCGAAAAATAGCGCTTTGTTCTTATGTAGCACTTTCAGTCGTGCCGGGTACAGAAGCATTTATCTGATTCCTGCTGCCCTCAGCCTCCTTTTGACGGCTACGTAGCTGTGCCTCTGCACCAGCATCGTGTAGTCCGGATATGCTGTGATGTTAGTGGATGCTCTCTCTATCGTGCCGCCCTTACGAAAGTATTCGAGGATCTTTTCACTATCTCTGTAATTCAGGATCCTCGCGATGATCGGTCTTGGCGGGGCCCCCGGCCGGGGTTTCCTCATCAGGGCGCGGTGCGCCCTCTCCACCATAAATCCCTGTGAAAGATTACCAGCTCCGATCCCTTGCAGGGTCATGTTTTCAACATAATTTGTGGGATCTTGGCCTTCTTCTCCCTCCGGAAGGCCAACCACGTGAATGTTGTTTCTCCTCGCCCTTCCTTCCGCCTCTTCCACACGATTTTCCAAGTTATCGACCTGTTGTTTTAAGACATGAATCTCCTTCGCATTGCTCGTGCTAACATCAGTATTAATCTACACCCCACTTTCCAAACCGCTGGTCCTTTCTGCAAGTGCCCTAACATCTTGACGTAGCAGGGTGAGTTCTGTACCCACAGCATCAATCTTATTCTCCAGAGCTGTGCGTAGATCCGCCATTGCCAAGTCCCATTTAGCGCTTAGCCCCGTTATAGCTTCTAGGATCTGGTGCTTATCCCCTTCGGGGGCATCCTCCGCAGGGGTTTCGATCGCGCTCTGTACTGATGTTGAGGGGGTCCGTTGCGTTTTCGTGAAAGTCTCCATCGTGGGTTGCTTGGTCTTGGCTCTCAACCCTTTCGCCGACATGGCGCTTCCCGCTGCTCCTGTACGCCTCCGCTTTAGTGCTGCTGTCGCACCGTCCTCGGTCCGACAGTGGTCCGGCCTCCAGGTCGCCTAACGCACATTCGAGATGGCACTTCGAATTGTCTTGCGGATGGGCTATGGCCTCCTACTCCCCATGCAACTTCCGTAGGCCTTGTCACCCAAGCATCCAATGTCATCTCCTCTTGTGGTCAGATCGCCGAGGCTCCATTCGCCTATGTCAGGCCGGGCGCTTTCATGGATTCGACCACTCTGCCATATCACCCAATTGTGTTACTTCTCCAGGCAATTTACTGCAGCCGTGTCCCGCAGGTCCGGGGAATCAGTTTCGTTTCTCCTCAGAGGCCTTTCCTTTGTTAGCCGCCATCTTGGTGTCGAAGCAGCCACACAATCGCACCGACAAAACCATGTATATCTCACGATTCTCGGGGACTATGAGCTTCTCCAGCAAACTTCACTTAGCGTGCGGCTTCCGACACCTGATCCTCAAAGTTCTAGGCGCTCGTTACAGTTTCAGCAGGTATATTTGGCAAGAATAGAGTCGGATCATCAGGAGCACCTCACGCAGCACGTCCTATTCCATGGCCAGTTAGCCACGCCCCCTCAAAGATCAGCGCAGAGATCGTTTTAACAATACTAGCACAGGAGGAAGATAGGATGGATTGGATAGAGAGTTTAGACAATTCATAAGTACTCCTAACAATACAGGTTCTGAATACCAGATAAGATGGGTTTAAGATAGGGTCTAACTAAGCAAGGTACATATGCTAGTGACACAGTTCTTTCTATAGATACTCACTAGATATGTTTTGAAACAGAACCGTCAGGATTCTGGTCCATCAAGATTCTGGTCAGGGAATTGGATCTGGTTTTAGGAAAGACTGCTGGGCACATCGGATTGGGCAGCGATCAGCAAGGCGCTCTGGTCACCGCACGGCACCGGACTGGATTGGATCTGCAAGGCACTCTGGTCAAGCACAGCACAGGATTGGATTGGATCTGCCCTTCTTGGTTATGATGACATTTATTTTCAGCAGGCAAGCAGTACAGCGCAGCCCGGCTGTATTTTGATGCTTCCCCTTAGGTTTGTGGGGTTCTGGTTCTGGAATTTGAAGCCTAGCTGAAAGTGGTTCAGCTATGCAATAGGTTTCTGCTTTGCCAAGTTTCTGGAGTCTGGAGCAAGGAATATGTAGAGTTCAGCAGTAGGGTGCTCCACCAGTATCAGGATAGTTATTGAATCTGTCTCTTTTTCTGTATTTATGCCATGATAAAGGGGGTGTGTGAGCTGGTTTATACTAAGCTCGCCCCTTTGGCAGGTGATTGGATCAGAGTCTACTCTCTGCCTTGATAGGAGGAGAGAAACAGAGTGTCACCTTTATGGTGCGATTTTATGAGGCTGAGAATCTACCCCTAGCCCCTTGAACACAAAATCTACTTTTGGCACCATACATATTTCCACATGTGCAACCTCACATATACAGATTACATATTTTATCTGGCAGCTATTCCTCAAAACCCTATAGCTGTGGGATCTTGTCTTGGCTTTTTACAGAATTGTGCCCTTTTCATTCGGAACACAATGTCCAATTCTTAAACAAATTTTAACATGGGCATAAGTGTATAAAGTTTCATACTTCTAGCGGAAATACATTTTGTGTAAAATCACATTTTCTGCCATTTCTTTCCAGAACATGTCACACGATTTTTCCGCCTCTTGAATAGTGCAGTCAAAATTTAGATTCACAATTCTGTTACTTTCATACTTTTCACAATTTTAAACAGTAAGTTATCCGTCTTTTTAAAATGTGTTCTTTGTCCTTGTTGAGCAACAAATGGTTGTTTAGCTCCACCTCTTTTTGTCTCTCTGCAGTCCAGAAGCAGTCTCCTCCCTGTTTGCTCTTGGCAGAGGCCATTTACGACTGTTCTCACACCTCGCATTTCCTTAGCAGCAGCTGTTCATTGTTCCTTATGGCTATGTAGACCAGGTTCTTTCCAAACCCTATAATTATCGCTTTGGTGTGATTTCCTGCTGGAGGGAAAGGCCTTTCCTCTGTGAGGAAACCTGTTATTCCAGTTTTTTGGTAGCTTTAGCCAGGCTTGATTTAATTGTTAATTATGTTGCATTTTTCCTTAGCTTAAAACAAACTTGTGATTTCAAAATAGCAGCTAGAATTCTCATTCAAGATTTTAAACCATAGGATCAAAACAATTACAACATAGGTTACTCTGAGTAACAGACCTTTTAGATTGCAAACATTTGGTTTCAGTTTATATACATGTTTAAAGTTTTAATCAGGCAGGCTCCTGCCAGCTGTCATCCCAGCAGTCCTCTGCTGCACAAAGATTTTTTAACATCCACGGACAGGTCACTTTTGCTGTGGAACTCCCTTTATGCTTTCAGCTTTTCAGGACCTTGCAAGTTCACAATGATTTCTTAAATTACGTGAATTGTAGCACCCAGACAGAATTTTGGATGTTTGAGGGTGTTTAGTACTGTCATTCTACAGTTTCAGCAACAAAGAAAAAGGGATTTAAAGCAAGATTTTGGGGTTTCATTTAGCAAAACACTGCTTTTTCCTCCTGTACTCCATTTTCAATTGTTGTGGAGCCCATTGACATATTCCAGGAGTGAGATCTCTGTTCCACCACAGACAACATGCATAGCAGATTGGGCAACCATCTTTTTGTGCGTTGCAAAGCGCGATTTTCAGAGGTTTTGCCGCGCACAAGGGTTTTGTGGCCATTTTGATGTTTCTGGCACCATCATAACACAGTGCCGCAGCATAGCAGAAGTGGGTTAAAACATCCCACAGAAGCCGCTACAGGCTCAGACTTTGTAGAGGATATCCTCAAGGAAAAGGCTCCAACTAGCCAAGCTATCCCTTTACTGAATTCTATAAAGAAGCACCCAGCCCCTTCTTTACTGTCCCCATCCCTCACGCGGGTAGTTAACCCCTGGGTCGAGAAATTATTTCGCCCATGTTAGGGAGAATTCTCTGTAAAGGCTAATTTCCCAAACCTAGTGAGTCCCCCAGCAGCTTTGCTGGATTTTTGGGGTTTATTTTCTTCTCCTGCTAAGAGTGAGACTCTTTTCCTCCCACTCTTAGACATGATTTGAGGTGTTCCTTTGACTTTGTATGTGTTCCATGGGCTATGGGGTCCTTTCCCCCATAGGTTTTCATGTGTTTTTGATATATGGGTTACACAGCACCCTCCGTGCAGTAACCCAGGGGTGTCGTAGCGACCCCCAAACATAGACTCCATACCCTGGGACTGACTACTGTCTCCCAGGGCATGTAAAGTCACCATTGGCTTTACTAGTCTCAAATTGTGAACAGAGCCAGTACAAACCATCATATTGTGGATGTACTGGTCGGGGCAATTCAATTGCCCCGGGGTCTGTTGTTCAAGGGGGCACTGTCCAGTCCCCCCCGACCGAGTTTTGGCTGGTGGCAGTGGATACTACTTTTTATATTCGACCGCAAATATATTCCTATGGGATTTTCCCATTGTTCGAGACTACCACTTTTTAAAATAGCCTCGAACACAGCGCCGGTTCATTAATTCAATATAAATTCACTGGTTGGTAATTTTTGCCAAAACTTGGTTCCAAAATGGCGTTTGTGTTCGCTTCTGTGACTCCAACCCAAGTCGAGCCCTTTGTTCCACTTTTTGGCGGGCTTCTCCACAGAAGCCTCCAAAAGTGGTGCCACTCTGTCTGGGTACCACAGGGGGTGTGGGAGGGGGTTTAGGCACCCTGGACTGAGTTGCCTCGGCCACTCAAGTCGCACTCTTGTGTGATTGGCTCAAGTGGTGAGCCGCCCGGCTCACCACTTAGCATGTTTGAGTGACAGCTAGGCTGAATGAATGGGGGTTTTCTGCATAAAAGCAGGGCTTTGGGGACTGGAACTTCAGAAGTCGCCACAGGACCTAAAGAATCTGAGGAGGGAGAATCCGAGCCGACCTGCAACGACGACACCACCGGTGGAGCCCTGCTGAACCGTCTCACCACTTTTCCCGACGACAGAGGAGATCTCCAACCCGGAGAGTCTTCTTCCTTTGACTGGTGGGGATAACCAGTTTGCCTGTCTTTTCGCCTTCCTGGACCATCTCGTGGCCGCCTTGCCTGTGCCAAGCACCCCGGCAACCGGAATACCACGGTTTACCACTACCGCGAAGAAAAGGGTAGTACCTTGTAACCGGGAAACTCTGTGGCTGGTTTCTTCCCTGGCAGTGCAACGACCTTCATCTTTCCTCCACGTCGAGACCTCCTCTTCCTCTGGACGAAACACCGACTTGCACCCGCTGCCAGGAACAACTACCCCTGCTGGAGCGTTCTTCCCATTTTCAGGTACTGTGTCCCGCCTGGCTTCCCTTGCGACACATCGTTCGGGGTGACAGTAAATGCTCGACTTTCTAACCTGGGTTAGCCTGGGGCCTGTTAACTAACTTTTTCTGACTTGATCTCAATCTTTTGCGAACTATCTACAAAGACTCTTTGGGCATAACCCCACTGTGTGATCCTGGACACATTTCGCTTGCTCTCTCTAAGAGTGGGCCTGGCATTTGAACTTCCTTGCTCTCCAGTAGACTTTGCCTAACCTGCCTCACTGTGGTTCTTAGAAAAGTATTGAAATTTGTGTGCTTTCATAACTTTGCCTTTTCCCTCCCTTTTTCTATAACAAGTGCCATCTTATGTTAAGCGCTCACCTCTGTCTGAAAATAAGTGGTGTTTCTCATTAAGACTTGTCTAATAAGTAATCAGGGTTGTATATATATAATAGTGACTGTGTGTTGAAATTACTTACCTCTTTGTGTGCTAGTGTAATTTACAAGTGTGTCTTTTAATAAATAATTATATACTTTTACCCCAAAGCTCTGGTCAGTGTTTGCTTGTGCTACTGTACTGTATCTCTGTACCTATTGTGTATACTCTATATACTGCCTAACTCATCTTCAGAGAAGTCTGACTGCTCAGCCACAGCTACCAGGTAAATCTGGGTGGTACAGACTGCTACCAATTGGGTTTACTGCCAACCACCTGTAGTCCTAAATCTTTTGCAGTGGTCTCTAAGGGAACTGCACAGGTTTCTGCCTAACAGCCCATCACCCTCCGACCCCCTCTACATCAGGGGTCATCCCACACCAGATTGCTTGGTCGTTACAACCACTCGGAAGAGGGCGGGGTACCTCGGTCTTCAGCAGAATCTCCTCTGGACAAAGACTGCAAGAAGCTTTACGCCCTTGGTAAGTGGGCCACCGCCTCTGCGGCCTACTCCACAAGGATCGAAAACACCACGCTCCTGGCAAGTTACAGTGATGTCCAGTGGGGCCTACTGCAGGGTGGTCTTCAGGATGTTCCAGAGCCCACCCAATCACGCTTGCTTGTGGTCGTGGCTTAAGACAGACAAGTAACCCAAAGCATACTAAAGAACACACAGGACTCGGCTGAAACCGCTGGACGCACCCTCGCTCAGGTTACCCTGCTTAAAAGACATGCCGGGTTAAAAAACTCTGGGTTCAAACCCAAAACTCAGGCTTCTCTAATTAACAAGCCAGTGGAGCATTCCAACCTTTTTGGGAAGGCGGTTGACAATGCCCTAGAAACGGTAAAGAAAGAACACAAACCAGATCACGACTAAACCCTTTCACCAGAGTGGAGGCTCTAACGCACGCCGGTCCTTTCGTGGCCAATCCTTCTCCCGCTCGCCCCAAGGACAATACGGCTCAGGAAATACTCCTCGTCCTAAGGTCAAGGCTCCTCTGGTAACATCCAATACCAGCAAAGAGGCTCTCATAGGGGCAAGGGATAGAGGCCGAAACTCCCAGAGGCTCCCCGGCCTCCACCTCAAAGTGACTCAGGTCCCCTCCTACGCTTCCCCGGTCTGGGGTCTCCTGTCTTCATTCATCCATGCCTAGGAGGGGATCACTTCAGATCAGTGACTACTAAAGATTGTTGCGCACGGGTATTGTATCGAGTTTCTCCGACCACCTCGCTACCACCCACCGAGAAGCAGACGCATGTCGCCAGAACACCTGCGTATCCTGCTGGAAGAAGTTCAGGTCCTGCTGGAAAAGGGCGCCATCAAAGTCGTCCCCTTTCTCCAGGTAAAATAGAGCATTTATTCAGTGTACTTCCTTGTACCCAATAGAATCTCAACTGCGCCGTTTTCGACCTGCATCCTGCGAACAAGTATGTCATACCTCAGAAATTCAGCATGACAACACTTCAGGAGGTAATCCCCCTCATGCAGCAGGGGGATTACATGGCCACATTGAACATGAAAGATGCATACTTTCATATTTCAATGTTGCCAGTACACAGAAAGTACCTCAGGTTTGTGATAGAGGACACCCACTATCAGTTCAATTTTCTCCTCTTCGGCATTGCCTCAGCCCCAAGGGTGTTCACAAAGGTAGTGGCGGTAGTGGCGGCTCACCTGCACCGGCAGTCCTTCCCAGTCTATCTCTACCTCGACGACTGGCTCATAACAGGGGATTCATACGGAACATGCCATACAAATACCTAGACAACAGTAAATCTCCTCTTCAGCCTAGGCTTCTCTATCAACGAGAAAAAATCCAGTCTAAACCCCAGCCAGGTCAAACAGTTTCTGGGGGCTCTAATTCAGACAAAAGATGGGCTTGTCTTTCCCCAAAAGATGCTGTTCCAGGTCCCTCCCTATGTAGCCAGTCACCAGGTAGCCGTACGCAAAGCCATGCGGCTGATGGGGATGATGGCTTCCTGCATCTACCTAGTTCATCACGCTCGTCTGCGCATGCGCCCCATGCAAGTGTGACTCTCGATCCAGTGGTGTCAGGCCTGCGGTCAGTGGAACGATGTAGTGGTTGTCTCAGCAGCCCTCGTTCAGTCTCTGCAGTGGTGGTCAAGGGAAAACCTGCAGGGGAAAACCTTTACCATCCCCGCAGAGGAAGCTACTCTCACCACAGACCCATCTGTGATGGGTTGGGGAGTTCACCTCCTTCAACAGACAGCGCACGCGTCTGGTCCCCAGCAGTAGCATCTAATCACATCAACCTGTTGGAACTGTTAGACTGTTAGCAGTGTTCAAGGCCCTGAAGGCCTTCCAGACACACCTCCAGTGGAAAATAGTTCTAGTCCTCATGGACATTACTATGGCCAGGACCTACTTAAACAAACAAGGGGGCACTAACTATCTAGGGCTGTCCAAACTGTCCCAAAACCTCTGGAAGTGCGCACTCAAACACAAAATGTTCCTCCTTTCACAACATGTTCCAGGGGAACTCAATCTTCTGGTGGACGTACTCAGCAGATATTTCCCCCTACCCGTAGAGCACGAGTGGCGGCTACAGGAGGACATTTTACTCAGCGTCTTCGCAGAATGGGGCTTACCAGAGATCAACTTATTCGCCACTCTGGAGAGCACCCAATGCCCAGATTACGCCTCCAGGTACCCACATAACCGGTCCCAAGTGAAACAGTCTTTGGATAACATGGTCCGGGATATTTGTCTACGCTTATCTCCCGATTCCCCTGCTCAACAGAATAGTGCACAAAATGCACCAAGAACCACTCACATTAATCCTGATGCACCCTATGTGGGCCCGCCAACCTTGGTTCTCCCATCTCATGGCAATGTCAGTCTCCCCTCCCAGGAAGCTGTCGTGCCTGTACAATATGCTGTCTCAGGATCAGGGAGAGACACTACATCCATGCCCTCAAACACTCAACTTAGCAGCATGGCTCCTAAGGTCTTAGAGATCGGACACCTTCAGCTCCCTCAGAGATGCATGGACCTACCATACCCAGAGAGGCATGGACACCTACCAACAGACATTGCTACTCCAGCAAATGGAAGCGCTTTATCTGGTTTAATGTCAAGGGCATCAATCCTATTGATTGCTCACCTAAGGATATTGTCCTTTAGATTCGGGACTGGTTTTCAATTCTCTTAAAGTCCACTTAGCCGCTCTTTTGGCATACACCACATCCCAGTGCAAGGTTTCATGGTGGAACATTCCTGTAATCAAAGCCTTTATGGAAGGGGTAAAGAGACTTCATCCCACTATCTCCAACCCAGCTTCCGGGTGGGACCAGAATGTTGACCTCCCTTTGAACCAATGCACAAGGTTAGCCTTACAGCACTCCCCTACAAGACCGCCTTCCTGGTGATCACTTCTATAAGGAGAGTTAGTGAACTACAGGCTGTTAGGGAGAATTCTTATAAATGTCTGATTTCCCTTACCTAATGAGTCCCTCAGCAGCTTTGCTGGATTTCTAGAATTTATTTTGTTCACCTGGTAAGAGTGTGAGCATTTTTTCCCTCTCTTACATGTGTTTTGTTTGCTATGTGTGTTTTGTCATTGTGTGTGATCTTTGGCTATGGAGCCTCACCTACTCCATAGGCATCATCTTTTTCTTGTATGTTACACAGCAACCTCAGTGGACTGACTACTGTCTCCCAGAACATGTAAAGTTGCCATTTACTTTACTAGTCTTTTAAATCCACAGACCCAGTACATCCCATCTTACATGGAGTACTGGAAAAGGTTAACTCTTCTCCCTTTTTGTCTGTACCTCTTGGAGCATTGTTTAGCTCCCTTTCCATTAAGACTTGGCTGGTGGCAGTGGTAACTACCCTATTTTTCCTACCACAGTTATCTTATATAACCATGGTATTGTTTTATGCTATTATATTAGCCTCGAACTTAAACCTGCTTGACCATATTGATTTTAATATTGTTCCAGCTGGGTTTAGTTGCCATTTCTTTTTGGTGAAGTCTTTCTCGTGTTTCTCTCTGCGCGCCAAACCAGGTTTGGTCCCTTTGTTCACCGTCTTTTTGCGCTCTTCTGCATAGAAGCCCTCCTTTAGGCGTCTGAAAGTCTGGGTAGGCAGGATGTGAGGGAGGGGTAGGCAGGATGTGAGGGAGGGGTCTTCGGACCCCTGCCATGGGTTCCCTTGGTAACCCAAGTTGCACTCCTGTTTGATTGGTCAGGGGACTGTCTGTCCAGGACAGTCACCCCTGCTGTGTGATTGACAGCCAAGCTGTGTGAATGGGAGAAAACTGCATAAAAAGCAGGTCTCTGGGACTGGAAGAGCAAAGTCGGCACTGGAACGAAAGAACCAACGAGGAGCTGATGGAAGAGGACCCCTACCACGACTGAACTGCCCGGAGAAGCCCTGCTGCAGGTCCGAATCTTCAAACTCCAACGGCAGGGAAGATACTCCAGAAAACTTCTTCCCTTGAGCTGGTGGGACCAACCAGTTCGCCCACACTTCAAGCCAGGACCCCTCCTCTGGTCGAATTTGCTGTACAGAGCTACAGTGGGCCGGATAGCCAGGAAGGTCAGACCCTGCTTGGGTTTTAAGGAGCGCACCTTTTATTTGTTGTTTTGCTCCGCTGCTGATTTCTTCCCTGGGTAGAGCAGGACCCTCCAGCTTTCTACTGTGAAATCTTTCTCCAAACCGAGGGCTTGTCCTTCTCTTCTCTTTGAACTAACTGTTCTACCAACCAACCTCGTCCAGCACCCGTGGCACAAACTTTACCGCGAACTACCCTGAACTGTGTGATCTTGAGCAAAAGACTTATGACCTATTGACTTTGGCCCTAAGCCTTTTCTACCTGATGCTATCACTGTAGTTTATCTTGTTCAATTGCCCTGAGTACTTACCTGTTGGTGTGGTTCAATTTCTATTAACTTTGTCTTTCCCTCCCTTTTAAATTGCTAGAGTGCCATTTCGCTCCCACTTCATTTTGTGAGCGTAACTTGTCTGGAATTTAAGGGAAGTGGTGTGGTGTATTAGGAGTGTGATTTTTAAGACTGCTTATAATAGTGTAATGTTATACAACTGAAGAGTGAAATAAAAGTGTATTCTTTTACTTGGAAACCTTGAGTCAGTGTTTGCCAGAACCATAGTAATTGTTGTCCTTTGTGTAACTATTTTGATACTGCTCACTAACTCTTGATATAAGTCTGGCTGCTCAGTCACTGTTACCACTTCTTCTTTGTGGCACAGGCTTGTACCAAACGTGAATTTGTGCTGCTCCTTGTAGTCTTAATTTTGTGTAGTGTTCCCAAAGGGTACTGGATGGGATTCTGCCTAACACAGGCCCTTTCAGTTCAGGACCCATTTGTCACGATACAAAGGCGATTTGGTTTTGCACCCACACCCTCGCTTTGCTCCCACATTTATCTCAAAGTTCCATGTAAACCATTCTATAGAACTACCCATCTTTTTCCAGAACCCTACTAACGTGGCGGAAAGAAGCCTCCACACACTGGATGTAAGAGAGCGGTTATATACTATCTGGAAAAGACAAAGCCACTAAGAAAAACAAACCAGTTCTTGTTCAGTGGCAGGTGGTAGAGAAGGGGACCCCGTCTCTAAATCAGCTATTTCCATTTGCAAAGCAGCAACCTGGAGTTCTTTACACACCTTTACATAGCACTACTGCCTGGATAGTCCATCTAGGTCTGATTCTCAGGTGGGACAAGCGGTGTGAAGACATCTCTTTGCTACTGTTACTTCACACATCCCTCCACCATCTCTGGGTACTGTTGGCTAGTCTTTGCACAACATGTGATTCTAAGCAGATCCACAAGCATCAGAAGATATGTATTACTCACTGTAATAGAATTCCTGATGATGGTATCTGCTTAGATTCACATGCTCCCACCCTTCCCCCCCTTCGTAGAGTAGAAAGAACATAGAGTTCTTACAACGTCTCTCTTTTGTATTCGCCTACGCGGACTATAAGGCTCCCTCACTGCAGAAAAATTACAACCAGAGGGACCTCGAAGCGTGACAGATTTTGGGTACACTACATGTCACGTTAGGGATAGTGTTACAGTCACGCCCATGTCTACGTCCCTTTCGATCTTCGAAAGAAAGATGCAATACTCTGCAATGTCCACTAGATATCAGACTATATGCACAGCATGTGAATCTAAGCAGATACAATCATTAGAAATGCTATTACTAATGAGTAATGCATGTCATTTCTAATTATTAAACAACTCATGTCTTTACAAGCGAAAATTATGTTCTTATTGCTAATTCGGCAATTGAAAACTAGCTTTTAATGACCATCAATAAATATGTTTCTTTTGGTGTTATATATTTGTGTCTTTTTGTTTATGCCTGAGTACCTTTGTATGTATTTCAGGTATCCTCAGTATTTCTGGAAGCCCCTGGCGATGTATTTGAAGATGGTGAGAATCCCCCTAGCAGCCGCTCATCTGAAAGTGGTTTTACAGAATTTGTGCAGTATCAGGCGGACAGAGCAGATGACATTGACAAAGTGTTGAGTGATGGCCAAGGAGCTGTTGATTTGCCTCCTGGCAGCACCTCCTCTGAAACTGAGACTGCCTCAACAGTAGGGTCCGAGGAGACGGTTGTCCATCGTTCATCTGTGTCCTCACACCAGGCGGCAACGCTAAGTGGTAAAGCAGCTCAAAAGACTGCTATGCAATGCTGTTTGGAGTACTTTCAACAGTTCCTAACCAGACTAATCAACCTCTATATCATTCCAAGTGCTTCCTCGTGCCTTGCCGGGACACCAGATTTTCAAGTGGATCCCATTGGCGACCAAGTAGAGACCGTGAAATGGCCAACAGAGATAAAGCCAGATCCTCCCCAGAAAGCAACCACACCAAAAGAATACCTACCCGCATTTATTGCTGCCTGCCAGCTATTTCTTGAATGTTCAAGCTTTCCAGTTTACATTGCAGAAGGGAGACATTCCCCAGAGCACCACAATGAAAAGTCTGATATTGGTAAGCATTTCTTGCATGAATACCCACATTTTATACTCTGAGCTCAGAACTAAATATGGTGCCAAATGCAGCATGTCTATAGTGTGCAATGTGGCATTATCCCACTTCCCATTATGAAGGGGCTGAGACTGAGAAGTGAGCGCTCCAATTAGCCATCCTTATAGCTATTTGTCTGAGGCCCATAGACTGGCGCGATCTGCCAGCAGCTACAATCTCTGCTTTCAATGAACGCAGCATACGCCTAGAGACCGCATGTGGCAGGGTTCATATTGTGCCTAATATTACATGAGTGCCTCGAGTGCCACTGTGATTGCTGGCAAAGAATGATGCCGCTGATAACCAACCCATAGGAGCCACTGTGGACATCTGAAATTCAAAACTGTGGCATCTTCAGAAAAGTGCTTGCCAGGGCTCTGAATCTCAGAACCCTCAAGGCCCCCAAGTTGTCTAGTCAAAGGCAAATCCCAGGAAATCCCTCTCCCTGTTTCCATGTACATACTATCCGGGGACCAAGGATCTGAGTAAGGAATTGGGCATACTAGACAAGAGGAAAAAATATCTGTTTAAACGCATGTGTGTTCGTTTGTATGTTAAAGTGGGTGAGACGGGAGTCTTACTGGGGCAGTAGGGAAGTTGTGAGGGCAAATGAGTGATAATGAAAAAGCCGATAGCAATTAGTGGCATGGAGCAAACCTCTTGGACTGGAAAAGTTCTGAGGGCAAACAAGAAAGACATGGAAGAAAACTGGAGCAAATTTGGGAGCAAATCGACAGTTCTAGGGCAATGAGTCACATGGTGCAATTCAGTGGCAAAGGGACAGTTCTGGGAACAATGAGTGACAGGTTAGATTTAACATGTATTTATTGTATATGATTATGAGGCATTATCCTTGCATATGGAGAATTGTATTGTATATTAATCGAGCAGGCAGATCACTGAGATGATTACTGGTAACTTAAATCTTTTCTTTTTCTCCTTTTGTGTTCCTTTCTGCTTTCAACTGTTGATGGTTATGATGCATGCATCCTGTCAATTGAACCTTGAATATTGCATATCGAATGACCCTTTGTTTCTTTGTAACAATTACACTCACCATATGCAAATGTATTGCCGGTGGTGAGATGATATCCATACATGAATATGGCATTTATAACGCGCCTATACACAAGTGTTTCAAGGCATGATGAGGCAAGGGAGTGGGAACAGAGGGAAGACAGAGACATTGAGATCGCGCAAGTGCAGGGGAGGGGGAAGGGGAAAAGTGCGAGGGGAAGGGGCAGTCCAGTACAAAGGATAAATAGTAAGATAAATAAAAATAATCAATAAATAAAAAGTGCGGCCAGCTGGTGGCAAGTGCAAGGGTAAGTGCAGACATCAGGTGTCAAGTGCTGTTAGGGGACTGTAGGGATACAGAAACAGCCCCCGAGTGCCAGGGTTGCCAGGGGGGCAGTGCAGGTGATGGACTTCACATTTGTCACTACCGCACATGGTCAAGTATTGCATGACTTGACACAGATCCGCATTTTGTTACCGTGTCACCATGAATTGTTTGTGGTCCTGCTGGCCTCCTATATTGTATGTACAGCTATAGGCCCTGATGAGGGACAACATGTCCGAAATGCATTAGCTTTACAACATTTTGGCATAGGCCGCAGTAAAGTGGTCATCACGCAAATACAGCTTTGTTTTGTCTCAACCACATTTTTAAGTTATCTTTATTCAAAAATGAAACTGGTTTAACATTTAACATTACAACCAATATTTAAACAAATGTCTCTCTAGCCAACACGCTAGACCAAGGGCGTGCAACCCTCACCGCTGGTTTATACACACCATGGTCCACAGTTTAGACCCATGAGCATGTCAAGCTTATTCTGACAATTTTGAGGTTGATGCTAGACACAGGGGCACTACAAAGGACAATGATTGACATGACATGAAACTGGGGCAATGTCACAGGGTAAACTAGTAACATGGAGAAAAACTGGGGCTAATCAGAGTGACATGAGACAAAGCAGGGGAACAATGACACCTGACATGTTATGTACTAGAATATTTGATGTGACATAGAGAACAATCTGTAAATGTATGCCTTTTCCAAAAATTAATTTCAACCATATTTTGTCAAATGCATGTTGGGTCCATTTTCTAAAGAACTGTCTTGTGGGAGAACCATCATACCCCAGACTGGGGTTTGGGTCCGCTTACTTGTGCCAAATCAGGACAGTATTTATGCCACACCTAATTAAGTATGGTTTCTGTGGTAGAGATGACCAGAAATATGTTTAGCTACCATACTCTCGAACAATGGTGGGATTCTGGCAAAAAGAGAAGCAACTTCGGTTTCAAATACTATTTAAAGAATACATCCTTAAAAGGACACTGCAATGTGCCTCAAGAATGAGTTTCACAACTCGAAGTTCAAATGAATGCAGTAGCCTGGTTATAACACACTACTTAAAGCCTGTCACATCATAGTTATTGCAGGTTCTATTTCCCATAAATCCTCACATAGACTATCAGTTGTGACTCTATATTTAAGACTACATGATACTGTACAACCATGAACATGAAAACTGACCAAATGTGTCCTGCAACTGATCCAAACAGATCTGAACACTCGCATTGTAATTTGGTGAAGTTTCCTAAATGTTTTCAGATAGAAAAAGAATGTTGAACAAAAGTCGAGTTTTGCTTTAGGTTTTCCATAGACCCACAAAAAATACACTTTCGAAGGGAATGTGTCCTCCAACGTATTCCTTATCTTGATAGATAATCTCCAGCTTGCTGGCCTCGGAAATTCTTTTTCAGTAGAGGGCGCTGCGCATCGACGTCCCTCGAGCCGATGTCCCTCGACAGCCTCCGGCGCCGATGTCATCATCCGTATAACTAGACTCGCGCAACGTCCGTTGCTCAGTTCCGTTTTTTCCGCGCTTCATGGGCCTCGGAATCGCGTTGCTCAGTTCGTTAGTCAAAGAATATATTCTTCAATATTCCTTGAGAATAAACCAACTCTTACTCGATGGCTTCCTCACCCGAACCGACGACTCCACAGTCCGGCTTCAAAAAATGTCAAGATTGTGGAAAGAAAATGTCGTTGACAGATCCTCACAGGATCTGTTTGTGGTGCTTGGGATCGGAGCACCAATGTTCGGAGTGCGAGGACTGCATGTCCATGACGGCGAAAGCCTTGAAGGAGCGAAAGGGGAAGCTTGAGAGAGGTAAGACGGCTAAAACTCCTTCGAAAGTTTCCTCGGCAGAGTAGAGACATTTGTCTCCTCGCCGACACAGGAAACATTCTCGGTCTAGGTCTCGAAGCAGTTCCCACCACTCTTCGAGATCCAAGCATTCAAGTAAGAGACATCGAAGATCCCCTTCCTCGTCGTCTTCTTCTGTTTCTCCGGAAAGTCACCTGCCGCACAAAACATAGCTCTCAGGCTGAGTGGGAGGAATTCCGTAAAAGGATGCTTAGCGTCTACAAGAAAGCGGCCTCGACCCCCTCGAAGACAGCTGAGTGTGATACCCTGGGTGAAAGACCCGAAAAATCTAAACGCCGCGAGTCGTTGCACCCGGCGAAAGAAACTACTCGAGAGTGTCACGAACCCTTGAGGAAAGGCACTGTGCCATCGACGCCAGCGTCGAAGGTCCCTTCGACGCATAAATCTGCGTCATCGACGCCATTGTTGAAGGGCTCATCGACGCATAGGTTGATCGAATCGACGCTGTCTTCGATGTCGACAAAGAGCAAACCCACAGCCGTCACTACCTCACAGCCAGTGGTCATACCCAGAGCCTCTAACATGACTTCGAGGTCATTGACAACCTGGAGTAGGATCCCGATCCTCTCGAGTTCTTCGAGGCCACTTCCAATCTTCTCGACGCCTATTTCTGTGTTTTCCAAGCCTTTAACGTCCGCGTCAACGACATTGACGTTTTCCCAACCGATTATGACAAATTTAGCCCCTTCTGCTCTGGAAATGGGATTTAAGCCATTTCAGACCTTTGTCTTCAATCTATTAGGAAGGGGAGGATTCAGATCAAGAAAGGTCCTTTGGGTTGCAGAGATCTGCAACACCAGAACCAGAGGAATTTACCTCTAAGGAAAATAGGTTGAAGGACCTTAGAGAATCCCCACATGAGGCAAGTGGGTTAGATACTTCCCCAGAAATAGAATTTGCCAAACCAGACCCAGGGGAAAATGCTGAGACCCCTTACAGAATTTTAATGGCGAGAATCATAGAATTCATGGGTTGGTCTACACCTTCAACTGCATTCCAACAGGATGACCTTACAGACATCTTAGTCAAAGGCCCACAGGAGGATCCTGTGGTTCCATTTCACGCTGCATTGCAAAGAAAAATAGTGGCTAACTGGGAAACTCCTGCGGTTATCACAGCGGTCAACAAGAAGTTATCAGCCAAATACAGGGTATCTACTACTGACCCTGAATTTTTGTCTAAACATCCAACTCCAGAGAGTCTGGTTGTCCAAGCAGCAACTGCATTAGGCAGTAGATCGGCATACCCTACTGTTCCACAGGACAGGGATGACAAAAGATACGACTCTATGGCGAAGAAAGTTTTTTTCTGCATGTAGCATGGCATTGAAATCTATTAACGCTACTTGTACGCTCGCAAGGTTCAGCCATACACTTTGGGAGTGTGCTTCATCAGCGGCTGACTGCCTCCCAGAGGGAGAAGAAAGGGAAGCGTTTCTAAACATCATTAAGGATGGTAAAGACGCAATGTGCGAATCCCTTCAAACTGGCATTGATTCTGCTGACAGCATCAGTAGGGCCATGGCGGCAAGTACTACAACCCGCAGATTTGCGTGGTTGCGAAAGTCTGGGTTTGCTCCCGATGTATAGGCCAGACTTTTAAATATGCCCTTTGACGGCTCTTCTTTGTTTGGTAAGAAGGCGGATGACAGCCTAGAAAAGTTACAGACATCCAAAGCAGCAGCAAAATCCCTGGATGCTGCAATCCGTCAAATGCCATATCGCCCCCTCAGGAACGTCGGGGAGGGGTAAGTCCTTTCGCTTTTATTCCGCATTCATAAAAAGCAGAGGACAGTCGGTTCAAAAAGGTCAAAAAAGATTCACCCGAGGTGGACGGGGTAAAAATACAAAAGCCGCAGCAGCAGCAGGTACCTCTTTACCCTCTGCACCTGCATCAGCCGCTTCTAAATCACTCTGAGGACTCTCCTCACAAGACACCAGTAGGGGGCAGGCTAACTCAACATCTGACGGAATGGCAGGCTATTATGTCAGATGCTTGGGCATTGGAGACAGTTGCCCAAGGTTACTGCCTGCCTTTTCTACGCATTCCTCAGAGTCATCCACCGGGGAACAGCTCTCGGAAAGTTCCAGATCCGCTCCTATTGCAGGAAATTGTAGACCTGCTGGAGAAAGGTGCCATAGAATCAGTACCTGTAGCGGAGAGGAACAAGGGCTGGTACTCCCCCTACTTCCTAATACCGACGGAGGACTGAGACCTATCTTGGATTTACGAGAATTGAACAAGTTCCTCAGGAAGGACAAGTTCAAGATGGTAACTCTTTCTCAGATCCTTCAGGCCCTCCAGCTTCAGGACTGGCTGGTATCTCTGGACCTTCAGGATGCTTATTTCCATGTGCCAATCCATCTAAAACACAGGAAATACCTGAGGTTCGCAATTGGCGGCTCTCATTATCAATTTCGAGTTCTGCCATTTGGGCTGACCTCTGCCCCGAGGGTCTTCATCAAGCTAATGTCGGTAGTGGCTGCAAGTCTAAGGAGGGAAGGGATTCACGTCTACCCCTACCTGGACGATTGGCTGATCAGAGCTGTATCTCCAGAACAAGCTCAGATCCAGCTAGATTATGTCTGCCACTTCGTTCACAAACTGGGCTTCTCCCTCAATTTAAAGAAGTCACAGGTGATACCATCACAGAGACTCCAGTTCATTGGAGCGGTCCTGGACACTTCCCTGGGAAAAGCCTCGCCACCAGAGGTGAGGGCTCAAGATATTCTGCAGATGGTCACCAAGTTTCAAAATGCCCAACGTCTCCCAGCCTTCGACTTTTTGAGGTTGCTAGGCCTCATGGCATCCTGCATCTCCCTTGTGCCAGAGGCTCGCCTGAGAATGAGATCTCTTCAGTGGGCACTGAGAACTCAGTGGTCGCAATTCTCAGGGAGAATGACAGACCTCCTTCAGGTTCCGGACAAGGTGGCTCGAGACCTTCAGTGGTGGGCCTGCCAGGAGAACATCTTGAAAGGAGAACTGTTTTGGCAACCATGGCCGGAGGTAACAGTATTCACAGATGCCTCACTCACGGGGTGGGGAGCCCATACCAACGACTTGACCATCAGCGGTCGTTAGTCTCCATCGGAGTCCAGACTACATATCAACCTGTTAGAGCTGAGAGCAATCAGACTAGCGCTGAAGGCTTTTCTGCCATCTGTACAGGGGAAAAATGTCCTGATAATGACAGACAACACAGTGGCCATGCACTACCTCAACAAAAGAGGAGGCGTAGGATCACTGACTCTGTGCAGAGAGGCGATGCAGCTCTGGTTTTGGGAAATCCAAGAAGGAATCTCTCTATCGGCAGTTCACTTAGCTGGAGAGAAAAACTTGACGGCGGACGCTCTGAGCAGGCAGAGTACAGTTTCCCACGAGTGGGAACTAGCTCAGGAAGTCCTTCAACAGATCTTCACCCTTTGGGGAACCCCTCAAGTGGATCTGTTCGCCACCAGCATCAACAGGAAGTGCGATCAGTTTTGTTCAAGGGAATTTCCCCCGAGAGGAGCTCTAGGAGATGCGTTCGTAGTGGACTAGGAGTTTCCACTTCTATACGCGCTTCCTCCAGTCCCTGTCATTCCTCAAATGATCAGGAGGTTGAGAAGGTTCCGGAAAACCATGATGCTAATTGCCCCGGACTGGGCCAGGAGAACGTGGTACCCGGACCTTCTGGACATGTCCATCTGCCCTCCAATTCGTCTTCCACTCAAGGAGAATCTTCTCTCGCAGAAGGGAGGTCCGGTTCTAGATCTGAAAGGTTAAGATACAAGGATTGGGACCTCCCAGATGATGTCATGGAGGTGTTGCTTTCGGCAAGAAGGCCAGCAACAAAAACTTTATACCGCTGCCGTTGGAACAAATTTTGCAGCTGGTGTAGAGAAAAGAATTTCGACCCCTTTTTATGTGGTACACCAATGGTGTTATCTTTTCTACTCTATTTGGCAAATTCGGGCCTTCAGGTTGGCACTATCAAGGGCTATCTCGCAGCGCTATCGATCTTCAAGCGCACTGCAGAGGAACCATCGTATTTCAAGTTACCCTTAGTAATACAATTTCTGAAGGGATTAACCAATGTCTATCCTCCAAGACCATTCCAAGTTCCCTTATGGGACTTAAATGTAGTCTTAAATTTCCTGATGGGTACTCCTTTTGAACCACTCCACTCTTGTTCACTAAGGTTTCTCACCCTTAAAACTGTCTTATTAGTGGCATTGACATCTGCTAGGAGGGTGAGCGAATTACAGGCCCTATCTTGTAAACCCCCTCATACAATTTTTCATAAAGATAAAGTCCTACAAGTGAAGCCTAATTTTCTCCCAAAGGTGGTTTCTGAATTCCACATCACTCAGAAGATTACCTTGCCTTCATTTTATCCCCCTCCCCATCTGGGGAAAGAGGTAGAAAGGCTGCATAGGCTGGACCCAAGGCGGGCTTTGAGCTTTTACATCAGCAGACTTGCTAGGATTAGGCAAGCAGACCAACTGTTCGTAGGTTACTCAGGGCACAAATTGGGATTACCGATAACAAAACAGACCATTTCCAGATGGATTATTTTAGCCATTCTGGAATGTTACAAACTGGCAGGGAAAGAGCCTCCTCAAAATCTTAGGGCTCATTCAACCAGGGGTATCGCAGCCTCTTCGGCCCTCCAAAGAGGGGTACCGATTCGAAACATATGTGCGGTTGCCACATGGTTGTCTGCACATACCTTCACAAGATTTTACAACCTGGATTCCTCTAGCCAAGAGACTAGATTTGGCAAAGCTGTGTTGCAATCTGTTCACTCTTGAAAGGAAACATGGCAATTTTACTCCCACCTCCAGTTACACACCACTGCTATGGGAGTCTATCAAGATAAGGAATACATCGGAGGACACAATCCCTTCGAAGAACAAGTTACTTCTTACCTGGTAACGTTCTTTCGATGGGATGTTCCTCCGACGTATTCCTTATTGCCCCTCCCATCCATCCCCTCAGTAAAACTTCCCTTGTGGTTACAGCTTACGCTCCTTCTGGGTCACTTACCAATTCATGTAAAACAACTGTTAACATCAAAACGGAACTGAGCAACGGACGCTGCGCGAGTCTATTTATACGCATGATGACGTCGGCGCCGATACGGAGGCTGTCGAGGGACATCGGCTCAAGGGACGTCGGCGCGCAGCGCCCTCTACTGAAAAAAAAATTACCAGGCCAGCAAGCTGGAGATGATCTATCAAGATAAGGAATACGTCGGAGGAACATCCCATCAAAAGAACGTTACCAGGTAAGAAGTAACTTGTTCTTCTGTTGGATTCCTTCCTCCTGCAGATTCCTCATAGTTGATATTCTATCTCCAGCATCAGCAGTACTTGGCAACTTTTTTGTCACCAGGGGGCGCAGCACGGCTCTGCTTCAGCTCCACCTGGCGCCAATGAACGCCCAACATAAGGTGACCTCAGTTTTATTTTTTAGCACTCTGTACACTTCGGAAGCGCCACTTAACTTCACTAACATTCTTGTGTGAAAAACCTGAGGGTTTTTCCCTTCCCACTCCCCGGGGATCTTCTAAACAAGTGCCCAGTGGAGGTCCTTCGCTTTTGGATCCCCACCCTGGGGGCGGACTAGCGAGGGAGGATCACCTGGGTAGAGGGTCCTCTGGGATTGTGGAGGGATTACCCAAAAGTGAGACATGGTATCCCCCTCCCTTTTTGAACACCCCCTACCCGACATTCCCTCAGCCTATATGGCTTACTGTTCCCCAGACACCCGCTTTCCCCATTCCTTTGACGGAAGGACTGAGATGAGGAAGAGGAGCATTTAACCAGTATACTCTTCCTTTCCAAAACACCACAGTGCCATTAAAATGAAGAAACTACATTCAGGGGCACTCAACTATTTTCATGAATTTCCAACTAACAAGGTCAGGCGAAGCCAGACACTTGATAAAGATTGTATCCACCTGAAGTCGTTAATACTCCACAGGTGTATAAAAGGAGTAGCTGCAAGAAACAGAAGGAATGAGTTGGAGTCTGGGAAGGAACTTGAGTCAGAGAACGAGCTGACAGGCAACTAGGAAAGCCTGAGCACCCCGCGATCTGCTGTCGGAGAACAGAGCGCCGAGACGCTCATAGCCTGTGGTTTGAGAAGGGTAGAGAAAGTGTGACGTGGCAAGGGAGCCGTGTTCCCAAGGAGCCATTGTGTGGTATGCTGATCTCTGAAGGTAACTCCTTGAAGAGGTGCTTGTTCCCCTGGGCCAGCGAGGCAGCCCAGGAGTGTCTGAGGGGCAGGCAAGCAGTCCATGACCTCAACACGATATAACCGCAAAAGCTACGCTGAAGTAATCACAACCGCAGAGTTCAAAGTGAGATGGGAGATAATTTGTTGCAAGTGAAGGACAAGCGTGGCATGGAAGATGCGCTGAAGAGAAAGCTTCAGTTGTCCATTGTGGATTGTAATGTGAAAGCGAAGAGAACAAAGTAACGGAGTGATCGCGTGTACGTTTACACATTGTCCAAAGACTGTTTAAAATTGAATCAATCTCCAAAAGTGCTGGGGAGCTGTGCGAAGCTCATAGTAGGAGCAACATTAGAAAGCATGAGAGAGTGTGTGCTTTGCTCGAGTGCCCCGCCTTGCTCCGTGCTGTAAACGTGGGGAAGAGAGGCCTGACATGTCACTTTGTGAACACTTCTTTCTTTTTCATGAACACTACCCCCACACTATTTGTAAATTAGCGGTAAGGATTGGCAATAGGTGTTTTAGTATAGGCCCTTTATTTTGACAAGACTCCAATAGGACTGCATTTTTATTATTTGATGCTCGTAGCTTGCTCCCATCTGCAGATTTAGGTTTAGATAGGCGTTTATCACAACAATGTGAACATTGTAAAAACAACCTTGGACTGTGGTCACTTGTGTCTTTCTTACTATTGACACCATGCCTTCCTTACAGCCCTCAGATTTGTTTTCTCCCAGTGTCTCTGGATCCCATAGGCCTTCATGCATCGCAATGGGGCTTTTTTAGATTTTGGTTACTCATTGCATTGCAGGATCGATTGTTATTTCCAATACACATTATGGACAAAGATTCTTTCAATACACATTATGGATGAAAATTCATCACTCAACTTTTGTAATACTACACAGGGATGTAAATCTATGCCTCTTTGTCTCAGCTTATCCACACTGGACAATAAATTAGTTTGAACCAAGTGGGAAGGAATGTCAATAATAACAATATCCAATCTTGCATTTGAGATAAGTTCCACTCGTGATATGTCTTTAGTTGAAATTATCCTCAAGGCCAGAATGTCAGAAAGTAATGATGAAATCGTGCTCCAGTTCATTATAACATTATCCTCGCCAAGGAATACTGCTTCCATGATAAAACAATTGCAGTTCACAACAGAGTCTTTAGAATGCCTGTGTTGTAGAGGATTTCCAGTCAAAGTGGCTTTATCACATTTTCCCACCATATCGGGATTCAACCCACCATTTCCACTTAAGGATTCTTCTGAAGAACCTCCACACTGTGTCATTACATTCTTCTGACACTTTAGACTCACCGGTTTGTCACCCTGCAATTCAGCTGCAGAAATGACAAATACCGGTGGTTCCACAAATGAGACACACCTTTTATTTATTTGTGGTCTCTTTGTTTCCTTAGATCGGGAAGAGTCAGAATGAGTTCCAACTGGATGCTCCAACAGTAGCTCAATTTGATATGCTACTTCCACATCCATCAGATGTTGTGTATTGTCACTCTTGTTATGCGAATGTCCCACTTAGATATCGTTAGCGCACTTCTTAAAGATTGGTGCCAAAGTTTAACTGTTTTGTCACCCACAATTTTACTGGGAGCATCCTTCGTTTTCCTCCCCTAATCTTGGGTCATTGATGACAAGGACAGCAAAAACTTTAACAGTGACTTTTTCTTAATTTTGCTCCTCTCAATATTTTTTTTTTTTTGCTCCTGCTCATTTCCACCCTTAGCTTTCTTCCCTCTTGTTCCCTTCTTTCTCTTGAATTTAATTTGTATATTCACAGAGTCAGGGAAAGGTTCTTCTTCACCATCTGCACAAGGCAGTCTTGCCAGTCAGGAAAATTCTTCCTGAACTGATTGAGACAATGGTGTATCATTCAGTATACTATGGTCCCCCTCAGCATCACAATCTAGGTTTTCATATACATTATGATCACAGGGGTCTGGAAGGCACTTGCCAAAGTTATCTGCTGAGCTCTACCTAGTTTTACCTCACCCTTAATGTCCACCAATAAGGACAAATGTGTTTAGTAGCACCTTTGAGCGTTCTAAGCGCAGAATGGGATTACCATGATACATTATCTCAGATCCAAATAAACAGACAGACTCAAAGAATATGGCAAAATAGTACTTTATTATGAGCTCAATAAAGTAGGGCAACATGCTGAACAACAGATTGTATCTCACACACGCTCAAATACATTTCGGTTACACAAAGGCTTTATACCTCGATGTGTGTCAGCTATGATGTCATCCTACGTGGCAAAAAATAAAACCTATCTGACGAAGGGATTGGTTAGGGGAACATATATACCTATAGCTTCTTTAGGTGTTAGTAAAATTATAGGCTGCCCCTTATCTGGTAGGCACACCTTGAACTTCCCTCTAACTACTGTGAGGAACCTGACAGTATTATCCTACCTACTCCCCCGGGATATTCCATTCAGGTGGCCAGGAAAGGACCATCGCTTTTGGATCCTGACCCTGAGGGTGGACAAGCGAGGGAGGATCACCTGAGTGGAGGGTCCAGGGGTTCGGGAGGAGAATGCCTAAAGGTGAGACATGGTATTCCCCCTTTTCCCATTATGCATCAAAACACTCTCCCTCAGCTTTTATGGGGTATTTTCAATCTCATCCCAACTCCCCCTACCCATTTCCAATAAGTACTGGGACGAGGAAGTGGCAACCAACAGTAATAAAGATTACCTATAGGAACAACATTGGGATGCAGGGAGAGGCCTACTGCATTTCAGCACTAGGCTGTTCCACTAATAGAGTCACGGAAGGTCAGGCACTTCACCTAAACCATGCACACATGGCTGCGCTTGACTCTGTTAGGGTATAAAAGGTGTGGTTCTGCCAAAGGAGATGAGTGAGCTGCGATTGCTGGTTGGTTGGAACTTGGAAGCCAGGAGGCTGCAGCAGGAAGAGCCCGGAAGATCCAGACGACAGCAGGACGCCAAGACGCTGACCCGGTGTGTCAGAGGGGGTTGCAGCATGGCGAGGGAGCCGTGTCTCCCAAGGAGCTGGAGTGGGAAAGACTGCAACCTGCTGGCCGTATCCAGGACAGTGCTCATTCCCCTGGGACGTGTGCCGGTCCCAGGGGTGTCTCATGGGCAGGTGTTGTGATCCTGACCCCGACCCACATATCCAGAGGAACTGCTCGCCATCGCTACGCTACTTGGGTGAGTTTCATGAGAGAAGCTCGGTAGCATGTGGGTGGCTGGAACGGGGGTAGAAGCAATGAAAGATGCAAGCGGCACGATAAGCAGAACGTGGAACGAAAGCAAAGTAAGGCAAGAGAAAGTGCACTAAAAGTGCAAAAACAGGAAAAGACACAGAGTGAATTTAAAGAGAACGGAAAGTAAATAGGGGGCAAAAGTGGGGAAAAGGGTTCGAACAACACGAAAACATAAACAGTGTGTGCAAGAGGCATGGTAAAGCAAAAAGAAAGTGCAAGTGTGCACAGCGAAGTAAGAAGAGTGTGCAAGAGGCATGGCAAAGTGGAAAGAAGGTGCAAGGCAAAGTAGAAAGTGTGCAAGTGTGTACGGTAATTGGAGAACGTGCAAGAAGCACGGCGAAGTGGAAAGTGTGCAAGAGTCACCAACAGAAAAAAGGTGGAAAAGAAACAGGACAGAGCGAAAGAGGCACAGGAGGAAAAAGTTGCCAGAAGAAAGGTACAGAGAATAAGGAGAGGGTTCAGAAGAGTGGCCGTGCATGAGAAGAGCAAAAGCCCAGAAGTTCTCGAAAGTATCTGATAGTGCCCCATGAAAAAGTTGTGCATTAAAAAGCTAAATCCTGACAAGGTGAACTTTTGTTTGAGACCTGAGGGGCCTAAGCTTGAGGAAGGGAACCCTGAGAGGCCCACAGAGACACTGTGAACTTTACAGGAGAGTCCTAGACTTGGGGAAGGGAACCATGAGAGGCCTAACAGGAATTGTGTCTTTTTGTTTGGAACTGGAAGGATCGAAGCTTGGGGAAGGGAGCCCCAAGAGACCCAGAGACATTATGACCTTGATTGACTTGCTGCAAGAGCACTACGTGGAAGGTTCCAAAGGAAACCTTTTTGAGGTGAACACTTTTTTTAAACTGCCAGAACTACACCAGATGGTAAGGCTACCTGAAACCATAGGTTTTGACACTGATGTACTTTGGTTTGGGACTTTCAGACATCGCCGGCCCTTGGAAGCATCAGTTGAGGGAACAGCCCTCTTTACACCAACCCAACAAAGTGTCGAAATAAAGGGTTTCAAACTGTTTCTTTTGAGTCTATTTCTCTCTTGACACCATGCCTGCCTCAAACTATGTATGATACAGATATATAGCAGAATAACAGCATCGGATTGGCACTTGCAACCATGTATGGTTCACCATTGCATAGACCCCCGTGACTGTTTGGTATTCTCTCCCAACCATGGACATTCGGCTCATTGGCAGCATGTAGGCACAACAAAACCCAGGTGCGAGGAACAATGTCAGACAACTGCCCAGTTTGCCAATTAGCCTAACATCTCTCATCAGTTAGTCCCTCAGCCAATGCTTCTTCTTTGTAGTTGACCTTGCTGGATGGTCTCTCCTCTGGAACCTTTAAAGGGAGTTAAGGTAAGGGAGTTAAGGTACATTGCTATCTTCGTCTGGGGCTTTATAAATAGTCCTTGTTTTTCAGTACTGAATCACGTGTGAGGAGACAATGATTTTGTCCATTTTGCCTGTCTATTTAGTGCTATTTGATTCAATTATACTGGGTGTTATTACTCCCTTCGGCCTCGGGAGACTTGGTTGCTCTGTCTTACATATGCTTTCTGCATCTTTATTTGTACAATACTTGGCATTCGTAAATGTTCACTCCTTTACTTTTTTTATTTGAAACTTTCTTTATTATTTTTATAGTCAACAGATAACCAAGCGGGTATACAACTCCCCACCCCAACCCCTGTCCCCCATCCAAAGACTCACAACTTTACAACCATAGTTAGCTTCCATCTTCCAGTTCACATATATGCTACATAGACAAACCTTTGTGATGACCGGCTCATTCCCACCGTTCACTCAAGAACGATTGTTTGTGTAGTCCTTTACTTCCTTAGCTGCCAGGAGAGGATTCAGGGGATTGCACTACCTGTGCCTTGTCCATTTGGTACTTTCTGAAAGCTGGCCAATAGTCAAACGGCCGACTGGTAGCCGGAAGTGATGAGGCAAACAAATTCCCTTTGTTCACATAGGCCCATGCATTCCAACCATCTCGTGAAAGTGGGGGGTTAGCCTTCCCCCAAATTCTAGCCACTAGGTATCTGGCTATCACTGAGGCCATGCCCAATAGCTTTGTTTCAGAGCGAGTACTCCCTTCAATCAGAGCTAAAAGCCACAGTTCTGGTGTATATGTTAGCAACGGATTTAGCCTCTTGGACATGTCCTCTATATTTCCCCAGAATGGCCTAATGTTGGGGCAGCTCCAGCTTACATGAAAAAAGTCCGCCCGGTCTGCGCCACATCTTTTACATGTAGCCGGATTCTCAGGGAAGAATCTGCTTAGAGTGAGCGGGGAGTAGTAGACTTGATGAATATATTTATAATTGAGCAGCCTGTACCGGGAGTTCAGGGAAATGTATCAGGTTTGAATGCAGATGGACTGAAGCCAAGTAGGCTGGGGGGGGCTAGTTGTTGACCCAATTCTGACCAGAACTGATGAGTGGTCAGACAGAGACCGAGGAAGGATAATCTCTTCAGTGACCGCTCTAAGTATATGGATTGAGGACATCATATAAACTATCCTAGACAAGCTCCCATATGCCCCAGAAAAAAATGTGTACTCATTATTGGTAGGGTGCAGAGTGTGTCATACGTCGTGCAGGCAATTGTCAAAGATACCCAAAAACAGGCAAGGAATATACCACGGACTACTACCCTACAACAACACGGAAAACCCGCCCAAGGGACGTCTATTGTGTCAGTTTTAAGCTACTCCCCAATTTTCAACACTTTGAAAAGAGAAATTAAGAGGTTGTGGCCTATTCTTAACACTGGTAAACTGGAATTGACACTGCCCACCTTTGCGATAAAACGGAGAAGGAACATCCGGGACAGTCTGGTCCACACCCTGACAGACCCCAAGCGTGGTGCAAATGTCAATACTCTCTGGAATATACCCACTGCAGTGGGACATACCTCATGTGGGATGTGCAGTACGTGCCAACAGACGACAAGAAGTGTATCTATTGACCTAGGGTGGAAGACACCGTGGATGCAGAGGCACCTAACAAATTGCAACAGTTGAGGCGTCATTTATTTGATTAGCTGCCCGTGCAATTTGAAATACATTGGGATGACAACTCGCCCAATTAAAACACGCCTAATCGAACATAAGTCCTGCATAAGGAGCAAAATAAATCACTGCACCACTTGTGGTCCACTTCAATGCATAACATCACACAGAGGATGACTTCAAATGGACAATCCTCGAGAAAGTATGGCCACCCCGTAGAGGAGGCAATTTCCATGACATACTTCTAAAGAAGGAACAACAGTGGATTTTCCGCCTGGATACAGTCCGATATGGGCTAAATGAAGAAATTCAGTGGAACACATTGGCCTTGATGAAGTAGATCGAATACAAGGATCATTCTCCAATTTTAGGCATCCACTTTCACTCACCTTGCCTCTCCCCCTCCTTCCTTCCTTTGTATATGGTCCCCTTTTTGCACTTGATGTGTCTCTACACGCTCAGCAAACATTTGGGGGCCATACAATTGCCGCCAAAACAGAATTTTGGGCATCCACTTTTCATTCACTTTGTCTCTCCCCCCCCCCCTTCCTTCCCTTGTATATGGTCCCATTTTTGCATTCGATGTGTTTCCACACGCTTAGCAAAAAATTGGAGGCCATACAATTTTCGCCCTAACAGAAAAATTCTTCCCAAAAAAAATCTTCCAATTATGGTAGCGGTTGCAAGCCACAATTCGAACAATATGTGTAGGGAGAATTAATGTGTCTCATATTGTTTGTGATGTCCGTTACTTCAGGACAGCATGGTTGCCATTATGTCCATGCGAGAAATTCAATGATAACTGGCTGTTCCCTTACGCGCTATTTAACTAGTCAAATATGGCCGCGGGAACATGCACTGTTGCCCAACTCAAAATGGCTGCCGGGACATGTGACCCCGCTGTGGGTTTCTATTGGCCATTGGTAAGACCATCCTCCGCTGTCATTGGATGTACAAGACGCGGAGGATTCAACCAGCGCCTACCGCTAGGAACGCCACCAGCGTCTACCGCGAGGAACGTCCCATTACAAACGAAACGGAAGAAGTTGCGTAGGGGAAACAAGGAAATAACAAGTAAGAACGATTGGTACATGCGAATCAGACTATGTGCATGTTTTTGTTATAGAGTAAATGGAAACGGTTTCCCAGCCCCCGTACTAATCTCTTTAGAAATATACAATCAGACTGTTCCAATGGGTGCGGTTTGATAAGTTAGCTCGAACAAGTGCACGTAATGGGGTCCACCCGGGCACACACAAATTTGAATAGGTGCATGTTTATGCTTTCTAGGAAGCAGAAATGGGTTTCCAGCCCTTGTAGTAATCCTGTTCAAAATATAAAACAAGATTGCACTACTGGGTGCGGCGTGAGAAGTCAGGTCGAACAAGTGCACATAATGGGGTTCTCGGGGGCATACCTATCAGGAGTTATAAGTGATTGGTTAGCACTTGGTGGATGCACCCGTAATATGGGCATAAAATTTGTAACAAAGCCAATAGATAATACAAAACATCACTGAAAAGATTTATTGCGACTGAGGCTCTGCAATTCCCCCTCTTGCAGGATTCCTTCAAAAGCATTACGAAAAAGCATTACGAACAAAATTGCGAGATCACAAGAAGCTCACTTCATCAAAGGCAGATTGATGAGCGGCGAGGTAGGTTTACATACGTGGGGAGAACATATCCTTGGACAAGGTGATGTGGTACCTTGGGAACACACAAACAGATAATATAACATAAGTTTTCTTATGTTGCAGACTAAGTACCAACTTGATCATTTGAAAGTGGCAACACTGCTGAAATTGAATGTGCCTCTCCTCCGTATATACAAACAGACGGACAGGTATGATCTTGTCAATTTTAGACATGATGTCATGCACTTAATGGTGATGGGGTAGAGTGAAGATAGCCTCTTTTTTAATGTCACAAGTTGACTTGTTTAGTACATTGGAAAGTAAAATTATTCCACTCTACAGATGAGTCAGTAAGAAATGCCACACGCTTTTTCCCATATATGAGAGAAGTCATTCTGACGTTCTCCCATTTTATTCACAGACTATGTCGCAATCCCGCCCCTGAGGGGCTTGCTGATAGGGTCAAAAGAAGCAATAATGGGTCCTGAAGAATATGATACACGCAAGACATCATTGAAAGCCTGTCGACCAGACATATAGATGTCACCTCATTTAGAGTGACACAAGTGGACTTTTTCATTTTTAGACAAAACTTGTTTGAATTTCAGAATTTGTTTTCTTTTATAGATGTGTCATGTATTCCCGCACAGGAGAATGGTCTATGCACCCCCCAAAAAAAGAGCTCAGTATTGAGTGCATGTTGTGACGAGAACTTGTGTGACACTTATACCCTTGAAAAATGTTTTAGAAATTACTCCTGGATCAACCAGACACACCTCACGGAGGGCAATTAAATTGTCAGATTCTCTGACGCCGAGTCCCACGTGACCTGCCTGTTTCATCCAAGGGTACAGTCGGGAAATGGTTTTCCCAGTAACTGCTTTGGTTTTAACTGTTTGGGCTAACTACCCATAGCTGCATGAAATTTGTATGTATAAAGTTTATTGTGGAATGTTATTGTGGACATTTTTCCATTGCTTGATATAGGGTCGAGAACAGTCCCCATGTATTCCCTGGTTGCAGTCGGCGCATCAGCGCTTCCTAGGGTCAGAAACATCATGCAGGGTTAGAATAGTGTGCCCCATGTAGGGAAAGAGTTAGGGTTGCATTAATAGCACAATAAAATAAACTGCTTCGGTGAAGCTTTTGTTCTTTACTCTGTTTTGTGTGTTACAATCTGCGAGATGCTAGACCATGCTTTGACTGCTTGTGGGAGGGTCAGCTGCGACATCATAGATCTATCCATGTCCAATGTGAGGGCCAGGTTAAAGTCCCCAGCCCATATCGTCTCATACCCTGTACATTTATGGAGGTGACTAGCGCATTGATGGAAGAACTCCGGGGAGTCTGTGTTAGACGTATAAGCATTTATAAATAGGATTCTGATCCCCAGCATCTCACCCGACAGTATTAAATATCTCCCCTCTTCGTCTCGGATATGCTGATGTAGCCTATATTGTAGTGTTATGTGGATGCATGTAGCGACTCCTCTGGAATGGGAAGAGTAGGGGGAGCCGTATCTATGGGTGCCCCAACCAGCTAGACCAGGGAGGGTAGTGCCTTTGGCGAGATGGGTCTCTTGCAAACATAATATGTTTGGTCCATGGTTTCTGCTATAGTTGGCTATGAGTCTTGTCTTCTTCTGGTTGGTCAACCCCCATATATTCCTTGTCAGTACAGACACAGTCGACCACCTCTCACTGTGGGCGGGGCCATCTAACCGGTGTGAACATGGAAGTAGACTTTGTGATTCTTGTGAAGTGGACATATGTCATGGTATCTTTATCACCCGGATATGGTGTAGTCGTGCAAGTCGCAGTGGTCATCATGGACAAAGTTGGAGTCTTAACACCCAAACTACATAAACACTTAGGCCTGAACATTGGCCCTTTCCTTCCCTATGCCCTCCCATGCCAGAAACAAGAATTTACCGGCTCCCGACCCACCCCTTCCCTTAACTGAATCCATGTTCAACCTGAACAGTCCGCAGTGGCTGCAGGTAGTGCGGCGCTAGGGGCGGCCAATTTGCTCCTCATGGCCACAGGCATTGTAGCGTCACCAGAGGGCCCTGCTCGAAAAGGATCCGGAGCCTGATTTATGTCATTAATGATGGAAAAACCTTGGGGAATCATCATGGCGTCATGAATATTCAAGGACTGCGCAGGGGGTGTCTGGGCGATCCTCCAGGATCAGGCAGGTTAGATGCAAATCGCCCCGCTGCTTCAGGCGATGTGAAGAAGACTGTGGATCCGTTGTGCTGGACTCGGAGCTTGGCAGGAAATAGCATTGCACACTTAACTCCTTTTTTTATGCAGGGTTGCTTTAGCTGCTTGGAACGTTTTGCGTTGGTCTTGCACTCCTGGGCTAAAATCGGGGAATAATGGGATTATGGCGGAACCCCAGCGTAGCTCTCCCTTTTCCCTGGCAGCACGGAGAATGATGTCACAATCTCTGTTGTTAAAGATCATGGCTATTATCGGGCGCTCAGGGGGCCTGGGGGTGGTCGGATAGCAAGGGACCGGTGGGCTCTTTCAACCATGAACATCGCAGTCAGTGGCAAGTTGCCCAGAACTTCCAGTAGTAGTGTTTCGACAAACTTTTCCATATTGTCGATGGCCGTCGACTCTGGAACGCCCAGAATCCGAACATTATTTCGTCTGGAGCATCCCTCCAGGTCCTCATTCTTGGCCAGGACCTTCTTCACTGTCTGTTTCATTTCGGCCATTTCCCGTTGGAGAGTGGCAATGTTGTCCTCGCCGTCTCCTATCCGCTGTTCCGCTTCAGACATGCGCCCGCATAATTTATCTATTTGTATAGCGGAAACGTCCACTTTTCAGGTTAATTCATCAATCTTCGCCCCTAGGTTGTCTGTACTACTCTTTAGAGCCAGCAGGATTTGATTTAGGGCAGCCACATCCAATTGGGACTGGGACTGGCTTGTGGAGGGTGCCGTCGATGAGCAGGGCTGCTCGGAGCATGCAAATTGGTCCATCCTGGCTTGCCGCTTGGTATTTACCATAGTATCGCCGCCCTTGGTGTGCTTCTCTGCAGTAGCGTCTCTACTCGCTTCCTCGCGAGGGTTAGCGTAGTCTCAACGGGGAGAGAGCAGTCTCGGCCCAATCTTGGGGGTCTGGTGTGGTTTGTGCTCCTCCAGCAGTTGACCCTTGTATGGCCTCGTTATTCCATCCCTCCTGGACGTGGGGCCCACCCAGTGTGAAGCCCCTCGATTCAAGAGCGGCAACCGGGAGGGTGGCCGCATCAAGAGGGTCCTGGAAGCAAGAATCTGCGCCCCAGAGGAGGAGACAGTGGGGCTAGTTGTCACCACCTGCCGGGGTCTTTCTCCCTACTCTTCCCCCTTCCGCCCGCAGATAGCAAAGCCGACCTTCAGGGGCTCCAGGCCCGTGTGTTTCCCGCCTCTCAGTGTGTGTGTTGGGCACCCCGCACGCATGCCAGCAGTTCACTGGGCCGGGGTCGGTTCGTTTTAAGGAGAGCTATTGCTGTCGCCGAGGCCATCCAGCCGCGGGGCACCCGCTCGCTGGATCAAGCCTGATGTGTCCGCCGCTGCTCTGCTTGTATGGGGTTTGAGCACTTTCTGCGGCCTGAAGATCAGGACATTTGTCCAGTACTGGTAGGTTTATCAGTCTGCCCGCTTTGTCAAGGTGCAGGGTCAGCACGGGCAACGGGATGGCCCCCTCCGCTAGCGGGCACAAGGCGGGGCATAGAGGCCTGAGGCTAGGATTGGGGGTGTGGGAAGAGTCCTGCCGCAGCGTTCAGGCAAAAGCTGGCACTCACCGTCGTACTGTCATTGCGATGGCCGGGCAGGAGCATGTACCAGGAACGCTGTAGTTGCTACAGCAGTTTCCTCCTTTCGGGCATGAGCCACAGAGCAGGTTATGTCCTCCCTGTGCACCGCAGGTCTGGCTGCATGTGTCAGTTGTGCCCACAGCGCGGGCGAGTAGGAGCCGGCACTGTTTACTGTCCGGGGTCTGCTCCAGAAGCACCCAGCTCCGATTGGCCCTCCTATTACATTCACCCTTGGCCCTGATCCACTTCGGTGAGGAGGAGGGAGCAGGATCTTCCTATTCAGTTGTGTCCGAATCTGTGTCCTAGACTCGACTGGACCTGGGGCCACCCTAGGGTCGCCCTCAAACAGGTCCTGAGCTCGGCGGAGGAGCGCTGTGCCCGGTTTGCACAGCGGGGCTGTCACTGTGTGAGCAGAGGAGGACCAGGCAGCGGTCCCGGGTCGGCTGTGGCGAGGGTCGCAGCGGAGACTAGGCGAGCGGTCCGGGTGCTCAACCCCCAGTCGCTAACTCCGGGTGGTGGGAGTCGCGTTTCCCCCCTCGGTCAGCAGGATCTCAGATAGGGGACCGGGTGTCTGCCGGCATCCAACAGGTGTTTAGCCTTTGCGTTCAGGGGTATCAGGAGTGAGCAGGCCAGTGGGTAGTGCTCCAGGGGTCTCCACCACTCCCTCCCCAGCCTGGATACACACGCCTTCAGTTGTGGTCGGGCACTGGCGCTATCTGCAGGCACAGAGCCGGCTCGCTATCCACTGCAGCATGGGTGCCCCTCCCCCTCCTTGCTTCCAGTATGGCGGCAGAGACGTGGCCCGACAAAGTCTCCACCACTCCTCCCAGAGCGACGGCGTTGCTGAGTTTGTGTTCAAAGGATGCTCCAGATGTTCATGAAGGTAGGTCACCCTAGGTTACCTGGGGGCAACCAGACGTGGACTCCCTGCTCACTGTGCTTAGAGAGGCTCAGCTTTACCTCACTGATGATACCCAACAAGGCTGAAACACGTGTATGGGGTTGCTGATGGTACTCTTGTTCAGAGAGGAATTGCCATAGCATTTCGGTGCTGGACTGCCCTTGTGGGCGGGACAAAGACTGATATGCAAATGGATATTTCCCATCTGTGAAGGTACAGTGAGCAAAAAGCAATGGCTGCGAACTCTCAATGTGGTTAATAACCACTCAACAGGTTATCATGCCTTGTTCTTTCGAGAGAGGGGCGCCTGCAACCTTTTTTGTATTTTTGAAAGGAACTTGGTGTCATGATGCCCGCTCCCGGGGAGCCGGTTCAAGCCCTGCTTCCCCAAAAGCGGACATCCAGTCCCCAAGGAAGGACCCAGCAACCCCATATAGGGGCCCTTTGGACAGTGTCCTGGCGCCTATGGCGCCAGGCTCATAAAAGACATCAGTCCTGGCGCCATAGGCGACAGGCTCATTATGGGAGTGCTTGGGTGCACTTACCTGATGCAGACCATGCTGCAGGATCCCGGCCTCGTTGAGGCCTGAAAGGAACTACTTTACCTGTGGGACTAATTTACCATCCGGTCGTGGTCGGGGAAGGATAGATACCTGATTGGAGGAAGGATACATACCTGGAACTTCTTCCAAGGCTATTTAAACCCCACCCGAACAGCCACACGTGCTTCGCGTTGTTCTGCATCTAGCAGCTGGACGCTCACCGTGTCTGCTCCTGCATCCTGACTTCTGCCACGCCTGCCAGCATCCTGGATCACCTGCAAAGGAAGAGAAGAAGAGAACAGAAGAAGGAAAAGTCCTTACCTGCTAAAACCGCATCCCGGAGACATCTCGCCAACAATCCTGAAAAGGAAGACTTTTATTTAAAAGCTCATCGCGTCGATCCCTGCAGCGCCGCATTCCACTCACCTTTACAGGGCGCCTCCATGTTCAGCAGCGATCATCCGGATTCGCAGTCACGCCCCAGCGCCTAGGGAGAAAAAGACCAGAACAAAAGGTGAGAGAGAGAAGGGAATAAGGAAAGCTAAATCTCCATGTTAAGACTTGCCTGTTGATTCATTCCCTCTCCATTTCGGGTCCTCGCCGCATCCTGGCATTTCCGGACCCCGGCCCCTAAGGGGGAAAAGAGACATCAGCGTTAATGAGCGAAAGAAAAGACATTACCAAAAAACGCTCATTAAAGACTTACCTGATTTCTACAAGGATTTCACCTCTCATCTCGGGTCGGTGCCTGTTCCCCGGCATTCCGTACCCCGGCCCCTATGGGGAAAAAGACACTAGCATTAGTACATTTATGCATGGACACAAGGGGAACCTCTTATCAAAAAAACTTACCTGGAAGCCAAGCAAGTTTGGTTCTCACCAATCCGAAAATCCAGTGAAGTAACTGGATACCAACGCGCCCCTGCATCAGAAGCAGGATGGAGAGCTCGTCCTTCCAGACCCTAAGGTGAGACGCTACGAGGAATCACAGAAGGGTTTCGAGGAGGGTGAGAGGGGAAAGTGGGAGGCCGATTGCATTACCCCGCAGACAGTTAATCCCCTATTTTCGCCTACAGAAGGATACTTCTGCGAGCCAGACAAGCCAGATTTGGGGGCCTGGTCCAGTCCGTCTTCCGAGCCCTGCGCATCACCTTAGAAGAGGTCACAGCAGCGCGAACCAGGCCAGCGCCTCCGTGGGAGTCAGGTGAGCGTTACAGAACGCGAAGACTTCCTACAAATTCCCACCCAGGCGCTATGGAAAGTTCTGAGACTGATCAGTTGGCCCAAAAACTGGGGGAATTACGGGCCGAAGTACATGCCGCTCGTCAAGGGACTAATGCCCTCAGGAGGGAATTAATAATATCAAAGGAAATAACTGATGACCTGGCCAGACAGCTTTTGCAAGGTCAAGCTGGGCAAACTCCTCTACCCGGTTCCGGAGGGAACCCCGCTCCTGTGGTTTCCACTAACCCTGTGCAGATTAATCTACCTGGAAACATGCCGCTGGCCCCACCCGAACGCTTTGCTGGGGACCCCAAACGATTCGCCGTATTCATGAATCAGTGTCGTTTGCGCTTCCTATGCAGACCTGGGGCCTTCCCTAATGATCAGTACAAGGTAGCGTTTGTATTGTCATATCTCAGCGGCTGCGCTGCCGATTGGTCAGTTCCACTGGTTACTCAAGATGACCCGATTCTCTGTGATTTTCAAAGGTTTCAAGCAAGCATGGAAAGGTTATTTGCTCGACACTCTCAGGGGCAGGCTCTGGATGACGGACTTCTATCCCTGCGACAGGGCAATCAGGACCTCCTATCCTATATTGCAACCTTTAATAGACTAATTGTGGAAACGGGATGGCCAGAGGATAAAAGAGTCACGTTGTTTTATCGAGGCCTACGCGGAGAACTTAAAGATGTCTTTGCCCAAGTTGTAAATCCGCCCCAAGAATGCACAGAGTATATAGACTTAGTGGTCCAATTGGATCACAGACTTCAAAACAGGAAAGCAGATCGGTCCAGGTTTGAGACCCGAGTGTTGGTCAAGACCCATGCTAATCCCAAGGGAGTTGATGTCTCTGAGCCTATGCAAATTGGAGGGGTTAAAGGACCCTTAACTCAAAAGGAACGTGAAAGGAGGCGGCAGTTAAAATTATGTCTTTATTGTGGGAATTCTGGACACTTTCTACGAGATTGCCCGGCAAAACCGCCCCGAAAGGGGGTAGGAGTCGCTGATAAAAACCATGAAGACTCTGTTTCGGGAAACGACTCCGCCCGACAAGTGTAGGGGTCTGCTTGCCGAGCTTGAAAACTAACTCTCAGACCTCGCATTTCATTGTGCCAATTGTTCTTGTAGATCCAGAACAGCCTAAGCGGTTGCATGCAATAAAGGCATACATCGATAGTGGGGCTATTGGAAACTATGTGGATCGTGAATTGGTCTCTAGGATTAACCTCCCTCTCCGTCCTAAAACCAGCAAAGGTGTCATCACCACAGTCGATGGAACTGAATTGCCTCTGGACCGGTAACACATTCCACTACTGAAATGACTCTTATTGGTCCCAACGGCCATCGGGAGGGTGTTGTGTTTGATGTAATCAAGGCTCCACAGTTTCAGATTATTCTTGGAATCCCTTGGTTAGAGACACATAATCCTCGAATTGATTGGCGAGCTAAGAGAATAATCTTCCCGGATTGTACTCAAACCTGCTACCCAGAAAACCTGAAGATTAATCTAGCATCTGTAACCTCTGCCTCCATGCAACTACCTCCGGAATACCAAGACTTTCAGGACGTCTTCCAAAAGGAACAGGCCAATACGTTACCTCCTCACAGATCGTACGATTGCCAAATCGATCTGGTGCCCGGTGCACAACCCCCTTGTAGCAGGATTTATGCCCTTACCGAACCTGAGAATCTGCATTTGAGACAATATTTGGATCAATACCTAGCTAATGGTTTTATTTGCCCGTCAAAGTCCCCGGCATCCTCGGCTTTGTTCTTCGTGCCCAAAAAAGAATGCGACCTTAGAACTTGTATCGATTACCGCGCATTGAACCAGATAACGGTTAAAAACCGTTATCCTCTGCCTCTGATCCCTGAACTCCTTGACCAGGTGAAGGACACTTTCATATACACCAAGTTAGATCTCCGGGGGGCTTATCATCTGGTACGAGTTAAAGAAGGCGACGAATGGAAAACTGCCTTCCGTACTAAATACGGATTATTCGGGTACAAGGTGATGCCTTTCGGATTGTGTAACGCGCCGGCTGCCTTCCAATACTTCATGAATGATGTCCTTCGGGAACTCATCGATGTTTGTGCTGTCGTATATATCGATGACATTCTGGTGTACTCCTCTTCGGAATCTGATCACAGAAAACACGTCAGGGCAGTACTTGAAAAACTGCGCCAACACAAACTATTTGCTAAATTGGAGAAATGTGTTTTCCATACCACAGAAGTCGAGTTTCTAGGTTTCATCCTGACACCCAAAGGAGTCCGAATGGACTCAAGAAAAGTGGATGCCATCCTCAAATGGCCATCACCTAGCTCTGTAAAAGGGGTTCAAAGAATGCTCGGCTTTGCCAATTTCTATCGCAGGTTTATCCCGGAATTTTCACGCGTGGTACAACCCATTACTGCACTCTTGAGGAAAAATAAACGTTTTGAATGGTCTGAAGAAGCCGAGCAGGCCTTTCAGGATTTAAAAGCTAAGTTTACCTCCGCACCTATATTGAAACACCCGCGTCCAGATCTCCCTTATGTCGTTGAGACTGACGCATCCAGCCTAGCCATGGGAGCTGTCCTATCCCAAAGAGATCCCGAAACCAACCAACTGCATCCCGTAGCATTTTGGTCCAGAAAATTCTCGGCACCCGAGGTTAATTATGCAATCACGGACAAAGAACTGTTAGCCATTAAGTCAGCTTTTAAAGCCTGGCGGCATTATCTGCTTGGCGCTCGACATACCATCACAGTGATCACTGATCACCGGAATTTACAGTATTTGAAAACCGCCAAGGCTCAGTCATCACGGCAGCTCCGATGGGCTTTGTTTTTCGCTGAATTTGATTTCGTGATTACCTATCGACCTGGCTGCAAGAATGGCAAAGCAGACGCCTTATCCCGAATTGGAATGGGAGAATCTGATACAAACTCAGAACCAGTACCAATAATTCCCGAACAGAGGATTCTAGGCATGACTTTGTTACAGAAACTTGAAGACATTCAAGCCAGAGTGAAACAACTCCTGGACCCTACAACCTTACAGGATTGGATACAAAAGGGATCAGACTTTACCATAGATAATGGTTTACCTTATTTCCAAGGACGCTTATTCCTGCCACATAAGGAATTACACAAACTAGTTATTTCCGGTTATCATGATACATTAATAGAGGGACACCCCAGTATTGCCAAGACAGAGGAAAAGGTGAAACGACAATTTTGGTGGCCCTCTTGGCGAAAAGATGTTAAATCTTTTGTGATGTCCTGTGGTGTTTGCACCCAAAATAAGTCAAAAGAAAAGACCAGCCGGTCTCCTTCAACCTCTAAACATACCGCCAGCACCCTGGCACACCCTATCAATGGATTTTATTACGGACCTGCCTCCTTGTTCAGGGTACAATACTATTCTGGTAATTGTGGATTTGTTTTCCAAAATGGCCCACTTTATTCCTTTGAAAGGTTTACCTTCAGCTTCTGTCCTAGCCAAAGAATTCCTCGAAAATATTGTTCGGCTACATGGATTCCCATCTATACTAATCTCTGACCGGGGAAGCCAATTCATTTCCCACTTCTGGCGCAAATGTTGTCAAATGGCGCAGATCGACGTAAGATTATCGACCAGTCACCACCCTCAGACCGATGGTCAGACCGAGAGGACAAATCAGACCCTTGAGCAGTACTTACGGTGTATGTTACAGCAATCTGAAAGCAACTGGAAAGACATTCTTTGGATAGCCGAATACGCATATAATAATTCGGTACACTCTGGAACTGGCCACAGTCCTTTTTATACTTTGTTTGGGCATCACCCTCGAACCTCAAACCTTGACGAACCTCGGAATGCCTGCAGTAGAACATCTGCATTCTACAATTACCCAAGCCTTTAAAGAGGCAACTACACATTTACAACAAGCCAAGAGAAAATACAAGGAGAATGCTGATCTACATCGGAGTGAAGCACCTCCGTATCAGATTGGGGATCAAGTGTGGTTAGCTACCAGACATTTACCACTCAAAGGGCCTCGAACTTTTAACCCAAAATATCTGGGACCTTATTCTAATACGGCAATAATTAACCCAGTGGCTGTTAAACTTGATTTACCAGCTAGTATGCGAATTCACCCTGTTTTTCATGTGTCACTTCTGAAACCAGTGGTACCCGGAACCCGACTACTCAAACCTCCAGAACCTATTCTAATAGATGGGGAGCCCGAATTTGAAGTGAAGAACATTTTAGACTCAAAAATGTTTAGGTCAAAACTGTTCTACCTAATTGATTGGAAGGGGTACGGACCTCAGGAGAGGTCGTGGGAACCCAGCGACCATGTGCATGCACCTCGATTAGTCAGGAAATTGCACCGACTCTTCCCAGACAAACCAAAACCCCCGGAGGGAACAACCTTGGGAGGGGCCTTGGGGGGATGATGCCCGATCCCGGGGAGCCGGTTCAAGCCCTGCGTCCCCGAAAGCGGACATCCAGTCCCCAAGGAAGGACCCAGCAACCCCATATAGGGGCCCTTTGGACAGTGTCCTGGCGCCTATGGCGCCAGGCTCATAAAAGACATCAGTCCTGGCGCCATAGGCACCAGGCTCATTATGGGAGTGCTTGGGTGCACTTACCTGATGCAGACCATGCTGCAGGATCCCGGCCTCCTTGAGGCCTGAAAGGAACTACTTTACCTGTGGGACTAATTTACCATCCGGGCATGGTCGGGGAAGGATACATACCTGATTGGAGGAAGGATACATACCTGGAACTTCTTCCAAGGCTATTTAAACCCCACCCGAACAGCCATACGTGCTTTGTGTTGTTTTGCATATAGCAGCTGGACGCTCACTGTGTCTGCTCCTGCATCCTGACTTCTGCCACGCCTGCCAGCATCCTGGATCACCTGCAAAGGAAGAGAAGAAGAGAACAGAAGAAGGAAAAGTCCTTAACTGCTAAAACCGCATCCCGGAGACATCTGGCCGACAATCCTGAAAAGGAAGACTTTTATTTAAAAGCTCATCGCGTCGATCGCTGCAGCGCCGCATTCCACTCGCCTTTACAGGGCGCCTCCATGTTCAGCAGCGATCATCCGGATTCCCAGTCACGCCCCAGCGCCTAGGGAGAAAAAGACCAGAACAAAAGGTGAGAGAGAGAAGGGAATAAGGAAAGCTAAATCTCCATGTTAAGACTTACCTGTTGATTCATTCCCTCTCCATTTCGGGTCCGCGCCGCATCCTGGCATTTCCGGAACCCGGCCCCTAAGGGGAAAAAGAGACATCAGCGTTAATGAGCGAATGAAAAGACATTACCAAAAAACGCTCATTAAAGACTTACCTGATTTCTACAAGGATTTCACCTCTCATCTCGGGTCGGTGCCTGTTCCCCGGCATTCCGTACCCCGGCCCCTATGGGGAAAAAGACACTAGCATTAGTACATTTATGCATGGACACAAGGGGAACCTCTTATCAAAAAAACTTACCTGGAAGCCAAGCAAGTTTGGTTCTCACCAATCCGAAAATCCAGTGAAGTAACTGGATACCAACGCGCCCCTGCATCAGAAGCAGGATGGAGAGCTCGCCCTTCCAGACCCTAAGGTGAGACGCTACGAGGAATCACAGAAGGGTTTCGAGGAGGGTGAGAGGGGAAAGTGGGAGGCCGATTGCATTACCCCGCAGACAGTTAATCCCCTATTTTCGCCTACAGAAGGATACTTCTGCGAGCCAGACACGCCAGATTTGGGGGCCCGGTCCAGTCCGTCTTCCGAACCCTGCGCATCACCTTAGAAGAGGTCACAGCAGCGCGAACCAGGCCAGCGCCTCCGTGGGAGTCAGGTGAGCGTTACACTTGGGGTTGGTCACCCTAGGTTACCTGGGGGCAACCAGACGTGGACTCCCTGCTCACTGTGCTTAGAGAGGCTCAGCTTCACCTCACTGATGATGCCCAACAAGGCTGGAACACGTGTATGGGGTTGCTGATGGTACTCTTGTTCAGAGAGGAATTGCCATAGCATTTCGGTGCTGGACTGCCCTTGTGGGCGGGACAAAGACTGATATGCAAATGGATATTTCCCATCTGTGAAGGTACAGTGGGCAAAAAGCAATGGCTGCGAACTCTCAATGTGGTTAATAACCACTGAACAGGTTATCATGCCTTGTTCTTTCGAGAGAGGGGCGCCTGCTACCTTTTTTGTATTTTTGAAAGGAACTTGGGGTTGGTCACCCTAGGTTACCTGGGGGCAACCAGACGTGGACTCCCTGCTCACTGTGCTTAGAGAGGCTCAGCTTCACCACACTGATGATGCCCAACAAGGCTGAAACACGTGTATGGGGTTGCTGATGGTACTCTTGTTCAGAGAGGAATTGCCATAGCATTTCGGTGCTGGACTGCCCTTGTGGGCGGGACAAAGACTGATATGCAAATGGATATTTCCCATCTGTGAAGGTACAGTGAGCAAAAAGCAATGGCTGCGAACTCTCAATGTGGTTAATAACCACTGAACAGGTTATCATGCCTTGTTCTTTCGAGAGAGGGGCGCCTGCTACCTTTTTTGTATGTTCATGAAAGTAGGTGACTGCTCTGGAGATCGAGCTGGGACCCGTTGTGGAGGATATTTAACAGGATGTAGTGGCCGTAGCGGGAACCTCTCAGGCATCGGCATTTTTCAAAGGCGCACAACAGAAGGCCATATTCACTCCTTTACTTAATCTAAGAGAAATAAGTCTTATGTACATGGCTTATCCTTTTTGACTAACTTTGTACATTGCAGTAGCTTCTTGGTGGGGCATCCTTGATGCTTGGCCAAACAGCTATCCTTTGTTCGTGTACAAATTCATGTTCCAGCGCCTGTCAGCTCTGCAAGCCTTGGTCTCTCTCCTTCAAACGTTTCACTTAGTATTATTTAGAGCTGATATCCATCTTTTCAACATGGCCACTTTACCCGTGTTAAGTTTTCTACTACAGCAAGCTTCTGTGTGACTCATCTACCTTGCGTTTCTGCATATATACATTTACTACATCTCTTCTTCCTTATCTTCTTTGTGTATATGGTTTCATCAGATTCGTATGTATGGTTACTTTGTTTCTTCAGTTACATCTTCACTCTAAGTATTCGTACATCGTTTTAGTGCGTCATCGCGTGTTCTCTTCATGACGTCACTTTGCACCTGTCAGATTTCACTTAAAGGTCTTTTAGCTCCATTGATGTCTGCAGACTTCCTTCTACTGCTTCAGTTCTAGGATACATTCGATATGGTTGTCTAAGTGCATAATGTCTCTCATATCTTCAATGTTGTTTTGGAATAATACCCAGGGTCAGGCACAGTGTCTTCTTGTTCTTCCAATATGACGGGGGTGAGGTCTAATGACGTGTACAGCTGCTTCTCTACATTCCCCCCTCTGGTCGAGTCCTCAACCACCTCCTTAATTGTCTTCACCTTCTCTCCACAGAATATTTTCTTTGGGATCCATATCTTCATCACTCCCCTCAGGTCACCTGCATTCTTTATGTGTTTGTCCACACTCCAGGTCATATAGCAGCACTCCCCAGTCGGTGAACAAAACACTGAACGTCCCACGTAGCTCATATGGGTCTTGGGATAGCAAAACATTGTTCAAAGGTGCAAGAGTGTTGTCATTCAGGTGCTCGCGGGTGGTTCTTTTGGTCTGTGTGTGCTCACCAGCCACAGCATTCACATCGATCATTATCTTCATTCCAATAGCTTTTTTTGCTGTTTTATTGCATTGTCCAATGAATATTCTTATAAGACAGAATGCCAGCAACACTAACATTATTATTGCTCCAAGTAGTTTGAAGGCATTTGCCATCCAGGTTGGAACCCGTGAGAACAGAGATGAAAACCAATCTTGATGTTTGGTCTCATCTACCTCTTCCACCATCTTCGTATGCAGGGTTAATGGCATAGTTATTGCTTCTGTCAGGGTTCCATTTTCTTCATCACGGGCAGGTATGTACGTACAGCAGGAAGGCCCGATTTCTGAGCCCACGCCTCCTTCCATTGCTATAATTAAGTCCAGGACATACCTGGTGTGGAGGGTCATAAGCCTGATCAACCTCTATTCTTCTTTAATCGCATTAAATCCTTTTATGATTGTATTCATTGTGTGTAGCAGTACCCACCTTGTGATCTGTAACCACTTGGTGTTCGCTGCAGCTTGGAGTCCTGGCAGGAACATGGCTGTAAATATCACTGCCCTCCTATCGAACAATTTATGCTCATCTGGGATGTCATGATAATCTTCAATTGATTTTGCTGAAAAGTAATTTTCCCTCTTTTGTCGGATAACTTTGTGCGACATTTTCTTTCTTTGGTGTGCATCCGTTTTTGGAAAGCCATCTATGTGGAGGTCACTTTGGGTATCACCAATGCCGGAACATGTATCATCACCAAAGAACATGTTCCTTCCCAGCTGTTGGGTAACTTCATATAAACTTTGGAGCCATAGGGCCTCATTACGAACCAGGCGGTAAGTTACCGCCTGGGTCGTACCCTTACCACCATGGTGTAAACTATGTTTACACCATGGTGGATGGCGGATTTACCGCCCCATTCCAAGGTGAGTGGGGCGGTAAATCCCCGTTTCCCATTTTACCCTTCCCCATTCCCATTTTTGCCCCATAGGGCATAATGGGAGTGGGGAAGGCGCTAATTACGCCACCGTAAATTACGGTGGCGTAATTAGCACCATGGTCCCTTAGCGCCATGGATTTTAACGCCTGCAAAAAGCAGGCGTTAAACTCACCATGGCGCAAAGGGACCTCGGAATCGGGCGTTAAGGGTCGGCGCCGTTAACCCCTTAACGCCTGATTCGTAATGAGTCCCATAGACCCTTTAGCGATCCATCAATACTGCAAATCCTCCTGTCATTCCTGGAGCATCAACTATTTTGTGGAATCCTTTATTTTATCCAACTTTGGTCAGACCCTTGTTTCTGAAATACAGTGTCGCATTCTTCATTGTTAATATAGGTACAGGTCCTGCTTCATCTTTGACCCATGTTAGTAGCTTTCAAACTTGGCCCATTCTTTAAGACATCCGTCATTTACATTTTGCGCTATATGCACTGGTGACGTCATCAATAAGTGTGCACTGCATGCTAGCATTCCTGCCTCCCATCCTGTACTAGTGGCCACTTGTCCATATACCAATAGCGAAGTTCTCTCCCAGCATCCTGGCAATCCTGGTGTTTCGCATCCATCTGCAAAATTCAGTCTCTTTTGTTCGATGATCGTTATCTTTCCTTCAGTCAGACCACTAAATGAATAGGAAAGCACCCTATTACTTCACTCTGGATTTTTTGTGTTTTTATATAATCATCTTCATATGGGAACATTTTCTTTGACATCCATTGGAGAATTGCCCATTTTCCTTCAAATTGTTCTCTGGTCATGCACGCTGCTAGATGGGCGAGACACATCACATCATGAGCGGTTATTTCTCTTGCTATACATTTTCTGGCTGTATTGGTGGCGTAAGGGATCAGAGAACATACATAATGGCTCTCATCTGACGTTTTTCTCTCCACCTCACTCATGTGTTGACACCACATGTTATTCTTTAAATGGGCTGAATTATCAGGATATGTGTTTATATCCTGATTGTCTTCCACAGCATCCCTCTTAACTCGATTAATGTGTTTAAAGAGATCAGGGAAAATACCACTTGTGTTTTTGTTAGAGATAGAAAGAGATGTCTCATTGTCAGATACTTCAGTTGAATTGTAAAACAAGATGTCACAAAATGTTATAAGCATAAGGAAGTAAAGACAGCACATTGTACAGAATGTAGCTATGAGAAGTATTGCCATAGTATTCAGGTATTGCATTACCTCTTGTGGAGTGAGTGGTCTTCTTGTTAGCAATGTGCGACTCACATAATGGAAAATTCCGATTTTCTTCAATTCAATCGTTCACCTTTTCTTACTTTTAAAAAACACACTTTTATAATTGTAATATTATTGCAATAATGACTGTGAAGATAGGACTGTTTTTAGGATTTCCGAAAAACGCACCAACATCAACGTGTCATCTCACTGGAGCTGGATATGACTGCAGTTTGTATACAAAAACAACATGCAGAAATGCGTGCAACGTTTCAGGTAACATAAAGTGTTGTGTGTAAGCTTCATGTTTTATTTCCCAGGCTTTGTCTCCTTTAATCCAACTGGAAATAGTTCTGAAAATGTGGCAAGTCCATTTGTTTCCTATTAAATTTAGGAAAAGTCAATAGTTTCAAAATGTTTTTAGTTCATCTATTCTTTGGTTTGGCTCCTAGTAGCCGATCTGGTCTACATTAGTGGAACTTCTTCTCTTGCTTCACTGTCAGCGGGTGCAGGAGGGGTCAGGGTCTCTCCTTTGTAGAGCGTCACGTCATTCAAGTGTAGCCAAGCTATTCTCCCTTGGAGTTTCATGGCAGTGGGAGTGACCCCCTCTACTAGTTACTGTCCCTCGAAACATGGCTTATTCCAAGTCCGTACAAAACTTTTCACAAGTACTTGGTCTACAAACTAGGTTGCTCGAGTAATTCTATTGGATCAGTTCTTTGGCTGTCTTCATCAATCTTCTTCAACCGTTCCCTCTGATTTTTGATCTGGTGAGAAATAAAAGAACTAGCAGTCATATTTGTTAAATAATCATGCATCTCATCCCCTAATGTGTTCGCTAAACTATGGGCATCAGTTTTTATTTGAGTCGGAGGAGTAAGAGGTACTCTCATGCCGTGTCCAGTCACCAACTCATGAGGAGTTAGCTGGTGATCTGAGCTAGTCTGGTTTCTGAGGGCAAACAAAGCAAGGGGTAGGCAATGTAACCATCCCTTCTTCAAAGTTATCTTGATTTTGGCTATCCTTTCTCTGAGAAGTCTGTTTAGCCTCTCACAGACACTATTTGCCTGTGGGTGATATGCAGATCAAAACATATGCTTTATTCCTAATATAAGAACTATCTGTCGAACAATTAATTTACAAAATGCGGCCATTTTCAGACTGCAGGACTTCGCACACACCCCATCTAGGAAATACCTCATGCATGAGAAACATGGCAGCACATATTGCATTGGGGTTTGTGCATGGACCTGCCTTGACCATCTCGAAAAAAGGACATACTACCACTAACGTGTACCTATAACCATTGCATACTTGCAACATAACCACATAATCTATACGTAGATGCTGAAAAGGACCATCGGGTCTGGGGATTGCTCCTCTCATTGTTCGCAAAGTGTGCCCTGCTGTGAATTTCTGGCACACCATGCAGTTTACAATAAACTGTGCAACATGTTCTAACAAATTTGGTGCAATCCAGTCTTCTGTGATCATGGCAGAAAGACTCTTTCTGGTAGTGTGCGCAGGGTAGTGAAGCTGCTCCAGCATCACTTTCAATAATGCTAGAGGCATAACTGGCTTTCGAGTGCTCTCCTGCCTCCATATAGCTTCAGTGGGGGATAAAGAACACCTCTGTCTCTTCCATAAGTCCTGCTCTTCCTGTGGAGCTTCACCTTGCAGCTCAATTAACTGTACAGTGGATAACATATTAAAACCTTCCTTCATTAACAAACATCTTTCTGAAATTTGCTTAACATCTTCTACTTCAAAATCAGAAATTAAAAAATATATGCTGCTCTTTTGGCCTCAACGTCTGCGGCTTTGTTACCGTGAGAAATCATGTCTGCCCTTTTAGTATGGGCTGCGTACTTCACCGTGGAGATACCCAATGAGATCTTTAGTACCTCAATGAGTTTGTCCAATAGAGACACATGTTGCGCTGGAGTGCCATCTGCTTGGAGGAAAACCCTCCTTTTCCAACGTGACAATCCTGCATGTATGATTGACGTCACATAAGCAGAGTCAGAGTACACTGTCACTTCCTCATCCTCATATCTCTGGAGTATGCGATAAGCACCACTTATTCTGCAGCCTGTGCTGAACAATGTGAAGGCAATCTCGCACTTGTCACTACTTCAAATTCACCATCATGTTTTAACTTCACTACTGTCGATCCAGTATGTCTTTCTCCTCTCGATTGGTACATTTTAGAAGAACTGTCAATAAAGAGAACGCAAGCCCCCTCCAACCCCCCTCTACTCTATATCTAACAATTTTGATCGGTGGGTTTGAAATAATCACTTCGTACCCTGACGTTCTTTGTGTAGTCAATGTACTTTTGAGTTTCTCCTTAATGGCAAATGGGGAATGTTCGACGAATAACATAATTGAACTTCCCATTGCAATACTTTCAGCTTTTTCAATCACGAAAGCAGCAGCAGCTAATGCTTTTTGGCACGGGTAATGTCCTTTCATTACTGGTCTAGAATCGCACTATAATAGGCTAATGGTTTGCGTCCATGCCCTAATGTCGTCTTCTGTGTGAGTACTACTGTCATCACTTCTCTATTTGAATGTGAGAATAAGTAAAATTCTTGGTTATAATCTGGTATTCCTAACACATGGGCTGTGCAAATTGCCCTTTTCATTTTTCGAATCCCTCAGCCAGTTCATTATCTTACTTTTACCTAACTGTGCTTTATTGAGTACTTTTAAAAGTGGTCCAATATATGTACTGTAATCAAAAACCCAGGCCCTACAATAATTACATAGGCCTAGGAATTGTTGCATTTTCCTCACTGGCTCAGGGCTTGGAGTTTTCATAATTGCTTCTGTTTTCTCAGGTGTCACTTTTCTCCCCTCTTGAGAGATGAGCTATCCTATGTCCAGGACTACTTCCGGACAATATTGTCATTTCTTTTTGTCTATGTTGTACCTTTTTTCTGCTAGTATTGTCATTAGTCGAACTGAATCGTCTCTGCATTTTTCTTCTGTCTCACTACACACTAATATGTCATCTATGTACTGAATTATTGTGCTCTTGAGTTGTAGGTTGCCTAGGTCCATCTGGAGAACCCTGTTAAAGATTGATGGGAACTCACAGTACCCCTGAGGTCATCTGTCTCCAGCACTGATTTCTGTATGAAAACAAAGTCAAATCTTGTCAGTCCTCGTGAAGGGGCACTGAAAAGAAGGCTTTTTTTAAGTCTATTGTAAAATATTTGGCTTTAGCTGGGATATTGCATAATATTGTAGCTGGGTTCGGAACGAGTGGAAACTCTGCTTCAACAATATGATGTAGGGGGCGGAGATCCTGAATAAATCTCCAAGACCCCCCTTTTGCTTTCTTCACCGTGTACACAGCCTTTTTACATGGGGACTGTGATGGCACTAATATTCCCTGCTGTATTAAAGCGGAAATGGTTTCAAATATACCTTCATCTGCTTCTCTGGACATGGGTGCTGTTTTGCTTGTGGCAAAATTGCTCCTGGTTTAAGCTTAATTTTAACTGCTTGTGCTCCACTCAATAGACCCACGTCATATGGACTGCTGGTCCATAAGATGTATGCCACCTTTTCTGCATCTTCCTGTAAAAATGTTGGTTTCTTTTTACGTTTGCCATTCTCTCTGGTATCTCTCTATTCTCAACTTTAATCCAATAAGTGAGCCTTATGAAAAATACTTCTTCATCGTCTGAATAATTATCTCTGAACAACTGCTTGTCTGTGAAGTTGGTAAGTCTGTATCCTTCGTTAAGAGCGATTACTGTTCCCCATGCTCTTCCCACATCTGTCACATGAACAACCACCCTTTGCTCTCTTACCACTGCTGCCTCTAGTTCTAGTGGGATACCTTGTCCCTCCTCGTCATCCATAGGTATTTCTGGCATGAACAAAAATGTGTTGGGTATTCTCAACAATGTACCTACCAGTCTAGGAATTCATGTAAAAAGAAAATGTTTACTCCATACAAAAGGGATCCCCTCGTAATGTCTTCTGGCCTGTAAATGCTAGTATAAATTCTCTTGTATTTATGTAGTGTATCCCTAGAGTTGAACACGCTATCCCTTGTCAGTGAAAGATATTGTCATGTTAGGTTTTCTCATCAAGTCACGTCCTAATATGTTAACTGGTCTCTGCCGAGAATACGATAGTGGCATAGACATGTTATGTTCACCTATCAAATGTGGTAATTTGTCAGTAAAAGGATCCAAACTTGTGGCCCCAAAGAATCCCTGCGCATTCAAGGCGATACCAGACATTGGGTACCTTCCCTCGCAAACAAAGCAATGAGTTGCTCTCGTGTCCACAAGGAACAAAGGTTTCTTGCCTTCTATCGTTACCCTGACCCTTAGTTCCTCTTTTGGGTCTGGTGTAACAGATAGTACTGAACACATCAAGTCGCTCTGTTGGCTCTCCTGTAGTGGATATAAATGTATCCCTGTACCTGTAAATGGATTCCCTCCCAATACTGTCACACTCCCTATCCTAGGTGTGGGTGCTTGTGGGGCTCCTGTATTGTGGCACAGTTGCTTGTTGCATTAGAGCGTACTGTGGTTGTTCTGTCTGTACCTGATGTGCCTGAATGGGTGCTTGCTGTGGTTGCCCCTGTGGTGATTGTGTTTGCAGCAGGATCTGCTTTGGTTGCTGCATTTGTGTTGCACATGTTTGATACTGCGTGTGATCTTGGGCATAATACTCTTGCGGTTCTGTATTGTACTGCAGGGAATAGCTCATGCCCCCTCTTGAAGCTTGCAAGTTCTGTTGCATGCCTCCTCTATTTCTACATGTTCAGACCATTTGTCCTGTTCTCCCACAGTTCCAGCATTGTTAAGGCTGTTCTCCATTAAATCCCCCTCCCCTTGATGGTTTTGAAATCCACCTTGTACTCTAGATCCATTCCCTCTAACTCGTGGCCAGATGTTTTACCCACTTTGATCTGTAGGGTACCCTGCATTGCTTTGCTGCGCTTGTTGTACAATTTGTGTGGCCACGCCTTCACCACTCGTCAATACTGCTCCTTCCATAGCACAATTTGACAATTGTTTCTGAAGAGTTTTTGCTTCCTCCTGCTTTCTATTCTCAGTGTTCTTCTTATTTTTTCTTGTAACAATCAACAATGATGTAGAGTAGTCAACTGTATTTCTGGCCACGACTTTGCTTCCATCCCTACCTGTTTTTTCATCTGCCGTTGCATTGGCTCAGGCAGTCCTTAACATAAAATATGATAAAATAATACTACTGTTTTATCCCATGGTTCCCTCGTCTCAAGACGCCACAGTTCTTGAATCTCTTGAATAAAAGCAACAGGATCTTCTTCCTCTCCCATTTTCCATGTCATAATCGCACCCATGTCTGATGTGTCAGGATATTGTACTCTAAGCGGTTCTATGTTATTTAATCGCAGGGTATTTTACCGCGATTTTTTTTTTTAAAAAAACCCCCTCGAATTATTTTTTTTTTTTTTGGGAGGGTATACCCTCTAAGCAACATCCATATGTCTGCCCTGCAATTGTTAAATGGTGCTCCATCATTTGTCCTCCCCCTTTCTCTAATATTAGGAACTGTGTAAATCCTAATCTAAAATAGCATCCACCTACACTCCTTGTCTTCCAGGTGGGCTAGTCTCGCCGGTTCGTCTTCGTCCTGGCAATGACCTGAAGCTGCTTACATACGGCAGGGATATATCCCCTGCGCTAACCGACTGTGGTCGTTCAGAATATGGTCTAGGTTCTGGTATTTTATTTTTTTAGGTCTTCTAAGTCTGACCACGTTACCACTCTCTCTGTGTTCGGATCTATCTAAAAAAGGCATGCGCCTTCTCTTCGCGCTTTCTCTATTTTTGTTCCCTTTCTTTGTCTAACATCATCATACCCCAACTGGTACGACTGTTATCCCTTTCCTTGTCATCAAGATCTAGTCTGCTTAGGGACAGCATTCTATGTTTGTCCATCATTACATCATCCTAGTTCTCCAGCATGGGGTCTGGCATGGATTCACATGCTCATGAATATTCCCCGTCGTCAGGCTGGGAATCCTCGGTAAAGAAAAAACCAGTATCAGTTTCGTTTCTGATCTGTCTTTCGTAGTAATAACCAATCACTGGTCTCTGCGTCATACTGACCACAGCCAATGACTGCCCTCTACCTAAGCACCGCCTCTGGCAGCCATCTTCAGATTTTTACCGCACGTTCATGTGTTGGGATCCTCGTGCTATTGCTCTCGAGCGTTAGTGCTATTTTTTCACGCTTTTTACAAAAAACTTCGATTCTTTCGGTCAAAAGAGCCTCAAGCTCCACCGATCCTACATCCGATCAACGGGGACCCGTGTCGGATTCATCTGTGCCCCTCAAGGGTGAAGATTTCGTCGAGCTACACTTCGGAGGACTCCAGAAGCTTCTCAGGCCCTGTCTCGGAGATGGCCCAGGAGAAGGGAAGCTCGACACCCGGAAAGCTGTTCAGGGTCTGCCCTGGATGCCAGCTGCAGAACGTCTTCAAGGAGGACGAACACTCTTTCTGCCTTTACTGCCTTCATGAGGACAAGACGCACGTGGAGAAGGACTGTGCGTTTTGCGGCAACATGTCGGAACGGACCATGAAGGACCGCCATCAACGTCTCGCCAACTGGCTGGAGGGTAAGAGCCCGTCTGGCGAGAAGAAGAAGAAATCCGAGCGGTCTTCTAAGACCTTTGAGGGCGCCCCGGCGACGGGGGCCCAACATAAGGCCAAGCACCGCGAGTCCGCTGGCACCGGGAGCGCCGAACGGTCGGGCTCTGCCGGCGCCAGGCAGGGCGCACCCTCCCCGGCACCATCAACCACGAGCCAACGCTCTGGGTCGGGTAAGAGGAAGGCCGAGCACCCGGCGAAGCTCCTGGAGAGGCCCCGGTCGAGCTCTAAGGCAGAGGAGGAGCGTGGCAGTGCCCCCTCCCTCAAGGATAAGGCGGTGAGCGCACCTAAGGTGGTGAAGGCCTTGATCCATCCGGCCAAGCCCTCTATCGAAACGGTCGCGGCGGCCCTGGCTCAGCCTGTGGTGGCTGCACCAGTGGTGGCGACCTCAGGGCCCAGAATCTCCCTGCCTCCTCGGAGGGAGTCTTCCTTTGTGCCCATCGATAGGACCCCCGTGAAACCCTCCGTGGGGAAGAAGAAGGGGGGGCAGGGCGTCGTCGTAGAGTCGGCCTCAACCTCAGAAGAGGAACTGATCGAGGTCTTAAGCCACGGCCTAGGCGTGGAAGAAGGCCAGCCCGTCGGAATGGACCCCGACGCAGGTGACGACGACGACATCGTCGAGGATACCGACGGGGCCCCTGCTCGCCCGTCGGATTCCCCTCTGCCAGCGCCACAAGACAACTCGGCGGCCATTTTGTTGGCCATACAGTCCTTATGCTCCGAGATAAGGACAAGGCTACCGTTACCGACGGAGGAACCTCTCCCGTCGGGGGATCCAGAACCGGGACCTTCTGGTGTTCCCCCTACCAAGAAAAGAAGGATCCATCCACCACCTCCTTTTCAACCGTCGCGCCCCTTCCAGCCCTCCTCCCCGTCCACCCGAGGGGATGATACGGGGACTGACACGGCAGCGACGGGTACGGACGACGAGGCATACGACGAGGATTTTCCGTCGTCGCCTCCCACCAGGGCCTCTCCGCCCGACGAGATCGGATCTTTCCACTCCATGATCTCCAGGGCTTCCGAGCTTTTCCAACTCTGCCCTGAGGAGAAGAAAAAGGAAGGCTTCCTTTATCAGCGGCGCGAGGCCAAGAGGAAGACGGTCCTCGCAGTGCCTCTGTTGGACGACATTTGGGATGAGGGCCTTTCCCTCCTCAAGAACCCTTCCACGACGCCAGCTAGAAGAGACCGGTACGAGAAAAAGTACCGGGTCCCGGACACGGCCCCCCTATGCCTCCGGGCGCAGCCTACCCCGGACTCCGTCGTCTCCGCGGCAGCCAGGAAGAAAGCGGGGGGGGGTGCGGCCTCCACATCGACTTCCCCGCCGGACGGCGAGGGAAAGAAATTGGATACTATGGGGCGTAGAGTCATCTCGTCGGCAGCGACGACGATTAAAGCGGCCAACGCCTTGGCTATCGTGGCCCGCTACGACAGGGAGCTCTGGTACAAGATGGCTCCCCTGCTGGATTTTCTGCCGGACGACAAGAGGGCGGAGGCCCTTGAGATCCTGCAGGAAGGTGAGGTGGCCTCGGACCACGCCATCACCGTGGCGACGGACATCGCCGACACTGGATTCCGCCAGCTGGGCAACGGTGTTTGCCTTCGACGTCGTGGATGGCTCAAAGCTACGGACTTCCGGCAGGACGTCCAGACCAGAGTCCTGGACATGCCCTTCGACGGGAACAACCTGTTTGGGAAGACAGTGGACGATTCCCTTCAGGCCATCAAGGCGGATACTGAGACGGCCCGGGCCCTTGGAGTCCTGCAACGACGGACGCCCTTTCGGAGCGGCGGAGGCAAGGGCGCCTCCAAAGGTTCCGGCGGCGGTTTCGCTTCCTACCGTCAAGCGGCCCGCTCGTGGTCGCAAGAGGCCTACAGAGGACGAGGCAAGTCTAGCGGACCCCGCCGTCGTCGCCAAGGAGGTCAAGGCGGCAAGGCCGCGTCCAAGCAGGATTGAACCGGCCTTGGGGTCGGGCCCCCACCGAAGCACCCCGGTGGGAGGCCGGCTGGCGGGCTTCGTCAGCGTGTGGGAGTCCATCTCCACCGACCGTTGGGTGCTGGACGCCCTGGCCCGGGGCCACGCGCTCGAGTTTCAAAGAAGGTGCCCGCGCGTCCCCCCCGTGGCCAGGAAAGAACTTCACGTCCCTCAACTTCTCCTGGAGGTAAAGGCGATGCTCAGAAAGGGCGCCATCGAACTCGTCCCAAAGAGGCTTCGGGGCTCCGGAGTCTACTCGAGATACTTCCTCGTGAAGAAGAAGACGGGAGGATGGCGCCCCATCCTGGACCTGCGACGTCTGAACAAGTTCATCAAGGCGCAGAAGTTCCGGATGGTCACCCTCCAGCACGTCCTGGGTCAGCTGGAGGAAGGAGACTTCCTATCGTCATTGGATTTGGAGGATGCCTACTTCCACATTCCCATCCTAAAGGGGCACCGCAAATTCCTCAGATTCGTGGTCCAAGGGCGTCATTACCAGTTCAAAGCCCTTCCCTTCGGACTACGGTCGGCACCCAGGGTATTCACCAAGTGCCTTGCACCGGTGGCGGCGCAGCTGCGCCGCGAGGGGATCCACGTCTACCCCTACCTGGACGACTGGCTCATCCGCGCCAAGACGAGGGAGCTCGCCGTGGTCCACACGGCAAGGACCGTCCAACTCCTCACGGACCTGGGATTCTCCGTGAACTACGCCAAATCCCACCTGGTGCCCGCGCAAGTCGCACTGTTTCTGGGAGCGAGGCTCGACACAGTGTCCCTTCTGGCCTCTCCGTCGGAGGAGAGGACCAGGACCATCTTGGGCAAGGTGCAACGGATGTTGGTGGCCGACGCGGCCAAAGTGAGGTCCATCAAGTCCCTCCTCGGGATGATGTCTTCCTGCATCTACCTCATTCCCATGTGCAGGCTGACGGCGGGCATGGACTTCCAGACCCCAGCCCACCAGGAGACTGTGACCACGGATGCCTCCCTGGAAGGGTGGGGAGCGCACACCGAAAATCTGCACGCAAGGGGACTCTGGCTCCCGACGGAGAAGTCCCTACATATCAACGTCCTGGAGCTCCGTGCAGTGTTTTGGGCCCTCAGGTCCTTCCTTCCGTCCCTCAAGGGCAAGGTGGTGAGGATCTTCACCGACAACACCACCACCATGTTTTACATCAGGAAACAGGGCGGAACCAGGTCCCCAGCGCTGTCCAAGGAGGCGCAGGACCTGTGGCATTGGGCCGTCGCCCAAGGGATTTTTCTGGTGCCGTTTCATCTGGCAGGGATAAAAAACACCATCGCCGACTCACTCAGCAGGGAGCTGCGCTCGTGCCACGAGTGGGAACTACGGCAGGATCTGGTGGATCGCCTCTTCCGACGGTGGGGCACACCCCAGATCGACCTGTTCGCGACGGCGACGAACACCAAGTGCCGGAGGTTCGCCAGCAGGTTTCCCCAGACGAGGAGCATGGGCGATGCTTTCTCGTTCCCCTGGGAGGGCCTGTTCCTCTACGCGTTCCCTCCCTTGCCTCTGCTAATCCGGCTCGTCAACCAGCTCAAGAGGTCACGGTGCAGGATGATCCTCGTCGCACCTGCGTGGCCGAGGCAGATATGGTTCCCGGACCTTCTGGACTTGTCAGCGTCCCCGCCGATCAAGCTGCCGGCGGACGCGGATCTACTCTCCAGGGAAGGAGGCGCCATCCTCCACCACGACCCGAAGTCGCTGAACTTGCAGGCCTGGCTCCTGCAGCACTAGAGTTTGGAGGATACGACATACCGGCCGATTGCAGAGAGGTTCTTGCAAAGGCCAGGGCGTCCTCGACTCTTAAATGCTACGGACACAAATGGAAGAGGTTCTCTGTCTGGTGCCACGCACAGAAGATTAACCCTCTACGGATTACGGCTCCCCAAGTACTGCCGTACCTGCTGACGCTGGCCAAAGCTGGTCTGGCACATGCGTCCATCAAGATTCATCTTGCTGCGATCTCCCGATACACCAGAACCACGGGCCGGACGTCCTTGTGGTCTCATCGTCTGGTGAAAGAGTTCATGAAGGGACTGTTCAGATCGTTCCCGCCGGTGAAGGCTCCGGCCCCGGCGTGGGAGCTCAACGTGGTGCTGACCAAGCTCATGGGACCTCCGTTCGAGCCTCTGCACTCGGCCCCGTTGAAGTTTCTATCGTGGAAAACAGCTTTTCTTGTGGCCATCACCTCCGCACGACGAGTGGGAGAGATCCAGGCCCTTTCCTGCAAGGCCCCGTACTTGACTTTCCACGACACGAGGGTAGTGCTCAGGACGCACCCCTCCTTCATGCCCAAGGTACCGTCGGACTTCCATCTCAACGAACCCTTGGTGTTACCTGTGTTCTTCCCGTCGCCTTCGTCGCCGGCTGAGAGGACTTTGCACTCGCTGGATGTAGCTAGAGCGCTGAAGTTCTACGTGGACCGCACGAAGGGTTTTCGGAAGACGTCACAACTCTTTGTGAACTTTGGACCTGTCAATCAGGGGAAGGCTCTCTCGAAGGCTTCCATCTCCAGATGGCTCTCCGGCTGTATCATGTGCTGTCACCGGTTGGCAAACCGACCGCTGCCTGGACGTCCGAGAGCCCATTCCACCAGAGCGATCGCAGCTACCACGGCGTTCCTATCTGGTGTGCCCCTGCTGGACATATGCAGGGCTGCTACGTGGAGGTCGACGCACACCTTCACGAAATTCTACTGCGTCGACCGGGATTCCAGGGAGGAGTCCAGGGTCGGCCAAGCAGTGCTGCGCAACCTGTTCGCCTGAGGTGAGCCTGGTGAGGAGGTAAGATGCTTAATGTTGAGTTGATGTGATGCTTAATGTTGAGCCTTTGCCACCTCCCGTGGTTGTGCATGTGTGTACTGCTATGTATTCTTTATTCATGAGCATGTGAATCCATGCCAGACCCCATGCTGGAGAAGGAACAAGTTACTTACCTGTAACTGTTGTTCTCCAGCATGGGTCTGGCATGGATTCACATGCGAACCCTCCCGCCTACCCCTCTGCGGCTCTTCACTTGGTCATACTGCCACTTCACGTGCTTCCAAATCTGAAGATGGCTGCCAGAGGCGGTGCTTAGGTAGAGGGCAGTCATTGGCTGTGGTCAGTATGACGCAGAGACCAGTGATTGGTTATTACTACGAAAGACAGATCAGAAACGAAACTGATACTGGTTTTTTCTTTACCGAGGATTCCCAGCCTGACGACGGGGAATATTCATGAGCATGTGAATCCATGCCAGACCCATGCTGGAGAACAACAGTTACAGGTAAGTAACTTGTTCCTTACCTCCTGTTTATTTCGATGGAGATCCTTCGATACTCCCTCTAGTCTCATAACCATCTTTCGAATGGATTGTGTCCTCCAACGTATTCCACATCTTTGACATGTAATGTCCACAGCTGTGTACTTCGGAAACTTTTTTGGCAGAGGGCTTCCTGCGTCGATGGCATCGGGTCGATGTTCCTCGAAAGCCTCTGTCGAGGGCGATGTCACCGGATGTTATAAATAGGACGCACATCACCCGCAGCCTCAGTTCCGTTTTTTCCGCAAACGTGCTTGCTTTGGAGATTCTGCACGCCTCGTGTATTCCTTGTGTATTCCTCGTGAATGTCTTCTCCTTCGACCCCTCTGACTCCGCGGTCTGGCTTTAAGACTTGCCGGGACTGCAAATCTAAGATGTTGATTACGGACCTGCATTGCATTTGTTTGTGGTGCCTGGGCGAGAGTCATGACACCGATGACTGTTCCAAATGCCAGTCGCTGACTGCTAAGGCCTTGCGGGAGCGTAAGGGGAAGCTCCAGGTAGGTAGGTGTTCTAAACCCAGTAAGTCTCGTAAAACTTCTAAGGGGGCATCCACCGACGATTTGAGGAGCGACTCTCCTGTCGGTAGGAGTCCCGGGGATCTCTATCCCGCAGTGGTACCCGCCATTCGTCCTCGTCTTGGCATTGCAGGAAGCAACGTCACTGATCGCTTTCCCCGTCCTCCTCGGAGGATGGCACCGCAAAGAAAGTGGCTTGTCCAAATAAGTCTTCGACTCCGGAGGAATGGGCAGCCTTCAGGGAGCAGATGCTGGCAATTTTCAAATCCCAGGGCACAGTTCCGTCCATGCCTTTGGAAGAAGCCGGCAAGGAACGGTCTTGATCCGTGGCTTGTGCGCCTTCGGGCTCGGGTCCTCGGCACGATTCCCATCGGGAACCTTCGAGGTACCGTTCGGACAAGGTTCAGGGTGATCGCAAGAGACGTGCTTCCAGGTCTCGATCCTCATCCCCAGCGAGACCGCAGAAACCTGGTAAGGGCTCGAGGTTGGCGTTGACTATTGTCAGCGCCGTGCCCGTCGGATACAGATGTCAAAGCTTTGCCTTCACACCAGCCCTAGGCGCCGTCAGCGCCGATATCAACGCCGAAGCCATCCGCGTCCTCGACACCTTCGGGGCCTTTTGGCCGGAATTTGCCGATGGAGATCCCTGGTACTGTGGATCATCCAAGGAAGGCTACTTCCAAGCTTCCAAGTCTGTGAGGCATGTTAAGGATTCCAGACCCTCTTCTGTCCCGAGGCAGTTTTTCCTCCCTCTGGATGACATCTATGAGGATGAGGAGAGGTCAGATTTAGATTTTGACCCTGTTGAGCCTGATGTGGCTCCTGTCTTTTCCGGGGACAGTCAATTGGAAGAGTTACAGCAATCTCTTCATGATGCCAGTGACTTGGACACTTCTCCTGAGGTGGAGTTTGGCAGGACTGAGCCTGGGGCTCATGCTGAGTCGTCCTACAGGAGACTGATGGCTAGGGTCACTGAGTATCTTGGTTGATCTAGTCCTCCAGAAGCTTTTGTTCAGGATGACTTAACGGATATTTTGGATCAAGGTCCCTCCTCTGACCCGGTGTTACCTTTTCATTTGACGTTGCAGAAAAGGGTGGCGGCTCGACACCAGAATCTCTTCTGGCAGTTAACAAATAGTTAACTAAAAAATACCGCCCTTCCGGTAGCGACCCCAGCTACCTTTCATCTTACCCCACTCCCGAGAGTTTGGTGGTTCAGGCAGCTATAGGCACCTCGAGGCAGGCAGCGTACGTACCCTACCATCCCCCCCTAATAGGGACGACAAGCGATTCGACGGTTGGGCACGCAAGGTGTTTTCTGCAGGGAGTATGGCGCTGAAGTCAGCCAACTCCACTTGTGCCTTAGCAAGATTGTCACACTCTCTGTGGAATTGTTTCTCTTGTGGCTGAGCATATTCCTGAAGGGGAAGAAAGGGATGGGTTCCTTCCTCTCGTGCAAGATGGCAAGGATGCCATGTGTGAATCCCTTCAGTCGGGATTGGACACGGCCGACCGTGGTAGCCGGTCCATGGCTGTGAGCACCGTTATACACAGATTTGCGTGGTTGCGGAAGTCGGGTTTTGCTCCGGATGTGCAAGCCCGTCTTTTGAACATGCCTTTAATGGTGCACGTTTGTTTGGCAGCAAGGCTGACGAGAGCCTTGAGAGGTTGCAGACCTCCAAAGCAGCAGCAAAATCTTTGAGCGCAGCTGTGCGTCAACCTCCGCCTTTTCGTCCTAGGGGACAGCAGTGGATGGGAGGTTGTTTTCATTACTCCTCCTCCTTTGGTAGGACGAGAGGAGCTGCCAGTCAAAGGGGTCAGCGTAAAAGTACCCGTGGTGGTCGGGGAAATAGGGGAAAGGCGCTATAGAACGTGTGCCTGTAGCGGAGAGGAACAAGGGATGGTATTCCCCATATTTTTTTATTCCAAAGAAAGTCGGAGGATTGAGACCCATCTTGGACTTGCGTTGGTTGAACAAACTTCTCGGGAAGGACAAGTTCAAGATGGTCACTCTTTCTCAGGTCCTCCAGGCCCTTCGACTTCAGGATTGGTTGGTGTCTCTGGACCTACAGGATGCTTACTTTCATGTGCCGATTCATCCTAAGCACAGAAAGTACCTAAGGTTTGCGGCTGGCGACTCGCACTTTCAGTTTCGGGTCCTGCCGTTCGGATTGACCTCTGGCCGGAGGGTCTTCACCAAGCTAATAGTGGTGTTGGCAGCGTACCTTAAGCGAGGGGGGGCTTCACGTCTACCCCTACCTGGACGACTGGCTGATCCGTGCGCGTAATCCCGAGCAAGCGTTGGATCATCTCAGTCTCACCTGCCGCTCCCTCCACAAGCTGGGCTTCTCCCTTAATTTCAAGAAGTCATATCTGACACCTTCCGAACAGCTCCAGTACATCGGGCAGTGTTGGACACGTCCTTGGGGAAGTGCTTGCCTCCCAAGGTGAGGGCTCATCACATTGTGCAGATGGTGGACAAGTTTCAACATGCCCAGAGTCTCCCAGCTTTCGAATTCTTAAGGTTGCTTGGCCTCATGACATCCTGCATTTTCCTGGTGCCAGAGGCCAGACTGAGGATGAGATCCCTGCAATGGGTCCTCAAGATGCAGTGGTCACAATTCTCAGGCAAGATGTCAGATCCCGTTTAGATTCCACTCTCGGTCTCGCAGGATCTGCTGTGGTGGGCCAACGAGGGAACCTGATGAAGGGGGAGCCGTTTTGGCAACCGTGGCCGGAGGTGACGGCATTGATGGACGCTTCCCTCACACGATGGGGAGCTCATGCCAAAGATTTGACCGCCAACGGTCGTTGGTCTCCGTCGGAGTCCAAACGCTGAGAGCCATCAGGCTGGCCCTGAAGGCTTTTGTGCCATCTGTGCATGGGAAGTGTGTCCTGATCATGACGGACAGTACAGTGGCCATGCATTACCTCAACAAAAAAGGGGGGGGTAGGGTCACTCATGTTGTGCAGAGAGGCGATGCAGCTCCGGTTCTGGGCAATCCAGCAAGGAATATCACTCCTGGCAGTATATCTGGCCGGAGAGGAGAATGCAGCGGCAGACGCTCTGAGCAGGCAGAACACAGTCTCTCATAAGTGGGAGTTGGCTCAGGAAGTCCTTCTGGAGATCTTCGCCCTTTGGAGGACCCCGCAAGTGGATCTCTTCGTGACCAGTGCCAACCGGAAGTGCGAGAGACTCTGCTCAGGGGAATTTCCTCCGAGAGGAGACTTAGGAGACGCCTTCGTAGTGGATTGGTCATTCCCACTTCTGTACGCGTTTCCTACGGTCCCCGTCATTCCTCAAGTGTTAAGGAGGTTGCAGAGGTTTGGATCCCACTTCATCCTCATTGCTCCGGATTGGGCCAGGAGAGCATGGTACCCGGACCTTCTAGAAATGTCCATCTGCCCTTCACGCCGTCTTCCCTAACGAGAGGATCGACTCTTGCACGAAGGGGGTCGGGTTCTGCATCCAGAGGTCAAGACTCTCAACCTTCACGCTTGGTATCTGAAAGGTTGAGGTATAAGGATTGGGACCTCCCGCATGACGTGATGGAGGTATTGCTTTCGGCCAGGCAGCCAGCAACCAAATCACTGTACCGTTGCCGTAAGTTTTGTGACTGGTGCAGGGGACAAAATGTTGACCCTTTTCAGTGTCCATGGTTCTATCTTTCTTGCTTTCCTGGGCCACAGGGGCCTTCAAGTGGGTACCATTAAAATGTTCTCATTTTAAGATTCTCACTAATGTGTTCCTGCCGTCCCTAATCCAGGTGCCGGTTTGGGATCTGAATTTGGTCTTGAAATTCCTAATGGGTGCTCCATTTGAACCTTTGCTCTCTTGTCCCTTGAGACTGTTGTCTTTCAAGACGGTGTTCTTGGTTGCGGTTACATCCACTCGCGGAGTGAGTGAATTGCAGGCACTTTTGTCTAAGCCGCCCTTTACTGTGTTCCACAAGGATAGGGTTGTACTGAGGGTACGTCCTTCCTTTCTACCTAAGGTAGTATCTGAATTTCATTTAAGCCAGAAAGTGGTTCTTCCGTCATTTTATCCTCCTCCCCTTCCTGGTAAGGAAGAGGAGCAACTCCATAGGTTAGACCATAGGAGAGCTCTGAGATTTTATATTTCTAGGATACCCAGGGTCAGAGTGGACGATCAACTCTTTGTCGGGTATGCTGGACACTGATTGGGCCAGCCTGTTACCAAACAGACCTTTCCCAGGTGGATTTTCCTCACCATTACCGATTGTTTCCGATTGGCGGGGAAGGACCCTCCGGAAGGGTTGCAAGCTCATTCCACTAGGGGTGTGGCTACTTCCACAGCCCTGCAGCGGTGTGTTCCTATTAGGAATATTTTTGACGCAGCCACCTGGGCTTCTGTCCACACCTTTGTCAATCATTACTCCCTGGATATGCTCCATGGTCATGATATGGCCTTTGGTAACGCGGTGCTTTATTCTGCCATCTGATTAGGTATTCTAAATTCTTTTCCCTCCTCCATTTTCTGGTACTGCTTTGGGAGTCTGTCAAAGATGTGGAATAGGTTGGAAGACACAATCCATTCGAAGAACAAGTTACTTACCAACTGGTAACGTTCTTTCGACTGGATGTTCCTCCAACGTTTTCCACATCGCCCTTTCAGCCTGCCCATCTGGAGAATTTCCTATGCTATTGCAGCTTACCTTCCCGCAAGGCTATGTGCAGTCAAGCAGGCATTAGATATGCGCATGTCACACGTTATGGAGGAAAAAACATAAACTGAGGCTACGGGCGCCGTGCGTCCTATTTATAACATCTGGTGACGTCGCCCTCGACGGAGGCCTTTGAGGGACATCGACCCGATGCCATCGACGCAGGACGCCCTCTGCCGAAAAAGTTTCCGAAGTACACAGCAGTGGACATTACATGTTAAAGATGTGGAATACGTTGGAGGAACATCCAGTCGAAAGAATGTTACCAGTTGGTAAGTAACTTGTTCTTCTCTCTTATCTGTTTTTTGTAGATCCCCAATCCTTTTCCCTATGCCTTCTGCCTCATGCTCGTCAGCCCATGTCTGAACCCTCGGTATCTCGTGCAGCTCCCTGCGGGGTTGTTGCGGTCCTCTCGCTCCGTTCCATCGCTCTCCTGCTTCAATGGGTATTATATATTTCTCCAGCATGGGGTCTGGCATGGATTGACATGCTCATGAATATTCCCCGTCGTCAGGCTGGGAATCCTCGGTAAAGAAAAATCAGTATCAGTTTCGTTTCTGATCTGTCTTTCGTAGTAGTAACCAATCACTGATCTCTGCGTCATACTGACCACAGCCAATGACTGCCATCTCCCTAAGCCCCGCCTCTGGCAGCCATCTTCAGATTTTTACCGCACGTTCAAGTGTTGGGATCCTCATGCTATTGCTCTCGAGCTTTAGTGCTTTTTTCGCGCTTTTTCTTAGGAAAATGTTCTCTTTTTCGGTCAAAAGAGCCTCAAGATCCACCGTTTCTTTATCCGATCAACGGGGACCCGTGTCGGATTCTTCTACGCCCCTCAAGGGTGAAGATTTCGTCGAGCCACGCTTTTGGAGGACTCCAGAAGTTTCTCAGGCCCATCTCGATCATGGCCCAGGAGAAGGGAAGCTCGACGCCCGGAAAGCTGTTCAGGGTCTGCCCTGGATGCCAGCTTCAGAATGTCTTTAAGGAGGACGAACACTCCCTTTTGCCTCTACTGCCTGCATGAGGACAAGACGCACGTGGAGAAGGACTGTGCGTTTTGCGGCAATATGTCGGAGCGGACCATGAAGGACCGCCATCTGCGTCTCGCCAACTGGCTGGAAGGGAAGAGCCTGTCAGGCGAGAAGAAGAAGAAGTCTGAGCGGTCTTCTAATACCTTTGAGGGCGCCCCGGCGACGGGGGTCCAACAGAAGGCCAAGCACTGCGAGTCCGCTGGCACCGGGAGCGCCGAATGGTCGGGCTCTACGGGCGCCAGGCAGGGCGCATCCTCCCCGGCGCCATCAACCACGAGCCAACGCTCTGGCTCGAGTAAGAGGAAGGCCGAGCACCCGGCGAAGCTCCTGGAGAGACCCTGGTCGAGCTCGAAGGCGCCATCGGAGCAGGAGCGAGGCGGTGACCCTCCCCCCAAGGAGAAGGCGGTGAGCGCACCTAAGGTGGTGAAAGCCTTAATCCATCCGGCCAAGGCCTCTTTCGAGACAGTCGCGGCGGCCCTGGCTCAGCCTGTGGAGGCTACACCAGTGGTGGCGACCTCAGGGCCCAGAGTCTCCCTGCCACCGCGGAGGGAGTCCTCTTTCATGCCCATCGACAGGACCCCCGTGAAACCTCCGATGGAGAAGAGAAAGGGGGGGCAGGAGGTCGTCGTGGATTCGGCCTCAACCTCTGAGGAGGAGCTGATCGAAGTCTTAAGCCACGGCGTTGGCGTGGAAGAAGACCAGCCCTTCGGGAGGGACCCAGACGTAGGAGGCGACGAGAACGTCGAGGGTGCCGACGGGGCTCCTGACCACCCGTCGGACTCCCCTCAACCAGTGCCGCAAGACAACTCGGTGGCCATTTTATTGGCTATACAGTCCTTATGCTCGGAGATAAGGACGAGATTGCCGTTACCACCAACGGAGGAACCTCTCCCGACGGGGGACCCGGAGCCAGGCCCTTCTGGGAGCCCTCCTCCTAAGAGAAGAAGGATTCATCCTCCACCTCTTTTTCAACCATCGCGCCCTGCTCAGCCCTCCTCCCCGTCCACGACCCGTGGGGATGATACGGGGACTGACACGGCCGCGACGGGCACAGACGACGAGGTTTACGACGAGGATCTCCCATCGTCACCTCCTCCCCGGGCTTCCCCGCCCAGCGAGATTGGATCGTTTCATGCCATGATCGCCAGGGGATCCGAGCTTTTCCAGCTCTGCCCGGAAGAGAAGAAGAAGGAAGGTTTCCTTTATCAACGGCGCAAGACCAAGAGGAAGACGGTCCTCGCTGTACCTCTACTGAACGATATCTGGGATGAGGGTCTCGCCCTCCTCAAGAACCCATCCACAACGCCTGCGAGAAGGGATCGGTACGAGAAGAAGTACCGGGTCCCGGACGCGGCCCCCTTGTGCCTTCGGGCACAGCCGACCCCGGACTCGGTCGTCTCCGCGGCAGCCAGGAAGAAAGCGGGGGGTTGCCTCGGCCTCGACGTCAACCTCCCCGCCGGACGGTGAGGGAAAGAAATGGGACACGATGGGACGCAGAGTCATCTCATCGGCAGCAACGACGATTAAGGCTGCTAACGCCTTGGCTATCGTAGCCCGCTACGACAGGGAGTTGTGGTACAAAATCGCCCCCCTGCTGGATTTCTTACCAGACGACAAGAGGGCGGAGGCCCTAGAGATCTTGCAGGAAGGAGAAGTGGCGTCGGACCACGCCATTACGATAGTGACGGACATCGCTGACACTGGATTTCGCCTGTTGGGCAACTGCGTATGCCTTAGACGGCGTGGATGGCTCAAGGCAACTGACTTCCGTCAGGACGTGCAGACCAGAGTCTTGGACATGCCGTTCGAAGGGAGCAACCTGTTTGGGAAAACAGTGGAGGATTCCCTACAAGCCATCAAGACAGACACGGAGACGGCCCGGGCTCTTGTTGTTCTCCAGCAACGACGGCCGCCCTTTCGGAGCGGCGGAGACAAGCAGGGTGCCTCCAAAGGTTCCGGCGGCGGATTTTCCACCTATCGTCAAGCGGCCCGTTCGTCGTCACAGGAAGCCTACAGGGGACGAGGCAAGTCGGGCGGACCCCGCCGTCGTCGCCAAGGAGGACAAGGCGGCAAAGCCTCATCGAAGCAGGACTGAACCAGCCGTGGGGTCGGGCCCCCACCGAAGCACCCTGTTGGGAGGCCAGCTGGCGAACTTCGTCAGCGTGTGGGAGTCCATCTCCACCGACCGTTGGCTGCTGGACGCCCTGGCTCAGGGTCACGCGCTCGAGTTTCTAAAGAAGTGCCCACGCGTCCCCCCCGTGGCAAGGAAGGAACATCACGTCCCTCAACTTCTCTTGGAGGTAAAGGCGATGCTCAAGAAAGGCGCCATCGAGCTCGTCCCAAAGAGGCTTCGGGGCTCTGGAGTTTACTCAAGATACTTCCTCGTGAAGAAGAAGACGGGAGGATGGCGTCCCATCCTGGACCTACGACGACTGAACAATTTCATCAAGGCACAGAAGTTCCGGATGGTCACCCTCCAGCACGTCCTGGGTCAACTGGAGGAGGGCGATTTCCTGTCGTCGTTGTATTTGGAGGATGCCTACTTCCTTATCCTCATCCTAAAGGGACACCGAAAGTTTCTCAGATTCGTGGTCCAAGGGCGTCACTACCAGTTCAGAGCCCTTCCCTTCGGATTGAGGTCGGCACCCAGGGTGTTCACCAAGTGCCTCGCACCGGTGGCGGCGCGGCTGTGCCTGGAGGGGATCCACGTCTACCCCTACCTGGACGACTGGCTCATCTGAGCAAAGACAAAGGAGCTCGCCGCGGAGCACACGGCGAGGACCGTCCAACTACTCACGGACCTGGGATTCTCCATAAACTACGCCAAGTCCCACCTGGTGCCCGCGCAAGACGCACTGTTTCTGGGAGCGAAACTCGACACAGTGGCACTTCTGGCCTCTCTGTCGGAGGAAAGGACGAGGGCCATCTTGGGCAAGGTGCAGCGGATGCTGGTTGCGGACGCGGCCAGGGTGAGGTCCATCAAATCCCTCCTCGGAATGATGTCTTCTTGCATTTATCTCATCCGCCTGTGCAGGCTTCGGAGGTGCCCGTTGCAGGAGTTCCTGGACGCTCGCTGGATCCAGACGACGGGGAGCTTCGAGGACAGGATCGCACTCGACGAGAGCTTCCGACAAGAGCGATCCGGTGGTGGGGCACCAGCGCGCATCTGACGGCGGGCATGGACTTCCAGACCCCGGGCCACCAGAAGACAGTGACCACGGATGCCTCCCTGGAAGGGTGGGGAGCGCACACCGAAAATCTGCACGCGAGGGGCCTTTGGCTGCCGACGGAGAAGTCCCTCCATATCAACGTCCTGGAACTCTGTGCAGTGTTTTGGGCCCTCAGGTCCTTTCTTCTGTCCCTCAAGGGCAAGGTGGTGAGAATCTTCACCGACAACACCACCACCATGTTCTATATCAGGAAGCAGGGCGGTACCAGGTCCCCAGCCCTGTCCAAGGAGGCTCAGGATCTGTGGCATTGGGCCGTCGCCCAAGGGATGTTTCTGGTGCCATTTCATCTGGCAGGGATAAAAAACACCATCGCCGACTCTCTCAGCAGAGAGCTGCGCTCGTGCCACGAGTTGGAACTACGACAGGATCTAGTGGACCGCCTCTTCCGACGGTGCGGCACACCCCAGATCGATCTGTTCGCGACGGCGACGAACTCCAAGTGCCGGAGGTTCGCCAGCAGGTTTCCCCAGCCGAGGAGCATGGGCGATGCTTTCTCGTTCCCCTGGGAGGGCCTGTTCCTATCTGCGTTCCCTCCATTGCCGCTGCTGATCCGGCTCATCAACCAGCTCAAGAGGTCACAGTGCAGGATGATCCTCGTCGCACCTGCGTGGCTGAGGCAGATATGGTTCCCGGACCTTCTGGACTTGTCAGCGTCCCCGTCAATCAAGCTGCCAGCGGACGCGGATCTTCTCTCCAGGGAAGGAAGCTCCATCCTCCATCACGACCCGAAGTCGCTGAACTTGCAGGCCTGGCTCCTGCAGCGTTAGAGTTTGGAGGTTACGACATACCGGCCGACTGCAGAGAGGTTCTTGCAAAGGCCAGGGCGTCCTCAACTCTTAAATGCTACGGACACAAATGGAAGAGGTTCTCTGTCTGGTGCCACGCACAGAAGATTAACCCTCTACGGATTACGGCTCCTCAAGTACTGCCGTACCTGCTGACGCTGGCCAAGGCTGGACTGGCGCACGCTTCCATCAAGATTCATCTTGCTGCGATCTCCCGATACACCAGAACCACGGGACGGACGTCTTTGTGGTCTCGTCGTCTGGTGAAAGAATTCATGAAGGGACTGTTCAGATCGTTCCCGCCGGTGAAGGCACCGGCCCCGGTGTGGGAGCTCAACGTGGTGCTGACCAAGCTCATGGGACCTCCGTTCGAGCCTCTGCACTCAGCTCCGTTGAAGTGCTTGTCGTGGAAAACAGCGTTTCTTGTGGCCATCACCTCCGCACGACGGGTGGGAGAGATCCAGGCCCTTTCCTGCAAGCCCCCGTACTTGACTTTTCACGACACGAGGGTAGTGCTCAGGACGCACCCCTCCTTCATGCCCAAGGTGCCGTCGGACTTCCACCTCAACGAACCCTTGGTGTTGCCTGTTTTCTTCCCGTCGCCTTCGTCGCCGGCTGAAAGGGCTTTGCACTCGCTGGATGTGGCTAGAGCGCTGAAGTTCTACGTGGACCGCACGAAGAGTTTTCGGAAGACATCACAACTTTTTGTGAACTTTGGACCTGTCAATCAGGGGAAGGCTCTCTCGAAGGCTTCCATTTCCAGTTGGCTCTCCGGCTGTATCATGTACTGTCATCGGTTGGCAAACCGACCGCTGCCTGGCCGTCCGAGAGCCCATTCCACCAGAGCGATCGCAGCTACCACAGCGTTCCTATCTGGTGTGCCCTTGCTGGACATCTGCAGGGCTGCTACGTGGAGGTCGACACACACCTTCACTAAATTCTACTGCGTCGATCGGGATTCCAGGGAGGAGTCCAGGGTCGGCCAAGCAGTGCTGCGCAACCTGTTCGCCTAAGGTGAGCCTGGTGAGGAGGTAAGAATTGCTTAATGTTGAGTTTTGGATGTAATGCTTAATGTTGACCCTTTGCCACCTCCCGTGGTTGTGCATGTGTGTACTGCTATGTATTCTTTTATTCATGAGTATGTGAATCCATGCCAGACCCCATGCTGGAGAAGGAACAAGTTACTTACCTATAACTGTTGTTCTCCAGCATGGGTCTGGCATGGATTCACATGCAAACCCTCCCGCCTACCCCTCTGCGGCTCTTCACTTGGTCATACTGCCACTTCACGTGCTACCAAATCTGAAGATGGCTGCCAGAGGCGGGGCTTAGGGAGATGGCAGTCATTGGCTGTGGTCAGTATGACGCAGAGATCAGTGATTGGTTACTACTACGAAAGACAGATCAGAAACGAAACTGATACTGATTTTTCTTTACCGAGGATTCCCAGCCTGACGACGGGGAATATTCATGAGCATGTGAATCCATGCCAGACCCATGCTGGAGAACAACAGTTACAGGTAAGTAACTTGTTCCCTATTAACAATGTGATCTATTTCATCATCTCTTTGTCCCCGACTCCGTCTCATTTCTTCTTCCCTTCTCCTCTCCCTTTTCTCTTCTTCCTCTCGCCTTCTTTGCAACCTACATTCTTCCAATCTTTGTGCTTCAATTTCTTCATGTTTCTTCTCTTCTATTGTCTTTTTTCTGTTCTTCATACCTTCTTTGTTCTTACTTTCACTTTTTCCTTCTCTTCCTTCTATGCCCTTTCTCATTTGTTTTCCTTCTTTTCTCGTTCCTCGCTTTCTTCTCTCTCATTAACATCATCAATGCCCTTTCCATCTAATTTAAGTAGTATCTATCCTCCCATCCACTCATTCTGTACTATTGTCATTCCACTTGTTCTGTCTTTCTCTCCTTTTTGTCTCTTGTCTTCTTCTTCTATAGCTATCAGTCTGTCCTTTCTCTCATCACGCTCCTTATGTTCGTCGCGTGTGGACATATATTTACATTCTTTACTCTTGCTTTCTTACATGTTGTCCTCACTACTATAAACGTGGAGTGCGTATGTTTGATTAACATAGCCCGCAGCTGCCTTTAACTCCTTTAGAGGATACATTCCCAGGTTTTCCTCAATTGTACTATTATTCTTGGGAGGAGAAAGAGGAGCTAAGGTTATTACGCCCTCCTCCTTATGCCGATTAAGCATCCACTCCTTCTCAGGCGGGTCCTCTCTCTCGCTCTGATACATTTTCCATAGTTCTAAAGTGGTTCACCTTTTCTGTATCTTTTTCCCTGAGTTCGCAGCATGTAAGTATGTTGTCATGTGTTGCAATACTGTTCTTGATAGTGAACATATTGTCAGCCGTGCCTTTTACCCACTCAGCATGGTATTTCTTAATCTTAAGTGTGTATCGTGGTAATGTTTTGCACAGTTGTAAAAGGGGAGTGTGCCCCATAATGTCAAGTCATTTTTAACTGTCAATTCTTACCAGTTCTTTTGTCCTATTTTTACTTTAATTAATTATAATGCAAATCAATTCAGGTAAGCACCATCAATTGCTGCCCATTTCCGCAAAAATATTCTCCAAACAATTTCAAAGCCTATTCAATCTTTTTATTTATTTGTTTATAGTTTTATCGATTCTTTACTATCCTGCTTTTATTATTGACACTCTAGGAATCTTATTTAATTTGTTCTCAGTGGCTACCCTCCCATGATTTGATTGGTGCCAATCGCTTGTTTTTAGGATCTGGTAGCTAGTTGAATTATTAATATTTTTCTGTACTTTTCAGCCTACTACCTATTGTGAGAAACCAAAGGGTGTCTTACCGACCAGTCCCTTGGGATCTGTCATCCAGGTGGCTGTGGCACAGCCATCACTATTGGATCCAGACCCTGGGGGTAGACCAGTGCGAGAGGTCACCTGGATGAGGGGTCCCTGGTGAGTGGGAGTGGGGCACCCGGAGAAGAGACGCGGTATCCCTGTCCCCATTTAACTGTAGAACACCCTCATTCCATGTACTATCAAGGAACTTTACCTCCCCTGCCCCTTTCCTACACATAATCTGCTGCACGGACAGAGCGCTTCAGGGAAAGACAGACTCACACAGCCAGTCCATTTGACATGTCCCAACATCAGGGTCAGGCACTTAACCTTAATGACTTGCACCTGAATCCTGTTACCTTTCCCCACTGGGATAAAAGGCAGAGCATGAGAGCACGCGGAGAGCAAGGTGAGTATGGGCAACCGAAGCAAGCAAGACCAGCAGAACAGAAGCGCCGGAAATCCCGGGAAGACAACGTGACCGTGGAAGCAGAGCAGACGAGACCAGGAGGGGAATATAAAGGCAGTGCTCCTACCAGCTGCGGGGTGGAGGTCGCTGCAGAATTCCAAAGGGGCAACTCCCTGCTACTGCATAAGGTCACAGCGGTAACTCCTTCATGTGCAGTGTGAGGACTTGAAAGGAGGCTAGCTGCGCTGGGCCAAAAGCCATGACTACACGTGTCTTGATAAACTGTATCAGTCAATGCCGGTGAGTGAAATGGGAGACCGGCTTCTGTTGATAAATGGAAAGGACATTAGTCTCCCAGACCATCATATTACAGTCACAAATGATGCTTCACTTGAGGGCTGGGGAGCTGAAACGGATCGGTTCCATGCCAGAGGTCCCTGGGCTCCTGACAAAAAGAAGCTGCACATCAATGTCCTAGAGCTAAGGGCTGTGTTCTGGGCCCTGAAGTCCTTCAGACCTCAACTGAAAGACAGGGTGGTTAGCGTCTTCACAGACAACACAACCACCATGTTTATATTCGCAAACGGGGCACCCACTCACCTGTCAGCGGAGGCCCAGGCACTGTGGTCGTGGACTGTGACGCACAATATGTTCATGATCCCTTTTTACCTACCAGCGATCCACATTACATTGGCACATTCCCTCAGGATTCTCTGCATCTTCTCCAGATGGGGATTTCTGGAAGTAGACCTTCATGACTGCAAAGCATTTTCGAGCAGATTTCACCAGTTGGGGAGTCTGGGAGATGCGTTCCCCTTTCTGTATGAAGGAATGTTTCTCTATGCCTTTCCCCCAATCCTGCTCGTGCCTCTGGTGCTCAGTGTGCTCAAACGGTAGCGCTGCAGAATGACCCTAGTGCCCCGGCCTTGCTGCAGCAAATTTGGTACTCGGAGCTCCTAAAGCTCTCAGCGGCTTCTCCCATCACATTGCCTCATCTCTTCAACCTTCTCCAAAGACGGTGGGTCTGTTCTACACCACAGTCCATCATCCCTTAACTCAACGGCCTGACTCCGGTGTTTGTAATGTACCTCTGCCTCCATACTGCTGGGATATCTTCACCATGGCCCAGGCGCCATCTACACTATCCTGCTACAAGAACGTGTGGAAACGTTTAGCCATCTGGTGTGCAGGTCAACGTTTCAACCCTTTTCATGTACAGGCACCGGACGTCTTGCCGTAAGCGCCTGTCTTTGGCCAAAGCTGTTTTAGCGAACTCTTCGATCAAAGTGCATTTGACTGCCATTTCACGTTACACACTTTCCCCAGGTACGCCGTCTCTATGGTCTCACAGACTGGTCAAAGAATTCCTTGAGGGACTATTTTGTTCCTTTCCTCCTGTCCAAGTTCCTGCTCCAGCCTAGGAGTTGAATGTGGTCCTCTCCAAGCTAATGGGTTCTCCCTTCTAACCTCTACACAAAGCCTCTTTATTTTTTTTATTGTGCATTTGTAAGGCGCTTATACATCAAGTAAATTGTGTTTCAAAGCGCCCACAGAGCAACAGGGAGGGAACATGGGAATGAAAGGCAAATATAATAACAATGAATAGAAAGAAAGAGGTGGTCCTACTAGGCGTTGTGAGCATTCAGAACGTGCAAGTGCAGAGAGAGAGAAGGGACAAGGGAGATGGGTAAGTGCTAGGAGTTCCATGGAGTGAAGTGCTAGGGAGTAAGTTGCAAGCAGCTGTTAAGTGTCTGGCAGAGATCACTTGGTAAGAGCGGTCAACTGCCAATACAATACGTGGAGGCCTGTAAGACAGCAAAAGCAAGTGCTGTGAGTGGGCAGAGGCTGAGGCTATTGGAGGGGTGGGAGGAGGCCAGGACCCAGAAGGGGACATAAGGGCCCTGGTCTCCAATCTCAGCGACTGTGCGACATTGGGGTTTAGCAAGGGACGGAGGGGGGGAAGGAGGTGGTGAAAAGGAAAGTTTTGAGGAACTACTGGAATTTGAGGAGATCTTCCACAAGATGGAGAGGAAGGGGGGGGCTGTTCCAGAGGAGGGAACCGACTGAGGAAAGAGATCGGCCACCAGCTTGCCTTTTAGAGAAGCGCTTGACATGCAGAGAGTTGGTGCCAGAGGAGGTAAATATCTAGGGATCTTAATTTGATCCTTGCAGCAACCGGGAGCCAGTGGAGAGATTTTACGGCTGGAGAGATGCAGTCCCTGGGCTTGAGACCATGGATAAATCTTGCAGCCCTATTCTGGATAAGCTGGAGGGGAGGTAGAGAGGAAGAGTGTAGATTAAGGAAGAGACTGTTAGAGTAGTCCAGGCTAGAGAGTACCACATCTCTAGAGACATTGAGCTTCTGGGGGAAAGTGAGGAAAGGAAGGATTCCTTTGAGGAGGTGGAGTTGAATATGGGCCTTCTTGGCAAGGTCCTGGATGTGAGGGAGTAAGAAAATGGAGAAGTCGAAGATGACTCCAAAGTTTCTGGCTTCAAATGAGGGAGAAGGGGGCGAGCCCATAGAGAGTGGCCAGAGTGAAGAGAAGAAAAATGGAGCAGAAGTTACAATGGGAAGGATCTCAATCTTGAGGCAGAGATCATTGGAGGCACACCAGGACTGGATGGCAGATAGGCAGTCAAGAATGATGGAGGAAGTAAGGAGAGGATCAGAGGGAAGAAGGGTTGTGTGTCATCTGCATAACACTGGAAGTAAGGGGAGAAAGCGGAAATTAGGTGTGCAAGTGGAGCAAAATAGTTGTTAAGAGCCAGGGAGAAAGGTTGGAGCCTTGAGGAACGCCACAGGTGGAGATAGAGGTGGCAGAGGAGAAAGAGACCAGGATAACCTCGGAGGGACGGTCCGTGAGGAAGGAGGCCAGCCAGTCCAGTGCCCGCTCATCGTGGAGCCGTTCTATCAGGTTGGAGTGGTTGACTGTATCAAATGCAGAGGAGAGATTTGAAGTTTTTGTCCTGGAAAACCGCCTTCCAGGTTTCCCTTACTTCTCCCAGGCACGTGGGCGAAAGCCAGGCTCTTTCTTGACTTTTCATCAATCAAAGGTGGTCCTTCGCACAAACCCTTCTTTCATGCGAAAGGTTCCATCTTCATTTCACCTTAATGAGCCACTGTATTCTTTGGCTCTCCATCAACTCCTGCTGAAGGCTCCTTGCATTCTCTGGATGTGGTCCAAGCCCTAAAGTTCTATGTGGCTTGCACCAAAGACTATCGCAAGTCATCGCAATTGTTTGTGGCTTTTGGTCCTTCCGGCAAGGGCAACACCCTTTCAAAGGCTTCTATCGCCATATGTTTGTCGGTTGTATTTTACACTGTCATCGGCTGGCTAACATGCCCTTTCCGGACAGGCCTAGAGCACAGTCAGTGAGAACTGTGGCTGCTACTGCAGCATTCCTGTCCGGTATTTGCCTGCTGGATATTTGCATGGCAGCCACGTGTAGTTCTGTACGTAGATTCACAAGGTTTTACTGCATCAATAGGGATTCCAGGGAGGAGTCATAGGTTCGGCCAGGTAGTGCTATGCCACCTGTTTGGGTGAGGTGAGTGTTTCTGAGGTGAGTTGTTTCCTTCACTTGAGCTGTACCTCCAACCTTGTGGCTTTTATGTATGTACTGCTTTATAATCTTATTCAAACAGCATGTGTATCTATGAAAGATCCAATGCTGGAGAAGGAATGAGTCACTTGCCTTTAACACCTGTTCTCCAGCATTGGCATCTTTCATAGATTCACATGCGACCCTCCCACCTACCCTGATTGGCTCTTCTTGGCTCATATTGCCATTTCACGTGCAGTATACCACATCTGAAGATGGCCTCCAGGAGTGGAACTAAGGGAGACCTGTCTATTGGCTTTGGGGCAATGTGACCCAAATTGACTATAATAGAGCACTAAAGTAACAATTCATTTAAAAGTGTAATGGTAGACTGCTATGTTACCAAGGATTCCCAGACTGTCAATGGGGAATATTCAAACTGCATGCGAATCTATGAACGATACCAACACTGGAGTTACAGTTAAGTAACTTATTCCGTCTCATACTGTTGGCCCCTTAACAGCCTTGCCCGGAGCGCTGCGAGCTGGCACCTCACATGGGACAGTGCACCCCCTTTTCAACTGAGATTCCACAAGTAGAGGGCCAACTTCACAAGAAACTATTATAACAACTCTAACACACTGACAACGCATACTGGTGGGACAAATGCAAATGTGAAGACTCACAGAGAAGAATCCATTTGGATTACACAGTCAGATATACAGTACACACTTGTGGGAGATGCAATTGCACAACAACCAAGAATACCACATCTCTAATAAACAAATAAGGATAAACACATGCAGTTCCTAGAAATCAATCTAGCCCAAATGGAGGACAAGAGATAGTATGAAAGGGTCATCCCAGGAAGGGAAGGTGTGGGCATTTGGAGAAGGTGGAGGCAGGAGTTTGGTGTGAGTTGGTGATTCAGGAAAGAGGCAGTGAAAGAAGTTGGTAGAGAGACAGGCAAGAGGAGGGAATGCCGAAGGAAGGGTGGCAGTTGCATCGGGATTTGGTGGAAGTGCTCATCAGGAAGGTGGTAGGTGGAAAACACCAAAAGATGGTGGGTGGGAGACATCAGGAGGTGATCGGAAAAGAGATGCAGTGGTAGGAGAGAGACATCAGTAGGTGACAGCAGCAGTATATCTGGCGTTGGTAGGTTGAAGAGAATCAGGAGAAGCATAAAGGACAAGTAAGGTGGTAGCTATCCAGAGCATAAAGGAACAAGAGGGAATTCTTAGCCCAAGGCAGTGGGTGAAACCATGATCAGAAGGCGTTAAATCCATATTGGGAGTAGGGAAAAAGCATGTGGCTTCGAGGAGAATCTGGACAAGGTAGGAGTAGAAAGATGGTGTAGAGGGAAGACATCAAGACCCTAGAAAAGGAAGATGAAAAGGACCTCTTTAGCTCCCCTCTGAAAGGTAGAGTAGGCTACCACAGTTGGCTCTGTTTGCAAGTGAAAGAGAAACCCCAACTGTATCCACAGCTTTTGGCAGGGACACTGCAAAGTCTACAGGACATGCAGGAAAGATCAGAGGTGGTCATATCCTATCATCAACAGGCGACAAGATTGATGGACTTTTAGAGAAACAACCCCAGAGACTGAGAGTAACTGGGAGCTACCCCAAAATATTGTTGCAGAAACTCTTGAACTGCTGTAACCATTGACAAAAGTCAGTCCTGACGCTTTGTTTGATTTTGATCCAAAGAGGAGTATCTTTTATGTTCAATAAAATCAATGTTTAGCTAAGATCTTGTCTGGACTCCTTGTGGACCCTACTTGGCCGTATGTCGGTATCCATTTTCAGAGGTTTTAAGATGGATTCAGTAAATCGAGATAAAGCGTCAATGTATTGATTCCAGACGTATTCTTGGGGCGGCATGAGGTAACGGGTTTATGAATCTTAAGAGTTTTATAACATTATACCTTCAATACATGCATTGAAAAAACTGTGAATAGGAGTAAAGATCATGTGACCATCACAGCTAAGCCCCTAGGTTCACATTCAAATCCTTCATAACAGAGGAGTGACGAGATAATAATGGGAGTGTAGTAGAGTGGGTAAAGGTCCTGGAAACGGCACATTGAAACCCTTGGCTGGCATTCAGGGTCTGAGTAAGAGAAAAATGTGTTAGAGAGCTGGTAGAAAGAGGAAGTACAGAGGACTGAGGATAACTGCTAGGGAGATTAAGCAAACAAGTAGGAGATTTTACTTGTTAAACAGAAAATGTGCTCACAACTGTGGAAATGTTTCATGCTGTGTATCCATGACCACAACGTTCCACCCTGGTCTGCTGGTTTTATTGTTATTTCCATGTTTGTTTATAGTGTTCTTAGTGCCCTTCTTTCCTGGCAAGTAATATTCTCTTTAGTTGTCCATTGTTTGTTGAGTATGGCAGGTTTTACACTTTTTCTGAGAGAGTGGATTTAGGCTTCAAGTTTTGGATTATGGACACATATAGAATTCAAGTTTGAATGTTCCTTTTACCATCTTTTATAGTGGTGGACCTCTATTCATTGTTAGTCCCATGGAAATATTTTTTGAAACACAGCTCCTAATGTAGTCTTGAATATATCCACAAAGTTGAATTTTGTCCATTTCTTTTCTGTAGTAGGTCAGTCCCTTGGGAATTAGAGACTGTTCAGTGTGTCAGTTGGTGCTCTGAGAGGGTGATAACTGATATTTGATTTGTGGTCTGCTCCCCATTCCAGTGAGTTTTTAATGCCGTATAGCAGCTTACTATTGAACCATATATTTCCATTTCACGTATACATTATTTTTTTTTGCATGGTTTGTACAAAATGCAATATTTTAATTATCATTTTTTTGTTTAATTTTAGGTCATGCGCAGGTGCAGCCGCCACTGTGGCTCCAGACTCTCATGAATGCGTGCAACTTGCCCAGTGATTTCACTGTTCAAAGTGTGGCTGTTTCGCTTGTGATGGACTTGGTTGGTTTGACACAGTCTGTTGCTGTGGTTACTGGGGAAAGCTTGAGCAGCCTAGAAATGACACAGCCCTTAAGCCCAAATCAGGGTAGAGTGGCTGTAGTTATAAGGCCCCCGCTTACAGAAGGAAACCTGAGGTACATGGCTGAAAAGACAGATTTTTTTAAGGTAAGGTATTTTCTGTATGTCATGCCATCTATGCATTCAATTTACAGACATGATTTTATAAATGTACTGCGAATATTTATTTCCTCATTATTTTGCTGTCAACTGCATCAGTCATTTCAAAGGTTTTGTGCTTCTAATGGAAACATAGCTCTAACATATTCCCCATCTTTGATATCCTCTTCAGACACAGTCTGTAGCAGAAAGATTTGTAACTGCCACCCAGTGGCACTGTGCCACTCCATTGTCAATTCCATCATGGCTTCTCAGCGCCCTTTTTCATCGTAGTGATGCCATCATCATTTACCCCGAGCCACCAATGGCAGTTCTCTCGGTTTCTTTTTTCTGCAGTCAATGAAGGAGCATTTTATTTTTAGCACAGCCATGTTTTATGACGAGTGGTTGACTGGCCTACAGGGAACTCTGGAGATTTCCCGATGAGCCTCTATTGTATGTGTACCCTGGTTTTCTGATCTTCTTACCCTCTTCCCCTGCCCCCTTCCTTCCATCTCTCTTCATACTGCACATCCCTTTGATGTAAGGAATTTGCTATAAAGCCTCACTCTTCTATGTTATATGTTAGTTTTGTGTTAGGTTTAACTACTTTTTAATTTCTATATGCGGAAACATGTGCTTTAAATGGACTATTTGAACCCATTGTTTCCAAATTTTCTTGTGGTAGAATAAATAAAGAATAAAGATTTTCCATAATGTCTTACTAGAAAGTCTTAATTCTATTAAAGACACGGAGGTGAGCATTATGCTTCTCTTTCTTTATATATTAAAAGAAAGCTCAGCAGCAAGATATTTTTTCTTAGTGTCATAGGTCATAAGTATGAAGAAAAAAGGTGCACAAAAAAATATATAACAATAAAAACTAACAAGAACATCATAAATGTCTTTTGTCCTGAAATAGCATGAAACTTCCTTTCCCAGGAAGCCTGTGGAAAGTTCAACATGAGGTCACCAACATGTGACCTGGATCCTCCAATGAGTAACCAAGTCCCCACATAAACAGTCTTGAATATGATGCCACTTCCTCTTTCTTTGCTGCTCACAGCAAGAGATAAGTGCATCATATTCTAGATCTGTTCTATTATCTGTTTGTGCGTGTTAGAAAGAAACCTGTACAGTTCCCTCTGGGACCACTACAAAAGATTTAAGACTACAGGTGTTTGGCAGTAAACCCACTTGGTAGCAGTCTGTACCACCCAGATTTACCTGGTAGCTGTGGCTGAGCAGTCAGACTTCCCTCAGGAAGAGTTAGGCAGTATATAGAGCATACATAATAGGTACAGAGGCACAGTAGTACAAGCAAACACTGACCAGAGCTAGGTGTAAAAGTATATAATTATTTATTTAAAAGACACACTCATAAATTACACTAGCACAGAAAAGGTAAGTAAGTCAAAACACAGTCACTATTACTTATATGTACATCCCTAGTTATTTGTTGGACAAGTCTAAGTTAACACCACTTATTTCCAAACAGAGGTGAGCGCTTAACGTTAGATGGCACTCCAACAAGTTAGTTAAAAAGGGAGGGAAAAGGCAGAAGTAATGAAAACAGCAAGGTAAAACACTTTCCAGAGATTCACAGTGAGTTTAGAAAGGCAGTCTATTGAGGAGCAAGGAAGTTTGGTTGCCAGGCCCACTCTAGGGAAAGCCAGGCGAAAAGATGCCCAAGATCACACAATGTCACAAGTCTTTACAGGTGAGTAGAAAAGGTTTTACCAAGTTTAGAAAAGTTTAGTTGGGGTGTCCCAGGCTTACCCAGGGTAGAGGGCCGAGGGCTAAATCTACCCCGTACAATCGGTGGCAAGGGAAGCCGGGCGGAACACGGTACCTTTAAAATGGAAAGGATCCTCCAGCGGTGGCAGTTGTTCCTGGTAGTGGGTGCAAGTCGCGGCGTCGTCCAGAGGAGGAGAAGATCTCGTCGTGGAGGAAAGCTGAAGGTCGTTGCACTACCAGGGAAGAAACCAGCCGTGGAGTTTTTCCGGTTAAAAGGATGTTACCCCTCTTTCACGGTTGAGGTAAAAAGTGGTATCCCGGTTGCCGGGGTGCTTGGCACAGGCAAGGCGGCCACGAGATGCTTCAGGGCAGCGAAAAGAAGGCAGAAACTGGTTGTCCCCACCAGTCAACGGAAGAAGACTCTCCAGGCGGGAGATCTCCTCTGTCGTTGGGAAAAGTGGTGAGACGGTTTCGCAGGGCTCCACCGGTGGTGTCGTCTTGGCCGGTCGACTCGGCTTCTCCCTCTTCGGCTTCTTAGGTCCTGTGGCGACTTCTGAAGAACCAGTCCCAAAAACCCTGCTTTTATGCAGCAAACCCCCATTCATACAGCCTAGCTGTCACTCAAACATGCTAAGTGGTGAGCGGGGTGGCTCACCACTTGGGCCAATCACACCAGAGTGCGACATGAGTTGGCAAGGCAACTCAGTCCAGGGTGCCTAAACCCCCTCCCACACCCCCTGTGGTACCCAGACAGAATGGCACCACTTTGGAGGGCTTCTGTGCAGAAGCCTGCCAAAAGTGGAACAAAGGCTCGACTCGGGTTCAGGGTTACTGAAGTGAACCTAGACGCCATTTTGGCTGTGAGTTTTGATGCAAAAAATCCCAACCGGTGAATTTATATTAAATAAACCGGCGGTATCTTTAACATTGCACCAAAAAGTGGTGCATTAAAATCAATGGGAAATCCCATTGGGAAATATTCCGGTGGAATATTTCCGTGGTATCCACTGCCACCAGCCAGAAACTCGGCGAGGGGGGACGGGACAGTACCCCCTCGACAACAGACCCAGGGGCAATCTAATTGCCCCTACCAGTACTTCCACAGTATGATGGTTTGTACTGGTTAAGTTCCTAAGTTAAGACTAGTAAAGTCAATGGTGACTTTACAGACCCAGGGAGACAGTAGTCAGTCCCAGGGTGTGGAGTCTATGTTTGGGGGTCTCTATGACACCCCTGTGTTACTGCACTGAGGGTGCTGTGTAACACACATTCAAAAACCAATGATAGCCTATGGGGAAAAAATACCCCATAGCCCATAAGCACATAGCAAGTCACAGAAACACTCTCAAGTCATGCCCAAGAGTGAGGGTAAAAGAGTCTCACTCTTGGCAGGAGAAAAAAATAAACCCCAAAAATCCAGCAAAGCTGCTGGGGGACTCACTAGGTTAGGAAATTCAGCCTAAACAGAGAATTCTCCCTAACAGTGCGTGTATTTCAAAGGGTTAATTTTTTTTCCTTCGTTTTCTTTGTCAGACGCACTACGCGTCCTCCGATTGCGTGACTAGATCTCTCCGACGCCAGCTGCTTCCTGCTGGCGTCGGAGAGTACTGCGCGTGTTTTCATTTTCCTCTTTTCGGCTTTAACAAGCCATATGCATTGAAAACACGAGGGTCCGCCTTCACGGACCCTCGCGTGTGGTTTCCGCTCGCTTCCCCGAAGTGGCTCATATTGCAGAGCCCGGGGAAGCAACGGCTTCAAGCTCCGTGTGACCGCGGGTTCCGCCCGCGGTCACCAGAGGGAGCACCTGCTGTAGCAGTTCATTTCTTCAGCTTTCTGGCGCTTCTCGAGCTCATTTCCGTTGTGTTTCATAACTGATTTTGCGATCGTGGAAGCCAGAAGCTGATTTTGCCGGCATTTGTTGACTTCCTTACACATTAAAAAAAAAAAGAGGGAGAGAGCTGAAAGCTGACATTGCCTCATTGGACCAGGGCTCTACAGAGATTTAACATTACAATAACTGAGAGCTTGAGAAGGCGGTCTGTGCCCACAGAATTAAAAAAATTATATATATTAATGAAAATCTATTTATATACTTATAATTGAACATTTGGGAAAAAAAGATAAAGGGAGAATAGAAAGGTGCAAATACGATATGGCAGCCCAGTACTTCCCTCATGAGGGCCAGGATTGGTCTGAATATGAGGAAGATACTTTTGACGTAGATGATGTGGCAATGGCAAACAGCCTGGAAAAGGTGCTGGGTTCCACAGTGGAGACCAGCATCAAGAAAGCTGTGTCAGAAATGCTCCTGCCTATTCAGCAGCGCCTGGACAACATGGAGGAGCACCCACAAGAGAACTCCCTACCAAGAAAAAAGACTCAAAAGAGAAAGCACCTTTCAGATGGGGGATGTATTCCGGCTCGCTTGAGTAAAGACTCTACGACCCCCTTGAGCCAGCCAGAACAGCCACTGCTGCCCTTTCAGATGGTTACTCATTGGATGATCCAGGTCACGTGTTGGTGACCTCATGTTGAACTTTCCACAGGCTTCCTGGGAAAGGAAGTTTCATGCTATTTCAGGACTTAAAAGACATTTATGATGTTCTTGTTAGTTTTTATTGTTATATATATTTTTTGTGCACCTTTTTTCTTCATTCTTATGACCTATGACACTTAGGTACACTAAGAAAAAGTATCTTGCTGCTGAGCTTTCTTTTAATATTTAAAGAAAGAAAGAGAAGCATAATGTGAGCCTCCGGTCTTGACATAGAATCTCCCATACCCTTCTTCGAGGGTGTTGGCTTGCTCTCATAGTGCAAAATGGGCCCACTTTGAAAAAATGTCCAGTGCCACTTTTGGTTGCCAATCTACCCGTGTTTACGACCGTTTTGTACTATGTGCCCCTGTTTATAAGGCTTTACAACTTGCAAGGAGTGTGTGTTAGGCAGAATCCTGTGCAGTTCCCTTAGGGAGCACTACAGAAGATTAAGACTACTGGTATGAGCAATAAATCCCCTTTGGTATCAGTCCGTACCACAAAGATTTAGTTGGTAGCTGTGGCTTAGCAGTCAGACTTATCTCAAGAGGGAGATGAGCAGTATTCAGGGTTTCCACAATAGGGCTACAGTACTATGGTACAAGGAAACACTGACCAAAGCTTTGTATTAAAAAGAATATATATATTTATTTTACACACTTCTAGTTCAACACATAAATCACAGTTATTAAATCAAGTTAAAATCAGTCAAGAAAAGTATACACAACTCCCTAGTTAAATTGTAGACAAGTTTGAGCAAGAGTGAAAACTGAGCAAAACGGCACAGTGAAAACTAAACACCAATGGCACTCTATCAATTTCTCACGAGGGAGGGAAAGAACAAGTTATACAGGAATATACTCTGTCACCCTAGCAACACTTCCAATAAGATTGTGAACAAGTTTAGGCAAGGCAGTACTTTAGCATGTATAATGGCACTTCACAAGTTTAAAAAGTGGGAAGGAAAAGGTGGTTATAAGAGTTGGGTGCACCAACACATTTCTAGGTGAGAAGCAATCTAGAGAAGGCAGTTGTAACAGATTTAGCCAGAGTCCATAGGCCTGTGCCAGAGTCAGTGGTACAAGGCAAGGTGCCCAGGAGCAAAATGTTCTTGTAGCTGCAGTCAAATCTTTGTTAAACGATTCGAAAAGGTGGTTGCAGAAGGTGAAATACAATGTTAGATGATAGGGGCGGCCAACCCAACAGGTAGGTAAAGGATTTAAAACAGCTTTAGCGCTACCAAACGAAAAGGGAGGCCTGGCGGAACAAAGTACTTTAAAATGTAGAAGAGGCTCCTGCGGTGGCAGTTGTTCCTGGCAGCTCCCGCAGTTCGGGCGATCCAGCAGAGGAAGAGAGACTCTCGTCGTGGAGGAAGGCTACAGTTACTGCACTGCCCAGGGATGAAACCAGCTACGGTGCTCCCAAACGAAATAAAAGGTACGCTCCTTTAAATCGTGGTCTGGGTGGACAGGTGCCTGGATATCCGGTCTCTGAGTGCAGGGTACTGGCGATTCGACCAAGGCAGGTCCTGGAAGGCGATTGGCAAACTGGTTGGCCCCACCAGCTCAAGGGAAGAAGGCTCTTGCAGATGAAGATCTTCTCTCGTCGTGTGGAGAAAAGTGGTGAGACGCTGCAGCAGGGCTTCACCGGTGGTTCAGTTGATGCAGATGTCTTTGGCTTCTCGCCTCTTCGGCTTCTTAGTTCCAGTGGCAACGTCTTGCTCTTCCAGTCCTCAGGACCCTGCTTTTATGCAAAAAGATCCCCATTCATACAGCCTAGCTGTCACTCACACAGTGGAGTTGTCATCCTGGCTGGAGACCCTCCAGCCTATCAGGGCAGAGTGCGACATGGGTTGCTGAGGCAACCCTGTCCAGGGGTCCTACTCCCCCTCCCACACAATGGGTCCACCCCAGACTCAGTGGTGCCGAAAGGAGGGCTTCTTGGCAGAAGCGCCCCAAAAGGACAAACAAAGGATCCCCGACCTGGGTTAGGATCTTAGAGAAAGACATGCAAAAGAATTCATATAAAAGTTCTGGCAAATAAAACCTACCGGAGTAAAGTTAATATAAAAATAAACCAGCGGTATCTTAGAGGCTGTCAGTAAATGTGGTAGCCTCGAACAATTGGAAAATCCCATAGGAAAATATTCGCGGTCGAATATTTTTGGTAGTAACCACTGCCACCAGCCAGAAACTTTCGAGAGAGGGACTGTACGGTACCCTCTCGAAAATGAACATAAGGGAAAAACTATTAACCCTTTCCAGTACCTCCATAGTAAGATGGGTTGTACTGGTTTTGTTCATAAAGAGTAACTAGTAAAGTCAATGGGGACTTTACATGCCCTGGGAGACAGTAGTCAGTCCCAGGGTAAGGAGTCTATGTTGGGGGGTCGCTACAACAACCCTGTGTCACTGCACGGAGGGTGCTGTGCATCACATGTGGATAAAGATGGTTCCTATGAGGGTGAGATAAACCCCATAGATATTAAACACAAAAAATAGCCTAGAACACACATAGCAAATATGCCTAAGAGTGGGAAAAAGAGTCTCACTCTTAGCAGGAGAAAAAAACAAACCCTTCAAATCCAGCAAAGCTGCTGGGGGACTCTATAGGTAAGGGAAATCAGCCATAGAATGGGAATTCTCCCTAACACGGTGCATGCTCTGTCAGTTTCTGACTTTCACTTGGTGTGTGTTTGGTGCTTCACAAAGAACCATGATGCTGCAGAGTGTCTGTCACCTCATTCCATCCACCTGATGGCAGTGGGGATCGCGTTGACCAACTCTTTCTAGCCCTTATCAAGAAAACGATTCTGGAAAAACCATCTCCAGATGGCTCTTATATGTAAAGGTCACCACCTGAGATACTGATCCCGGAATGATACTAGTGATCTACATAACAGTAGGGGAAGAAGAGAAAAGAAGCACCAGCACCACTCCATTAGTGAAACGCCTTCTTCCAAAACCCACTCTTCCTTTTTGAGAAAGCGTCACTGTAGGTCCCAGCATTGGTTGGAGTCACATCCAAGTTCTGAATTCAGGCCCTCTTTCCCTACTTTTTCTACCCCAGAGGAATGGAAGGCCTTTCATTCAGCTATTCAGACATCTTCTACTGTCACCACACCATTGGTACCTGCTGCTCCTAAAGGTTCAGATCTGAGGGTGACGCTGGGAGAACTGATGGCATCTGCATAAATGGCCATGGCACCACACTTCATACCTTATTCTTGGGTGCTGGTTATACCTGCTTTGCAGAGGCCAGCTTCTTAAAAGATGTTTCTGTCTGCACCGGTGGAGCCAGCTCCAGCGGAGCAGTTTGTCTGTGCTTGGGGATGCTTTCTGCCTCATGAAAGACAAATCTCTTTTTCAAGGTTTAGGGACATTCTCGAGGAGAAGGAAGAAAATGAAGACCTGCCATGTAGCTTTCAACCTAGTGGAAACTTTCAGAAAATTCCCTGCCATAGATGTTTCTCTAGAGGAGCATTCATAGTCTGTCTTGGTCAAATTGGCATATGATCTGAGAGCAATAAAGTGTCTGCCTACTTCACTGGACTCATACATTTGTCCCTCTGCCATATCTACCTTAGGACCAAACGTTGATTGCTTCTTGGCTGCTATAATTAGGTTGGTGAATACGCAGGATTGCACCGAAAACACACTTGACAGAAACCTTCCATTCTGGCGACCAGAGCCAACATGGATATCCCTAAATTCATATCAGCAGAGAATCTGGACAGAGCTCCCCAAATGATGAAGTGTAAGTTTAGTAGGCAGTCTTCTCCGTTGCCAACATAGTATTTAAACATATGCTTGTTGGGGATTTCACGTTTAGGACTTCAATGAAACTTGAGTTATGTTTTTTTCCCTCAAGACAAATGAGGGCTCTGTAGACAAGTTAGGTATGATTTGGGAGTCAATGAATGTTGTGGTGAAGGAGTTTTGTATCTTTGCCAGTAAGGGTAAGTAGGTCCCTAATACAGTAAGGGTAAGGAGGTCCCTAGTCCCTCAAATAACTTATTTGTGAACAATAAACCCCCACTAGTGCAGAGGAGAGCTCCAGCCTACGTATTAATGAAAGCGGAAGTTCAGGGTTTGGCTTCTCCTATTTTCTGGAAGAAGAGGTGGGCAGCAAGGGAGCACCAGACCCCCAGTCATCGCCTCATCCTTTTATCTGACCCAGAGAAGCTGGATCTCTCCACATCCCGGGAAGAATTCTCTACAGTCCAACATAGCAACCTCTCTTTGAAGCCTGCCTTTGATACTGTGGCCTCCAAAGAGGTGGGCCGAATTCTAGTGCATCTTACTTTTTAAAAAAAAATAATTTTATTTATTGATCGAAGGCTGGCGCCCTTACAACATACATCAGTGTAGTAACAAACCTTATATATAACATGTATATCACATTTTACCCCCCTAGTCCGCCATTGCCTCCAACTGTTTTCATTTTTACCCCCTCCAACCCCTTCCCCTCCCCTCTGGCCCCCACCCATCCCCCTTCTATAACCCCATTTTATACAATCCAGAGTTCCAGGTATTATCGAGTCCCTTCCAGGAGGGTTGTGCCAGGTTTGTGCCAAAGTGTGATCCTCAAATGACATGCGTATTCTTGAGTAGACGTTGTTTGAAGAATTGAGCTTCCCTATCTCTCACCAGTTCATGAAAGAGGGTCCAGATTGTCAAGAACTTCAAGTATTTCCCTGTGCAGAGGGCGCTTACCTTTTCCATCGCCATTACCCCCCAGATTTTGACCCACCAGCAGGCAATCGATGGCCCCGATACACACTTTCATTCCTGCGCCAAGGTAATTCTTGCTGCCGATAGAAGGTGGTTGATTAAGGCGGCTCCTGGCCCCGAAATTGCATAAGCGCCTTCCAGTGGTGCCCCCAGCAATATTGTCTTTGGGGACATCGGGAGCTCCACACCCACGATGTCTTTTATATGTCCTAGTACTTCTTTCCAATAAAGCCCTGCTTTGGGGCATGTCCACCACATGTGGTACAAGTCTCCTCTACCCCCGCAATTCCTCCAGCATGTAGGGGGTAACTCTTATTGATTCTGTGTAGGTGATAGGGGGACATGTTCCACCTATAGCACAACTTGTACGCTGATTCTTTGATTGTAGTGCATTTGGACATGCCATGAGCCCTTGCCCATATCCGACTCCACTCCTCATCCGTTATTGATTCCCTCATGTCCTTTTCCCAGTTTCCTTTCTACAGGAGGTTCTCCTCTAGTTGCGCATTTGAAAGCAGTCTGTAGAGTCTGGCCGCACCTTTCGTCTTCAGACCCTCCTGCATATTTAGTTCCAACCCCATCAATGGTCTTGTGCCTGCTCTTTTCACCGTTGGGTGCGTGATCCAATGTCTGAGTTGTATATACTTATATCGCTCTTTTTCCCCAATTCTGAACCTCTGTTGGCAGTCTGCGAAGAGTCGGGGGATCCTACGCTGTACATATCTTTTAGGGTCATGGATTCTGCTCCCGGCCATCCTTCCCAGAATTGCCGCCGGAATCCCGGTGTAAAATTCAGGTTGTCCATAAGTGGGGTAAGTGGGCCCATCTCACCGCAAATGCGTTTCCAGCCCAGAGCCCTGTCCCAACTCTGCAGGGACATCCTGGTTGCTTCCAGTAGGGGACTGTCTTTGTCCCGGGCCTCCGCTTTTAGCCCCAGTGTTCTTAGCGGGATTGTCGTGGCCGATTGTTCTATCCGGCACCAGTCTTTAGAGTCCTCTTGTCTCGCCCATCTCAGCATTGGCACCAGGTGCGCTGCCATTTTATATCTGCCTACCTTCAGGACACCCAGACCTCCCAGGAGCAGGGTATGCATCAAAATTCTTTTCTGCACCCTTGGCCTCTTACCTTGCCAGATGAAATTGAATATTGTCTTTTGGAGTTCTTTGATCCTGGTAGGCGGGATGGCTACTGGCAGCGAGCTCACTACATAGAGAAGACGGGGGAGGATGGTCATCTTCAACGCCGCTATTCGGGTGAAGCAGGACAGTTCCTGGGTTTCCCATCTCTGCATGTCCTCTCGCAGTTGTTTCCAGAGGGGTACCATGTTCGTCTTGTACATGTTGGCTAGGTTTTTTGTTAGGCGTACCCCCAGGTACTCTAGAGATTCCCCATCCCAGATTATGGGGAATGCTTTCTCTAGGGTCTCAACCATTCCTCTTCTCTCTGTGATGTTCATAGCTTTAGATTTGGAGAAGTTAATAGAGAACCCCAACACCTTTTCAAACTCCTGCAGCTTTGTCATAACTTTGGGCATTGTGACTTTAAAATCCCCCATGAAGAGCTAATATCATCTGCATATAGTGCGATTTTATGGGCCTCCTGCCCACATGTCACCCCCCTGATCTCCGAGTCCCGTCTTACTTGAATTGCGAACTGCTCCATAGCCATCGCAAAGATCAAGGGGGAAAGAGGACAGCCCTGTCTCGTGTCTCGCCTTATTTTAATGTGTTCGGAGCTCTGACCATTGACTATGAAAAACAATGATGGGATCTGGAAGTTGGCAAGCACCATCGTGGTAAATTCATGGCTGCATCCGAAGCCCTCCAGTACCAGCTGCAGGTATTTCCAATCCAGGCTGTCGAAAGTCCGTTTGGCGTCCAGTGGGGCCACTGCAAACTCTTGTTGTGAGTGCGTTCCCATGTCTATATCATCTTTTGCCCGCCTCACATTGTCCTGTGCATGCCTTTCCGTGATGAATCCCGCCTGGTCATCATGTATGATACTCGGGAGGACTTTCATCAGCCTATTCGCTAGAATTTTTGCATAGATCTTCGCATCTGTGTTTAACAATGCGATGTGGCGGTTGTTTGAGCATTCTATAGGGTCCTTCCATGGCTGCAGGGTCAGTATGGTCATGGACCTTCCCATGTCGGCCGTGACCGAGCCCCCTTCCCTGATTGCCTTGAAGAGGCGTGTCAGAGGGGCCAGCAGTTGTATACAGAAAGTTTTGTAGTAACCATTCCCAAGCCCATCCGGACCTGGGGCCCTTGTTTGCTGGCAGTGCCGAGATCGCTTCGCTGACCTCTTTCGCCGATATCGGGGCCCCCCAGGGTCTGTCTATCTTGATCCGTGATCTGGGGTGGGGGGGCGTGGACCGCATATAGGAACTCTGCTGTTCTGAGTCGAGGTCTTCACTGTGCAGTAGTTCTTTATGGAATTGCACAATTCTTTCCATTTTCTCTTTCTCTGCCGTGTGTGGGGTCCCTCGAATGTCTTTTAGTTGCGCTATATAGTTACAAGATTTTAATTTCTTCAGTTTCGCAGCCAGGAACCTGTTTGCCTTACCTCCATAGATGTAGTAGGATTGTTTTGTGTTCAGCAGTGTCTGGGCAATCCGATCTGCTGTGAGGTTCTCAAGCTGTGCCCTTCGCTTTCTAAGCTCCCACAGGGATTTCCTTGTTTGTCGGTTTTTATGCTGGTTTTCAGCTTCTTTCACTTCCTTTTCTAACCTTTGTGTTATAAGGGCTCTTTCTCTGTAGTGTGCCGCTGCTTGTGAGATGAACTCTTCACAGACAACCGCCTTCGCCGCCTCCCAGATCACCCCCAATCTATCTGCCCATTATCATTCTCTGCAAAATAGTTATTTATAGTACTCTCCATATGTGCCCTGAGTGCCGTGTCTCTTAAGATCCACACTGGCTTCTGCCGACTCGCTACTCCCCCCAACTCGATCCCAAACATCACAGGTGCATGAAAAGAAATATATTCCACTCCTATCTCTACTTTTGTCACCTGGGTGACCTGGGGGATCAGTGTAGCCAAGACCAGGGTCATATCTATTCTAGAATAGCCCAGATGGACGGCTGAATAATGGGTATATTCTCTATTTTCCCCCTGGAAAAATCGCCATGTTTCTATTACCCCCAGCTCCCGAAAGAGTCTTCCCAATGCTTGTCTATTCCTTTGATGGGCAATCGTGGGTGGCAGTGTTTTGTCCACTGTTTGGTCCATAACACAGTTAAAGTCCCCACCCACAATTATGTGACCCTCGCACCAACCGCCAAACTTTTCCACTATCCCAGAGATTAATATGTCTTGCTTTTTGTTGAGGGCGTATAGGGTAATTATTGTGTACGTACTCCCCTATCATGCCTTTAAGCCCAAAGTACCTCCCTGCTGGGTCCCTGCGGAGCTGTCTCTTTTTGAGCTCCAATTCTCTACTAATCAGGATGGAGACTCCTCTTCTCGTCTTTAGGGAGGAGGTGGAGTTTCCTGAAGGATCCCTATCGCCGTTTGCATACGCCGTAGCCTATCCAAGATTGACCGGCGTTTCATGGGGGAATTCAGCCCCTCTGTGTTTAGGGACACTATAGTCATGTCCACCATTTCGATGTGTGTAGGGATAGCTGTACCTCTATTCCGTGAGCTTGACTAACCCAGCTCCCATCCCCATCACCCCTTGTTCTCCCTTTCCCTTCCTGCACTCTGGATCGTTCCTTTTTACTCTTTCCCCCTTTCCCACCCCCCCTCCAAATCCCTTCATTCCCCTCTCACCCTTAGCCCCCCCCCCTTTTTCCACCACCCTTGAGACATGTGTGACCGGGGTGCCTAAGAATGCCCCCCAATGTAGGCCTGGGGTGTTGGGTCACAAAACGGCTCACAAGACCCGTATACCAGGTTACTTGCATAGCCTAAAGTAGATTCCAAGATGCGGCTCCGCCTGTCTCCGCACAGGCCAGATTTTTAAGTTTGCTTGCAGACCCTTGTCTGTATCGTGCCTGCTTACTTAAGTGTCGCTGTGTGGAGTAACTTGACTCGCTCCTACCGGTTCCGTTAAGCTTGGCTTTTTGTATGGGCCATTCAATTTAGTTTCTCTTCTGGGTCTACCCTCCGTTCTGTGGACCATTCCCACGGATTAGCTGCTGTGGGCAGGACGTCCCGCATAGGTCCAGATATCCCCTAATTTTGGCCATCCTCTATATTTAGCAGTGATAGGCCCTCCTCGCATGTGCTGATCCATCTCTGTTTTCCTTTCCAAATAAAAGACAGGCCAAAGGGGTATGCCCAGCTACAGGGTACATGCTTCGTTTGTAGGGCCTTCGTCACCGGCCTCAGAAGCCTTCTCTTGTGGAGAGTTGTGAGCGGCAAGTCTTTAAAACAGCTGGATAGGGCTACCGTTGACCGTCAGGTCCGTGTGGGCTCTAGCTGCTTTTAGTATGCTCTTCTTAATACCGTAGGATGTGAGGGCGACCAACACATCTCTAGGCCTTGCAACTGGATCATTTTTCTTGTGACCCACCCAGTGTATCTTGTCGAATTCTATTGTTTCAGGCATGGTGTCAGGAAGCATGTTGCTGAAGGTTTGCTGCATCGTGTCACAAAGGTCCCTGTCCGACACCGTCTCTGGCAGACCATTAATTCTTATGTTAGACTTCGTGACCTGTTTTCAAGGTCCTCGATCTCTAGTTCAAGATTGCTGGTGGCCCTAGCTACTTGAACTAGTAGAATGCGTTTCTGCTTTGCTTCTTCTGCGACGTTAGAGAGGTCGTTCTCCACTGTGTCCACTCTGTCTCCTAGCTCGTTCACCTCTCTACGGACCTCCTGCAGGGAGGCTTTTAGTTCGTCCTTCAGTTGCCCTATTTGGGCCTGGAATGTGCCTGTCATCCTCGCCTCCATACCGTTCATACACCTCAGGAGTTCTTCCTTGTCGGAGGCCATATTGCTGCTAGGTGTGGGCAGGTCTGACTCTGCTGATTCTGGAGGGGACCCGGGTGGCAACAAGTCCTGCTGCGGTTTTTGTCTCCAGCACTTGGCCAGTTGATTCTCCTGCCGTTTGTTTATCCCCTTTACTCTCGGGGGAGTGCTCTTCATTCTGGCTTCTGGCATCAGGGTCTCAGTTCTATCAACAGAGCCCTCCTTCACACCTTCCAGCTCTCTCTCAAGAATAAGTCCCCTTATTATGAGGCACCGGGCTTTCAGCAGAAGGGACCCTTCCCTCTGACCTGCTTAGTTCAGTGGTACGTTCTCCCGCGTTGCCTGCCCCTGGGGGTTTTAGCCGAGTGTCCTGCTGGAGCTAGCGTGCCCCGAGTCCAGAGATCTGCGCCCCGGATGGCCCCCGCTGACCATGTTCAACCCCCCTAAGTGAGTAGCTGGGTGATGCGAGTTGGGCCCTAATCCGGGGCTGCTGCTGGGATGGGGGGGATTCCCCGCTATCTTTGTGTGGCCCAATGAGGCAGGAGTTGCTATTTCTATTGTATCACCCTTATGTTGGCTTCACCCTGCTGCATGGGGCCCTTCAGTGGGGGAATACCATCTTTCAGACGTCTGGGATGTCCGCTCACTGCAGCTGCTCCCCTCTGTCCCGCTGTGTCTTGCCTGGGTACGAACGTTTTCAAGTGTCTGGGCCCCCGGGGCAGGGCTTCTCTCCTGCTCTTTATTTGTAGCTAAAACATTTGCATATGGGACTGGCGGGTGCCGAACCAGGGCAGAGCAGGCCTTCTGCTCTGGGGCTGCTCACCTCCGACTCCGGCGCTCGCCGTCCTCTTCGCGTCTCCTCAACGGGCCAGGGGCACTGCGCCATGCTCTGTGTTCTGGCTCTACTGCCTTCTCCCCTTCGCAGTGGCCTCCTGGTGATGCTTCCTTCGTTCCTCAGAGGCCCCAGGGGGGGGGGTCTCGCCCTCTCTTCACTTCAATGGGGCCCCCAGCCAGCAGGGCTCCACCTCCGCAGCCCGTTTTCCGGTCAATTTGGCTTTCCTGGGGGGCCGGCCCCTCGGAGCGGAGGCAGTCCGCTCCTTTCCACCGCGGCTTCCCGCCACACTCCGGCTACTGGTTTTATCGATCCAGGGCTTTCACCTTGTCAACCAGACGAAGCCCCGCCAATCTGCCCCCAGCCCCCCACCAACGCTAGAGGGGACGATAAGGGCGCGATCCAAGAAAGAAGGGGATTGTTGTATCAGGTTACCAACATTGTAAAGGTGAATTGACAGACCAAATACCAACTGATAGTCCCTCCCAAATTTCAAAGAGCTGCCCTCAACCTCGCTTATTCACACCTCTCAGTAGAGCATCAAGGGATCACCAAAACCCAGGGACTTGTGGTTAGTAGGTTTTTCTGCCCTTGAGTTCGCCAGCAAATCGAGTAATGCAGCCTGGATTGTCTGTGTGCTAGAAAACATCTGGAAATGGTGTATGGAGGATCCCCTCCAACCCAGGCTCATCTTAAAAGAATCCTTCTCTCAGATTGGCTTGCAGGTCATGATACCCTTGAGAAGGTCCAAAGGAGGTGCAGCCTAGTTGTCTCAGATTATTCCACTCGGTGTATGGAGACCGTCTTTGTGAAGAACAATACCACAGAGAGTATTGACATTATATTTCTCGCAGGTGAAATTCCCTAAAGTATATTCACAGACCGGCCAGGAGCAGAGCCCTGAGGCTGTGAGGGATTGGAGCTCTGTCCGTATTACTGCTGAAATCCTGTTAGGATCTTAATTTGGGCACACCAGGCAGGCCAACTGTGCTACAGGGGCCTGTGAATCACAGTGGCACCCACTGAGCCACATTCTGCACCGGAGAGGTTGCGTAAACGCTAAAGATTGGTGACGGCAGGTTGGTGGGCACGATCTTGGAGTGTCCCGCAGCAACCTCAGCCTGGTGGTGGGGGGAGCAGATTGCGGCCAGGCGCGGGATACCCGTGCCCACTGAGAACAGGTAGCGGGAGATCCTGGCTCGCTGCTGGGAGTGAATGTCTAGAGGATTGGTGTGTGACACACGATAAGGAGGAGGCAGCGGAGGGGCAGCAGACTGAACAAGCTCAGTTGAGTTGGGGGCATGCCTGACTCAAGTGTGGATCTGGTACCACGGGAGGCTGGGCACCGGCCAATTCAGCAGTAAGGACGCTGGTTGTGCCTGCAAACTCTGTATGGTGGCTGGCAAACGCGCTGGCTAGAGGGCCCTCACTGTGTGCGTGCTGGACCAATGCCATGGCTGTCTAAAGGAAAGTGGAAGGTGAGAGCTGGAGCACCAATCAGCGAGCTCAGTCCCACCTGTAGGTGGTTGTGTGTATTGGCCAAGGGGCACCACCAGATACTTGAGTGACAAGGGGAGGCAACCCAGACAGGTGCAGCAGCTGGCGGGCGACGCACAGAGAGCCGCAGGGACATAATGTACTATCGCCATGGAGAAGTTGCTAGAGGCAATTCAGGAGTACAGAACTGTGTTGGAACAGAAGGTACAGACGGTAGGAATGGAGGTGTCCCTTATTAGAGCTGACCTAAAGAAGGTCTCGGAGTGCACGGAAGCTGAGAGGAGAGTGAGGGAAGTGGAGGATACAGTGTTGGTGTTACAGGCCAGACTTAATGCTCTCACAGGGGCAACAAGAACCCTGGAGGCAAAGGCGGAAGGGTTGCTCAAGAAGGAGTAACATGAGGATCCTGTGGTTCGCAGAGGGGTAGATGGCCGAGTGTTGGGTTGTTCGTGGAGAAACATTTTTTGGAACCTCTGAGGATCAAGGGCCTGTCAATGTGGTTCTCAATCGAGAGGATGCATCGGGTGCCCGGAAGGAGACCACCCGTGGGTGCACCTCGATGGCTATCATGGTTAAGCTCCTCAACATTCGGGACAGGGATGCCAAATTACCGGGCACCAGACCAAGCTCTTTTTACACTGTGGGGAGCTCGAAATGTTCTACTTTCCTGATTTTACTTGAGGTGCACAGTCTGCACAAGTTATATGATGCAGTGCACAGGAAGCTGAGGGAGCTTGGCCATAAGTACATGATGTTTTACCTGGCAAAATGAAAGGTGATCGGAGAGGGGTGCTCCTTCTTTTTTCACAGCACTCAGTGTTTGGGAGAGGATAGAATCTAGGCCCTCTGGAGGCGTAGGAGCTAGCTGTGGTGGCAGGGGGCGTGCCGGACTGGCCAGGTCGAACTTACCTCGCACTGTGACAGCAACATCAACCCCTACCTCTGTAGGAAGGGTATATATGGGTACGGATTGGGGGCCTTAATTTGGTGGACAGTTCACAAACTAGGGAGGATGATGCTTAATTGGATGAGGGGATGGTGGACCTGCAGAGATGAACTTGAGGGAAGCCCTGTATAGGATGGCTGCGACTATACTGATGCCTTGTTGGGGCTATTGGCTGGAGACTAACACAAGGACTCTGATTTCCATGAGGAGCTCCCTAGTAGGCATGCCAAAATAACATCTTCAAATCTTGCTGATGAAAATATTTGTGATGAGAAAACCAGTATGTGTTATTGCCAACAGAAAATGGAAGATTACCCTTTAAATTCCCATTACACTGGGACGAAGAAGATGATGTGCGGAGGAGAGAATAATACGCAGGAGACCAAAAAGAACGGAACAAAGGCTTGCACAGGCTAAGCCCCATGCTGACGTAAGTCCAAAAAGGGGAGCAGCCTGGAGATGCGAGGAAAGAGCCCACGAGTTACAAACAGTCTCGAACGCTAACTCAAGTGAGAAGCATAGGCAAGACGTGCAGAGGGAAGATGCGCAGCGTCCTGCAATCGTAAGAGGGTAAGAATTGATAGATGAACTAAAGTCAGTAGCGAGGAAGCCAGTAGTACAGAAGATGGATGCGTGGTGTCCCGAACCAGAGAGAAAGAACCTGAGAGTGGCGGTATGACCACAAGAGGTTCGTGGTGGAGCGAGGGTCCTAACAACAATGCCAAAACATTCTACCACAGCAGACAAGGAACAAGCCAGTATACTTAATACCGTACGGCAATCCGAGACAACAAGACGGAATAGAAGGTGATGAAAGGCCTCGAGAAACCAAGTTGGAGGGAAAGCAAACCGAGCCTCAAAGACCGAAAACTCCAGTGACATTTGCCCTAGGAATAGAAAGTAATAGGGAAAACGGGAGACCCAGGGGAGTGAATGAGAACCAGTACTGGAATACTCATTTGCATCACAGTCAAGAGAAAGATAATATCAGGATATCAGAAAGAAGAGTGAATGAGAATCATTATTGGGATGCTCATACTCCTCATAGTCAAGAGAAAAATATTGTAAAACCAGTACAAAAAGGAGTAAATGAGATATATTCTGGCAGTCACCATATTCGTATCCGTCAAGGCCAAGAAGATTGAATCAAAATAGAGGTTCAAGTGAAAAGAGAATCCGAGAACATGGTGGACACAGTATATATATTTGATGGCAAAGAACAGAAAGAAAGCCAAGATTGTGAACTGTTCAGAGCTAGTCCAAAATGAAAAGATACTTGCTGGTTAGGTTTACCAGGGAAAGAGGAGAGAATAACTCTTTGTAGAGTAGAGGAAAACAAAAGAAGAAAGAAAAAAGAAAAACCCAATACAACAGTGAATGAACTATACAAACTCACAAAAGCAGTTACCACAGACTACCTGAAGATCAACTATTGAAAAGTTGGTGAGAAATCAACAAGCCTCAGGAGAAGGGAGACATTCTCCTGACTTTAAGTTATTAAGATAGTGGTAGGGTCAGATAGGCTTAGAGTTGAATGGTGGACAGTTTAATTTCTAGACATTCACTGACGACTGACGAGCACCTTAGCTAGTTTCATTAGGTAGAGATTCCTTGTAGTATAGGGAAAGCTAAGCATTGTTCCTTTTCTTGAATAAACTTAACAGTGAAATGTCTAATCAGAGTCCGTGTCCTCCTTCTGACCTACCACATCGGGCACAGTAGATTTGGCTGTTCTCCCGGAGACTCATCTAAATGCATAGGGTATGGGCAGGTTGGGGCAGAGGTGGAAGGGTCAGGTTGTGGGACCTATTTTTCTTTATATGCAAGAGGGATTCTGGTGTGGGTTAGGGACTCCTCAGGATTCACAGTCAGGCGAACAATGGTGGATGTAGACAGGAGGTATGTTGGCATTGTGAAAACTTTGTTTAGGTGTTTGACGTTGTTGCTAAGTATTTATGCCCATAATGTGGATCAGGCTGTGTTTTTTGAGAACATGCTAAACCTGATAGTTGCCCATTGAGCTAACCTGGTGTTTAGGCTGGGGATTTCCATTGTGTGCTCAGCAAAGATCTAGAATGCCTCTGGGGGATGTCGTCCGTAACGACGGCGAGAATGTCTGATCTGTGGGACGTGTGGCAACTCAAACACAGGGATAAACGGAGTTACTCGTATTTCTCTGCGGTGCATGCTTCATACTCCTGCATAGACTATGCCTTTGTGGGAGAGGAGGAGGTGGATCTGGTGACGAAGACTGAGTACCTGGCTTGGTGGTCCTTCTCGGATCATGCCCCCTTGCGTCTGGGGGTGTAAAGGAGGCGCGGTACGCCGCCCATTACAAGTTGGAGATTTGACAATAGCATGCTGTTGGACTCGGCCTTTAGATCATCGCTGGGGAAACAAATCCGGCAGTTCTTGATCTTAACTGGGACTCCACTGGGCACAGATAGACTGAATGGGAAACTCTGAAGATGTTCTTTGGAGAGGTGTGCATCTCAGCAAAGGTTGGGGTGCGTCAAACTCTGCCACGATCCTGACATTGGAGCGATCAGTGGCGATCTTGGTACAGAGAGTTGCCAGAGAGGAGTGTGATGAATCCTTGGATGTAGTTACTTCTCCCAGATGGGGAGCCTGCTTACCGATAGTCCCCCTGGGGGTGGTACATGGCGGGAGGATCTCATGAGGAGAGACATGGATGAACCTCCACAGGAGACTCAGTATGATAACCCTTACTCACCACCCTATATGCCTCCCCACCTGATGAATACCAGTAATATACCTAACCATCTCATGTATTTATCTAAGTCCAGACGCTTGACTTCTACTGAGATGAGGAAGAACATGGACTACCCAAAGGAGAGTGATAATATAAGTACTGGGACGACGAGGAGGAGGAATAGAGGAATGAAGATCAAAGGGCCAAAGACATTGACAAGGGACGATATAAAAGTAGACTAAGGATTATATGGCGAGAGCCAGTCAACCAACCGGCAGGAGATGCAGTCCAGCCTGAGAAGTTCAACGAGAGGACGCCAAGGAAGTTTAGTTGTAAGTGTAAGGGACATAGATGGGGACATTTTGACACAGGATGGAGGACTCTTTAAATTAATAAGACAGCCTGACAGATCCATTAGCACTTTACTTGAGGCAGGGAAACCCCCCATAGGAATATGAAAAGGGAGAGGTAGGTATTCTCTTTATTTTTGTTTCAAATACATCTGTAGCAGTCACTATGCCACCTGTGGGTCAGTTCCCTCCTTCTGTACCCTTACAAGAGGTATTGCACACAAAGCTGTCATATGTGCTTATGTGCTTCTCCAGCATTGGATCTTTCATAGATTCAGATGCTTGAATATTCCCTGTCGTCAGACTAGGAATCCTCTGTGATTTAAATAATTATTTAAAAAATCAAATATATATATATATATTTTTATTTTTTTATTTTTTATTTCCATAGAAATACAATGTAGATTGCCCCTTTATGGCCTATGAGCCATTCACTTGTGTAGCCCCTCCATCTCACTTTAGTCCTTATGGCCCTAACCAATGAGCTGGCAGGGTTTAAGCTCCGCCCCCGGCAGCCATCTTCAGATTTTTCACTTCATCTAACAGACTGGAGGGAAACCTCAGCTGTCTGAGCTTTTCGACTTTTCTTTGATGTTAGCTTAATCATTTTCTCATAAAACAGCTTTACCTTGATCTCCTGATCAAACTCTTCCTGTACAGTGTTTCTCGGCTCAGAAAACACTTGTTTTCACCCAAAATTCGAGAGTGAACCCTCTCTTCACACCATGTCAGAGGAACCTACTACCAAGAAACCTTCCCTTTTCAGGGACTGGGTAAGATGCAAGAAACTGGTCTACATGAAAGACCCTCATGAGCAGTGCATTTACTGTATCTATCCACATGACATTCACAAATGTGATATTTGTAAGACTTTTTCTAACAAAACTCCCTAGGACAGACATAGAAGACTCCTTCTACATTTGGAATCTAGAGGACCTTCTTCTGATGAAGAATCCGCTAAGACAGCACCTGTACTGTCAATGAAGCCTTCCGAGAGGCAAACTTCAAAAAGAAAGGCCTCCGCTGTGGAAAGAAGCTCCTCTCCCTCACATAGGAGCAAGAAAAAGATGGAATTGTCATCTCTATCTCCATCCCTTGGACCTGGAGACCAAAAGAAAAAGCACCCTGACGAGAAAACCTCTTCCAAAGATAAGGAGACGTTTTCAAAAATTCCGGGAGGGCAGTCGTCATCGAAAAAACACTGCCTACGAGTGGTCAACGACAACTCTTCAAACCTAGTCGTCCATGACTAAGTCATCGTCGTCGAAAGAATCTCACCTCTCGTCAACTAAGCTATCGTCGACGGTCAAGGAGCACCATCCGTCTATGACGCCCTTGTCGTCCACGAAGCCCTCGCCGTCCACAAAGACTTCTTCGTCCACGAAACCCTTGTTGACGGCATCCTCGTCGACAAAGTCCAAACCATCGTCGACGAAGGTACCATTCGACGACTACTGACCCCTCGTCGACGGAGAAAAACAAGTCCAAGGCACTGACCACGGATATCCCTGACACGCCTTCCAAGGAAAGCGAGTCGTTCGGACCAAAGGACACAGGCCGACATACACCGGAAGACCTCATTCTACCAATAGGAGCTCAACTATCTTCTTTAAAAGAAATGGCAGACCTTCATGACATCATCCTACAGGAGGATTTCTCGGATTCTGAACTCATTCCTCAGCAACCGATCATCACTCCAAGGGGAACAGTCCTCCCTGGCATCCCACTCCAGAGGAACCCACAGACCCATATGATCCAGAACTCATGCTTTCGATGCAGAGGATCATTGATGAATTCAATAGGCGTCAGAGACAGAGGCATCGTTCCTCTACACCTATGGAAAGATCTCCTCGAAGGCAGTTTTCATCGCCTCATAATTCTCCAAGACGCTCTCCTACCAGGAGCAGACCTCAGAAGAGAGCATGCTCGCCGGAACCTCCGCGCAGGTCCAGGAACAGGATGCTCAGTGCTTCACTGACGAGGGTCTCCCCTTCTAGATCATCTCCTACACCAAGACCACCCACAAGGGATCCTATGAGACCACCCACAAGGGACCCCACTATAGTCCCATCCACCGCATCTGTTTCCGACTGGCAAGAAGATCCTTTCAGGGATTTTTCAGACCCTGAAGGGGAGATTATTCAGGAGCCAGCCGCTTAGAGCGAGTGGGACGATTACATTGTAGAGAAGCCTAGTAAGGACTCGCCAGGAGATGCTTCACCACCAGATGATCTAGAGTCTTTTCATACCATAATTGGTAAACTGGCGGACCTCTTTAATTTACAAGCTGCATCAGAAGAGAAAATATCAGTGCTCTATGAACATAGAGACAAACGTAGAAGAACAGTCACTACGATCCCTCTTTTGGACACTATATGGGACACTGGAGCTAAAATGTTGGCTATACCATTGTCCACACTGGCCCTTGTTTCAAGGCTGGAGAAAAAGTATAAGGCACCTGACACTAAGGGGGCATACCAAACCGGATTCCGTCATAACGGTCACAGCCAGGAAAAGGTTGGCTACTCCATCCTCACCTCTTTCAGCTCCACCGGACAAGGGAGGATGTAAATTGGATGCCATGGGCCGGAAGGTATCATCTGAGGCCTCTCTCACCATCAGGGCTGGAAATGCCCTGGCCATGACTGCACAGCTCGACCGTGAGCTGTGGCTCCGTATGTCCAAACTGACCAAGCATTTGCCTGCGGACCTGCAAGAAGAGGCCAAAGCAATCATATCGAATGGCGAGGCCACCTCCGACCATATGATCGACACGGCTGTTGACATAGCAGAGCCGGGTTTCAGACAAATGGCCCATGGTACAGTCTTGAGAAGGCAAGCCTGGATGAATGCTATGAACTTTAGACCAGAGGTTCAGGCTCAGATATTAGATATGCCCTTTGATGGGCAAGACCTCTTTGGTAAGAAGATTGACGACCATCTCAAGGGTATAAAAGCTGATACCAATATGGCACGAGCCATCAGTTTCCTTAAGGACAAAGATCATAGATCCTTTCGGTCTTTCGAGGTGCATCCTCAAAATATGGGGGTTTCAGCCGCCCACTGTTAACCAGCAGACGGGAGTGGTATTTCAGGATGCACCAATAACCTTCTTTTTTATTCAAGCAAAAGACTTTAAATGCGGTTTTCAACACAAGCACGATATTCCCTTTATTCAGGCAAGTCACCTCTTACACTTCCCTGAACAATACTTTAAAATCAGCAATTGTGCTTTGACACGGGTTAAGGCCAAATCAAAGGAAAGAAAAAAAAAACAGAAGTTCTTTTAAACGTCCTTGCCTCACAGAGTTTGCTCCGTTTTGCTCTTAAGGCACCCATTAAACGCTGCTCCAGACCATCTCTCGGAAGTTCAATAGGAAAGTAAATATCCCGTCTGGTAACACTTTTGGTCCCGGTTCTGTGTGCCAAAGAAAACAGTCCTTAAATCGAATGCCCCGTGCCGTCTGTCAGCCAGAAGTTATCCCGGTCAAATGGTGCTTTTCAAGTAATCCCCTGTCAGAGGGACTCTGCGGTCGTCTCCGTGTTTTCGAGCATATGGGCTCCTCACATACCCGTGGCTCTTGTAATCAGTATGCCCCGTTAAAGCCAGCCGTCTCCTCCTTCCATGCATCGCCGCTCTTGCCTTCTCCCTGGATAAAGAAAGAACAGCGTGCACCTCTGAGTCCATGCATGCGTTAAAAATTGTTATGCTCACCTGGTATCCACGGGGATGCCACCCAGCCCTGGTTGGATGATTTGCACTCTTGAACCGTCTCCCGGTCCCTTGGTAAGGCCTCTGGTTAAAGATGGGTCTGCAATATAGGAGAGCTGGATTCAATACCAGATTGTCTTTGTTTTCCCACCTCCCTTGGCCTCAACTCCTTCCTTCCCCTTGGGCCCTCTCCTCACCTTAATATTGTAAGAGGTGGATTCTCCGTCTTGGTCCTCGCGGCAGGGGCGCGTAGATGTGGGGGGAGAGCAACAACCAAGTTACTTCACTGGTGCAAGCCCCCCTGTGGGAATCTAGGCATACTGCGACTCCGTAGGTTTGCTGCTTTACAGTCTTTATAAGCAGTTCTTATGTGCCTCTTAGTTCGAATAATAATGTCTTGCTTTTTTCCTTTTAGGTATGGAAAGGTATTTTGGTGTTGTCATGCAGTTTGAAGATGAGCATGGGCCGGTAGGCAAAAGCGAGGTGTGCGATGTGCGGCGCTGTTTCGCCTTTTATATTGCTAACCTGTGTCTTTTCTCTCCTTGCAGGTTGCGATGTTCCTCGCCGAGCGCCGTAATGTTCCAGCAATGATACTGACCAGGAGATGGCTACCCAGCTAAGAATTGTGTGGCTTTCTTCATTCGGGAGGAAACGTGAGTAAACGTTTACTAATGCTGTCTTTCTTTCTCCTCTTTCCAGGTTATGGTATTTCAGGATGCATGCGGTGCCGGATGATGGAGTTCGTACCTTCAGGTGAGTGGAACTGAAGTCGGCGATGGATTGAAGACAGGATACTGTTCCAGGTAAGTTTCGTAGTGTTCTTTCCCTCATCAGGTCCTTGGTTTCAGGTAAGCTGGCATCAAAGAACTGGACACGGTGAGCGTTACACTGCCTACAGCAGAATAACGCAAAGCATGTTCTGCTGTTTGGGTGTGGTTTAAATAGTCTCAGGTAAAGTAGTCCAGGTAAAGTAGTCCCAGGCCTGCCACACCCAAAGTAGTCCAGGTAAAGTAGTCCCAGGCCTGCCACACCCAAAAGACTAGACTGCATAGCTCAGTTCCTTGTAACTGAGCTATGTGTGTGCCGCCATATTGGCTGAAGTTAAATAGTCCCAAGTAAATAGTCCCATTCTAATGTTGGTCTTCATGATGGTTATGAGCCTGGCGCCAAAGGCGCCAGGACTGACTCCAAGAGAGTATTGGATGATGTTTTAAGGCCTTTGACCTGGCCCTAACTGGAAGGCTGACTTGCCAGTGAGGGCAAGGGTCATGACATAAATGCTGTCCTCCCCTCCCAGGTTCAGGTGTGTTCAATCTTTCCCCGCTCTTCAGAATCTACCCCACCCTTTCTTCGCTTTTATCCCTGGGCTCTCCCACCCGACCTCCCTATTTATTACTTTATTACTGGATCCAACCCGCCATCCTGATATTCTTCCCATTCTGAATGTCTTTCTTCTGCCAAGGTGGTAATGTAGGTGCATGCCACTGTGCATTTTGAAACTAAGCGATTTTGGAGCTTTTTGCCGTGACTCGGAATAGTGCATTGTGGGACTAGTAGTTTTCAGACATGTAGACTCCGTATATTTAATTTTGGGAACTCCTGGCAGAGTTGCTTTTTGATTTATGTGCTGCATGGTTGCACCTTTTCCCTTCTGTGAGCCCGAGAGTTCTCTGCACTCTGTGACACCATTTCCTCAGTTCTGTTCAAAGTCGGTTCTCCCGTGGCTGTCAGTACAGGGTTTCCTGTTAACTTCATGTTGGTGTGTGTGTGCTAGATGTCCCTTCATGGTTCAAATCCCTGGGACTCAGGAGGTTTATCCTCACTTACCCCCCTGAAGGAATCATGCCGATCGGGCTGATGCAGGGAACGAGACAGATAGTCAGCTACCAATTGATATTTTCCCGGTTTATGCACTGTTACAAATCGGAATTGCTGCAAAGTGAGAAACCATCTCAATACTCTGTGATTAGAATATTTCTGTGTTGCTAGCCACTGCGACAGAGCATGATCCGTGAAATTGGTGAACTGTCTACCCAGCAGATAGTAACGTAATGATTCCATGGCCCATTTGATGGCTAAGCACTCCTTTTCCAAGGTTGAATATGGAAGTTTGTGTGATAACAGATTCCTGCTAATAAAGGCAACCAGGCCAAGTTCATCTTCTGTACCTTGTGATAGTACATCGGCGAGGCCGCACCCTGAAGTATCAGCTTGCAAAAAGAAAGGCTTGGAAAAATCGTGGCAGTGTAGAACCGGTCTGTTAGCGATCCGTTTGACTATAGAATGAAAGGAATGGGTTACTTCTGGGGTGATTGTTAGCGGTTTGTTGGTTTTCAGGGCGTCTGTCAATGGGGCAGCTATAGTGGAAAAATGAGGAATTAACCTCCGATAGTATCCAACAAATCCTAGAAAAGCATGTATCCCCTTCCGGGTGGTTGGTACTTGTAGCTGTTATATGGCCTGTACCTTGTCTAACAGAGAGGTTATCACTCCTACACCCACTGAGTATCCTAAGAATTTGGTAGTATTTGCTGTTAGTTTTTTTTTTTGTTGGGTTTATGTGCAGGCCGGTTCTCCCAATGCAATGATCACTTTTTTAAGAAGTCATAAGTGTTCCTCCCATGTGGTGCTAAAAATAACTATGCGCTGTTCTCAAAACGGCTAAAAGCCACAGGTGGGGATTCACAAACTTCTTACTCCATGGGGTACTGTCTGTTATCTACAAAAATAAGTTTGGTTCCTAAAAGGTGCCAAACACACATGGGTATCCTCGCTAATGGTTAAGTAATACTATAATACTCAAGAAATACAAATGTTATTAATCATACAAAGTCAGTAAAAAATGATCATTAAAAAAATGATCATATCACATAAAACAATCAATCAACCTTAAAACAACACAAGTGAATCAACCTAAGTGGGTTCTATTCATAAATTCATTCTTGGGTCAAACCCGTGCAGTCTAATCACACTGAGATCCCTTAGCCTTAGATGTTAATGGCTATTGCATATTTTGAATTTGTAAATTCCCAACTTGTACAAGTTTCTGTCCCATTAGCACAACAATGTGGGACATTCTTCAGGGGCATGCAGTATCTTGTGTCGATTCTATTCAAGATGAAACTGTACTACTAAACCTCCGTCTTCTTGAAAAGACGATGTACTCTGTCTAACTCGGTGGTTCAATATCCTGGAGTCTTCTCTAACCTTGATTGGTTATTATCCCAGCAAAATTCCAATTCCTTTAGAAATTAATGCACTGTTTCCTCTATCTTCTGTCCATATTGTTAGAAGCATATGATCAAAGTGTCACTTCTTCCAAACATGGTGTGTTCCTACTTCTCAAAAAAGATTTTTACTTCTCCAAGAAGTTGTCTGTTCTTTGTAAAGCAGTACACAGGAGGAAATCTCCCAGGCCCCCGGCCCGTAGGGTAAGTTGTTTTTTTCAAAAATCAGGCCGGGTCCTGGGAGATTTCCTCCTGTATACTGCTTTACAAAGAACAAGTTCAGGTGTGTTCAATCTTTCCCCGCTCTTCAGAATCAACCCCACCCTTTCTTTGCTTTTCTCCCTGGGCTCTCCCACCCAAACTCCTTGTTTATTACTGGATCCAAACCGCCATCCTGATATTCTTCCCGTTCTGAATCTTTCTTCTGCCGAGGTGGTAAGGTAGGTGCATGCCACTGTGCATTTTGAAACAAAGCGATTTTGGAGCTTTTCGCCCTGACTCGGAATAGTGCATTGCTGGAGTAGTAGTTTTCAGACATGTAGACCCGTAGATTTAATTTTGGGAATTCCTGGCAGAGTTGCTTTTTGATTTATGTGAACACCATTTCCTCAGTTCTGTTCAAAGTCTGTTCTCCCGTGGCTGTCAGTACAGGGTTTCCTGTTAACTTCAGATACCATCAGTCATCAAACAGGTACACCCATATGGGCATCATGACTCCAACCACGCCAAGGCCCAGAGCAAGCAAAACGGACTATCTTCTTCCTCCTCTCTCACGACGCACCCTGGTGGGAGGGAGAGTAAGCCGTTTCTATCAACGTTGGCTAAAAATAACATCAGACAAGTGGGTGCTGGAAGCCACCAGGGGGCGCACAGGTAATGGCTGCCTGATCGCTTGGTTCTCGCCGAGGCTGGGCCTTTTCAGGGGAGTAAGCCCCCCCACAACCCCCAAGGCGGATTCACTTGGCGGGATCGCGCCAGTGACCCCCCCCCCCGTGACCCATCCGCTCGAAAGAGCGAAGCTCCAGGACCCCGAGAAGCTGGTTTACTGACGGTGACGGAGTAACGGCGGGGCGCGCCTCGGCTCTGGCGCTGGTAAAGGAGGAGCAGGCCGCCGAGGTGAGGAAGTCCTGGCGACGGGCCCGGCCCTCTCTCATCCACCCGCCTCCGGAAACCGGTTAGCCATGGCATTGGGGCCTGACGCCTTCCGGAGGCGGCACAAGAGGACAGGTGACATCGTGGCGGGCCTGGGTACGAGGGCCCCCTGCAACGCACCACACCATGGAGGGGGCGAAACGGCGCTGCCTCCCCCCTGCGGTTGTGGTCTCCCCCCTCCCCCGGAGCAGGGCCGTCAACGACCGCATCACCCCGCGGAGGGCCCCCACAACACCAACGGACCACGGCAAGCTGGTAGTTGGAGCGGGAGAGTGCCCCCCCCTCTCCCGTGAGGACTCCAGGGCCTCAGTGGCCGCTCCCATCCCGAAGACAAGCGAAGGGACAGCGCGCATCCACATCCAACTCCAGCAGGTGGAGGCCCCTGGGCTCGGCCCCAGGGCGTGGGCCTGCCTGGCGGCGAAAGGCTTTGGACAGAGGTAGTGGAATGGCAACAGCGACTCATTCCCCCTGAGAAACATCACCAGCACCGAGGCGAGACCCAGGTGAGAGGCCCCATCCGGAGTTGGTGGGGCGAGTGCCCGCCTGAAGGCTGCCCCCGCCCACAGAGGAGCACATACCATTCATAAGCTCCCCCGAGACGCCCCATCCAGGTTGCTACAGGGCAGGGTGGTGCCCCCCTGTAGGCCCCCCAGCCCGCGGCAGACACCGCAGTGGTTGCACTGTACGACTACATGAGCTGGCAAGAGACTCTGCAGGTATTCCGCTACAGGGAGACGGAGAGCAACACCAGTGGCCCTACTCGCACCGGGGACATGGCTCATCCAGAGGCCTCGACACAGTCCGCGTTGACGGTGGAGAGGGGCTTCGCCTCCATCCTCAAGGAGATCAGGGAAATGCGATCTGACATCGCCCAGAAGTTCGAAAAGATGGACCAAAGGGTGGACAAAGTCGAGGACAGACTCCTACAAGTGGAAACTAACCAGTCTTCCTCAGCTTCCCAGGAGGTTCAACTGCGTATGCGGCTAGCGGCCCTGGAGAAGAGGGACGAGGAAAGAGCCAGGCAGATGGATGACTATGAAAATAGGGAAAGGAGGAACAACCTTAGATTTTTTGGGGTCCCGGAAACGGAGGGTGAGACAGAGAGAGATTTGACCCGAGTGGTGAAGGACATTATTATTCTACTGTTTTCAGAGGAAATTACTACTGAACCCACGTTCGATCGGGTGCACAGGGCAGGGGGACGGGCAGGGAGCCCCAGATCGGTTCTGGTTCGGTTCCACTACTATACCGAAAACACTAAAATCTTGGAAGAAGCGAGGAAGGTGGGGGTGATTACTTACAATAACGCCCAGATCACCATTTTTCAGGACCTCTCCGCCTACACCTTAGCCAAATGCAGAATGTGCTGCCCCCTAACACAACTACTGAAGGAGAAGGGAGTGTGCTACAGATGGGGATATCCCTTCTCCCTGGCCTTCGAATACTTGGGCCAACGAACAATGCTGGTTACAGAGGAGGACATAAAAGGAGCCATCCAGGATTATGTGGTGGAGCCTACCCCCCGGAGGGGCCCAGTAGGCCCAGAAGCACTCGGTAGGGGCACTCCCGGTCAGTCGGGTGCCAGGAGGAGGAAAACCAGTTCGAGGAAATTCAGAAAATTGAACACTCCGCCGTCTGCAATGGAGGAGGAGCATATCGACTCGGAGGGTTGATGACCAGGGCTCCCGGGTCTGCAGTGGAGTGGAAAAGGAAGACATGAAGGACGCACCGAGGACAGTATCCCCTTGAACAGCAAGTACAATGGGGGCAATTGAAGGGGCACAACTATGGGGGGAGGGCAAACGATATACTGAGGTCCTGGCAGGGGAAGGTAGGCTGGAAATCCGGCCTAGCGGAGTGGATGACCACAGAGGCACGGGGAAGTCCTGACCATTCATAGATCGGGACCCGAAGAATCGGGGGTTAAGCCAAACTTGGAGTCCCCCTGAAAAGCGAACAATGTGGGTTGGACCGAGGGGACTAAGCTGGGGGGGGGGGGGAGTCTCACGAAATCGAGCTTTGCAAACAACGCCTGGCCGAAGGGGACAGGCTGGTGGTCCGGCCAAAATGCCAGATATGGCGGAACTAACTGGCTGGACGCCGGGGAGGGGGGTGGGGGTTCACGAATTAGTTGGGGTTTGTTTGTTTGGGAGGAAGTTGGGGGGGCAGTTGGGGAAACGTTCTAAAAGTGTCCAAACAAGGAGACAGAGGAGGCAGGGAGAGAGTAACGATGCAACGTTGCTGACCATTAGAGAGGGAAACATAGACTATGGCTGATGACCGACCGGCCCTGGGAGTGGGTGCCCTGAATGTGCGGGGACTAAACACCCCTACGAAAAGGTCCCTGATCTGTAGGAAATTTAGGAGGGCGAAACTAGACTTGCTCTGCGTACAAGAAACACACTGGGCGCGGGGAAAGAGCCCAAAATGCGAGGTGGAGGAATCGAGGAGTTTTTTCACGCATCCCATAGGGCAAAGGAAAGAGGGGTGGCCATCCTGGTAGCTAGGAGCGTAGGTTTTGAAAAAAAGTCAGTCTTGAAGGACCCCGAGGGCCGTTACCTGTTGGTGCGTGGTTCCTTACAGGGTTCTCCCTTAACCTTGGCGGTAGTGTATGGCCCGAATGAAGGTCAAGCCCTATTCTGGGAAGGGGTAAGGGACAGGCTCACCCTGTTTGTACAGGGTCCCTTGGTGGTGGGAGGAGATTTTAATATGGTCCTGTGCCCATCCCAGGACAGAAAGCGGATAGGCCCCCAAAACCCTAGACCCGCAGACAAAGCCTTGGCTCAAAGCTTTCAGAGGGCGAATGAGTGCTTGGGCCTGGCAGACACGATCCCGACCCCCCGAACAGGTGTTCCCTCCTTTTCTTACTACTTAACCATCCACAATGCGTTCTCTAGGATAGATTACATTCTGGTGGATGAGATCCTTCGTCCATATGTCGCAGGCTACAGGATAGACCCGGTCCCTTGGTCAGACCATGACTTGGTCCGAGTCTCTTTAGCGGTGGGCTGGTGTAGGGAACGCAAGGGACGCTGGAAATGTAATGACGCCCTACTGAGAGACGAGGCTCACACCGAAGCTGTCCTGGACGCTATAACGAATTCTTTGAACTCAATGATAACGGGGAGGTGGGCACGCACACGCTTTGGGACGCCTTCAAGGCAACCCTAAGAGGAGTAATTATAAAAATGGGAGCCCAGAAGAAAAGGGAGAAGGTGGCCCAGGAAAAAACCCAGCGGGAGAAAATAGCTCATCTCCAACCAGGGGGCTCACCGGAACAGGCCTTGGGGAGCGACCGGGTGGCTGTGCTGGAGGACTACAGGCTCCAGCTAAAAGACCTACTCCTACACAAAACGGAGAGGAACCTCCAAATGGTAAAACAAAAATACTATGATAAGGGGGACAAAGCGGATAGTATCTTGGCCTGGAAGTTGAGAGATGTCCAGAGAAGCAGAAGGGTTAAGGTGGTAAGGGACGCCAGGGGGTCCCTTGGCTGCAACTCTTCCCACATAGGAGAGGCCTTTCGCCAATATTACGAGTCACTATATTCATCTGAATATAACGGGGGTGATTCCCAGATAGAGGACTTCCTGAACTCCATACAAATCCAGTCCCTGTCGAGAGAGATGTCAGAGGGGTTGGAGGGCCCGGTCACGGAGGAGGAGGTGGACAAGGTGATTAGTGGAATGAAGGTGGGAACCTCCCCCGGGGAAGACGGCTTTTCAGTTTACTTCTACAAGAGATTTTGTTCCTCCCTGATCCCGCACCTAGTGAGTTTTCAACGCGGTGCTGGAGGGGGATTCCCTCCCCGACTCCATGATGGGGGCCATAATAGCTGTTTTACCCAAGAAAGGAAAGGACCCAGCAGAGTGTGCCTCCTACCGGCCCATATCATTGTTAAACATTGATCTCAAGATCTTGGCCAAAGTGGTGGGGAGGCGGATGGAGGGGATTATGCTGAAGCTAGACCATGGGGATCAGGAGGGCTTCATCAGGGGCAGACATGGGTTGGATAATATTCGTAAAACACTACACCTGCTCCACTTTGCCCAAACATCTCCGCTTGATGCGTGTGCCCTCTCGCTAGACTCGGAGAAGGCCTTCGACAGGGTAGAGTGGAGATACATGGAACTCCTTCTCCAGAGAATGGGGTTCGGGACACACATTATGAGTTGGGTGGCCGCCCTCTACAGAGCCCCCACGGCAAGGGTTCAGGTGAACGGGTCGCTGTCCGAATCATTTCCCCTCTCCCGGGGGACAAGACAGGGCTGTCCGCTCTCCCCCCTAATTTATGTCCTTAAGATGGAGGCACTAGCCATAGCTATTAGATCTCACCCAGACATCAAGGGAATTAGAAGGGGGGAGGTGGAATTTAAGCTTTCCCTGTTTGCAGATGACATCTTAGCTTATTTGGTAGACCCTGGCTCCTCGATCCCCCCCTCCTGGCCCTGGTTACCATTTTCGGGCGCTTCTCGGGGCTGAAAATTAACATGCCTAAATCTGTCCTGCTCCCAATGAGACCAGTGGACCCGGTGTTAGACCCCCTGAGCAGGTTTTACGGGATTGCAGTGGGGACAAACGCCATAAGATACCTGGGCATCCTTCTAACTAGGGACTTATCGAAACTAGGACCCACCAACTATGACCCCATAATGGCAGAAATCACATCTGACTTGAGGAGGTGGGGCAAGATGATTCTCTCGTGGTACGGCTGGATGACTGCAGTAAAGATGAACATATTACCACGGCTTCTGTACCTCTTCACAGCGCTCCCAACTAGTGTCCCCGCTCAGACTTTCAAGGACGTACAAAAGGGGGTCCGGGACTTTGTGTGGCAGGGGAAGACCCCGAGAACCGGGAGGACCACCCTGACTCTAATGAGGGAGGAGGGAGGATTTGGGCTGCCAGACATTCATCTATATTTCTATGCCGCCCAATTGCGCGTCCTCCTAGAACATATGAAAGAGGGCCTGGGAACGTACTGGACATATTTAGAGGATATGGATGTCCACCCTTTAAAGGTCCGGGACCTCTTGTGGGCCCCGCGCAAGACAATCCCGAAACATGTGAGGACCCACCTGACCCTAGGAGTTCTCTGAGACATCTGGAAGGAGGGCCCCTGGACAACACACCTAACCACATGGCCGTCCCCGATGACCTCCCTATGGGGCCACCCCCTCAAACTGGGTGGCAGGGGGTTCCGGCACTCCCAGCAATGGTCGGATATGGGATTGGAACGGGCAGGTCAGATGTTCAGGGAGAGCAAATTCCTATCCTATGAAGACCTGAGGGAGGCTCTGGGGGGTGGATCGCTTTCCATTTTCGAATACCTCCGCCTTAAGGGCATCCTCTGCGATCAGTCATGGGGTCCAAACCTGAGGAGACAACTGACCCCTTTCGAGAAGCTCCTTGACTCGGCGACCTCCAGAAAGGGCGCGGTGTCCAGTATGTATAAAATCCTAAATAGTTACGACCTTCAGGGTAGGAGGAGCTTCCGCACGTTCTGGAACGACCTGGCAGACGAAGAGATCACAGAGGACGCCTGGGCCAGAATTTTCAAAATAGCGTTTCATGGGAACTTATTCGCCTCGGACATGGAACATAACCTTAAAATTTTGCAGGGGTGGCACAGAGACCCAGCAAAACTGTCAAAGATGTTTCCAGGGGTGTCACCAAGGTGCCCTAGGGAATGTGGTCAGACAGGCTCCAGAGACCACATGTGGTGGCATTGCCCGAAGGTCCAGGCCTACTGGGGGTCAGTGAGGGGCTGGATAGCGAAAGTAACAGTGGAACTCCTACCACCTAATCCCCTGACCATGTTGCTGGGACTCCCCCCGGAGGAAGCGGAACTATACCGTTACCCGAGGATGTGGGAAACCATGCTGAGGGCGGGCCGAGTTGCCCTCGCTCAGAAATGGAAGAGCCTGGAAACCCCCTCCAAGGAAGAGTGGATGAAAAAGGTGAAAAACATGTTTTTGATGGACAAACTGACTGCCATGGTGAATAAAGACACAAGCTCATTCCTCACGAACAGGTATGGGGTACAACAAACTTGGGGTTGGGATGTGCATTGACTTCAAGGGTAAGCCCCCGACCTGAGAAGGGTGCAAATGGCCCCGAAAGGAACAGCAATAAACCGGGTGTCCCACGGCCCGGGGAACGGCGGCACCAAGCCAGTCGGCGAGTTGGTCACCTATTGCATCGCCTTCGAGGCACAGGAAACAGAGTGAGCATTACGAGTCTCCTTTGTCGAACACTTTGAACTGGACACGGGGAAGGGGGTGGGTCGATGTTGGGGTGAGGGGTCAGAGGGGGGGCAGGGGGTTTTCCAATGTTTCTTGTCTGTTTTATTACAAAATGCTAATAAAAACTAAAGTTTTAAAAAAAGACAAGTGGGTGCTACAGGTGGTCCGTGAAGGTCACACCATCGAATTCCTGGACCAACCTCTGTTCCTTGCCCCCGTTCCACGCAAAGTGCATCATCAGAAGCAGGTCATGCTGGAGGTTCACAAGCTACTCCTAAAAGCAGCTATAGAGCCGGTACGATACCGACAAAGGGGAAGAGGCTTCTACTCCTGGTTCTTTCTGGTGAAGAAGAACGGTCAGTGGAGACTATTCTGGATTTGAGGGCTCTCAACAAGTTTATCATGCGCATCAAATTCAAGATGACGTCTCTTCAGATCGTTCTCCCGTGGCTCAACCAACACAACTTCCTGGCCACCCTCGACTTGGAGGGCCCGTATTTCCACATTCCCATTCATCCTGCCCACAGGCAATTCCTCAGGTTCACCGCAGGGTAGTCACATTTTCAGTTCCGTGTCCTCCCGTTCGGCCTAAAATCAGCACCACGAATGTTTACCAAGTGCCTGGCTCTGGTGGCAGCATACCTCAGAAGGTCGGGAACGGAAGTCTTCCCGTATTTAGACGATTGACTCATAAGGGCCAGCTCACTCAAACTGGCGTGCGCCGCAGTGGAGAGAACAATAAAACTCTTGAAGGAGTTAGGTTTCCGATAAACGAGGAGAAATCCTGCCCCGTTCCCAACAAGACAGTGCTGTTTCTGGGGGCAGAAATCAACACCATCATACCCAGAATAAGACTGTCAGCGGACAGAATATCTGCACTAACTCATCAGTCTTCATAGTTTCAAAGCAACGGGGCGACCACGGTCCGCTCCCTCAAATCTCTTCTGGGCATGATGTCCGCATGCATATTCCTCATACCAAATTACAGGCTGCACATGAGGCCAATCCAAGAGACCCTGGACCACCAATAGAAGCAGGCAATCGGCTCATGGGAAGATACCATACAACTACCAGCAGCCTTTCACAAAGCCCTCCGATGGTGGAGCCTACCTCAGAACCTGCTACGGGAAATACCTTTTCAGGCTCCAACATCAACCCTTCTCAGGACTGATGCCTCGCTATAGGGCTGGGGAGCGCACTTAGCAGATCTGCAAACCAAAGGCACTTGGTCCACCCAAGAATCTCAACTGCACATCAATGTGTTAGGGCTCAGGGCAATTCGATGGGTGTTGAAAGCCTTCCTGCGGTACTGGCAAGGCAGGCGCTGACCGTTCAAACAGACAGCACAACCTTGATGCACTACATGAACAAACAAGGGGGAACAGGTCGGAATTGCTATCACAAGAGGCTCAAAAGCTGTGGACCTGGCCTTTGCATCACAAGGTCCACATCAAGGCGGAACACCTACCGGGAGTGGACAACTTCCTGGCAGAGAAGTTAAGCAGAGATTATTCAGCATCCCACGAATGGGAGCTGGACGAAGCAGAAACCCGGCAGATTTTCCACATGTGGGGATGTCCACAGATCGACCTTTTTGCCACCAAGGCCAACAAAAAAATGCCACAGGTTCGCCTCCAGGTATCCGCAACACCTCTTAATGGGGGACACCTTCTCAGTGGACTGGATGGGGAAATTCCTTTATGCCTTCCCTCCAATCCCACTCATAGCGAGAGTGCTACGCAGACTGAAAGAACAGGCCTGCTCGATGATCCTGATAGCACCGGATTAGGCTCGCCAGGTTTGGTATCCAACCCTGCATCACCTGTCTCTATGCCCTCCGATTCGCCTCAAAGTTCATCAGAGCCTCTTAACGCAACAAGGTCTGAAAGTGCTCCACCATGACCCAGCGAGCCTGTCACTGCATGCATGGTTCCTGAGCAGCGAAAATGAATCGATCTGAATCTTCCTGCAGAATGCTGGGATGTAATAAAGTCCTCTAGGGCCCCTTCTACACGAACATCCTACATTTGGAAATTGACTCGTTTTACCAAGTGGTGCGAAACATCTTCAGTGAACCCGCTCTCTGTTTCCATCGAACAAATACTACCGTAGCTGTTTCACCTAGCGAAAGCAGGGCTTTCCTTTTCATCCATCCAGGTGCATTTGTCCGCCATACTGGCATACACGACTAACCCAGGTCAACAATCTTTACTCCCCAAACATGCTATCAAAATATTCTTAAAAGGATTGATGCGTACTTTCCTGCCAACTCCTACACCAGTTCCTACTTGGAGCCTGAACACGGTCCTAGCAGCGCTCATGGAACCACCATACGAACCAATTAACAGGTGGGACTTAACATTTTTATCCTGGAAAACGGCTTTCTTAGTAGTTATCTTGTCAGCCAGGAGGATTAGCGAGCTCCAAGCCCTGTCTTCAGAGCCTCTTTTAAACTTGTTTCTTAGAGACCATGTCATACTAAGGATACACCTAACATTTTTACCCAAGGTACTATCAGAAATGACACTCACCGAGCGCATCATACTTCCTACCTTTTTCATGAATCACTCTTCCGATGCAGAGAGGTCCTTACACTCACTCGATGTTGCAAGGGTCCCAAAGTTCTACATCCAGAGAACTAAAGAATTCCGCTCCTCGACTAGACTCTTCATCGCATGCGCTGGCCGGACTAAAGGACAGCACATTTCAAAGCAAACTTTGGCACGTTGGGTTTCCCAATGTATCAGCCACTGCCATCAGTCAAAAGACGATCCACTTGCTAGACCGCCTTCAGCTCACTCCACCAGAGAGAGGGCAGCTGCGGTTGCTTTTCACGCTGGAGTACCATTGAAACACATCTGCAGAGCTGCAACCTGGAGCACTCTGCATAAGTTCACCAAGCATTACTGCCTGGCAGAAGTTACCAGCAAAGAGTCAGCAGTGGGACAAGCGGTTCTTCGCCATCTCTTTTGCGTAAGGTAGGAGCAGCCTTCTCTGCCCGCTTTCCCTGGTAATGTAACCTGTTACTTGTTGTATAGTAAGGCGAGTAGAAGGATCTGCAGAGTGTACATATGGTATCGGCATGGCCTAACTGCTTGGTATTCTATTCAAACATCAGAATCTATGAAAGATCCAATGCTGGAGAAGCTTGTTACTTACCTGTAACTGTATTTCTCCAGCATTGGTATCTTTCATAGATTCACATGCATCCTCCCGCCTCCCCTGAGAGGCTGCTCCCTCTTCCCACAGCCATCATTCCTGTAGTCTTCTACGGCTCAAAACCTGAAGATGGCTGCCGGGGGCAGAGCTTAAACCCTGCCACCTCATTGGTTAGGGCCATAAGGACCAAAGTGAGGTGGAGGGACTACACAAGTGAATGGCTCATAGGCCATAAGGGGCAATCTACATTGTATTTTAATGTAAATAACATATATATATATATTTAATTTTTTTATAATTATTTAAATCAGAGAGGATTCCCAGTCTCATGACGGGGAATATTCAAGCATGTGAATCTATGAAAGATACCAATGCTGGAGAAATACAGTTACAGGTAAGTAACTAAAACTTAGTGACCAGCAGGGGGCAATAGACTGATTGCATGCTCATGACAATGCGTGATACATAATGAGACAACAATCTTAAGGGAACAAGGCTGGGAGGCCTATGTCCTGGTTCCAGTGTGGGAGTGGGGCATCAAATTGTCTCGGACACCAATGAAAAAGGGGCTTACAGTTCAAAATGGCAATTCATTGCTTTTGAAACAGAATGTGTGAATAGTACCCAAGGAGTCGTTTTTCGATAAAATGTGATATTAATTGTGCATTTTAAAGAATATTTATTCAGCAACACTGGCTAAAACTACTAGCCGCATAGTGAAGTAACTCAAAAAAACGGTCCCACTTTGACCACAAAAACTGGCCCACACTAGCATTTTGCGCATTTGGTATGGGCATTGCCCTATTTCCCTATAGGCTAGTCCGAGCCTGCCTGGTTGGTTCGTAAGGAAGGGGAGGCGCGCCTGTGTGAGGGTGTCAGGGATGGGAGCAGGGGCATGGTGACTGAACCTGCTGACATAGCTGAGGTGTAGAGTGTTTAGGGTGATTTGTATCGGAACAAGGGAGGGTATGACTTTGAGGGCGTGACTTCGTGGCAGGAGGAAGACAAGCTGCCTAGTTTGTCCACGGAGCACAGTGCGGCTTTGGCAGAGATAGTTTACAGGATGTGGAGGGGGCGATAGGTAGTCTGTGCCTGGGTAAGACCCCAGGGGACAGATGGATCAACAGTGGAAGTCTATAGGCAGTATAAGGAATTGTCAGCCCCCAAACTGTTGGAGATCTTTTTGGAATTAGGGACAGGGTGTGCTGCCTGACTGTATGTTCGGGGCATTGGTGGTTGTTCTCCTTAAAGATGGGCAGGTTGATAAGGACTGTGCCTCGTACAGGCCCTTATCCATGATTAATGTGGATGTGAAAATCGTTTGTAAAATACTGGTTGGACTATTAACCCCTTTGATGCAGCTACTGGTGCACTCAGATCAGATGGGTTTCATCCCAGGTAGAAGCGCTACGCAGAATTTGCAAAGGCTGTTCTTGGTGTTGGATACATAAAGGTACGCTAAGGAGAAGCTAGCAGTGGTCAGTTTATAATCCTACATTTGATTCAGTTTGTTGGGAATTCCAATGGATGGTATTGGCCAAAATGGGACTGGAGCCTCGGTTTATCAGATGGGTGCAGCTTTTGTACGAGGGTTCAACCTTGAGGGTCCAGGTGAATAAGGCTATTTCCAGTTCCTGGCAGGTGCATAGAGGCACTGGACAGGTGTGGCCATTGTGGTTGTTGATCTTCGCGCTGCTCATGGAACCGTTTGCTCGAGTAATTCGTAGGTGGCACGCAGGGGAGGGACTGTTAATGGGGCGGAGGGACATTGCATTTCCCTGTATGCAGATGATGTCCTTCCATATGTCTAGGACCCAGTGGTTCACCTGAGGTGGGTAGTGGCCTCAGTGGCTTAATTCGGGGAGTTATTAGGACTGGTGGTCAACCGAGCTAAATCGGCAATATACACCGTACCGACAGGCCTGGGGAATGAGCTTGGGCATTTGCCAATGGACATCATAAAGGGAGGTTTTAAGGGTGCCATGGGGGATGGGGCTGAACGATACGATGTCGGCATGAAATGTGGGGTGGTCTGCAGACACAGTCTGACTTCCAAACTTCCCTAGGATACATGTTGGTGGGGGAAGGTTGAAGGATGCTTGGAAGGCTGTCGAAGCGTAGGTTGCAATGTATTTTACGAAAGACATTTGGGAGGGGGCATGTGTCCCTCATGGCCCATTATATCAATGTGTTGGTATAGGGCTGGTTATGATGGTCAATGAGGTGGGGAATGTCGAGGTTGGGTGCTTAATGTAGAGGTGGGGTGCATCATTGGGACTGTGGTGTTCTAGTTTAGTGGGAAGTGGTATGAGGGTGGGCAATTGGTTTGGGAGGGTGCTTAGATTATTTTATTATTTATTTATTTATTTATTTATTACACGCCGAAGCTCGCAAGCATCAGGGCGCGACAAAAAGACTCCGGGACCAGAGATTCACGAGACAACACAAAAGAAAGGAGAGGGGAAGCAAAAGTAGCGACCCAATGTGATGTAGTAGAAGCCTAGTTATTTGAAGAGAAAGGTCTTCAATTGCTTCCTGAAGAGTTGGATATTGCTTTCCAGTCTAAGGCTGCAAGGCAGTTTATTCCAATGGGAGATCGCCAGGTTAGGGAATGCTCGACCAAGGCCGGTGACTTTGCTTGGGAGACTGGGGTTGATTAGTCCTTGTTTGGTGGATCTTAAGCAACGACTCGGCTCATACCAGCTGAATTTTCTTCTTAAATATGCTGGCACCGTGCTGTAGAGGCAGCGATGGGTCAAGGTCAGTGATTTAAACAGGATCCGTTCCTTCACTGCCAGCCAATGAAGATCGTTTCTGTCCTTGGTGATGTGTTCGCGCTTAGATTTATTTACGATGGACCTGACGGCATTATTTTGAATGATTTGGCATTGTTTCAGGCAGTTGTTACTAGCGCCAAGCATTAATGCATTGCCATAATCCAAGCGAGATAGAATAGTAGCTCTCCCTATCGTAGCACTATTCTTGATGTTTAGGAATGGTCCGATTCCGCAGAGGAGCCTTTGATAGTAATGGCAATTTCGCTTAAGATAAGCGGTTTGGGCTTCTGCACCTAGGGAGGATTGAAGGTAAATACCTAGGGTTTTAACCTTACTTGATACCTTGATGGTAGAGTCTTTTATGGTGAATTCGGAGTAATCAGGGCCAAGATTGTTTAAGGCTTTGGCATTTCCAAAGGTCATAAGTTCCGTTTTGGAACTATTAAGACACATCCAGTGTGTTAGCATCCATTTTTCAATGGTGTTATAGATGACCGATAGCTTGTCGTTGTCTAAGGAATGATTTCCACTCAATTCCAGGATGAGCTGTGTATCATCAGCGAAATTAGTGAAAAAGATTCCGAGTTGTGATAGAATGTTGCAGAGGCAGCGGATATATAAGTTGAAAAGTAAAGGGGAGAAACTAGCTCCCTTGGGAACGCCGCAATCTACTGGTTTGGGAGAGGTGGAATGGCCTCCCCAATTGATTTTAGAATTTCTGTCTTCCAAGAAAGATGAATCCCAATCTATAGCATCTTGGGAGCAGTTTCCAGCTGCGCCTAGAGCCTCTCGGAGCTTGCCGTGATCTAGCAAATCGAAAGCAGCCGAGAGGTCTAAGAGGATTAACAGACCTGTTTTACCTCTGTCTAAAATGCTCAACATTTCGGTCTGCAAGTCCAGCAAAGCTGACTCTGTGCTGTGGGCACTTCTAAAGCCCGATTGTTGAGGGTGTAGCAGGCAGTGTTGATCTACATACTCTTGCAGTTGTTTAGTTGCTACTTTGTCGGGTACCTTCAGCAGGAAGTTGCAATTGGTGATGGGTCTAAAATTAGCGGGGTCTTGTTGATCTAGTCTGGGTTTCTTAACTAGGGGGGTGACTGTGACAGTTTTAATTCCAGTTGGTTCTTTCCGATCTCTAAAGGAGGCATTTGTCATACGACAAAGAAAAGGGGAAAAGAGGTCAATGTTGTCTAAAATCAGTTTTGGGGGTACAATGTTTTCGGCGCAGGTGGTGCAATTCATGGCAGAAAGAGTGTCGTTCATTTAGTTGAAACTGGGGAGAATTTGAATTTAGGAATGTTTAATTCCGGGTTAGTTGTCTTAGGTTGCACAGATGGTAGTGGGATCGATGCATTACAACTTATGATGGAGTCTCTGGCTTTTTTAATTTTATTCGAAAAAGCAAGTTGAACTGCGTCGCAGTCTGTCAAAGTTGGTTGGAAGGGAGAGGAGAGTGTGGGTGGTTTTTCGAAAGATTTTAGGATTTGGAACAATTTCCCAGTGGAATTAGAGGCGCTAGTGATTTGAGTGTTGTAGAAATCTTTTTTTACTTCAGTCAGTTTATCTCTGTATAAAAGATCACATTTTTTCCAGTTGTCTTTATTTTCCTCTGAAGGGGTTTTATGCCATGTTCTTTCTAATTTTCTTTTAGCTGTTTTGAGAATGCTCAATTCGGGCGTGAACCAAAGCTGATGGTTAGGATTAGGGCGAACCTGTTTATTTTTGAGTGGTGCATGTTTGTCCAGTAGCTCCAAGAAGTGATTATTGTATTTGCGGATGATGTTCTCGCAAGAGTCGTTATCTGTAGTGTTTTTCATGACATATGTAAGACCTTCTTTAAGGATGTCATGTGTGATTTTTTTAAAGTTTCTGCTTGAGACTGATTTAGGGGAATTGTTAACATGATTGAGTTTGGAAGTGAAGGAGAGTGTGGCTTCAACTTTATGATGATCTGTCCAAATGCATGGGATGGTGTCGGTCACTGTCAGTTGAACGTTATTGATGATGATCCAGTCAAGTTGATTGCCATGGTGGTGGGTTGGGGTACGGGTTTACCCCTGCTGGAGTTGAAGGGGGAAATTATTGTGTCAGTGTTACACGACTGGACTTTGGTACATAATGTTGAGACTAGCACACTTGATTTAATGTTTTGCTTCACCATGTCATTTATTCAAAATTAATAAAAATGTTGAAACAAAAAGCATATTCACAGACCAAAGAACTCTTTATGTCCTAAGTCACGACCAAATTAAACAATTGTTAAAATTCAGGACCCTCTGATCTCTATTTATCATCCCCAGACTGACGGCGAAGGGGAGTACTTTAACCAGACTTTGAAAAACCATCCTCAGGAATTTGGTATCAGAGAACCCCAGAAACAGGGATGAACTGCAACTGTGGGTCTTGTTTGCTGCAAGGAAATCACCACAAGTTTCCTCAGGTTTTTTTCTTTCTAACTGGTCTGAGTATGGAACCCCATGATGTTCTAGACATTTTGAAGCAGGGATGGGAAGAAGAGTACAAAGATGAGATCCAGCTAAGAAAATGCAAGGTCCTAGTGCTTGTCCACAAATAAGCTGTTAGCCCAGTGGCATTGTCCCTATCAAATTACAGAGGTGCACGGTGATCACAATTTCAGAGGTCAGCATGATGATGCCAGAGAACCAGACAAGTGCGTCACATAAATTGGCTGAAGGCATTGCACCAACCTAAGGGAGGTTAATTAGGCTCTTACCCAATCACCCTCTTCAATCATTCAGAAAGGCTGTAGACAACGAGACCAAGAAGATGCTGACGCTTGGTGTCATCCACACCGGTTGTCACCAATTGTTCTGACCTTCAAACCTGATGATAGTTAGCGGTTTTGCATTGACGTTCGGAAGGAGAATGAGAGCTCAAAATTCAATGCTTACCCAGTAAGAATCGGCTAAATGATTGAGCAAATTTGCCCCACTAAGTATGTCTACAACCTCAATCTCATGATGGACTTTTGGCAGAGCCTGTTGATCCCCAAGGATCAAGAACAAATGGGCTTTATTTTACCCATGGGCCAATTTCAGTTCACTGTGCTTCACTTCGGCCCCTGCGGTGCGACAGCCACCTTCCAAAGGTTGGTTGGTGTGGCCTTCTCAGAATCCTACCTAGGCACCATTACGATCTACAGAAATAGTTGGGAAGAGCATGTAAAGCACCTTTATTTAGTGGCCTGAAGTCTCTGAAAACCTGTATTCACAGACATTCACGCTAAATTTCATCTCGCCCTGTCCTCATCAAGTGCCCGGGCTTTCAAGTCTGGAAAGGTGCCATATAGCCTTAAGTGATGAAGGTGAGGAACATTCACTGCATTCTCAGTCTCATACCAAGATAGAGCTTTGGACTGGTACGGGCCTCCCTACTCACCTATTATCAGTGATTTATATGCAACTGAAAGATGTGTCCACAAAGGTTTGTGCAATAAATGATTCTTTGTTATATATCTTCTGGATGATATGTACACCCCACCGTTATAGTAGTCAACCACCTTCCAACTGACAAGAAATCTTCCCATAGACTCTCCCTTCCCATTCCACATTCCTCATTCTGCATTCTACCTACAGCAACCCACAGATAGAGAATGCTATACATCTCCCTTTTTCTACAAATTGAAACACAATATAGGCATTGTTGTAGAAATAAACAAAGGAAAACAATTAAACAAGGGAAATAGTGACGCTAATAAATCTTAAACTATGAACAGTAGAAACATGGAAAGCAAGTATTATGGGGAACAACGTAAATAAATAATATGATGGAATAAACACTAATAGCACATCACTTAAAGATATAACGAAACCAACAAACCATATTCTAATAATGAAATAAAAACAGGTATTACATCTCAATTGATCAAATGGTTTAACATTGACGTCACCACTACTCCACATAATCTCTAAGAAACAATGGCTTCCCTCAATGCCTAACAGGAAGTTCCCTCGTATGCACTTTGCAGCTTTCCTTATGCTCCATTGGACCATTCAGTTTAGAAACTTCCTTATACATTGATAGATTACTTTCTTCCTTTCTCTGAACATTTCCTACCTTCCATTCCTGCACACATTTACACATTCTGGTATACTTGCAAACTTGATTAACATTCCAGACCTTTCCATCGGTCACTCTCATCGTACTGTGCAATCTTTTAACAACTCTCATGGGTTTAGACCATTTTGAACCTACTTCCACCTTATTGATGGGAAACTTAATTCATACCTAACCTCCTTCCTTGACTGGGCATTGTTTTGCTGCTTTCCTTATGTCAAAACTTCCTTGGTTAATAATCTGTTTACTTTCAATTCTCTACTTAACAATATCCATATCAATATCTTTTTGACATGCTCTCCCCAACCATCCCGATGAAAACCTAGTGTTAGGTTTCCTTCCCTGTAACATTTAAAATGGGGGATTACCTGTTGTGACATGAGGGGTAAATCTAAATGCAACTACTATATCTTCTGCAGCCTTTTTCCAATCAGTTCCTTCTGAAATAGCCACTCTAATGCTTTCTTTGATAACTCTATTAAATCTTTCAACTATTCCATTTGTTTCTGGATGATAGACTGAACTAGTTTCGTGTTCGATACCATTCACCCTTAAAAATGCCTTCATCTGTTCAGCAACAAATTGCACACCATTGTCAGTCGTGATAGAGGTAGGATACCCTTCCCTCCTAAATATATCATCAAGAAATGTGATCACATCCTTTGCACACACATTCTTCACCCATGACAATTCCACCCAATGAGAAGGCATGTCTACCAAAACTATGCAATACTGACATGTTCCTTGGGAAGTAACTGGACCACAATATTAAGTCCTACCCTTTCCCAGGACACGGACGGAATGAATATGAGGGTCATAGGCTCTACTCATGACACAGCCCTTGGCCGCATTCTCACAAAAAACACACTCCCTGATAACCCTTTCCACCTGCAGATCCGTTCATGGCCACCAGTAATCCTGCCTGATTAACTGTTTGGTCTTGGTCATTCCCTGATGACCTTTTTTTTATTTATTTATTTATTTTTTTAAAAACATTTTTAACCAATTTTATTAAACAAGAAAAAACAAGTCAAACCAAACTTGCAGTGGATGCATAATGTCAATCACAAAGAAACATGAATTGCTGTATTCTAGCCCACTGTATCTCCCCTTCCCTCCCCCCTCCCCAGCCTACTCACCCTCATTTCCAGTCTCTACCTCTTGCGGTGGGGATTCCTCTTCGACAGAGCTTGTTGTGTCTCCATCATTTGGTCTGTTATGCGAAGGCCCAAATAATTCAGCAATCAGTTGCCTCCAACCCGATAGGGTTCCGGCTTCTTCTTCTTCTATCTCCCCTTTACACGCTTCCTGCCATACCACTGTTTCGGCCTGCACCCACTTCTGCAGATCCCTTCACCACGTTTCCATTTTGGGTCTATGATATGCCTTCCAACCCATCGCAATCCTTCTCTTTGCTAGTAAACTAGTAGATCTTTCAGTTTGCTTACATGTTTAAGCTTACGTGGTCTGGGAAACCCTCCTATCAAACAAGCCCATGCAGTATCCACCTTCATGTGGATCCCTTTGTCTTCCATTTTCTGAGCTATTTCTCCCCAGTATCTCTCTAACAATGGGCACGTCCAAAACATATGCACCATTCCCACATTTTCTTCATTACATTTTGGGCGCACTTGACGCCCAGCGCTTTTAAATTTAGCTATCTTTTGCGGCGTCACGTATGCCCTGTGAGTTATATACAACTGTATCTGCTGTAACCTAGCATTTCTCAATACTTTTTTGATATCCCTGTGCACTCTCCCACATCCCATCACTCATCGGGGCCCCTATTTCAACTTCCCAGTCCAGTCTAAATTGCACCACCTCCTTGCCCACTTGGGACATTATCATTTCATATAATCTAGATGTTTCGTGTCCTCCTTCTGCTATGTTATATATCATATCTATAGTGGCGTCCGGTTCCTCCGCCAGTGCCACTTCCGACCAGGTATCTTTAATTCGTTGCACCACCCCGTGATACGTGATGTATTGCCCAACACTCAACCCCATTAGTTCCACCAGTTCCCCAAATTCCAATATCTTCCCCTCCTGCCACACATCCCCCATCGTAGCTATCCCCACCGATTCCCAGTGTTTCCTAATCATTAACCTCAGTTGCATTTCTCTACCCACCACTATGACCAATGGGATCTGGGGGGAGCAGGGAGATGGCTGTTCCATTAACCGATACGCTCTTCGCCACATCCCCCACCCAAGTACCATCATCCCCGGGCTGCCTTCCAACTCCGATTTAGGCAACCATATAATCTCTTGTAGAAAGTATGGGGCGCAGTCCCCCTGAAACAGCCTGTGCTCTATGGTAGGCTCCTCATAGAGCCATTTAGCTACGCATTGCTACATAATAGACTTCCCAGTTTGGTAATTTAATGCCTCCTTTCCCGTATGGATTTTGTCATTTCTACAGGGCTACCTGTTCCTCATCCCATGCCATAAGAATTCCCTGCATATGCCGTCCAATTTAGCAAGGTAGGTATTGAGTATGGGATATTCGCAAAGCAGTGCAACAATCTGGGCAGCGCCTCCATCTTGAGCATCGCCCCCGTCTCATCATTGCCAAGGGGAGCTTCACCCAAAACTTCATGCTACACTCCAGTTTCTTAACTGCTCTTTCCGTATTATGCCTATGTTCAACTTCTACAGTATGATATATGTCTACTCCCAGATATCTGAATGTGGTAACCTCCCACGGTATCTGTAGGATCAGCAAGTGCTCCAACGGAAGCCCTCTATATCTACCCATCGGGAACATACAGGACTTACTGGGGTTCACAGCTATACCTGATAGTTCTGCAAACCTCTTCATCACTTGCAATATATATTGGAGATTCTCTTCCGGGTAGCGCAAATACAGTAACATGTCATCTGCATACAATGAAATAAAATGTGGTGTCTCCCCTATGACAATACCTATCGCATCATATTGCTGCCTTAAATAAATCGCCAGGGGTTCTAAGGCTAAAATATACAGCATGGGGGACCATGGGCATCCCTGTCTAGTACCCCTACTTAGTTGCCATCTTTCCGAAACTACTGCTCCTGTTTAAACTCTAGCTAGTGGCGCGCTGTATAACAGTTTGACCCATTTGAGATATCCTGGACCCATGCCATAATTGGCTAGGGCCGCCGTTAACCAGGGCCATTTGACTGAGTCAAATGCGTTAATCGCTGTTATATCACAGGTATTCTTGATAAGGAACACACAGGATACTGAATACAATGCCTTAGTTATTTTATAAAGGATACAGACTGATAACTGTAAAGGATACACTCGACGTCTTCTCCCAACCGACTGAGGGTAGAGGTAGACCGTAGAGAAGTCAAGAGAAACCTTCCAACTAATGTCACCCTTTGACTGGTAATATACTACAGTCGGAGAGAGTAATCAGTGGGAAGGGCGTAAGAGGACCAAGTTTCACCAAGATGTTAATAGAGAAACATGTATCAGGATGGAATGAAGATAAGTGGACAGCATGGTAAACCTATCTGTTATACACTAACATTTAGCACAGCCACTAGTAGTCCAACGATGTCTGAGGAATCCATAAATCCAGGAAAAACAACGACAAGGAAGGGTAAGTGAGGAAACTAACCCGTATGAAACGAGGGCCGCACTAGTACAGGGTTGGTGCACACAGGAAAGCGTCCAAGGTTCAGTGCACTATTTAATATGCTTGATAGGTGGAGGAGATGACTCTTGATCCAGGAAGGGATACCCTTTTGATAGTGGAAGAATCCAGTTCAGCAAATATTATGTTCTTGACACTTCAGAAACTAAACAATAGAAGCTATTATCTTTGTAGTGAAGTTAATGGTGACACTGTAAGGGGTTGGTAGTAGCCTTGTGGTATCAGCTGATATGGATATGGAGCGGCGTGTTGGTGAACGCCGAATCGGGAGCCCAGCAGAGGCTCTGTGTAGAACAGAGCGGAAATGCAGGATGCCGCGTAGGAACGCAGAAGCGCTGGTTGCTCCGTATGGAAATGGAGCAGTGTGTTGGTGAATGCCGAGTCAGGAGCCTGGCGGAGGCTCTCTAAAGGAACAGAGCTGGAGACGGGGTGCCGTGAGGAATGCGGAAGACCAAAACCACGTGTGGAGGGAGGAAGATGGAAATAGAGCGTCTGCATGAAAGCGGCAGATGCAAGCTCCGGGATCCAAATACACAAGTAAACGATCGGAAGCGCCGTCGATTAGGAAATGACACGTTATTTGTGATCAGCTGACGTACACGTACACCTGACCAGCGTGATGACATGACGCTGGTCAGGTGAACCAGGATCGTAATGTAGGAAAGGAACAGTCACATAAACACGATCGTAGCCCCAACATGACCGCATTAACAGTGTCTCCCAGATAGCTTCCAGTGTGTGTAAAACGGCCTCGCTGTTCTAAAAGATGAAGATGCCGGTAAGCATGAACGTTGAGGGAGAGTAAGGGAGGAGCCTGATGATGCAGGCATGACAATCGCATCTAATGATACTATTGCCATCTCGCCTACATCTCCATTAGCATGTTCAATGACTCGGTGGAGTCGCCTAAGATTGTTTAAGATGTTCCTATTCGGGACATATCCTGTCTGATCGGGATGTATTAACTTATTAATAACCTTCTTCAGTCTATTTGCCAGGACCGCCGTTAGAATCTTACTGTCCTGGTTCAACATCGACAAGGGACTATAAGAGCCACAGTCACTTCCAGGCTTATTGGGTTTGGGAAGTGGTATGATGACCGCTTCATGTAAGGATTCTGGTAATTTCCCAGCTTCATATGCTTCGTTAAGCATCTCCAGCAGCGGGGGGGGGGGGGGGAGTACCTCTGTTTTATATGCTTTATAGAATTTGCTTGGGAGTCCATCAGTTCCCGGGGTTTTACACGTCGGCAACTGCCTCACTACCTCTTCTAGTTCCTCCAGGGTGATTGGGGCATCTAGCCCCTCCCTCTCCTCTGCGCTGATCTGGGGTAATCCAATATCTTCCACTGTATCTCCTATCTGTTCACTGTCGCTTCCTGTCTCATCCCCATACAGGCGTCTATAATACTCTGCGAATTCCTGATTAACTCCCTCTTGTGTGTCTGCTATGCTCCCATCTTCTTTCACTATTGTTCTAATTGGGGGCCTAGGGGCCTCATTTTTATATAGCCATGCCAGGACTCTCCCTGGTTTGTCCCCTTCTGCATGTTGTCTCTCTAGTTACTTTTTATAATTGAGGTTGCGCATTTCTGCTGCAGCCCGAGTACCATTTCCGTGTCCTCCTTAGTATTACCACTACTTTCCGACGCCCTTTCTAGCTCCTTTTCGGCTTCCTGCAACTCGGTCAGGATCCCATTCTGCAGTCCCTTAGTCTTGGCTATGGCAAGCCCCCTCACCACCACCACCTTGAAGGCTTCCTAGAGTGTGCCCGCTGTCTTAACACTGCCAGTGTTTATCTCAAAATAATTTATTATCTCCTCTCGCATATCCTCCCTGAATACGTTGTCTTTCAGCGCCTCTGCATGCGTGCGCCATGTGGGTATCCTTCCCCTTGGGGGACGGTATTGCCACGCTAACATCAGTGGCGAGTGGTCTGAGAGGACCCTTGCTTTGTATTCTGCATGCGTTATTTCAGTCATTAGTTCATGCTTGACAAACACATAGTCTAGTCTAGTATAAAGGCCCTGGGGGGCCACGCAGTGTGAATGTTGTCTATCCCGTGGATAGCGTGACCTCCATGCATCGTCCAGCCCAAAATCCGCCAATAATTACTGCAATGCCTTTGCGGCCGGAGTGGGTCTATCTACCTTAGTGTCTGATCTGTCCATGTTTGGGTTTAACACACAATTAAAATCCCCTCCCCCCACAGTACAGCTCCCCCTAGACTACCACTGAGCTTACCATACAGGGTTCTAAAGTACGCAGCCGTGTCCTGATTCGAGGCATAAGTATTTACAATACATATCTCCCTATTTTCCACCAACCCTTTCATAACCACCATCCTACCGTCTGACTCCGCTGCAGAATGCAACAACTGGAACGGGACATGTGGGGCCACCCATGTGATTACCCCTCTTGCGTAGGCTGAGTATCTTGCCCCTAACACAGTCCCTTTCCACTTCTTCCGTATCACTTCCAGTTTTTCCTGCGTTAAATGAGTTTCTTGCAACAAGGCTATTTCCACTTTCTGTCTGCGCAGGTACATCATAACCTTGTTTCTTTTCAAATAACTGTTGAGCCCCCTGACATTCCAAGTAACTATCTTAAGGTCTCCCATGGTTCATATCGTTTTCCCCGGGGTGTAGGCTCATACCCCAACTGTACTCCCTCCCCAACTACAACAAATCACTGCACACACCCCCTTCCCTCCCTCAACCCCACCCTACCCCAACCCCAACAGGTGCCCAGCTCCATCCCTGGATCTCAGGCTCCCCCCGTTTGGTCCTACCCTGGAACACCCAGGCCAGGACCCCAGCAGGGTGTCACCGCACTATCGGTGACCTAACTAAACTCTAAATGGAGGTATCCATTGTTGTTAGGGAGCCATGCTCTGCAAGGCTCCCTAACAACATTCCCTGATGACCTTCATGTGATGCATCAAGAATCCTCTGTCTTACTCCTATTGGAGGAAATATTTTGTCCCCTCTGAGGATCATGCCATCTTTACTAAGAAGTTAGTTAAACATTTTCATTATAGAATCAGGTATGGTTCCTCTCCTAATTTTGGTACCTTTCATACCCGACTCCAACCCTCCTTTACATCAACCATGACTTGATCAACCAACATTGCTTCACGTCACTCATTCTCTGTCACTACTTCCTGACTGACACTGAGAACCTGCTCATCTTTATCCTCTTCATCACTCTCATCTTCTACCACATTCATCAATCTAGATAAGCAATCTGGTAAATATTCAATTTCAATAATAATAATGTATTAATGTGTTACAGTTTAAGAATAAACTTTTCACATAATTCCATAAAATATATATACAAAATATCGATAATAAAATAGAAGAATAATTTACATATTTGTAAGGAATAATACTCATGTTACTTACTAAAAACATATCTTAATTCCTAAAGTAAAATACAAAGGCCCTGAGGCATACATAGTACCCGTTTTACATTCAATTCCATTCTTCCCTTGTTATATTCCAGCTCGAACATAAAATAGTTCAGTCATATCAGATTGAAATATCCAATAGCCTCTCGATCACTAGCCACACGTTGTACATTACCATTAGGCACTTCAAGTGGGTAGAGTTCAAATTCTGCCTCCAGAAAATGTCCTGCTTTATGTGGTCCACATTGTGCACATACTTCTCATAATTTTTTTATAGGTAATTATCATCTTTGGACAACAAGTCAGTAAATGTTTATGTTTCCCCACTCAATAGTTTCCTTATCCTCACCATAATCTGCTCCAGCGCTCAGAGGATGGTACTTTGTTTATAATTCCAGTATTTTCCAAAACCGGATGATGGTTAATCCTAACCAACAAAATAAATCGCCTGAGTCTAATTCCCGGGCAAAGATTTAAGTATTGTTGTTTTTTTTGTATGTATACATAATGTATTTCACAAATTGATGTTTTTATAGTTGTTCCAGGTGAGCATAATTTTCTAGCCAATCACCTAGATTTATTTTCCATGACAAAGCGGATTTACCTGCAGGGGAGAACTCACAATATCGGTTCCGCCAACTCAAAGTGTTCAGAAAATGTTCTGTATTCATTTTTAAGGATGACTTCTTAGGTTCCATGCAGAGTTCTTGCCACAAAGATACCAAATGTTGGTTAGGAGAAGTGCTGTCTAATTTCAAGAAATGTTCAGCCCTTCTCCTAAGGACCATTGATTTCAGAGATTGTAACCCCAGTTCAAGTCTGATAATGGCCATAGGAATACAGGAAGGGATGCCCAAAACTTTTTTCCAAAATGTACCCTCCAGTACCTGTAGCCCCCTGAGATCAGTCTTTTGAATGGCTTCGAGGCCATATATCATCATAGGGGTGAGAACCTGCTGGAAGGGTAATCGTGCCGCCCATATAGTGAACCCCCATGGGTCAAGGTAAAACGGTAGACCAAAGCCGAAATTTGTGCAGCTCTGACTTTCCTGGCTTGGATGCAAATCGAATAATCATGGATGGTCTCAAAATCAATGCCCAGATATCTATAGTGGGGAGTATACAGTATAACTAATTCTTGCACTTCAAGCCTTACGCGTGCAATCTTTTTACAGGTAAAAAACATTACTTGGGTCTTTTCTAAGTTAATTATAAGGTTGTTCCTCTTTCTTTGTGAATAACAAAAGAGCTTCCGCCGATCGTCGTAGGCCACTAAATGTGTGGTCAAGGATGACCAGATCATTCAGCATATGCGACTACCGGGCATCTTTCAGCACCTATTCGAGGAGGACAGTTATGAACCGCAGAAATCGCATCTGGGAGATCGTAAACAAATGATAATTTCCAGTTGTAATCCTGCAAACTTGAAACCCATTTTCTTATCCTTAATGAAACTTTGTCTAAACCTTTCGTGGTAAGGATCTCTCAAGGTTTATGATCAGGCCTGATGGTAAACCTAACACCCAATAGGAAAGGACATGTTTCTATTGCCCATTTGATGGCCAACAATTGCTTTTGTATTGTGGAGTAATTTCTTTCTGCAGTTCTCAAAACTCTGCAAGCAAATGCAATAGTATACACCTTTCCCTCACATTTTTGTGAGAGGACAGCTCCTAACCCATGGCTACTGGCAATAGTTGTTACCACACTGCTCCTCCTAGGATCAAAATTACTTTAATGTGGGGGCTTTGGTCAAGGCAAATTTTATTTCTTGGAATTCTTTCTCATGTGATTCACTCAGCCCTTTTTCACCAGATTCCTCATGTGAAAGGATTTGTTTGCTAAACTAGGCACACATTTGGAATACTATTCCGCCATTCCAAGAAAAGATATTACTTTCTCTCTGTCTGATGGACTCAGGAAGTTAACAATGTTGTCTACCAAATCGGCCTCAGGTTGAATGCCTAGTTCTGATATAGTATGTCTGAAATATTGAATGGTTGTCTGATTGAACTTACATTTATTTTTACTTAACGTTGGACCCGCTGTCGTAAAGATGTCTAATACTCACCTCAATCTTTCATCATATTTTTCACCTTCACTCCCCTATGCCAACACATCATCTTGAAAGCACAAGACACCATCCATATCTTGAAACAGTTGATACATGATGCGTTGGAATACTGCAGCTGCCGATATTAAACCAAACAGCATGTGTCTGCATTGAAACAATCCCTCTGGGGTAATAAACACAGTCACATTCCGGGGGCGTGGCCTGCAGCGCCACCAATGTGGCTGCTTTGCTAATGGCCTCCATGCTGAGCCTGATATTTCCTAACTAAATTAGCGTCCCTGCCGGTTCCTGAAAGAAGAAATCTTAGCAAGAGCTGTCGGAAGGTGCGAGGAACCTCTTACGGCTGGTCGACAGCACACATTCCCTCTGCACGGCCTGGATGACCCTCTTCAAACTACTATGGGTCCAGAGAGCGGGTGAAGGCTCCAAGATGGCGGGCGGACGCACCTAGAGCTGAGGGTAAGTGCCCCGCCCGCTGAAGAGACGAACACATTTTGACAGAGATGGCCCTTACTCGTCCTGCTTACGTCCTCGGGAGTGAGGGTCTGCGGAACAGCCTGTACTCTCTCCGGGATCCCGCAGAGGTACTGATTTCGGCAATGCCACTCTGAAAGAGAGCCCGGCCCCCCCTCCCTCCACCCGCGCTTCTATGACTGTCCCTGCCGGAGAGCTTCGCTTCCCCATCTCACTGTGCCTCCAGCAGCCTCGTACCCCCCCCTAACCGCCCTGGGGGCCGCAAACTCTTTCTGAGTGCCATAATCACCCGGATCAGCAAGCCCTCGGCCCCGATACGGCAAGCCGACACCTCACTGACTGATGGAGCGTTGGAACGTCTCCCTCATCTGGGCTGACTGCTACACAGCGGATCGGATGGAAGTCTAAAGCCTAGTGACTTTGGAATACGAGGTGAGCCCCTGCATCATCTAACTCGGGAAGGCTCCTCTCACTTTTCATAATCTGCAGCGTGGTGCATATTTAGAAAGTGGCACAGCCACTGAAGTAACCTACATCCCTCTGGATTTGGACATTGCCCATCCGCTCTCCTCTACTCCCAATATTAGGGGCCACGAAGATTTGTGCTGCAGTTTCCAGGTTCACCAAGCTACTCAGCTGAGTCACACAGAATAAGTGAAGGAGCACATTGCTGGAACCACTTCCCCTTCCCTCTCCCCGTTCTTTGCTCCAGACTGACAGAGCCTAGGGCGCCTAGCTGCTGGACTTCTCTGGAGTGGCCTCACTACATTGGGGGCGGCAGAGATATTAGCGAACCTCACGGCTCACCTGTGACCATAAACCAACCTTAGCTGCAGCGCAGGTCCTCTAGGAGGTTCTCCCCAAGTAACTTTAAGCTCTTGAAACATCCTGACTACAGATTATTCACTGTGGATCGCTGGGCCAGGGGCCCTGAGACACAGGGAACGAGAGCCTGTTGGCGCAATCACTATAAACAACTGTCACCCCCAGAGGTGCCTACGCACTTTTCCGCCAAGGATCCAGCCAGAAACCCGCCACCATGTCTAAACACTCAAAAACCCCGAAAAGTGGGGACATTTCCACCATGTTGTTTCCAGCGGAAAAGGGGAGAAAGCCAGATACTTCCAAATCCCACCCCCACTCCTCGCCGGGTCTGGGGGGGTCAACTTGCCACTAAAGAAGACATCCAGGCGTTCATGCGGGACATTAAATCTGAATTCCACAGCTGCATGACGGAGCTCACCACAAAATTGGAACACACAGACCAAAGGGTGACGGAAATGGAACAGAGACTGGGGAGATGGAAGACCAAACCCAGGAACAAGCAGCGTCACTACTCCAGGTACAACAGAGACTCCAGGTCCTAGCAAACAGAAGTGAGCTCCTGGAGTACAAACATGAAGATTTAGAAAACAGGGCCCGAAGAAGCAATCTGCGAATCAGAGGGGTGCCCTCCTCGGACCAAGAGCTGACGGAATATGTAGGGGACCCGTTTCAGTCTCTCCTGCCACAGCTTGAGAAACCCTAACTACTGTTGGACCATACCCATAGACTTCGCACTCGTAAAGGGCTGGAGTTGGAATTTCCCCCAAATGTGATCACCCGAGTCCACTTCTATACGACGGAGGCAATTATGGCTTTGGTCATACCAGGGACGAGCCGCTCTTTCAGGGGTCTCCCTTGCAGATCTTCCAGGATCGCAGAGCGCTCAGACCCTGGCACTGTTCCTGGGTGATCAGAAGATTAAATATCGCTCGCTGTTCCCTATGGCTGTCCAGTTCTTCTACAATGGGGCCTCCCCACTATCTCATGTCTAGAGGACGCAAAAACTATTCTAAACCCCTCCTTGCCAGACAAAGGGGGTAATCCATCTCCCAATTCACCCACTGGAACAGAAGATCTTCCCCCGAAAGCCAGACAAGCGATATGGTCGATAGTTCAGAGGGGCCGCAAAATCAAGTAAGATGTCCCCACTCTCCTGATCTGGGGGAGACAGCTGACAGTAAGCTCTCTAAAACCTCTGCTACCCAGCACCCCACTCATTTGGAAATAACAGGGAACGCAAGAATAACTACATGGGGCTCGGCACGGTCCGAGCCTGACTCCAGGGAGGATGACACAAGAGGATCCTTAGAGTGTGCTGTCTACATTTATGGGCAGCTCAAGAGCTTGGAGCCCATGGTTCGGGCTCAGTTCAAAGTTGAGCATTTCTTTTTGGGTTAAAAGTTTGGTTGGAGCACACAGGCAAGAATTACCAGGTCTTGAATGGCAGCTCTTGTACGCCTGAACCTCCCCTCTGCCCCACGCCATCAGCAGAAGAGAGCCCAGAGATTCCACACCGGATTGTGAATTTTATCTCGCTAAACGTGAAGGGTCTGAATTCTCCGGTGAAATGAAAATCTGTGTTGAAACAGTTCAAAGACCTGGAGGGGGCCGTGATGTTTCTCCAAGAAACTCTTCTTCTCCTGGCAGACTATGCTCGTCTCTGGCATAGAGATTCCCAAGGCAGTTCCTGGCCTCCGATGGCACCAAAAAGGGGGGATAGCGATCTTGATAGCAAGAGATATTCATTTTGAGCAATTGGACACGTTCACAGACCCGGGCGGTCGCTTCATAGGAGTGAAGGGGATGCTTTGTGGTCAACTGCACTCGCTGATTTCGGTCTATACTCCGAGCGAGGGCCAGGAACGTTTTTTGGCCGACTTGGTAACAGCCCTTCTCCCCTTCCTAGAGGGCTAGGTGGTCATGGGGGGACTTCAATGGGGTCCCTGACTCGGATAAGGACAAATCCCCACTCTCCGTCCCCCGAAGACTACAAAATAGCACTGAGCATCCTCCACCTGTTTAGATCACTGGGGGTCGTGGACACATGGAGAGTGCTTCACCCAGAGGAAAGGGACTTTACCTTTTTCTCACGTGTCCATCGTTCCTTCTCACGAATTGATATGATCTTGGCCTCGCCCCAGCTTCTTTCCTTCACAGACAAAGTGTGCATCACCCCAAAGGTCCATACAGACCATGCTCCGGTGCTTCTACAAATCAGATCTTGGAACCCACCCCCTGGGTCCAGACCACAGTGGCGTCTATATGATCCAATCTTCAAGGATATGGCTTTGAGGAACGATGTGGCAACAGCAATCAAGAATGACTTCAGTGAAAATCTCAGAGTTAACCTCTCAAGCGACTACATGGGATGCCATGAAGGCGGATGTCTGGGAAACCCTGATTGCACACACGGCAGCTAACCACAAATGGCAAAAGCATTCCAGAGCCCTCCTGGAACAAGAAATTTCAGACATCAAAGACAAATTTAAAAAGAACGGGTGGTCTCCTAAAATCAATACAGCCCACAGCGTGGCTCGCAACAAGTTGGAGGCCCTATATGCGGAGGAAACAGAGCAAACCCTGCTCTCAGTCAAGCAGGGATACTACGCCAAGAATAATAAGGCCATCCCCCTTCTGGCACAGAAATTGGCAAAAACCAGAAGACGAAACTTCATGATAGATCTTCGAGACCAACATGGGGCTACACATTATGAAGAACAGATCAAATTGCAGTTAGCGCAAGCACACTTGCTTGAGTCCATGGCCAATTCAGGTAGATCGTAGAAGCTCAGCGATAATCTATCACAGAAGCGGCCCTGCCCCGTCTAGCCCGAGAGGATTGGGATGCCCTGGAAGCACCTTTCCAGCAGGAAGAAGTAGAGACAATAATCAAGTCCTTGAAGACTCGAGCTCTGGGCCCTGATGGTTTCTCCCCGAAATTTTACAAATTGTTCCGTGCTCAGCTCCTTGCTCCCTTTACAACGCTCTTCAACTCGTTTTGTCGTTTTGGGAAGCAGGAAGCGTAACCCCTTTAATGCAAAGCTCCACCACAATACTTGTCTTGAAGCCACAAGAATTGTGCCTTATATAGGCCAATTTCACTTTTGAACATCGATGCCAACATTTACTCGAAAGTGTTGGCAAACGGCCTAGCTCCTTTCCTTCCAAGTCCGATTCATGCCGACCAGACAGGGTTTATTCAGGGTAGAAAGACAGGGGATAACATCAGGCGGGCGGTGAACCTAATTGAGTCTATTTCAGAGAGTAAGGGGAAACTGGCCCTCTTAGCTTTGGACGCTACAAAAGCGTTTGATAAGGTGGAATGGTTGTTATGCATATGACATTGGAAGCATTCGCTTTTGGCCCCCAATTTAGGAAAGTGATAGCCAACAACTACTCCTCCCCGAACACCTCTCTCCAAGTTAATCGTGAGCCCTTGGCCCCGATCCCACTGACCTGCGGTACATGGCAGGGATGCCCCCTTTATCCCCTTCTGTTTGCGCTCATTAGAGCCTTTGGCCCAGCATATACGTAAGAATAACAGAATCCGGGGACCACTAATATCGGACTCCCTACATAATGTATCCTTATATGCCGATGATATCCTCTTATCCATTATTAACGTCGCCTCTACCCTACACTCGGCTCTACAGGAGCTCCAGGCTTTTGGGATTTGAGATTAACTTTGGGAAATCGGTGGCGTTGGGGATCTGGGGGGGGGTGTGACTCTCGCTCCAAGAGATCTCTTCTCTCCAGGCCATATGCCCTATTCACTGGGATACATCCTATATCGCATACTTAGGGGTTTGGCTCACGGCATCCCCAAAAGATCTGTATGGGGCTAACTTTTCCCCCCTAGTTAAGACCCTGGAGCAGGACCTGAAGAGATGGGCTAGACAGGAAATCTCTTTCATGGGCCGTATCACAGCAGTCAAAATGAATCTCCTCCCCAGGCTTTTATACTGTTGCTCTTCCCTCCCAGTGGTAGTTCCAAAAAAAATTCTAGCATGTAGGGAGTAAAGGCCAAGAAGCGGAGGGGGAGGGAGCATTTAGATTGCTCAATCTCATCCACCTGGGTGCGGGATACCTCTTTGTCCATGCTGAGAGGTAAGCGAGCTGGGCCACCTCCTGAATACCTCCAGTAAATTGGGAACAAAATCTAGAATTCCTAAGAGGGTAATGATGGGGGGGCGCTGGTCTGGGGGGCCTGAATGTTCCCAATTTAGTGAGGTATTCAGAGGTGGCCCAGCTCACTCACCTCTCAGCATGGACAAAGGGGGATCCCGCACCCAGGTGGATGGAGATTGAGCAATCTAAATGCTCCCTCCCCCTCCGCTTCTTGACCTTCACTCCCTACACGCTACGCAAGCAATGGCCACATCTCCTCTCCTCGATGAAAGCGACCTTAAAGGTGTGGGATGAGGTGTTGCGGAGGAAAAAGACCATTAGAGGCACAGGCCCGCTTTCCCCAGTCCTCGGTAACCCTGCCTTTACTCTGGGCCTCTATCCTGGGCCATTTAAACGTTGGAAGGAAGGAGGATTGCTTACATTGGGTCAGTTGTTTACTGAGAGCCAGCCTCGTTCTTTTGACGACTCAAGAAGGAATTTTACCTCTCAGAACTGGACAGGTTCTCATATATCCAGATCCGTCATTGGATCACTAACCTCGAAATTAGACTAAGAGCCACTCGGACGTTAAGTCCGCTGGAACTGACCATCTGGAGGTCTTGGATGAGGGCGGGATCTCAAAGCTATACAGATTACTAAGGGAGGATCTCCTAGCCCCTTGCTGACTACATGACTCGCTGGTAAACAGATTTGGGCCATCAGATCGACGATGTGTCTTAGTCCGAGATCTGGCCCAGGGCACGTACCTCATCCAGTTGCGTGACAAACAATGAATGTGCGTTGAAAGTATTGCTCCGTTGGTACTATCCTCCGGCCCAAATCTATAATTTCCAGGTGGCAATCCTCCCTACCTGTTGGAGGAACTGTGGAGCCCATGGTTCATATTTTCAAATGTGGTGCGACTGCCCCCGGATACCTTCCTTTTGGGAGAAGATAGTGCAAACTAAACATGGGATCACGGGCAGCCGACTTCCGATGTGCCCGAAAACCCTGCTATTAGGGGCTTCGTGTGAGGGGATATACCCAAAGTCGGGAGCCCGGGCAAAGCTACTGACTCACCTCTTGTTGGCGGCGCAGATTACCATCTCCCATTGTTGGAAATTGGCAGACGGCCCAGTTCTGGGGTGTTGGTGGATCAAGATTTGGGATATTCTGGTGGCAGAAAGGGTATCGCCCGCAAAAGAGGGAAAGTTCCACCAGTTCCAAGCTATCTGGTCACCCCTGCTGGACTATGATCTCAAATTCCCGGCCTTGACATTCAAGCCACGTTTGGCGAGACTTTATCTGGCTCCGGGTGAAAGAGGTTAGGGGGAGCGGACTGTTTTATGTTATACAAGTGTGGAACAGTGGAGGCGGTAGGTGGGGAGCATGTGAGTTATGGAAAAATGTTCTCTATCTCAGGGGCGATGTCAAGGGTGCTCACTGTGACTTTCAGTATATTTGTTTGAAGAGACTATTAATCTATTTTGCAAAGTTTGTTGCTCCAACCAGAACATTTAATAAAAATATATTTTTTAAAAAACAGTCACATTCCTAGAAGAGGGATGGAGAACAATTTGTTGAAAAGCAGATTTTAGGTCTAAGGAACTCGTCACACCCACAATCTTTGTTACCTAACATCTCAGTAATATTAAGTAATGGGTGTATATCTGGTATTACACACCTATTAACAGATCAATATATAATCTAAGTTTACTATTGGGTTTGTGTACTACTACCAAAGGAGAAACCCACTCAGAAGCCTCTATTCTTTCAATCACTCCTTGCCCTTCCATCAACAATTCTTCTTTCACAGCAGACCTAATGGCTAGTGGAACACTTCTTAATGTCTGTACTACTGGAGCTGAACCTGCTTGTATTCTAATTTTATGCATGAAACCTTTGAGACTTCGAACTCCTTGCGGAAGACATCATGTTCTGATAAATCATTGATGTTTCCTATGGCATACACGCTCTCTTCAGCATTGGAATTAAGTTTTATCTGAAGCCATTTCTGGTGTGACCAACATGAAAGGGGATTACTACCCTTCTTCAAAACATTGACCTTCCCTTTTGCTGATCTTTTTTTAAATTTTAGACTGGCCCAGAACCAACCTTCAATGTCAATTTTCCTACCACCATATGCCACAGGCCTTGTATCAAGTGGATTAAGAAAAACATTCTTTTGATTTTTGTTCTTAAAAATATGTTTTTTTTAGTAAAGTGTACTTGGCTCCTGATTCTGTGACCATGCCAAATTCTATCCCTTTAATTTCAATAACAGATGCTGGTTTTTCTGTCTGTGTCCTCATCTTGAACAGCAAAAGTGTCATCTGAATTGATCTGAATGGGACATGTGCACTCTTCCATTTCTTCACCTAGATCCTCAAAACATGCAATGTTTTCACTTTTGGTATTACAACATGAGGTGAAAGGTCCCCTTTTATTACATCTTTTGCATACTGCCTTGATAGCTGGGCATCTGTCGCTGCTCGCAAAATCGTTGAGACTATCACAGTGAAAGCATCATTTTTTTTTCACTTTCTTCCTTTTTGTCCTTGTACTTTACACATTTCTTTTTGCTGCTCTCTCTTGAAATTTTGTTTCGTTTCAACTTTCTTTGTTTGAATCGCTGATACTTCCATTATTTGTGTTTCATCTATCTTCCTTTCATTTAGTTCAGTCCTTTTTACCAATTCTTTAACACACTTGCGTGTATGTTCAGCAGATAAATACTTTTTGTTCAGTGTTCATGATTGATTTGAACTGTCATTTAATTGTTTTATTACACGGTTGTTAATTTCCATACTCAATATGTTTTTCACAACCAGTTATAGCTCGGAGAACGACAAAGTGGTCGAAACACGTGTCAGCTGTTTACCACAGAAAATAAAATGTCATTATTATGGACAGATTCATCAAAAGTTATAATTACTCACAGCATTATTTAGTTTCATTAAGATCAGAGTCTCAGCGCAAGTCACCTTCCCAGATTTCTAATTTACCATTGTGTATATGTTCAACCTTTTTTGCCACTCTTATTACTTCGTCGATCGTGGGATTACTTTTAGCCCATAAGGCTTCTCTCACTTTTTCATTACCGCACTCAAGCATGAATTGGTCCCTTAACCTTTTGTTTAGCGTATTTCCAAAGTCACATGAGGATGCTAGCCCTCTTAAAGCCATGATGTATTTCTCCACAGATTCTTCCTTTGCTGGCTTCCTTTTCCCAAAGTGATACCTCTCCAGAATGATGCTTATGCATTTTTTGTAGTGCTTATCTAGCATCTTTATGCATTTCTCGTATTCAGATAAACCTATAGATTCTTCATTAGACAACGGTGGTAGGTTTTCGAATTGTTCCTGACCATCGTTGCCAAGAGAATGCATAAGTAGTAATTTCTTTCTTTCTCCTAAGAAGTGTTACTCCATGTACAGCTAGTACGTAGTGAAAGAATCTTTTTTTCTATCTTTTCCAAGGTATAATTAGTTCTCCTTGTACTTCTAAAAAATAACTGGGAGACAGTACTCCTTGTGCAACCATTGTGAATGCAGGTATTAATTCACACTTCCTTTTTTTATTTTTATAGTGACAGTAGTGGAGAGTTCACATTCACTGCTGTACCGGATTGCGTTTGGAGGTGGATGGATGTACTGGTATTTTAATCGATGCTGCTTTTGCATTGCTCAGATAGTGGGGCAAGAAGCTCGTCCTTAGTCTGTTGTATTTTATAATTTCCTTATACAATGCTGCTTTTGCATAGCACAGACAGTGGAGTCAAACTTCCCCTTAGAACAGTATTGAAATTGTAGGTGCCAGACAAAGACCCAGAGGCAGTGGTGAAGGGCATTTTTGAGGACCTACTATACTCAGAAGAGACGCTAGAAGTAAGAATAGACAGGATCCACAGAGTCAGACCTCGCAGAGTGAAACCATGGGCACGCCCGAGAGATATCTTAGCTGCACTTCAGGATTACAAAATCAAGGAACGGATCTTACAACAGTCAAGAAGAGCCAAACAAATATCCTACAACAGGTCGGATCTGTTACTGTTTCAGGACTTATCCCAGACGACATTGACCAAAAGGAGAAAAATGGTCCCGATCACCCAGGCAATTAGACGGAAGGATATAAGGTATAGAGGGACATTTCCGTTTGATGTTTGAATGGCAGGGCAGGCAACATCGGATCACCACCATGGAGGAAGGAGCAAAGATTCTGAGGATAGTGGACGATGATCAGGAGTCAAGGGCACCGAAAGCTAAGGATCAAGGGGAGCGTAGAGGTTGGGAATGGTTGATAGTGGTGAAACGAAAAGGAAACAATAAGGGGGGATCCCAACCCCAATTGAAAGGCCCTGCCAGCAGAGGTAGTGGGGAAGGAGACGTCCGCTAGTGAAGAGCCGAGATGCGAGAAAAGGTTGTAGAGGAACATGGGCTAAACAAGCACTACACCTGGGGAGGGGGCGGATCAGTGGGAAAAGGGAGGAGGTCTCAGGGGGGAGGGCGTGTGAGGGTAGGAATCCAGAATGGGTTTGAGTGACCCTGCTGGGGCTCAGGCTGGGGCACCTAGGGGACTCAATTCCTGAGGGGGAGTTTCGGGGGGGGGCCTAGAGGCCGGTTGAGTTCCTTCAGCAAAAGGAGGGGAGGGGACTGAGGAAGGGGGAGGGAGGGAGTCCGACCGAAGTTGGTGAAGGGAACACAAGAAAAGGGGAATAACCTAGGGAGATGGGGAGCTTCAATAAGCTAGGCTTGATATCCCTGACTATAAAGGGGTTAAACTCCACAGTGAAGAGGAAAAAACTGGAGAGAGATATGCAGAGCAAGGGGGAAGATATAATAGACTGCAGGAAACACATGTACGGACACAGGACAGGGACCGTTTGAGGGTGCAAGGATTCCCCAATATTCAGTCTACGGACAAGAATAAAAGGACGGGAGTGTTAATAGCTTTGCGATCCAACCTGGACCTTACAGTAATGGACACGGACAGGGACACTCTTGGGAGGTACATAGCTGTAAATTTGAAAAGGAGGGGTGAGGGATTTACTCTGGTGACTATTAATGCCCCAAACAAGGGTCAGGACTCCGTAATTCAAAGTATCCTGGTGAGGCTGGAGAAATATGCGAAAGGACCCATAATACTGACAGGGGACTTCAACATGGCTTGGGACCTAGGAAAAGACAGATCGACAAAAACCAAAGGGACCCAGGGGAAACCCTTGAAGGAACTCGTTGAAAAGGTCGGGAGGTTAGTTATTTTGGACGTATGGAGGGAGAAAGAAGGGGACAAAAAGGGGTTCGCGTTCTATTTGCATGTTCACCACTCGTCTCAAATAGATTACATGTGGACCTCCAGGAAACTCTTGGGTCAGATAAGGGCCATCGAGGTGGGCGTGATCCTTTTATCTGATCACGCTCCCATAAAGGTGCTAATAGCTAGAAGGTCAGGGCCCCTGGGTCTCTGGAAATGGAGGTACCCAGGTTATCTGTTTAAAGATGAGATTTTGAGGAGAGAATTGGAGGGCGAGATAACAAACTTCTTTGGAGACAACAGGGAGGCAGATTCTTCGGGACAAATGGGATGGTATGCCTTTGAGGCTACTATTAGGGGAAGAATTATGGCAATTAAGTCACGTATGGACAGAGAGTTAAGACTAGTGGAAAGAAATCTAGAGGGGAAATTAAAAGACGTAATGGCTAGGATGGGAGTGGGAGCAGTGGCGCAACTGGAAAGGAATACAGAGTAATAAAGGCCCAGCTGGAGATCATAGAGGCAAGGGAAGGGGAGAAAGCATTGCCATTCGTAAAACAGAAATACTACATAAAGGCCAAAAAAGCGGATAGACTGCTGGCTAGGATGCTGAGAAGGGAGGAGAAAGCTAAGACGATTCTTAAAATAAGGGTTGAATGGGGGAGGTACTAGTACAGACACCAGGGATATAGTTAGGGAGTTCTCGAGTTTCTGCACAGAATTATACAGTTCCACCAAACCCTCTAGAACAGAGTCAAATCGACTATTTGAAAGCAAGGGAGGTGGTCCAAATTACGACGCAAGAAAAGGAAACTCTAGAGCTAGATATTATAAAACATACAGGGAAACCTTGATTCCGTACTTAGTCCCATTATTCAACTTCCTATGGACCTTGTAGGAACCGGTGGCTCGGTACTGCCCTTCTAAATCCTTCAGCTGTGCTAGTGAGCTCTCCAGCTCTAACTGTCACATTTGACATAGCCCCACCCCTTTCGAGATTATAACCCCTCTTATGTGGGCTTTGAAGGCATCCCAGTGTGTACTCTCACTCGTCATCCCCTGGACGTTCTCTGTGAAATAGTGCTCAATGTTCTTCCCAATTTCTTTCCTACATACAGGATCGTGTAGAAGAGGCGGGTTAAGCCTCCATTAGGTGGGTTTGTGTTCCCTTGTCACGATCCATGCCCCTGACCCCCTCAGGTATAACAGCCCCCTGGCAGCAGTTTGGCTAAAGCCCTTTACATTGGCCCCAAGGGCCTTGAAACTCCACCAGAAACATACATGGAGTCAGTCCTGGCGCCTTTGGCGCCAACCTCATTATCAGGAATAAAGCAATACCAGTTTTGAACCTTAATCCAACATGGAGGCCTATTACACAGCTCAGTTCTTTAGAACCAAGTCATGCGGTCTAGTGTTTTGGGTGTGGCTGGACCTGGAACTACTTGGCCTGGAACTACTTTACCTGGGCTATTTAAACCACACCCAAACAGCAGAATACGCTTCGCGTTATTCTGCACTCCTGCAGCGTAACGCTCACCGTGTCCAGCTCCTGCTCATCTGCTTCTTCGGCGGCCCGATCCTGAAGCCCTAGATCCGGATTCCATTAATAACCTGAAAGAACAAGAATAAGAACAGCATTAGCGAGCAAGAACACTTACCTGTGAAGTAACCGGTCTTGAATCCATCCTGTGCTTCGCTTACCTCGCCCATCTCCGGAGTTCGCCGCAACCTGCAAAGGTAAAGAAACAAGGACAGCATTAATAACAATTCTTACCTGGGCAAGCAGCGAGTCCTGGCAGCACCCTGCACTTCTCTTACCTCGCCCATCTCTTGGTTACACCGCAACATGCAAGGGAGAAGGAACAAGGTCAGCATTAACAAAGCACTTACCTGGGCAAGCAGTGGTTCGATCGCTCATCACTCCGGAACATCACCGGAACCTGTACAAAGAAGGGAAGAGAACACAGGTTAGCAATTAACACTAATAAACAGCGCAGCGATCCTCGCATCAATAACTCACCGTGGTCTTCGCCAGCGGCGCAGCAACTCCGAGATCGCAACCATATCTGTGAAAACAAAGAGACATTGGTAGAGAACAGCATAGTGGAAGAAAGACACTGAGAAGACAGAGAAAACGGAGGGAAAGAAAGAAACAGAATAAAGACGGAAAAGACATTATAACTCACCTGGAAGACAGCAAGCAGAGTTGGAGTCACAGCCGGTCTGGACCCTACATAAGGGCAGACAGACCAGTGAAGCAACTAGGTCCATGGAACGCCCGCACCAACCATGCGCCCCTGCACAGAGACGCAGGACGGAGAGTTCAACGCACAAAAACCTACCTACGGTGAGCAATAACCCCAAGGGAGGGGATTTGGACCAGAGGGAGGTAGGAGTCCAACCATCACAGAACCAGTATCTTAACCCTCCATTCTCCTGTTTATAGGCGCTACCCAACGTCTGGCACATAACCAAGCAGAGAGGGGTCCAGGATAGCGCTTGGACCTCCATCCAGTATCGTGTGGCGCCCCTGTGGATACCAGATGAGCGTAACACCATAGGGTGAAAGGCCCACAAGAAATGTATGGAAGCATAGTCTGAGAGGGTGATTGTGCCTATGGTAGCCATCTCAAGCCCTGGCAGAATTCCCCTTCCCACAAAGATGTACTCTAATCTGGATTATATTTTGAGCACGTGGGAGTAGAATGAGAAATCCATCACCCCAGGGCTGGCATGCCGACAAGCGTCCACTAGCCCTGCCTCCTCCAACCCCTTAAATAAATGTTTCAACGGCTGTCTCGTGCTCATGTTTATACCCCTAGACATGTCCCAATTGGGGTCAAATGTCATGTTGAGTTCCCCAGCTAATATCATATCCTCTTTTGCGAATTCCACAAACTCCCACAAAACTGCGCAGCAAAAGTCATTTTGGCCATTATTTGGGTTGTATACTGATGCTATCGTTAACAATGCACCTTTAAACCATCCTTCTACAAATCAATATCCCCCCTCTTTATCTGCCTTAGTCTTCACAAAGGTAAATTGGACATTATCCTGCTCCCCAGGATAGCCACCCCTTTGCCCTTGGTCTTTGACGTCGAGTAAAATTGATGCTGGTACTGCTTCGACCTCAACCTGCAAATGTTTTTCTTTACAATATGCGTCTCTTGGAGACATACCACATCAACCTGCAGCCACTTGAGCTCACCCAGTAGCCCCCTATCTTTTGCGGGGTGTTAAGATTGGGTACATTATAGGTCAGAGCCCTGACTGCAACCGCCTACTGTATTGAGAGGCTTGCTGGGGCGCTACTCCTGTGTCAATCTGACTTTTCCTCCCCATGCGAGAGGGAGCTCTGTGAATGCAAACCATTCCCCTTCCCTGTGAAACCCCTTTCCCCCAACTTTCCCTCTTCCCCCAACACTGGGGTGAAACTTTGAGGTAACTCTCATCCCTCATCACTACCACACACACCATGGTCAGTTGTGTGATGCACCCTTCTTCAGTGCACCTCTAGGAGCTGTCATGCTCCTGTTAACTTTGCTCATGCCGAGTAGGTCCCCCTTGTTAGGCAGAAACCTGTGCAGTTCCCTCTGGGACAACTGCAAAAGATTTAGGACTACAGGTGTTTGGCAGTAAACCCACTTGGTAGCAGTCTGTACCACACAGATTCACTTGGTAGCTGTGGCTGAGCAGTCAGACTTCCCTCAAGAGGAGTTAGGCAGTATACAGAGTATTCAAAATAGGTCAAGAGCACACAATAGAACAAGTAAACACGGACCAGGGCTTGGTGTAAAAGAGATATAATTATTTATTTAAAACGACATCTAGAAAAACACACAGGCACTAATAGTAAGCAATTCAAAAACACGGTCACTAAAAGATATACACTCCCTTAAAAGAATATTAGACAAGTCTTAAGTAAAGCCCCACTTATTTTCAGACAGCGGTGAGCGCTTAACGTAGATGGCACTCTAATAATTCGTTTTTTAAAAAGGGAGAGAAAAGCAGAGAACAACTTGAAACAGATCCCAACACTTTTACAAGAACAGAACAAGAGGGGAAGCCATAGTAAAACCGTGAATTCAGAGTCAGTAGGCCGGATCCGCTTTAACAGGATCGAAACGAAATGTGTCCAAGGTCACACGGTTGCAGTGCACAAAAGTCTTGTAATGGTTCAAAAAGGAGTTGGATCAAAGCAAGGGACCAGTTAGAGGGTCAAGGCGGCCAGCCCAGTCCAGAAGGTTAAGGAGTTATTATTACCTTGTAGCAATCTTTAGAAAGGGAGGCCTGGCGGACACGGTACCTTAAAGTGGTGAGAACGCTCCAGCGGGGGCAGTTGTTCCTGGCAGCGGATGCAAGTCGGTGCTTCGTCTGGGGGAAGAGAGGATCTCGTTGTGGAGGAAGACAGGAGTCCATTGCACTGCCAGGGAAGAAACCAGCCGCAGAGTTTCTCAGGTACAAGGAGCGGTCCGTTGATTTGCGGTTCAGTGGTGAGTGGCTATCTGGCTGCCGGGGTGCTTGGAACGGGCAATTCGACCACAAACCGGGCTGGGGTGCGAAGAAAGAAAGGTAAACTGGTTGTGCCCACCAGTCAGAGGAAGAAGCCTCTCCAGCCGGGAGATCTTCTCTGTCGTCGGGAAGTGGTGAGTCGGTTCTGCAGGGCTCCACCGGTGCTGTCGTCGTGGTAGGTCGGCTCAGCTTCTCCCTCATCGGATTCTCAGGTCTTGTGGTGACTTCTGAAGTTCCAGTCCCCAAAGCCCTGCTTTTATGCAGAAAAACCCCATTCAATCAGCCTAGCTCTCACTCAAACATGCTAAGTGGTGAGCCGACCGGCTCACCACTTGGGCCAATCACACAAGAGTGTGACTTGAGTTACCAAGGTAACTCAGTCCAGGTTGCCTAGACCCCCTCCTACACCCCCTGTGGTACACAGACAGAGTGGCACCACTTTTGGAGGCTTCTGTGGAGAAGCCCGCCAAAAAGTGGAACAAAGGGCTCGACTTGGGTTGGAGTCACAGAAGAGAACACAAACGCCATTTTAGAATCGAGTCTTGGCAAAAAATACCAACCGGAGAATTAATATTAATTAAATAAACCGGTGGTATGTTCGAGGCTATGAGAATTAAATAATTAAAGTTGGTAGCCTCGAACAATGGGAAAATCCCATAGGAAAATATTTGCGGTCGAATATAAAAAGTAGTTTCCACTGCCACCAGCCAAATCTCGATCAGGGGGGACGGAGACGTGCCCACTCAACTAACAGACCCTGGGGCAATCGAATTGCCCCGACCAGTACGTCCACAATATGATGGTTTGTACTGGTTTCTGTTAATAATTTGGGACTAGTAAAGCCAATGGTGACTTTACATGCCCTGGGAGACAGTAGTCAGTCCCAGGGTATGGAGTCTATGGTGGGGTGTCACTGACACCCCTGTGTTACTGCACGGAGGGTGCTGTGTAACACACATAGGAAAAACACATGAGACCCTATGGAGTAAAGGACCCCATAGCCCATAAAACACATTACCAGTCAAAGGAACACCATAAATCATGTCCAAGAGTGGGAGAAAAAGAGTCTCACTCTTGGCAGTAGGAAAAAACAAACTCCAGAAATCCAGCAAAGCTGCTGGGGGACTCAGTAGGTTAGGAAATTCAGCCTAAAGAGAGAATTCTCCCTACCACCCCTATTGGGTCCTTCTGTGTGCCGTCTGTCTTTGCCTCAGTTCTTGCTAGCCCGCCCGGTCTGCCGCGCAGTGTTACGTTCGACCAGACTCTGCTCTCCTAGCTCAGTCTCAATCTGGAGGCACTGGCGCCTCCTCAGGGGTGGTGTATCTGGTTTCTCAGCCATTCCATGTGAGAACTAGGCCAAAGGGAAAAGGCCATCTGTAGGACACTCTGTCCTGCAAGCGCTCTGTGATCTGTCGTAACGACTGGTGTTTTTGCAGAGTGAGCGCTGCAATGTCTTGAAAGATCAGTAGAAATCGCCCTTGGACGGAGATCGTTCCTACTTTCCTGGATGCTCGCAGTATTTCTTCCTTAGAACCATATGTGTGAAACTTCATGATAATGTCCCTCGGTTGGGCTCTCAGGGTTCTTCTGAGGGGGGCCCACCCTGTGAACTCTGTCTAGTACTATGCCATCTTTTGCACTTCCAGGGCCATTGCCTTGAAGACCTGCTGGACCCAGCTCTGCAGATCTCTGCCTTCCACCCCTTCAGCCGCTCCTCTTATGCAGAGATTCTCACGGCGATGCCTATTTTCTAGGTCCTTTATTGTGGATACCAGGAGAGACATATCTTGTTTGGCGCCTCCCAGGTCCCCTTGGACATAAAGTAAATCCTCCTGCAGCAACTGTATTGCTGTTTCTGTGTCCTCGGCTCTTGCGTTCAACTGCTTTGCGTCCTTGACTAAGACCGCAATCGACTTCTTGAGCTCCTCTGTGCTGATTTTCATTTCCATGTGGACTGATTGTGTCAGCTCGTTCTTTAGCTCCTCCTTTAGGGTCTTCAGGCAGTCTACTAAGTCAGCTTTCAAAAGTCCCTGCACCCCTCCGTGCATTGCTGCTTTCATGGCTCCTGTTTGATGTCCAGGATCTGGACCCGCGGGCAAGTGATGATGTCTAATCACACCACCTGTTGTTGGGTGGGCTTCCAGTAGGTGTTTAAAGTCTGGCATCAGCACACCGATCTGCGCCGCAACATCCACCTTTCCCATGCTCCAAGATGTGCCTTCCCTCCTGAGCTGCCGTCACCAGCCTCGGTCTTCACCTCCTCACTGCCCTCCGACCGAGGCAGCTCCTCAGTGCAGTGCGCTGTTTCTTGCCTGCTGCCGCTGCACCAGTCCTCTGAGGTTGGTCTTGTACTGCGCCGTATGTGCACCCTTCAGGACGGTATCAGCTCTTGTGTGTCCCCCCACCTCGGCCTCCATCACCAGCTGCCAGTTTTGCCTCCTCCTTACTTCACCGGCCAGACAACACTTTCTCGTATTGCACAGTTCCTTTCCTGCTACTGCCTTGCCAGCCTGCCTTATCCTGCCATAGACCGCCCAGTGAGTACATTCTTTCGGCCTGATCAGCTTCTTCAGCCCCTATCGGCCATGCCGCACTTCCTCCTGGGAGAGGTGACACTATGTGACGCTCCCGGCCCTCTGGGGACTCATCCCCTTTTCAGGTTGCATGTGCTATGCTGCACTGGGTAAACACATTTGTTTTGTATGTGCGCTACTTTCTCATTAGACTAAGACAATGTTTCATCATGCACTTTAGGGTCTAGTGGTGGTTTTCGGTCCTGAAGAAGGCAGCCTAAACTCGTCCATCCCGCCGAAAACGCGATTGTGTTTGCTTGTTACGCCTTGGTCAAATTTTACATCATTGCAACTGCATTCATTTTGGCATATGGCGTTGACCCTAACCATCACAATTGATCAACTTTGGTTCTGTACATTGTCACTTATTGGATGTATGCTTTAACCAACCTGATTCATGTTATATTTAAACCAATGTGACATATGCCTTTGGAATTAATTATTTCAAAGTCGGGTATTTTGCTTTGCAATGTATTTACCTTGATTTTGAATATCCCATTCGGAATATGCTATTTTGGTTTTTTGTCTTACTGTATATATGTACATCCTTGACTCATGGTATGTTCACTAATGCATTACCCGCTTGGCACTTTGTCCTCTTACTTCTACTGATTTCATTTGTATATAGGTTTTCTGTTTTGTACTTCAATCTCTCAGATCATGTATATATCTATGGTTTGTTGGTTCCTCATTCGTTCCCTTTTATTTTTGAATAAATCATTGAGCTCTCTATGAGATTATTAACTGTTTGTTCACACTACCTAGTCTCGAAGAATTTACGCACATGTATATCCTAAATAATGATTCATTGACATCCATCATTAATTAACTGTGCTATTTGTATTATAAACCATGTCCAATGGAAACACCCCCTGCTTGTGTGTATATTTACTCTCCAAGTTCCCATTGTTTCGCTGGAGCTTTCCCTTTAGTTCTGCACCTTCTCCTGGTGTCTGTGCCAAGCTCGCTCTTCCAGCACGCTCCAAGTGGTCTCTCCCTGCACTTTGGCCTCTCACACTGCATTGTCCAGGTCTAATCAATGCCCTTTGCTTGCAAAATGGATAAATCCTCAGCGCCTCGTCTTACCACCTCAGCGCCTCCTCCTACCACACGGGCCGTCCTGCTGGGAGGCCATCCTGCGTTTACTGTTGACGGAGATCTGTGTCCCATTGTCCTGCGTCTTGCCTGCACACACTTCCAAGCGGGCTCCTCTTCTACGTGCTCTCTGCTGCGTGCCGTGCACATCAGTGCATGGGTGCTGGCTCTGGCTAATGAGTGTGCAAGCCAGGCCGGCTGCTCCTCCCAGCCTATGCTGCCCTGCCAGACTGCAGCAGCACAAACCTCTCAGTTCGCTGTGTCTCTCTGTGCTTTCCCACTGAGATGCTGACGCTGCAACAGGCATCTGCCCACCACGCCAGAACCGCCGGCATTCATTATATCACAGCCATGTGCGCCATGCAGCAGCCCGTTGCTCCCACCTGTAATTTACACCTCCATCAGCATGTGGGTCTGAAGGCTCTCACTGGGTTCGCCGCACACTACTCTCGTGAGAGACGGGGACTGGCGCTGCATGTGCCAACCCGTCCTAGCTGGGCTTTCTCTTCATTTCGGATCCGACAGTGCACTAAGGCCGCCTCCTCTCGGCTGGATCTCCCATTGGTGCACAGAGCGAACTAGTCAGTCAGGCAGCTGGCCCACGGAAATGGGACGGGAGCCTTTGTACATGGCAAAGTCATGATTTTTCCCTTTTAAAGATCTTTGTGAACATGCAATGGTGTGCCAACACTGGTATGTCCAGCCCTAGCTAACTCTGTCCACCGGCACTACCTTCCAGTCCTTTTGACAGCTCAACAGGGGAGAGGGACAGGAGTGCATGGAAGGAAGATGCCTAGTGGGGCCTGAGCTTCTGAAAGGCTCCTATCACTGCGGTTTGCCTTTGGGGACTTTAGTTCAGGAACCAACTTGATCTTTAGTCTATCATGTTCAGTCAGATTTTAGATAGTAGGGGTTACTGATCTCTAGTGACAAGCCTAGGGTTGAGGCGAGCCTGGACTAGCAGAGAACAGCCTGCACTGGTCTAGAGAGAGAGAGGGTCGGCCACTAGTGAGCCCCTTGACAAAACAAACAAAACCCCCTGAAACGTCTTGCACAGTTGGTGTGTTCTTGAAGCAATCTGTGACACTGCTTAGGTGCATCCTTTAGTCCTGACTGCTATGCTTTTGATTCCACAGCCTGGACCACCACCTATGCTGATTGCAGGCTCTCCTTTGGGCCCAGAAGCCAGTGTCAAGGGTGATTTAGCTCTTATGCAGATGTCGGATCTCAACAAGGAGGGGTTTCCCCACTACATCAAGACATTCCAAGACCAGATACTTGGCATCACTGAGCTTTTGGGGGTGACTAACGCAGAGTGGCCACCCCTCAAGAGTAAGATGTGCTTTCTGAGGTGTTTGCACTCAGGGCATCTAATGGATCTGGTGTGCCATGCAACAATATGTGCTAGCTGAGGCAGCAAACTTGGCCTCAGAGAAAACATGCCTGCCCCCTCGCCCGTAGCCTCATTCCTATGTGTGTAGTGCAAAAAACCAGAGGGTGTTTACCAACCTAGTCCCGGGAATCCTGTACTCAGGTGGCCAGGGGAAGGTCATCGATTTGGATCCTGACCCTGGGGGGGTGGACAAGCGAGGGAAGATCACCTGGGTTGGGGTTCCTCGAAGAGTGGGGGAGAAATACCCAAAGGCGAGACATGGTATCCCCCTTTTCCCACAACCCATCTAACCCCTTATCCCTGCTTATTTTGTGGGAAACTACAACTCCCACAATTCCTCCCCACTTTGTTTTGACAAAAGTACTGCACCAAAGAAGATAAGGATTGAGGTCAGAACATTACCTTCCCTGACTTGCATTGACATTGTCTCTGTAATGAGGCCAAGCAGAGTCAAGCATGTAGCTCTAATGATGTACACCTGCCACTTATTAAGACTCCCTGTGGAAATAAGAGTGGGGTACACAAGCACACTTTGAGCGAGACTGGGTATGTCAAGGAACAGCTCTTCGGAGGCTGATGCGAACCAGGCTGTCTGATTCGAAAGGTCAATGGGCTGATGAACAATTGAGAGGATTGAGAATAAGCCAAGCGAGACTCCCAAGCTTTGGGGAAGCCGTGAGTGTTCGAAAAAGCAGAGCTGAGCGAGCAGAGGCAGGGCGTATAACCAAATGCAATAAATAAATAAACCTCCCGGGTGAACGGCAGAGATGGGTTGGAGCAGTGGAGGCGCTGGTGACGGCCTTAAAGTGCGAAGAAAAGATGAAAGCAAGTCATTTGGCACAACTGGTGAGTTATCGAGAGCAACAGAAGTCTGATTGATGTTTGTGTTTGTTAGGGAGAATTCTCATTCTATGGCTAATTTCCCTTACCTACAGAGTCCCCAGCAGCTTTGCTGGATTTGAAGGGTTTGTTTTTTTCTCCTGCTAAGAGTGTGACCCTTTTTCCCACTCTTAGGCATATTGCTATGTGTGTTCTAGGCTATTTCCTTGTGTTAAATGTCTATGGGGTTTATCTCACCCTCATAGGAACCATCTGTATACACATGTGTTACACAGCACCTTCAGTGCAGTGACACAGGGGTGTCATAGCGATCCCCAAACATAAACTCCATACCCTGGGACTCTGTAGGTATGGGAAATTATCCATAGAATCACTCCCAGGGCATGTAAAGTCGCCATTGACTTTACTAGTCAATTTTTATGAACTAAACCATTACAAACCATCTTACTATGGAAGTACTGGGAAGGGTTAATAGTTTTTCCCTGGTGTTCATTTTCGAGAGGGTACCGTACAGTCCCTCTCTCAAAAGTTTCTGGCTGGTGGCAGTGGTTACTACCGAAAATATTTGACCGCAAATATTTCTCTATGGGATTTTCCCATTGTTCGAGGCTACCACTTTTACTGACAGCCTCTAACATACCGCCGGTTTATTTTATTATTAACTTTACTCCGGTTTGTTTTATGTGCCAGAAATTTAATATAAATTCTTTCTCGTGTCTTTCTCTAAACTCCTAACCCAGCTCAGGGATCCTTTGTTCGTCCTTTTGGTGGGCTTCTGCCAAGAAGCCCTCCCCTCGGCGCCACTGAGTCTGGGGTGGGTCCGTTGTGTGGGAGGGGGAGTAGGACCCCTGGACAGGGTTGCCGCAGCAACCCATGTTGCACTCTAACCTGATAGGCTGGAGGGTCTCCTGCCAAGATGACCACACAGAGTGACAGCTAGGCTGTATGAATGGGGATCTTTTTACATAAAAGCAGGGTCCTGAGGACTGGAAGCGCAAGACGGCGCCACTGGAACCGAGGAGCCGAAGAGGAGAGAAGCCAAAGACATCTCAACGACTGAACCACTGGTGAAGCCCTGCTGCAGCGTCTCACCACTTTTCTCCACACGACGAGAGGAGATCTTCATCTGAAAGAACCTTCTTTCCTTGAGCTGGTGGGGTCAACCAGTTTGCCAATCGCTTTTCCGGACCTACCCTGGTCGATTCGCCAGTGCCCTGCACTTGGAGGCCGGATAGCCAGACAGGCATCCACCCGGACCGCGATTTAAAGGAGTGTACCTTTTAATTCGGTTGGCAGCACCGCGGCTGGTTTCATCCCTGGGTAGTGCAGTAACTCGAACCTTTCTTCACGACGAGAGCCTCTCTTCCTCTGCTGGATCCCCTAAAGGTGTTTTAAATCCTTTACCTACCTGTTGAGTTGGCCGCCCCTATCGTCTAACTTTGTCTTTCGCCTTCTGCATCCACCTTTTCGAATCGTTAACCAATGACTTGACTGCAGCTACAAGAACATTTTTACTCCTGTGCTCTTTGCCCTGTACCACTGACGCTAGCACAGGCCTATTGACTTTGGCTGAATTTGTTAGAACTGCCTTCTCTAGATTGTTTCTCAACTAGAACTGTGTTGGTGCACCTAATTCTTCTAAAACCTTTTCCTTCCCACTTTCAAAACTTGTGAAGTGCCATTTTGCTCAGTTTTCATTTAAGTATTCTCTATGCTAAAGTACTGCCTTGCCTAAACTTGTTCACAAACTTTTGGGAAGTGTTGCTAGGGTGTGTAAGAAGATATTCCTGAATAACTTGTACTTTCCCCTCCCTTGTGAGAAATTGATACAGTGCCATTTGTGTTTGATTTTCACAGTGCTGTTTTGCTCAGTTTTCGCTCTTGCTCAAACTTGTCTACAATTTAACTAGGGAGTTGTGTATACCTTTCTGGACTAAGTTTTTTTTTTTTTGAATATTTTTATTTTATTTTGAAATCAAACAAACACACTACAACTGTTTCAAAACATAGAAAGCTTCATAGTCCAGCACATTTTCATTAGAACTTGGAACTCCCCAACTCCCCCCCCCCACCCTTAAACTAGAGCCGGTTCTCACATGTCATTTACGGGAGCATCATTGGGTAGCACAGTACTTAGGCAGTCATCATCCGGGTCCTCTGTTCCGTTGTTACCCTGGTGAGGGTTTGCCATAGAGGCCACCAATTGCCGCCAGGCCAACAAGGGCCCTACTTCCTCCTCGCCCCCCCCCTGGTGACCGCTTCAAACCATGCTACAGATTCAGCTTCTGCCCACCTCAAGAGGTCCGTCCACCATAGCTCCACCCTAGGTCTGTGGGCCGCCTTCCAGCCCATGGCAATCCTACGTTTGGCCAATACACAAGCCAGGTCCTTCATCTTGCTTATGTGTTTTGAATGCCGGGGTCTAGGGAAGAGCCCAAGCATGCATGACCAGGCCAATTCCACATCCAGCACCATCCCCCCACACCAGCCAGTTTCGTCTTGACCTCGTCCCAAAATCTGTGCACTTCCGGGCAAGCCCAAAACATGTGTAGCAGTCCCGCATTCACCTCCCTACACCTGGGGCATTGCTGCGTAGCTGGTCCCCCAAACTTTGCAATCTTCCCGGGGGTTAAATAAGCCCTGTGGGTAACATACAATTGAAGCTGTTGGAATCTCGCATTTCGGGACACCTTTTTGTGGTACCTCTGGGCCCGTTCCCATTGCCCGTCCGTCATGGGTCCTCCCACCTCCTCCTCCTAATCTTGTCTCAATTGAAGCAGCTCCTTCCCTGCCCTTACTCGCAGGAGCTCGTATATCCTCGATATTTCATGCCCGCCCTCTGATACATCATACATGGTTTCCAGGGAGGCGTCAGGGTCTTCCGCTAGCACTGTCTCAGACCATCTTTCTCTAGTCTTTTTCACAAGCCTAGTGTAGGTTATATATTGGCCACCATGTACCCCGTCTCTTCCTACAACCTCTGAAAGTCCACTGCCTCCCCTTCCTGCCATATGTCCCCGAGGGTGGCCAGGCCTACCTGTTCCCACCGCCAACGGGGCCTGCTGAGAGTATGGCTCCGAGTCCCCCCCAATCTTCCATGTCCTGTGCCAGATCTCCCAGCCCAGCCTCAGTAGCCGCCCCTTGCCCATCAGTTTGCCTCTGCACAACCACACCACTTCCATCAGAAAGTATGGGCTGTATCTCCACGCAGAAGCCTAGCTTCCGCCGAGTCTTCAGCTGAAAGCCACCTGGCCACGTACTGCAGCTGTCCCGCCAGGTAATAGAGTTCAAAATTAGGCAGGCCTATCCCCCCCTGTTGCATGAGTTCTGGAGCTTCCACAGAGCAACCCTATTCCTAGAGCTGCCCCACACAAAACCCCTACACACGCTATGAAGTTTCGCGAATAGGCTCCCAGGTATCAAAAACGGGACGTTTACAAAAAAGTGCAAGAGTCTAGACAGGACCACCATCTTGAGCAAGGTCGCCCTCCCCATCATGGTCAGGGGCAATCTAGACCAGAATACCATGCTGTTCTTGATCCCCTCTATCGCCTTTTCTGTGTTATGCTTGTGTTCTGCCTCGACCTTGTGGTAAATATTTATTCCCAAATACCTAAATGTCACGGGCTGCCATGGTATTAGCAGGACCGGCAGCCTCTGTACCGGGACATTCCTATATCTGCCCAAAGGGAACAGACTAGACTTTCCAGGGTTCACCGATATGCCCGAGAGGATGGCGTACCGTTCTATTACCTCTAGCACGCACTGCAGGTTTTCTTCTGGATAACACAAATAAAGGAGCATATCATCCGCATATAATGATATCAGGTGCTCTCCACTGACAGTGCTTATGCCCACCTCCCCATATTGTTGTCGCAGGCATATTGCCAGCGGCTCTAATGCCAGTATATATAGCATGGGTGACCAGGGGCACTATAGTCAACTCGCCTGTGTCTTCCTCAGTTTGGTCTATGACATGGTGTAGCCTCCTGTGGTTATCGGTGATGTTCCTGCCTGGAACGTATCCCGTCTGATCTGGGTGTATCAGTTTCTTAATCACCTTCTTCAGTCTATTAGCCAGCACCGCCGTGAGTATTTTGCTGTCCTGGTTAAGCATGGACAACGGTCTGTAAGACACGCACTCCACGGCCGACTTGCCTGGTTTCAATAGTGGGATGATTACAGCCTCACGGAGGGACAATGGGAGTTCTCCCTGCTCATAGGCATCGTTGAAAGTGGCAAGCAGTGGCTGAAGCAACTCTTGCTTGTATGTTTTGTAGAACTCGCTGGGCAGCCCATCCGAACCAGGCGCCTTGCAAGTGGGCAAGTTCTGAATCACTACCTTCAGCTCATCCGAAGTGATGGGTGCATCTAACTCGGTGCGTTCTAGATCATCCAAGGTGGGCAGCTCTATGTCCTCCAATGTGTCCAGTATGTCTTGACACATATCCCCCCCCCCCCCGTGTCCTCATACAAGTGTATGTAAAACTTATGGAATTCCTCATTTACCTCTTTCTGGGTGTTGCATATGCAACCTCTCTCATCCTTAATCTCACTAATCACCGAGCGGGGGTCTCACTCTTATACAGCCAGGCCAGCAGTCTGCCCGGCTTGTCGCCCCCTGCGTGTATCCTCTCCGTGTATTTCCTGTAATTGAGTCTGCATAGTCTATCCCAGAGTGCGCTGCAGGACAACTGTAGCTCCTTTACTTTGGTTCTGTTATCATGAGCGGTGCTCTCGCAACGCGTGAAATCCTCTATCTCCCTTTCCACCTCCTGGAGTTCCCTTTCGACACCCCTCTGTAGCCCCTTAGCTTGGGAAATGGCTACCCCGCGCACCACCACCTTAAACGCTTCCCACAGTGTGCCCACAGAGCTTACGCTTCCCGTGTTTATATCAAAGTATTCTTCGATGGCAGCCCTCCCGAAACCCCTCGTCCTGCAGAGCCTCGGTCCTGAGTCTCCATGTAGGGATCCGCGGTCTTGGGGGCTGGTGTCTCCAGTCTACCACCACGGGCGAGTGGTCAGATAGTACTCAGGCCTTGTATTCCGCTCCTTCTATGTCTCTCACTATCTCGGCTGTTACAAACATGTAATCTAACCTTGTGTGCAAATCATGTGGCGCTGCCTAGTGTGAATACTGCCTATCCGTGGGATGCAGCCTTCTCCACGCATCCTCTAGGCCTAGGTTTTTCAGTAAGGCACCCAGCGCTTTAGCCGCCGGTGCTGTTTTCCCTGCCCTGTCCTTGGACCTGTCCATTCTGGGATCCACGGTACAGTTAAAGCCCCCCCCTCACTACCGTACCCCCTGCCAGGGCGCCAAGTTTACCGTAGAGGGTCCTAAAGTAAGCCGTTGTGTCGTTATTGGGGGCGTACAAATTTATGATGTGCACTTCTCTGTTTTCCAGGAGACCCGTTAACACCACCATTCTACCCTCCGGGTCCACCGTAGAATCAAGCATCCGAAATGGCACATGAGGCGCCACTCAAGTAATGACCCCTCTAGCATACGCCGAGTACGCCGCCCCCACAACATTGCCCTTCCATTTCCTCCTGACCACCTCCAGCCTTTCCCTAGTGAGGTGGGTCTCTTGCAGCAGGGCTATGTCTACGCGCATCCTCTTTAAGTACAACATCACTTTGTTACGTTTCAGGTAGCTGTTAAGGCCCCGTACATTCCAGATCACAATTCTGAGATTACCCGATGCCATCCGGTCGGTCTATCTCCATCCCATCCCTTCCCATAATGCTCCCCATGTTGGGTCGTTCCCTGGCTCTCTTCCTTCTATTCACAAACAATACCCCCCTCCCCAACTTCACACCACTGCACACAACTCCCCCCCCAACCCCCAACAATAGCCCAGCTCCATCCCTGGATCTCAGGCCTACCCACGTCTGGACCCGTCTCGTGTCCGAGGACGAGGACCCTGCGGGGTGTCACCAATCTAACAGAGACCTAACTAAGTGTACTACTATTGGGTGCAGAGGGTGCTCCCCAGGAGCTCCCAGTCGTCTATTTAGGAGAAGTGCATTCAACGGGACCCGCCGGCAGATACCATGACTTCCTCCCGAAAAGCACAATATTGTACTATATTCCAGTCCCAATGTCATGATTATGGCATCACGGGTGCCTCTGCAATGTGCTACTTATCTCCAGCCGCTTCTGTCTGGGCATCCGATTCCTGAGGTCGACCTTGCATATCCAACCACTCCATCGCTTCGGTCGGCATCTCAAAGAAGAGGGATCTGTTCTTATAAAACACCTTTAACCTGGCGGGGTAGAGCAACATGTAGCGGTGGCCTGCTTCTCTAAGCCTCTTTTTCACCGTTTCAAAGTTCATTCGGCTCCGCTGTACGAGCAGCGTATAATCCGGATAAGCTGTTATTTTCGCTGACCCCCTTTCTATCGTACCTCCTTTCCGGAAAAATTTGAGAATCTTTTTGCGGTCACGATAGTTCAAGATCTTCACGATCAACGGCCGCGGGGGGGCTCCTGGGGCCGGTCTCCTGGTCAGGGCCCTATGTGCCCTTTCGACCGCGAACCCCTGGGTCAGCTCCCCACCTGTAATCTCCTGCAAGAGCATGGTTTCAACGTAATCCGTGGGGTTCGATCCTTCCATTCCCTCCGGAACACCCACTATGCGAATGTTGTTGCGCCTGGCGCGCCCCTCTGCCTGCTCTGTCCTCCAAATTGCCCACTCGTTGCACGAGGGCATGAAGCTCCTTAGCGTGTGCTTTGCAGGCCTCCGTGGTCGGGGCCAACTCCTTCTCCAGTTCCCCAGTGCACTCCGCGATCGTTCGCACGTCCTGGCGCAACAGGTTCACCTCTTCTCGGACCGCTCCGATCTTAAGGTCTAGGCCCTCCAGCAGCTCTTTCATGGCCAGGCCCAACTTCGTCTCCCAAGCCACTTTCAAGTCGGCAATTGCTGCCAGCACCTCCTGGATAGTACCCGGTGGGTCCGTCGCCGCCGCGGGGACTTCTTTGCTCTTGCCCCCTTCCGCGCCCAAGGGCGACCTAGCGTAGGCCTCCATTGTGGGCTGTTTGATCCGGGGTCGCACCACCTTGGAGGACATCCTGCTGCGTCAGTTGGGCCCAACTGGCTTTATTAACTGTGATTAATGTGTTGAATTAGAAGTGTGTAAAAAAAATAAATATATCCTTTTTAATACAAAGCTTTGGTCAGTGTTTCCTTGTGCCCTAGTACTGGAGTCCTATTGTGTAAATCCTGAATACTGCTCATCTCCCTCTTGAGATAAGTCTGACTGCTTAGCCACAGCTACCAACTAAATCTTTGTGGTACAGACTGATGCCAAAGGGGATTTATTGCTCATACCTATAGTCTTAATCTTCTGTAGTGCTCCCTAAGGGAACTGCACTGGATTCTGCCTAACAATGTTAAAGAAAAAGTGACTGTGATTTGAAAGGTGAAGGTTGCGCGTGTGGTGATAAAACGCAAATGAAGAGGACAATTGTTAAAGGAAACAAAGTAGCAGAGTGGTCCAACGCAAGGAAGGTGCACATTTGAAAGTCTCTGTGAAATGTTATGAACTATTTTTGAACCATATGACAAGCGGAGATTAAACAAAAGAAAGTTGAATAAGAGGGAAATGAAATATGTGAATTGTGCAATAGGAAAAGAGGGCAAAAGTGAAACGTGAGAACTGCAAGTGCCAACCCATGAAGACAAGTGAAGGAGAATAAGAACTACAAGTACCAAAAGGCATTGGAACTGTAAGAAAAAGATGTGAATTGTGCCAAGGGTGCAAAAGTGAAATGTGAGAGCTAAAAGTGCCTTTAAGCACTGATGGGAACACCAGGAAGTATTGGTGTCACAAAATAAGTATGGATTGTGAATATTGAAGGACAGGTTGAAGTGGTCATGCAGAGGTCTATATAAATTCCTTGCAGTTTCGAAACTCTTCGACAATGAAAGATATCTTGAACAAAACGTGGGGAAGGGAACACCATGAACAACAAGACAGGCTCGAGCCCGGCAGAGGAAAGTCTGTGCAGAACTGTAAGAAATTGTAGGTATATGAACTTAGTATTGATGGCAAGGTGGCTGAAGCCTAAGGAAGTGATTGAACTACCAAGAGTTAAAAGCCTGAGATTGAATTGTTGAACTCTGCCAGTAAGCCAAAGTGTGCAAGACTGATGGAACTGTGTCGTCCACCTATCCTTGGTTTATTGAGAGACTCTCTAGACCCGGTGGGATCAATCTGGGGAAGGTAGTTGGTGCTGAAGCTATTCTCTCATGTATTTTTGATGCACTATTTTCCTTTTTGTATTCCCTTAACACATTTGTTATCTTGAGAAGGAGGGCAAGGTTAGGTTTTCTTAGAATATGCCTTTTTATTTTGACCAGACTGACTTGGACGTAATTATCATTGTTTAATGGTCAAGATTACTTCCATTTTAGAGAAAGGGCGAGTTAGGAGTTCTACCATCCCCACCAAATTCATAAATAAAGGTTTTCAAACTTGTATCTATTGTGTCTGTGTCTACTGCTTGAGACCATGCCTTCCTCACAGTAGCCACAGCTTCACTATACGCTACACCCGCAGGAGCCATCGTTCCTTCCTCCTCAACGTCACTCCATAAAAAGGAGGATAATCTCCTTGAGGATTATGGGCACAAGGTGTATTCAAACACCTCTCCCCATCCTAGTTAGACAGATGCAGACATCCTCCTTGCAGCAAGGAACCAAACCTCTGGATGATGCTGGTAGATTTTGTGAAGGCATCGTAAGGCAAGACACAGACAACAGATTCAAAGTTCAAACAGCAGATCTTTATTAACTCAAATGTCAGGATGATGTAAGGCCTAACTTGCCCTTTACTAATGTGGGATTTCCCTACCTAAATAAACTAAGGATAGTCTGAGTCAGGAAGTTCAACTTAGTCTTTCTGTGTCCAAATCCTATACTTGCCCTCTCTCCTGAAGCTAAACAATGTGGCGGAATGTCAGCAACCAAAATAAAAGTGCTCAAACTAAAGTTCTGCGCTTCTTCCAGCTCCTGGCTTGCACTTGGCTCCCTTCCCCAAAGTTCAAGACAGTTCCACAAAATGGTCTTGGGGTTCCTTTCCCCAAATAGGCAGCTCTTCTGACTTCAAATTCACAGTCAAATCAACTTTCTTAGTTTATCTTTGCTTTCTGTCACTTGAACAATCTTAGGCTGACCAGCATCAGCCTCTTGACTTCCCTTGGTTTACTCCAAGTACGGTTTTCTCAGTCTACGCGCAGTTGTCAAACCACACGGTTCACCCATCACAGGTCACGCAACTGATAACCCATGGCACTTTACAACAGTTCAGTCTTTCTCATAGGACTTCCTTTCTGCATCTGTTTCAGAAATCCACATATGCTTCTGGTTCACTCTAATAGCTTCGTGCCTTTATCAACATGTGACTCTCACACACTTTTCTTTGTGGTATTTCTCCTGGTTACCACCTTGCTTTCACACTATCCAATAGTGTTTTGCTTTTCACTTGTTTCACTTTGTTCACAAATACTGTCTCTTTAAATACATCTCATTCGCAAATGCACATCACTTTGTTTCATTCATGCAATATTCTCATATCTTTTCTTCAGTTCAGCATTCAAAACTCATTGTGTGCTTGGCAACTTGTTCCGTATTCAGTAGTTCACGTTTGGTCTCCAGACCCGTTTGCCATATACTGTTACTTCACTGGCATCCATCGTTACACACACCATGCCCTGGAGCGCCTGGGCCATTGTGATTATTCTGTCACTCGTGGGTGTGCAGCCGCGCCTCCGGGTGCTCTGGTTTCGCTCTCGGGTTCTCGCTTACTCCTCTCTCACTCCCAGGGAGCTTCGGCGAGCAGTGCTCGTTTCCTCCAAACTTTCCTGCAGCAGTCGGCGGCATCAGGGAAGTCTCTGTGTTCCCCACTCCTAACGCTCCGGCCTCAGCGTCTTTCTAGCTTCTCTGCTGTAGTCGGCGTCCTTTTCACTGGCCCATATTCTGCCTGCCCCAACTCGGATTGCCGCACTCTCTTGCCCAGCTGGATCTCACCTCTGCTCCCGCTCCTTCTCTTTTCTCCTCTGCTTATTTCTCTTTTTATACACATGCAGCCATTTAACAGGTTGCAGGTGTGAGTTCTTAGTTCCAATTGCCTGACCATAGTTATTGGGACCTGCCTGGCCCCCCCAACAGTCCAAAGGCCTCTTCCTCGTCTCAGTACCAGAGTGGTGAAATGATAAGTTAGTGTGTACTACTCCTAGTCGCCTCTTCCTCATCCCAGTACTATGTTGATATGAATGAGGGGAAGTGAGTGGCAACAGCCTATAAAGTGAGGGCGAAGGGGAAGGTTGGTTCTCACCAGAAAAGGAGGGATACCATGCCTCACCTGCAGATATCCCCTCCCCAAGGATCCTCCACCCAGGTGATCCTCCCTTGCATCTCCACCCCCAGGGTCAGGATCTAAAAGCGATGGCCTTCCCCAGGCCACCTGAGAAGAGGATCCAAGGGGAGTAGGTGTGAGGATACCCTCAGGTTTATCACAATTGTAAGAGTTTTCTTCCTGCAGACAAACTTGTGACTTTTAAGTCTGCGCTTCTCTAGGCCAAACCGCTGAGGATATCTTGGGAAAAACTGTGTACCATATTGATGGAGCTAGCAAAGGCATGTCTGTTGGTGCTGATGTGAGGTGAGTGACATGATGTCACGCTCACCTGGTCTCCACGGGGGCGTGCTCGTGTGCGTAGGGTGTTGTCTGTCCTGATGCTGCTCTGCTTGGCTGGTGATGCTAGCTTGCGTCTCCCCTTAGTCCTTGCTTCAGGAGATGTTAGCGTGCATGTCGAAACAAGATATTAGCTACCGAAGGGAGCTGGTCAGTGGTTTCACCTCCTTCCGGTCTATCCTCCACTTCTGGCTCACCTCTGTTTTGTAATGGGCGAGCTCTCCGTCCTGCACACTCTGGCAGGGGCGCGGTTCACAGTCTTTCCTGGATCGAGTTACGTCACTGATCCGAAGGAAGTTGCTGAAGTAGAAGGCTCGGGAGTAAGCAGATAAGTCTCTATTCCAATGACTGCTTGGAATGACTGCCTTTAAGTCTTTCTGTTCAAGATAACTAATGTCCATTATTGTCTTGCAGGTGCAGCGTTAAGCGACCTTCGGATGATGGATGACCCTCCTGACAATGATGCTCAGGATTCCTGCCGGTAAGTATTGTGCTGTGCTGGGCGCGCAAATGTTCGCCTCTGTAGCTTTCCTTTGCTACGTGCGACTAACCTGTTTGTCCTTTTCTGTTCAGCAGGTACAGCGCGAGTCCTGGAAGAAGACTGAGTGAAGAACTGTCCGATGAAGTTCCTGGAGCGGGCCGATCAGGTGAGTAGCTACCCGAGAGGGTGCTTTTCGTTCTGTTCTGCAGATGTGGCGGTCTGTGGGAAAGCAGGAGATGAGATCTGGATGTACTGCAGGTAAGGCCTTCGATGCTTAAATAACTCCTGTTATTGTCTGTTCGCAGGTGCCGATGGATGGAAGACTCTCGACGGGCGTGGCAGAAGGAAGCAAGAACTGGTCTGACACGGTGAGTGTTATGCTGCAGGAGTGCAGAATAACGCGAAGCGTGTTCAGATTGTTGGGTGCGGTTTAAATAGCCTTGCAAGTAGTTCCAAGAAAATAGTCCTCTTCTCTGTATCCCTTCGCTCAGGTATAGTAGTTCCAGGCCACATCCTGAACTGAATGGCTCAGCCTCTCAGAGCCAAGTTAATGGACCATGTAACTAACACCTCCATGAGCCTGGCGCCAGCGGCGCCAGGACTGAGTCCAGGTGAGCCTGGCTGGGGCCTGATAAGCCCCCAAGGGGGCCAAAGTCCGGTATGGCTCCACCAGTTTCAGGGTTTTGGGTGCCTGCACCATAACACATGAATGCACTCTACCAAGTTTTCACAGGAGGCACAGGACAGTATTGTGAACTTGCCATTCAGTGTCATTTAACCCATTAAGACTGTTAAATCGTTTTGCCTGTTCTGATGAAGACCAATGCAAAGAGCTTTCCCCAAGTCTCTTGTTTCCAGGCAGGATTCGGGATAGCGGACCTTTGGTAGATTTTGAGGCTATCGTGAGCGAAAGTCTAAGAACTCTTATCGCTCTCCCAATGGTCACAGAAGAAAGCAACCCATATCTGTAGCCAAAGGGTTATTTACAGACTCCTCTTCTAGCTTCTCCGTGACCACAAGAAACATTGGCTTGGGCACCTGATCTTCTCCAGTCTAAAAACTGTCCCTTCATCTCTTGCTGCCTCTCCATATTCCAGGAATCCTTAGGACCAGTCAATTGTGATACTATTTTTCTCTCCTCTCCTTTCCTCTCTCCCCTTTGTCCCTTACCTCTGATTCAGATTAACTCCACCCCCTATCAGAGTAGGTGAATAAAGTTTCTCCTTATGAGGGCCATTGAGTCAGTACCTCGCAACTACTGAGTTCTGGGGTTTTACTCGAGAATTATACCAGTGTCTGAGACGAACCAGGCAGGCCTGAGGGCTATCCTTGACATCCTTTTTTCAACCTCCTCTTTCCCACTGAGGAGTTCAAGATGATTACACATGCTCAGCTTATGGGACCTCTCTGTCAAGGCAAATGGTTCTGCTCTGTGGATCTAAAAGATGTTTACTTGCATGTCCCAATTTGGGTACCCCACCAGAATCATTGTCATTTGAGCATTGCCCTTTCATCTCAGTGCAGCTCCAGTGGTTTTTACCAAAATGATGAATGCAGTAGTTGCCCACTTTAATTTGAGGGGGCTTCGTGTCTATCAATGTTTGGACCACTAGCTAGTGAGAACCCCTTAATTGCAGGAGGCCCGAACTTCGATCGAGAACTGGTCGACACCCTGTTGAACCAGGGATTCTCAATTAAAAAAATTCCACTCACTTGGTCTCCTTCCCAGAAGCTGATGGGTCCCCATGGGACTTTAACAACGCAAAGGTTTCTCCCACGATAGAATGTATTACACATATGAGTGACAGCAGTGTAGTTTCATCCTTGACAGGTTATGGTGGTCTGGTGGTTCCGGAAGCTTCTTGGTCGCATGGCAATGTACATTGTGTGTTCCTTGTGCATGAAGGTGAGACTCGAGCTGCACCTTGCCACTTTGTGCAGTGATGGTACAGGATTCCATCCATGTTCCTATTCACCCATCTCTTACAGAGGATCTGGTATGGGGGGGGGGGGGGCAATGATGAGAACTTACATCAAGACTGCCTCTTGCACGGAAGTCATTACAACAGATGTGTCACTGATAAGCTGGGGCACCATCCTGAGATATCTAAAGGTTCATGGTTTCTGGCCTGACCAGGACTGGACTTTGCACATCAGTCTGTTCAAACTGCAAGTGATCTTCAATGCAGTGATGGACTGCCTTTTGGTTATTCGGGGGAAGGTGGTACTGATCCGAGCAGACAGTTCTACCTCCATGTTCTCCATCAACAAGTAAGGGGCATAAAGTCCCTGTGCCTGGATCAGTTGACTGTGACTCTCTAGTAGACAGCAGTCTCTCAAAGCAGTTAATCTGGCAGGTGACCTTGATGCAGAGGCAAATCACTTGAGAAATGTTCTCCACTCCAATCACAAGTGGCAGATTAGTCAGGGTAACCTAGAGCAGTGTTTCCAAAATTGGGGCCTCCACTCAGTGGATCTGTTTAAGACCGTAAGCAATTGCAGGTGTTCCCTCTTCTCTTTGCACAAAGTAAGGAGGACAGGGCTCAATGGGAGGAGCATGCTGCTGCACTAGACATATCCCCCTACTCGCGCATTTCCCCAGTGCCATTCCTTTGCGAAAGTGCTCTCCAAGTTTGCAGAGTGCAGGGGTTGTTCCATAATCCTGATAGCCCCAGTCTTGCCTGCCAGGTTCTGTTCTCAGACCGCATGAATCTGGCCAAAAGAAACTTAGAAATTGCCGGAATACCACAGTTATCTTCTTCAACAGCAGTGCAGAGTTCTTCATCTAACCCCTTGATCAATGAGCTTAGCAGCTGGGCTCCTGCACAGGTGACAATGGTCAATTTGGGCATTTCCATAGAGAATATGGTGGTCATCCAGGCCTCATTGCCCTAGAAAAGCTTATTAATCCCCTGCTTGCTCCATTGACCATGTGTTGTTGTTCATATCCCACCTGGAGATCTCACAGGTTTCAGTCGATTCTTGCTGGTCTTATCTTGCAGCCATAGTTGCATATCATAACTCAAATCAGCTCTCCTTCTAGGTCTCCAATTCCTTAGATATAAGGCACTTAGAGGATATCACCCTGTTGTAAACGCCAGTTAAGAGGCCTCACCGCACATGGGAACTTATCATGGTATTAATGACCTTGGTGCAAAAACCTGTCAAGCCTTTTTTCTTGCTGGATATGAATCTAGTATATGAGTCTAGTTACTTGTAAAGTGGCTTTGCTTGTGGCCTTCGCTTCAATCAGAAAAGTGAGTGAAATTCACTGCCAGAACCTCATGCCATGTTCCACAGAGATGAGTTAGTACCCAAGACTCACCGGGCTTGTCACAGGTTTATCATTCCACATCAATTGAGGGGTGGTGGTTACCTACTTTTTTACTTAGATCTGTAATCTCAGGCCGAGCCACTCTTCACTGCCTAGACATGAGGAGAGCTTTGAAATTTTGTTTGGACAGGACTAAGCAGATCAGCGAATTGGATACCTTGTTTGTCACTTCTTGGGAACAGAATCGTGGATCACAGGCTTCAAAGTCCACGATTCCCAGATGGTTGGTGGTAGTGATTAACAATTGTTACAAGCTGCAAAAGTTCCCTCCCCAACGAGTTGCGCACTTCCTGCATCAGGGCAAAGATAGCGACTGTTGGTTTTCAGCTAAATGTACCATGGAATGCTATTAGTAAGGCGGTTACATGGGTCACCCCATAGGCTGTTCGCAGGCACGTTTGCTTAGTCACAAGTTCAAGGACAGATACTAGATTTGGACAGGCTCTCCTTTAGAGCTGGTTTGCTCCTGTGGATTTAGTTGTCACCTCCTGGGTTGGTTCATGCTATTTAGTCTCCCATACGTATGGAGGAAAGGAGATGGGACGTAGCGGTAAGAAACATTTACTCACCCTAGTGACCACTGTACTCCTTGCCCATAGTTTCCTTTCCTCCATACACCCACTCTGTTCCCTATAATGCATATATTGAATAGTAGCTGACGAGTGGGCAAAGGACTGGCGGGTGGTGCAGGTGGGTTGAGTCAGCAGGGGCTTGCCACACTTGTGTCCACGATGGTCTTTAAAGGGAAATTATGATTTTGCAGACGTGGTCTCGTCCCCGTTGCATATACTCTGTTAAGTATGAAGGAAATGGGGCTATTCAATAAAAGTACCGAAGTTATTATGGCATGTAATTGTTTCTGAACACTCCACCCTGCTTAAACACTTTCACTCATTCCTTTGATAGGAGGAATGAATGAGAGAAAGGGCACATGAGAGAAGCAGAGTACGGAAATGAAAAGGGGTACACAATAGAATGCAGTTGAGCATGGAAAGCGGGCTAATATTGCTGAATTCAGTTGCATTTCCTGCAATTCTATTGGACAAGCTGACGCAGCAGGATTCTAGTTATTTATCAGTTTTGTTAGGCATATAAGCGGATTGCAAAAATCAAGAGTACAATCTTTACAGTGTCACAGGGACCACACCGATGAAATTAAAGATCAACAGCAACTATCCAATGTCAACATTGATTTTTATTTTTGGTAGATCATATTATGCAGTGTTTTGTTTATTTAAGGGGTCTTCCTAAAGCCTAGGGAAGAAATGACATTGTTAGGATGCTCAGGGAGACTTGGGTTATAGCTGCACCATTGCATTGCAGAACATGACTATCACTAGCATGCAAATGAAGTAAATTATTTTTACATTAAAACATTAAATGTGTCCTTATGCATACTGTTTGTTTTCATTTTTTAAGCAAGTTGCACTGACACTGTGGAACCAGTTAAGTGATGGAACACCTCAGCACCATCAAAGAAGTGTGGAGCTTTTCTTCCAGCTGCACAATCTTGTGCCATCCTCCAGCATCTGTGAGGATGTCATAAGCCAACAGTTGACACACAGGGACAAGGTAAGATGATTATTTCAGTTACATTTTTCCTCCAGTCTCCTTTCATATTAATCTGCTTCATTGTGCATGGAATGGGACCTAATTGGGAAACCTATTTAAGGTGCTCATGTCGTTGTTACATTTCCTGATCTCCTTGCCCCACTACCTCATAATGTTTATCTTCCTTCTTCTGCATCTCCAGTGTGCAGAAGGTACTGTACAGGCCTCTAGGTATTTTTTTTTATCGCTGAAGTTACCACAAAGTTTTTGGTGGCCCAGGCCTCCTGTACTCACTGTCAGCCTAATGTGCTCCCTAAGCGGCCTTCATGGAAGGAATCCAATTGGCTAGAGTTCTTCTGTAGGAATGTTGTATAAGGTGTAAGATGTGGTTCATGAGACAGTTCAACACATGCCTCAAGCATATTATATTTCTCTGCTAGAGGCCATGTCTGATGACAAGTATGCTGCCAGTGTGCACTATTTGGGATGCCAAAGCAAGTGATATCAAAAATCCAGAGGGCCCTTTTCACACCAAAAGGGGCATTGGCCCCCAAGGCAACAAAAACGTGAAATGTGCCGAATGCATGTGAGACTGGGGCGTTCCAACGAGTGAACCCTGATGTTCGCAAATTTCCAGTGCATCCTGGGTGTATTCAATGCATCTATACTCTGCGCTGGGGAATAGGGAACTTGTAAGCATATGCAGACCCTGGTTGATTGTAATTATATTGCTACAATGAACTGATCTTTGACTGAAGAGCGGCAGCAGCTTTACCCTGCTTCCAAGATGCTGCTCGTGGTACCCTGAGCAAAGCTGCTCATGCCATCATGATGTGTGCTCCAGAGATGATTGATTGGGCATGCTGTGAGTGCCCGCCGAGAGTGTGAGAGGTGCGGTGGCTGTGATACCTGGGGTGGTGAAGCCGGATTTGCTATGGTGACAGACCGTGACTTTGACAGCTCTTCCACAGTTTTTTTTGTTATTGAATTTAAACACATAAACACATCATAGCAGCACATTAAGTGACAGACATTACAAAGTTACGGATTCCAGTTACAGCAGAAATGAGGAAATGAAGTACATCATGAGTCAAAAACATAAATGCAGGAAGGATGGGTGACCCGAATTACCACAAATAAACTACTAACCCCCAGCCACCTCACACCTGTGCCATATTTTCAGAAATTTAGTCGGGCATCCCATTGCATTATATATTCGTCTTTCATACGACATGCAGTTATCCATATCGGAAACCAATTTGTGATATCTAGGTGCCTCTTGTGCCCTCTATTTCTATTTCATTGCAATATTCCATTTTGATAGGATAGCTCCGATAGAGATCAACAACTTGTCCCAGCGATTATACGAGTGGACACTCCAGATTCCCAGAAAAAGAAGTTTAGGTTCTCCGACCACCCCTGTCAGTTTACTCAGGACTTTATCCCAGAAGCGGCAGAGCAGTGGACACTCTCATACAATATGAAAGAAAGTACCATCCGCCCCATCACATCTCAAGCAGTGCTGATGGGCTGCCTTGCGATATCTAAAGAGCAGTGTGCGAGAGAGAGATACCATGTGTAGGATCTTAAGTTGGATTAAGCGAAACTGAGAGGAGATTGCCAGGCTTCCACCCAGTCTTCAGGATCTATAGCCTCCACCTCCGCCTCCCACTTGCGCTGGAGTTGGACCAATCCTTGCGAGGAAAAGGAGGATAAGCATTGGTACATAACCGAGGTAACTCTGCTGTGAATGTGTTGCATGACAATGTTATCCTCCAGAGGGGAGCAGGGCGGGACTGTGTGCATATCAGTGAACTGGGCTTGCAGTGCATGGGAAATCTGGATATAATGAGTGTTCAGTCGCCGGGAGCCCATTGGTCTCCCACAGGGTAGGAAAAGGGACCACAACACTAACGATCAGCACCAGACTCAGAGTCTCAATACCGTGATGAAGCCAAGTTCCCCACCCTGATTTTCTTAACCTCGGGCAAAAAGGAATTCCACCACAAGGGTTGAGTCAGGGTCGATCTCCCACTCCAACCAACGTCCCGTAGCACCAGCCCCCAAACCCCAGTCACAGTTCTGGTTATTGCTAGTAGGGTGAGATGACCACCCCCACCGTAAAGCACATGGATCGGCCAGTTCAGCCCTGATGTGGGATAACACGTGGTCCCCGTGTAGCCAGTCGTTAACCACTGGCATTTGTGAGGCCCAACAGTAATGTGCCTCATTTGGCAGTCCGCTGCCGCCCTCCCACACTGAACGCTGTAACTTGGACAGGGCAATCATGCGTTGTTTCCCTGCCCATAGCAGATCCCTAAGGGCTGAGCCAATTTTGCAAATTCTGCCCAGGGGACCAGAAGAGGTGCATTCTGGAGGGCATAAAAATACCTGGGCAACATAAGCATCTTGAATAACGCAGCCTTCCCCAACAGTGTTTTGTCAAGAGTGTGCCAATGCTTCACATCGTGTTGAAATCGCTCTCAGATCGGATAGAGATTATGAGAGAGGAAGTCGAGAGGATCAAGCCCGATATGGATCCCAAGGTAGTGGAAGCCTGCCCATGAGATTGCATAGGGACTATCAGGGGGAACTGCTAGGCCCCCCTCTTCCCCGGGAAACAATACCAATTTCCTCCAGTTAACTTTTGGTCTGGTGACTGCTGTGGTGTCCTAGAGACACTGGATCACAATGGGGCAAGAGACCCTCGGGTTGCTTAAGAAGATCAATAAATCATCTGCATAGAGGGAGATCTTATCCATGTGACCATTGGGCCACCGTAAACCCTCCCATGCCACGTCAGAGCGAAACTTTATGGCCAGTGGCTCGACGGCAAGCATACACAGTAGGGGGGAAGCAGCCAACCCTGACGGACCCCCGTCCCAGGGGAAAAGATCTAGATACCACTCCGTTTACTCTGACTGCGTCCACAGGAGCTACATACAGGAGTCCTATCGTATTTACAAACCCGTCCCCAAATTCCATTGTCGCCAAAGCTACCCAGAGTTACTCCCAAAGGACCGAGTCAAAGGCCTTTTTGAAATCTATGGCAAGGAGTTCTAGTGGCTCAGAAGGGTTGAAGCCCGGTCCAACGCCAGGTGAAGGCGTGTAATGTTCATGCAGGTGGATTTGTCAGGAAGAAACCTGCACTGATCTTGGTGTTTCAGCGAGGAAATCACCCGCAGAACCCGATTTACTAGTACCCTGGCCAGTATCTTGGACTCCCCGTTTATGAGAGAAATGGGACGCTAGAAGGAACACAGAGTGGGGCGGCTTCCCTTTTTTGGAAAGAACCACAATAATGGTTTGACTCAGATCTGGGGCACACAACCCACCTCCCTGCTGTGAAGAAACAGACTATGCAGGTGTGGAACCGTCAGGTCACCCATCTTTTTCCACACCTCCACAGGGAAGCCGTTGGTCCCTGGGGGTCTTCCCGGATTGGAGCGGAGAGATGGCCTGCGTGACCGCCTCCTCAGGAATCTCAGTGTTCAAACCAGCTGACTGTGCCGTGGTGAGGCCGGGAAGTACAACATCAGTGAAGGGGTCATGGACGCTTGGATCAGAACTCTCCAGAGCCCGATACAGCATTTCATAATATTGTGCGAAGCATTCCGTGATCTCAGAGTCTGCTGTGTGACCAACTCAACTTCATCGTCTATTAGTTGATTAACATGTTGGTTGCCCTCGTCCCTCCGTTCTAACCAGGCTAGCATTTTCCCTGCTTTATCCCCAGTGATATCCCTTATCATAAGTCCTACTCAATTTGTCCCTGTGTGCCTGCCTGGCATTGTCCAGTTGGATGTTGTGCAATGTCTCCCGGGCCACCAAAGGGAGTCTGTGCGTGGCGGGCGAGTTTGATTGGAGAAACTATTCCTCCATGTTTTCAGCTACTATTTCGGCTTTGAGTCCCGCTAACGCTGGGCCCGACGTTTCGCTGAGACCAAGGATAAAAATTCCCCTCTCAGAACCGCCTTATAGCCCTCCCAGAGGGTCCCTGAACTATCAACCAACCCAGTGTTAATTGTGAAATGTTTCTTCGTTTTTGATATAATTCCTTTCAGAATATCTGGGAAGCCGAGGTAGTAATTGTTAAGACACCATCCTGTCTGGGGTCTAGGCCTATTGGTGGCTAACTCAATAAGCAGCAGGGAGTGATCAGAAATACTCCTTGCCAGGAATCTAGCGGAAGTAATCAGATGTGCGTCTGAATGCGGGAGAAAGAAATAATTGTGTCGAGACATAGTGGCATGCACCCCGGAGTGAAAGGAATAACCTCTGGCATTATCGTTGACCGCTCTCCAAATATCGTACAAGTCAAGCGCAGCTGCAAAGGTGTGTAGTTTCGTGGGTGCCGCTGGGTTCCGGCCCATAAGTGATTCCGATCCATAGCCAGGTCCATGACGTCATTAAAGTCTCCACCAAGTAGCCACAACTCGGGTCGATAGGAAGGCAACCATGACCATACTCCCTTTGGTTCCGCCACGTCTAAAGCGAACAAGGACCCATCTTGAGGTCGTACCGCTCCATCTGCTGTCATTCTTCCGGCCCGACCGATCTATACGTGGCACCCCCGGTGCCGACCAGCACCCTATTTCCTCGGGAGTATGCTCTGCTTGTTAGGGGTGATTCCATCCCAATTAGGTTCTAATCCCGATGCCCTGGGTAAATTGGAGACTTCCCAGTGGAATTCTGTGGAGATGGAGGAGACTTGGTAGATCTTGGGGCCTGTTTTTCAAGGGGAAAGTGGTCTGGACAGAGGCACGTAGTCTGGAACCTTACCAGAATTATTTATTTTAATATAACATTTTATTGAGTTTTGTCTTCCCACCTTCCCCACCCTCTAGCCAGCGAAAGCCCATCCACACGGCCTCCTGCCGAAATGTAGTTGGGATAGAGGGCAGCCTTGTCATGTCCCTCTGCCCAGCTGATTCTAGATGACCAGCCATTTACCCTGACTTCTGCAAGTGGGGCTTCATATAGTAATTGGACCCAGTCCAGAAAGTTCATACCAAAACCCATTTTTTTCATAAGTTCCCAGAGGGCCTCCCAAATCACAGAGTTGAACGCTTTCTCAGAGTCTGTAGCTAACAGTGCCAGGGGCTCTCTAATAACAGGGGCTCGCTCAATCGATAGGTGTAGCCTACGGATGTTCATGCGGGTTGACTTATCCGGCATACAGCCACATTGGTCTTGGTGGATCAATGATGAGATTAATGCCTGCAGCCTGTTTGCAAGTATTTTGGCGAGTATTTTGGTCTCGCCGTTAAGTAGTGAGATATGCCGATAGGGTTTGCAGAGTTTGGGGGTTTGCCTGGTTTGGGAATGACTACTATACTGGCTTTATGCAGGTCATGAGAGTGTGCAGCGTTCCTTGCATTGATTAAACATTTTGTTTATGGGGCTACTACCACTTCTCCCATTCTTTTCCATGTCTCAATCGGGAACCTGTTGAGGCCTGGGGTTTTTCCTGAGTGGAGTTGGGCAATGGCGGTTGCTACTTCATTTTCCGTTATTTCGGTGTCTAATTGTGCTTGCTGGGCTACCGATAGGCTGGGGAGTGTAATGTTGCTAAGTATTTTGTTTAGTATTAGCGGGGGTGGACGTTCATAAAGTTTGGCATAGTAATCTGTGAAGGCCTCCGCAATTTCACTATCTGTTTGCACCGTTACGCCTAGTTTGTTGCAGATTTCTATGACATATCTGTTTCCCTCATCTTGTGTCTCAAGCCAGGCCAGTATTTAGCCTGCCTTGTCCCCTGTTTCATATATGCGGGTATGCATCTCTCAGTGGGCCTGTTTGGCATTATCCATCGGGATATTGCTGAGTTTTTCCCTAGCCGTTAAGAGGGCCTGATGGTTCTCGGGCGTACTTGCCAGCAGGTACTCTTCCTCTTGCTCATTGACTTCTACCTCTGCCTCCGTTACGCTCTGTCTTTGTGCCTTCTTTTTTGCGGAGAGGTCCATTAGAGCTTTTCCCCCCGGAGTACTGCCTTATAGGCCTCCCAGAGCATGTTCGGATTGAAGAGGTGGGGCCAAGTACCCCCACTCAAAGCTCCGCCCCCATGTTGCCTATATGTTGGGAGTCGGGGTGTGAGACACGTGCAGTACCGGTGAAAATACCTATAACGCAAAGAATCATGAAAGTAAGGTTCCCATTGACAAAAGCCATATATGCACTCACAAATATATGATGGCCATTTGAATGAAATCCCGGAGGAAGTGGGAAAAAAAAACAAGCGAGAAAGCAGACTGGTGACGTCATACAGAGCACAGCTGACACACCCAGAAAAAGAAGCTGAAGAGTATAAATATTCTATGGAAGCAAAGGAGGAGGTGTTAAAGATGAGCAACATTTCTGGCTTGAGATGAAGATGCTCATGCTACGGAAATAATGACGAAGATAACAAATTATTTTACAAGTGTACTGATGCAGCAACGCAAGCAGACAAAGTATTCTTGAGGCTGGCTACGTAGTGAATAGATTGTGGCGATGTGCCAATTTATATGTATAGAAATGTATGGACTATGGATGTTCCACAACGCACTTTAGCAGAGTCTGGACCCCGTGAACAGAAAGGCTTTTCCAGTGTGGCGCAGTTGGAAAATTAGCTAATGATGATGGTGAATCAAGAAGGGCTTGGCTGGCCCAGCACCAGGAAGTCAAGGCCACCGTGATCCTGGATGTTCATGCAGAAGCTACAAAACGTGTGAAAAGAACAAACTCCTTTCTGAGGTGAGGTGCAAGAGCATTGAAGACGTCAGAGGTTCTTCATTTAATAGAATTTAAAACAGCAAAATGCTCTGAAACATGGTCTACAGTCACATGATCGGATGAAAATAGACACTTGGTTGAGCTACATCGAAACCAAGAGACAAAGTATGGCTGTACTCCCTTTTATTCTCAGGCACAGAGAACATTTCCAAGGCCGATGTTCAAAGGCTAATTGACTGGCAGACAGCAAGAGTGATGATAGATCTCAGGCTAATTAGGTGGGAAGCTATGGTCAAACCAGCCCACCAGGGCCTGGGTGCTGCTAGCGTGTGTGGAATATTACAGAGGGGTAAGAAGGTGCCATCCAATTATAGAGGGCCACGTAATAGGGAGGCCTATAGTTTGTATAACCAATGGGACGTTGTGTATTTGATGACGTTTATAGTGACTTGTATTAGAGAAGGGCTTAGTTGCCCACCTGATGTTAGAAACCCAATCACTCTCTCTGACAAGTATGGACCCTATACCTAGATGATTCCCTCTAAGGCCATCATTTTCTCAAGTAGGTTTTTGTAGTTTGCCACGTAGATTGATGTCAATGATGACAAGTTTTTGCTATATAAACTGTGTTTTTTATGAAACTCACTGAGTGAGAAGATTGAGCATGTTCGTTGTACTCCCTGTTTTAGACAATTGATATTAAAACAGACTTACTTTGCCAACTTCCTGAGTAGGTCTGATTATTGATGTTTGAGTATATTCTGCATCCCAATTTATTTCAAAGTATTGCTAACCCGTCTTAAAGGGCCTAGTGTTGGGTATACGGGTTCACGTGGTAGCAGAGTTGAAGGTTAAAGACCCATTGACATAGTAAGCTTTAGGGTCTCGGAAATATCGGACATCCTCTGCCATTTAGCTGGAGGAACGTAAAGCTCCCTGTGGATAGCAGCCACTAGTAATAAAACTTGCAAGTGCAGGTGGGACAGGTCCCTCGTTTTCAACGGAATCCCCTCCCGACTTCTACAGGAAATTGAGCGAACTGAAGACTGAAGCGGCTGTTTGAGGAGGAGATGATCCCGAGGATCAAGAGCTGAAAACGCAAATGGTGAGTAGATTGAGAGAGATGGCAAACAATGAATGAGCACCGAGTGGAGAGTGATAACGGGAAAGAGTAGCAGAGGGTTGGTGGGGTATTTTGGTTCAAGGACGAAGAGCGATCCACAAAGATCAGAAGAAGCTGTTTTAAAGTCCAAGGGGACATATCTAGGCTACGAGCAGACCAAGGGTCGCTAAGGAAGACAACTTATACTCTGATCGAATTCATTTAGGGGCAGAGTAGCCACAAAGAGCGTTGGCTGAGATTTATGTTGGGGCTTGCCATTCTTGTTGTCTGTATATTGTATATGGTAAAGAAATTATGAATTATTGAAGAACGAAACGTAATAGATTGTGGTGAAAGACTGACATTTTATTTATGTATTTATTTGATTGGCTGATGATGGTCATTGAATAGGTAGATTGTAGTAAAGTGAAACATAGAGGTTTGGCGCTGCGATGATTGGTGCACGCTCCTATTGTATTATTATTCAGAAAAACTATTTATTTCTGTAAAATAACGCATTGACAGTCAAGTGTGACTAGTCATGATGGAGGATATTACACCGCTTATACATTTGTGCAGACAGTAGCAAAAATATGCACCCAAGCTTAAGCAATACAATGCAGAATGGGTTAAGGGTACAGCAGACAAAATGTTCATGCCATGGCCACAAGGGGGATCACTTTCTAAAGTAGTTTTGCAACACATGACATATTTGCACGCAGCATACACAGAAAAAAAGATAGAAAAGAGGTTAGCTAGTTTAGAGCTTTGGAAGATGTATCGGGAGGAAAGGGAATACCCGCCTCCTGAAGACTGGATGCTTAACCAGTTTAAAGAGGGGGGTGTTGAGCCTTCTGCTCCCCCTATCGGGCCTGAAATAAATGGCGATGTTTCAAAAGATGAAGGAGTATATCCATTAAGGGAGCTTAAGGCAATGACAGGGTATTGTAATCTGATACATAAGTCGCCTGCGTACAGCAGCGACGGGAGTCCAGAAAGGGATGTGATCCCTAAAGTCCCACGGGACAAGGAGAGAAGTGACTAACCAGGTATGTCTTTAGACATAGAAAGAGAAATAAAGAGTTGGAAAGGAGAGAAAGACAAAACCGACGAGGTAGCGCTCATACTGACCGAATGGATGGGCGGTCAGATATTGCTCAAACTTGATGGAAAGAGCATTGAGGAAGTAAGGCAAAGGGAAGATCAGGATGAGCAAGATAAAAAAGACTGGGAACAAGGGAAATTATTGAAGGAAGACAATGCTAAGAGAAGGAGTAGACAAAGACGGGAACAGCTGTATCAAGAGGAACAGTTGAAAAAACAGGAGAGAGCAAAGGAGCAGAGAAAGTATGATAACAGACAAAGAGCAATCGAAGAGCGAGATAGGCTAGAGAAGAGAAGAAGAGGAAGAACAGAAATTAAGAGAGAAAAGAATTCAAAGACGAAGAGACGAAGAAGTGCGTAGAGCAAACGAGAGAAGAGAGGCGAAAAGACAGGAGGAAGAAAGAGTTAGGGAGGAAGCTAAGAATCGAAGAGAATTTGCCAAAGAAACGAAACAAAAGAGAAAACAAAGGGCACGAGCCATTGATCGCATGGAAAAAGAGCTAATGGAACCTGGTCCAGTAGTATCATGGGAGGGCATAGAGGAGTTCTTCCTAACACAAGAAACTATGCCCGGACCTTCAAGAGTAGATTTAGAAAATCATTTTGATATGGGAGCTATTGGAGATAGAATTGAGAAAGCTTATCAGGAAATAAGGACCAAAAATGAATAGAGAAACACAGGGAAAGATGATCGATTTAAAGGTGCTCAGTCGCGAGGCAAAGAGGGGGATCTCTTCAAACTCGAGCATAGAGCCTTGTCTTTGGACAAGCTAACATTAAAGAGAGACGAGAAAGATGGAAGCCACACTAGTTGGGGACAAGATATGTCAGAAGAAGAAAGGGAAACCTTTCGTAGGGAAGAGGGCAATAGTGCATGTGGTTCCAAAGGGTGATCTCAGATAGATAAGGAAGTGAGATGGTGAGATCTGGACCTACCTAAACCAAGGACGCCAGAACCCCTGGTGTGGCCAGATTGACGTAAAGGGCAACCCCATAGTGTGAGTGGGGACTGGCCACCATATGTGAGCAGATTAAAGTCATTACCAGGAAGAAGGTGGCGTGGAACCATTGTCCCTGCTATGGACAGGCAGACAATGGGAGACGAGTGCGATTTTGGGATCTTGCCGTTCCCATTGTTGGAAAAAGGAGGAGCCAGACCACAGTATATTCCATGGCCCCAGATGAATAAGGATAATTTAAGGTGTAAACTCCCGAGTCTGATGTCGGGTGCTGGAAAATGCATCTATGAATTAGAGAAAATGACTGGAGGAAACACGCTAGCCATAGAGGACATTAAGGGTCTTCTAGCAGCTATCCTTGGGGAGAGGGCTGATGGCATTTGGTCGAGAGCAGGATACGCAGGTGTCACTGAACAGAACACAGCGCATGACGGAGCGCTGTTTAATAATTGTAGAGCGGCAGTCTGGAAAGCGGTTAGAGTACAATATCCTGATACGTCAGATATGGGAGCTATAATGGCACTAAAAATGCAGGAAGGGGAGTATCCGCTTATTTATATTCAGAATTTTTAAGAGCAGTAGAGCTTGGAAACGCGGGAACCGTGGGGGAAATCTATACCTGTATTCTATCATATATTATGTCAAGGGTTACCAGACAAAGTACAGAGACAGCTCAAGAAGCTGGTGGGTATGGAAGCAAAACCATGGCCAGAAATGCAGCTGACCATTGCACATCATTGCTAACTGTTGCAAGAGAAGAATCAAAAGAGAGACGGTGCTAGGAAAATTGAAGAGGCTAAGCTAGTGCAGAAGAAGGTATCGAAGTATGCCATAGAAGGGGCGATGTTAACTAGTGGAGAAGGACCAGGAATACAACAGACAACAGGTATGCCGCAGGTGAATAACCAATGGCAGTTCGATCAAGGGGGGAATCGATTTATACCAAGAGGTAGGGGAAACTTTTGGGGAAGAGGAGGTTTTCAGAATAATCTGGGACATTTCCAGAATAACCAAGGTGGGTTTCACACTATGCAGAATGATAATCGAGGCATGCAGGGAGGGCAATTTAGAAGACTCCCTCCTGTATTTTGGACATGTGGAATGACAGGTCACATTGCACGAACATGTGGGAGCCAACGGTATGTACAAAATGGGCAGTTCTCAAGAGGGGGGACTGCGTATCCACCTGTATATAGCTCACACAATAGGAACGGGTTGGGCCAAGATCAGACCGTGTATCAAGCACAAGCACCGCAAATGCAACAGGCTTTGCAACCACAACAAGCACCATTGAATCCGTCACAAGGGCAGTTAGAGTACGCACCCATTCAGATACACGAGAACCCAAACGTAGGACAGTTATTGACTCCTAGAGTAGGGGGTCTCACTGTCAAGGGTGGGAATCCTTTCACGGGCACAGGAATAAGTATGTACCCACAATAGGAGAGCTAGCTGGGTGACTTGATGTGTTCAGCACTGTCTGTTACGTCTAATCCTCAAGAGGAACCAAGGGTTGAAGTTAAGATAGGAGGCAAATCCTTTTCTTTTTTAGTAGACACTGGAGCGACTCACTCAGGTTTACGAGAGGGAACATTTTTAATGTCGGGTAATGGCATGGATGCACAAGTCGAGTTCCTTTTACTGAAAAATTTCCAGTCTCCATAGGCGGGAGTGATTTTGTCTGTCCCATTGTTGTATTCACGGCAGACACCAGTTATTATACCGGGTCAAGATTTAATGAAGAAAATAAACATGACGATTTCTTTCACTGATGAAGGCATAGTGTATTCTACACCAGTAATACATTATTTGAATGTAAATGAATGTATTATGGCATTTACAGGGAAAATAGCCATACAAGGGGTGCCGTTAGAACCAGAAGTTTTTTTATTATGGGGTACCCATTTTGTTAACATGACTATCTGGTTTAGTGGGTAAGACTATGAGAATACCTGATGAATTTCTCTTTAGGCCAGAGATTCCCATGGACGAAGAGGGGGGACAGGTTTTTCCCTTGGAGTTACAAGCAGTTTTAGTGCGAGGAGAATTGGCTATGCTCATAGGATTTGATGATGACGGCAGACCAATGGAGTAGAATGATCGCTATTGGAGAAGGTTATCGATTGAATGACGTCACTGATGAGGACATATTTAGAGATGACCCATCAGATGACGAGGTATTGTTCGAGATGAGCATTACATATTGGATTAGGGCAGAAAGACGCAAGGTTCCACAGAAAATTATATTACAGAATCATCCCAAATTTTTTGATGAAGACATGGCGAAAGTGGCAGTTTCTTTATGGACTACGGGTGTCATGATGCCTACCCCCTTGCATCCGGATCAAGCCCATCAGCCCCGGGAGCAGGCATCCAGACATTTACAAAAACCCCAGCAGCCCCAGCTAGGGGCTGCCTGGGTTCAGTCCTGGCGCCGTAGGCACCAGGCTCATAATAAAAATCAGTCCTGGCGCCATAGGCGCCAGGCTCATAGACATCACTTACCTCATGCAGACCATGCTGCAAATAAATCCAAGCCAAAGTGAGGCCTGGATGGGACTATTTTACTACAGGGACTATTTTTTACTCGGGTGTGGTCCTGGGGAACTTCTTTCCTGGGACTACTTTGGAGGCTATTTAAACCACGCCCGAACAGCAGCACATGCTTTGTGTTATTCTGCATCCAGCAGCGTGACTCTCACCGTGCCTGCAGCCAGCATCCAGTCTTCTGCCACGCCCGCGTGCCTGCAGCCAGCATCCAGTCTTCTGCCACGCCCGCCTCGAATCCGGAGCTCCTAGAATAAAGAGGAAGAAAAGGACAAGGTTAGAAAACGAACTTATTTCAAATTCCTCACCTGATTCCGGATCCATTTCATCTCCCAACCTGGAAAGTACATCAGTCTTGCACGCGTCGCTTCTCCAGCTCCTGCACGGCGGCATACTCGCCAGTTCTCACAGCATCTTTCGATCCGGCACTGTCCATCATTTATTCGCCGTACTCCGGCACCTAGGGGCACAAGAATAACAAGGTGAGCCAAGGGAATCAACAAATACCTCTTACCACCATAGACTTACCTGATTTACCACCAGCGGTATTATTCTCCATATCTTCATATGCCGCATCTGTAAAGAGGGAGAAAAACAACACGTTAACGCATGCAAGTTACCGGACAGCGTTGGGTAACGCAGACTCTTACCTGAACGCCAGCAGCAGCTACGAGACCTTCTTCTCACGAACTCAGTTGCAACTTAAGGAAGGAAGGGGACAAGAGTGAACATCGGGCACATTGAACTCTTTGAACTTGATACTTACCAATCCCGCCTGGGACTTCAGAGTCAATGCTTACCGGAACTCTCCCAACGCCTTCAAACCAGTGAAGTAACTGGTATCTACGCGCCCCTGCAAGACACGCAGGATGGAGAGCTCATCTTTTACAAACATAAGGTGAGGTTACTAAGGGGATATCGGAGGTGATTAGTGGGGGAGAGCGAGAACAGTTGGGAGGCCATCACTAAAACCCACAAGTGGCTAATCCCTGTCTCCACTTGCAGGAAAATACTTCTTCGGGTCCAGCAGACAAGACTAGGCGGGCCAGTCCAGACAGTCATCTCTGCACTACGCATCACGTTGACGGAGACCGCAGCTGTCCGGGTCCGATCGACACCCCTGTGGGGTCCAGGTGAGCGTAACAACGGGCCCCTATGATGTAGGCCTATTAAAGGGGGTTGTATACGTTGAGATTAAATTGAGGCCAGGAGCAATTTTACCTCGAGCAAGGCAGTATCCCATGTCTCGAGAGGCAGACAAGGGTGTTTTTAAGACAATATCTGCCATGATGGATCAGGGTATTCTAGTGACGTCAGAGTCACCATACAATACTGCAGTGTACCCTATCAAAAAATCTAAGGGGGGTGGGGGTTGTGGCGTTTAATTCAAGACATGAGGCCAATTAACCAGATTGTAGAGGCCGAGTTTCCTCTAGTTCCTAACCCGGCGAGGATCCTATGCAGTATTCACACAGAAGCACGATATTTCACGATGACTGACTTGAAAGATGTGTTTTTCTCCATACCGTTGCATAAAGATTCCCAGGATCTCACGTCATTTACCTTTAGACAGACTAAACTGAAAAGCACAAGTTTGCCCCAAGGGTATTGCAAGTCATCATGGATCTTAATAGAGTCCTGCAGATGGACCTAAGCATTATTGATTTGCTGAGTGTTGTATTGCAATATGTAGATGATATTTTGGTCTGCAAAACATCAGAAGAAGAGTGCAGACGTGACTCAGTTCAGCTAAGTGTTTCGTCTCTTAGATCATGGATGAAATGGAGGTGGATCTCTCTGTATAGATTGATCTTAGATCCTCCGAAGAGTTCTCTGTATGAGGATGTGGCCCTCTCAATGCAGCGTGTAAACAACGGGTTCCTGGTTCAATTTAAGCTAAAATGCAGTGAGATATTGACTAAGTCTGACTGCTGTGCTGACCTCCTTGTCCAAAGTCCCTCCAAAGTCAAGGAACGGATGAAACGATGGGATTGGCTTGGCACGATAGACTGTATGAAGAAGGCAACGTTTTCAGCCTCCTTTACAGTGCTGGAAAAAAGTCGGTCTTGCCGGGCTATTTAAAAAAATCATCTGACCCATATATGAGGACATCTTTCATGAGATTTCGTCTAAACCTATCGCCTACTCTGGAGATATTATCCGTTATAGATAAGGAAGGGCCTATTAGTGCCATCTGTGATAAGTGTGACAAGGTAGAATGTCAGTCAATTAAACACCTATTATCTAACTGTTCTGGCACATGGGATGTGAGGATTGAAAGACTCTGTAGGTTTGTCCATGATGTACGCTGGTTAAATACTGATGAGTTTTGGTACAGATTATCATCAGGTAATGAGACCTTTCTGACTGCAGAAGTGGTTAGAATTCTGAAGGAACTTAAACTGCTGGTAAATTGATAAATCTATGGAGAGGGGAGAAAAATAAGAGTAAGGAGTTTTATGAAGCTTAAATTACATTGTGTTATCTACTATGTGTTTCTTTTCTCTTTGTCCTTTGTTGTTTCTCTTTCCTCCAGCTTTTTCTCCTCTCCTTATTTGGTGGCTCATATTTTATTCTTTTGTTTTTGACTGTTTTAATTGATAATCTGCAAATGTGATTTTACTTTTGGTATATGTTTTTGTTAAATGTGCAAAAAGTCATAAAATCTGGCTAGTGCACAATAAATAATATATTTTTTTAAAAAGTTCAGCTAATTATTTTAGCAGAGAAAGGATATATTAAGAGGTGTTGTATATCGGACAGTTAGTTTCACATGACACAAAGAATGTTACACCCGAAAGGGCTGAGGCAATTTTGCAAACCTCAAAACCGCACACAATAAAGCAAATGCAGCAGTTTTTAGGATTGTGCAATTATGTCAGAGCCTGGGTATTTGATTATAGTTCATACAAGAAACACTTGCTGCAGGCTCTGAAAAAAGCACAGGTGTTAGGCAGAATCCTATGCAGTTCCCTTAGGGCGCATTACAGAAGATTAGGACTACAGGTATATGCAATAAATCCCCTTTGGTATCAGTCTGTACCACAAAGATTTAGTTGGTATCTGTGGCTGAGCAGTCAGAGTTATCTCAAGATGGAGAGGAGCAGTATTCAGGGTTTACACAATAGGACTACAGTACTTATGGGACAAGGAAACACTGACCAAAGCTTTGTATCAAAAAAGAATATATATATTTATTTTACACACTCTTAACTCAACACACAAATCACTATCATTAAAGCAAGTTAAAACAGTCAAGAAAAGTATACACAACTCCCTATTTAAATTGTAGACAAGTTTGAGCAAGAGTGAAAACTGAGCAAAATGGCACAGTGTAAACCAAGCAGAAATGGCACTCTAACCATTTCTTCAGAGGGAGGGAAAGGTCAAGTTATACAGGGTTAGACTCCTAGACACACCAGCAACAATTCCCAATTGGATTGTGAACATGTTAGGCAAGGTAGTACTTTAGCATAAACAATACTTAGGTGAAAACCGAGCAAAATGGCACTTCAACAATGTAAAAGGGGAAGGAAAGGTGGTTATAAGAGTTTAGGTGCACCAACACATTTTTTGATGGAAAGCAATCTAGAGAAGGCAGTTGTAACAGATTTAGCCAGAGTCAATAGGCCTGTGCCAGAGTCAGTGGTACAAGGCAAAGTGCCCACGATCAAACGGTTCTAGTAGCTGCAGTCAAGTCTTTGTTTAACGGTTTGAAAAGGAGGATGCAAAAGGTAAAAAGACAATGTTAGACGATAGGGGCGGCCAACCCAGAAGATAAGTAAAGGATTTCAAACACCTTTAGCAGTACCCAACGAAACAGGAGGCCTGGCGGAACAATGTACCTTAAAAGTGGAAGAGGCTCCAATGGCGGCGGTAGTTCCTGGCAGTTCCTGCAGTTGGGGGGATCCTCCACGACGAGAGCCTCTCTTCCTCTGCTGGAAGGTTCGAGTCACTGCACTGCCCAGGGAAGAAGCCGCCCGCGGTGATGCCAAAACGGAATCAAAAGGTACACTCCTTTTAATCGCGGTTGTGGTGGACGGAAGCCTGGCTATCCGGTCTCCTAGTGCTTGGCACTGGCAATTCGACCAAGGCAAGTCGTGGAAGGCGATTGGAGAACTGGTTGGCCCCACCAGCTCAAGGGAAGAAGGCTCTTGCAGGTGAAGATCTTCTCTTGTCGTTGGAGAAAAGTGGTGAGGATCGGCAGCAGGGCTTCCCCGGTGGTTCAGTCATTGCAGATGTCTTTGGCTTCTCTCCTCTTCGGATTTCTTAGGTCCTGTGGCGACTTCTCTCTTCCAGTCTGCAGGTCCCTGCTTTTATGCAGAAAAACCCCATTCCTACAGCCTAGCTGTCACTCACACAGCAGGGTAGTTATCCTGGCGGGATAACCCCCCTGCCTATCAGGGCAAAGGGCGACTTGGGTTGCTTAGGGAACCCTGTCCAGGGTGCCTATTCCCCCTCCCAGACATCCTATCTACCCCAGACTCACTGGCGCCTGAATGTGGGCTTCTGTCTAGAAGCCCGCCAAAAGGACGAACAAAGGGCCCCGACCTCGGTTTGGATTACAGAGAAAGACACGAGAAAGAAATATTATCAAAGATCTGGCAGTAAAACTCCACCGGAGTAAAGTTAGTATTAAAATTACTCAGCGGTATGTTAAAGGCTATCGTAAAAAGTAGTAGCCTCGAACAATGGGAAAATCCCATAGGAAAATATTTGTGGTCGAATATTAGAGGTAGTAACCACTGCCACCAGCCAGAAACTTTGGAGAGAGGGACTGGACACTACCCTCTTGAAAATGAACACCAGGGAAAAACTATTAACCCTTCCCAATACCTCCATAGTAAGATGGTGTGTACTGGTTTTGTTCAGAGATATTGACTAGTAAAGTCAATGGGGACTTTACATGCCCTGGGAGACAGTAGTCAGTCCCAGGGTATGAAGTCTGTTTCGGGGTCGCTACGACACCCCTGTGTCACTGCCCTGCAGGGTGCTGTGTAACACAAGTGAATAAAGATGGCTCCTATGGGGTTGAGAAAACCTCATAGGCATTAAACACAATAATAGCCTAGAACACACATAGCAAAAATGCCTAAGAGTGGGAAAAAGAGTCTCACTCTTAGCAGGTACAAAGAAACAAACCCTTCAAATCCAGCAAAGCTGCTGGGGGACTCTATAGATAAGGGAAATTGGCCTTTTAAAAGAATTCTCCCTAACAGGTGAATCAGGAAAAGATGGTATGGACTGAGGAAATGGAGGAGGGGGCTGATGAGTTAAAAAAGGCAATTTGTACAGCTCCAGTTTTAGGGATTCCCAATTATGCTGAGGAATTATTTTATTTTCGCACACAAATGGAACAGTTGTGACAGCAATGCTCACGCAGAGGACTACGTTGGGGTACAAGCCTCTAGCATATGACAGTGGGATTCTGGACCCAGTAATGAGGGGTCACGTCCCTTGTAGCAATCTTTGGCAGCCTCCGCGTTCGCTATCGAGAAATCTGCCAGCATAGTGATGGGGTGTTCCATGACGTTTTTGGTTGAGCATGCAATATTTGCGGTTTTGGAGAAACCCAAAGGTACACTAACATCTCAAAGAGCTTCTGCTCATGAGGTGTTTATACCGAATCAGCAATTAAAATAGTCAGATGTAAGACGGTGAACCCTGCCACGGTTGTAGCTGAACCACTGGCAAAGGACGAGCAAGCCCATGATTGCTCGAATTATGAGGAATTATATGAGATTCCGAGGGTGAAAACAAATGCTTTGGCAAAGATATTCAGGTGCCGCTGTAGTAAGGCACAAGGCTAACAGAGATTTGAAGTAATGATAAGTGCACGACTACCGTCTCACTTTCAGTACAGGCTGCAGAATTAGTGACGCTGATTGTTGCACTCGAGAAACACGCAGACCATGAAGTAACAGTGTAAAGTGACTCTGCCTATGTGTCATCAACAGTGAACGTGAGCGTCCCCTAAAAGGCAGTTAAACTCAGCAGTGATAGCCAATAATGGACACAACCCAGGAGGGAATGAGACCGAGACCAAGTGCAGATGAGATACAAAAGGTTTTATCTAAATCAATATAGGGCATACAAAGGAATCTGCAAACTCCGAGAGCGCTCTGTCTGACAATAGCAAAGACAGTCCTTTTTATTAGAAAACACGTAATGGATGAGGTAAGCTATAGGGGGGCACATAATCATGGGGATTGGATGGCGAAGACTAACTACTATGTACAATGTAGGTGTGGCGATCCATGATTGGCGGAGATCCACGTGGTGGCATCGTGGAGTGCTTGGGTCAGCTGGGCTCATCGGGGTGGAGTATCGGGTCACGAGCTGTCCATGTGGATACATTGCTGCTGCACTAAGATTTTGCCGTTGTGGCCACGCATACACATTCATCACTAAACTCTGTCAATTTAACATATAAATCCTACACCCTATTTGATCTAATACCATAAAAGAGACGGAGAGAAACAGTATACAACTCTGAGCTTTCTTAATACATCATCATAAAACCGCTGTTAACAGAGGGCCCAGTGTCATGTGTCCAGGTGTCGTACCAGGGGGCACGGGTTGGGTACCTTTATCATTCTACTTTGTTAGATGTAGTGAGGGACAGCTTTACGGTATGTTAGTACAAGAGTGAATAACTACCTCCATGGCCAGCCGAGGTTAGAGTGAACTGAAATACCATCGGGTCAGAGGGGCACATAGCTGGCCCCTCAAAAGGCGGCCGGCAGTGGGGCGGCATTGCTCATAAGTCTTCTTGACCAGGGCATGGCGGTACACGGTGGTCTTATGGTGGCATCAAGTATCAGGGGGGCATGGGGGAAGGTGAATACTTGGCGTGAGCTCAACAGGAATGCAGGGAGGTGTATCGATTTATTCTAACATCAGTAAACCAGGGACCTTCAGGCCCCAGCCGGGCCTTGGAGGGAGGAGGGTGGGAGTTAAATCTGCGGCTCGCCATTATAAAGACGGGGAGCTGAGACATGTCAGCACAATTGTATGTCTATATCTGTGCACGCATCTATAGCTCCACCAATGTTTGCGTGTGCTTAGGAGCATTATTTGATGGTTCACTGAGTACAATAAAAAAGGCTTTTTGTTAACATCACATCACATCATTCATAGTTATCCATTGTGTTGCGGGGGTACATGGGGAAAGCTTAGCATAAAACGTGAGGTAGAACCCAGTTGGTGTATACGTCAACATCAGGGCAGGCTACAACGATATACTTATGACCAGACTGATGTAGATGATTGAGAATAAAAACAATGCCTTCAACCGACATTCCATTTGACAACAGGTGGGGCTTATTACTTTAAATGGCTTGTATATGTTACAACACTTTAAAATCATATCGTGCATGAGAACTTTATACATTGCTTTTTGAACAGTGCACAGTAGCAATGACCGTTGATCAGTAATGACAGATTCGAATATACATATACTTGACAACTTTACATGTAGGTGTTCTGGGGTGGGCAAGGGTCATTCCATTCTAATATGAACATCCGTTTTAATCTGAATAACCAACATTATGGGTTATGAGCCTCCTCGCAAATGGCTTAGCAGCATGGACAGAACTGGGTGGCACACAGGTTTAACATTCATGTCTGCTTTAAACGGGGAACAGGGCTGGGGGTTATGTACAACATATATCATGGATGTGGGGGTCTGCAGGAGGTCAAGGCATGTTTGATACGGACAGCTTTGTTTTTTCCCAGACCTCAACTTAAGGTCCGGTCACTGCCAAGGCAGTGATGTACTGCGGAAGGTAGATTATACAGTGCTTGTTCTGTTTCTTGTTCGCGCCTAGTTGCTCGTGAGGACAGGCCTTCAGGGGAGCCGCCGTGGGGAGGAAGCTGGGGGAAGTGTGGGCTCGCTGTGCGCGGTCAAGTGGGGGAGAGCTGCAGCTCTGCAGGCTGCTTGTTCCACGGAGGCCTAAGTTGGTGTACTCAAAATAGAGTCTAAGTGTATTACAAAATTGAGTCTATACCCTGCCACAAGGGGAGCCGTGCAGCCTCATGCGTCGGTCCGCAGCCATCGTGCATCCCGGGCCCAGGCGCATAGGTGGCCGCGGACGAGTCATAAGCCTCACGTAGGAGAGGAATGTAGGGGCAGGGGGGTCCTAAAGACCTTTCCTCCGATACATTTTCCCCCTTTCGTTACTTAAGTAATGAATATTGTAACTCACCCAACCTCGTTTGTTCCTTTTCATCAGCTACTGCTTCGTCCCACGCTGGCGTCCCTTTTATTGGCTTCCAGACCCTACATACGCCCCGGAGACTATGTCCTGCTTTGGCATATTCGTCTGGAGTGCAGGTCATGTAGATACATCCCCCATCACCCTCCAAATCTACCCAAACTTCCTTATACCATGGTCGTTCCGGGGGCTCCCTTATTGTTGTGTGATACAATCTGTCCACTATATCCCCGTCATAGTACAGTGCCACCATTCTATATTTGGGTTCAGAATCCTCACCTTTTTGTACTTGTGCCTCCTGTGTAATCTGCGCTGCTCCTTTGGCATTGCCCATTGTCACCATCATCATTGTACCATTAGGAACCGTGTTTGCGCAGCACCGAAGACCTAGCTGGCACACACACAAAATCAGGAGCAAAAATACGATGATAGGTATCAACATTTCAACAGTCATTCCGAGCCAGGAATGTACCCATGAAAAAATTTCGTCAAACCAAGAGCTTGATTCTACACCTCCTTCCTCCTTCATCCGCTCGCCCAGGTTGTGCACTGCTGTGATAACGTGAGAGTGTTCCGTTGTCCGCAGAAGGCGCAAACGTGCAACATGCGCTCCCGATTTTTCGGCAAACACCTCCATCCATTGCCGTTAACAGGTCTAAGACATACCTGTTCTGCATTGCCATTAGCCGCAGGGCCCTTAGCTCCACCTTGATCATGTTGAACCCCTCTTCAGTGTCGTTGGCCAGTTGGATCAGTTCCCAGCGTGTGATTTGAAGCCACTTTGCGTTGACTCACGCTTGGATACTGGGGACGAAGGAAGCAAAGAATGTTTCAGCAGAGTTATATAGCCGGAACCTGTCTGGAATTTGCGCCAAAAGTTCTGTGGAAGCTTTGGATATGTAGTTGGATGATCTCTGTCTTCTTGATATCAGGCTTTGTACGTTATCCGTGGATAGGGCATACATTGGCATCGCTCCTGTTGCTTGTGTGTGTTCTGGAACTTGGACTGCTTGCAGTCCCGTTCCCCCTTCAATATGACTCTCCGGAACCACCATCAGGGCAGAGTGCAGCATTGCCAAAGAACATGTGCCCCTCCAGGATTGTGGAAGGTGCAAGTATGCCTGTTTACCGCAGACCCAGTAAGTGTCCATCAGGCTGTTCCTTTCTTCATATCTGGAATGATGAGTGTTTTGTTACAGTTCTTGTTTGTACCTATGTTGTTTTTCCCTTCACCGAGGAAGCATAGTTCATATGGGATTTCTTTTTGCAGTTTGAAGGGTTTTTCCAGGGCTGTGACCCAAGTGAGCTTTGTGATGTGCTCGGCCCATACTGGTGCGCATGTTTTCTCGGCCCATTGCAGTTATCTGCCGCCAGCCCTCGTAGGGCTTCTGCTTTGCATGTCACTTGCTCTTCTTTCCATTTGTTTTCCGAAAACAATGTTCCTTTAATCACTAAAAATGGTTCCTTCAAGCATATCACTCCCTTAGGTCTTGAGTAGCAAATTTTTTTGTTCTGTAGCATTTCGAAAGAGACTGTGTGTGCCTGGAAGGTGTTCTTTATTCTACATAAGGTGAGATGAAGGAGACACTGGGCTTCTGCAAGAGGCAGTTCTTGGGGCAGGAGCACCTTAGGGGTACCAGAGGCGTGGGGTATTAGAGAGCATAGGTAGCAGCTCTCATTGGTGGTTTGTTTGACTGTGAGACTCATGTCCGCATTCCATTTATTTGACTGGTGGGGGTGCCTGGGGTCTTCTATCGTGTCTAGCCCCAGCCCAGAGTACTCGTCATATTTTCTCCTCCCAACCTCCCTCCTTCTCCGACTGCTTCTGGGGTGTACTCTTTCGTGTTCTAAGGCATGTGGTATTGGAGTAGTCTCTCCCGCCCCCCTTTTCCCATTCGTCATATAGGGCAAGAAATCTTTGTCATTTCAGCATGATTTTCCTTTATACCTGTGGGGGATTCATACTTTATAGATGTTTCAAATGTGTGTCAGCGGTGGTGGTGGTGTCATACAGCCAGGATAAAGCTGAGATATTTCGATCATTTAACTCGTAAACACTATATGCAGAGGCATTGTGTGGGGACATAGGACGTGGGGTTTCTCGCTTGTTATCTGTATTATTTAAGTGTTGTGTACCGTCATGGTGGGTGTCATGCCCCCATATGAGCTGGAAGCCATCTCATATAAGATAACTTCCCTGTTTGATCATACTGGTTCCGTTCCCTTCCCCCACATTTATATCGATACTTATAAATGTTACTGCCCAGTATAAAACTAAGCGAAACATCAGTGTGAAAAATATTACCACATACAAACAAGCCACACTCATACGAATATCTGCGCAAGTCAAAATTTACGTTCCCATTTAGAGGAGATTGGGTCCTCCGACGTATTCCATATCTATGACAGTAATCACCACAGCTGTGCTGCTTCGGAAAATCTTTCTGCGTCCTGCGTCGATGACGTCGATACGCCGCCCTCGAGGACCTCCTCTAACGGCCGACATCACTAGATGTTATAAGTAGGACGCACGACGCCCGTAGCCTCAGTTACGTTTTTTCTGCGAATGTGTTCGCTTCGGGAATCTCGGCGCGCCTCGACTCTTTGAAGTTTCTGTTGTTTCTCGGTTCTTCGAACCTGTTAGTTTTGTGAAGTTTCTTCTTCGCGAAGGATGTCTACCTCGTCTTCCACCCCGCGTCCGGGATTTAAGAAGTGCGGGGACTGTGGGTCCAAGATGTCGGTTATGGACTCGCACGACGCCTGCCTCTGGTGCCTCGGGGAGGCCCATGACACGGATGACTGTGTCGACTGCAAGTCGCTCACGTCTAAAGCCTTGTGGGAGCGCAAGAAGTTATCGGTAGGTAAGGTGTCTAAGCCACGGAAGTCGAGGTTTGCATGGCTTTCGACGGACGATTCGAGAGGCGACTCTCTGCTTTGTCAGAAGTCCAGTGGGACTCGGTCGGAGTCGGTCCCGCCACTCCTCTGCCTCTTCGAGGCACTCCCAGAAGCGCCGTCATCGGTCGCCTTCCCCGTCTTCTTCCGAGGACTCTGCCTGTCGGCAGGTTGCTTACCCTACTAAGCAGGCGACGCCGGAGGAATGGGCTTCCTTCGGGAAGAAACTGTTAGCGATTCTCGAATCGCAGGGCACCGGTCCGTCCGCGCCTCCGAGTGGGGTCGGTCGTGATCGGTCGAGAGACACCGGTCGCACGCCTTCGGGCTCGGGACGATTCGCGGGAGCGGTCCCGCTCGGACAAGGGGAATCGTTTTCGTCATTCCAGGTCCCGGTCCTCGACATGCTCAAGACCATGTGAACCTGTGATGTCTTCGCGGGAGATGCTTTGACGCCGGTGGCGCAGCGGTCGTCGACGGACTCTTTCGAGGCCCCGCCTCCGAAGAAGTCGCTGGCGCCACCGGCGCCCAGGCTGTCGAAGGACATGCTCGGGGCTGCGGCCTCGAGGCCTGTGTCTACGCCATCGATGCTGTCGACGCTGATTCACTTGATGCCCTCGACGCCTTTTGAGGCTGTGTCGACGGGGGTACCGCGAGGCTCGGTGGAACCCCCTAGAAAGGCTCTGGCCATGGTCAAGCATGGCTTTGGTTCACATTCTGTGCCTTCTTACCGCCATCTTGAGTTTATTTCAGAGGTGGATGAGGGCTCTGATGATGGCATGGTTCCTAATACGGTGTCAGACGAGATTCTCTCGGGCCATAGCCAATTTGAGGACCTGAGGCCTCGATGCTAGTGGGCTGGTCACCTCTCCAGAGGTAGAGTTTTGTAGGCCTGGGCCTGGCACTCATGCCGACTCTTCGTTCCGGCGCCTTATGTTGAGGGTCGCCGAGTACTTGGGATGGTCTGCTCCCCCGTGGGAGTTTCTTCAGGATGACCTTACGGATATCCTCGACCTTGGTCCACCAACTGACCCGGTACTGCCGTTCATATGGCTCTACAGAGGAGGGTGGCGGCGGCTTGGACTGCTCCGGAGAGTCTCCCGGCAGTGGGCAAGTCTTTGCTGCAAAAATACAGCCCAGCCAGTAGCAACCCCTGCTACTTGCCCAAGCACCCCACTCCGGAGAGTTTGGTGGTGCAGGCGGCTATGGCCCCGACAAAGCAGGCGGCGTATCCTACCATTTCTCCTGATGGGGACGACAAGCGTTTTGACGGCTGGGCGAAGAAAGTGTTTTCTTCAGGGGGCATGGCGCTTCAGGCGGCCACCTCCGTATGTGCCTTGTCACGTTTCACGCACACTCTGTGGAACTCTGTTTCCTTAGCGGCTGAACATATTCCCAAAGGGGACGAACAGGATGGTTTCCTTGCCATGGTTCAGGATGGCAAGGATGCCATGTGTGAGGCCGTTCAGTCGGGTTTGGACATGGCAGATTGCGTCAGCTGGTCCATGGCGGCGAGCAACGTGATACGCAGGTTTGCGTGGTTGCGGAAGTCGGGGTTTGCTCCTGATGTGCAGGCCCGGCTCCTCAACATGCCCTTTGACTGGGAATATCTTTTTGGCAGCAAGGCTGACGAGAGCCTTAAGAGGTTGCAGACCTCAAAAGCTGCAGCAAAGTCGTTGGGCGTTGCAGTTCGACAACCTCTGCCTTTTCGTCCTAGGGGACAGCAATGGAGGGGAAGTTCCTTTTGTTACTACTCATCCTTTGGTAAAGCGAGAGGAGCTGCCAGTCAAAGGGGCCACTGTAGGAGTGCCAGAGGTGGAAAACAAGGTACTCGAGGTGCCAAAGCCGCTCGGGCTGTTACCTCTTTGCCCTCAGGCAACGCTGCAACCGCTTCAGCACAGTCATGAGGCCATGTCCCATGGTTCGCCGGTTGGGGGAAGGCTGGCGCAGCATCTTGCAGAGTGGCGCGCCATTACTTGAGATGTGTGGGTTCTGGAGATCATAACCCACGGCTACTGTCTTCCTTTCCCACAGAGGCCTCAAGACAATCCACCGGGGAATCTCTCTTTGAAGAGTCCGGATCCGCTCCTTGCGCAGGAAATTCACTTGCTGGAGAAAGGCGCCATAGAACTGGTGCCTGTAGCGGAGAGGAACAAGGGATGGTATTCCCCTTATTTTTTGATTTCCAAGAAAGACAGGGGATTGAGACCCATCATGGACTTGCACGTTTGAACAAACTCCTCAGGAAGGACAAGTTCAAGATGGTTACTCTCTCTCAAGTCCTCCAGGCCCTTCAACTTCAGGACTGGTTGGTGTCTCTCGACCTCAAGGACGCTTATTTTCATGTGCCGATCCATCCAAAGCACAAGAAGTACCTGAGGTTCCCGTTGGTGACTCGCACTTTCAGTTTCGGGTCCTCCCGTTCGGATTGACCTCCGCCCCAAGGGTTTTCACCAAGCTCATGGTAGTGGTGGTAGCGCACCTCAGGAAAGGGGGGATTCACGTCTACCCCTATCTGGACGATTGGTTGATCAGGGCGCGCTCTCCCGAGCAAGTCCTGGATCATCTGTCAGTCACCTGCCACTCCCTCCACAAGCTGGGCTTCTCCCTCAACTTAAAGAAGTACCATTTGGCACCAACTCAGAGGCTCCAGTACATCGGAGCAGTGCTCGACACGTCCCTGGGGCAGTGTTTTCCTCCCCAGGTGAGGGCTCATCACATTCAGCAGATGGTGCACAAGTTTCAGCTTGCCCAGAGTCTCCCAGCGTTCGAGTTCTTGAGATTGCTCGGCCTCATGGCATCCTGCATTCTTCTGGTGCCGGAGGCCGGGTTGCGGATGAGATCTTTGCAATGGGCACTCAAGCTCCAGTGTTCTCAGTCCTCCGGCAGGATGTCGGACCCTGTTCAGGTGCCGTCCTCGGTCGCTCAGGACCTTCTGTGGTGGGCCGTTGAAGACAATCTGATGAAGGGGGCTCCATTTTGGCTACCCTAGCCGGAGGTGACGGACGCATCCCTCACGGGATGGGGAGCTCATCCCAATGAGTTGACAGTCGGCGGTCGTTGGTCTCCGTCGGAGTCCAGACTCCATATCAATCTGTTGGAACTGAGGGCCGTCAGGCTAGCCCTGAAGGCTTTTCTGCTGACTGTGCGAGGGAAGAATGTCCTGATCCTGACAGACAACACGGTGGCCATGCACTACCTCAACAAAAAGGGGGGGGGCAGGGTCACTTCCTCTGTACAGGGAGGTGATGCAGCTCTGGTTCTGGGCAATCCAGCAGGAAGTTTCGATCTCGGCAGTTCATCTGGCCGGAGACGAAAACGAGACGGCGGACGCTCTGAGCAGGCAGAGCGCGATCTCTCACGAGTGGGAGTTGGCTCAGGAGATTCTCCTGGAGATCTTCGCCCTTTGGGGGACCCCTGAAGTGGATCTATTCGCCCCGAGTGTCAACTGGAAGTGCAAGAGGTTCTGCTTGCGGGAATTTCCTCCGAAAGGAGCCTTAGGAGACGCGTTCGTGGTAGAGTAGTCATTCCCACTGCGGTACGCGTTTCCTCCAGTCCCCGTCATTCTGCAAGTGCTGCGTAGGTTACGGAGGTTCGGTTCCCGGATGATCCTCATTGCTCCAGCGTGGGCCCGGAGGACGTGGTACCCGGACCTTCTCGACTTGTCCATCTGCCCTCCACGTCGTCTTCCCTACCAAGACGATCTGCTCTCACTGGAGGGGGGTTAGGTTCTCCATCCAGAGGTCAGATCCCTCAACCTTCACCCTTGGTTTCTGAAAGGTTGAGGTATAAGGATTGGGACCTCCCTGAAGACGTGATGGAGGTGTTGCTCTCGGCCAGACGGCCAGCAACAAAGTCCCTGTACCGTTGCCTTTAAGTTCTGCGACTGGTGCAGGGTTAAGAATGTGGATCCTTTTTCATGTGACATTCCTGTAGTTCTGTCTTTTTTGCTTTCTTTGGCCCACAGGGGCCTGCAAGTGGGTACCGTTAAAGGTTACCTGGTGGCGCTGTCCATATATAAGCGCTCGTCTGAAGAGTGTTCCTATTTTAAAATTCCTTTAATTTCTCCGTTTCTGAAAGGGCTCACTAATGTGTTCCCTCTGTCACCTTTCCAGGTGCCCCGTTGGGATTTGAACCTTGTTCTCAAGTTTCTGATGGGTGCTCCGTTTGAGACTGTTAACTCTGAAAACTGAATTTTTGGTTGCGGTCACCTCCGCTCGCAGAGTGAGTGAGTTACAGGCACTTTCAGTTAAGCCACCCTTCACTGTGTTTCATAAGGACAGGGTTGTCCTTGAAGTTCGTCCTTCCTTTCTTCCGAAGGTGGTGTCGGAATTTCATTTAGGCCAGAAGGTTGTTCTTCCAGCGTTTTATCCTCCTCCGCATCCTGGTAAGGAAGAGGAGAGGCTCCATAGGCTTGATCCTAGGAGAGCGTTAAGCTTTTATATTTCACGCATGTCCCGGGTCAGAGTGGACGATCAACTCTTCATTGGTTACGCTGGAAAGCGTTTGGGACAAGCTGTGACGAAACAGACTTTGTCTCGCTGGATTATTTTGGCTATCTCTGAGTGTTACCGCTTGGCGGGTAAGGACCCACCGGTCGGCTTACAGGCCCATTCTACCAGGGGTATGGCTGCCTCTACTGCCCTACAGAGGGGTGTTCCTATTCGTAACATCTGTGATGCATCCACCTGGGTTTCGGTACATACTTTTGTACGTCACTACTCCCTCAATTCCATCCGGGGGCAGGATCTGGCCTTTGGCAAGGCGGTCCTATACTCCGCAATTTGATTGGGCATTCTAAATTTCTGTTTTCTAAATTCTTTTTCCACCTCCTTGCATTGGTACTGCTTTGGGAGTCTGTCATAGATATGGAATACGTCGGAGGACCCAATCCCCTCGAAGAACAAGTTACTCTCTTACCTGGTAACGTTCTTTCGATGGGATGGTCCGACGACGTATTCCATATCGCTCACTCCCTGCCTTCCACGCTACAGAATTTCTTATGTGATTGCAGCTTACGTTTCCGCAGGGCTTTGTGTGGTCAGACTGGCAGAAGACTGGTGCCACACGTTCTGGGAAAAAACTACAACTGAGGCTACGGGCATTGTGCGTCCTACTTATAACATCCAGTGACGTCGGCCGTCGGAGGACGTCTCAAGGGCGGCATATCAACGTCATCGACGCAGGACGCAGACGCCGAAGATTTTCCAAAGCAGCACAGCTGTGGTGATTGCTGTCATAGATATGGAATACGTCGTCGGACCATCCCTTCGAAAGAACGTTACCAGGTAAGAGAGTAACTTGTTCTTCTATCTACTCTAACAACTTTCGTAGCGGGGGCCCTGTCAGTTGCCATGGTTTCTCGTACATGGTGAAACATAAAAGTGCATTAAGCATCCCAAAACATCCAAAAATATTTACTTTAACATGTTAATTTATCAATCCAAGAGAAAGAAGTGGTAAGGTAAGCATGAAGGGGGTATAGGGAGGGAGAGAGAGAGAGAGAATATAATTTTTGTAGTTCAGTATGAACATTATGTACATCACAGTAGTAATTCATTTAGTATTTGTGTGTCACCTGAGTACTGGTAAAGAGTCACATTTCTTACCTTCAATTATCACGTCTGTGTTTGCACCTCATCTACTCTCCCTTCTCTTTCTTGTGGGACACTGTCGTAAGCTTTTCCACGTCTGTCAAATGTATCCAGTTTCTCAGGCCTTTCACTTTGACTGCAGTTGGTGTGCAATACACTACCTCGTATGGGCCATGAAATCTTGGAGCATTCCACCTACGAACGAAACTCCTCACATACACCATCTCCCCTGGCAGCAACTGGCCTGTTGGGCTGTCTACTGCAGGCGTTGTTGTCTCACTAGATTCCTCGCGTGTGAACGGGGGTGCTAGTTGTTTTGCTATCATACGGGCTGCTTTTGTGAGCTTTCTCAAGTATTCATTGAATTCTTCTCCTAACACTGTAGCACTTCTGTGGGCGTCTGAATGTTTGCGGAGTGGCGAATTTGCAGTATGCATGCGTCTTCCTGGGGGGACAAGTGGTGGTCCTTGCTGGGTTGATTTCTCAACTCAAACAAGGCCAGTGGCAAACAGTACACCCAATTCTTCTTGAGTGTAAAACACTGTTTTGACAACCTCCCCTTAAGGAGGCCGTTGATCTTCTCAACCACGCCATTACTTTGTGGGTGATAAATAGTGCATAGTTTGTTTTATCCCTAGTAGGGCAGTAACCTCCTTAAACAGATCATTGACAAAATGCGTGCCGTTATCAGAGCGAATTACATCACAAATTCCCCAGCGCTGGAACACTTACCGCACTAAAAACTTTGCAGCGCGGTCCTGCCTCCACCAATCTTGAGAATGGACAAACCACCACTATCATTTAGCGTGACCCATTGCACCTTTCTCCCATGTCTGCATAATCAATATGCAGCTCCCGTAAAGGGGCATGTTGGTTTGGGCAATGTTCCCCACAATGTCCTCAATGTCATTCCTGAATTATATATTTGACAAGTTGTACATTCCATTGCAAGTTTTAAGAGTTGTTCCTGCAACCCTGGGATAAACCAATGTTCTTGTATTTCTGCGGCAATGTGCTGTTTTGCATTGTGGGCTGGAAAGTGAAGTTGTTGGAATGCTATATCTAGTAGCTTACGGGGCATTACTACTTTACCTGTGTTGTTCTGTCGCCACAGGAGGTCCATAGATGACTGGCTGCACCCCCTTTTTTCCCATAGCTCTTTTTCCTCAGGTGACGCCCCGTTTTGTAGTTCTAATATTTGAGATATTGGGCATTGAGTTATAACCATCTGGGCGATACTCTTCCACGTTTTTCTGCATCAAGTACTCACCTGTTCTCTGTTTTGTTAAGTATGATGCTTCCTTCGCGGCAGTGTCCGCTGCCGCATTTCCCAAAGAGATGACGTCAGTGTTGTTTGTATGGGCCTGGCAGTTCACTATGGCTACAATTGTAGGTTATTTTAGTGCTTTTATCAGCTCTTTAAGTAACTCCACGTGTTGCACAGGGGATCCATCTGCTCTGTGAAATCCTCCTCACCCCCATCTGGCCAAACCCTCGTGTACTGTAGTAGTCATATAGGCGGAGTCTGTATAGATTGTGACAGCACACCCCCTGGCTGTATGTAAAGCTTCAATGAGTGCTACTAGCTCTGCTGCTTGTGCTGAATAATGGGCTGGTAATCGTTGATGGACGAGTACTTCATATTCATCCTCCTCCAATCTCACAACAGCTATTCCCACATGTTTCCTTCTGTTTTTAAGTTTATTGATTCTGATCCGTTTATGAAGTATATTTCGCCTTCAGCCAGTGCATTTTCACTTACTGTGGGCGTATCCCCATCCTCTCCTCTGTATGTTGTCATGTGTTTGCATGTCTTCCACTGTGCATGCTTCTGTGATCAATGTTGCCGGTTTGACTGTTTTGCATCTTACTATGTGGATGTTGGCACTGGACAGAATAACCTCATATTTATTTATTTGCATTTGTATCGCGCAAGTTGCAGCCCAGGGGCATTGAGGCGCTGTTACAAGAATATGTAAGAGGTTTGACATACAGGTTCAAGCGCCATATGCTGTGGCTCTCTGAGTTGTCAATGTGCTTTTGATCTTTCTAATATGGCAAATAGTTAATGTTCCACGAACAGTGTCACAGAACACCCCATCACAATTGTTGCACTCTTTTCAATTGCGAACACTGCGGCTGCGAGAGATTGTTCGCAGGCGAATTGTCCTTGCATTACTGCATCCAGTGTTCCACTGTAATAGGCCAATGGTTTGTGCCCCAGAGATGTTTTTTGTGTTAGGACCTCTGTCATGAGCGTCCCGTTGCACTGTGAAAATAAGTAAAACTTGCGTTCGTAGTCTGGGTTTGCGAGTACTGGTGCCATTGAAATTAACTCCTTGAGTGTGAAAGCCTCATCTATCTCTGCTGACATTGTATTTCCGTATTTTCTCTTTGTGCTTCATTGAGTCCCTGCAGTAAAGGCTTTGTATATCCTGTATATTCTGATATCCAGGCCCGGCAGTAGTTACACATGCCAAGGAATTTCTGCATTTCTTTCACTGTTTTTGGTTTGCTTACTGCTTTGATGGCAGCCGCTCTGTCTGGTATGATTCGTTTACCATCCTTTGAGATCAGTTGTCCCAGGTACAACACTTCTTGTTGACAGTATTGTCATTTTTCTTTGTCTACTTTGTAACCTTTGTGGGCCAACAATGTCAAAAGGGTAATAGAATCCTTCCTGCACTCCTCATTTTTTCCACAAATCAGTAAATCATCCACGTACTGGATAATTGTGCTGTCTGTGACCACATTTCCTAGATCTTCGTGTAAAATCCTGTTGCATATACTTGGGCTTTCACGGTACCCCTGGGGCAACCTACAATGTTCGTATCCCTTTCCTCCCAATGTAAATGCTGTCAAATATCGGGTTTCTTCATCTAGTGGTACTGAGAAGAATGTGTTCTTCAAGTCGACCACTGTGAAACAAGATGCATCTTTCGGTATACTACACAGAATTGATGCAGGGTTAGGGACCAATGGGAATTCTTTCTGTATGAGGTCATTGTTTGGTCGTAAGTCTTGGATCATCCTCCAAGCCCCGCCCTTTGCTTTCTTGATGGGGTAAATGCAGGTATTAGAGTTTGCAAAAGGAAAAAAGCACACCCTATATTTCAGTGAACAATTTGTGGAAATTCAACAATTCAAAGCTCCACTGGCTTGTCAATGTATTAAATAATCTTTTGGGGTGCCGGGGAGAAAACAATCGACCTTGGTATCATAGGTCAGTAATACAATGAAAAAGAATGGTGTTCCTATAAATGATAGGAACTCCCGTCCCCTGCACACCTCTAAGTATTGGATTGAGAGATCCAAACAAGATTTAAATGAATATCCGTTTTTTCACTAATTTTTGCAAAATTACTGGCTTAACTTCTCATAACATCATTTTTTTACATTGAAAACTTAATGAGAGAAACTTATTTAAATATACACAACAATTTCTATGGAATGTTTGTAGAAATAATAGTATTTTAATAATGTATATTAACATAAGTCAGAGTTCAATTCACTCAGAGAAATATGCAAGGTTGAAGAAAGCTACAACATTTCTATTTCAGAGCTCTACGCGTTTCGAGAGTTTGCCTCTCTTCTTCAGGAGCAGAAACTTATACATTTAAACACAGTATTACATTGTCATACTGGTAATTCCAAATCAACAGTTAAAACAGTGATATGTATTCTTTTTCTTTTTCTTCTTATCATTAAGGCTTCAAACACCCCTTTCCGGTATGGAATAGTGGAAACGTCACCTAGTAAGATGGTTATCTGATGTTCTGCAAGTGACAACAAGATGTATATTAGCTAGCGGTTTCACTCAGGAGGTCCCTATATCTGTGTCCCGGTAAGTGACCTTGTTCCTACCTGTATATAGTGATCAGGTCTTGTGTACTTCCCAGTTCTAAGGTAGAACTGTTTTTGACTGGCGATGGTAACGTCTAATCAGCTGTCATTCTGTCTGTATTATAATAATATTTCTGAGGCTTGTGGAATCTGCTTAGATCACATGCTGTGCATAGGCCGACATCTAGTGGAAGCTGCGGAGTATTACAGTTTGTTTTTCGAAACTCGAAAATGGGCGTCAACACAGTAATACTATCCCTAGTGTGACGTCCACTGTACCCAAGATCCCTCACGCGTCTAGGATCCTCAGATTGTTTTTTTCCGCCATACTGGTCGGAAGCATCTTGCGGAGTTCCCTGGCCTTAGCCATACTTTTGCTAATTATTGAAGTAAAATTATTTGACATCCTTCCCCACCCCAACGTCGACCCTCGACACTCGACGACGGCTGGAGAAGACATCGACCGTCGGCTGCTGCACGACGGATCTGGGCCTCGGAAGGCCGCTGGCCTCGGCCCGGGCCTAGTAGGCCGCTGGCCTCGGCCCTGCAAGTAGGGAGAGTGGGGGGTGGTACATACTCTTCACTCTTAGTATATAGGTACACCTTATATATTTCCTACACTTACCAGCCCGCTGCCTCAAGGTGCGTATGGAGGGTACCCCTTTCCAATTCTGCCCCAAGTGGAACCGCAAATACCCTTGGGTCGACAGGCACGCCACGTGCAATCTCTGCTTGCCGAGGGACCACCCCGAAGCGAACTGCAGAGCGTGTAGTAGGTTTAAGCCTAAGACACTTAAGGACCGTTCGACGAAGCGTTGGGCCCACCACGCCCTGCAGGCAGCCATGGCAGCGGAGGGCGCCTTCAGCGATGGCAGCAACGCCGTACTTTCGGACGGCGACGGCATTACGGCGTCGAAAGACTGCCGAGCGCAGGTCCCCGACCTCGGAAGATTGTCCGGCAGGGCGGCTATGGGGAAGACCCCCGGCGACGCAAGCGCTACACACCCTACACACACTAAGCACACTAAGTCCAACCGAACCTCGACGACGTCGACTTCTCGGAAAGAGGCACAGATAGAACGGTCCGACTCGGTGTCCTCTGGGCGCTCTCGATCGAGATCGCCGCATGACGCAAGGCAATCATCCACTCTTGCCAAGAGTGCCTCGCTCCCTAGATTAACGGAAGTTCGATCGTCGGAAGACGAAGACGACTTCCACCCCCAGGCCGCGCTCCAGGAGACCGAGGCCGCAGTTAACACCAGCGAGGCCCCACGCTCAAAACAAGGTACCTCTCCCGACCCTCGACGCCAGGCGTCGAAAGTCTCTGAGGCCTCCAAGGGGCAGGGAAAACATTTTTCCACGCACGGGGAGGGGGGGAAACAGCGGAAAGCACAGCCTTCCACTCCTGTAAGACCATCCTTCCACCCTAAGCAGACAGTCAAACATAAATCTACTGGGACATCAACATCCAGCAAGGCTACCCTTGATAAGTCCTCTAAGTTGCCTACTAAAGCCATACCCTGTTCCAAAGAATGGTCCAGTGAAGACATAGACAGGGTCATGTCAAGGATGTCTTCCTTAGCTGATTTTTATGACAAGAACCCAGAACATTTCCTTTCGTATGACCCTCAAGGGGCCACACCCTCAGGCTCCTCTGATCCTATCCCCCTAAGTAAAAAGGCCCGGTTCGAAAGATCTGAACCCTTCGAGGTGCAGCCTTACTCTACTCCATACTCTACTCCACACCCCAGATACCAAGGACAGCCTTTCCCTGAAGGGGACCAGGAGTTTTCAATTATGGAGGAACAAACCGGGACTGAATACTATGCGGATGATGAGGACCTGGAGGAGGTAGAAGACGAGCAGGAAATTTACAGAGTAGATTCCCCGGTAGAAAGCGAAGCCCCAGTTACCGACTCGCCAGTTGATAACCAGCCCCTCCTTAATGAAGTTCTCGCTCGCGCGGCAGAACATTTTCACATCGACACCCACGGTGTACAGGAGGAAAGGGACTTCGCAGAAGAGTTGGTGGGAGAAAGGAGGCCGGTCGCTCAAACCATCCCTATCCTTAAATCCATCCAACGTAGAATAGATCCATCCCTGGTGAATCCAAACCTCACCAGAGCCGTCAACCCCAGAGTCGAAAAACTTTTTCGGGCAGCCCAGTCTGACCCTCTTTATATAAGAGGACAGCTTAAACCAGACTCCCTAGTGGTTACCAACACTCGGAAGAGGGCTGGGACACCCTTATCGTCATCAGAAGCTCCTCCCGACAAGGAGAGCAAAAGACTATACGGGTTTGGCAGGAAGGTAGCCTCAACGTCCGCCTACCAAGCAAGGATCGCAAACTCCACCACCCTATTGGCAAGTTACAACTGCCATCAATGGGAAGAGGTCGCGGCGCTCATAGCCTCTGCTCCTGAACCGTTAAAGGGCCAGTTGGCTCGGATCTCGGCAGAAGGGAGAGCCGTGTCTGGTTGCATATTAAAAGCAACTTTCGACGCCGCGGACAATGCAGGAAGATTGATAGCAGAAGGTACTGTTATCAAGAGACATGCGTGGTTACGGCAGTCGGGGTTCAAAACAGAAACACAGGCTTCATTAATAGACAAGCCGGTGGAACCCGATCTATTGTTTGGGAAAGCGGTCGAAGACGCACTTAAGAATGCCAAGGACGAGTACGAGACTCTCAAATCCCTTGGCCAGCTTACCAACAAACCCCCTAATCAGAGGGGGAACAGTAATTTTCGTCGCCCACGCGGCCAAAATTCACAAAGAGGCAACTATGCCCAAGGACAGGGTACACAATGGAACAACAACCAGCAGTCTACCCAGAGTTACAGCAAGGGTAACAAGAGAGGTCGTGGAAGAGGCAGAGGCAGCCCCAACAAGGGAGGTGGCACGCCTCCACCAAAGCAGTGACGCTCAGTTCAGGGTCCCTTCTCACGCAACCCCAGTAGGGGGACGCATTTCCAACTTCACCCAGGCTTGGGAAGGGATCACCTCAGACAGATGGGTGCTGTCAACAGTGTCCACAGGATATTGTATAGAATTACTGCAGCGTCCCCGGAACCACCCTCCACGACAAAGAGTACACTCCTTAGAACATCAGAAGATCCTTCTCGAGGAGATCGCCATTCTGCTAGAAAAGGACGCGATAGAACTCGTCCCAGGACACCAGGTAAACAAGGGTATCTATTCAACTTACTTCCTTGTGCCAAAGAAAGATTTAACAATGTGCCCAGTATTGGATTTACGGCCTGCCAACAAGTATGTCAAGCCCCAAAAATTCCGTATGACCACGCTACAAGAGGTAATCCCCCTCCTAAAAAAGGGGGATTACATGGCAACCTTGGATATGAAAGATGCTTATTTTCATATCTCCATGCTCCCAGCCCACAGAAAATACTTGCGCTTCAAGGTGGACAGTCGCCACTACCAATTCAAGGTACTGCCCTTCGGGATAGCTTCAGCACCAAGGGTGTTCACCAAGGTACTGGCGGTGGCTGCTGCACACCTACGCAGGGAGGCAATCCCAGTGTACCCTTATCTGGACGACTGGCTCATAACGGGGGAAACCCCAGGAATTTGCAGGTCAAACATTTAGAGGACTATCGACCTCCTCCACGAATTAGGCTTCTCTATCAACGAGAAGAAGTCAAGTCTGGTGCCAAGCACCTCAAAACAGTTCCTAGGAGCAATCCTAGATTCTCAAAAAGGGTTGACCTTCCCTTCGGAAGAGAGAATTCGGAATATACTACTGCAAATTCCACATTATCAGTCAGGTCAACAAATAACGGTACGCAAAGCAATGCGGTTACTGGGCATGATGGCGTCTTGCATTTACCTGGTCCCCCACGCGCGTCTGCGCATGCGTCCCATGCAGGAATGGTTGGCGAAACAGTGGTCTCAGGCAAGTGGTCAGTGGGACGATCTAGTGGTCGTTTCGCCAACACTCGCACAGAGCTTACACTGGTGATCAAGAGAGAATCTCGCAAGGGGAAAACCCTTTTACGATCCCGAAGTACAGGCAGTGGTGACTACAGATGCATGCCTGACTGGGTGGGGAGCTCACCATCTCCACCACACAGCTCAGGGTCTCTGGTCTCACTCAGTAGCCAAGAACCACATCAACCTGCTAGAGCTTCTGGCAGTATTCCGAGCGCTTCGGGCGTTCGAGCCCCATCTGCTAAACTTGTCGGTGCAGATCCGGATGGACAGCACGACAGCCATGTTCTATTTGAACAAACAAGGAGGGACTCGTTGGCCAAATCTGTCCAAGCTTGCCCAGAAAATCTGGATATGGGCACTCAGACGGAACATCTTCCTGTCATCACAACATGTTCCAGGGGAGCTCAATTCCCTAGCGGATGCCCTAAGCAGAGACTCCCTCCCAGATGAACACGAATGGGTCCTTCACAGAGATATCGTAGAAGATCTCTTCTCTCAGTGGGGTTTCCCCACTATAGACCTATTCGCCACAAGCGAAAACAAACAATGCCCAGGATTTGCATCCAGGTTCCCCCAGCCAGACTCCCAAGGGAACGCCCTGTGGATGAACTGGTCAGGGATGTTTGCGTACGCTTTTCCACCAACTCCTCTCATCAGGAAAGTGGTGTACAAGATGAACAAGGAATCGATGACGCTCATCCTAGTTGCTCCCATGTGGGCGAGACAACCATGGTTTCCACACCTACGCAGGATGGCGGTGTGCGAGCCCATCAAACTCCCAGCCTGGTACAACCTACTGTCCCAGCAACAAGGTCAAACAGTGCACCAGGAACCCAACTCAATGAACCTGGCAGCATGGCTCCTGAGGTCATAGAGTTTGGCCATCTCAATTTACCACAAAGGTGTATGGACATCCTAAAAGAATCCAGGAAACCAAACACAAGGCACTGTTATTTTGACAAGTGGAAGAGATTCGTTATTTGGTGCCAGAATAAACAAATCAACCCAGTTGATTGCACTCCTTCCAACGTTGTGACATACATGCTCCACCTGCTGGATGCAGGATTGGTTTTTAACTCTCTGAAAGTACACCTGGCAGCCCTCTCGGCTTACACCACATCCCATAACAAGGTGTCGTGGTGGAAAGTACCAGTAGTTAAAGCCTTCATGGAAGGAGTAAAGAGACTTCACCCTCCTATTTCGAACCCACCGCCAGAATGGGACCTTAATGTGGTGCTAGCTAAGCTCATGGGCCCCCCTTTCGAACCCATGCATAAAAGTAGTCTCAAACACCTGACTTATAAAACGGCCTTCTTAGTAGCCATTACCTCTATAAGAAGGGTCAGTGAAATTCAGGCTCTGTCAGTGCAGGATCCTTTCTTTACTATCCACAAGGACAAACTGGTTTTACGCACACACCCTAGGTTCTCACCTAAATTTATATCAAAGTTCCATGTAAACCAGTCCATCGAGCTTCCGGCTTTCTTCCAGAACCCGCAAAGCTCGGCTGAGGTGAAACTACACACCCTAGATGTGCGTAGGGCGGTCCTCTACTATGTAAATAAAACCAGACCGCTAAGGAAAACAGATCAACTGTTTGTCTCCGTAGCTACAGGCAGAGAGGGAGATCGCGTCTCTAAAGGCGCTATCTCGAAGTGGATTATCAACTGTATACAGCTGTGTTACTCTCTTTCTGAAAAAACTCTGCCTTTTACGCCAAGAGCCCACTCTACTAGAGGCATTGGGGCCACTCTGGCTTTCATTGCAAATGTTCCCCTCGACACCATTTGCAAAGCAGCTACTTGGAGCTCTATTCACACTTTTACTCAGCATTACTGCATTGACACTCATTCCAAGACAGATACACAAGTGGGACAAGCGGTTCTAAGACACCTGTTTGCTCATGACCCTTCTCACATCCCACCTCCTTCTTCTGGTACTGCTCGCTAATCTATGCACAGCATGTGATCTAAGCAGATTCCACAAGCCTCAGAAGGGATACATTACTCACCGTAATCGTATTTCTGATGCTTGTATCTGCTTAGATTCACATGCGACCCACCCTTCCTCCCCTCCGAGAGAAGGCGCATGATTGCTTGTAGTCTTACCTTTCTGTCTATCTGCTTGGATTATCTGTACTCACGCTACTCCTCATGCTTCCTCATGTCAGAAAAAATACAATCTGAGGATCCTAGACGCGTGAGGGATCTTGGGTACAGTGGACGTCACACTAGGGATAGTATTACTGGCACGCCTGTGTCGACGCCCATTTTCGAGTTTCGAAAAACAAACTGTAATACTCCGCAGCTTCCACTAGATGTCGGCCTATGCACAGCATGTGAATCTAAGCAGATACAAGCATCAGAAATACGATTACGGTGAGTAATGTATCCCATGTCAGAAGTCAGAATACAGTAACATATTTGGCTAAAGATACAGCATTGTTCTTTGTCTCAGGGTCAATGTATTACCTGCATGTAATGTTGTTAATGCTGCCGTGGTTTTGAACACCTCGCGGTCCCGTCCCCAACGTTATGAAAAAAATCTAAATGAAAAATAGTGCGTGTTAATGTTTCTATCCTTCAGTTAGAATGCGGTCATAATAGGAATTCCCCCATTCCTTTCTTACCTTAGTAATTGCGTTCCCACTCTCGCAACAGAGTGTCCTGCAGCTTTTGCGCGGGTAACGCAGTGTATGCAACTCTAACTATTTAATGTCATGTGACATTAAGTCATGTGCCGATCTTGGTCACATGATTATTTTGGTTCTGGGGAACGTAGTGCACACAAATAAGTGTGCGAGATCATGCCATCGTCACTCTACTCCCTGCAATTCAAATTGTGAACTAGTGTCACCTGCACCTTCTGGGCTAAATTCTTATCTCTATGTATCGTCATTTACAGAGCTTTTAAGTGGAACAAACCGCTTCAATAATCAGCGCGCCATTGTAGTCAGCGTGTCGTTCTAGTCAAAGAGATGTATGGGAATTGTAATGCCCTTCTTGGTCGTTTTAGCAAAATTCAATATGTTTGTTTGTCAATGCTTATGTGTAGCACAATAAGTAGTCAAGATGTTGCATTCTGGGAAGTGTAGTGTCTTAATCCACAATCATCATTCATATTACTTTGAATACTAGTTGTTACAGAACAATTGCCTATAGATTGTCTTTCCATTATTCCACACTCTTCCATTGCTCAATAAACATTCAAAAGGCAAATACAAATAGCAATAAGTAGTATTCATCCACAATTTTCGTATTAATGAGTGTAAATAGCATTACCGATTTTTGGTATGTTTCATGCATATATAACCTTAAGCACATAACAGTAGTGAGACTAAAGAATTTTTTGAAAACAGGTATGAAGCACAGTAATCTTTTTCTCACTTACAGAAGGTCATTACATCACTATTTATTGAGGCTTTTCACAAAAATACACTCAGAGTACTCCTCATTCATACCTCTAGGTTCTAGGGAATCCAATTTATGTACCCAGAACATCTCTCTGCGAGATAAAATTTGTTGTAAATTACCTCCTCTCGCTGGTCGTGTAATGGTTTCCAGAACTACAAATTCTAGTTGTGAAATTGGATGTTTGTGATCTCTGAAATGTCTTGCGACCGGTGACTTCAAATTTCCTGTTCTAATGTTGGACTTATGTTCCGAAATACGGTCCTTCACACGTCTCAGCGTTTGGCCAACATAATACTTGCCACATGGGCATATCAGTCCATAAATTACACATTTATTCTTGCAGGTAGCAAAATGTTGTAAATTAATCTTCTGGCCTGTGTATGGGTGTCTAATTACTGGCCCTTTTTGGACATTGTTACATTGACTACAATTTAGACAAGGGAATGTTCCTTTTTTTGACTTCAGTAGAAGTCGCTGTTCTGTTGTGTTCACCCTCTCTGCCTTAACCAATGAGTCCCGTAAATTTCTCCCTCTTGTGTACGCCATTAATGGCGGTTGTGGGAACAGGCTGGTGAGTTGGGGATCCAACCTGGTAATTTTCCAATTTTTGTACAGTGTCCTTTTAATTTGTGTAATTTTGGTAGAGTACTGTGACAGATAAATCAATGGGGGATTATCTTTGTCTTGTGTGGTTTTTTGAATTAAAAGGTCCGATCTCTTTTTTTAGTAGACATTTTTCTTTTGCTTCTGTGAGTATGTTTTGAGGGAATCCTCTCTCCTCAAATCGTAACATCTGTTCTCTTTCTGCTTCCAGGTAGGTATCCTCTTTTGAGTCAATCCGTTTAATTCTTTGCAATTGGCTCAAGGGCAAGTTGTTTTTCAAATGTTGAGGATGATGACTCGTAAAGAATAAGCTGTTATTCACAGCTGTAGGCTTCCTATAAATCGTTGTTTGTAGTTTCCCGTTTTCAGGATATATTTTTGTGTCTAGGAAATGAACTGCCGGTGTTCCAATTTCCAATGTGAATTTAATACGATCGTTGCATGAATTTAAATACACGTGGAAGCTTTCCAATTCTTCTTGTGTGCTACTCCATATTCCGAACAAGTCATCGATATAACGTCGCCACATCTTTAGTTTCTCTGACCATCTTGGGTTTTCCAAAATGTGCTGAGTTTCAAAATAAAACATGAATGTATTTGCATATACTGGGGCCATGGCTGCCCCCATTGAGGTTCCTGAAATCTGTAAATAATATTGACCTTGAAATCTAAAGTAATTGTTGTAGAGGATCATCTTAGCAAGTTGGATAACAAACATTTTGTTGGATGGAAAAGTTTCTTGTTGGCGTAATAGCCACTCTAGGGCCTCCAGTCCTTCTTCATGTGGAATCTATGAATACAGAGATTGTACATCTAGTGTAAATAGTATTCCATTTTCTTCAACTGCCTCCAACCTGTTCAACGTATTTAGTAAGTGAGTGAGTGTTTTTTTAGAAGACGGCGGGCGCGAAGAGGAAGGAAGAAACCTAAGGAGCAAAAAGAAAACTCAAATTTAATTATAAATATCTCGACCAAAATATTCAATAAACAACAGTTAGACCTACTAAGTTTAGGTCTATCTTTTGTACCAACGAATCAAACAAACTTGTTTAATGAGGAAGTCAACTTATTTAAACTAATAAGGAAAATGAAATTGAAATTATTTTTTGACTCCATACCACCCATGCAAGAGAGATCAACAGCATTTGAATCACTAGAGATGAAACCAAAAAGTACCTTTACTCCTAATGTTAAAAATCCAACGCTAGACCTGTTTGAAATGAAAATGAAGAAAGACCTAAGGTCAATGAAATTTGCGGAACTCAGACAACAAAATCTTCGGAAACATCAATACAGAATACTTAAAGAACTAGCAAATGACAGGACGATTGAGATTAAACCAGCGGACAAAGGGGGAGCAATAGTGATAATGGATGCTAATTTGTATAAAGAAGGCTGCCTATCTTTACTTGAAGACACCAATACATACATGATTCTTGAACATGACCCGACAAAAGAGGCCCAACGGATGATTGAAGAAGTGGTGAACAAAGCAGCAGAAGAAGAGTGGATAACAGAGAAAACTAAGGAATTTATATTGAACAAAAATCCAATTCTTCCGCTATTCTACAGACTACCAAAAGTCCACAAAAACCTAAGAAATCCACCATTCAGGCCGATAGTGGCAGCTACTGAAAGTGTTTTTGATCCGTTGTCCAAATACTTAGACAAACTACTTCAACCAATTGTTCAAGCTACATCAACCTATTTAAGAGACACGACTCACTTACTAAATACGTTGAACAGGTTGGAGGCAGTTGAAGAAAATTGGATACTATTTACACTAATGTACAATCTCTGTATACATCGATTCCACATGAAGAAGGACTGGAGGCCCTAGAGTGGCTATTACTCCAACAAGAAACTTTTCCATCCAACAAAATGTTTGTTATCCAACTTGCTAAGATGATCCTCTACAACAATTACTTTAGATTTCAAGGTCAATAATTTTTACAGATTTCAGGAACCTCAATGGGGGCAGCCATGGCCCCAGTATATGCAAATACATTCATGTTTTATTTTGAAACTCAGCACATTTTGGAAATCCCAAGATGGTCAGAGAAACTAAAGATGTGGCGACGTTACATCGATGACGTGTTCGGAATATGGAGTAGCACACAAGAAGAATTGGAAAGCTTCCACGTGTATTTAAATACATGCAACGATCGTTTTAAATTCACATTGGAAATTGGAACACCGGCAGTTCATTTCCTAGACACAAAAATATATCCTGAAAAGGGGAAACTACAAACAACGATTTATAGGAAGCCTACAGCTGTGAATAACAGCTTGTTCTTTATGAGTCATCATCCTCAACATTTGAAAAACAACTTGCCCTTGAGCCAATTGCAAAGAATTAAACGGATTGTCTCAAAAGAGGATACCTACCTGGAAGCAGAAAGAGAACAGATGTTACGATTTGAGGAGAGAGGATTCCCTCAAAACATACTCACAGAAGCAAAAGAAAAATGTCTACTAAAAAAGAGATCGGACCTTTTAATTCAAAAAACCACACAAGACAAAGATAATCCCCCATTGATTTATTTGTCACAGTACTCTACCAAAATTACACAAATTAAAAGGACACTGTACAAAAATTGGAAAATTACCAGGTTGGATCCCCAACTCACCAGCCTGTTCCCACAACCGCCATTAATGGCGTACACAAGAGGGAGAAATTTACGGGACTCATTGGTTAAGGCAGAGAGGGTGAACACAACAGAACAGCGACTTCTACTGAAGTCAAAAAAAGGAACATTCCCTTGTCTAAATTGTAGTCAATGTAACAATGTCCAAAAAGGGCCAGTAATTAGACACCCATACACAGGCCAGAAGATTAATTTACAACATTTTGCTACCTGCAAGAATAAATGTGTAATTTATGGACTGATATGCCCATGTGGCAAGTATTATGTTGGCCAAACGCTGAGACGTGTGAAGGACCGTATTTCAGAACATAAGTTCAACATTAGAACAGGAAATTTGAAGTCACCGGTCGCAAGACATTTCAGAGATCACAAACATACAATTTGTAGTTCTGGAAACTATTACACGACCAGCGAGAGGAGGTAATTTACAACAAATTTTATCTCGCAGAGAGATGTTCTGGGTACATAAATTGGATTCCCTAGAACCTAGAGGTATGAATGAGGAGTACTCTTTGAGTGTATTTTTGTGAAAAGCCTCAATAAATAGTGATGTAATGACCTGTAAGTGAGAAAAAGATTACTGTGCTTCATACCTGTTTTCAAAAAATTCTTTAGTCTCACTACTGTTATGTGCTTAAGGTTATATATGCATGAAACATACCAAAAATCGGTAATGCTATTTACACTCAATACGAAAATTGTGGATGAATACTACTTATTGCTATTTGTATTTGCCTTTTGAATGTTTATTGAGCAATGGAAGAGTGTGGAATAATGGAAAGACAATCTATAGGCAATTGTTCTGTAACAACTAGTATTCAAAGTAATATGAATGATGGTTGTGGATTAAGACACTACACTTCCCAGAATGCAACATCTTGACTACTTATTGTGCTACACATAAGCAGTGACAAACAAACATATTGATTTTTGCTAAAACGACCAAGAAGGGCATTACAATTCCCATACATCTCCTTGACTAGAACGACACGCTGACTACAATGGCGCGCTGATTATTGAAGCGGTTTGTTCCACTTAAAAGCTCGGTAAATGACGATACATAGAGATAAGAATTTAGCCCAGAAGGTGCAGGTGACACTAGTTCACAATTTTAATTGCAGGGAGTAGAGTGACGATGGCATGATCTCGCACACATATTTGTGTGCACTACGTTCCCCAGAAACCAAAATAATCATGTGACCAAGATCGGCACATGACTTAATGTCACATGACATTAAATAGTTAGAGTTGCATACACTGCGTTACCCGCGCAAAAGCTGCAGGACACTCTGTTGGGAGAGAGGGAACGCAATTACTAAGGTAAGAAAGGAATGTGGGAATTCCTATTGCGACCGCATTCTAACTGAAGGATAGAAACATTAACACGCATTATTTTTCATGTAGATTTTTTTCATAACGTTGGGGACGGGACCGCGAGGTGTTCAAAACCACGGCAGCGTTAACATTACATGCAGGTAATACATTGACCCTGAGACAAAGAACAATGCTGTACCTTTAGCCAAATATGTTACTGTAGTCTGACATATATTATTATAATACAGACAGAATGACAGCTGATTAGACGTTACCATCGCCAGTCAAAAACAGTTCTACCTTAGAACTGGGAAGTACACAAGACCTGATCACTATATACAGGTAGGAAGAAGGTCCCTTACCGGGACACAGATTATAGGGACCTCCTTAGTGAAACCACTAGCTAATATACATCTTGTTGTCACTTGCAGAACATCAGATAACCATCTTACTAGGTGACGTTTCCACTATTCCATACCGGAAAGGGGTGTTTGAAGCCTTAATGATAAGAAGAAAAAGAAAAAGAATACATATCACTGTTTTAACTGTTGATTTGGAATTACCAGTATGACAATGTAATACTGTGTTTAAATGTATAAGTTTCTGCTCCTGAAGAAGAGAGGCAAACTCTCGAAACGCGTAGAGCTCTGAAATAGAAATGCTGTAGCTTTCTTCAACCTTGCATATTTCTCTGAGTGAATTGAACTCTGACTTATGTTAATATACATTATTAAAATACTATTATTTCTACAAACATTCCATAGAAATTGTTGTGTATATTGAAATAAGTTTCTCTCATTAAGTTTTCAATGTAAAAAAATGATGTTATAAGAAGTTAAGCCAGTAATTTTGCAAAAATTAGTGAAAAAACAAATATTCATTTAAATCTTGTTTGGATCTCTCAATCCAATACTTAGAGGTGTGCAGGGGACGGGAGTTCCTATCATTTATAGGAACACCATTCTTTTTCATTGTAAATGCAGGTATTGCATGGTGAATTTGATGGCACAAATATCCCCTGTGCTAACAATGTGGTGATTGTTTCTTTTATCCCTTCCTCTGCTTCCCGGGACAGGGGGTACTGTTTTACTCTGGGCAGTAATGCTCCTTGTTTGAGTTTTATCTTAACTGGTGTAACCTCATGTAACAGTCCCACATCATGGGGGCGGGTTGTCCACAGGTCAACCGGTACCGATTGCATGTCATTGTCAATAAATGAAGATGGCGCTCCTACCACTGCCATCAGCTGCAATGGTACCTGTCTTGTCTGTATCATGATGTCACAGGGGATTGTTATCTCCATTATTATTTCCCCATCGCTGTCTGAATCTGTGAAGAAGAGGTCTTCGTCTGATAAATCTCACAACGCAATGTTTGCATTGATGCACAATACTGTGCGCCACTGGCAGCCATGTATGTCCATTCTGATAACCGCTATCCTCTCTGCTGATACCTGTACTGCATGCAAGTCTAATGACATCACTGTTCCTGGCACTGTCTCTGGACGTACTACAGGGCGAAAAACTAATTCCGCAGGCACCCTCCATTCAATGCTCTTCAGCTCTGGGACCATTTGTGCCAGCGTTTTCAACTCCTGAATAAACACGCCTGGGTCTTCTGGTATGCCGCGTATTTCTGGCGCTGTTGCTCGTGTGTGTACTACCAACATCACTCGCAATGGGCATATCCCAGGTGTCTGGCAAACTATTCCCCTTTTGGTAAAGGAAATAGTCACGTTGAGCTTGCTGAGGAATTCCCTCTCCAGCAAGTTATTTGGAGATTGTTCGTAATACAACAGGGGAGCTTGTACTGTTTTACCCCCCACTGTTACATCCAAATCTTTTGTATAAGGAACTTCAAACACTGCCCCAGAGAACCCCTGCGTCTCCAATTTACAATTAGATAGCGGAAACCTGCCTTCTCGTAGGCATGACTTTTCAGCTCCCGAATCTACCATAAAAATGAATTGTTTGTTCCCTATCTCTGGCCCTATCAATGGTTCCTCTGATTCATCGAGGGTCGTCGATAGTACTGGACACGCAAGAGCTCTCTGTGGGCTGTCCTATGCTGAGTGTCTCGTGGTACCCCCTTGGTTGAAAACATTTCCTGATACCATGGCCACCCCCCCCAAAGGGTGCAGGTGCACCATTTGCGGTTGTGGCGAAAGGGTTGCGCTGTATGTATGGCATGTGCTCGCAGCATTGTGGGTGTTGCTGGACATTATGCGTTTGCTGCCTATGTTCCTCTGGGCATCTCTGATCTTGCTATCCTCCACTGCTCATTGGTAGACCATATGGGCTCCCCGGGTGGGGGTGGCCATACTGCTGTTCATTTTAGTAATTATTCATTGGCCTGCTCCTGCACTCCCGTGAGAAATGCCCCCACCTCCTGCAATTCCAACAATTTCCTTGTCCCCCGCTTGGGCCTCCATACCCACCATTCCCTCCATACCCTGGACCACCACCTCTGTGCCCTCTGTACCCACCTCTTCCTCCCCGAGCACACCAAACTTGCCACTGTGGTCCTCCGTACTGCTCCTGTCCGTTCCACTGTGATTGCCCATTTCCCGCCCAATTGGCTGCCATTCTCCCTTGGATTGCCACTGACCCCTCTTCCTCTGCTTCTCTATCTGTGGGGAGTGTGGCTACAGCTGCTGCGACCTTCACCAGTTTCGTTTGTATTAATTTTGCCTCGTCTGCCAACCTTTTCTGTGCTATCTCCTACTCCCTTTCCTTGATTCTTTTGCAGTGGTGTACTATTATACTTTGTATTTCTGGCCATCCTTTTGCTTCTATTCCTGCTATTTTGACAAGTGCTTTCTGAACTTCTTTTGGGAGCCCTCTCTTTATTATAAAGTAAAACAAAGATGTTGATTTGTCCCAGGCCGTACCTGTTTCCGCTCTCCAAATCTCCTGCACCTGTAAAATGAAATCCATGGCATCTTCCCCATCATTCATTGTATATTGCATTAGTGACTGCAAATCTGGTGTGTCTGGGAAGGTGTCTCTCAAGGCATCCCAGATCCTTGCGCATACTGTATTGAAAGAGGCACCATCATGGCGGTCACAATCTAATGTTATTCCTGGGAATCCGGCCTTTGCCCAAACCCTGTCGCTTGAACACCCACTGCAGATACCAACAAACTTTTAACATCACCAACCGCTAGTGGAACGCCTGCTGTATATTTCTCGAATGCATATATCCATTTACTTGCCCCTCCCGACAGCGGGGGCAATCATTTCAATAAGTTGGCCTTATCCATCTGAGCCCAGGGTATGTAGTTTGGCCTCCCTCCTCCTCTGTGTATCAAGGGCAGCTGTAACTTATTCTTTGTTCCTTTCCTAATACTCATCTTTGATCCTTTCCTTCCTAATTCTGCCATTTTCCTATTCTGCTCCTTAACCTCCCATTCCATTCTTCCTCCATAGCCCTCCCTAGGGGTGTTTCATCTAACCTCACTGGCGCCCCTCCTGCCGCGATCCCTATTCTCCTTCCTTCCAACTCGTTTTCCTCTATGTCACACCACAACTTCTCCATACCCCCAGTGGCCATTCCTTCGTCCCCTGTGTTCCCCTCGGGCGTGTGTTGTTCTAGCTCTATTATTCTAGTCGGCTCATCCTGTATCCGGAATAGTATCTCCCTGTTTTTCCACCCTTCTTCTATAGACCTGTCGGGCGTCTGCATCCTCTGTGTTTGCTCGATCCTAGAAGTGCTTGATCCACTCTGGTCCCATGCATTTCGTAGTCTAGACAATTCACTTCAGGCTCGTGATAATCTGGAATCTAAGTCTTCCGTGAATTTCTCAATGTCTATTGTCGGGGTACTCACCTGTCCACTTGTTCTAGGGCAATCATTGTGGGGACGCAGTGGGTTGGGGTGCGACTCCAGAGTAGGTGTAGACATGTACACTGGGTCACTGTACCCCTCAGCGGCACTGGTTTATTCAAAAGAGGATACAGTTGTGTTACCTTTAGTGGCCCTTCCTTTCCTTCACCCTTCTTTTCGCTTCCTTCTCTTGCCAGGAGAGTGGTACTCTGTTCTTGTGCTATTTCCTTTCTTTTGATCGGGGGCACTTCTTCAAATAGCCTCCATAAGTCTAATATTTCCCGTCCATTGTGCAATTGTTTCCCTTTGTACTTCACAAACAGGCATGTGGCCACCATGTCCAACACGCTTTTGTCAAACGACCCTCCTTGGGGCCATAACTGGGGTAGCCCTTCCCCCTTTAATTCCGTGACCCATTGGTCATGGTATTTTGTTATGCGCTCCGCATAACCTGGTAAATTTTGGCAAATATGGGCCAGGGGTGTTTCAGCCCCCATGCTGTTCCCCTGTCTTTCACCCCCCTGTGTCACCTTACGTTGATCAGGGTACCTTGTGTGCACACTTCTAGTGATGGCAGCTTTTAAACGCTAATATGTCTCTGTTACAACCTGTGTACTGAATTTCAAAAGGTAACGCTTAAATTGACCACTTTTCACCAAAGTCTGATACAACCAATGTATCACTTTGTCACAATATTGTAGTCAAATAAGAGGCATAACATATTCAATACATGATGTCAATTTGACAAACGTTTTACTTACAACACATAACATATACATACCTCCCTTTCCTTCTTTCACTGTTTTTTTTATTCAAAGGATCCCCCTTTACTCTAACCTGTTTCACCCTCTAACCCTTAAAGTGTTGGAATCTCCCCTTATGGTTTTAGATAAGATGAGAAAGAAAAAGCGTTTTCTAACTTATACACCGAGTCTTCCACTCCTCAGAGACTCTTGCTTATATTTTTCCTTGTTTCGCTTATTCCCAGTACTAGTTAAGATAGCCCTATGCGGCGCCGCCTTCTACCCCCTTGCAGAGCTAGGTTCCCGTCTTCCTTTTTCACCTTGTAATCTCCTTAACTTATCCTAATGGCCATATGCAACAGAAAGAGAAAAGTATGAAAGCACCAATCAGTTTACCCCTAAAAGAACCCCTTTTTGCTTAGCTTAACCCCGTACACTCTTATCTATATCCGACTCCTTTTAATGTCACTCGCACTTAATACTCACGTGCCCGTCTTGATCCGAGACTCTCCGAACCCGGTCCGTCCAGGCGGCGCTGCCCCACGCTCAATGGCTGCCCCTTGCTCCGGTGAGCGGTACTATGGGTTTTTTGAAGTGGGACCCGTACTGTCTCGCCCTACTGCGTGCGCACATCTAGGCGGGCAGCTCTCTTGAGGGGGCGCCGTGCGTCTCCGCTGTGGCCGGGGACGTCTCGTCCCAAAAAGGGACAAAAAGAACGCTATCGCGTCAAGGTCACCACTTGAACGTGAGCGTCCCCCAAAAAGCAGTTAAGCTCAGCAGTGAGGGCCAATAATGGACACACCCCAGCAGGGAATGAGACCAAGACCAAGTACGGGTGAGATACAAAAGGCTTTATCTAAATCAATATAGGGCATGCAAAGGACTCTGCAAACTCCGAGAGCACTCTGTCTGACAATAGCAAAGACAGTCACTTTTATTACAAAAACACGTCATGGATGAGGTAAGCTATAGGGGACACATAATCATGGGGATTGGATGGCAAAGACTAACTACTATGTACAATGTAGGTGCAGCGATCCATGATTGGCGGAGATCCACATGGTGGCATCGTGGAGTGCCTGGGTCAGCTGGGCTCATCAGGGTGGAGTATCAGGTCACGAGCTGTCCATGTGGATACATTGCTGCTGCACTAACATTTTGCCCTTGTGGCCACGCATACACATTCATCACTAAACTCTATGTCAATTTAACATATAAATCCTACAACCTATTTGATCTAATACCATAAAAGAGACGGAGAGAAACAGTACACAACTCTGAGCTTTCTTAATACATCACGATAAAACCGCTGTTAACAGAGGGCCCAGTGTCATGTGTCCAGGTGTCGTACCAGGGGGCACGGGTTAGGGTACCTTTATCATTCTACTTTGTTAGATGTAGTGAGAGACAGCTTTACGATATGTTAGTACAAGAATGAATAACTATCTCCATGGTCAGCCGAGGTTAGAGTGAACTGAAATACCATCGGGTCAGAGGGGCACATAGCTGGCACTTCAAAAGGCGGCGGACAGTGGGGCTGCATTAATCATACCTCTTCTTGACCAGGGCATGGTGGTACAAAGGGGTCCTTTGGTGCCATCAATTATCAGGGGGGCATGGGGGAAGGTGAATACTTGGCGTGAGCTCAACAGGAATGCAGGGAGGTGTATCTGTATTATTCTAACGTCAGTAAACCAGGGACCTCCAGGCCTCAGCCGGGCCTTGGAGGGAGGAGGGTGGGAGTTGAATCTGTGGCTCGCTAGGAATGGGAGATGGCCTTGTAGCTTTTTTTGCAGGCCTACATTTATGGAGTAACATGCACACCATTATAAAAACGGGGAGCTGAGACATGTCAGCACAATTGTATCTCTATATCTGTGCACGCATCTATAGCTCCACCAATGTTTGTGTGTGCTTAGGAGCATTATTTGAATTATACTTCTTCATGGTTCATGAGTACTGAGTACAATAAAAAAGGCTTTTTGTTAACATCACATCATTCATAGTTCTTCATTGTGTTGCGGGGGTACATGGGGAAAGCTTAGCATAAAACGTGAGGTAGAACCCAGTTGGTGTATACGTCAACATCAAGGGCAGGTTACGATATACTTATGACCAGACTGATGTACATGATTGAGAATAAAAACAATGCCTTCAACCAACATTCCATTTGACAACAGGTGGGGCTTATTACTTTAAATGGCTTGTATATGTTACAACACTTTAAAATCATATCGTGCATGAGAATTTTATACATTGCTTTTTGAACAGTTCACAGTAGCAATGACCGTTGATCAGTAATGACAGATTCGAATATACATATACTTGACAACTTTACATGTAGGTGTTCTGGGATGGGCAAGGGTCGTTCCATTCTAATATGAACATCCATTTTAATGTGAATAACCAACATTATGGGTTATGAACCTCCTCGCAAATGGCTTAGCAGCATGGACAGAACTGGGTGGCACACAGGTTTAACATTCATGTCTGCTTCAAACGGGGAACAGGGCTGGGGGTTATGTACAACATATATCATGGATGTGGGGGTCTGCAGGAGGTCAAGGCATGTTTGATAGGGACAGCTTTGTTTTTTCCCAGACCTCAACTTAAGGTCCGGTCACCGCCAGGGCAGTGATGTACTGCGGAAGGTAGATTATACAGTGCTTGTTCTGTTTCTTGTTCGCGCCTAGTTGCTCGTGAGGACAGGCCTTCAGTGGAGCCGCCGTGGGGAGGAGGATGGGGGAAGTGCGGGCTCGCAGTGCGCGGTCAAGTGGGGGAGAGCTGCAGCTCTGCAGGCTGCTTGTTCCACGGAGGCCTAAGTTGGTGTACTCAAAATAGAGTCTAAGTGTATTACAAAATGGAGTCTATACCCTGCCACAAGGGGAGCCGTGCAGCCTCATGCGTCGGTCCGCAGCCATCGTACATCCCGGGCCCAGGCGCATGGGTGGCCGTGGACGAGTCATAAGCCTGACGTAGGAGAGGAATGTAGGGGTAAGGGGGTCCTAAAGACCTTTCCTCCCATACAACAGTACATGCAGGGTTAGCACGTTGGAAAAGGAGGGGCTATCTCCGAGCGGAAGGCACTCCAGTGTAACATGCCGCCTTATTGGACAGACTTATTAAAGCACTACAACTCCCAGTAGCCATCGCGGTAGTTAAGTGTGCAGCGCACACTTAGAGAGCAGACTTTATTTCACGCGGAAACCAAGCCGCAGATGAAGAGGCAAAAACAGTTGCCTATTCAATCGACATAATGAGTTTTGATACGCCTGATGTGAATAAAAGAATGGTGGTGATGATGATTGTGAATGAAAGCTTTAATAATTTATCAAAGAAACAATTGATGGAAGTTCAAAGTGGAGCCCCACAGGATGAGAAAGACCTGTGGACACAGAGGGGGTGTTTTTTATCCCCTTCCGAGGCAATGTGTTGACAAGACAGCACTGGTAAACCGGTGATGCCTGTAGCCTTATTAAGTGTGGCGTTAGAACCGCTACACTACCCTGCGCATGTCACTAGGGAAAGCCTTGCAGCAACCATTGCGGTGGCTTGTTTTGTGCCAAACCTGGTGGAACATGTTGCTTTTTATGTAGTAAATTGCATCATATGTCAAAAGTTTACTGCTGGGCACCTGCTGCGAAACAGAGGAAATATCCCTCGACCGAATGGTCCATTTCAGCATTTACATATCGACTATGTTGATATGCTGAAAGTTTGTAATGGTTATAGGTATATGTGTTACGCTCACCTGGTCTCTGCAGATGCGTTGGGGCACAGTTGCAATCCTCCCAGGGGTGAGGTTGCTCGGGTCTGACTTCGCCCTTTGCACTCATGTGGTGGCTGGTGGTAATAGGTGATGCTGCTCTGGCCTGCTTCTGCGTGGAGAATAGGGGGCATCAGTATGCAAACTTGTGTTCCTGATCCTCTTCCAGATCCCTTCTCCCAATCCGTGGTACTTGTGGGATGCACCATCCCTGGAAAGCTCACCTGTTGATTAGTTTTGGCGAGCACTCCGTCCTGCTGCTTCTGGCAGGGGCGCTTGTATGATCTGTACCGAGTTCCTTCACTGGTCCCTTGCACGTGGTAGTCCAGTCCTGCTGCAACTAAGCCACTATACTTGAGGTAAGTGTTCCTGTTTGCCTTTGACTTTCCTCGTCTGTTTTTGTTGTATTGTAAAGTTTGTTGTCTTGTATTGCTGTCCGTTCCACTTTTGATGTTTGCTCTTTTGCTTTCTTCCCTTGCAGGTGATGTTGCCGGCCTGGCAGAAGCTGCAGAGCTCTAGGCGGCAGCCTGAGGGAATGAAGAACGAAGCTGCAGCGGTACAGTAGCTGGTAAATTGTTAACTAGGGGGCGCGTGGCGTTCAAATGCGGCGCAGCCCTAGGACGGATGTTCTAACCTTGTCTTTCTTCTTCACAGGGTTGAGTTTGTGGATACGGAGTGCTGTGCTGCGGCGTCGGGATCAAGATCACTGGATGTCAGGAGATGAGTCTGCTGATGAAGCGATGCAGCACCGGTTTCCTCGAGGTGAGTATTCAGGAGAACACCTGGTTTCAAAGGTAAGTAACCTGGTCCAAGCAGCGGTGAGCGTCACGTTGCATGCGAGTGCACAGTAACTCGAAGCACCGGCCTTAAGGATAGAGCAGCTTATATAGCTGAGCTTCTGAAACCACATTCAGCCTGCCTGCCACACCCTGCCACACCCGATGAGTCAGCGCATGAAGACCAGGCCTAGGGAGCCACACCCGATGAGTCAGCACATGAGGATGTTCTCTGGAATAAAGGCTTTCAGCTCCTGGAAAGTTCTTGTAAAATAAAAGCACTCCTGCACTGAAATAAAGTGTTCCTGCTCACATCTCTATATGAGCCTGGTGCCAGGGCCCCTGTGTTTATGAGTCCCAAAGGGACATAAGTGAGTCAAGTGACCCATTGCCCCCATCACTAGATGGTGTGGTTTTTGTGTTCTGGGGCCTGTGGCCATGACAATATGATAGTGGTGGTGTGCCCCTTTTCTAGGTGGATCGAGGCCAGTCCCTGCACACACAATGACACCACTTGCGCTGCAAAGTTCTTAGTTCGAGAAGTATTTCCTAGATGGGGAATATGTGAGGTGTTGAGATCAGATAATGGCCATCATTTTGTAAATGAGGTATTCAAGCAAATTAGCTTGTTGCTCAGTATAAAACACAAGTTTTTTTCTGCTTTCACATGCAAGCAAACAAGATATGTGAGAGACTCAACAGTCTGCTCAAGGAAAGAATAGCCAAACTAAAGCTAACGTTGAGAAAGGGATGGCTGCATTGTCTTCCCCTTGCATTATATGCACTGAGGAATCAACCATGCTCTGACCATCACCTCACACCCCATGAAATAGTCACAGGGAGGCGAATGAGAATGCCTCTAACTCCTCCATAGGGGACTAGAAGTGATGCCCAGGCAACAGCAGAATTGTTAGGAAAGGAGCTACGTGCTTACTTAACATGTATGACTACAAGTATCTCTGTCATTTGAGATCAAATCAAGCGGACAGGGTGACGGTCTCAGAACACAGATGAATACCATACAGCAACCAGACCTGAGGAATTACAGGTCCCAAAACTATTTCCAGGTGATCAGATTCTGATTAGAAACTTCACGCGAAAGTGGCACGGACCTAGATTTTTTTTTTTTACACTCTTTTTTTATTAGTGGTCCAGAAGATACATAACACAGTTACAGCTTTGCCTTAAAGCTAGAAATAAACATGACAAAAAGAAAATCGGTACAGATATCATACATCTCATCAAGGTGGTACGCTTACATAGCTTCATCTTCATCAGAGATCATATCACATAGAAACATTCTGAAGGGTCCCCAAATATCTTTAGGTCTACTAGCCGATGGGCGGGTGAGGACAAATTGTTCTTCAGCCTCGTTCACATATGTCAATTCCCGGAGGAACTGCTTTACAGTGGGTGGCGCAGCACTTTTCCATTGTTGTAGTACACATTTTTGGCAACTGCGCACAAGACATTAAATAATCTTCTGTTTTTTTCAGAGCACTTGCCTATATCTCTGAATAAATATTTCTGTGGGGTCAATGCCGGGGGGATTTGTGTAACCTCCTCAAGGAACTCTGCCACCTCCCTCCAGAAGCCAGTCACCACCGGACAGCCCCAGTACATGTGGAATGAACCAGCCTGATCGGTATTACATTTGGGACATTTGCCTGGACTGTCCGGAACAAACTTTTCTGTCTTGGCCAGAGTGTAATGCAGTCTATTTATAATTTTGAATTGTATAAGGCGTAGCCCAGCGTTCAGGGAAACCCTCTTGGTAAGGGAACAGTACCTTTCCCAGGTCTTATCGTCTATGGGGATTTGAAGGTCACTCTCCCATTTACCTTTGATCAGGTTGGTCGAGGGTGTGTGTGCCTGTATTGCATTGTATAGACTGGACACCCCCAGTTTGTCGCCCGCTGTTATCATCTGTACGCATGGGTGAGTGGGGGGTTCATCAGGGAAGGAGGCCCAGCATTTCTGGAAGGCCGATCTCATACGATAGTACTGTAGTGTCCTGAGAGGGCCCCCACCAAGAGCCCCCATGATCAGCTGAAGAGTCGCAAACTTCCCATCTATAAACATATCTCCCAGTCTCATTTCTCCCATGGGATCTCAGGCCTCTCGTAGGCTGGTGTCATGTGTTGGTGTCATGTCAGGGTAGTTCCAGAGGGAAACCTCGGGGTTGTATGGGGCCAGTACGCCCAGTCTTTTAAATATAGCCTTCCATGCACCAATTGTACAGCTCACCGGATTGAAGTCGCATGAGTCCCTGTAGTTAGCATCAAAGATTACGGACTGTATGTTTGTGGGGGAAGTGGTGAGCTCCTCTACCTCCACATGCGGGGTACCCTCATCCTTGGAATACCAATATTTCGAAAACTGGGCCTGGGACACATAATAGTAAAGTTCAAAGTTGGGTGCTGCTAAGCCGCCTGTGGAGTGCGGTTCAGTCAGTTTTTCCCACCCTATTCTTGGAGTCTTCCCATTCCAAAGAAAGGCCGTCGCCATGGATTTGAGGTTATTAAAGAAGAGTCTCCCCGGCCATATCGGGATGTTCACGAATAAGTATAGCAATTTGGGCAGGACTATCATTTTTAGGACTGCTACCCTACCATGCAGAGATATTGGCAAGCAATCCCATAACAGCAACTTGGTCTTCAAGGCCTGCAGTGTAGCATCGTAGTTGTCTATGTACAACGTGTGTTACCCACGTGAGACAAGTATCCCCAGGTATCGTATGGACACCCCAGACCACTTCAAACCACACGAGTAGTCGGGACGGCTGGTTGACAGTGTAAGGGGGAAAACCTCAGACTTGTCTCTTGTTTATAGAGTATCCAGAATGTGCGGTGAACTCTTGAATCTCAGCCTTGAGTAGTGGAAGATGTTACACCATCAGCAGTGAAGGTCATAGGCAGACGTGCTTGGATGCACCTGGGAGACGTTAAAGTTTACGCTGGAGAGGCAACCGCACCGCCAACCCATTCGGAAGCAAGCCACAGAGAAGGAAGTTCAGCATATGCAGACTAGATCGATGACGAGGAAGAAAGACGCAGAGACAGTCCAGTCAATTGATAAATAGTATACTGGACTGTGGTTCACCCAAGACACTCTTTCTAGCTGCTAAGCAAGGAGTGAAAAAGCTATTGTTCTTGAGCCACAGGAGTTTGCTAACATTGAACTGTGAAACATTGAGCTTCTGAAGAAGAAAAATGCCAGATCCTGACTTCATTTTCGACGGCTGGAAGAAGGAGCAGTTTCCTGATACCTTTCTTACTGAGTTTCTCTTTTGAGGCAACCATAGTGGTGTCTGATGGCATCACTTATCGGCTCGTTCTTGCTGTTTTCCTCTTCATTCTTCGTGCATATCCTGCATTGGTTCGGAGAACTTGTGACATTCATATGTTCCTGCAAGATCCTAAAAATGGTCCAATTGTGTGGAGGCTGCTCTCAGCTATTATTGAGCAAATCCTCCAACTACCTGAGTTTTGTACAGAAGGTACAGATGGTCCTATCTGACGAAGACGCTCACAAACTGCTTGGAATGATCTTTTATTTCTTGCTTGAAGAGCTTCCTTACCTTTTTGGATGACAAACCAACACTCGTGTATTTGTGAGGGACACCAGGATTAGACCTGCAATTAAATTGGCTGATACATGAGATAATCGAGCAAATTCACTTACTACCTGAAACATTTCTTTGAGCATACGGATGGTGCTGTCGAGGGATGACATAATCTACAGGCCTTGATCTTTTACTATTTGCTTGAAGCTCATCCTCATCTTGTCTGGCTCAAGGATAACACTTTTTTATTCATTCAAAATCCTGTTAAATGTCCTGCAATCAGCGAGCTGCTTGTGGAGCAGATTCAACAGTTGGCAGAAAATTTCATGAAATTGCCTGATGAAAGTTATTTTTTCCTTCCTTAAAAGTAATCGTAGGCACAATGGGAAATATTGATAGTAATAATAATGTAGCAAACCACAAGAGAGCACCACAACGTGCAAAAAGCTATTGCTATTGGAGATGGATGTATTGGTATATAATATATACATGTATCATGTTCATTGTTATTCTATCTCTCACAATACACATTGTTTGTTTATTATGTCGGTACAAAGAGAGCAGGAGTTCCCACATAACTATGCAGCAAGAAGGTACAGATATGGCACTTGTAAGGCAGGCAAGGCCTTATGTGATTGTTGCTACTGTAGTAGCTCATAATGAGACATCTAGCTATGTGGCAGTTATCCCTAGAAATCCTTATGCAGGAAGGACTCTTATAGATATTCTCACTGAATGTCATATACATATTCTGAGAGAGAAACAAAAGAAGAGACCTAACAGAAGTGCAGGGGAGGATGATCATGAATTAAATGACTACCTAGATAGTACAGCGCACTTGGGGAACAACATGTGGTATCAATATATGAAAGAGGTGGGCAAACAAACGTCTGTGGAGGAATGCTATGTATGTGCACTCTTACCTTATACTATGGGGAAGTCTAAGATATTCATAGCTATTGAAGTAGATGTTCAGACAGCACATTGCCTCTCTCACATAGCACTCTGCCGAGCAAAAGGTCAGTTTATGGGTCGAACAGTATCTTTAGTATTGGCAACAGAATTGTCAGCTCCAGATGAAAATGATTATGTTCAAGACTTGAAGACAAGGGCAAGAACATTCACCAGGAATCATGTGAAAATATATGACCAACCTGGAGTGAAAGGAGCTGGCATCAAATGGGAAATAAACAGAAGGTCTGAAAGCCCAGGAAAAACTGCAGAAGAAATTCAAAGATGGAAGGAAAGAGGCCAGATGCAGATCTGGGATCAGTACTTTCTCCAGATGGATGGGAGGAAGGTGTGGTTATCTGTAGAGCCTGGGTAGTAATTGGTTACCGCAAACTAACCATTGACATTGTGGAAAATGGATGCAAACCTTTATGGCCAAGACTTGCAAAACTACTGACATGGGTCGAAGACAAAGGAGGTCCTTTGCAAATAGAGCATCTGGACAACGCAAAGCTGTGCTTCAGAAACAATGGCACAAGAAAACCTGGAGAAAACTATAATTGTGGTCATTCTTTGATGTACTAGGAATGAACATTGGAACAGCAGTGATAATGGATCACTACTGGGCCTGTGGATCCAGAGCTTATATGAAGCTGCCCAGAGATTGGGGAGGACTGTGTTCTATAGTGAATGTCCATGTTCCAGCGTTGGTGTTTCCTAAAAGTGACCTGAACATTGGTGAATTTCCAAAAGCAGATGTTCACCTGAGGAAGAAGAGATCTGCTGAGCTACTGAACCGAATGAAGAGAGAGAACTATTTCTCAGCCAAGACAATAGAAGCTTTTGATTCCATTCCATATGAACACAGATTGTTCAGTCAGACTTCGTCGATATTCACGATAATCTTCATGCCCAGGATCTAGACTGCAGCAAATACCAAATGGTACCACAAAAAATCAGATGGGAGCTTCTACAGACGATTAAGACCACCGTAAAGGGATTCAATGCGATCAAGGAAGAGCTGAGAGCCATACGACTGATGACTCAAACAGATATGTCTTGGACATGATCACAGCTATGGATGGAGGTGTGTGCCAAAATTGGAGACTCATGTTGCACATTCATACCTTCTCATGATGACGAGAATGGCACCTTGACAGAGGCCATAACATTGCTGATAAAATTACACGTCCAGATGATAGATGAAGTGGAAGACATTGCTGATGACAGTTGGTTTGGATCAATCTTTTCATGGGTCCCACAATGGATGGCAGGCATCTCAAGTTCCTTGGAGCCCTGATACTGATGGTTCTGCTTGGATTTTGTGTGATCAGGATAATAATCGCACAGTGCAAGAAGACTGCAAAGAAAGCTGTAGGAATGAAAATTATGATTGATGTTGAATCAGGATGGAAATCTAAAGAGCTGACAAGATGAAGAAATCAGAGATTACGTGAAGGCCAGCATCCATGCACCTGAAGGAACAAAGTTCCTGTACCCGAAGAACCACAAGAAGTATGTGGGGAAATGGATTTACTGCAGTCCTAATGGACAATGCATGCTTATGTCCTGGAATAAAGATGAGCATGTGAAATCAGCAGGATGCCTGAAAGGAGTCATACAGATGCGGGTCCCAAAGAAGCAATTCTTCAGATGAGGATGTCTAGATGTCAAGGTTGATGAGAGACTGGTTGATGAATCGCCCAAAGGGGGGAGTGTAGAGGTGGTACCAAGTACCCCCACTCAAAGCTCTGCCCATGTTGCCTATATGTTGGGAGCCAGAGTGTGAGACACGTGAAGTACCAGTGAAAATACCTATACCGCAAAGAATCACAGAAGTAAGGTTCCCATTGAGAAAGCCGTATATGCACTCTCGAATATATAATGGCCATTTGAATGAAATCTCGGACGAAGTGGGAAAAACGAGTGAGAAAGCAGACTGGTGATGTCATACAGAGCAGAGCTGATGCACGCAGAAAAAGAAGCTGAAGAGTATAGACATTCTATAGAAGCAAAGGAGGAGGTGTTAAAGATGAGCAACATTTCGGGCTCGAGATGAAGATGCTCATGCTACAGAAATAATGAAGAAGATATCAAATTATTTTACAAGGGTACAGATGCAGCAACGCAAGCAGACAAGGTATTCTTGAGTCTGGCTACGTAGTGACTAGATTGCGGCGATGCGCCAGTGTATATGTATCGGAATGTATGGGCTATGGATGTTCCACAATGCACTTTAGCAGAGTCTGGACCCCGTGAACAGAAAGGCTTTTCCAGTGTGTTGCAGTTGGAAATTTAGCTAATGATGAAGGCGAATCCAAGAAGGGCTTGGCTGGCCCAGCACCAGGAAGTCAAGGCCACCGTGAGCCTGGATGTTCATGCAGAAGCTACAAAATGTGTGAAAAGAACAAACTCCTTTCTAAGGTGAGGTGCAAGAGCATTGAAGACGTCAGAGGTTCTTCATTTAATAGAATTTAATACAGCAAAATGCTCTGAAACATGGTCTCAAGTCACATGGTCGGATGAAAATAGACACTTGGTTGAGCTATATCGAAACCAAGAGACAAAGTATGCCTGTACTCCGTTTTATTCTCAGGCACACAGATCATTTCCAAGGCAGATGTTCAAAGGCTAATTGACTGGCAGACGGCAAGAGTGATGATAGATGGCAGGCTAATTAGGTGGGAAGCTATGGTGAAGACCAGCCTACCAGCACCTGGGTGCCAGCCTGCGTGCTGCTAGTGTTTTTGCAATATTACAGAGAGGTACGAGGGTGCCAGTCAATTATAGTGGGCCCCGGAATAGAGAGCCCCATAGTTTGTATAACCAATGGGACGCTGTATATTTGATGACGTTCATAGTGAGTTTTATTAGAGGAGGGCTTACTTGCCCACCTGATGTTAGAGACCCAATTACTTTCTCTGACAAGTATGAAACATATACCTAGATGATTCCCTCTAAGCCTATCACTCTCTCAAGTAGGTTTTGGTAGTTTGCCACATAGATTGACATCAATGATGATGAGTTTTTGCTAAATAAACTGTGTTTTTAATGAAACCCACTGGGTGAGAAGATCGAGCGTGTTTGTTGATGTGCGTTGTACTTCCTGTTTTAGACAATTGATATTAAAACAGATTTACTTTGCCAACTTCCTGAGTCGGTCTGATTATTGATGTTTAAGTATATTCTGCATCCCCATCTATCTCAAAGTATTGCTACCCCGTCCTAAAGGGCCTAGTGTTGGGTACACAGGTTCACCACTGTGCCCTTGTTGAGGTCAAAGTAATCTGTGGTGCAATTGTGAATGTGGTCTATGAAGTCTGGAAAGCCCAAGTAGTAGTTCTTTAGGCGCCACGATTGAGTTGGTTTGATCCTGTTCGTGCAGAACTCAATTTCTAATGGTGAGTTATCTGAGACCCCTCTGGTGAGGATATTCGCATTAGTGATGCTATATGTGTCCTGTTTGGTGAGGAAGAAGTAATGGAGCATTGATAGGGAGGCGTGCGCCCCGGAGTGAAAGGAGTATCCCCATTCCCGTGGATGAAGTTTCCACCAGACATCGCTAAGGCCGTGTGCCGCAGCGAATACTGCTGGTTTGGTTGTGGTCTCCTGCCCCGTAGGTGTGTGCGGTCTAGTGTTACATCCATAACATCGTAAACAGTCTCCGCCAAGGATCCCCAGGTCCGGTCGGTGGTTTGTCACCATGGCTAGGATATCGTTGAGTAGGTCCCCTGGAAGAGGGGGGCGCATTCTGCTATTACACCAATGGTCTTCCCCCATATTTTACCCGTCAGCATCACAAATCTACCTCTCTGGTCTCGGTTTACCAGCCCTAATACAAAGGGAAGGCGTTTGTTTATTAAAATTAGGACACCCCTAGATTCCATAGAGAAGCCCGTGTGTATTGCTGTTCGGTAGTTTGTTCTGTGGAAAAGAGTGCAAGATGTTCCTGCTAGGTGTGTTTCGGTGAGAAGGGCGACGTAGGGGGAGTGTCTGTTGAGGAATTGCGTGACAAGTCGTCGCTTGATTCCAGTGACCAAGCCATTAACATTCCATGTGAGGAATTTGAGGTTTTTCACTTTATTTCATTGCATATCAAGGTGTAATGTGGGTATTGTGTTGGACCACTGTGGAATATCTGATCCGTGGTAGGGCTACATACACAGCTGTGTGAGTAATTATGCATGTGATGACTGGATGGAAGTTTGTATGGAAAAAAGAAGAAACAAAAAAAACCTTTAGGTCTCCCCGCCCCCATATTGTGTTCCAACCCGAGGCATCTGATGCCTAAACGTGTGTGTCCAGTGAGGTTTCCCACAATAGTCAACCCAGATTCTCCAAGAGTGTAGACAACTGTGTCAATGGGAAACACAATAACACAAAGAGAAACTCCCATTCGCACCCTGTACTTTCCCCCAACTTGAAGCACCTGTCGCCCGAACCATGCACTTAACTAGTGCCTAACTAACATAGTCAAACTTCTGTGGGGTAACCACTGCTGCTGCAATGGTGAGTCTGCATCCAAGGGTCGTGGCCGCATGTAATCAGGCCCCGTCAAGCAATCTCTTCTGGTTGGAGGTCTAACGTGCCGCTTCTTTATCACCCGTTTTCCGTCTGTTCCTTTCCCTTCTCGGCTGGTTTGAGTCGATCCAGAGATTGTGGTTCAGACCGGGCCCCGTTCTGGATTCCGTCTGTGGCACCCCTCAGGCAGGAGAGGTCCCGGACCAAATAGAATCTGGGTTTCCAGCCATGTCCATGCTTCTTGAGGGCTGTGGAAAAGGTGTATGACCCCCTCATGGTGCACCTTAAACTGTGCTGGGAAGAAAAGTGCATACTTCATGCTGAGCAAATGTAGCTCCCTCTTCACGGAGTGGAATGATTGGCGTGCCTTTTGGACCTCTCTGGTGCAGTCCAGGAAGAAGCCAATCTTGTAGCCGTTGTATGTAATGGGGCCAGTAGCATGGGCCATCTGTAGCACTGCATTACGGTCTCAGTAGTTTGGGATTCTTGCAATGATCGTCCGTGATGCTGCACCCGGGACCGGCCTGCCCGCTGGGATCCTATGTGTGTGTTCAACTGAAAAGAATTTTGACAGCTTTTTTGGAGCACATTGATCAGTGAGCCATTGTTCAAGGAAGAGTTCCATGCATGGTGGTTCTTCTTTCTCGAGCATTCCCAGGATGCGCACATTGTTTCGGCGAATGCTCCCTTCACTGTCTTCCGCCCTGTTTTCGAGATGCATGATTTTTTGGGTGACTACTGATAACTGCTTCTCCAGTTGTTTAATTGCATCTTCCGAGTCTGAAATCTGTTGCTCCGATTTGCCCACTCTTGAAGCCAGGTTCTTGAGGTGTTGTCGCAAAAAGGACACTTCAGTTGAGAGGCCGCCTATCTTTTCTTCCATAGATGACCTGGATTCACCAATGACGATCAAAATGTCAATGAGAGAAATCTGGGCATTCTGCGCGTTGTCTCGCCTAGCCACCATTTCTTGGGTGTACCTCACCAGAATTTGATATGCTCTCTGTTCCTACCCAGGTTTAACATCAGGCCACTTTCCAACACCTGATAGCCAAGGTAGTTGATACCTTAAAGTTATCAGCCCCTTCAAGACCAAAGGTGCAGTACTAGTGAACAGAGATTCTGGATGACGGTCCCCAAAGAGAGACCCCACTGCCGTTCAACTTGGCAGGTTAAGCATAAGTTTTAGAATTATGGTTAAAACCGGCCTCAGTCTGGGGGTGCTGTGGAGCAGCCTGCGGCATGGCTGATTTTTGCTGAGCCTCTGTGACCATCTCCCACACAAACCAGCACAGCTCCGTCTGGATACTGGCTCCCTGCTGCTGGAGTCTGGGCTCTGAAAGAGTACGGCTCCAGGGAGATCCTGCTCCAATAAGGACTCCAGGAACGTGATAGCAACTGTGATATCTGTGCCGCAGCACCTCAGCATCAGAGGCCTGTTTGGCAACAGAGCCGGCATCTGCGAGAACGGGCGTGCAGGGGAGCCATGCCGCGCTGGACGGCTGGAAGACAAACCCCTACCCCAGCTTGTGAGCATCGGATTGGAAGACGAGCAGCTCCCACGTAAGCACCATACCTTTGGTGGTGAGTTTTATCAGTCCACAGGGCAGACAGCACATTATTGTGAGGATTGAGCGGCAGCGAGCCTGGTGGGGTTTGAGCGACTGAGTGGAGTGTTGGAAGAGGGAGCCACCCTACAGGGCTTGCATAGTGGAGCACAGGATACAAGCATCTGGCTATAGGTGAGAGTGGGAGACTGGAGGCATAGGCTGCTCACCAATATGGGCTGTGTCCTAGATACCCTGAAGGAGGCAGTACTCAACCTCACTGCCTACTGAGCCCCTGGACCAAGCCAACCGGCGAGGGTGGCTATGCTCAGAAGCTGCCCAGGAGACCGGAGAAGTAGTCCACACTAGAGACCTGTGTGGCAAGTGTAAGGAACCCATGGTGGCAACAGGAAAGACTGACACAAGTGATCACAGTTCAAGGGTGTTTATTAAACTGTATGATGAGTGAGAAAAATGCCTAATCTAAACCTAGATCTAAGATGGGAGCAAGCTTCGACCATCAAATAATAATAAGGCAGTCTTAGTGGCGTTGTGTCAAATAAAAAGGGCCTATACTATTAAAAAAAACACATTGCCAATCCTTACCTTTAAGTTACAAAATGGTGTGGGATAATGTTCACAAGAAAAAAAAGAAGTGTTCACCAAATGATAAGTCAGGATAGTATGGCAGGGTCTCCCTTCCCCACGTTTTTATCACGGGACAAGGCAGGACCTTTGAGCACAGCACGCCCTTGAACCTTGCCAGCACGAGATTACAGTTCCTTTCAACTAGGCCAGAACCTTCTGGGGCCAAGTCTCTTTTCCTGCAAAAGTCTCTTGTCTCAGAAAGCCGGCTGTACCAAAATAATAAACAAACAAAAGTCCCTTTGTCAATCCTTTCACCTTGGACGACTGCTCCTCGCCCAATGTATTCCCATCAGCCAGGCTCTGATCCTTCTTGCAATGTTAGCCTCCCTCAATCCGGATTCACTACTGCCTTTCACTCCAAAACATATAACTTAACAGTTCACAATTCTCAATTCGCAGGCATCCCTCTGTCGAGTTCACATTTTCCAGTTTTACAGTTCTCTTAGGTTCTTCTCTTAATTTTAGCTTGGGTCTCGGCTCCAGTCAGGCTTTCCCTAAAGCCCACAGCCAGGCTTCCCTTAAAGCCCCACAGCCAGGCTTCCCTTAAAGCCCCCAGCTAGGCTTCAAACACTTCTATTAATACCTGGTTCTTGGGTGTGTCACTGGTTAGCTGGATTTGTAGGCATCCTTCAATCAGGTTCCCATTTGCCAATTTCACAGCTCACTCAACCCTCGTAGGACCACTTTTGACACTCCTCTCTTAAGGCCTCTTTGTTCTTGAAGTTTAAAAAAAAAAATCCCCAAAAATGCTCCAGGGTCCTTCGAATGAGAGCCCCAGCAGCGCCGCACCACTCTGCTTCTGGATCTTTTACTAAGGTTTCTTTAAAGTTCAAACACACAAGTTCTTTGTTCAACAATGTTGCCGCCTGCAACCTTGGGTCCAGCACAGTTCGTTTTACTATCAATCTTCTCCGACTCACCGGCTGTGCTGAACTGTTGGAGTTTCTTGTCTCAGGAGTGAAGGACGGCACCACAGCGGCAATCGCTTCTCCCCGCTTTGGCTATCAGCGCGGGAGGGCCTTGTGTGCCGTTGACACCTGTCGCACCACACGCCAGCTGGACTTCCTGGTTTTATGACTTCCCTTTTGGAGGCTTCATGGGTCTGAGTTGAAAAGGGCAAGGGCAATTCTGTGCTTGTCGTCCCTCCAGGTCTTATCGCCTTTCCCCTCCGTTTGAACTGCTAGTCCGGAATGGCAGCTTCCTTGTGCGTTCGGCCTTGCACGAAGTGTGCTTTCGTGTGCTGCCTTTTATCCCTGTCGGGGAAGGGAAAAGGCCATCAGGTGTACGTAGTTTTTGTCAATTGCCTGACTCTGCCTGAACCTTGTGGTGGGACATGTAAGGTAGACGGCTTGGTTGTTAGTCCGTTGTCTGTCACAGTGTAGGAAAGTGTTTGAGTTGGAAAAGGGGGTAGAGGGTAGAATTTCTGAATATCCTTCAGGGTAGGATGAGGAAAAGGTGTTCTAAGGAAGGGGGTACCACGTCACCCGTCAGTGTCCCACTTCAACACCACGAGGACCCCTCATCCAGGTGATCCTCCTGCACTGGTCCACCCCCAGAAACTGGATCCAATAGCGATGGCTGTGTCCTGGCCACCTGGATGACAGATCCCTTGGGACTAGCAGGTGAGACACCTTCAGGTTTCTCACACAGGGCATACCCCTGTCGGATGCTGCCTTACCAGGGAGAACGGTCACTACTGCTGGGACCCAGGCCGGGTAGGCCATCTCTGACTCTGTGGTGTCCACTACAGCCCCGGCGCCGACTTGAGCTGCGCAGGACAGAGGGATAGAGCCACCGGGGCCTGCACACTTGACAAGCGACTGAATACGTAAGCCCCTGCATACACCTGCATCCATTGGCCATACAATGACGAAAGGGAGTGGTAGCCAAAAACAACAGGGCAATTTAGAGACATCTGCCCATCAGGCAAGCAAGCCGTGGACTGATCCGACTGCTGATTTGTCAGAGATGCCGGGTCCGTGCAATCTGGACTCCCCGATTTGCTGATAAGTAATGGAGAGTATGCAAGCATGGTTTGCTTCCATGTATGATAAATGATGATGGAATAACTTCCAAGATTAGCACCTTAAATGCCAAGATGGAGCGTGTGTGTGCGCCAGAGTAACGGAAGTGGAAACCCTTGTGGGTACGGCTGAGGACGACATTGCGATGCTCAAGAACCAAGTGTTGGTAATGGCCAAGGACTTGAAAAAGGCCCTGGCGAAATGTGAAGACCTGGAATCGAGGTTCAGAAGGAATAACATCTGAATTGTGGGCCTCCCAGAGGGATTGGGCCAGGGCCCTATGGAACTGGCGATCATAAATCTACTCGGAGAGCTGCTGGAAAGTTCATCCTTTTCTAGCGCATTTGTGGTCGAACAGGCGCATAGAACACAGACGGTGAGACCGAGCCGAGAGGCGCCTGCTAGACCTGCCATAGCGTGCATTCTAAACTGCTGCGACGCCATCCTGCGGCAGGCGAGAGAGGAAGGTCCTTTACAGTGTGAGGCTAACACTGTGCATATCTACCCAGACTTCTTCATGGCAGTGCAGCTTGAGCACAAGAGATTTCATGGGAGTAAAAAACTTACTTGGAGAGAGATCGATGGCATACGCAATGCTCTTTCCGGCAAGGCTGAAAGTGCAATACAAAAGCAAGAACCTTTCCTTCACCGTGCCAGAGGAAGCTGGGGCCTTTATTGAGGCCAATATCCCGATTGCTGGCAAAGCACCGAAGTAGGGGACAATACATTGGTCACTTGAATAACGCTGAAGCATGTATAGATCAGCTTCAGGTGTGGCTGATAGACAAAACCAAATTTTAATGGTTGGCAGCAAAAACTGCTAACTTATGGGGCCTCATTACAGGTCTGCAGTAACCGTGCCGGTAAAACTGGCAGGTAGCTGCCGGACCCGTAAACAGTTACCGGCGCCTGACTTGCCGGTAACACTAGGGTATTACAACCCCGGCAGCCGGAAAGTCAGGCGCCGGTAAAACGTTGTTCCCCATTCCGCTAGACTTCCGTAGGAATCTTATGGGAATGGGGTCCACGGAAACACTGGCACCGGTAACAACGGTGCCAGTGCTTCTGTGAAGCTCTGTGGGTGGGTGCCGGTCCACGCGGCAGCACAGACCTGCTGGGTGGGAGGAAGTTGTACTTTGCTGGTCTGGAAACAAAGGTGCCGCTTAGCTTACCAGCACAGTTGTTTCCAGACCGGCAAGGTTGTAATGAGGCCCATGTTATGAAGCATCTGGCTATGGCGTAGAAACTGCAATGTAAGACGGAGCGGGTGCTTTTTGGTTATTGTTGATTTATCCTGATAGGAGTTGTGGCGGATAGGGAATGGGGGCTGATCATATCGACCACTGTCTCTGATGAATGTTGATTCTAAAATATATGCACACATTTTGGCCAATAGGCTGCTACCCCTAATGCCCTTCTTGGTCCCCCAGGATCAGGCCCTGCAGGTCCATGTCTTTGAATATCAGACACCTGTTTAATGTCATGGCTTGGATCTCACCGAAAGCCTGAGCAGTGGCAGTAACACTAGATGCCCAAAAAGCCTTTGACATGGTGTCCTGGGATTACTTTTTTGCAGTGTTGGAAACGTGTGGGCTCGGCGACCAATTGGTGAGATATATAAAACTGCTATATTCAGACCCGATCACTAAAGTCAGCGTGAAAGGAATAATGTCTCAATCATTTAAGCTGGTTAGGGGGACGCGGCAGGACTGCCCCCTGTCGCCCATCTTGTTTGCTCTGGCCATCGAGCCAATGGCTGACTTGATCAGAGACCGGCATAAAGGGTGCGGGTTCCGGATCAGAGAGCATCCCAACATCATCTTGCTTTATGTAGATGACGTCTTGTTATATACATCAGAGACCCCCAGGTGAACCTTGACCCGGTCATGGAAGACATTACTAGATTTGGTAAATTCTCCAGGTTCACAGTGAACTACACAAAATCTGACATTTTCCCCCTGACAAATGTGATGACTAGACCACTGCTGGTATTCCTGTTGAAGTGGGCACCTGACAAAATTAAGTATCTAGGCGTGGTGGTCTCTAAGGACAATGATGCACTACTATTTACATAGCGCATGCAACATATTTGTACACAGAAATGAAAACATTGTTACACTTACCACTATCTCTTGCAGGGAGGCTGGCACTAATTAAAATGATACTGTTGCCTAAATTTCTATATTTGTTTGCAAATGTGCCTGCATGGCCAAACAAGAGATTCTTTAGGGAATTAAACAACAACATGGCCACATTTCTGTGGCATGCCATGGGGTTAGGAAAAAATGGGAAGATGTGGCCCAAGCATACGAATGGGGGGGATTCACCAACCCAAACATAAAAGTATAGGATGGCAGCCCAGGCACAATTCGCCACTTACTGTAATGGGAATCTCGGTGTCCCACCTCATGTCAAGTTAGAAAGAATAGCAGCAGGGAATTCAGATATAAGGACGCTGGTGTTAGACACTCAATTCAAGGATGATTGATCATAAAACCCAGTGAGGACTAAATTACGTGGTTCGAAGTCAATGTTGGTGAGAACTGATGCGGGCCACCCTTAAAACAAGTGGCTACCACTCTGGAACTACCTGGGCTTGCCCCCAATCTGGGAGGCCACACTCTGCACAAACTGGAAAAAGTTAGGGTACCAGGCTATTGGAGATATGTTTTCAAACGGCCAGTTCCTGACATTGCACACTTGGAGGAAGGGACATCAGGGCACGCCTAAAGAAGTGCTGCAGCTATATAGACTTAGGGCCGCAGTGTCAAGGCAGTGCGGGTGCTACCCAATAGAGCCCCTGGAGAATGCATTGATATGCTACATATCTAACTCATACGGCTGTCAAATGGTGCTAGCCACCCTATACAAACTGATTATGGCTAAAACCCCAGTGACAGAAGCCCAGTCATAAACCAAATGGGAAGTCGAACTGGAAGTTGAAATGAATGCAGAATTGTGGGGTTTGCTTACTAAGATGGTGTCCATGAATACGTGCTATAAGTTGATTGAATTTAAGATTCTGAACATATTACATTACACCCCCAGTAAGTGAAGTGTTTTTATCCCAGTCAAGGCGACTGCTGTCTGAGATGAAGACAGGACAGTGCTGCTTATATGCATACGCATATGCTATGGAGCTGTCCCAGGCTCCAGCGTTTCTGGTAACAGGTCTACTCAACCTTGTCCAGAGTGGTAGATAAACAATTGAGAAAATCACCCTTGAGTGCCCTCTTCAGAGTATGGGACGAGATCCAAGATAAACGTATATGATCCTTCTTAAATGTGAGTTGAGTAATTGCAAAGAAATGTATTCTACAGAAGTAGAAAGACCAATATCCCCCAACTGAGAAGGAGTGGATGATGGACTTAATATGGGCCAATGATTCTGAAGAATTGTATACTTGCACGCAACCGGTGTCATCACGACAGAGGGACACATGGTACAAGTTTTGCCGTTTCCTAGCTGACAACCAGGCCACTGAGTAATTGTTGATTGTCCAGATGATAGCCAATGGTCTATGTGGTAAGGGGGTGGGAGATCGATTGCAACTGATGTTATATGTAAGAATATGTGTAATCTGTTATTCTGTCATGTGTACCTTAATCTGCCAAGCGTAAATAAAGTTGTTAAAAAAACAACAAAAAATTGACTCAGTCTCTACTGTCAACGGGGATATGGCCAAGTAGCACAGGGTGGCCCCTTGTGACCCGCTGTTCCTGTCTTCTCATGACTTTCCAGACAGTTTAGTGCTCTAGGAGAACACAGCAAACCTGAAGACACCTTTCCCATCTTGCCCCAGATCGGGGGAGCAAAAGACTAGACACCTGCAGAATAAAATATTTTGTTTCAGGCAGCCTAAGCCTGAAATCCATCAATGCCTCCTGTGCCTTGGCCAGATTTTCTTTTGGTCTGCAGTTTCAGAGGTGGCCGCACACATCCCTGTAGGTGACATGAGGGATAGTTTTGAGGCCTTAGTAAAAGATAACAAGGAGGTTTCATGTCAAATCCTCCAATAAGGCCTGGAGACTGCCAATTGTGTGGCTAGGATGATGGCGGAAATGCCCCAAAATATTGTATATATATATTGCCGAATGCGCTTTTACTGCGCATTTGGCATTATATAAAATGCTGAATCTGAAAATACCAAACTAGGTGAGTGAGGTTTGGGGGGTGTCCCCCGCACACCTCGTTCGATATTTTCAGATTCAAGGTTTTAGGGGTGTCCCCCACATGCATTAAAAGGGATGCGGGAGGCAAAACAACAAAAAACAAAGAGCTCGAGTTGCACAGTGCGATCAAGTCGGATTTGCAATGTGCCAACTCAAGCTTTTCGGATTTGTTCTGTTAATGTACATCCACAATGGCAACTGGAACATTATTGAGGAGATACTTGGGGCTGAGAACCTCAGCCTTCGCCCTGGATGTCGAAGCCAAACTCCTGGATATGCCGGTTAATGGCAACAATCAGTTTGGGACAAAGGCCGATTAGTCCATCCTGAAGTTCAAAACTTCTAAGACTGCAAACTCGCTCAACCTGCTTTTCCAGCAGCAACAGCTGGCAAACTCACATGGGCAGAGGTAGGGTTTTTTGCCCCTTCACCTCTTACGCCCACAGGGGAAGAGGCCAAGCTCCCTCTGGCAAGCAAGTGCAGCGTTATCCCAACAGGGGTGAGGGCAGAAGTGCTTCTGGAGGAGGATCATCAGCAGCCTCCGGTGCAAAGCTCCTCTGAATCGGACTTCCAGCACCCCTCCCCTGTGGGAGGCAGAAGTTCCCGGTTCGGCAAGGGATGGATCCTTACCAGTTCTGATGTCTGGGCCTTACAGATGGTTTACCAGAGATCATGTCTCCCTTTTGCACAACGCCCTCGAGACCACCCCCTGGCCAACCAGTGCTTGCCTCCAGATTCTCTCCTGCTGGAGGAGTTTAGTCGGCTTCTAGCAAAAGGAGCCAGTGATGTACAATCCCACTCGGAATGAGGCAAGGGCTGGTACGCAACATATTTGCTGGTGCCGAAGAAGGATGGGGGCTTGCGTCCCATCATGGATCTGTGTGGCTCCTATACCTGTACTTGCAGAAAGACGAGTTTAAGATGCTTACTCTCACTCAGATCCTTCAAGCCCTCGACCTGCAGAACTGGCTGGTCTCCTCAGATCTCCAGGATGCCTACTTTCACGTGCACATTCACAAACAGCACAAGATAAACCTGAGATTTGTAGTAGGATGCCACTACCAATTCAAGGTTCTGCCGTTGGGTCTTTCTTTAGCACCCAGGACCTTCACCAAGCTTCTGGCAGTGGTAGCGGCTTGTCGCAGAAGAGAAGGCATTCACGTCTTTCCCTATCTGGATGACTGGCTCATCCGAGCTCACTCCCTAGATGAGACGTGGACACACTTGTGCCAGACTTTCAGCTTGTTGCACAACTTGGGCTTCTCATTGAACTTGAGGAAGTTTCAAGTTTCGGCATCCCACTCCCTCCAGTTCATTGGAGCAGTCTTGGACACTCGCCTGAGCAGGGCCTGCCCATCTGAGAATCACGTGGCGAACATCTCCAAGATGGTCCATGTCCTCCAATCACAGGAGAGAGTTACATCCTTAGCCTTCCTGTGCTTGCTGTGTCTTAAGGCCTCCTGCATTCTTTGTGCCAAAGGCCCGGCTACACAAGAGGTCACTTCAGTGGCTTCTCAGTTGTCAGTGGTCTCAGTTTTAGTGATGCACCTCAGATCTTCTCCAGGTCTCGTTGAAGGTTCCCAGAGATCTGGATTGGTGGTCCCAAAGAGACAACCTATTGAAAGGGGCATTGTTTTGACAACCGTGACCCCAACTGACACTAGTGACGAAGGTGTCTCTGAAAGATTGGGGTGCTTACCTTCAAGACCTGACGGTGAGCGACCTGTGGTCTCTGTCAGAATGCCAGGAGCACATCAATTTCCTGGAGTTACAAGCAATCTGTCTGGCACTGGTGACCTTACTCCTTTTTATGCAGGGCAAGACTTTGCTGGTCCTAACGGACACCACGGTTGCCATGCCCTACCTCAACAAACAAGTTGGTGTGGGCTCCTTGCCTTTGTGCTGAGTTGCTATGTGTCTGTGGTGCTGGGCTCCAAAGAATGTCATTGCGAATGCCTTGAGTAGACATACTTCAACCTCTGACGGGTGGGAGCTTTGCCAGGAAGTTCTGGAGGAGGTATTCTCCCAGTGGGTGACTTCTCAGGTGAACCTCTGCAAGAGAACCCCTAGCGTTGGGCTTGTTTTTCATGATCCCCATGGTCCTGCAATTTCTGTGGTGTATGCGTAACCATCTTCCCCCATGACAGTTATTCCTGCTTGGGAATTTAGTGTTAACATTCATTCTTGTTCATTAAGTTTGCTTACCCCTAAGGTGATTTTCCTGGTCGCTATTGTTAGGGAGAATTCTCTGTTTAGGCTGAATTTCCTAACCTAGTGAGTCCCCCAGCAGCTTTGCTGGATTTTTGGGGTTTATTTTTTTCTCCTGCCAAGAGTGAGACTCTTTTACCCTCACTCTTGGACATGATTTGAGAGTGTTTCTTTGAATCTAGATGTGCTTAATGGGCTATGGGGTCTTTTACTCCATAGGGTTTCATGTGTTTTTGTGATGTGTGTTACACAGCACCCTCCGTGCAGTAACACAGGGGTGTCATAGTGACCCCCCAGTATAGACTCCATACCCTGGAACTGACTACTGTCTCCCAGGGCCTGTAAAGTCACCATTGACTTTACTAGTCTTAAATTCTGAACAGAACCAGTACAAACCATCATATTGTGGACGTACTGGCTGGGGCAATTCGATTGCCCCAGGGTCTGTTAGTCGAGGGGGCACGTCTCCGTCCCCCCTGATCGAGGTTTGGCTGGTGGCAGTGGATACTACTTTTTATATTCAATCGCGAATATTTTCCTATGGGATTTCCCATTGTTTTAGGCTACTATCTTTATTTAATTATTTACGGTAGCCTCGAACATACCGCCGGTTTATTTAATTAATATTAATTCTACGGTTGGTATTTTTTGCCAAAACTTGATTCTAAAATGGCGTTGGTGTTCTCTTCTGTGACTCCAACCCAAGTCGAGCCCTTTGTTCCACTTTTTGGCGGGCTTCTCCACAGAAGCCCTCCAAAGTGGTGCCACTATGTCTGGGGTACTTAGGAGGGGTGGAGGGGAATTTAGGCACCCTGGACTGAGTTGCCTAGGCAACTCAAGTCGCACTTCGTCCTGATTGGCCCAAGTGGTGAGCCGGCCGGCTCACCACTTAGCATGTTTGAGTGACAGCTAGGCTGAGTGAATGGGGGTTTGCTGCATAAAAGCAGGGCTTTGGGGACTGGAACTTCAGAAGTCGCCACAGGACCTAAGAATCCGACGAGGGAGAAGCTGAGCCGACCTGCCACGACACCACGACCGGTGGAGCCCTGCTGGACCGTCTCACCACTTTTTCCCAACGACAGAGGAGATCTCCCGCCGGAGAGTCTTCTTCCTTTGACTGGTGGGGATAACCAGTTTCACTGTCTTTTCGCTTTCCCGACGTATCTCGTGGCCGCCTTGCCCGTGCTAAGCACCCCGGCAACCGGGATACCACGTTTTACCACGACCGTGAGACAAACGTACCACCTTTAACCGGAAAACTCCGCGGCTGGTTTCTGCCCTGGTAGTGCAACGACCTTCATCTTTCTTCCAAGTCGAGATCTTCTCTTCCCCTGGACGACGACGCAACTTGCAATCACTACCAGGAACAACTGCCACCGCTGGAGGATCCTTCCCACTTAAGGTACCGTGTCCCGCCTGGCTTCCCTTGCAACCGACTGTACAGGGTAGATTTAGCACCCGGCTTTCGAACCTGGGTTAGCCTGGGACACCCTGCCTAAACTTTTCTAAGCCTCTCTAAACTCTTTTCTGAACCCTCTGCAAGACTTCCTAAGCCTAGTGTAACTGTGTGATCTTGGGCGTATTTGTGCTCTGCTCTCTCTAAGAGTGGGCCCAGCCTTTGGACTTTGGCTCACCAGTGACTTTTTGCTCTCTGCCTTGCTAACCGTGTTCTGGAATCATAGAGTGGTGTACCTCTTCATATTCTGTCTTTTTCCCTCCCTTTTTCACAAACTTATTAGAGTGCAATCTAGTTAAGCGCTCACCTCTGTATGAAAATAAGTGGTGTCTTACTGTGATTTTCTAATAGGGAAAAAGGGGTGTATATATCATAATAGTAACTGTGTTTAGAATATTTAACAATAAGAGTGCTGGAGTGTTTCAACTGTGTGTTTTTAAATAAATAATTATATACTTTGATACCAAAGCTCTGGTCAGTGTTTGCTTGTATTATTGTATCTGAGTACCTATTGAGTATACTTTGCATACTGCCTAACTCTTCTTGAGGGAAGTCTGACTGCTCAGCCACAGCTACCAGGTAAATCTGGGTGGTACAGACTGCTACCAAGTGGGTTTACTGCTAACACCTGTAGTCTTAAATCTTTTGCAGTGGTCCCTAAGGGAACTGCACAGGTTTCTGCCTAACAGCTATCACTTCCGTGAAGAGCGGTGGTGGGCTCCAGGCATTGTCAGTTAAACCTCCTTATTTGTTTTTTTCCAAAGAGAAGGTGGCATTGAGAGTGAGGTGTGAGGAATCCAGGGAGTTTGTCTCCCTTCTCCCCAAAGGGGAGCACCCTATGTGAGGCTAGGGAGGTGAGCCTGCTCTGCAACACCCTCCCTGGGGGTCAAGGCAAGTGGGACCTCACCAAGAGAGACTCCCCTTTTGGGGACCAAGACTCCTGTTCCTATGAAGAACTCCCTAAACCATCTCCTGTTGCATCATATATGGGATAATCCAACATGAAGAATTGTATGAAACTCAGAGACTTGACTAAGGGTCATACATTGGTACTGTGAGAAACCTGAAGGTGTTTTCACTGGTAGAACTGGGGATCCATTGTTCAGGTGGCCAGGGGAGGGTCATCGCGCTTGGATCCCACCCTGGGGGCGGACAAGCGAGGGAGGAACACCTGGGCATAGTGGTCTTGGGGCCCGCAGAAGGAACGCTTTCAGGCTTGACGCGGTATCCCCTTTTTTACGATAGACCCCTATCCGACAACCCCTCCGTTTTTATGGGATGTTGCCACCACAGTCGCATCCTACCCCAGTACGTTTCTTTAAGAAAAGGCAGGAGAAAACACATTCATCTACAACGATATACCTGTTCTCTCCTTTCCGACAATAAGCTGTCCTCTTCAGTGAAACACTACAAGCCCCATAATCCCTGTTTTTTTTTTTATGACAAACCTTTTTATAATTTTTCAACCAACTTTCTCCCAAGATCTACAATTGGCTACATGTCCCAGAATCCCCTTCATTCTACCTGTCTTCCAAATACTGTGAAGAAGAAGAAGCAACAAGGAGGAATGAGATTACCCATGAGAATCCCTGGGCCATTGACTCCTATAGCCGACCACCATCTTGTCACACTAACGAGGCCAGGCAGGCCCAACCCTACCCACACACCTGCATCCTGTTAATATCACACAGGTGCTTAAAAGGGGCCTGAACAGAGAGAGAACAAAGTTGCCATTGGGAACAGAGGGAGGCTGCAAGGCTGAGTACGGCAGAGGATCCCTACCACAGACCCAAGCACACTAAGAAGCAGGAAGGAGCAGAGGAAGCTGTGGAGAGTACCCGAAGTAGGAAGGGCAAGGTGCTGAGCCAGTACCTGTGTGGGGCCACAGCACAACTAAGGAGCCTTACATCCCTAGGGCTAAAGAAGGCAGACTGCAGCCGGCTGGTCATGTTTACTGCAAAGCTTTCTTACCCAGGGCATGTGAAAGGAAGTCCAGGTGCAGGTCCTACCAGAATCCACCCCCCCCCCAGTACCACGCTAGCCGAGTAAGTCTCAAGACGGATGAAGAGAAGAAACCCGGTAAGTGTATGGGTGGCTGGAATGGGGAAGTGAAGCAGAAGGGGTACTCTAGTGCGAGAAAGGGAAACCCCAAGAAAATATTAAGCAAATACAAGTCCTAAGAGGCATTGGAGCGAACGTGAAAACCAGTACAGCACGAGCCCGACTGAGGGAGGCATACAAAAGCACTGATGAGAACGGACTAATGGTCAAAGTGGTCAGGCTGGGGTTCCTGTAAAAGTCCTCGCTCACTCAAAAGTCTCTGACCCAACAAATAGTTGAAGGCCAAGCGACTCAAGCCCGAACGACGGAAGCCAAGGCGTAAGAGCCACTGAGAAAGGTTTGAGCTTGAAGGAGGGAAACCTTATGTGATAATAGAACAGTGTGAAGCATGACTGGGGGCTAAAAGGAAAGCCTGACTGGGGGCTGAGACTCTGACTTGGGTAAGGGAAGAATCTAAAGGGACTAGAATTACTTTCTTTTTGAACTGTGTTAAAATGGCAATGTGAACGAGAGGGAGGGATGCCAGGAGAAAGCTAAGGGAAGTGAATCCTGTATTGTGAAAAAAGTAAGTGAACAGTGTTATTTTGGCAAATGTGAACCCGGCTGAGGGATGCCTGCGGATTAGGGTGAAGAGTATTACACCTGTGAGCATTGTGACGACAAACGTGAACCCGACTGAGGGATGTCCACTGTGAGTTGTTGGTCTGAGCCCGACTAAGGGAGGCTAGCATTGAGAGAAGGATCAGAGCCCAGCTGAGGGGGATCCAAGGGTGAAGAGTAATCGTCTGACGTGAAGATTAGTAGAAGTAACTTTTATTTTGTTGTTTATGGCATATCAGGCCCTCTAAAGCAAGAGACTTTGCATGAAATAGACGTGGGTACAAAAGACCCTGATATTGAGAAAAGGAACTGTAACCTTGTGTCGGAGAGAAGCCCAGGAGTGTGCTGTGCTCAAGAGTCCCGCCTTGTCCCGTACTAAAAACGTGGAGAAGGGAGACCCCAGCCTTAACATCCTGATTTATTATTTTGTAAACACTTCTTTCTTTTCTTGTGAACATTACCCTACACTATTTTGGATACTCGCAATAGTTTCCTTTTAGTATAGGCCCTTTTTATTTGACTAGACTCGATTAGGACTTTATTATTATGATTTGATGGTTGTAGCTTGCGCCCATCTTAGATTTAGGTTTAGATTAGGGGTTTATCTCACCCATTATACAGTTTAATAAACAACCTTGAACTGTGATCACTGGTGTCTGTCTTACTTTGATACCATGCCTTCCTTACAGTACGGACAAGAAATAGGAAATGCCTCTTTAAAGAGAGACCTCCATTTAACTTGGATGAAGAAACTAGCAGAGGAGCACCCGCCGAACCATTGAGAGGCAGAGTGAGGTGTACACACGCAGGAGATGCCCCCGAACAGCATAGCACCTGAGAGACACGGAACCAAAGAGAGCTATGGAGCTTGCAAGTTTTGAAAGTGCTCTGGGTGTAAGAGTGAGATGTTTGAGGTCTGGCTTCTAAGTGGACGAAGAAGCCGAGGAGGCGGGAACTCCATTCCCAGCGGTGGCTTGACCAAAACAGCTTTGTGGTGGGCAGTGTACCCATATAACAATGCCGAAACCACTCGGCTGAGAAATCAGCAAAGCAGCTGGTTGCTGTCATGGCTGAGATCCTGGTGTCTGCGGAAGCTGCTGAACCCCCGACAATCCACCCAAAATGTGGCACTCTGAGCTGATAATATATATAACCGCTCACTTTACCTCACTTCCAGGGGAAAGGGGGAAGGGACAAATTAACAAACACCAGGCTGGAAGCTTTCAGCTAGCTGGTTCTTCACCTGTAGTTAAAAACATAAACATATAATACACCTCATTACTCAATGGGTTACTATACTAACCTTAAAACTCTATATCCTTTACCAAAATAGTCAAAAAACCATACCTGGTACTTCTCTTCAGAATGCCCAGAGAAGTGATAAGCAGACAAGACTTCCTTACTTGTTGACCAGAATCTTAAAGATCATTCAGCCTTCTCAGCAGGTCCATGAAGGTAATATTTAATTTTGTAGTTCGTCTTCTCAACCTCAAGATTCTTGAACAAAGTCTAAAGTTCTTTAAATAAGTTTAAGGAAGTTCTTTTAAGTTCTTGTATTTCTTTTTATATTTTCTTTTTAGAGTGTCTTTTACTCTTGAACGATTTTAAACTTGCGATGAAATCTTCACGTGGAAAAATCCAGCACACGCACTAAAAATCCAAACCGCGGGTAAAACGCATACGCGCTGAAAATCCAAACCACGGGATAAAACACATGCGCTTTAATCCAAGTCGCGGGAAATACGCACACGCACTGAAAATCCAAACCGTGGGAAAAAACACACGTGCTTTACTCCAAGACGCGAGTTAGACACACTCGCGCTAAAGTCCAACCCACAAAAAATACACACATGCGCAAAAACCAAATCGCGGGGAAAAAAAAGCACACGCGCTTTTATTTATCACGTGACACTTCTGAGAGCTCGCGCGGAAGCTCCACATAGATTTGTTCTTGCGCACGCGCAGATTCGAAACGCGGAATAAAATACACGCGCAAACTCACCTAGCAAAACCCTCACGTATTTGAACAGAAAACGCGAGTCAAAAGTTCACGCTTGCGTTTCACTCTCAAGCGCAGAGTCACTCGCGCAGGCTCAAGGTAACGGAAAATTCACACGCTAGTTTGAAATGATACATAGGAAAGAAAACAAACGTACGCGCTACAGTCTTTTGATACAGGTTTGCGATTTCAATCCTTTTAAATTAATATAACCTTTTTACAAAGTTCATCAAAACATGGAAAGTCACTTATCTTGTGATTGAGTCTTGAAAACTTCTTTTCTCAGAAAATTGTAAATTTCTCACTCCTGTCCTGTGTCTCCACGAAACTCCATACACAACTCCTGTTATATTTGCAAAGATGCCGCTCGACTGCTTGAAACTTGACACCCCTGAACAAGTTAAGCAGGAGCAGCATAGCACACGACCTCTCAGCTGGGCAAAGACGATGAAAGGCAGTTTAGAATGTTCACTGTCCTCCCTATAAACAATCTCCAGCCAATTAGAATTTAGACTGAGAACCTCCATCTTGGCTTGGGGCATTTTCCATAGACTGCAATGAAGGTTAAGGGCAAAATTGGCTGTTTAAAAATATAACCCATAATAACTTCCCAAAACCTTTCTATACTAAATATGTGTCTACCCTGACCCAATGTAAATGAGTATATGTTACTGTATGTAAAAGAATATGTCACTCCAACCTGACAGTACCTGACAGTTGCATGCAGAGATACGTGAGTACTGAGGGGGAGCCGACAAAGAACGAGACACAGGAAGCAGGAAGCCGGAGAACAGGAACAAAGAAGTAGACCTGAGCCGGCCCTGTACGTTCCCCAGCAGATAACAAGGTAACCGGGAGGCCGTCGGGGAATCGTTACAAATCAGGAATTCGAAGTTTATGAAGTGGAACAGTAATAGTCTAAGAAATAGTGTTTTATTTAAGCTTGAAAGGGAAACTATTGAAAATGAAGCACAAATACTCTGGGAAGAAGGAAACATACCAGATACTTAAAAACTGAAAAGCAGAGCGAATCAGACAGAGAATACTCCAATAAGGGAAAGAGAAGTCTATGAAGTAAAGGCGAGTGAAGCCTATCAGAACAAAGAGATGCAAACCAAATCAACCCTGGAGAGGGAGAACATCAGCAGTCAAAAAAGCATATATCCCATAAGAAAGTATCTGTTAAAGAAATCCAAAAGGCAGATCAGCCTAGGACAAAGGATGAGACGGAGAGCTACAAGGGATTCCTGGAATTCAATCCTGAGGAAAGAAGGCAAACCTAACGACCTTATGAAATAGCTGCAAGAACCTGTACAGAAGGTGACAAAAGACTACTAAAAAATAGCCTAACAATATCCTTGAAACAAAGGTGAACTCTGTGATGAAGCAACAGCAAACTCTATGAAAGAGACCATCAGTAGAAGGGATACATTCTCCTGACCTTATTTCTATTTAGAATAGTGGTAGGGTCAGGTAGTATTTGTTTTTGGACACTGGACTTTTTCTATTTTTTGGTAACCTCCTGCCGACTGACAAGCACCTTAGTTATTTATGTAGGCTGTGACAACCCATAGCAATAGGGAAAGATTATTATTTAATAAATCCAGCTGAAATGGCTTCACAGTGTCTGCGTCCTCCTTCTGATCTGCCGCATATGGTGTTAGTAGTGGAATGCTAAAGTCCCGATAGAGAGACAAATCCCACAAACCTTAAGAGTATATGGCAACATCTACTGACAATCTCTCACCAATCAGACTATTGGGTATAGAACCTTCCTTATGGGGAAATTAAATATTGTTCTAGGGGAGCTATTGCCACTCACTACCTTTAATTCTAACCTAATTTAAACGAGTGGTTGACAATTCGGACGAGTGGGAAGAAGCAGGAAGCACCTATTCTGAAACTTCCTCTTCCTCTGGTAACCACCAAGTCGAAATGAGTGCCCTCGAGTCTCTCCTGGAGTGCTTAGTAGAGCACCCGATAAAAGTGGATCAGCAACTCGGGACGGGCCTATTCACTCCAGATAGTTCCCCAGGGCGTACTCCAACCTTACCAATAAGAGGAGGATTTTGTGGTGATTTTTAAAAGCTTTGAGGGACTTGCCACCCAATTCAATTGGGATGAGGGGTTAAAGACTTGTTACCTCGCCCTCTTAGTAAAAGGAGATTTGCAAGCATCCTATCAAAATGTAAATCCATTGGGAACTACCCCTTTTCCAGAACACATGGGGCAAACCAATGCTTTTCACGGATTCAAATTTCAAGACATCCATCTCTTGGCCAATGAAAATCCCTTGGGACTAGCAGGCCAAGTGCAGAATACACTCACCCAACGGTTAGGGAGGAAAACCCTACCAGAGGTCTTAGAGGCCCTTGCCTTGGAGCAATTCATTAGTCCCCTTGTAACGTTTTGCAAAGATGTATATTACAACAACCTCAACCCTCACTTCAGATGGCCATTCTTTCCCAAATTCGTACCACCAGAAAAAGGTCAAAAAACCAAGAAGGTCTAACTAAGGAAGAGACCCCTATAAGAAACCTTACCTTAAAATACTCCAAAGTCTGAGGTCCCCTGAAAAGACTGGAGGGTGGTGTCTGTACTTCTGCTCTCTATATGGTAGAGGAGAGGCACAGAGGACCCCAGCCAAGATTCTCTATTATTGGTAATGTAGTCGAGCAATCCAGGCCTAGCTTCTCAGGAGGTGATGCAGGCTGGTTCTTAACTATAGTGTAGTCCCCAAGCCCCCACAAAGGAATGTCCACACACTGTATTGGTTACAACACAGTCTTTATATAATTAATATTCAATGTTATGTACACTATCACAATAACTCACTTTGTGCTCAGAAAATCAACAATGGTAAATATATACAGTTCTAAAGCTTATGTGTATTGGGACAAGTACCCAGCCATTCAACACTCCACACTGCATTCATACCATTTTCGGGCAGGGCTGTCTCAGTCATCGTGTCAAACACCAGATACTAGACACCCACAACACAGAATGCGTATTCGTCACACACTCCATTCACCGAGGTCCAACCCACAACATACAGTCACTGGGAAGGCTCCAGTCAGTCTGGCCTGGACTTCACAACAACACCATATATGGAACTTCCACTCAACAGCCGGTCAAGAGGAAGGGACAGAGTCAGGGCTTCCCAGGACTTTGGGAAAACAAGGTAACAGGCAATAGAAATGCATCAACTATACTGTCAGAATGTTACACAGATCAAATAAAGAGGAAACGAGCAGTAGAGAGAGGAAGGAAAGCAAGATGGTTGAACTATTGGCAGAATACTGGCCCCGTACCACTAGACACAGTTCTGGGTGGAGATTCCCCCCACCTGGGCAACCTGTAAGATAAAGATATAACACAAGCTCAGTCCATATATTGTTATGAGTCTTATTTCCTTCTACGATAGTTCTACAGCCCCAATGTACCTGGAATTGTAGTGTTTGTCGACGGGAAATCGACGGCCCTTCTTGAGTGCCCTCCCTTTAAGGCAGGAGTCACGGGTCGTCGAACGTCTGGCGGAGAACAGGGTGAACTAGCAGTGCTCATTGTCGACGGAGTGTTGGCGTCCTGCAAGGAAGAGGTGGGACGATAGTTCTGGACCACAAAGAGATGATGAAGAACTGTGGCCCAGCAAGGGCGTTGAGTCGTCGGCGTCTCTGTCGTCTTTAGGTGAAGGGAAACCCACCGGCGGATGCTCCTCGGCGCGTCGACGGTCGGGCCTTCTCCAGCGGGATAAATCGGGCGGCGATGCAGACGAGAGCATCCTTGGATCAAATGAAGTTCTTAGGGAAACGGGAGCACGGCGGCTCCAGTCGGCGACGGCGGTCGCCGACAGAGACGGACAACAGTCCGTGTGCTTCTCTTTGGGATTCCGCGGCAGTCCCCATCTCCGGTCGGCAGCCCGTCGTAGGTCTGTCTATCAGGGAGCTTTGGCAAAGATCAGCTGGTGCACGATGGTCCCTCGTAGCTCGGGGAAGAGGGCGCCTTACCAGGTCCTCTCTGGGTCAGTCCTTGGAGACACAGCAGCTTTCAGATTGTGAAGGAGAGCAACAACAATTCTTCTCGTCCAGCAGGGCTTCAAGGTTAAGCTTCAGTTACTCGTCGGAGTGGACTTCACCTTCTGAACACCAATTCTAGCAGTGAGAGGCCCCCATATCTACTAGTTGATCTCCCATTCATTCTGCTGGGTCACATTCAGGCAACCAATCGGTCAGAAGGGCATTCATTCATGCAGGCAGGCAGCCAATCAGGTGCATAGTGCATTCAGGCCATTCACTTCTCTCCAGACACTCACAACAGGTTATGTGTATTGGGACAAGTACCCAGCCATTAAACACTACACACTGCATTCATACCAGTTTAGGGCAGGGCTGTCTCAGTCATTGTGTCAAACACCAGATACTAGACAACCACAACACAGAATGCGTATTAGTCACATACTCCATTCACCCAGGTCCCACCCACACGGTGTACCCACAACATACATTCACTGGGAAGGCTCCAGCCAGTCTGGCCTGGACTACACAACAACACCATATATGGAACTTCCACCCAACAGCCAGTCGGGGGGAAGGGACAGAGTCAGGGCTTCCAAGGACTTTGGGAAAACAAGGTAACAGGCAATAGAAAGCAAGAGGCCACAGGGACCATCTTGTTTCCTATCAGGAATCAACTCATTCCAATGGCAGGGCCTGGGTATCCCAAAATGGAGGATACTCGGAGCACCTGTCAAATTCAGCATGGAGCTGCCACTAGCCCATACCCTGCTCTGTGGGCCACGCACAGGTGTCCAAAACATACACTAGGGGCACAAGGTTGTACCCCACCCATGGGTGCCATAAGGGTATCCCATGGGTCTGTTCACCAAACTAAAAGAGAGCTGCACCACCTGGAGTCCCACATGAACTCCTGTGTGGAAAACACGATGGAACACACGATAAAGAACAGTAAAGGACAAGGATACGGAGGCTCTGTCCCTCTGATGCATTTCCAGCATCACAGTCGCCCCACCCAGACTGAGGTTATCTCCCACGGGATAGACACCCTCATCCAGACGGTCAACATACCTTCTGGAAAGGCCATCTGCATTATCGTGACTCTTCCCTGGTCTATGCTCTAAGGTGAAATCGAGCCCTTGCAGGCTAATGGACCACCTGAGCAGTTTTGGGGTTTCACCCTTCATCTGCATAAGCCACTTGAGGGGCTTATGATCTGTTTGGACCTTGAAGGTAGACCCTGTAAGGTAGGGCCTAAAACGTCTAAGGCTCCAAACTATGCTGAAACATTCATTTTCAACAGTAGCCCACCTAAGTTTTCTACCCTTGAGTTGTCTACTGATGAAGATGATAGGATATTCCCTCCCTTTGTCATCTAACTGGAACAAGACAGCTCCAATTCCGGTGTCGCAGGCATCCATCTGGACGATAAAGAGTCGGCTGTAGTCGGGCGCACACAACACAGGTGCCCTACATAGACTTTCTTTCAGGCCATCAAAGGCCCTCTGACAGTCTTCAGTCCAATTAACCTTCCTAGGTTGTTTGGGTGAACTCGGAGCTGTCAGGGGTGCAGCTATGGTTCCATAGTCTGCCATGAAATTGCGATAATACCCAGTGAGACACCAAAAGGCGCTCACCTGGGTTTGAGTAGTGGGAGTCTCCCAGTCATGTACATCCTGTACTTTACTGCGTAGAGGTTGGATTTGACTCCCTCCTACCTCATGACCAAGATATGTGACTTTCCCCTGATCTATTGGGCACTTGGTGGCCTTGATAGTGAGGTTAGCCCTTTTCAAGGCCTGCAACACCTTATCCAGGTGTGTCAAATGCTCTTCCCAGGTGGAACTGTAGACGGCAATGTTGTCTAGGTAGGCCACACAAAAGGCCTCCAGCCCACTGAGTGCATGATTGACCAATCCCTGGAAGGTGGCAGGGGCATTCTTCAACCCAAAAGGCATGACCCTAAACTGGTAGAGTCCCTCTGGTGTTGAGAACGCAGTCTTTTCGTTGGCATGGTCCGTCAGAGCTATTTGCCAATAGACTGAGGTAAGGTCAAAGGTGATCACAAATTTGGCAGCACTTATGGTGTCCACAAGCTCATCAGCACTGGGCAATGGGTGCACGTCCGTTTTGGTGACGGCATTGGCTCCTCGGTAGTCCACACAGAACCTTCAATCCTTGGTACCTGCCTTGGAACTTGCCTTGGGGACAAGGACCACTGGATTGGACCAGGGACTGGTTGAGGGTTCAATAACACCCAGATCCAACATCTTGGCGACCTCAGCCTGGATGTGGTTCTTAACGGTATCTGACATACGGTAGCACCTGCTTTTGACAGGCACACTGTCACCAGTGTCAATCTCGTGCCTACACCACGGTGTAAGGCCTCGTGTCAGGGAAAACAGAGAGGCATACTGCTGGAGCAAAGCTCTGCAGGCCTGTATTGCTCTCCTCTGAAAAGTGCACAGAACTACCATAAATCACCAATGCAATTATAGAGCAAATACTTCAACCCAAAAACAGACACAATAATTCACAGCCACGCACGCTTTAGAAGATAATCAGCTCTTTACGGCTATTTATTCAAAGATTACAAGTACATAGGAATAACTCATAAAACTAACATGGACATAGATCACAGAAAAAGTAAAGAAGTCAAAGAAAGAATACATCACCGTGAGCGTATTATCATTCTTCATCTCGCCCATTTACAGCTGAAAGACCCCGAGGACAGCCAGGACGAGAGTGCCACAGCTCACAGGAAGGCCAGACGGAGCGTCCTTCTCTGGCTGAAGTCTCACCTGACCCGTCCAGGTATAGGCACTCCAAAAAAAAGGAGTTAATTCTCGAACCTTCTGGAATTGCACCTGCGCAGTTGAGGAACAGCCGTCGGTTGCCATCTGGGTCAATCGAGAGCTCCCCCCAAGGAATGCAGGGCCTCCCTGCTCTAAAAACATGCTCCACGGAGAACAGTTTCCCAGCAGAAATGGCCTTGACTGTATACCAAGTTTGAAAAAAAGAATGTTTGTCTCAGCACTGTGAATCTAACACTTCAGCAAAATGTGTGCAGCCTTTCACTGCGGAGTGAAGTAAATATCCAACATGGCTCCGAGCACTCCCAGAATGCTTTGTGCTCCCGCGCCATTTTGAACTAAGCATAAATTGAACAGAACATCTCCACCCTTTGGATATTTATCTTCCGTAGCCATGTGGCACTGAAACTGGTCATTAAAAGCTTCGAAATGTTAAAACTAAGTTAGGAACACATTGAAGGCAACAGCAACAAGCAATTATAATAGACAATATAATAAAAATGCAAGCAAAAATATAACGTAGTGTACCCCCAATATCAGGTATCCATGAAAATAATCAATCCCACCAGCACATACCTTCAAAGGCATTAGACCCTAAATTATGTTTCAACAATAAGTAATCAACAGCAGCTCTGTTCTGCAAAGTAGCATTTCTAATAACTTGACTATCAAGGAGTAACTCTTCTAAAGCTTGCGAAGTATGATTAAGACTCTTAACTACTAAACACGCTAATTTCATCAAAGATTTGTAACCTCCAGCAGCTAAACCCCAAACACCTACTAATGAAAGGGTTAATGCTAAAACCTCCGCTTCTGATAGCAAATGCACATGTGAATCACAGTCAGGAGATAATCCCATAGATTCAAAGGTTGACCTTTTACCTCAAGTTATCGCTGAGTGTAAAGGAAACATCATTAGTCCTAATCGAGTCAAAGCACATGGACTTCCAGAAATGTTAGCTGGAATGTAAGTATATGTAACGTTTCCACATGAAAAGAGCCATCCTGTTTCAAATGTTACCATCTCTAATTAGAGCTCACACACTTGGCAGCATTACTACAAATCAAAGGCCTTAACATACGTACAGCTAACTTTGGTGTGCGCATTCCTTTTATCTCAAAATATATTATGCTCCTGCTCTCCCAACCCTGCTGCCCCAACAATTCATAAATCATTTTCCTGGCTACATGCAATGTAGTAATTTTGGAAAAGGCAAAACATCTCTGGTTAAGGCAATTCAGTGGGAAGGGCAAAACATTTCATTTTTTCACAGATTAATCTCAAAATGCATTTAAGAATCAGGTTTCAACATGTTGGCATTCAAGTGCTGTTTCACATAGCTGTTTGTGGTGCATGATGTCACAGTCCACAACCCATTGTCCACAGTCCTTTAGACAAGAAAGGCAAAACATATCAACAAGGTCATTACAACCGTCGACTGAATCATTTGAATGTGCAGCATCAAATGTTTGACAATATGCCAAGTCCGCACCGTGACAGTTGTGGAAAAGTTATTACTTTGTTGGACACTTCTCGCAGGTTGCCGAACAAATGTCCTCACGCTTCACGCATGTTAGTAGCATTGAGTGCGGTGCATGACAGGTTCAAAGTTCACATTGCACCTCGCAGTGACCCGCTTTCTCTGAGAATGGGTCTGCTTGACTGATCAGTGTCACCTGGCAATTGCACACGTCTACCCCCCAATCATGGCACGCTACTTTCTTGGTTATTTGCCTAGGCAAAATACAAACAGAAATGTTAAGATTTCATCAAAAGGTACACTATCAGTGTTATCCACATTAGGATGTCATCATAACTTCAATATCAGCATTGCCCACCCCTTCCCTTAACACCACCCCCGCCTTCAGAAGTCTCATCAGGTAACTACACACTTTATCATATCATTGCTACCGCAATTATTTGTCACCCTTCTGCATGTTACTGGGGGCTTATTTGCACTCAACCATACGGGGTGTAACTGCCTAGTCACAAACTCATTTGTGCAATGCGATCATAGTTGGTCAATGGTACCTCAGACTGATCTGTGATTTTACAATAGCCATATAATAAGTACCCAGGTCACACTTCTCAATGGATCAATGCTTTTCTTTGTCACCAAAATGATCACGAATGCCAGGCGCCAAGCGCCTACTTGCTGCCAGTGTTTCATGATCTTGATTTAGGTTGCCCTGCTGGCATCACTCCATTTTTCAAAGGTTAAGTCTTTCAGTCCAATACCGCCTGCAGTTACACAAGCAGCTTTGTTTATCTTTTCTCCCGTTCTCCATACAGGCAGTGTCTTTAAAGCATCTGGTTTTCCACTTAATAGTTTCCCAAAGGGTGTCTGCTGATTTCTTGGGCCACCCTTTTGAGAGCGATAGTCTGAGTCAGTTCCTTTAGTTGCTTCAACAAATCATTAATTCTTGCACTAAGCCGTGAGGCTTCTGGATCATGGCTAATGTGCAGTGTTCATGTTATACTCCAAAGCCCCGCTCTGCATGTTGTCTCTTGCAGAACGGGTACCTTTGTCAGTTTTTTGCTTCCATCTGGAACGCCATAATGTCTTTGTCAGTTACTCCAGCCCTGGCAATGTAGCTTGCATTTTGCCAGCTGTGTATTTTCACTTCTTAAAGCACCTAGCGGTTTCTTCTCCAGTGCACAGCGCTTTACTTCAGTTCACATCACATGGGGCACTGGGATGCAGCTTGCACGGCAATGTCTCTTGAAATGGGCAGCTGTCTTTTCTTAGCGCATTCACAGATGCACGGTTTTCCCAAATGTTCAAATGCGTGATGCGCCCAGCCTGCCATTTGCATGCAGCATTTCTTTTTTTTTTTTCTTCCAGTGTTGATACTGGGCGAATTCCTTGCTTCTGATCAGTTCTGTTATTGCATGCCAGTGTCAGAAAGCATGCGTACATCAGCATGTATAAGGTAGATTGCGCTCTTTGTTCATCTTCTCACTCACAGAAATTATTGCCTTTAGTTCAGTTTCAGCATTCTGACTTCGCAGCCCCACCTCTGTCTTTGCTCACACTGACGGTGTCTCTCACAGGGGATGAAATGCAGGAATGTCATTGTTTATCTTTCCTGTGCACATGGCAGCGGCATACGCACGCAGCAAGCTTGTCTCTTTGCTCTTAGGCCTATAACTCTTAAGCTGGGGCGGCTTCAACGGAAGGCACTGATTTCAGACAGTTCGTCCAGATTAACTATTTTCTGCGCTGCTCCAGCAACTCATAAAAAAACTCCCATATCTGCCAGCTTCTGTAAACACCATTTTACTAAACAGGAGCGCAGCATTCTGCTTTTCTCATTTCTTCCACTAATAGCTATTTCACGCAGCCAGCCCATGACCAGAATTTCTGTGCAAGTTATCTTCAAGCCACAAGCTCTGCACAGCAACATCATTGTAGATAACAATTTCCAGTTCAAAAGTATCAGTTTTCATCATGGGGCCCAGTGTGATGTAATTCGGCAAAGCGTCTTTTAGCCTGTTTAAAAACAGGCCACTGATCAATGTCCCATGTAAAATCATGTTTCTTTCTGGTGACTTTGTAGTTTGGCTTCACAAACTCACTCCAATGCAATGTGCGATCTTTAAAAAGAACCCTCAACCCACTGAATCTTTGTGCTGTCTTAACACACACAGATTTTTCATTCTGTTGTACCATTGCCAGAATGTATTTCAGTGCATTATTTCAGTGCATTCAAAACATGTCATGTGTAGTGCAGCTCCCTGCACGTTTTCTGCAAGAGCAACCCACACTCTATATTGCTTGTGGGCGGTTAATGTGTCAACAACATTATCACTATATATCACAATCAACTTGTCCTTGTCTCGTATAAAACATACATCCCTTAATAACAACAGTACTTTTGCCATTGGCACCAATCCCATGGCATAGTGTGCGAACAGTCAAAATACTCTAGGGGCAATTTAGGGGCAATTTAGAAAATAATAATTGTCTTTTCCCCCCAAACCATTGCAAACTGATTCTGCAATTTCAAATCAATACACAAAAATCGAAAATTCAAATGCCATTCACTCACTTTTTTACCCCTTGCAAACATGGCACAGCTAAAATGCATTGCAGGCAATTTTAGTGTGTTCCTTTAAACAGCATGCACCACCAGCACATGGAATTTACAGTTGCCAAAAACAAACCCTTTAGGCTTTCAACACTGATGTTACTCTTTCTCCTAAACACGGCTCATTCCCACGTTATCTTCAGGAATGTGAACACTTCAAAAGCATACATTATAAGAAAGGCGCACCTTCGCCTCTTTATATTACAGCCCCCCACTCGCTAGCACACAGGGGCTGAGTCACACTGTTTAAACACTAGTCACAATTTGCCTGTCAAATACTTGAATTTTTTTTCTTTTCTCTGCCCTCATTCCAAAGTAGAGCAAGCTTTCACTTTGCAATCCAAATTACAACTTTGTCAAGGGAAACCGCATGAAAAAATTATTTCCTAATTGAACATAAATCTTTCTTCACCATTCATCGGAGCACTGTGAACATAGTCATTTTTCCGCTTTGCTCACTACTTTTCGGCTCCCTGGTTTCATTCCCAAGCAGTAAGTCAGCCACGACTGATTTACTGAAGGAGAAATGTCTCAACCGCCCGTGCTATCGGCCGTGGCAGGCCGACACAAAAGGGCTGTCTATTGGCTGTCTCAGAGCTGCAGTGAGACGACCAAGGAAAGGCGACAGCCTGCTCTGCATTCTCTCACACAATTGTCATTTCACAGCAAGGGAAAAGGAAAAAAAAAACAGCTTGACACAGTTCAACACTCACTGCCCAATTACTCTCGCTTGCAAGATAACCGAAGCCTGTCTGCGTTCAAACAGATTATTTGGAACACTTCGGGCCTCATTACGACCCAGGCGGTAAGTTACCGCCTGGGTCGTACCTTTACCACCATGGCGTAAACTACGTTTATGCCATGGTGGTTGGCGGACTTACCGCCCCATTCCGAGGTTGGCGGGGCGGTAAGTCCCCAATCCCCATTTACCCTTCCCCATTCCCATTTTTGCCCCATAGGGCATAATGGGAGTGGGGAAGGCGTTAATTACGCCACCGTAAATTACGGTGGCGTAATTAACAACAAGGTCCCTTAGCGCCATGGATTTTAACACCTGCTAAAAGCAGGTGTTAAATCCTCCATGGCGCTAAGGGACCTCGGAATCAGGCGGTAAGGGTCGGCGCCGTTTACGCCGCCGTAAACCCCTTACCGCCTGGGTCCTAATGAGGCCCTTCATCACAAATAACCCTGCTCACAGCGCCATAATGTATTGCTCTCCTCTGAAAAGTGCACAGAACTACCATAAATCACCAATGCAATTATAGAGCAAATACTTCAACCCAAAAACAGACACAATAATTCACAGTCACGCACGCTTTAGAAGATAATCAGCTCTTTACGGCTATTTATTCAAAGATTACAAGTACATAGAAATAACTCAGAAAACTAACATGGACATAGATCACAGAAAAAGTAAAGAAGTCAAAGAAAGAATACATCACCGTGAGCGTATTATCATTCTTCATTTCGCCCATTTACGGCTGGAAGACCCCGAGGACAGCCAGGTCGAGAGTGCCACAGCTCACAGGAAGGCCAGACGGAGCGTCCTTCTCTGGCTGAAGTCTCACCTGACCCCTCTAGGTTTCCGCCTATATAGGCACTCCAAAAAAAAGGAGTTAATTCTCGAACCTTCTGGAATTGCACCTGCGCAGTTGAGGAACAGCCGTCGGTTGGCAGCTGGGTCAATCGAGATCCCCCCCCCCAAAGAATGCAGGGCCTCCCTGCTCTAAAAACATGCTCCACGGAGAACAGTTTCCCAGCAGAAATGGCCTCGACTGCATACCAAGTTTGAAAAAAAGCATGTTTGTCTCAGCACTGTGAATCTAACACTTCAGCAAAATGTGTGCAGCCTTTCACTGCCGAGTGAAGTAAATATCCAACATGGCTCCGAGCACTCCCAGAATGCATTGTGATCCCGCGCCATTTTGAACTAAGCATAAATTGAGCAGAACAAGGCCCTCTGCTGCTCTGTCATCAGATTTGGAGAGAGATGTACTCCCTCCACTGAGCCATCCTGAGGGTTGCTATGCAGCAAATCAGGAAGGTGCTCACTTTCATCCTCTTCTTGCTCTGAAGCTAGCAAGAGGTATGAGACTTCTGCTCGCCTGTGGAAAGGCTTGAGCCTGTTAACATGGAATACCTGAGGTGCTGCCCCTGGGATTCCCATGTCAACCAGATAATTGACTTCGCCCATCTTGGAGATGATCCTGAAGGGTCCAGACCACCTGTCTGCCAAAGCTCTAGGTTTGGTAGGCTCCATCACAAGGATTTCCTGTCCAGGAGTCCAATCCACTTGCGAGGCTTTAAGGTCATGCCAGTACTTGTTCAGTTCCTGGCTGGCCTTGAGGTTTGCTGTTGCCTGACCCATCATCTGTGTCATCCTCTGTCTGAGGCCTAACACATAGACCTCCACTTGCTTGGCGGGACCTGGAGGGGTGGCCTCCAAACCTTCTCTGATCAAGGCAAGGGGCCCCCTCACAGGAGGTCCAAAGAGTAACTCAAAGGGGCTGAAATCAACACCCTCTTGAGGTACCTCTCTGTAAGCAAACAGTAGGCATGGCAGGAGGAGATCCCATTTCCTCCTTAGGGGCTCTTCCAAAGCGCCTAGCAGGCCTTTGAGAGTTTTATTAAATCTCTCAACCAGACCATTGGTGTGGGGATGGTAAGAGGGGGAGAACTTGTAGCTTTCCACATGGTTTTCATGTAACTAGACATGAGGTTGGATCCTCTGTCAGAGACAACCTCCTTGGGGAATCCAACAAGGGTAAAAATGCCCAGGAGAGCCCTGGCAACCACCTTGGCGCAGTTACAGTCCAAAGCAGTATAGCCTTAGGGTACCTGGTGGCATGATCTACCAAGACCAGGATGAACCGATGTCCACCTGAAGTGGGAGGGTCAAGGGGACCGACAATGTCGATGCCCACCCTCTCAAACGGTGTGCCAACCACTGGCAATGGTTGCAGTGGGGTAATGACACTGCCTCCAGTCTTGCCAGACAACTGACAAGTTGGGCAGGTCCGGCAGTGGGACTCCACTTCTACACTCATCCGAGGCCAGTAGAAATGGGCAAAGAGCCTCTGCCTAGTCTTCTTGGTACCAAGATGACCAGCTAAGGTCACCTCATGCGCCAACTGCAGCAGGAAGGGCCTGTAAACCTGGGGTACCACCAACCTCTTGAGGGCACCAGGTTCAGGCTTAGTGGGCTCACTAACAAGGAGCTCACCCTCCCAATAGATTTGGAATGTCCTAGGCACTTCTCCTTGTGCCTGGAACAGGGCCTGTTTCCTCAGACCCTCGAGAGAGTGGCACTCTCTCTGTCCCTTACAGAAGTCCGCCCAGGTGGGTCCCCCTTCCGCTAACAAGCATTGAAGGTCGGGATGATCCTCTGGGTTGAGAACCTCTCCCACAGGAGTGTCTTCTGTCTCTTCTCCCTCAGGAGTTGAGTTTGGGTTTTCCACTGGACCTAGCCCGTCCGGAGCATGGATCCCAATGGCTGCTGTAGGAACAGCAGGAAGAGAAGGAGCCCCCTGCACACAGGTGGCCTTCTTGTTCTTCCTTTTTCTTGCCTTAGGCCTCACCTTTGGCTCGGGTACCTGACTCACAGTCAGACCCTGTGTCACCTGTGACCTAGTGACTGCAGTAGCAGTCAAGGGAAGACCATCCAAGATCAACCCCAACTCTACTAGATCATTACCTAAAAGAATGTTAGCAGGGACATTGTCCTGAATCAGGAGAGGAAGCTTTGTTGTCTTGTCTCCAATCATGAGTGTGACTAAGGCTACAGGCGATAATTTGGGAGGCCCACCAGCTAACCTGGTGGTTCTCAGAGGAGCGCCTACATAGTCCTCTGGCTTGAGCAGGGTCCTCTCCACCACTGCCATGCTTGGCCCAGTGTCCCTCAAACCAGTAAAAGGCTGGCCATTCAAGAGGACACTCCTCAAAAACCTACGGGTGTTCTTTGGGATAGTCGCCAGTACTTCCGCGTACTGGTCCCAGGCCCCAAGGGACACTAAGAAATCTCTACAGGAGCTCCAAATTTGATTCCTGTAGAGGAGGGGAGGACAGTGGCCTCCACCTCAGACATGGGGTAAGGGTAGCTCAGGCTGACAGCCTGTACTCCAAGTGCCTTACCTTTCCACTTGGAGTCACCCCTTCTGTGATCCAGAGCCCCACAATCCCAACACGTGCCGGGAATGTGGGGTACGGTACTGGAACCATTGGGAGCCTGCTTTGCAGCAGGTGGACCACTACTCTTATTCCCACCCACAGATGTCTTATCCCCACCAGATTATGGGTCTTAGGAGAGGAAGGTTTTGGTTTACCCGACTGTGACTGCTTTTGGGACTCCTCAGCTTTCTGATTGGTCCCCTTTTCTTTGTCCTTCCCACTGGAGTCCTTAGGTGACACCCGGTGGGAGACCCACTTGTCAGCCAACCTAGCCAGCTTAAAGGGATCCAAAATGTTTCGGTCAGCAACATACTGACGCAGCTCTGGTGAACGGGCTTCAGAAAAATGCTCAAAAAACAAAAGGTGAGACAAGTCAACAAACGTTTTCACTTTGTAACCATCAATCCACCCCATCATGTTCATGTGCGCAGCACTCACCCAGTCAACCCAAGACACATTCTCTCTTTTCTTAAAATCCCTGAACCTTTTAAGGTATTGGGTAGGTGTCTTGCCAAACTTGGCAATCAAAGCAGACTTCATGCACTCATACTGACCCCTTTCTTCCACACTCAGTTTCAGAATACAGTCATATCCAGTCTGAGGCACTCTGCTTAACAAACACTTAGCCCAATCTCTCTTATCAACATCATGAATTGCACAAGCCATTTCAAATGCTTCAATCCATTGGAGGATATCTGAACCCTCCACAAACACACCAACCAAATCTTTCATAAACTTGGTGGCTGGGGACCTGACACTCTCACTGGGTTTAGCTGAAGTTTCCACTCTAGTTTTCTCTAGTTGGATTCCCTGACATTGTGTCCTTGTTCTTGAGTTCAAGGTCCTTGTCTTTGAGTTCAAGATCTCCATTCTTGAGCTCCACTTGCTGTGCCAACTCCTCTTTCTTAAGCTCAGCATCTATTTCCAACTTGCGGTATTCAAAGGCCAATTTCATCCTTAATAACTCAAGCTCCAAGGAATTGCTGGGGTTCGGAACAGAGGCAGCAGGAATTGTGGCATTCACAGAAACAGATTCAGCAAAAACCCCAGGGTCAGAGTCCTGATTGTTTCCATCCCCCCCCCCCCCCTCAAGAGTTTCACAATCAGTCTGGTAGTCCACCAGGGCAGCTATCAGCTCAGCCCTAGACTTATCCACAAAGTCTAACTCCCTGGCTTTACAAGGACTCTGGAGAGCCTCTAAGCTCATCCTAGTCAATTTACCATTTGCACTAGACTCCATTGCTTGTAATGCATTTATTTTCTACACAACTAAACCTCACTTTAATAAAGTGCAGATATTTTGTAAGTGGCATGGTTATACTCTGATTCTTAAAACCATAAGCATCCCACCGCTGCCACCAGTGTAAAGACTGTAGGGGGGTGTCTGTACTTCTGCTCTCTATATGGTAGAGGAGAGGCACAGAGAACCCCAGCCAAGATGCTCTATTATTGGTAACGTAGTCGAGCAATCAAGGCCTAGCTTCTCAGGAGGTGATGCAGGCTGGTTCTTAAGTACAGTGTAGTCCCCAAGCCCCCACAAAGGAATGTCCACACACTGTATTGATTAAAACAGTCTTTATATAATTAATATTCAAGGTTATGTACACTATCACAATAACTCACTGTGTGCTCAGAAAATCAACAGTGGTAAATATATACAGTTATAAAGTGGTACCACAAATATTATCAGATCTCATTAAAATGCATCAACTATACTGTCAGAATGTCACACAGATCGAATAAAGAGGAAACCAGCAGTAGAGAGAGGAAGGAAAGCAAGATGGTTGAACAATTGGCAGAATACTGGCCCCGTACCACTAGACACAGTTCTGGGTGGAGATCCCCCCCCCACCTGGACAACCTGTAAGATAAAGATATAACACAAGCCCAGTCCATATATTGTTCTATGAGTCTTATTTCCTTCTACGATTGTTCTACAGCCCCAATGTACCTGGAATTGTAGCGTTCGTCGAGTGCCCTCCCTTTAAGGCAGGAGTCACGGGTCGAACGTCCGACGGAGAACAGGGTGAATGATGGCGGTGAAGTGGCAGCTTTGTTCCTAGCAGTGCTCGTCGACGACGTAGCGTTGGTGTCCTGCAAGGAAGAGGCATGCAGGGCACCTCGGTGACGATAGTTCTGGACCGCAAAGAGATGATGAAGAACTGTGGCCCAGCAAGGGCGTCGAGTCGTCAGCGTCTCTGTGGTCTTAAGGTGGCGGGAAACCCACCAGCGGATGCTCCTCGGCGCGTTGACGGTCAGGCCTTCTCCAGCGGGATAAAGCGGGCGGCGATGCAGACGAGAGCGTCCTTGGATCAAATGAAGTTCTTAAGCAAACGGGAGCACGGCGGCTCCAGTCGGCGACGGCGGTCGTCGACCGAGGCGGACAACAGTCCGGGTGCTTCTCTTTGGGATTCCGCGGCATTCCCTGTCTCCGGTCGGCAGCCCGTCGTAGGTCTGTCTACCAGAGAGCTTTGGCCAAGATCAGCTGGTGCACGATGGTCCCTCGTAGCTCAGGAAGAGGGCGCCTTACCAGGTCCTCTCTGCGTCAGTCCTTGGAGACACAGCAGCTTTCAGATTGTGAAGGAGAGCAACAGCAATTTTTCTCGTCCAGCAGGGCTTCAAGGTTAAGCTTCAGTTACTCCAGTTACTCGTCGTAGTGGACTTCAGCTTCTGAACACAAATTCTAGCAGTGAGAGGCCCCCAGATCTACTAGTTGATCTCCCATTCATTCTGCTGGGTCACACTCAGGCAACCAATCGGTCAGAAGGGCAATCATTCATGCAGGCAGCCAATCAGGTGCATAGTGCATTCAGGCCATTCACTTCTCTCCAGACACTCACAACAAGTTATGTGTATTGGGACAAGTACCCAGCCATTCAACACTCCACACTGCATTCATACCATTTTCGGGCAGGGCTGTCTCAGTCATCGTGTCAAACACCAGATACTAGACACCCACAACACAGAATGCGTATTCATCACACACTCCATTCACCGAGGTCCAACCCACAACATACAGTCACTGGGAAGGCTCCAGTCAGTCTGGCCTGGACTTCACAACAACACCATATATGGAACTTCCACCCAACAGCCGGTCAGGGGGAAGGGACAGAGTCAGGGCTTCCCAGGACTTTGGGAAAACAAGGTAACAGGCAATAGAAAGCAAGAGGCCACAGGGGCCCTCTTTCTTCCTATCAGGAATCGACTGATTCCAATGGCAGGGCCTGTGTATCCCAAAATGGAGGATACTCAGAGCACCTGTAAAATTCAGCATGGTGCTGCCACCAGCCCATACCCTGCTCTGTGGGCCACACACAGGTGGCCAAAAACATACACTAGGGGCACAGGGTTGTACCCCCACCCACGGGTGTCATAAGGGTATCCCATGGGTCTGTTCACCAAACCAAAAGAGAGCTGCACCGCCAGGAGTCCCACATGAACTCCTGTGCGGAAAACAAGACAGAACACACGATAAAGAACAGTAAAGGACAAGGATACAGAGGCCCTGTCCCTCCAATGCATTTCCAGCATCACACCCGCCCCCCCTAGAGAAGGAATAGAAAAACTGAAAACATCTTTCCCAGCTCCCTCACTATGCTTTTCACATGGAGAAAAGGGACACATTGCCAGGTCTGTCCTAAAAACACTGTAGAACAACCGATGAAGATAGGCTGGCTACCAGCGGAACCATGGGAAAAGGATGAGTAGGAAACCGAATACGACCCTGATAAAACTGACGTATATTCTTGTATATGTCAGCGTTTTCAAACTCATGACAAGGTACAAATAAACAACATATGGGTTAAGGCCCTCATAGATTCAGGAAGTCGGCAAGAAGCAGTCAAAGCCAATCTCCTATATCCAGAGGACATCCAGGGTAGTCAAGTTGTGAGAATAACCTGTGTGCATGAGGATGTAGAGAATTACCCTAAAGTCCCTCTGTCATTAAGGATTAATGACCAGATAAAAACAATGAAGACAGCGGTCATACCTGGTATACCAGAGGAGGTAATAATTGGTACAGACTTCCCAACCTTTGCAGAACTTCCAAGTCCTCCTTTCGTCCAGGATACAAAACCTGTGTACGCTTCTTTACAAACCGGAGAACCCACTATAGATATCTTGGATACCTACATATGGAACTGGGCAAAGACCAGATCTCCAGACTCGGGGACGACGAGATTACATCCTCAGACAACAGAAGTGGAAAACTATATTCAAGAAGAAGATGGGGAAGGGTATGTGATGAATCCAAGGAGTTCGTCCCTTCTCCCCATGGGAGGCTAGGGAGGCGAGCCTGCTCCTTAACACCCTCCCTAGGGGTCGGGGCAAGTAGGACCTCACTGGGAGAAACTCCCCCTTTGGTGACAAGGACTCCCGTTCCTAAGAGGAACTCCCTAAGCCATCCCCCGTGGTGGCATATATGGGATTATCCAATATGAAGAACTGTATAAAACTCAAGAGACTTGATTAAGGATCAAACCTATTGGTACGAAAGAAAGAGGAGCTGTCTCATTAAAGAGCAACCTTCATTTAACTAGGATGAATAAACTAAAAGAGGAGAACACGCCAGCCGTGGGGGATGCGTACACACGCTGGGGAAGTCCCGGAACAACATAATACATGATAGATGTAGCCGAAGAGAGCCGCAGAGCGTGCGACTTTAAAAAATGCTTCGGGTGCAAGAATGAGACACTAGAGGTCAGGTGTCTAAGCGGACAGAGAAGCCTAGGAGACAGGAACGCAAGTCCCAGTAGTGGCTTGACCACAACAGCTTTGTGGTCGGCTGAGGAATCAGCAAGGCAACCAGTTGCACACAGAGATATGTGATCACTGAGAGGGAGCCGACCAAGAATGAGACATCGGCAGAAGCAATAAGACCCGAGCAGGCACCGGCACAGAGATGTTCCCCTACAGATACCATGGTAACAGTGAGAACCCGTAGACCATGGGGGAATCATTATAAATCAGGGGAAACTCATCCCAGTGAAAGTGACGAGAACTGGAATATAAAGTTAATGAAGTGGAACAGTAATATTCTAAGGAAAAGCATCTTCTATAACCTTGAAAGAGGGACAATTGGAACTGCGGCCGAAGTACTCTGGGAAGACGGAAAAATACCAGATACTTTAAAAACTGTAGCCAGAGGGACGCAGACTGCAACCTGCTGGCCGAGCCCAGCGAAATGCTTGTTCCCTTGGGACGTGTGCCAGTCCCAAAGGTGTCTGAGGGGCAGGTGATTAGACCCTGACCTCGACCCCTTGTATCCTGAGGAGACCGCTCTCCACCACTGCTCTTACCGGTGAGTTTCGTGAAAGTGAAGATAGAAACTCAGGAGCGTGCAGGTGGCTGGAGCGGGAGTGGAAGCAGACAAGATTTGCAAGTGGCACGAAAGTAAAGAAAGCAGAAGGAAAGAGAGACGGTGAAGAAAGCTGAAAGCAAGAAAAAGAAAAGCATAAAGAAAGATGCGCTAGCAGTACAGAAGTAAAGAGAGAAATAAGAGGAAAGTGAACTGTAAAGAATATGTGGAAAAGGATGTGTGAGACCCAGCATATTGAAAGTGAGAAAGCGAGAGAAAGCCAAGAGAGGGTGGAAGTAACCCAAAACAGTTAAGAGGGTGTGAGTGACACCACAGACTGGAAAAGTGAAAGTAAAAGCGAGAGATAGCAAAGAAAGGGTACGAGCGACCCGAAATCAAGAAAGAGGGTGCAAGCAACCCGAAAACAGGAAAAGAGTGTACGAGCGACCCAAAGACTGAAAAGGGAAAGTGCAAGAGGCATGACAAAGAAAGGAATGTGTAAGGGTGCACGACCAAAGGAAGAGAGTAACAGAGTGTGCCAGGGGCACGATAAAGACGAGGAGTGTGCCAGAAGCACAGTAAAGTGAGAAGAGGATGCAGGTGTGCACAGCAAAAAGAAAGAAAGGTGAAAGAGAAGAAAACAATGAGTGGAAAGTGCACAGGAGGGAAAGGTGCCAGAAGAAAGATACAAAGTACAAAGAGAGGGGTCAGAAGTCAGAGTGGTCGTGCAGAGGAACAGTCAAAGCCCGTCCTTTTCTAAAGTCCCTGACACTACCCCATGGAAAAAACTGTGTGTTGAAACGGTGCATCCTGACAAGAGGAACTTTTTGTTTGTTTGTTGAACTTCGTAAAGAGTTGCCTAGATTTGGGGAAGTGAACCCTAAGGCCCACTAAAGACATTGGGCCAAATGACGAGGTTGGAGGTAGCCTTGCCGGTTTTACCGGCAAGGCTACTTCCATACCGGCATGAAAATCCGGCACCCGTGAATGGGCAATTACCAGGGTATTCCGGCACGCTGGACCCAGTAATTGCCCTTTCGTGGGTGCCGGTATATCCCCAGTCCCATTTCAGCACCATAGGGCTCAATGAGAATGGGGATGCCTGTAGCACCGGCACCGTTCATAATGGTGCCGGTGCTACAGGCTTGCTGTGCTCGCTGGTGCCTTTCATTCTGCCAGGGCAGACATGGCAGAATGAAAGGCAACCGCGAGCACAACTCAGAGTTTGCCGGTCCGGTAACAACGGTACCGGCAAGCATACATGTACCGTTGTTACCGGACTGGCAACCTCGTAATGAGGTCCATTGTTAAACTTTGTGAAGACAGTCCTAAACTTGGGGAAGAAAACCCTATGTCACTTTTGGTTTAAGAGTGAGGGCAAGCATAGGTTTGGACACAGACAAACTATGGTTTTGGACTTACGGACATCAACGGCTCTTAGCAGCATTAGTTGAGGGAACAATTCCCTTAGCTTTAGGGCCAGGTAGGCATTACACCTTCCCCACAAAGTTTGATGATGAAGGTTTTAAAACTTAGTTTTGAGACAGTCTCATTACAGGTCACCCGGTATGGAAACAACGGTGGCGGTAAACCCGCCGCCACCGTTGTTTCCATACTGGGTGATCACGAGTCCTGCAGGCGAAGATGTCATAACACCGCCCGCCTGTTCAAAGATTTCTGATGCACAAAGTTCCCTGTGCCACCGTCTATAAGTTTTCCATGTTACCAAACACCGACACGTTGGCAGACCTGCTTTTTTGTTTACTTATCAAACAGTGGTACCTGTTTATTGTTAAAGGGGCTGTTTAGAGTTACCCTCTAGATAAAGTACCTTTGGCCTCTTAATGTTTGCTCTGCCAGTTGAGGCAGACCAACATCAATTTATGTACTTAAGCAGCGGTACTTGCATACTAAAATATGGGCCGTTGAATTAGGCCTCGTTTTCTTTCTGTTTGCCTTGTTATTATATATGTTTTTACAGATGCTTCATTTATTGTTTGCATTCATTTACCTGCAAAGTGTACGAATTTGTCTTTTTTTGTAGATTGCCTTCTAATTCCAAGGCTCCTTTCTTTAACTACCTTTTCTGTCACTTCAATCTGCACTTTCAATTTGTTGTATTCACAAACCTACCCATTTTGAAAATATAAAATAAACTATTTTGTCCAACCAAGGAATGTTTTCAGGGTACAAATACTGTGGCAAAATAACTTCTGTGACCCCCTTGCTTGAGGTCACACCACTAATCGGTCTTTAAACCAACAATAAATTGTTTTTAAAAATTAACTTTTTTTCAATTCAGCAGAGTGGATATCTTTGGTTTATAGATATTTCTCATATTAGTCCCAATCCACTCGTTGCTATAAGGGACGACCTCGGTTTTTTTGTATGGGACCTGGAAACACCGGCACCATCATAAGATGGTGCCGGTGTTTCCATGGTCCCCATTCCCATTGAGTCCTATGGGACTCAATGGGAATGGGGATTTACCGAATTCTGCCTCCGGAATTCCTGGGTCACCAGGGTTGTAATGCCCCAGTAATTCCGGGAATCACGAAGGCGGACTGGTAAGACGGGTCCGGCGGTAACCGAGCCGGAAAAACCGGCAGGTTACCGCTGGACTCGTAATGAGGCCTAGTGTCTCTCTTGATACCATGCCTGTCTCACAATAGCAATATCAACGTCATACTCGAGAGCGGATGGAGGCCACTGAGGTACACGAGATCGACACACGGCGCCCACTGCTGTGAACAAATTTTTCCCAAGCTGCTGACGCTAGATGGGAATATATCAAAGATGAGAAATACGTGGGAGGAACATCCAGTTGAAAGAACATTACCAGGGGTAAGTAATTTGTTCTTCTGATGGATATTCCTCCCAAGGATTCCTCATCGCCCTCCCAACCTCCCCCACTTCGCGGATAGCTAGTACACCTTGGTTCTCCGGTTCCTCTGTGTCAGAGTGCTATGGAAAAAGTGTGGAACTAAGGTCAGAGGACACAGTGCCTCGATATATACTGGCCCCGATTTCATGTTCAGTGGAGGGCATGTAGAGGGGTCGATTGTAGCCGACGTGGGAGTTGACTCAGGTAATGCTGCACCCCCCGGCAGCGGAAAAGTTTCCTGAGAGCCGCTACTTTGGGTAGATATATATCAAAGATGAGATCTCCGTGGGACAAACATCCATTATAAAGAACATAGCCAATAGGTTAAGTAACTTATTCTATACTCACTTGAAAATCTGCAGGGTTCGTTGAATGGAAAGAGCTTTGCGGCTAGCTTGGAGATGTCATGGGATCCCATTACAAAAATGCTGCTATCTTTGCCTTACTTTAAGTTTGATAACAATTGGCAAAACTCAAGGACAACCCCTAGTTCTCTTCAAATGATACAAGCTGCAAACAATACCTATTACTGGTAAATAACGTTTATCTTTTAAAGAGTCCGAAAATATATGTATAGGTCATTAGTATTGCACCATGAAGCAGCTTGGCTGCTGTTGTGTGCTGTATAGATAATTCAGAATAATTTGTTAATTCAATTAAACAACAGATAAAAATGCATCAATCCCACAGAATAAGACTATCAATATATTTCTACATGACTGTACAGTTTGTTTTCCTTAAAAAACGTCCAAATTACAATATCAGTTGTTTGAAACACATGCTCTCCACATAGCTCTTACTAGTGTACATTATAGAAAATATAATGCCATTTAATAAATGATAAACTCTAGATGTCTGTTACAATCTTTAGGTTAATGGAATCAGTTATAATAACCAACTAGCAGAAGTACCCATTCTCTGAAAGGGTTCTGTAGACGGACATGATAACACTGATCCTGTAGGTCGCTGTGCCGATTCGCTTATCGCTTGATGTGCTTTGTTCCCTGAAGTAAACTGCACTGAGAATGAGTGCATGTGGCTGGCTGACTTTTCCCCCGGAGCAGATGTTGGGGGGAGGCGAGAGTTGGTGTGCTGCTGCATACTGGGACCTTCTGTGCTCTCTCCCCACCTGTCGCCTCACCTTGGCATGTTGCAGTACGTTGCAGTGTATTGCGGTGCACATGTCTTGGAAACCATGCATCCTAGGGCCTGGACCTCGAGTTTTGTTGCTTGTGTCGGTACCCATTGAGAAACAAAATATTTTGTTTCTGTTCCTAGTGAACATCGTTTACAGCATTGTTTAGAAACAACATTTTTTGTTTCTCTTCCTGGTGAACATGGTTTACGGCTTCGTCGGCAGGCACCATCTCGCAATAACCACCCGGAAATGTAATTTCACCTGATGTGGCAAACATTTTGAAACTTCAGAAATCATACCTGCCTTCGCCTTCGACTCTCAGGTCCATTCGCCTCTCATACATGTTTTGTTTCTCTTCCCTGTTTACATGGTTTATAACTTTGTTGGCAGGCCGCAAAGCCACACATCTTTTGTACTTTGTTGAAATCCATGGAAATGGGTGATGTGTCCAAATGTCATGTAGCCAGTAATGTCCAGATGGCCCTAACAGGTAAGTATGCAAAGTTTGGTGCAGATTGGTGAAACGGTGTGGAATTGTGTAAGGAACAACACTTCTCGAAGCCACAAACCCACAAACAAATGTTGACTTTGGCTTAAATCCGGGGAAAGGGATGAAGTGTCAAAATATCATGTATTCAGTAATGTCCAGATGGTCCTAACGGGTCACTATGCAAACCCACAAATCCCGCTGCAAACTCACAGACACATATTGACTTTTTAAATATATATATATATATATATATATATATATATATATATATATATATAGATAGATATAGATATAGATAGATAGATAGATAGATAGATATATAGATATATAGATATATAGATATATAGATAGATAGATACAGAATGCACATAAACCAAACCCATGGTTTTGCTACTTCAAAAAGTAGAAAATAAACAGTTTCCGGAGCACAAGATAACAAGTCCCCCACTCACCCCCTTTCAATGATTTAGACATAGTCATACATCTATTACACCAATTGAATAGTGGACTGGCATACACATTCCTAAAGGTTCTTCTGTCAGCTTTGTCAGTTTACATGACATCACAGAGTAAGACCACATAATGGAATGTTGCACAAATCTAGGCTTTCATGGAAGGGATAAAGAAATGACACCCATCCATATGTAAAAAATCACCAAGTTGGGATTTGAACAGAGTTCTACATAGGCTAATGGTTCTGCTGTTGAACCTATACACACATTTACACTCGAACTTCTTATTTCAACGTTGCATTTTTTGTGCCACTTGTGTTAGCTGAGTCAGTAAACTATATACTTTATCAGTAGTGGAGCCCTTTTGTATTGAAACACCAGAGCAATGTGGTGTTTCAAACAATTCCAAGATTCTCACCTAAATTCATATCCAAATTCATGTCTACTGGACTTTTGAATTACCTGTGTTCTTCAGACAACCACAGTCAAATGCAGAAAGGAGCATGTACACGCTAGACGTTTGGTCGGCAGGCATGTGTTACATAGACAGAACAAAACCCATTCAAAGGACAAGGCAATTTCTTGTGGCTTTTGAAATCTTTTAAAAACGGTATTCTATCAGTAAGTGAGATTGTACAGTGACTCCAAGAATGTTATGAACTAGTAAACAAGCAGATACAATCAAGGCCTTCTCGACAAGGGCAAGTGGAGCTACACTAGCTTTCCTACCCAGTGTGACACTAGATATCATATGCTAGGCTGTAACATGGAGTTCCGTACATACTTGCAGACAAAAATACTATAAAGATACTGTGGCTGGTCAGAAGGACACGGACTCTGATAAGCCAATTATGTATGAGGTTTAATAAAGGAAAAAAACGTGTCTTTCTTTAAAATATACAGGGTCCCTAGCCAACAAAACTAACTCAGATGCTTGTTAGTGAATGTCTTGACAGAATCGGTCCTCCGTCCAAACTTAGCCTAACTGACCCCACCACTATAATAACAACCAAAGCCAGGAGAATGACTCCCTTCTTCTGGAGTGTTTCCTTCTTACAAGGTTCTGTTTCATAACTGATCTTCAGATCGTCTCTAGTGACTGTTTTTATCAGTTCATACAGTTCATGCAACACTGTACTGCGCTTTAGTTTCCTCTCTGTTTGCTAGTTACTTTTTAGGGTTTTATTATTCTCCTCTTGATTCTTTTTGCAAAGAGTCGTTCTCTCTTCCCGTGGTGAAGTTATCCTTGATTTATAAATCACAATGTCTCTACTTTTGACTAGGGCAAGTATGATTGGTCCCATAATGGTTCTCATTCACTCCTCTGGGTTTAAGTATCAGTCTTTCCCTTCTTTCCCTTGACTGGGGCGAGTGTGGTTGGTCCCATAACGATTCTCAGCTCCCCTCTGGGGTCCCCTGCTTTCTCTGTTACCTTGTACTCTGAGGTATAACGTCACCAGAGCTCCTAAGTGCTTGGGGTTGGTTCTTTCCTTCACCAGCACGGTTTCTCATGTCCCCACAATATCTCTTCTCTCGCGCCGTTGTCTAGGATTGTCACACACTTACTGCGTCTCCGCTTTCATGGGTTTTTTTGGCATTGTTTATTGGACCCATGGTCCACCGCAAGTCTTCCTTGGCCATGCCACTGCCTTCTCTTTCTCTCTTAGTATTCCCGGATGCTCTGTGTCTGACTTCGCATCTCTGCATGTTTAATTTTGCTTTGTGTTCCTTTCTAGTCACAAGACGCCAGGCGCCCAGCTCTCTGTGCATCAGGCAGTTCACCCGTCTTGTAACTCGCAGGCTTTTCTCTTTGCCAGTCTCCTCCCTCTTCATATCTGATGTAGCCTTGGTACTTCCACGGCATACGTCTAGGTCTTCCTCTTTCTCTCTCTCGTATGGTTCCTCTCCTCCTCTGTATGTCATCCTCCTCGTCCCAGTTAAATGCGATTTTTCCCTTATAGAAATATTTACAGTTTCTGGGGGATAGTAGCATATATTGGTTTCTTCATACATATTCCCAAAGGAGATGTTTAAAGAGGTATTGTTGAGATGTTTCATAGGGAGTTCCTTGCTGGAACAAGAGTCCTTGTCCCCAAAGGGGGAATCTCTCCCGGTGAGGTCCCACTTGCCTCGACCCCTAGGGTGGGTGTTGCGGAGGGGGCTGACCTCCCTAGCCGCACAGAGGAGGGCTGCCCCTTGGGGAGAAGGGATGAATTCCTGCTTTGTGAAATATACTCGATTCTGTACAGTCTCTTTCAGCCTTTAGCAGGAGGAAATACTCCTATGTAATCTATGCATATCATGTGAATCTAAAACTGTTTCCCAAGCTTCAAAAGAAAAAATTACCAGTGATAGTCTTTGCTCAGCTTGTACCGGTTTTGGAGTCACATACACCCAACCCAACCTCCCTGCAGAAGGGTACAGAAAGCATGTGTACATTCTTTTACAGGAATTGTGATATATTTTACCCTTTGCAATGAAGAAAACTAGATGGTAAGAGTGCTTATGATTTTTCAGTTACAGGTAGAATAAGAAGTAGCAACACTTCGAAGGCAAGAAGTTTATAAATAATTACACCCAGGTTGTCAGTTGGAAGAAGCATTGTGGTTAGCATAACGATGTCCTTTGTGTCTCATTAAAGAAATACCCCTGTCAATCCCTAACTTTGTGTTTGATAAATAAGTTGCAATACTAAAGACCAGCCACCACATGTCAAACTATGCATAGAATGTGGCTGTAAAATAGATACAAGCTCCAAAAAAGATTAGTAGTGGTAAGTAGCATTTCTATTGGATTACCTCCTCCTACAGATGTGTTATCTTTGATATATCTTCTCCCAGTGCCAGGTGTTCTCATAAATATTTCAGCCACTGGGGGCGTAGCGCAGCTCCACTGGGTACCCGTGTGCTAAACTTGATGTCAGGGGCAGTATGTATGGAGCCAGCCGTGCCTCTTGACCTCATTTCATTCTTAATGTGCATTCACTATGCAGCTTGAGAACGCCACTTAGCTCTAGCTTATTTGACTGTATCATGCCTACTACACCAAATGCCTTGGGCTTTAAACTCTGCAGGGATTGTGGTAGGCATATTTCAGTGTCGGTCCCCACAATGTGTGTCTTTAATGCCTTGGGGAGGAACAAGACGCAGAGGATTTCAGATCCTGCCAATCCACGCACTCCAAGACCCTCTGGGAGTTTGCTACTAAACTTTACACCTACCTCCATAATGGAGATGTAAGAATGCCATTGAACTCACTGGTGTGTGTCATATCCTTTCTTCAAAGGGATTCCGATTCCTTTCAGTCCATCTGGAGGAGGAAAGCTCTTTGGAGAATAAGGACAAGAAAAAGAAGCACAAGAAGAGGTGCACTCTCCTAGATGCCTCCTAGCTTCACTCTTCTTCATCTTCCTTGAACAAAAGGAGTTGTCACTCCTGCTCCAGGGATGAGAATGACCCTTCAGAGGAATTTCAACCTATCCAGGTACCATTCATTGCTAGTTGCTCCACCAAGGAATAGTGGGAGGGATTCAGGCTTAAGATGCTTGACATCTTCTCCAAGGTTCCGGTGGTTTCGACCCCTCTGTCGGTGGTGGAGGCAAGGGGCCAGCATGCTTGTTGAAGCCAGCAAAGGTATCTCTTTGAGCCACAACCGTATGCCTGCCGGCTTGGTTCTGGTTCCTCTGATGGAGACTGCCCCCCACCGGTGCATATCGGCTCTGTCTCTGGGCTCAAATCTGTGGTACTTACTTCCTTGGCTCTGGCACCAATAGTGTGGTCAGCCAGGCCTGGTGCCTCCCTACATTATGCTCATGTTTCTTGTCAATTCATCTTGAAGATCTGACAAATTGGTGATGGGGGGGGGTCTCATTTTTTAGAGTCTTGATTGCCTTGATTCTGATGAGCTGGAGGACTTTCCAGTGGAGTTCTACATGCAGGAATAAAGCCTGGCTGAACTGGCCTCTGACCTAATGGATGCCAATGCGTTGGACACCTCCTCTGAGCTGGATTGTATGCAGTGTGGTGGGCCAGAGATAGGTCTCGGACAACTGGACATGGTTAAAATTCAAGTTGTATTAATGTGAACTCAAATTCCTCACCTAGCCCTATTCAAATGAGGGGATTCCCTTTAAACACAATGGTGCTCGTCAGGACGTCTTACATAACACAATGCTGTCCTCTGTCCAAATCTAAGCTACCTAACGGGCCCTTCCTCACCAAAGAGTACAGATGAATATTCTGGCTTGCTTCGCTGCTGTGTGGTGCTTGATGCCCTCCAAGAGAAATGTCTCTCGAAAATGTCTTTTTTAGCTTTCCAAGTTTTAGCTTCTGGTCACAGTTCCAACAATGTCATAAAGTTCTTGTATAAAGGTGGAATTACTCCTCTTGGTTTTATCTGGTTGGGTTTCCTTTCACAGTCTTTGCAATCCACAAAATAAATGAAATCTTCCTTCTAGGCTTTCACAGACCTCAGTCTCGACAGAAAATGTTCTCGGTCCATTTATTTCTGGTGAAAAGGGCGCATTTGTGGGCCCTTACACACACACACTCTGGACAACCTTTAGAAGTCCAATTCCCCACTGTTTTACTAGGGTTTGTAGTGTTGCTGATAGTGCTGTTAGCCTCTTTGGCTATCCACTTTGGATCAGTTCACTTTCTTGTTTGGGGTAGTTGTTAGTGGTTTCCTGACGACCTATCGATTCTGATGGACAGCTTTGATTAAAGTTCTTTGGAATTCTCTAAATAGCTTTGATTATTTGGTTGGCTGCGACCTCTGTCTCTCTACCACCTGTCTCCTTCAGACGGACTTGCCCTTTCAACCACACCCCTCTGAGATCTTTTCCTCTGCTTGGTTCGCACCCACTTCTTGGATATAATCTTAAACTATTTCTCTTACACCCTGTTTTCTAGCGGGCCCTTTAGACATGATACTAATTCCCCTTCTTTAGATATCAAGCAGGTGTCTTCACTGGGCCTGTCAGGCCTCTGGATTGTGGAATTCTGAGCGTCCTGCGGGTCGCTGTGGCGTTCAACCACCCTCCTCCCTCTCTGACACATACCATGTACCTGCTGTTCCACTGTCTTCTCTCCTAGGAGGGGTGATCGCTCCCATCATTGGTGGACTCCTCCTTCTTGGGCCACTGGTTTCTTGCTTCCTCTGGCAGGCGCCTTTTCTCTAGCACGCCGGTCTTCCACCTTGGCAGCATTGGGGTCGCTCTCAGGTAGAGAGTAGAGAGCCTTGCTTCTCCGGTGCTTCTGGTCTTGACAGCATTGCGTGGGCTCTCTCCGCCCACCACCAGATGTGGTCCTGCCTTCAGGCTGTGTCGGCTCCGCTTGGCAGCAGCAGTGGCAGCATCCGCTTTGCACTTCTTTTCTCCAGCTGACTGAGTTCACGTCAGCTCCCATCTCTCTCCAGGTAAGGGTATGATCCCTTATATGTGATTTGCTGAAATGAGACATTGTTACCTGGGGCTTTATCTTCCAGGAGAAGTTAGCATCCACATCAAGCATGGGCAAAGACCCCAATATGTCACAATTATCCTTTAATCCCATACGTGTCTAGAACACTGAAGACATTGGGTTTAAGGGAAATCTTGCAATCTTAGGAGACTGTGAGTACTTGTCCCCTAAGGGTCAGTAAGGATCCAGTGAGATCCCGCTTCCCCAGACCTGTATGGAGGATTTTGCTAAGCAGGCTCACCTGCATAGTCTCTCAGGGTGGCGGCTCCCCCTTGGGGAGAAGGGACAAATTCCCTAAATTCGTAGGGACCAGCCTACGACAGACCTTGTGCCTCTAACAATTGCCAAGGTTGTGGAGACGCTTTAGTTGTCTGCACCCAATACAGCGGTTCAATTTCACCTTACTGATGTTCTGGGAGGAGGCCCTCCAAGAAGACCCCACTTCTCTTCAACCCTGCTGTAGCCACCCATTTTACATCTGTGTTGCAAAAGCCTGCCTCTGTTCCATCTGTGAGCCTTGACCTTACCAAAATGCATCATCTGGCTCCCTCAGATCTAGGATTTCTGTTTATCCATCGCATGCCTGAAATCTTGAAAGTCGGGTATGTTTCTCTCATTGCCCCTATATAGGGAGAGTTATAGCGTGGATGCCAGGGGCTGCAATATATTTGCTCCAGGCAGCCTTGTACTGAGAGCCACCAATTAAACGTGTGTCCTTGCCAAGTACACCCGCACATTGCATGAAGTCATTTCTGAAGCAGGAGCGAATTTGCCAACCCAAGAGGTGAAGGATGGGTTCACCTCTCTGGTGGAGGATGGGAAGAAAGCTGGGAACCAATGCTTTCCGTCTGGCATAGACACTGTGGACTGCGTGGCACATGCAAAGGGCAGTGGGTATTTCTTGCATATGCACCCCTAGTTGAAGACTTCTGGTTAGACTGACATCCAAGTGAAGCTTCTGGACATGCTGTTCAACAGCGAAAATCTGTTTGGAGCGATAGCTGATGAGTCCTTTGAGAAGATAAAGACTTCTGAAGCCATGGCAAGTCCTTGGATTCATCTCTCCAACAGCCTGCTGCCTCTCCTCCGGCAGTGTCTTTACCTCTTTTGCCCACTGTGTTAGGGGTCAAGCGCCCTTCAACAGGCCCAGCAGCATTTTCCAGGCTACGATTGAGGCCAAGACAGGGGAGGTTTGAGCCTTCATTATCCCATCGGCAACCTCTGGTCCAAAACGCCTTTAATTAGGACTTTCTCTCCGCTACACCAGTGTAGAATGGATAGTTTGTTTCTGTTCATCAAGGAGTGGCAGTGCACCTCCTCTGACGCTTGGACCTTATAGGTCATAGCTCAGGTTTACTATCTCCCTTTCATCTATCTGCCACCCGACCTCCGCCTTTAATGCTGCTTTTCCATGCCAGGACCTCTCCTCTTACAGGAAATCAGTCAGCATTTTGTAGAAAATGCCATTGAGATGGTGCCTGCCTCAGTGTAAGGGAAGGAATTGTACTCTCTGTACTTTCTAGTACAGAAGAAAAATGGGAGCCTGTGTTCTAGCAGGGAACGTCTGCTCTTGAAAGTCTACCTGCGCAAACCAAGTTCAAGACAGTCGCCTTGGCCCAAATCCTCTCTCAAGGTGCATTTCTAGTGGGGGGGCCTTGTGCCCATTCATCCAAGGCACAGGAAGTACCTGAGGTTGGTGATGGAGAACATCCATTACCAGTCTTCCCAAGCAGTTGCTGTTGCTGCCTCAGGAGGGAGAGGGGTCATGCCTTCTACCAGTTTGATTGGCTCAGATTTGGTAGTGGCGCACCTGCATCACACGTGATCTTCTGGGCTTCTCCCTAAATTTCAAGAAGGCCCAAGTTTCACCATCCCAGTTGCTCTAGTCCATAAGCAGTTCTGGACCCTTTCTTTGGCACTGACTTTTCTCATGTAGAACGAGTAGCACACATCCTGCAGTTTTTGAATGTTTTCTGGGCTCAGAGTATGTTTTAGGTTTCTGCTTTTCTATGTCCACTGGGCTTCATGGCTTCCTGCTTCCTAGTAGGGCTGGATACCCAGTTGGGTAGGAGTTTTCTCCAGTGGCTACTTTGGTGTCGGGGGTCTCATTTTCAGAGCAGTATGTCAGTTCAGCTTCAGTTTTCAGGCAAGGTGTCACAGGACCTCCTGTTCTGTGGTTGAAACGGTGGGAGAACATGCTAAGGGGAGAACATTTTTGTCAACCATAATCCCATCTGACCATAGTAACAGATGCTTCCCTGAAATCTTGAGAGGATCACCTGGAATATTTGAGAGGGAGCAGGCTTTGGTCTCCAACTGAGGCATGGGAGCACATCAATCTACTGAAATGTGTCCCGCAGCGTACCCAGAACCTCAAAACATGTCTATCTGTCCTCTTGGATCCTCTGGTGAGGGTGGACCAGCTTTCTTCATGCTCAGCTGCTAGAATCAGAGGTATAAGTGGGACCTGTCTGACAACATCCTGCATGTGCTAATTTCTGCCAGGAGGCCTGCCGTTTATGCCTGAAGGCAGTGTGAGTTTACCGTTGCGTACCGGGAGCAGACTATTGATTCTTGGATCTCTCCAACCTCCTTTGTGTATGATTATTTGCTTTGCTTGGCCCAGCAGGGCACTGATTGGCACTTGGACGCTATCCGAGCAGGGCTGTCCCCACTGTTATGCAGGATTTGCAGGGACTACGTAACCAATTACATATTTATTATTGTATTGTTCCTACTTTAGAATTTGAATCTTATTCAAGCATTTCTATGGTGGTGCAGTTTTGAGTCTTTACAATCCTTTTCATTGAGTTTGCGAATCCTTAAGCTAATTTTCCTGTTTGCCATCACTTCTGCTGGGTTGGTGGGTGAGCTCCATGCTGTCTATTTTTTCCTTTACCTTGTTTTTACCAAGGAAAAGGTACCGGAGGGTGAGCCAGATCTTCCTTCCTAAGGTTGTGTCAGTTTTCATCTGTCACTGAAGATCCATGTTCCTGTTTTCTTAACCTTCACCTCATCCTTCAATATAGAGAGCGATTTCACCGACTGGACTCCAAGAGGGCTCCCAGCTATTATGTTTCTCACATGAGGGATATCGTGAAGGATGACAAGCTTTATGTAGGGTACACTGACGCATGTGCAGGCAGGGCTGTTAACAACTGTGTCCTGCCCAGGTGGATTTCCCTATGTATATCAGAGTGCTGTGATGTGGCTGTGTAAAAGTGCCTGACGGTCCCAGAGGCCTGGCAGCTACATCTGCTCTGAAGAGTGGTATCCCCATGTTGGACATATGTCAGGCAGCCACATGGGCCTTCCTGCACACGTTTGACAAACATTATTGCCTGAATTCCTTGTCTGCTCAGGATGCTTGCTTTGGCCGGCCAGTCCTTAAGCGTTTCCTGGTGTAGGTGATGGTTTTTCAGTCTCCTAACTCCTCCAGGTTTATGCACTGCATTGGGAGACTGTTTAACACAAAGCATCTGTGCAAGGAAGGAATCCATTAGAAGGACAAATTGCTTACCTCTTGGTAGTGTTCTTTCGGGTGGATTAGCCCTTACTCCCAATCTCCCCCTCTGGCATAGTGTTCATACTATACCTGCTCTTTTGCAGTTCCTCTGCTGCTGAATGCTGGGGAACAAGGTATAATTCGGGTCATGAGGCAAGACAGCTCCATATATGTTGCTGTGCCATCACGTCTGACGCCATGGTTGCCTAAATGCGCAGAGCTCACAAGCAGCCGCACTGTGCCTATTGGTGGCTGAAAAAATTACTGAGGACCTCTGGCTCTGAGAGAAGATATATCTAAGAAGAGGAATCTGTGATCAGTCAGAAAGAACATCACCGATAGGTAAGTAAGTTGTGTTTTTCTTCTTTTAAAGAGTAACCTATTAAATGTATAGTTTAATCTGAAGTGCATAATTTATTTTCTCAGAAAATCCGAATACAAGCTCATTCAAAGTTTGCAGTCCTGTGGCATCTCACCAGAGACCTTCATGTCAACAAATCCTCATCTTTCGGACGCACATTTGACAGGTTAGTTATTGTTTTTTTGATTGTGGATAACATATTTTGTTTTACATTGAAAGATCTTTAAAAAGAAATTTGCAACCAGCAAAAATGCATCCTGTTTTAGCAATTTTATTGCCAATAATGTCTACATTTGGTGCTACCTCATGTGTTGCCTGGGACATAGAGACAGCTACATCGTTGTAAAACCTGATATGATTAAGCCTGCAGCAGTGCAACAAGCTAAAGGGTTAGTATTTAGAATAGTCAATTTAATGATTCTAAATAACTGGGTTTTCAATTTAAAAGCTGCCTTGTGTGATCTGTCTTGCATATGTTAAACTTTCTCATTTAATAGAATAAGTTGATGGTCGGGGTAAGACTAGGACAAAAATCGGCCAAGGCACTACTTAAAAAATCTCTCTCACAATCAGAAGGAACAATTCATTTATTTTAACAGTAAACTGATTAGTACCTTGTGTTTAATTTTTGATACAATGTGTGGCAAATAGTGATGAGCATATTGTGCCATTAGCATAATGCAGTTTTAGGCTGCTAGTAGCTTTCATTAAACTGTGATGTTGTATAAGGAGAATGACAAGGAGGGTTCATGGCTTGGGCTAAAGTATTTTATTACTAGCCAAAGAAAACCTACCTGTCCCTATTTCTATGAGGGGATTTCCCTGCCTCCAACTAAGAAAACTTTGTGAACTGTCAGAATGTCTTTCAAATTCAATGTTCATACCGTCCTCTGTCAGAAACCAACTAACTAACCCTAACACTAGAAACTTAGGTTGATAACTAAAGTTGATAACTAAAGTAAACTTAGTGAGTTCCTTGACAGGAGTATAACTCCCTTCTCCTGGTCCTTCTGTGATGGTTCTCCACCGTGTTCTTAACACCTTAGTAGCAATTATCAATCAATGGGCCTCATTACATGTTTGCCGGTAGCACCGGCAGGGTTACCGCTGGACCCATAATGAGGCCCAATGTCTAACTCAATCCAGGCAGTATAGAAACTTGTGACCTTGTTGTACTTCAACTTGGTTCTTGGGTGAGGGATATCTTTCTCTGGTTTTTCCTTATGCCTTTCAGTTGTCTTTCTATGGATTTTTTCAGTATTGCTTTTGTGATGAGGGACTTGTCTCCCTAAGCCCTCTGGGTTCTCTGCTGGCTTTATCTTGCTGCTTGTGTATCTTTCTTGGTCATCGCTATGACATATGAGGTTATTTCCGATAGCCTTTTGTTTTGCTTTGCTCTGTTTTTCCTTCTCTCCACTGTGCCGAAGGAGATTACTCCTGATGCACTCCTTCTTATGTTTATTGTGTTTAGGTAAATCACTCCCAGTGACCTCCTTCTTAGGACCGTGATGAGGGAGCTTACCTCTGATGCACTCTTTACTGTGTTGAGGGAGGTTACTCCTGATGCACTCTTTACTGTATTGAGGGAGATTACTCCCGCTCTCCTCCATCTTAATATTACACTCCTTATTTGTGAGTACTGGGAGGAGAGAAATGACTCCTGATGTACTTTGTTATAATCTGTGATTGTGGGCTGTCATTACTATGGAATGTAAATGGAGTGGAATGCACGCGCCTACAGGAATGCATTGTATGATTTCAGTGCGTGTGTTCTGAAGAGTCAGTTGATGAGTGCCCGCCGGGTGGGAAGCCGGTGTCTGTTCTCCTATGAACTATTTTGTACTTGGAGACATTAAAGAAGTATAAAGAACTCACCTTGAGTGCGGAATCTACCTTATTACACTGGCGACGAGGTTCGGGGCTGCTGCGGCGGGGGCAGCGTTGCAGGAGAAGACCCCGCCCTCCGGTTTGAACATTCCACCCGGCGGGCCGAGGTCTGTAGCGTCTTGTCGGTTCACTGCAGCGGGGGTCTGTGAAGTTGCAGTCCCCCGAGTCCAGTCATTGTGGGCTTGTGCTGACGCCATGTTTCTCAACTTTTGTGGTGTCGGCTGACCTCAGCGGGGACCCTTGGAGTTGCGGTGCCCTTGCGTCCAGTCCAGTTGGTGCCCTTGCTGACAAATTGTTTTGGACTGGAGGAGTGTCGGCCAGCTGTTTGGAGTGCTCCGGTGTTCCGTAGCGGGGAGAGGCCCCAGGTCCGGAGCCGGATGGTTTGATCCTGCTGGTGCAGGCCGGGATTCATAGCTGGGGTGTCTGCCTCCCCGGGGTCCTAAGCCGGTAGGAGTCCTCTGGTGTTCCGTAGCGGGGAGAGGTGTGTGTCCCCGGCGTCCGGAGCCGGTAAGCTGGTGCAGCTGAAAGTCCTGGTTGGCCGTGGAGTTTCGGAGCGGCGCCGGCCTCGTGAATCGCCTCCTGTACTCTGCTCTGGCAGGATTCCCCTGCATACTTCCCCTGCAGCCTCTGGGGGCGCTGTGGTGCGCGTCCGTCAGGTGGAGTTGAGCCTTTTGTGTCCTGGCATCAAGTGTATTCCTCTTGCGTGGAGTTTTCGTGACTGGAGTGATGCAGAAACACCAGGGTGGAGAGGCTTTGTCGAGCGGGCACATTGTCATGGGGTGCCAGTTCCCTCTGGTGCTTTCATGTCCGTCAATGGTGGAAATGAAAAGGACGCAGTGCTTTCCCGGGGTGTCGTTGAACGGAAAGATCCACTGTTTGGTGTCGTTCTGGAGGAGCCTGCGGATTTCCATTGTGCCTTCCGAAAAAGGCATGCTGAGCTGGACAGCAACAACAAGTTTTCTTCGCACCCAAAGATGAAGTGTCATCATGGGTGCATGTTGTGCGGTTCGGAAGAAAGCGGTGATGGTGAATTCTGCCAGAGATGTTTTTTTTCTTGACATCCTAGAGGGAGTTGACTCAGATCTGCATGACTTTTAAGTGAAGTTAAAAAAAAAATATATATATCTCACTTTGTCTGAAGATTGATGTATTTATGTTGTTGAGGCCTGTGTGAGTGTGTATGAGTGATAGCGTTTTTGGCCTCTACTGTGTCCTTGTTTGGGCCATTGGTGCGTGTGTTTTGCTATGGTTGTGGGTGAGCTACGAGCTACGTGTAGTGGCCCTGTGTTTCGTGTATTTTTGCCTCAGTTTGATGTTAAACCATAAGCAATCTGTTTTTCTCAAAGCTGTAGCAATTTCCCCTGTTGTTTTTGTCCAGGATTGCAACTAACGTGCTTTTATTTTCACAGGTGCGTTGAGGTAGTTCTTGTTAAGTTGCTGAGAAGGGGTCGGACTCGTGGGCAACACAGGGTTCGGGGGCAACAATCATTTTGTTCTTAGACCATTTGCAATGTGTTACCGTTTTGTTGGGTAACGTTATGTCTGGCTCGTGGACTGAAGGCTGGACTTTTTCCAGAATATGGGTCATAGGAAGTCCCAACAATTCATAAACAGTGAATTTGTTTGTGTCATGCGAACAATTTCATACGTACATGTTTCAGTGTGGAATGCTGAGTGTTACGTGTCTAAACTGCAGTCATATGTTTTCTGGTACTCGTGCAGTTTATAGGGGGTTCTGAAGGTTACTCAAAGGGGTTCTGAATGCCGGGTGGGTTCATCACTCTTGGGTTCGGATTTTGTTGATGTTTGTTCCGGTGACTGCCATTGTAGTTCTTGGTGTGCTGTTTTTTTTTGGATTAATGCAGTGTGCGGTCATTATTTATGTCCGCATTCCTGAATCTTTCTCCAGCTGTTTCTGCTGATTTGGTGGTTTGCTCAGGGTGCGTGGAGCACTTCTGAGTGATGCTATTTACTCATGGATGGCCGGGTGGATCTATGGGGTGTGAGTTTTGACGTGTAGGTTGCCGGGCATTTAACGTGATGTTATTTTACCAATAGGTGGTTGGGTGGTTCTATTGGGTGCTAGTGGTGATGAATTCTCCATGGTGTGTGGTTGCTTCCTATGTAGGATAGCAATTTGTTTGATGATAGTTGATCAATGGATGGCCGGGTGGATCGATTGTGTGCCTGTTATGAGTTTCTCCATGTGTGCAGGGTGCCGGACGGGCCTTGTATGCTATTTTAGGGGAATGTGAGTTTTGGGCTTTATGCAGTTTTGTTTTGTCTCGTGACGCCTAAGTAGGGTCGTAAGGTTGTGTCGTTGACTGTAAGCTTTGTGGTTTTGTTTAGTGCTTTGTGCAATTAGTTTTCGTCTGATTGAGGGTTTGGTGTGTGGTTGGTGGTTACTTACCTGTGGGTTTAGTTCATGCCTTCCTGATGCAAATGCAAAGGTGCTTAAGCACCGCAAAGGACTGTTTGCTGTGCTGTGGTCCGTTTGCTTCTGGTGTTCGTTTCGCCAGACCCTTCATTTTTCATCTACTTGGACTTTTGTGGAGTGCCTCACTCGTTGGATGCGGGATGCCGCTCGAGCTGGAGGAAGTACTTTTCTGTAACACCAAGTTTGCCTGACTCTTTCAGGTGCTCCGCCTTTGGATCTGCCCACGTGATTAGTGACGCCTCCCACGCCTCTTCTTAAACACTGGGCTCCAGCGCACCCGCGCTGCGCACCGCGAAGCACCGCAAAGGACTGTTTGCTGTGCTGTGGTCCGTTTGCTTCTGGTGTTCGTTTTGCCAGACCCTTCATTTTTCATCTACTTGGACTTTTGTGGAGTGCCTCACTCGTTGGATGCGGGATGCCGCTCGAGCTGGAGGAAGTACTTTTCTGTAACACCAAGTTTGCCTGACTCTTTCAGGTGACTAAAGGACCAAATGTTATGAACTTCATTGACTTTTGGCTGCTCGTGTCTTTATACCTTGCTTTATAGATTTAGCTCTATTAGAAGTCTGTTTATGTGAGATATAGAATTATCTCTATTTCACTTATTCATTGATTACTATTCCTCCTATAGGTGCTCCGCCTTTGGATCTGCCCACGTGATTAGTGACGCCTCCCACGCCTCTTCTTAAACACTGGGCTCCAGCGCACCCGCGCTGCGCACCGCGAAGCACCGCAAAGGACTGTTTGCTGTTCGCGGCGCGTGGCGGCGGGTCCTACTGTAACAGGGCGCGTACTGTGATTTCCCTACTTGATATATTCCAACCTTGGCCATACAATTTTGTTTATCAGGTACAATTTTAATAAAAGTTTGAGGGCATTTTCGTAGGTGTTGTGAGGATTTAGTAATCTAAGGTACTGTGTTTGTTTTTTTTTTTGATGGATACCTCGTCACTTACTCTAAGAAACGGGAAAAGAATAAAAGACTCTATCAAAAAACGTTTAGCTAACACTCCTTCAAAACCTAAAATGGAGTTATCTCATTCCTTAGAAGAAGCGATGCCTCACGCTATTCCTAAGCAACCTCAAGCAATCCCGGTGTCAACTGCAAACATGCTACTGGCGCCCTACCATCTTTCTGATACCTACTCAGAACCCTGTTCTTCAGTGTTAACTTCCAAAATAACAACTGAAAGCTTATTTTCACTGAAAACAGCTAATGAGCAAGATCATAAATCAGATATCCTCCCTACAATGCCAGATAAAATTTCCATTCCAATTTTCGACACCTCGTTGCTTGCACCCGGGATTATAGCTGCATTGGAAAGACGTATCAGTCTCTCTTTGGGTCCTTCTACTCCAGCAGCGGAATCCCGTGGCTTGCGTGAACAAGTTCACTTTCATGCCACTCCATCCACTCTCTCTCTTATATGTAACCCCCCAATTACTTTGTCTAAATCCAATTTGAGCTTGTTTGCGCCTGGTAATTCAGGCAGCTCGCCAACTTCAGATTCTACTTCTCCCAAGAAACTCCATCTGGATGATCCCTTAAATCTTGAATCTTCAAATAAACTATTTCCTCAAACGTCTCCTTCCCAATCTTTTATATCCCATCAACAATTGTCTCCCATTCCCCAAGCAGAAAATTCTTCACAAGTACTTGAACAAGAACTCCATTCTTTTCCTGTTCTCACGCGCATATTAAACCTATTAGATAAAGGCCATGATCTTACTCATTTGCATCTAAAAGACATTAAAGATTCAATCACAAATAACTCTATACAACTCGCTAAAATTGAAGGTTTTATGCTTGCTCAGGAAGCATGTCGTTCCTCTCATAGCGCTTGCGCAGAACGCAATGCTCAGCTCATAATGGAGAACTTACATTCCTCTATGCCAACTATAACTCATGCCTCTCAAAGCACTCAAACTCTAGATGCAACTTTTCTGCTAAGGGGGAGCCCTACATCTTTTGCAAATGCTGTTACCCCTCCAAGCACTTCAATATTGCCTGATGGAACTATGCCACAAATAGATCCTCTAAATGTGCTTCACTTGCAGCACGAAAGAATTCTTCAAATTGAACAGTTGCTTTTTAACTCTCAGTTGTTCTCCGCTGACTTGTTTCAAACCGATACTCTTAAACCGAGCAATACTATACCAGAAACTCTTTTGCATAGTCCTTCAGCTCTTACTAATATAATAGAAGAAGAAGAAGACAGGGAAAGCTCTGAAGTTAATGAATCTTCATCTAATTTTTATCACTCCTCTCGTAGAATGAAAAGATCATATTTAAGGGCACTAAAACGGAGAAATAAATCCAAGTTAAATAAAGCGTCTACGATAAATCCATGTAAGCCCACGATTCCCCCACAAACCTTAGACGATATTTCAATCACTTCTCAAGTGCAAATCAATGCTTCCTCATTAGATAATGAAGACCTTCAGTTCAATGCCAGTCAATTGAACGAAGAAAGTCTATGTGCTCTTCAACTACCCTCGACTCAAAATTCACAAAAAGGAGGAAAAAAAAAAGGTGCCTGTTCTCCGTCTCGTACATCGATGGCTGAGCCCACTACCTGTTCTAAGACTGGATTATTAATAGTGCCAAGTACGGACGGTCGCGTGACTGGGACCTCAATGGTGCAAGCTAACATGAATTCTTTTTTTCCCTCAGTGAAGAATAAAACAACAACAAACTGCACCAATGTAATCAACCCCTTACAAACAGGTAATTCTTTTCCCACTTCACAGTCTTTGACTGCGCAAGCACAGATTCACCATACGTCACCTGTTTCCAATGCACAGATTAAAAACAATCCAACATTGCAAAATTCTGTGTATTCTGTTCCGACTTTGACTAAAGCGGTACATATACAGAGTCCTGCTAAGGTGACGTTGAAGCCACTTTCAGCCTCCTCTCTAGAATCCTTTGCACCCCCTGTTATACCAGTAGTGACGCTTGGCCACTCTCAAATGATACATGGATCTCCATGCTTGGAATCTCAGGTGCCATTAGCACTTTCTTCTTCTACTTCATCAACAGATGATAAGGAATTTTTTTCCTTTAATGATATTCCTGAGGATATGCAAACCTTAATCGGATGGTCCAGTAACCCCCAGATAAATGGCTTAGTGCCTATTAATCGTTCATTTCTAATGAACTCGCTTTACAAAATTCCAGCACTGCGTAACTTAATCTCTCTTGATGTTGTTTGGATAAAGCTCCCCCTAATTAATAACAACAGGATGTTATGTAAGGTTATGTCACCTATAATTGCAAAAGTAATTTGGGAACATAATCTCGATCTAAGCTTTCTGGGGCTTACACTGCATGCTTTCTCTTCTCTTGAGAGAGCGATGCAGTTTCTGGAATTCGAACCCCCTTTGCCACCTAAAATTAAATCTGTAGGTGATAATGCTCTAGCCCCTCTCTTGGAAAATGAAAAAATTCTGGCAAACATAGCCCTTTTGACTTCTGCGCTAAATGGTTTGTTGGGTATTTTGCCCTTAATGCCAGCAGTTGATTCAAGGGGGACTCCCAATTCTAACTCTACTTCCACTACGAAATCATAACGTAACTATATCCTTATCCAATCTTGGAATTGTTGTGGTTTTAACAACTTGTTAACATGGTATGGCAATAAGTGTCATGAAGATCTGCCTTCTATTTTTTTTTTTACAGGAAACAATGAATTGCTATGATTTTCAATTTGATGGATTTACTGCTATACACAATGTTGCTTTTCATCCCTTAGCTGGTCGTCCAAGTGGAGGCCTTACTCTCTTAATTAACAACAAATTATTATTTACCATAGCTCAAACATTTACCAACCGATTATGTCTGGCAACAATTATTGACATTGATCTCTTTGAAAAGACAAGAATTCTGTTAGTTTCTTTATATTGGAATCCAAACTCCCTTTCTTTGGATTCTGCTTTACACATCCTAAATGACATGTTGCTAAATATTGTTTGCATGCTGCCTGACATTTATGGTCATCATTTGTGGTGACATTAATGCTCATCTATATGATCCTACAATCTGCTTTACGCAGAACCAATCCTCCACTCATTTTAAAATCGCATGTGCAAATGGTAAAAAATGGGCACAATTTTTCACACATTGGGATCTTGTTGTAATACAACCACAATGTCTAACTTCTTGTTCTACATGGAAGAGGGGAAATTTACAATCTTCTATTGACTATATTGTGGTGTCAACACAACTATCAGGATTGCTGGATCCAATCAGAACTCACTTCCCAGTTTATGGAGATCATGCCATATTGTCTACCACTTTATTCATGAAAGCTGCATCTTGTGACAGACTGAAAACACTTGCCCTAGTACACAGCGATCGACAATTATTGTCTATTAGATGGAACATTACAACCTGCCGCCAACTAACTTTCCTTGTAAATCGTGATTGGTGGCCTATTTCCCTACATGATGACAACAATTCACAGATTATTTTAGCATGGAATTTGCATATGATACAACGTCACTTAGTTGATATTGCAAATGCTTCTATCAATCAAAACATTACATCATGTAGGGAAAATCTTCTTTCATCTAGAATATGTAAATTAAAACATGAAAGAAATACTGCTTTAAGAATTTTGAAAAATCAACTCACCTACACGAAGAGCAGTAATTATCTAAATGCTAAAAAAGCCATAGTAAGGCTTCATAAAAACAAAATAAAAGCTGTACGCTTTTCATTCCATCTAACTAAGAATCAAAATCTTGTAAGAATGATTTGCGATAAGAATACCCGTGACATATGGAAATTACTTAGGGGAACTAATAACAACACCCAACCCTCGTTCGAATCTGCCTTGGATGGCAATGCTTGGGTTGCTTTCTTCCAACGCAAATATCTCTTACCAAAATGCTTCAAGGAAGTTGACATAAAGGCTTTAATTTTACACATTCCTTCGCTCTGTCCTTGGGATACAGAAGACGTCCTCTATGCTATATCTAAACTAAAACCCTCAAAATGTGCGGGCCCAGATGGTTTGCCACCATGTGTCATTAAGGATGATCCCCTTTTTTGGGCTACCGCACTATTGAAGATTTTTCAATCTATCTTTGTCTCAAAAAAGCTTCCAATATCTTGGACATCTTCTATTATCATTCCACTACACAAGAAAGGGCCGCTAAATAACCCATTAAATTTTAGGCCCATTGCACTCATTGATGTTGCTGCCAAGGTTTTTGCACTGCTTCTTCTGCAAGACATAGAAAAACATATCGTGCAAAAACGTATATTAAATAAAGCCCAGACGGGCTTTAGAAGAAATATGGGAACTCAATTAAACGCAACTATTTTGGCACATCTAATAGCGGGGGCGCATAGTGTTTCTAGTGGACCCGTTTTTATTGCGTCACTAGACCTTTCCTCCGCATTTGATTGTGTTATTCGCAGTAAACTATGGGAAAAAATGCTTAAATTGAAGTTTCCTACATCTTTGGTCGCACTTATAGCTTTGTTACATTACCAAACTTCATTTAAGGTACGCATTTCTTCTACTGGGCTAGTGACTGCGGATATACCCACGTCGATAGGTGTGAAACAAGGGTGTAACCTTGCGGCAACATTATTTAACCTCTATCTATCTGACATAGAGGAACTCTGGGATTTGTCACAAACTAATGTGGTTCGGCTTGGCAACCTTAAAATCTCGTGGTTAGCATACGCTGATGATGTGCTACTCTTTGATAGTACTCAAGTTGGTCTCCAGAAAAAACTTGAAATCTTTAATTATTTTTGTATATCAAATAATCTTACGATAAATTTTGCAAAATCCAACATTTTAATTCTTACTTCTAAGAAAAAGTTGCGAAAATATGTTTGGCATGTCAATCAGAATCGCCTTCAAATTGTGACTCAGACTACACATTTAGGTTATTTACTTGCTAACAACTCTTTTGCCCTTTTTTGGCAAAAAACATTGTGTAGAAAAATTATCCCTTTGCAAAACCAAATGAAATTCATTTTTCAAAAATATTGTATGTTTTCTCTGATACCCTTATTTGAGTTTTATCTAAAGAAAGTTGAACCAATCATCTTATATGGTCTCGATTTATGTCTGATTGACCTATCGTCCTTCTTGGACAAACTCCAAGCTAAACTATGGAAGACAACTTTATGATTGCCAATGTATCTTCCTAATGCCATTTTGCGCCATGAATTAGGGCTTAGTTCATTGGCAGCGCGTTATAACTGGCGTATCCTCAAAACTTTCGCAAAAATGAATTTCCCATTAGAGAATTCTCTTTATGAAGATCTCTTCTTGATGCTCCAGACTTCACATCCGAGGTCAATAGGGAACTTTCAGAAGCGAATCTATTCTATACTTGGTGGTATAAATATAACTGCTAATGAATTAGAAGATAAAATAATTACTGCACACAAACGCTTATTTTGGAACGATTGGGCAACTACGTGCGATCAAATTGCCAATTACTCATCATTTTCAGAATATGCGTCTTTTAGACACAAGCAAGTTCCGCGCCTTTCTTATTTGGTGCTTTGTCCCAGTGCTGAAACTCGCACACAGTATATGCGTTTTCGTTTAGACCTATTACACACTAAGGTACGAACAAAACACTGGGTGAAAACTACTAATGTTATGGAAGACATTTCATGTAGATTTTGTAAGAATGTTAATATTCCAGAAACTTTAAAACATCTTTTTCTTTACTGTCCGTGCTTTGAGACTGACAGAATATCTATTCTTACTGCCCTTTCCCTTACAAATTCTGAAATTGGGAGAGAATTAATTTGGTCTCGTTGCATATGGGGATCTTGCAACTCTATTATTCTTGCGACTGTTCGCTTGGTAAAAATTATTGAAGCTGCTTTAAATGTGTCAATTGTAATGTAAAGTTTATGCTGCAATAGATGTATTTTCTCATTTACTGTTTTTACATGTGACAAGATATTTACCTCGCTAAGAGGCTCTTCTGTTTTAGCATTTGAATTATGGAATCTTTCGAAATTTTTCTTTTTAGATATAATGTTTGAAAGTAAACTTTTTATTATGAGCTGTATTGATATTTTGTAAAGATGTGTTTGCATCAAAAACAAAATTTTAAATAAAATAAAAAAAAAAAAAAAGGGACCCTTATGTAGTGCTTGTTGTTTAGGATTTTGGATGGCCGGGAGGGTCCATGTCCTGTGGGTTGTGCTCTGGCGTGGCAGGCTGGAGGTCCTGGGGTGGCAGCCTGGGGCAGAAGGTTATTAGTGCACTGATGATTGGGAGTGTTAGTTCTGTTTAGAGTGTCAGGTGTGGCGGGCCTGTTCTCCGAGGGGCAGCTCGGAGTGGGTTCTTTTTGGGGTTGGTGTCCTCGTTGGTGGTCCATGGTTGTAGGTGTAGGAACATGGGTGTGCTGAACTGGTGTTTTGTGGTGCAGGGTATGTTGATGTTTTAAGTTGGTATTGGTTTGGTGAATGTGAAATGTGCAGGTTGCTTATCGTTTTGAGGTCGTTCCTTAGGCGGCAAGTTGGTATGGTGGTTGCCAGAGAATAACAAGCTGGTTGTGGTTACACGTGTCTTGACACACGGCTTCCTTTCACATCATTTCACATACATTGTGGATTTCTATCGGTGCAATTATGTTTGCGGGGTTTTGTAATTTTCAGGGATTATTATGGAGTGCACATCGTGGTGGCCACATGTTGTGCATTCTATGGTTGGTCGGTTTTGTCCTCTTTCAATTCGTGATTAATGAAAGGGGGGAGAAATGTTATAATCTGTGATTGTGGGCTGTCATTACTATGGAACGTAAATGGAGTGGAATGCACGCGCCTGCAGGAATGCATTGTATGATTTGAGTGCGTGTGTTCTGAAGAGTCAGTTGATGAGTGCCCGCTGGGTGGGAAGCCGGTGTCTGTTCTCCTATGAACTATCTTGTACTTGGAGACATTAAAGACGTATAAAGAACTCACCTTGAGTGCGCAACCTACCTTATTACACACTTCTCAATTATATACTCCTTATTGTGAGTGTTAGGACGAGGGAGATTACTCCCGATGCACTTCTCAATATCACACTCCTTCTTGTGAGTACTAGGACAAGGGAGATTGCACCTGATGCACTTCTGTGTGGCCCACAAACCCCTACAAGATCTCCTGTGCCTCCTGTTACCTGGTTGCGTGCGGCTGCACTTCACTGGTTCTTCCTGGGGCTGGGATTCATAGCATTTGCGTTCTCCATCTTCTCCTTCCCTCATGGTTGTTTCACAGTCGTTCTGCATCCTGCCGGGAACTACAGTATCAGCAGTGTTGTCCGACCCACCGGTCCACCTCAACGAGGTTCTGTCACTGTGTTCCTGCTGCCAGCTTCTGCTCGGGCTTTGTCCTGCTCGGCCCATGTTGTCGGCGTTCCAAGCACCACCGGCTTGCCTTTCTTATTCGTCCTCGTTCCTGGTTCAAACTTCCCAGGCTGGCGAGATTGAGCACCAGTCTCTCCAGTCTCTCTTGCGCGGCTCGCATGCGCGCTGAGAGCCACACCAACCAACTAGTCCAGTCTCCCTTTCCATTTGAGGTTGATAGTGCTGCCCTCTGTGGTGGTCTTCATGCCTCTTGTGAGCCACCTTGTCTCAGTACTTAGATGGTTTTGCCTACTGCTTCCCCATGGGTTTCTCTTGCTCTTCTTTGTCTCAGTGTTTTCCATACTGGGCACCGTCATGATGTTGCAATAACACATAGTTCTACTAGTGGCAGAAGGGGACATGGTTGGCAAAAATGGTATGGGTGTATGTGACCAGGTTTTAGGGAGACTGATCCCCACATGGTTGTCCTTATTCCCAGGAGGGGAGTCCCTCCCCTTGATGTCCTCCCGCATATTACCACCCCTAGGGGGACTTTTGGTTAACAGCCTCACCTCCCTACCCTTATAGTAAAGGGCTCACCCCGGGGTAAAGTAACGAGACCCGGTGAATCGTCACAAAACCCATCAAACTGTCCCAGAACAACCTGTCCACAGTAGCATGTTGGGCTGGTTCTTGATGGTGCCATAAGATGTTTGACATTCTTCCCTTAATTGTTGCCGACATTCAAAATGTTGTACTTTGTTCGGATTAGGTATTCATCTTTACAGTTACATTTTCATTTAATTTTATGGATCCTTTTCTACCGTGCAGCCATTAGTGAAACATTTGAAAAATATGTACATGAAAAAAAAAAGAATCCGAACACAAGGGTACGTGGAGAAGTATGACTGCCTGATCTCAGGCTCCTGCCTCTTCCAATATAAAGTGAAGAGATTGTGCGGAACCACACTGTCCCTGGACCAGAAAAAGGGGGTTCGGAGCCCACAGGTGAAATTCCAGAGCAGCATAATGTCGGCATTCTGCCGCCCCGAGGACTCGGCAGGTCCTTGTTTGGGAAGTGGGGCGCAGCGAGTAGGCCATGGACAATCCCATCCCCCACACCTGGTGCATGGATGCAGGTGAGGCGAGGAGATACAGGCCCGCCAAGCACCCTTGGCCCAGGTATTGAGGAGTCCTCCTGCAGGGACGTGGTGGCAGCGGCCCTGCTTTGGCAGCCTTCACACAGGTACTTGTTCCTTCAGGCAGGCTCTGTGTGCCCGAGATAGCTGCCATTGGATTGCACATTGCCAAGCAGGGGGTCTCTGTCACCAGGCGGCAATAAGGCTGCAGGGTTGCCAAGCCCCCACCAGGCACATGGCCCCACCACACCCACAGTCCGGCAGCAAGAGAGCTTCATCCTAGCCGCCCCCCCTCCCCCGATGCTAGATGGTTGTGTGAAGTGAGGAGCCCTGAAGAGGGAGAGACACTGGCTTAGCGATTCGAAGAGAGATGGATGCAGCCCCTGACAGGTGTGAAACGCACCCGCATATCGACCCTGGGGCAACAGGGGGTTCATCTTCCATCAGAGTTGGGGAAGGACAGTGGCGCCCCCAGCCACAGGCGTTACTCCCTGCCCAGACATTGCCCCCCCGCCCAAGGAGCCTGAGCACTGCTCTCCCAGAAGCCTTGGGAGCAATCAGACCGCTGTCCTCTGCTACGATAACCAGAGTCCCAAGAAGAGGAGACACCTTAAGCGCTGGTACCTGACACATTTTTTGGCACTTTGAGTTATATCCTGCTGAAGGGACAGGGCAAACACAGAGACTCGGCTCAGTGCCGATGCCCAGAGACATGCAGGCGGGAATGTATAGTGGGGCGCCTGGGAGCGTGCCCTAGCAAAGGATTTTGACGGTCGCGGACCTAAATCACTTTGCTTCTAAAGAGGACACTGTGAGCATCCTGCCAGAAATCAAGGCGCTCAGAGGAGATTTGCAATTATTCCTTGCATGGCAGGTCGAAACGGTGGAAAGTGAGGTGGAGAACTTGGAGAATAACCAGCTAAACGCCAACATGGTGGAAATGCGCCTTGACGCTCTGACAGAGCTGGAGCTGCATGAAGAGGAGGTGACCCTGAAAATGGATGACCTGGAAAACCGAGAGAGGAGGAATAACATATGTATATAGGGGCTGGAGGAAGCTGATGGAGAAACACTGGTGCAGGTGGAGCGCCAGGTGCAAGCCATTGTCTACCTCTTGTTCTCGTCAGAAGGGGGTAAGGAGGTTCGCTTGGAGAGAGCACACAGGGGAGGCAAGCTGTATGGTAACGGTGCACGCTCCATCATGGCCAGGTTCTTGAGGTATAAGGACAAAGCAGACGTTCTAGCCAGAGCAGGATTGCAGCAAGACCTGGAGTACAAAGGTTCCCGCATTGTGATTTACTGAGATTTATCTAACCTGACGCTGTCCCGGAGCAGAGATTGCCAGTCACTCACAAAGGGGGAAGAAGTTTCACGGTTATGGTAGCCCAGCTGTGGAACTCCTTGCCTGCAGCATTAAGAGCAGACCCATCATGTATTTATTTCATATTCATATTTCAGTGTTAGGAAAAAAATAAAATGTGTCTCTTCTCCCTCGATGCATGATTATTGCCACCGCTACCTTCCTGTTCTCATGCTGAATACCTTGCCTGCCTGTATATTTATGTAAAGTAATGCTGTAATGCCTGCATATGTATGTAAAGTATGTCTTTGACAAGTCATTTTTATATCTGCTATAATGTTAAGTAAATAATGTTAATTGTCCTCTTTACCCTGTATATTGCTTAAGTAACTATGTAACCTGCAATGTGCCCAGATACCTGATGGTTCGGTGCGCTATACACATAAATAAACAAACAAAGTGGCTTACAGAGAAAGGGATCAGGTATCGGTGCGTGTACCTATCCGCCTTACAATTCGAAGTAGAAGTGATAGAATACCGGATCACTTCAGCAGAGGAAGCAGAGCAGGCCCTGTGCCTTTTGACGTCAGTCGTCAGAACAGTATCGGACCAGCAGGCAAGCTCCGACAAGAAGGGACAACTGACACCAGTCCCAGGACTTCCCCGGCGCCGCAGAGGATGAACTGGGCGCAAGTACATGCAGCTGAATGGCCCGTCTCTACGAAAATACTTGTGATCACCTCAGCTGCGGTGTGGCGGACAAGAAAGCGCACCAGCTTGTGCAAGGAGAAATGCATGTGTGGGACAATGTGGTTCCTGTGAGACAGCCGGAATAGGGGCACTTATCTCCCATTCCGGGTGGCCCTCAGTAGGACAGAGGGTATCTCTGCATCATTTACTGCAGGTTACAGTTTGCAAAGTTTGTGTTTCAGTTGCACGAAGAAGTTTCACGGGTAGCATGTGCCAATTGTATGTCTAGTTATGGGCATTGTTATGGCCAATTGGTTATGAGGCAATAGGGTCTGTAGGTTAAGTGCCTATGATGGAGCGAGCATATCAGCAAAAGAGGTGATGGGATCTAAAAACTGACATTTCAGTCTGGTCGTGGGCAACCTAAACGTAAAAGGGCTGAACTCACCCACAAAGAGGTCCCTAGACGCGCGTATGTTTCGCAATGCAGTCCTTGATGTGCTGTTCCTGCAATAGACCAGACTGGTGGTGGGGGAGGAGAGGCAGCTGCGAGGGCAAGTTCACCAGGCATCCAGGCCAGTGAAGCCAAGCAGGGCAGAGTAGGGTAGGAATAATACTGCATTAACAGCTGCGACTGCCTGGAGGTGTGGTTATGAAGATGTTTGAGAGACGCTTGCTCACAATACAGGTTCCCTAGACGGGTGACAGTTGTCCTGGCAACACTTTATACCCCTAATCAGGGTCAGGCGGATTTCATCCAGCGGGCCCTTGATGCTATACTGGCCCTTACAGGGGATCTTTTTATCATAGGGGGGGATTTTAACTCTTGGGCTGACAAGGCTCTGGATAGGAAATCGGTGAAACGCTCGACCGTTCCAGAGGGGGAGAGAAGAGCGGGCCACCGGAGCCGGGATATAGACGTTAGAGGGTTAGTGGATGTGTGGATAATGACACACCCAGGACAGAAGGGGTATACTTTTTTCTCCGCCCCCAACACCACTTACACCAGGATTGATTACCTGTTTCTGAACAAGGACCAGGGGGAAAGAATAGTTCACTGTGCTATCCGACCTGTGGGGTGAACGGACCATGACTTGGTATTGATGGAAATAGACATAGGGTGGATCGACAGGGCAGACACTAGTTGGAGGTGTTGTGTTTTTTTGTGGAGGAACCCGATATTTCCTAAACAGCTCTCCAGGGACATCTCAGAATACTTTGAGATAAATGACACGGGGAGATGGATATTAATGTGGTATGGGAAGTGGGGAAGGCCATCTGGAGGGAGATGCTCATGAGGGAAAGAACGCGTGAAAAGAGAGAGCAGAGATTGCAGGAGGAGGCGCTCAGAAAAGATATTGCAGACAATGATTTACAGATGCACGCAGGGGGAGGCTACGAAAAGGAGGAACTTGATGCAATACAGATGAAGAGAGCAGAGTTGAAGGCACTCAGACTGGGGCATACCCAGCGCAAATTCAAATATCTTAAGCAACAATTCTATGAGAAGGGGGACAGGGCAGAGGTGCTGCTGGCGGCTAGACTCAGAGCCTAGAGGGCTCAGAGGTGGGATCACATCAATATATGATACAGGGGGTTCACTAGAGACATGCCTGCGTAAATAGAATGCTTTGCACACTTTCTACAAATGTTTATATGACACAGAATGCCCAGATACTACCTCGATGTCTGCAGACTATCTTAGGGACATTGATATGACGAGCTTCACCGAATCAGAGAGGTCGAACTCCTAGAGCAGAGGTCTTCAAACTGTGGGGTGCCTCCCAAGGGGGGGTGCAGCTGCATTCCCGGGGTGGTGGGGCGCGTGACCCCAGCCTGAAATTTGGCCAGGAGCATAAAATTGTCTCGGACACCAATAAAATAAGTGTCCCACAGTTGCAAATGGCAAGTCATTCCTTTAGTGACAGACGATTTGAATAGTATCCAAAGGGGCGTTTATTGTTAAAATGTAAGCAAATTGTAATATTTAAAGAATATTTATTCAGCAACAATGGTCAAAACTACTAGCTGCATAGTGAAGTAACTCATCAAACTGGTCCACATTGGCCAAAAAAGTGATACATTTTGACCTAAAAAAAACTGGTCCACACTAGCATTTTTGGTTCAAGCATTGCCCTATTGCCTTATTGGCCAGTCCGTACCTGGTGGCTCTTCCATAATGGGCGAGGGGCATCAACCCAGTGGCTCCCTCACCCATTATGGAGGAGCCAGCCCAGTGATACACTGAGCACTCCCTCAGCTGCTTTTTCCACCTGAGGCAATACTCCTGGGCTGGCTGAACTGTCAAAGGAAAACACTGACGGCGCACGATAGTTCATAGCCATTTGGACTTACTGTCCATTTGGCATTTTTGGGGGGGCCCGGCCTGTACATTTTGCCTGGGGGAACAAGGCCTAAAAGGTTTGAAGACCACTGTCCTGGAGTACCCTATTACTACAGAAAAAATGCTGGACGCTATCAAACTGCTCCCCAGCGGGAAGGCCCCAGGTGAGGACAGGTACACAACTAGCTTTTTGAAGCAGTTCACGGGTTGCCTTCTGAGCCACATGACCAAATTGTACAATAATATATTCGAGGCGGGCACTGCGCTGGCATCTTTTAACAATGCACTAATATCAGTAATACCGAAAGAGAGGAGGAAACCCAACCCGGTGCCCCTCATACTGTCCTATATCGTTGCTCAATTTCGACAAAAAGATATTCACACAAATTTTAGCCTTTCGCCTGAAAGGGATGATGCCACGCCTGATACATCCAATCCAGGTGGGCTTCATCGCCGAGCGGCAGGGAGCCAACGCCATACGCAAGACTCTGAACCTTAATGCTTTGAAAGGGTTCAAAGAACATCCCTTCCTTGTCCACAAGTCTTTCTCATCCTGAGGTGCTTCCCCTTGAATCTCTACTAGCAGTCATTCACATCAGGCGTATCAAATGACATAATGTGGAGCCGGCCCACTACCAAGGCACACACAAAGGCACTGTGCCTGTATCTAGCCTGTCTACGCCGTCGAGCCTAGGACCACAACCGCTGTCTCTCACATGTCGTCCTTTCACCAAGAAGGGTAAGCGCGCTGCTCTTATCTCTCATACTGCCCCGCCTTGCAGCTGGGGTTCTGAACCTTCCTCCAACTCCCATTGTACTCTATGCTCTTACCTTAACACTAAACCCTGACACCAGCTACAGCTCAGACACGATCTGCAGCACACCAGCGCTGACGCTTACTCCTCATAGTGAACTTCAACACTGCTCATCTATCACATGCTTTACCTGTGCTTTGCCATGCCTGAAATGTACATGTAAATGTAAATACCCCTTTGCTTTTTACCTAAGTGTACTACTCTGAATCTAGGTGCTTCCCCACTGCATTCTAGTTGAATGTACTATTCTGAATCTAGGTGCTGCCCCACTGAATTTTTAGCTTGTGTATCATCTGAATCTAGGTGCTGCCCCATTGCATTTTTAGCTTGTGTATCATCTGAATCTGGTGCCACCCCATTGCATTTTAGTTAAATGTACTACTCTGAATCTAGGTGCTGCCCCACTGCATTCTAGTTAAATGTACTATTCTGAATCTAGTTGCTGCCCCATTGCATTCTTAGCTTGTGTATCATCTGAATCTAGGTGCCGCCCCATTGCATTTTAGTTAAATGTACTATTCTGATTCTAGGTGCTGCCCCACTGCATTTTTAGCTTGTGTATCATCTGAATCTAGGTGCCACCCCATTGCATTTTTAGCTTGTGTATCATCTGAATCTAGGTGCCGCCCCATTGCATTTTAGTTAAATGTACTATTCTGAATCTAGGTGCTGCCCCATTACATTTTTAGCTTGTGTATCATCTGAATCTAGGTGCTGCCCTTTTAGGCATGCCTCCACCCAGATCAAACTAGTTACCGGCAAGCCACTGTCTATATTGCTCATCCAACCAGCTCCACTAACCAGACCACCAGCACTGCACACCCTCATAGCCAGACCATGATCACCAAGCTCGCTCTTATCAGGTTCCCCTTCTGGCGAGAGCACATCTCCACTGCAAGGAAATTGTGCAAATGGCTCTCCATACGACAAAAAATTGACCTGAAAACCATTTGCCTCACATATAAGGCATTAAACCACTTAGCCCCATCATATCTCACCAATACGTTTACCATGAAACCAGCCACCAGAACCACAAGATCCTCCAACACCTTATGCCTGACAGTGCCCAGATTCTCTCTAAAAAGAGCAGGAGGGACGAGCTTCACAGTACTTGCCTCCCAACTCTGGACTACCTCTCAACATTAAAACTATTGAGTCCTTCCAGATCTTCAGGAAACACGTTAAAGGTTGGCTCCTAAACAAAGAATAGCACTACAGATAGGTGGGCACACCTCCCTCTGCTCAACTATGTCTGTGAACTCTATAAACTGTTGTACTTTGAAAGTGTAGTACCCCCACAGCTCAACTATGTTGGTATACTCTGTAAACTGCTGTATATTGAATTTGCTTTTGTCACATTTTGTAACCATCCTCTTTAAGCGCCCTTCTACCTCTGGGTTTGGAGCGCTATACAAATAAATAAAACAAACAAACAAACAATGTTTTCTGAACATGCAATGCGTTTTGTTTCCTCATCTGCTTTTTGATTTCGACGTGAGGTAAAGTCTGCTCTTTTAGTGTGTGTTGCGCATTTAACGACTGTGATGGCTACTGGGAGTTGTAGTGCTATAATGAGTCTATCTACTAAGGCTGTGTGCTGCACTGGAGTGCTGTCTGCTCAGAGGTAGCCCCTCCTTTTCCAACATGCTAGCCCTGCGTGCACGGTTGACGTCACATAGGTGCAGTCACTGTACACGGTTACTTCCTGGTCTGCGTGTCTCTCGAGCGCGACAATCAGCGCCACTAATTCTGCAGCCTGTGCCAAAAAGTCAGATGGTAGTCGTTCACTTATCAGTACTTCAAACTCTCCATTACCCATGTGCTTCACCACAGCGGCACCTGTGTATCTCTGCCTGTCATGTTGATCGATTCTTGAAGAACCGTCAATAAAGAGAATCTCCCCAACTGCCAACGCATTTTCCTTCACCCTCGGGAGTTCCTCATAAAATTCCTCATAGTTTGAACAATCATGTGCATGCTTGTCTCTGCCAGTGGTTCTGATACAAACATGGCAGGATTCACTATTCTGCATCTGACTATTTTAATCTCCGGATTCGATATGACTACCTCGTAGGCAGAAGCCCTTTGAGATGTCAACGTGCCTTTAGGCTTTTCCAAAATGGCAAACAATGCATGTTCAACAAATAACATCATGGAACACCCCATCATTATGCTGGCGGCCTTTTCAATGGCGAACGCGCCGGCTGCCAAAGATTGTTCGCAAGGCAAATGACCCCTCATTACTGGGTCTAGAATCTCACTGCAATATGGAAGAGGCTTGTACCCCCAACGTGGTTCTCTGTGTGAGAACTTCTGTCATAACAGTGCCATTCGTGTGCGAGAACAAAAAGAATAATTTGGGATCCCTAAAACTGGAGCTGTGCAAATTGCCTTTTTCAATTCATCAAACCCTTTTCCATTTCCTCAGTCCAAACCATATTCTCCTAAATTGCCTGTGCTTTTTTCAGGGCTTGCAACAAGGGCCGTATTTATGAACTTTAATCAAAGACCCATGCTCTTACATAGTTACACAGCCCCAAAGATCTCTGCATGTGCTTTATCGTGAGTGGCCTTGCTGTTTTCAAAATAGCCTCAACCGTCTCAGGAGTAACTTTCTTTCCTTCATGCGAAATTAACTGGCCTATGTACACCACTTATTGTTGACAATATTGCAATTTCTCTTCGTCTACTTTATATCCTTTGCCTGCAAGAATAATCACTAGCTAAACTGAATCGCGTCTGCACTCTTCCTCTGAGGTGCTACAGACCAATATGTCATCCACGTATTGCAATACAACACTTTCAAAATCAATATTGCTTAAGTCCATCTGTAGAACTCTATTAAAAATCAATGGAGACTCAGGGCAAACGAGTACTTTTCAGGCGAGTTTGTCTGAACGTGAATGATGTCAGATCTTGCGAGTCTTTATGCAATGGGATTGAGAAAAACAAATGTTTCAAGTCGATCACAGTGAAATATCATGCTTCAACAAGGATATTACATAAGATTGCCGCCGGAATAGGAACTAGAGGGAACTCGGCCTCTACAATCTGGTTAATCGGGCAAAGCTCTTGAATTAAACGCCACTACCCCCCTTTCCCTTTTTTCACAGGATAAATTGTGGTATTACACAGTGACTCGGATGTCACTAAGATACCTTGTTTTATCATAGCGGATATCGTCTTAAAAATACCTTCATCTGCCTCTCGAGACATGGGATACTGTCATGCTCGAGGTAAAATTGCTACTGGTTTCAATTTAATCTTCACTTCTCCAACCCTCTTCAATAAGCCTACATCATAGGGGCCTGTTGTCCACAATGAAACTGGCACTTTTGCCATGTCTTCATCGAAATATTTGGGGCGTTTCTGTGCTAGCATCATTTTCTGAGGAACTTCACGTTTAATTGCCCTCACCCAATAAGTAATACTCATCTCGAATATCAATTTGTCATCTGACGGATGATCTCCAAACATATCCTCATCAGTGACGTCCGTTAATCTATAACCTTCCCCAATGGCAATCATTGTGCACCATTGTCTGCCTTCATGGTCATTTCCATCAAGCAAAACCATTTCTCCTCACACTATGGCTGCTTGCAACTCTAAAGGAAAGACTTGTCCTTCCTCTTCATCCATAGGCATATTTGGCCTAAATAAGAATTCATCAGGTATTCTCATAGTTCTACCCACTAAACCTGGCAACCATGTTAACAGAATGCTTACTCCATAGTGGAAAACCTCTGGTTCTAACGGTACTCCTCGTATGGCCACTTGTCCTACAAATGGCATAATAAATGTACTCACATTGAAATAATGCATTCCTGGTGTTGAACACACTATGCCTTCATCAGTGAACGAAATCGTCATGTTCTATTTGGTCATCAAATCTGGACCTAATATATTGACAGGTGTCTGCCTTGAATATAACAATGCCACCAACATGTCACACTCTCCTATAGAGACTGGCAATTCTTCAGTAAAAGGAACTAAGCTTGTAGCTCTTGTGAACCCTTGAGTATTCATGGAATTTCCAGACATCAATTTTCCCTCTCGTATACATGAGCATGTTGCACCCGTGTCTACTAAAAAATAAAAGGATTTTCCTCCTATATTGACGTCAACCCTCGGTTCCTCTTGAGGATTGGGCGTCACTGATGGTATCGAACACATCAAGTCTCCCAGTGAGCTGTCCTATTGTGGATACATTCTCATCCCTGTACCTGTGAAAGGATTCCCTCCATCAAAATGTGACACCCCCTATTCTAGGAGTCATTAAATGTCCTGTGCGTGTGCCTTGCTGTATCTGCATGGGTGAATTCTGTGACTGCCCTTGTGGCAGATTCATTATTGCCTGCTATGTTTGTACATCTTGCTGCATTCTCGGCACTTGTGTTTCCTGCACTGCCTGACTCATCTCCATGCTGCTGCGAATATGCAGGGGGGTTTGTAGTCCCCCCTCTTGAAAATTGCCCATTCGAATGGATTGTGTCCTCCCACGTATTCCTCATCTTATGATAATTGGTTATCTCCAGCTTCGCTGCTTCGGAAAAAAAAATTCTCGGCAGAGGGTGCTGTGCTCGAGGTCGTGGCGTCGATTGTCCCTCGACGTTCTCCGTACCGTGTCGACGTCACTGATGGTATAAGTAGCTCGAGCCGCGCCCGTTGCTCCAGTTCTGTTTTTCCGATTGCTTTGCTATTGTGAACGGCGCGCTCCGAGATTTTTTTCGTGAAAATGTCATCTTCTTCAACTCCTTCGACACCCAAGACTGGGTTCAAGAAGTGTATTGATTTTGGATCGAAAATGTCGATCACTGATCCTCACCGAGTTTGTCTCTGGTGTCTCGGTTCTAGTCACCGAACCGACGACTGTGATTCCTGTCAGTCCATGACCGAGAAGGCCCTTCGTGAGAGGAGAGGTAAACTGTCGGTGGGGAGGGAAGTCTCTAAGAAGGCTGTGTCCAAAAAGCATAAGAAAGCGACCGATTCGAAAAAAATCGGATCGACATAGACACTCCAAGAGATCTCGATCTAGGAGTAGATCGAGACACTCTTCTTCCTTGTCAAAAAAACTGAAGAGGAGACATAGATCTCCCTCATCGTCATCATCTTCTGAGTCGACCGAAGAAATTCGATGTCCAACAAAATCGGATTCCCCCAGAAAATGGGAGGAATTCCATAAAAAGATGGAGGTTTTCGAGAATGCGGGCCCGACCCCCTCGAAAGAACCTCGGAAGAGCCATTCCTCTAAGGTCGCTCCATTGGATGACAAAGAGAAGTCGAGAACTACCTTGGTAAAAGCCAGTAGTATCGAAGATACTCGAGTCGACGCCAAGTCGTCGAAGGCTCCTCGTGAGTCAAAGACTCCTCGAGTGTCGAGCACATCTCCGGTGCCTCATTAAAAGCTCAAGTCATCGAAGGCTTCGACAGCTTCATCGACGCCATCGGCGTCGACTGCTTCAGCATCGAAGCCAAGAGCGTCTTCGACACCTGTATCGAAGTCTTCTTCGAAGTCTTCGAAGTTCCCGTCGACAACCTCGAAGGATTTTTCTATTCCTTCGAAGGAAATTGTTGAGGAAGAAAGGAGATTTACTCCGTTGCCCAGAACAGACTTTTTTTAAAGCTATGTCCTCAATTTATGAGGAATCTGGCTCGGAGGAAGGCGAAGTCACTCCCTTTGGAGTTTCATATGGCACAAGACAAGTTCCTGAGGAACTCATTGATCAGGAATCTAGAATGAGAGACCTGAGTGATACTCTACACTCTGCTAGTGGAATTGACACCTCCCCAGAGTTAGAATTTGCCAAACCTGACCCTGCAGAACATGCAGACTCAGGGTACAGAGGTCTTATGAAGAGGGTAGTAGAATACATGGGTTGGGGTAACAATTCACCCGTGTTTGAACAGGACGACATGACAGATATAATTGTCAAAGGTCCCCAAAAAGACCCAGTTCTCCCCTTTCATAGGGCTCTTCAGAGAACAGTAGAAAAAAATTGGGAAAATCCTGATAGCATTGCTGCTACAAATAGTAATTTCCCAAAGAAATACAGACCAGCTGGTACGGATCCTGAATATTTAAACAGGCATCCGACTCCAGAAAGTCTGGTTATTCAGGCTGCATCCACAGCAAAACAAACTGCATAACCCATTATCCCTCCGGATAGAGAGGACAAGAAATTTGATGCCTGGGCCCATAAAGTTTTCACTTCAGGTAGCATGGCCCTGAAATCGACAAATGTCACCTGTACCCTGGCCAGGTTTACCCATACCCTGTGGGACTGTATTTCAGCGGCAGCTGAGCATATTCCGGAAGGCGAGGAAAGGGAAGGCTTCCTGAATATAGTCAAAGACGGAAAGGAGGCAATGGGGGAATGTCTCCAGTCTGGACTGGATACTGCTGATAGCATCAGCAGATCCATGGCTACAAGCACTGTGTTGCGCAGATTTGCGTGGTTGAGGAAGTCAGGGTTTGCACAGGATGTGCAATCCAGACTCCTTAACATGCCCTTTGATGGCTCGAGGCTATTTGGCAGTAAGGCTGACGAAAGCCTAGAAAAACTCCAGACCTCGAAAGCGGCAGCTAAATCTCTTAGTGCCTCCAAGCGCCAGCCTCAGAAAACCTATTCAGGAGCATCTTCCTGGAGAGGTCGTTCTTTTCGCTACTACTCCTCATTTGGTAGAGGAAGAAGTCAGGCTTCTCAAAGAGGCAGAAAAAACTTCCCTCGTGGTAGACGAGGAAGAGGTGCGAAATCAGCCTCAGGAGCGGCATCTTTGCCCTCAGCCACTCCTGCAGGACGGAGGATTGAGACGCATCTTGGCCTTAAGAAACTTGAACAAGTTCCTCAGGAAGGACAAGTTCAAGATGGTGACCCTTTCTCAGATCCTTCAGGCTCTACAACTCCAAGACTGCTTGGTATCATTGGACCTTCAGGATGCTTACTTTCATGTGCCAATCCATCCAGGGCACAGAAAGTACCTGAGGTTCGCGATTGGCAATTCTCATTATCAGTTTTGAGTTCTGCCATTCGGGTTGACCTCCGCCCCAAGGCTTTTCACCATACTGTTGGCGGTTGTGGCAGCAAGTCTCAGGAGAGGAGGTATTCACATATATCCCTACCTGGACTACTGGTTGATCAGGGAAGTTCTCCAGAACAAGCTCAGGAACATCTTTCGATCACCTGCCACTTCCTCCACAAACTGGGCTTCTCCCTCAATTTCAAGAAGTCCCACATGATACCAACCCAGAAACTCCAGTTTATCGGAGCAGTCTTGGACACTTCATCGGGAAAAGCCTCGCCTCCCGAAGTGAGAGCTCTCCACATCCAGCAGATGGTAACAAAGTTTCAGAATGCCCAACATCTACTGCCCTTCGATTTTCTCAGGTTGCTCAGCCTCATGGCATCCTGCATTTTCCTAGTACCAGAGGCCAGGTTGAGAATGAGATCCCTTCAATGGGCACTCAGAACTCAGTGGTCCGAGTTCTCAGGGAATAAGTCGGATCTTCTGCAAGTCCCGAGCGCAGTTGCTCAGGATATACTATGGTGGGCTTGCAACAACATTCTCCATGGAGAATCCTTTTGGCAACCATGGCCGGAGATAACAGTAGTGATGGACGCCTCACTCACGGGGTGGGGAGCACACACCAACGATCTGACAATCAGCGGTCGTTGGTCTCCATCGGAGTCCAAACTACACATCAACCTATTCGAGCTGAGGGCAATCAGACTAGCGCTGAAGGCCTTTCTGCCCTCTGTACAGGGAAAGAATGTCCTGATAATGACGGACAACACAGTGGCCATGTACTACCTCAACAAGAGAGGAGGAGTAGGGTCACTACCACTGTGCAGAGAGGCAATGCAGCTCTGGTTCTGGGCAATACGAAAAGGAATCTCTCTATCGGCAATTCACCTAGCCGGAGAGAAAAACACGGTGGCAGATGCTCTGAGCAGGCAGAGCACAGTCTCCCACGAGTGGGAGCTAGCTCAGGAAGTCCTTCAAGAGATCTTCGCCCTTTGGGGAACCCCTCAAGTGGATCTGTTCGCCACTGTGAACAATCGGAAGTGCGAGCAGTACTGCTCAAGGGAATTTCCTCAAAGAGGAGCTCTGGGAGACGCATTCATAGTGGAGTGGAAGTTTCCACTGCTGTACGCGTTTCCCCCAGTTCCCGTGATTCCTCAAGTAATCAGGAGGTTGAGAAAGTTCAGGAAAACCATGATACTAATTGCCCCGCATTGGGCCAGGAGAATGTGGTACCCGGACCTTCTAGACATGTCCATCTGCCCTCCAATACGTCTTCCGCAAAGAGAGGATCTTCTCTCGCAAGAGGAAGGTCGGGTTCTCCATCCAGAGGTCAAGACACTCAACCTTCACACATGGTTTCTGAGAGGTTGAGATACAAGGATTGGGATCTTCCGGATGGAGTAATGGAGATCTTGCTTTCGGCCAGAAGGCCAGCAACAAAATCTTTATACCGATGTCGCTGGAACAAGTTCAGTAACTGGTGCAAAGATAAGAATGTGGACCCTTTTCAATGTGGCACCCCGTTGGTGCTTTCTTTCCTACTGCATCTAGCCAATCTGGGGCTCCAGATAGGGACAATTAAAGGATACCTTGCTGCGCTGTCTATTTTCAAGCGCACCTCAGAAGAAGTTTCATATTTCAAAATTCCATTGATCATTCAATTCTTAAAGGGGCTTACTAATGTATAACCCCCAGTACCTTTTCATGTCCCAACTTGGGACTTAAATCTAGTACTAAAATTATTGACTTGTATACCTTTTGAGCCTATGCACTCCTGCCCATTGAGGCTCTTAACATTAAAAACTGTACTTCTTGTGGCCTTGTCATCAGCCCGCAGGGTTAGCGAACTTCAGGCTCTCTCATGCAAACCGCCATTTACTACTTTTTATAAGGATAAAGTAGTCCTTAAAGTTAAACCTTCCTTTTTACCAAAGGTAATTTCAGACTTCCATTTGTCGCAAAAGATAATATTACCAACTTTTTATCCTCCTCCTCATTTGGGAAAGGAAGAGGAGAGATTGCACAGACTAGATCCCAAGAGGGCTCTTACTTTCTATATCTCAAGAATGGCTAAATTGAGGCAAGATGACCAACTATTTGTGGGTTATACTGGTCATAAACTAGGATTATCTGTAACAAAACAGACCATATCCCGCTGGATCATCTTAGCCATAACTGAACGCTACAGGTTAGCAGGAAAAGACCCACCAGATGGGCTTCGTGCCCATTCTACAAGGGGTATGGCTACTTCTACGACTCTAAAGAGGGGAGTCCCGGCAGCACATATTTGTTCAGCTGCTACTTGGAAAACAATACACACTTTTGTAAAACATTATTGTTTGGATACTGCCTCCCCTAATGAGGGTTTATTTCCCAAGGCAGTTCTGCATTCTGTCCATGAAAACTGAAAACTAATACTCCCACCTCCAAAATTACTACTGCTATGGGAGTCTATCATAAGATGAGGAATACGTGGGAGGACACAATCCATTCGAAGAACAAGTTACTTACCAACTCTAACGTTCTTTCGACTGGATGTACCTCCCACGTATTCCTCATCGACCCTCCCATCCTACCCTGCAGTACAGTTTATGTTTTCTTACACTTTCCTCTCACGAAGTGTGCATCAGTCATGGGGCACGCTTGGGTGTTCCTCCTATATGTGTTCATCGAAAAAACAGAACTGGAGCAACGGGCGCGGCTCGAGCTACTTATACCATCAGTGACGTCCACACGGTACGGAGACCGTCGAGGGACAGTCGACGCCACGGCCTCGAGCACAGCGCCCTCTGGCGAGAATTTTTTTTTCCGAAGCTGGAGATAACGAATTATCATAAGATGAGGAATACGTGGGAGGAACATCCAGTCGAAAGAACGTTGCAGTTGGTAAGTAACTTGTTCTTCTGCACGAATCCTTGACTACATGTGCGAGCAAAGTGCCCTGACATACCACATGTCCAACATATAGGAGGAGGTCGCCTAATGTGCCCTTTCTGCATGGCTTGACTATCTTCATGCGTGTTTCAAAACCCACTTTGATTGTTCTGGAAGTTACCCTGATTATTCTGGAAGCCTCTACCTCGAAAGCCTCCTCTTCCCCGTGGTGCAAATCCATTATTACCTTGATCAAACTGCCTTTGGTTATTCACCTGCGGCATGTTTGCTGCTTTCTGTGAACCTGACCCGTCTCCACTGGTCAACATTACCCCTTCAATGGTATACTTGAATAGTTTTTTCTGCACTAACTTTGCCTCTTCACCTTTCCGAACAACGTCTTTCTTTCGAGTCTTCTAGTGCAAAAGTCTGCAATAATGCACGATGGACAGCTGTATTTCTGACCACGGCTTTGCTTCCATGCCCACTAATTTCTTGATCTGCTTCTGCACTGACTCTGGCAGCCCTTGGCACAATATATGATAAAATAAAGGTATGGATTTCCTCCAAGCCTCACGTGTCTCCAAAGCCCACTGCTCTTGGAAATTCTGAATGTAAACAAGAGGATCATCCCCTTCCTGCATCTTTTTTGCCATTATAGCTCCCATATCTGATGTGTCTGAATACAGTACTGTACGCGCTTTCCAGACTGCCGCCCTACAGTTATTGAACAGTGCTCCATCATGAGCAGTGTTTACCGTGGTAACACTAGAATACCCTGACCTTGACCAAACGTCATCAGCCCTTTCCCAAAGGATAGTGATCAGGAGACCTTTAATATCCCCTTTATCTAACGTGTTTCCTCCTGTCATTTTCTCCAACTCATGTATCCATTTCCCAGCACCAGAAGTTAAACTCTGGAGTTTACACTTAAAGTATCCTTGTCCATCTGTGGTCAAGGTATATACTGTGGTCTGGCTCCTCCTTTCTCTAACAAGGGAAACTGTGAAATCCTAAACTCGCATTCGTCACCCATCGTCTGGCTGTCCATAGCAGGGACAACGGTACTGCACCGCCATCTTCCTGGCAGTGACCTTAACCTGCTCACATAAGATGGTGAATCCCCCCTCTCACCATGGGATCACCCTCTAGGTGCATATAGATGTATCAATGATTCTGACGCCTGAGTTATAGGTACGTCTAGATCTGACTATCTTCCATATCCATTGAAAAACACCCTTCAGGGCCACATGCGTCATCTTCCTCCTCCCCACGGAAGGTTCCTCTATCTTCGTCTGACATATCCTGTCCCCAACTCGTGTGACTTCTCTCTTCTTCGTCCCTATTCAGAGTTAGCCTATCTAAAGACAACTCTTTAGGCTCAAAACTACATGAGGCTCCCTCTTTATCATACAACTGTGTACTCTCGAGTCGATCGTTTTTACCCGTCCCTTTCAGTTCCTTTTTAGTCCTCATATCATGATGGACTCTATTGATTGCATCCCCAATGCTTCTAGAGTGAAACTCATCCTCTTGATTTGCTCTAGACTGACCTGGTATTGGCTCATGTGCAGGGAAGAACTCTTCTAAATCCTCCCATGCCACTACTGGATTGGGATCCATTACTTCCTTTTCCATACGATCAATGTTGCATGCTCTCTGCCTTCTCTTTCGTTCTATTTCATTGTCAAACTCTCTTCACTTCCTTGCTTCCTCTCTTACCCTTTCTTCCTCTTTTCTTGTCGTATCTCTCTTCTCATTTGCCCTTCGTATCTCTTCGTCTTTGTCTTCTTTTATCCCTTAATCTCTGTTCCTCCTCTTCCTCTATTATTTTCCTTTCTAGTCTTTCTCGCTCTTCGATTGCCCTCTGTCTGTTATATTTTCTTTGTTCCTCTGCTCTTTCCTGCTTTTTCAGTTGCTCATCTTGATACAACTGTTCCCGTCTTTGTCTATCCTTTCTTTGGATTCCATCTTCTTTAAATCTCTCCTCTCTCTCTCTCTATCCTTTTTGTCCCATTCGTCTTTATCTTCCATTTGCCTTACGTCCTTGATGCTCTTACCATCGAGTTTGAGCAAAATCTGACCACCATCAATTTGTTCTGTATAAGTGCAAACTCATCAGTCCTATCTTTTTCTCCTTTCCATCCCTTTATTTCCCATTGTATATCTAAGGATGTACTTGGTCAATCACTTCTCACCTTATCGCGTCTCTCCTTGTCCCTCAGGACTTTAGGGATTACATCTCTCTCATAAATGTTCTCTGGGCCCTCGTCTCTGCTTTGCTTAGGGGACTCATATGCCAGGTTGCTGTACCCTGTTGCTGCCTTTAGCTCCCTTAATGGGAATAACCCGTCATCTTTTTTACTATCGCCATCTGCTTCAGGCACGGCAGGGGGAGCACAAGGCTCCTCATCCCCCTCTTTGCATATATTAAGTATCCAGTCTACAGGAGGCAGCTCTTCTCTTTCCTCCTGGTACATTTTCCAGAGCTCTAAGCTCGCTAATAGTTTGTCTAACTTTTTTCCTGTGTATGCTGCATGCAAGTATGTCGTCATATGCTGCAAAACTGCCTTCGATGGTGATCCCTCTTTTGGCCGTGGCATGAAAATGTTATCTGCCATGCCCTTAACACACTCTGCACGGTATTGCTTATGTTTGGGTGCGTGTTTCCACAGCTGTTTGCAGAGATGTATAAGCGGAGTAATATCCTCCATTTTGACTCATCACACTTGACTGTCAATACTCACCCTTACTCTTTGCAAATTTCAAAAATACGTTTAAAAAAAAAAAACAATATGAGCGTGCACCAATTGTCCCATGCTCCAAACCCTCTATATCACGTTTTTTTTTACTTTAATCTACTTTTTCACTAAACACCTTCAATTCCAATTAATACAAAATGAATTCTTAAATCTTGTTTTCCTTTTCACATCTGTCAATTCTTCTATTGTTTTTTCACCATGTACAGTCACATCAGCCAAACGGACATAATCGGCCGGCCACATATATGTCTTTTCCTCAAGACTTATCCTACCCCTAAAAAATACCCCGATTGGGATGTGAACCGTTCTCTTTAAACTTGTCTTTAACCACGTTCGTAGCCTACGTCCACCATAAATAGTGCCCTAGAAACAGTTCCTTCTGTTACGTCTTTACGACGCAGGAAACTCTGCATACTCTTTATCGTGGCTCCTTTCCTCACAATACCTCTTAATTGCTTGGCCTCTCCTCAAGTAAATTACTTAATATTCAACGCTCATTGTTCTCAAGTTACTTTACCCCAACCTCCCTCCGTTACTCGTTTTTCCCTTATCACTTTTTCCACTCACTGCACAATTTTGTCCCCTCACTCAGTTTTACTCACCATTTGCTTTTTTGACTTCCGACTCTTGGGATCGTTCGCCTCTATCGGCCACTTCAACTTTCCATTCTTTCAGCTCCCGGTAGACGCCGGGAGGGGATTCTGTCGGAAACCAGGGGACCCGTCTCACCTGAGCTTGCAAGACTGATAATTAAAAATAAATTCTGCTATCTACTGGTAGCTTCACATCCTTTCAGCCAAATGGCAGAGTTCCTGCGATATTTCTGGGACCCCAAAGCCTACTTTTTCGATGGATTTTTAACCATCATCTCTGCTACCACGTGAACTGGAGGAGTCCAGGCCTTTAAGACGAGGTAGCAATAACCTTGAGATGAATGGGGATGCAGAAGTTACTTAAACATCAATAATTGAAACGACTCAGGTTGTTGGCAAAAGGATAACTGTTTTAATATCAAATATCTAAAACGGGGAGTACAACGGACATCAACGGATGTCTCAGCGCAAGTTCTCTCAGTTCATCTTAAAAAAAGCTTTCTTTTATAACAAGAATTCATCATAGGTGACGTCAATTTACGTATCTACCAACATCAGCCTACGTGGTAAACTACAAAAACCTAGTGGCTATTGTTATAGGGTCTAAGGGAACATCTAAGTATACGTTCCATACTAGTCTGAGAAAGTGATAGGCTCCTTAACATCATGTGGGGCAACTAAGTCCTCCCCTGAAACAGGTCACTATGAACGTCACTAAATACACGACGTCCCATTGGTTACACAAACTATAGGGCCCTTAATCACGCGGTTCCCTACAATTGATTGGCACTCTAATTTCCGTCAGTTCTTTTCCACCTACGTTAGCAGCACGAAGGCTGGGCTTCCAGGTGCTGGCGAGCTAGTCTTAACCATAGCTTCTCACCAATTAGCATAATCATCTATCATCACCTCAGTGGTCTGTTGTCAATTAGGACTTTGAACTTGTCCTTGAGAGTGTTCTTTGCTCTGGAGAATGCAGGGGAGTGAAGGAACGCTCTGCCTTCATGCGTAGGTGTGGTTGTCTTGTTCGTCCAACTTCATCCTCCTACGTGACTGAAAACCACAAAATCGAGCTTCTGGTGCATTTAAAATACTATTTTCTAATAGACCTCTGACTTCTTCCTTGTTTTTGTCCATGTCTTCTGAACAGGAGTTTCATTCTTTCACACAATTTGTATCCAATGTCTGCTCATCCCAGCCTGATACAGCCTTGGCTTCATGGGCTCATTCAGCCTTGCCTTTCTAAGTTTCACTTTTCTAATTCACTTGTTTTTAACTACGACACACTGGAAAAAGAGGCCTTCCTTTTTTAGTCCAGCTCTGCTATAACACGTAGTGGAAACATCCATTCTTTTACTCACTCCTATATATCAATATGTTGGCGCATGCCGCAATCTATTCACTATAAAGATAGCCTCAAGAATACTTCGTCTGCTTGCGTTTCTTTGCATATGTACACGCATAAAATGACTTGATATCTTCATCAGTTTTGTAGCATAAGTTTCTTCATCTTGTTCCCAAGATGTCACTTAACTTTGATACTTTCTTGATGCCTTATAGAATATCTTCATTCTCTTGTCTCTGCATCTCTTCTATGTACGTCGGTTTCGACTCTTGTGTGACGTCACCATTCTTTTTTTTTAATTAAAATGTTTTGTTTGATTTTACAAACTTTTCATTTTCTTTTGTTTTGCAGATATATTACATTATTAAAAAAAGAAAAGAAAAGTAAAACATTATTCAGAAAACATTATTCGCTTGCGTTTCACTCGTTCAGCTTGTTTTCTTTGTTGATTTCCAGCCAGGATTTGATTATTCTCAAAATTAGACGTTTGTCTTGTCCTCTTAATAAATTGTCCTATCTTTCTTGAGTTGTCAATTGTTTATGCAATATCCCAAAGTAGTCTCTGTACAAGGATCTTTGATTCTTCAGTGCCGGGCAAATCATGATCAGATGAAATAGAGTTTCCGTGATGTTTATAGCTTTACAAAAGCGACAATCAGAAGTTACTTTGTTTGATTTGTCCGTCATTGCTTGATATTCCCGGGTCGGTAAGATGTTAAGCTGAAAACGTAAAAACAGATCACGTATATTACGGTCTGGGAAATAGTTTAAGTACCCTGGCAACTCATTGAGCGCTCTTGTTTCAGTTTCACATTTTAAATATCGTTTGTATTTACTTTGTTCAGCGATGGATTTGATCCAATCATTGGTCTGTATTTTATGCTTTGCATACTGTGGCCTGTTGATCAGCATTTCCTCAGAGATTTCTTCATCTTGCAGTTTCAGCTTGATTTGAAGTCCATTTAGTCAGGGCTGTGATATTAAATGCTGAATTCTTTTCTCTCAGGATTTCCAACAATCGTATTTTGTCTTCGGAAATTATTTTCCTGAAGAGATCCATTTGCTACCAAAGCACTATGGATTTCATGGATTGGATAGCTAATTCATAGCGGATTCTTAGCATTGGAAATGACCTTGGAAGAGATAGGGTTTTCCTCCAAAATAACGCTTCATACCTGGGCTAATTCATTGTTTGTTGATTGATCAGTGATTCTGTGGCATACGTCAAAATCGGGATTACTTTTTGCTTATACAAAGCAATTGTAGCTTTTGTTGAGTACGTTCCGTATTTTCTATGGAAGAAACAGCCCTGTCTGGCCATAGATCTAGCTTTTCCCTCAATATGGTTCTTCCATTCTTGTTCATTTAAGGACGGATTAATCATTGCACCCAGATATTTAATTGCCTTGGCTATCACAATCTCTTCTCTTTCTAGAAAAATCTTTAAGGAATGTCGCGTTTTGTTATTTTTTGGAGAGGTAAGTTTCATTACCTTAGTTTTGTTACTGTTTATCAGCAGGTCATTTTCCAGCTTGTAATTTTGAGCTTTGTCTAGAGATTTTTATAGGCCTGATACAGTTTTGTATAAAATAATGATGTCATCGGCGTATATTAGCGTTTGAATAGGCTCGTTGTTAATCTTTGGAGGATTAGCCGCTATGTTTTGGATTTTTTCACCAAAGTCATAAGTATACAGATTGTATAAGCAGGCTGCCAAGGGGCATTCTTGCTTCAAGCCGTTACAGGTAGCAATGGGGTTTGTCACCATCCCATCGTTGGTTAAACGGACTCTGACGGAGGTATTTGAATAAAGTTGTTTGATCGGGTTCAGAATAGAAGGTGGACATCTCCAGGCTGCGAGTTTAGACCAAAGCTTTTGCCTGTTAACCGAGTCAAATGCCATCTTTAAATCTATAAAGACCACGTATACTTGGTGTTTCTTACTTATCGCTTCACATTTTATCAAGTTCAATAACAGGAGGTTGACATTCGTTCCTATTTTCTTGACAAAACCAATTTGTCTTTTTTCTTGTCTTGCATTCTCCTCTGCCCATGTGTTAAGCTTTTTTACAAGATAGCTAGCGAATAGTTTCCCTAAGGGATCCAGTCATGCTGTAGGTCTGTAACGTCACCATTCTTCTTTTCCATTCAGCTGTCCTGTCTCTTCTGGGATTTAATTCAAATGGCCATCATACTGTCTCATATGCAGGTATGACTTTCTCAGTGGGAACCTTGCTTCTAGGATTCTCCTTGGTATCTGTATCTTCACTGGTTTTGCTTGTGGTGGTTGAGGTGGGAGTACTTGGCTCCTTCTCTACAGATCAGTGCTGCAATGCTAGGCAGATGGGAATTCTCATCACCCAGCCTGGCGGCGGTGCTCACAGTTCTCAAATATCACCAGGAGCATTGCAGGATAAGCCGCAAGACTCCCCAGCACAGCGGACACCAGGAGCGCAGAAGGGGAGGAGGGCGTTAAGTCGGGCCGCTTGCCCCGCCCGGCCCACGGGTAGACGAGACCCCGAATGCACAATACGGGTAATGGCAGTCTCCACAGCTGGACGAGTCGATGTCCAGATGCACCCGGGTCGGGCGGGCAGTTTGAACGGTGTACAGCACCCAGGTACTGGAGTTATCTTTTAGAAGATGCCGGGCTGCAGAGCTTTACGCGCTGCTGGCCATCTTTGTTCGAGCGCAACACACCTCCCAAGAGATCTGGATCTTTGCCCCCAAATTGCGGTGTGCAGCCTACCAATGTGTATGCCAGAGCCGATCCTACCTGAGAGATGAGGTGGGGGCGTGGAGGGAGGAGGGGTTAGCCCCTGATTCCCAGAGTGAGCACTGTGCTGAAAACCATTAGCACCACTGTCTTTCTCACCTTATCTTCCAGCCTCTTACCAGGCCAGAGTCCTATTCCTGTTTTTGCCAGAGTACAGCATGCAGGAATCACCACAATTCACAACAGAAGGAGCCAGACACGTGGAGCAAGATCTCATCTGCAAAGCGCTCAAACTTCCCTGCCTGATGAATTTACTCCAGAGTACCATTTGGGGGCTTACGTGGTCCATTTGGCTCAATAGTTAAGAGAAGCAAGTGGCCTGATTAGTTCTCCTGGCTTGGACATGGGTACCTCAGTCATATCTGCTCTTGGAGCAGCCTTTTCATATTTCAGGGGTTTCCAACTAGGGCGTTAAGTACACTGGTGTTAGCAGCATCATCTGTTGAACATAAAAAGCACTCCTTAACTGACAATCTTCCAGCCTAAGTTTTCAAATATGCCCTTGCTATCCATTTCCAGGACTTGAACAGACTAGTTGATGAGAGCTTGAAGCAACCCTGCCTCTCCACCATCAGTCCATAAAGATCTGGCAAAAAAGAAAAAGCCGGCGCCATTGGGACCCTACACTCCTGACAGCACATTCCACACCAGAGTGTGTAGTTGTCCAGACAGCCACTGGAGGTGCTAGGCCTAAAGCCTTCACTATACCGCTGTCAGATAGGGAATGAAAAAAACTCACCTTGTGAGGGGGTAAAGACTGTAGGGTCGGTAGACTAACCATCCACACTTCAAATGTGTCAAATACAATGGTGCGAAAAATGTAGGCCTTGTTGGACATCGATAAGATTGCTGGGAAGCATTTGCCTCCAGACTTTTAGGTCTCCTTCGAACAACAGGTACATCATGCTAAGGAAATGGCAGGAAACCTCTTGTAAACAAGTGTGATTTATCACATATTGTGTAGAAAGAGTAATGTGGACAGCTCAGTACTAAATCGACACACGCGAATGCCCACTGTACATTTTGCCCAAGATTTACAGTCTGAACAGATACAACATTTGATGGCTTGGACCTACTTGACACTATTGGCGTTTACATTTTAGAGAAGTTCAAAGCTTTCATACAAATAGCACAGACCTTGGGGACATCACCCACTTCATCATCTGGTAGACGGTATGATCTGTATTCCTTTTCATCAAGAGGGTTTGGTCTTAGCTTAAAATTTCAGACCCACCAGTAACAGAGAAAAATACCTTGCAGCCCTCTAAGGACAGTGGAAGTGGAGCTGGCAAAGCTAAAACTACGGCCACTCAGACCTCCAGCACCCCAGCAGCAAAAGTGCTTTCATTTGTTTGTTTCTCAAAACAGCATGAGTCACCTGTGAGCAGAACACTGCATTTCTTTAAGGCATGGCAGGAAATTACAATGGACCACTGGATTCTACAAATTATGGTTCAAGGATACTGTCTGCAGTTTCTGCAAAAATGTCTAACACACCATCTGTGACTGTTCCTCTTCCGGAATTTCTCATCAAAAATAAATCTCAACTTCTTCTGAGGGGAGTGGTATTCCCATGACTTCCTAGTTCTCAAATCCGTCTTAAACTTGAGACTCCTCAACAAGCTCCTCGGAAACACAAGTTCCCATGGTCACCCTGATGCAGATACTTCAGGCTTTGGAGATGCGTCATAGGCTTGTTTTTCTAGATCTGCAGGTCTTTCTTGTCCCTATTCACCCCAGACATTGGAAGTAGCTTAATTGTATAGTGGAAAGCACTCCTTACTAGTTCCAGTAAAATAGCTCAGCGGGTTGAGCGCTCGCCTCTGCGATCTGAGCGTGATCTGCAGCTCGCAGGTTTAAATCCTGGCAAGACCAACTCAGCCTTTCATCCTCCGGAGGTTGATAAATGAGTACCAATTTCGGTTGGGTGATATTGTATGTAAATATGTGCTCTGTAAAGCGCTTTGGATAAAGGCGCTATATAAATAACTTAACATTATCATTTAAATTCACTTTGCCCTCATTGTATTCATGAAGGTCATGGCAATGGCTGGTTGTGGCCCATCTTCACAGGAGGATAGGGCACATCTTTCTCTACTTTCACAACTGACTCTTTGTGTACTCACTGGAGACTGAGCTCAATGACCTTGTGACAACGTGCAACCTCCTTCATACAATAGGTTTTTCTATCAACCTAAAAAAAAAGTCCTTTCTGTCGGTCTTGTTGGGATGGTCGATAGTGGTCTCAATGTGAAAGAAATGTTTACATTGCGTGTGCCATATTAGTGACTGTGGTAGACGCGATGTTAGCGCAATGTTGCAATCTGGTATGTATCTAGTATAGTTAATAAGAATGGGATGAGTGTCACTATTAGTGTTATTTTGTGTATAGTTTGATACATTTTAAATTTGCATACATGTAGCAGCATAATGACAACCATGTGGATACGTTGTGAATACAATCTAGTTGTATGATGTGCACATAGCGCCTAAAGATGGGAAGCGAAGAGCTGTATATGCACACACGAAAGGGGAAATCCATGGATGGGGAGCCACTGTGAGGGGATGCAGTAGTCCTGAACAGACGTACACACATATACACTCACAGGATTTCAAGGGAAATATGTTTGGGACATTTGAAGAACAGGGGGTACATGATGAATACGTGGGAAGGTTGTATAACACAGGTCCCTCATAGCTGGGGGTTTTATGAGCCTGGGTTGGTGAGATGAACTTAATGTGACCTGGAGAGTTAGTTGACTAGGGTCAAAGGAAGGCAGCTACCTGCATTTGACCAACTGTGATAGTATCAAAATTCAAAGTCAGGACAAAATGAAGTGCTAGATGGTCATAGGTTTATGGGTTGGTGCTGTTGTGGATAAAGGGATATCATCTTCCTGAGAACATGGAGCTTGTTATTCAGTGACCAAGGACGCCTGGCCACATGGCAGGGTTGACTTGGGGCCAGTTAATAAACCAGGCGCAAGAGGTTCTTAAGGGCAGAGGTGGCAAATGGTTTATGGGTTTCAATTAGGTTCTCAGTAAGATGACCAGGATGTGGCCAGAGGCCATGTGGGCTGAAATGGCAGTCGCAATAGATTAGCGTGAAACGAGAAATATCAGGGACGCAAGTAAGTCTGGGTAGATAAGATATTTATTGCTGGTTCTAATGAAACTTGTTTTTTTCTCTCCCTCATATTGATGAGGTGTTCTTGTAAAAGCCATGTGCATCACACCCGGGCTAGAGGTTTTAGACCAGATGGAACTTGTAGTAAATTAGGATTGTTGTAGGTGAATAAGTAATTATGTGCTGATGTCATGATCAGCTATGGAAAAAGCCCAAAATAGGTTGTACTTGTAAATATGTTCTAATGTACATGTATGTTGAAGGAGATGGTGTTTAAGTGAGTATGTCCAATAAGAGCGTGGGATTATAGTTCCTTGTGTGGGTTAGCCAATCATGTTTGTGGGATGACTTTGTAACGAAATATGTGGAAGTATGTTAAATGTTGCAACAATGTATATAAGGTGCACATTTTGTGTGGTTTGAGGAGAATCGGGTTAGTTCGGCAAATCTGTGGACGGTAAGTGAAACATTCCAGACCTCCGTCGACGTCCACAAACGTGTCCATGACCACTAAATCAAAATGCTTGTCTTCTATTCCATCCTCGACCTCGTCGCAACCATTTTCTCGTCAACAACCTTATCTATGCCCCTCTCCTCAGTGCGTCTGCACTGCTCATGTCACCTAAAAGGTCTAAAAAGACCCTGTTCACACTGCAGTTTTATGTGCCATCCACTTTGTCAGTACCTTCCAATGTTCCTCTTGATGATATCCTGGAGCACACCATTGATACTGACTTTGCAGGCCTGGAAGAAGGGTTTTCTGAGGATGAGGAGGAGTTATCTGGATTGCCTAGAACACACCCTCCCTCTGATAGTGTTTCCAACACCACAAGGTTGTCAATATGCCCTTTGACAGGGAAGTCCTTAAGGCAAAAAGGTGGATGATTCTCTACAAGCCATTAAAACAGACACAGCTCGGTCCCTAGGCACTCTGCAACAAAGAAGGTTGTTTCAGTATTTTCAATCAAAGAAATGCTGCTTCTGAAGATCCGGCAGAGACATTCTCTCATCGTACCGCTCCCAGTCATACAGAGGGGCATTACACGCCTCAGTTGAGCAGTACAAGTAAAGGTAAACCCCTGTATGCTCACACCAGAAAGAATACAACCCGCTAGGGAAAAAGGGCCAAGACACAGCTTGCAAGGATTTAAAAAAAACAACAACATTTTATTGGTTTTTACAACAATCAATCAACTTTTAACAAAACAACCAGCGGCACTTGTGTAATACTTTAACATCATATGCACATCATCATGTTTCTACCGCTAACCCGCACCCTCCCCCCAGCTCCAGCCTACTTCATTACGCCTCCTGTTTATCTCCTGTCTGAGGGAACCACCGCTTGCAAGGATAACAAGGTTTTTAGTCCTACAAACAGGAAGTACATCAGCAAAGGACTCTGCTGCCACCAAACATTCTGCCAAAATTTGCACAAACAGAACCTTATGAGGGTACAAATCGTCATCAGTAAAGTCATTACATACAGTAAAAATCTGCGTGGCTGGTTGGCGCGACCCTATACATGGGCGGCATGCTCCATAGGGGATGCTAGGCCATCGGCCCCAGCCTTTTTGTCCATCCATGTGGGTGCTGCTGGGCTTGTCATCCGCAGTAGGACAAGCCCTAATAAGCAATTAGTTACTTAGAAAACAATGCTACTTTATCTCTGTACCAGTGAACCTAGCAGACACAGATATGGGCCCAGGGGGAGAGCCGAGGTCACACTATCTTGCATTCTTCACTCATTCCCAGATGCGTCACAGTAACCTCCCCTGGTCTTCCACCATCGTACCATCCCTCCTGGCACCTCGCAGCACAAATCACGTGTCCCAAACGTGAAGGTGAGATAGCCTTGCTTTATGATCTTCCTGATCGATCTGGGGGGTCTTACAGCTTTATGGTCAGTGGTCTGGGCCTGGCTGGCGCTGTGGTATGTGGGGGGTCTTGTGATCAAAGCAAAGGAGGGCTATAACTGATGCATGAGGTGTTGGGGATGAGGAGTCATGCTATCTGTATCGTGGAATGGTAACTGCCAAGAGGTGCTCTGCCCCCTTCTCGTGGCCTTGCAGAGAACATTCTACCCGAGGTGCGAAGGCCTGAAACCTCTGGGACAATGAAAGGCTTTTAACTCCCTGAAGCTCACTTGTGGTGTGGGTTATATCTTGTTAACAATGCAGGTCTAATACTAACAGGTTTGGTGCTTTAGCTGCACTTGGGCCTAGGTTCCAAAATGGCTGCTAATAACTAAGATGGCGTTTACACTTGCCTCTACTCTATAGCTCCTAATGCATGCATTATGTGCTCTCCTGCGTGCACCTCCCCTTCCCCCTGTTCTCTCGACTTAGTCTATCATTTGTTTTTCATTCGGAATTGCCTAAGGGGGTGGGAAGACCCTCTCTCCTTCCCAACATCCACCCATTTGTTAATCCTCCATTATCAAACTCCCCCACATTGTTACCCATGCTTATCTTCCAACAATTGTCCTCTTCCAATCTCTGTACCTCTTCTAACCTTTCAGCTTCCAAATTTGGTGGTGATCCCTGCTCTACACACATTGAGCAAACTTGCTCCAGATCAGGCATACTCCTCAGGGGTACAAGTCATATATGTACATCCCCAGCTAAATCAACCCAGTGTTCTGTATAGTTCTCAGGATCTGGTGGTGATATAGTGATAGTGCCATGGGGGTGTAAACGCTGCTCAATTCGGACCATGCAGGGCTTACTTGGGTCATCTGTCTGGGAGCCATGTTCTGTGGTACTGCAAGGTACGTTGGATACCCCAATTGAGACCACCATCATAGCACTATTAGGGACTGCTTTGGCACAGCATATGAGGCCTAGTTGGCAGGTGCAGAAGATGACCAGTACGAACACGACCATGGGTACCAACATCTTAACTATTGTTCCCATCCAGGAGGGGGCCCAGGAGAAAATGCTATCAAACCAGTCTTTACTTGTGATTCCAGCTTTGTTTTTCATGCGTACTCCCAGGGTGTGTATGGCTCCTATTATTTGCGAGAGTGAACCTTTTTCTGCATTGTTACGAGGTACGAAAGTGCAACAGGAATCCCTGATTCTTTTGCACACACCTCCTTCCATCGCCTGAGGAGGTCACAAACGTAGTGGTTCTGCATCGTCATCAAACACAAGGCCCGCAACTCTAGTTTTATGGCATTGAACCCTTGTTCCGTGTCATTTGTCAGCTGTATCAGTTCCCAGCAGACGATCTGGAGCCATTTGGCGTTAGCAGCTGCTTGGACCCCAGGCAGTTACAGTGATGCAAAGAATGTTTCTGCGCTACTGAATAGCCTGTACTCATCGGGTATCTCATTGAAAAGCTTGGATGAATCGTGAGATAGGTAGTTTGCTCTTTTCTGCTTCCACAACTTTTTTTTTCTTTCGCTTTTAGGGAGGATGTGGAACCCCAGGGCATGTAATGGGTTCTGGTAGGCCCTTCTGAGGTGGAAACTGTCATTGGTGGTGATAGGTTTGCTGGCCCTCCTTGGAGATGTTCTTCAGGGATTACAAGCAGCGCCAAGTGGAAGGTAGCTAGCGAACCGTAGCCCCTCCATGATGGTGTGGGGTGCAAGTATGCCTGCCGATCACACACTAAGTAGTAAGCCATAACTGCAGCTGTACGTTTCTTGAAGTCTGGGATGAGCAAAGTCTTATTACAACATTCATTGGCCCCTACAGAAACGGTCCCTTCACTGTAAAAGCAAAATCAAGATGTTTCTTCTCTGTGCACTTTCACTAGATTTTCCATTTCCTCTATCCACGTTAGTTTTGCAATATGGTCAGTCCAGAATGCTGCACATGCTGTATTCACTCGGGCCAGGACCTTGTCTTCAAACCCTATTAGGCCTCCTGCCATACAACTCAGCTCTGTTTCTTGCCACTTGTTTGCCACATATTTAAGCCCTTTTAACATCAAGTGTGGGCTCAGCAGGCACTGGATGCTTTTAGGATTGCTGTTGCATTGCAGTTGATCTGGATCTGATACTTCGAGCCTCACCCTATGTGGCTGGAATGTACCTCATATCCTACATAGCGCTAGATTGACCAGGCACTGAGCCTCTATAATGGGTACTTCCTGCGGTACTAAGACCTTGGGGGCTTCTGATGCATGCAGTATCAACGAACAGACATAACTTCTTTACTTTATCTCTCCCCACAGTGCTCATGTCCGTGTAACAAATATTGGACAATTCTGAGCGGCCCACATCCTCTATAGCATCTAAACCAAGTCCATGGTAGGCATCATACTTTGCCCTTCTTGTTTGTCTTTTTGTGCGCCTAGAGTTTTGTATATATCCATTTATAATTTTATAACGACTAGTGCCATTAATAAAACTCGTCTAAACCATTAGGGAATAATAAGGACCTGGCAATACATTCTAAAAACCCCAAATCAGTGGGTGCACCTGTAACAGTGACAGATCTCTTAATGCTGGCATATAGGTTCACTGCCCTGGTGTTGTGTGTTAGGGACAATACATTCATAGTTGCATTTTCATTGGTATTAGATACTTAGTTAACAGTGGTGTTTTGGTAGACATCCCCCCCACCTTTTTATATGTGGCCCCCATATGAAAACTACTCCTAAATAAATGCCTAATGCAAACATGGAAATTGCAAACAGCCACGCAATATAATGCATGGCACACACGTATGAGTATGATAATCTAGACACACTACCATAACAAACAATGTTCTTTTTATGTAAGTAGTCTTTTGAGAGCGTTGGTTTCATGTTCTGCTGTTTCTGAAAAGCAATTATATTATACAGAGAAAGAAATAAACAGAGAGCGAGAGAGAGAGAGAGAGAGAGAGAAAGAAAGAAAGAAAGAAAGAAAGAGAGTCTGGGAAGGTGTAAGAGTACACCCCCTGTGCAAAATTTCGTTTTTAGCAATTAAGTTGTAGAGGTACTGTTACAACGTGATCGAAAAGCATGTATTTAACTTGTACCTGTGCGCAATTGTTTAGTCAGGGCCACTGGGCGTAAAAATATACTCTCATGGTTACGGAGGGGTGCTCAGGGGTGCTCTGGACATCCGATTAGTGAATCCAATAGCGTCAAGGGGAGTGGAAAAGAAAACCTGGTAGGGCCCGTTATACCTGGGGTTGTTCCACCTTGGGACGAAATTCTGCACGTAGACAAGTTTGCTTGGAAGTAATGTTGAGTGGGCGAGGAATTTGGTGGTACAGCAGCTGCTGTGCTACTCAATTCTTCACCCTCCTCCAATCTGGGTGGTGCGATCTGCCGAGAGATGCGTTTAATGGCCTGTGTTAGGGTGGTCAAGTAGGTGTTACATTATTCCCCTAACACAGATGCAGCCCTATGTGCGTCAGATGCTCTCCTACCAGGAGACCGGGGCATGTGTATGTGACAGCCAGTGGCCACCTCATGAGGTGATAAATAGTGGTCGTTGCAGGGCTGTGTGCGGAAACTGAAGTGCCAATGGCAATCTGTTCTTCCAGTTCTTCTTTAACGTGGTGCAAAGTTTGGATAGCTTACTCTTCAGTAGGCAGTTGATCTTCTCTACAACTCCATTGTCCTGGGGGTGGTAAATGGTGCGCATTCAATGTTTATTGCCAAGCAATGCTGTAATTTGCTTAAACAATTCATTAAAAAAGTGTGTGCTGTTAACTGATTTTAATACATCGCACACACCCCATCGAGCAAAAACCTTGCAGACTAATAATTTGGCTGCACATTTCGCTTCGGGATATGCACAAGGTCTCGCATGGACCCATCGGGAGATGGGGCAGACGACAACAATCAAATATCGGGAGCTGTTGCACCTCTCGCCTATATCCGCGTAGTCGATATGCAACTCGCAGAACAGCCCAGTGGGGCGGGGCAGAGTGCCTCTTAATGTTTGCAGTGTCATTTCCGTGCTGTAACTCTGGCATGTGATACAGTTTATAACCAAATTTGATAAATGCTCCTGGAGATTTGGAACAAACCAATCTTCCTGAAGGTCCGTAGCGATGTGCTGCTTAGAAATATGGGATGGATGATGAAGCTGGTCAAATGTTATTGTCAGTAACTCATGTGGCATGACTGCTTTCCCCCTGTCGTCCTGTCTCCACAATAAATCAGTAGTGGACTGTTTACACCCTCTTTTTATCCACAGTTGCTTTTCCTCCTCGGATGCTTGTGCCAATAATTTGAACTGTTGGCAGTGAATTATAGGGATGGGGGGTTGCTTGATGTTGGGCATTACACAGGGTATTCTGCTGATTGAGGTACTGGCAGGTATGCTGCTATTTTGGCCGCTGCGTCCGCGACAGCGTTTCCGCTGGAGACCTTGTCGGTGTTCTTGGTATGGGCGGCACATTCTACAACCGACACTACAGTTAGTTGTGACAGGGCGAAAATGAGCCTATCCAATAATGCGGCATGCTGATCTGGGTACCCGTCAGCCCTCCTGAACCCCCTCCTCTTCCAACGTGCAAGACCGACAGGCACTGTTGTAGTGACATACACTGAGTTGAATAGATGGTCACGTGGCACCCCTGTGATGCTTGTAGTACTTCTATGAATGCTATGAACTCCGCCGCCAGAGCTAAAAAATGCATTGGCAATTTCTTTTGCACTAATGTTTCGTATTCTCCATCCACTAGGTTCACCACAGCAGCCCCAATGTGTCTGAAACTTGTCCCATGGTCAATTGTCGCTGACCCATCAACAAAGAGGATCCCCCAGCCCTTCGAATGGGCTATCTCTTGCTTTGGGAATGTCGTCTTCCTCACCCTCATAAGATACACGATCATGTCAGGACATGTCTTCAACTGTGCACATTTTAGTCAGAAACGTAGCAGGGTTTACTGTTTTGTATCTTACAATGTGGATATTTGGGCTGGATTGGATGATCTCATAGGCAGACCTCTTTGTGTTGTTAGAGTGGACTTCGATCTTTCCAGGGTAGCGAACACTGCGTGTTCCACGTACAAAGTGACAGAGCACCCCATTACTGTAGTGGAGCTCTTTTCAATTGCAAATGCTGCAGTAGCGAGTGCCTGTTCACATGCAGATTGTCGACTGTATTGCAGAGTCTAACATGCCGCTGTAGTAGGCCAATGGTTTGTGTGCTCATCATGCTTTTTTGTGTTAATTCTGCAGTCATAAGTTGGCCGTTGGAGTGAGAGAACAGGTCAAACTCTGCGTGTAACATCGGGTGGCTAGCACTGGGGTGTTAGATATAACTTATTTGATTGCATTGCACTTGGTGAGCATGTCTTCTGTCCATACAATCTTGCTATCAGTCTTTTGGGCCTCCTTGAGGCCTTGCAAAAGGGGCCTAGTGTTGGCTGCATAGTCGAGCATCTAGGCCCTAAAATAGTTACACAAGCCTAGGGACCTTTGCATCTCCTTCACTGTTGTGGGACGTGGAGTGTTGCTCAGATGCAGCAAAATCAGGTATTTTCACTTTTCTGCTTGCAGCTATCTATTGCCCCAAGTACAGTACTTCCTGCAGGCAATACTACAATTTGGCCTCGTCAGCCTTGTACCCCTTGTGGGCTAAGAGCTGTAACAGTGTTATTGAATCTTTCCTGCACTGGTGTTCACTGGCACTGCACACCAGCAGATGATCCATGTACTGGATGATTGTGTTGGGCACCTGAATATTTCCTATATCTGCATGAAGGATTCTGTTGAAAATGCTCAAGGACTCGCAGTACCCTTGAGGCAGTCTCCTGTGTTCAAATCTAATCCCCCATGTGTAAATGCGGGGAGGTACTGTGAGTCAGTGTATACTGGAATGAAAAAGAAAGCGTTTTTAAGATCCACCACAGGAAATAGGGTTGCTTCCTTAGGGATGTTACAAAGTATTGTCGCAGGGTTTGGAACCACAGGAAAATCGGCCTGTACAATGTCATTTAGGGGGCCTAAATCCTGGATCATCCTCCAATTTCCCCCTTTGTCTTTTCTATAGGATAAGTAGCTGTTTTACATGGGGAGGTGGATGGCACTATTATTCACTGATTTAATAGGGCAGTGATGGTGTCCCCAATACCTTCCACCGCCTCCCTTGATAGAGGGTACTGTCTCACTCGGGGCAGCAGAGCACATGGCTTCAGTGTTATTCACACTGGGGTCAATCCTTGTAGCAGTCCTACATCATGGGCATTTGTGGTCCAAAGTCTTTCCGGTACATGTTCTAGGTCTCCGACAACTAAATGGGGCGGGGCTGCAAGGGCCCTTAGGGGACACTGAACCTTCCAGTACTGTACCATAATGTGACGGAGGATACAAAAAGCCAATACAATTTCACAAGCCTCTGGTTTGTCTTCAAACAACTTTGTATCAGTTACCTCCCTAAGAGGCACTGCAGAATTAATACATAGTATTGTGCCCCACTTGCACCCATCAGAGTCAATCCCTATGACAATAATTTGCTTGGCCGAAACCACCAGACCCTGCAAATATAGGGACAATATCGTTCATGCCACTAACTCGGGGGTCACCACAGGCCGGAAAATGAAATCAGCTGTCACTCGCCAGCAACCCATGCCAATTTGGGGCACCGGCTCAAGAAGCACTGTAATCCCATACATGAACCTGTCTGGATCCACAGGAATCTCGTGAACCACTACTTCGCCCTCTCTTGCATATATTATAACCATTGCTCTAAATGCGTCCATTCCTGGGGTGGCACACACAATCTCACTGTCCGTAAAGGAGTCATTTTTTTTATTTGCTAAGCAGGTTGCAGTCCTTCAAGTTTATCAGGGAACTTTCCGAGTACAACAGGGGAGCCTTCACCACCTTACCCCCTATTTTGATGTCAACCTATTTAATGTATGTAACCGTTGAGACAGCCGCAGAGAAGACCTGTGTGTCGTTTCACCTGATAGCGGGAGGTTTCCCTCACTGATGCATTATTTGGTGGCACCTGTGTCAACTATAAAGATGAAGTGTTCGTTTCCTATCTCAGTGCCCATCAAGGGTTCCTCATCCAGGTGGACTGTCATGGATAGTACTGGGCACGCAAGAGTTTCTGTGGGCTGTCCTATTCAGGTTAGGTGTTTGTACCGGGGAACAAAAAAGGGTTACCTCCCATGGCGCTGACCCCCTGGTAAAGGTACAACTGTGCCATTAGGTACAGCATCATTTGTGGGCATGTGTCCTCTGTGATAAGCGTTGGGCGGGGGCATATGTGGCTGGGCATCTTGAAGTTTTTGCATTTTTGCCCCTGGGGCCGAGGGGGACACTGCATATATTCCTGATGGGTTTCATACGGTATAGTAGTTAGTATTTGTAGCAGTCTTTGTGGCTGGGACTGTGGGCAATAGTTGCTATATGAGTTATACTCCACCCCTGACCTGCTCCTACATTCTCTTGCAAAGTGCCCCCATTTCCTGCAGCTCCAACATTGCGAGGGCCCCATACACCACCTCACGGTCCCACACCTCCAACCCCTCTGAATCCCCCCTTTGGCCCTCTGAACCCACGTCTTCCCCGCTGCTGCCCTCCTTGCTGCCACTCGGGCGTGTCATCCTCCTGGCCAAAATGCAGCTGTCCTCGTGTCTGCGGGTGCCTGAGTGCTCTCTGTCGTTTCTATCGACGCGGATGCGGGCACCGACCCTGCTACAGCTATTTTAGCTAACTTTTTCTGTACCAGTTTTGCTTCTTCTGCCTGTATTCGCTGTGCCGCTTCCTTTTTGCGCTCTTTATTTCTTTTTAATGGTATATTCTTATTGTCTGAATCTCCGCCCACCCTTTCGCTTCAATGCCCACTATTTTGTCGAGTGCCTTCTGCACCTCCTTGGGTAAGCCCTTTTTATAACAAAATAAATAACACTGGTCCACCGTCTCCACCTTCCACACCTCTTGGTCCTCATCTTCTCCCATAGTGTATTGCATTATGGACTGTAGGTCCGGGATGCCGGGATATGTACGCCGTAGCCCATTGCACACTTGTGCCCTAATGTTGTTGAAAGGTGCCCCATCATGGGCATCATAGTCTAATTTTACTGCCGGATATCGCACATTGACCCATATGTCCCTGGCCTGATCACCAACAATTGCCACTAGCAAACTTTTCATATCCCCCACTGCTAGAGGAATGCTTGCTGTCTGTTTTTCGAATGCGTAAATCCATTTCCCAGCCCCAGCAGTAAGGGGTGGGAGTGCCTTGATCAAATTATTTGTATCCATTTGTGCCCAAGGCACATAATGTGCTCTCCCCGTACCTTTGTGTAATAGTGGCATCTGCGTGCCCTTCCCTTCCTTCCGGCCAGCGCTTGCTTTTTTCCTTACAACTGCCACTCTGCCATATCTATTCCTCAATCGCGGCCCCGACAAGCTCTCCACTCCTGTTGTTATCTTTGGGGCCCGTTGTCACTTCATCCTCGACAACCTCTGTTGCATCTCATTCATCCTCCCTCACTTCTCTGTCTGTTTCTCGATAGGACCTCACTGTCCCATATCCTGTGCTCCCTGCTCGCCCGACCCCACCCTCTGTCGTCTCGACATGTACATCCTTTATGGACATACTATCCAACCTAAATAAAATGTCTTGCGCCTTCCATTCATCTAGTCTGCTCCCCTTCACCTACTCTGGGCTGTTCTCAGTCGTGCCAGCTCTACACGCACCGCTTCCAGCGCCGCCTCTAACTCCTTCTGTCCCTTACAGTCTTGAGGTGGGGCAGTAACTGGGTTGGAAAGGTATGGTGGTGGCAGAGCGGTGGCTGTGGTGGGCACATAGGTCGGGTTAGTGTATCCCGTTGTTGGGTGAACAGCTAATGGATATAATCCCTTATGCTCTGTTGAAGTCCCGCCCCCTCTGTAACATTGGCCCCTCCATGGGTATCATGCGCCCCTCCCTCGTCGAGGTGCTCCACGTCCTCAATCATCTTCCAAAGATCTAAACTCTCCTTCCACTTATGGAGCTGCTTGCCTTTGTATTTTGCTGCTAAAAATGTGCTCATGTGTTCTAGCACTCCCCTATTGTGGGTGCCCTGCTCTGGTCAGGAGCGGGTCATCCTCCCTCGTCTCTCCACCACCCATTGCTTGTGGTACTTTTCGATCTTGTCTCTGTACAATGACAGCCCACCATACATGTATTCTAAAGGTGTCCATCCTCCCATTTTTGCAAATCAAGTGCTCAGATCTCCTACGCTTGCGCTGGTGCGCTGCTCACGCTGCAGTTGTCAAAGTCAAAACCAGTCTTCTTTCCCCTTCTCCCCGTTGCCCGCAGTCAAAGTTCCCTCCCCTCCCCTTCCCTTCACACACACACTCAATACCACGCTACGCTCACTCAATATACTTAAAATGCCACACCATCAACGACACACTTTGGGCCTCCACTCCTTACAAATAAGAAATCGCAATACACTAAAACAACAGGCTAAAATAACAAACTAGCTCCTAATCCGGTTTATGCCTTGAGATCACCAAATCATCTCACACATGGGGTACGCATTAATTTCTGGGTTTCATGTACTCCTACCTGGGCCACCTCTACAGTTTCTTCATCCTTTATGGCCCGATGCACACGCACATTCTTCATACTTTAAAATGCAGGCCCTAATTTAAGAATTCATTTTTTTTTTTACATTAGCAGTTCACAGCTTTGAGGCGGCCCAGACACTTATCACAGCGTCTCGTTCCCATGCCTATGGCGCACATTTCATGTGCTACGTCAGGAGGGACCACAATCTATTTGGCAGCTGTGCCTCGCGGCAGTAGCTACCTTGACGATCACCGACAGATTACACACCTATCGTGCACAAACTAGCACTTTACAAGGTCCGCCCACCAGCTCGTACCCCGACGTTAGCAGCTTGCCACACAGAGGCAGGACAGACACTCCCCAGCGTCCCGTTCCCATGACGATGACACATATGTTACGTGTCGCGTCAGGACTTACTACCAATCTCTTGGTATTTGTGCTCGGCAGCAGAAGTTACATTGACAACAGCCAACGCACTTTCGGGTAGGAACGAGCATTGAACAAGCTCGCGCCCACAACTCATGATCAGCCACTCTGCACTCACAGCAGGTAAGATGAACCTAGGAGCATTTGTCTCCTCGCCCTATTGGCACTAGGATAGACTCAGGCCAATTTTTCGGCCCATGATACCCAGTCACCTTGACCTCGTATGCATCTTGCGATTTCAGCTAGCACTGACACAGCACTTGCTCTGTTCTTTACAGATAAAAGCTAACACAGAGGGCGCTGTGGCCACCCTGCAAGCCGATTTCCAGCATCGCACCCCACTCTTGGTCAGACTCCATTGATCGAACGGGAGTCGACCACCACTTTAAAATTTGAAGCTGACTTTGATGTAACGGAGCCCCCCTCCTCCTTCCGGATCCAGCTATGGATTTTATGACCTGCGGGTAAGCTGACCCACAGAGGCCACCTCTTTATTCTGTTTTGCTACTGCTTATGCACTTGCATTCCTACCAACCAACTGATTTATATATGTCTCCCACAGGGTCGTTTGAATTGAGCCCCAATGAAGGCGGTTCAAACTACAACCTACCGCCAAAACGTGTTGCCAACCTGAATACCTACTTAGGAACCACCAGCGTTTGCCTTTCACTAAAAAGTGTTCAGGCTACCACGTCGGCAAACAACAGACCCCATGAACTAATATTTCTAGCCAAAATAATACGCTAGAATCAAAATTCACATTGACTTGCCCATTAAGGGCACTTTTATGTTTTATACTTTCGATCACTGGTTACATCTCTCTTATCTCCATTTCCTTCTATTCTCTTTTCCTTAGCTCTATTTTCACCTCAGATATTTCAATACTCACTAGGCCTCATTACAAGTCTGCTGGTCCAGACATAACATTGCCGGTTAAACCGTACCGGCACAGTTTACTGGACTGGCTAATTCCGACCTGCGATCCCAGAAACACCATCACCTCGAAGCCACCCCCACAATGACACGCACCCGGAATTTGCATCGGCGGAAACAGCGTGACGAATCACCGACGCACCCCCAGTCACTGGCAATGTGTAACACCGTGCTCATTACAAGTAGCACAGACATGGAAACACCACCCAAAAAAGGGCAGAAACACCATGACCATCGTGGCGGTACCGCCGGCACCGCGGAGATGGTGTTAAACAGTGGCAGGTGAGCTGAATCAGGCCACAGGTGCACAAAATGAGGCCAGCTGCACCACGTAGGCAAATGGGAGCCTACAAAAGTGCCACACCCAGGCCACCTTCAAACACAACCATGCTGACGGCTGCTGTAGCAGCATTTGGGCTAGTGAACCTACAGGCAGCAGTGCACATTGTGCCAGCAGTGGGGCAGAGGAGGAGGAGGAGGAGGCGGCGGCACAGGCGGCAAATTGTGAACCCGGTACCCATACCAAACATAAATGTGCAGCCGGCACGAACCCGCAGGCAGCCTGTAATACCTCGCATCAGGGCCTCACCCTGGAACCTGACCCCAGGGCAGATCCACACATTATACCGGCTTGACCGTCCATCGTCACCCTAATCGAGGAGGCTGAAATCAGCAGCCGCATTGCCATCCAGACTGCAACACCCTCCCCCGCCCGCCCGTGCTGAAGGTTGTCTACTGAATTTCCTTGGAAGTGGAACATATCAGCACACTGTTGGTCAGCAGCCCTGTCTATCTACCATACTTGACCAAGTACTGGATGCGCTCCTGACCCATGCGTCAGAGTACAGTTCCTTAACTCATACCCCTGCCCAGGTCATTGCCACCAAGTTGGCCTTCCATGCCATCGCAGGGATGCCAAATTGCATAGGTGCATTAGACTGCACCCCCGTTGATTTGACAGTTCCACATGCAATGGAGGCAGTGTACCGCAATAGGAAAGAATTCCACTCACTGAATGTCCAGATGGTATGCAATGCTGGACTAGTGATCACCTATTGCTGTGCACGTTTCCCTGGGTCAACACATGACTCAATAGTCTTGCGGAATTCGACATTGCCACGCTAATTGGAACGCTATGCAGGACAAAGCACATGGCTGTTGGGTAAGTACAACTGCCAATGCATGACCCCTGTGCAAGGGGGGGGGGGGGTGACAAAGGCACACATGTCCCGTGCATTTGGGTGCGCACAAATGCCAATGCATGATCCCTGCCCAATGGCATGGACATTCGCCACACCCCACACATTGCAACGCTTCACATTCAAAATTGCCACAGTGTGCAAGTACCTACCCTGCTAATGCCCATGCACACCCTAGACATGTTGTGGCACCACAAGCAAGGTCGACATGAGGATGTGAGTCCCTCGCCCGCCCAATGCACCTGTGCTCCCACAATGCACACGATGTGCGCTTACCCGGCAGTGTTCATTGCTCACATATTCACAGTGACCAGTGTCTGACTGCTGCAGGTGTGGCCATCACAGCACAATGCCCTAGTCACCCACCACATATGAACTCATGGGCATCAACATGTGTGCGACAAGTCGTTGCCCAATTCCAGTGCACTAATGTGACCATCAATAACCCCTGCATGGTATTGTCCACCAAGCTTGATCATAAGAGGCCCCATATAACAGATTCACAAACGGGCCATAATTGTACTGCGTCTGATTCAGACAGTGAAACCACGAACACTAACACGTGCCCTTGCTTTCACTCCCATACAGGTGATGCAGGATATGCACCCACACCATGGCTGATGACACCCATACAAAGGCAGAGGAACAGGCATGAGGAGGCCTACAACAGGGCACACATACGCACACGTGGCATGATAGAGCGTACCTTTGGATTACTCAAGGCCAGGTTCTGCTGCTTGAGCCAATCTGGAGGCTCATTGCTGTACAGCCCAGTCAAGACGGGGAAAATAGTGCTTGCATGTGCCATGTTGCACAATCTGTGCATACGCAGGAACATTCCACTGCCCCCGGACACACGATGATGATGATGATGATGATGATGATGATTATTATTATTATTATTATTATTATTATTATTATTATTATTATTATAATACTCCCTGGCAGGGGTGCCCAGGATGGACAACATGCACGGGCAGCACTCATTCAAAAAATGTTTTGAAAGACTTCACATGCACATCATGTACTTCATGTTTTTGCACAACATTAAATGGTTTGAATGCACATGAAATGAAGGATGTCCACTCGTCACTTGCATTTCCAAAATAGTTTATTCACAACATAACAGGGATGTGGGGAATTGGATGGAAAAGAAGTACACCCGTGCCCACCCACCTCCCCAACGTGCCCACCCCCCAAACAGGCCCCAACCGACTAACCCCACTAAGGACCACCCCCACCTCCTCAACGTACCCACCCCATACGACAACCCCATCCCAACTGTGCAGATGACAGTCCAATGTTCATCACACTATTTGCGAGCACGCTTGTGGGCTCATGTGTTCTTCCCAGAAGGTCCCGTTAGCCGGGAGGACCGCCTCTGTGGGCTACTTGCCACCGAACCTGAAGGGGTGCTGCTTGTAGATGGCACTGGTGGTGTTGCAGCTGGCACATTGCCCATGAATGCCTGTTGGGCCACTTGCATTGACTCCGATATGGTCGACATTACATTGTTCCCCTGCCTCACCCGCCGTGACAGGACCATGTTAGTGGTTGCGAATCTGCCTATTGCCCAAGACAGCCTACACACAGAGGTGGCAGTGCTCTCCCTCTGCATTCTGGCCTCCTCACGCTGCAGCCTGGCCTCCTCACATTGCAGCCTTGATTCCTGTAGTTGTTGCTCTACTAGCTGCGTGAGGCTGGACTGGTGTTACTCAATGCGCAGGAGGCGGGTGCTGAGTTCAGTGATTGAGGGTGTGGGTGAGCGCATTGGGCTGTGGAGTCCTGTTGGGCTGAATACTAAGTCCTGTAGGGGAGTGATGTCTCCCCCGTCATCCTGATCCTGTGGTGCGTCAGCACACTGTTGAATCGGTGCACTATTGCCGCTACATGCCTCCTCCTCAGTGGTATCTGGACGGGCACTGGTGGGTGCGGCAGATGTGGCTGCAGGTGTTGGATCTGTGGCAGCATGCTGCCCTGGGGATGGGGGTGTCCGTAGCCACCAATGGTTGTGTTGCAGAGGTGCTGGCAGTGGCATCCTGCGATGGACGGGTAAGTCGGCTCTGTGCGGTAGTATGTGGTGTGGCCTGTTGCGCAGAATCACGGTCGGTTGGTGTGCCTTTGGAGAGATGCAGGGCATGCTGTTAGTTGTGTGGCAGGATGTGAATGGGTCCATCACATGCAACGCAATCCTCATACTTTGTCCACTTGCATGTACACACATTTGACGGGTGATGCACTCAGGTGTGTTTATCTCAGCTTGCACTCAGTTACACGCTGTCTGCCTGTCCTGGGGGGCATGTCTCATGTGCGTGTGGAGTGTGGTGTGGGTCATTGGTGGATGCATTGGGTCACTATGGGCCTGGCGGGGAGCAACATTCACACTCATGGCTTTCAACTCTGTGTACTTAACAGCATCGCCAGGTGGGCTGACTTCGGCCTCTGCTTCACCTACGCCCTGTTTCCCTTCGAGGTGCAGGACACTACTGCACCTCTGCTCCCATGTCTGGAGCTTCAGGGGTGATGCAGGCCCTACGCCTGTGCTGGTGCTGTGCTGGCGGTGTGCTGCCATTACGTTGCGCACGCGTAGCCGGAAATCATCCCGCTGCTTGTGGAAGTCTTTGACTGTGCGCACAGTCACACCAACTGCAGTGCACTTCTGTGCTGCTGCCGCCCAGATCTCCTTGCGCCGCAGCTGAGTGCTGTGCCTTTGGTCGGCACTAAACAGCTTTGGGACATTTTCTACGATGTGCTCCACCAGCACTGTCAATTGGTCGGCACTAAACAGCTTTGGGGCATTTTCTATGATGTGCTCCACCAGCACTGTCAATTCAGGCTCTTGAAGCGTGGCTTCCGCTAGCGGCTGGCTGGGATGCGCAATGCCATTTTCCTTGTGGTGTGTAGCAAGTCCCAGTGGAAGTAGGCCTGTGGTTGCAGAGGATGGCAGTGGATTGTCGATTAAGTAATGGCCGCCGCTCTCCTTCCGGTTTTCGCGATCACTGTGTTTCTGGAAACGGTATTACTGTATCCGTGTCAGCGGATGCGGTTATGGATATACCGCTGCCATGTTTCCCAGGTACATCCGTATCCGTGGGTGTTTGCGTCCTGGCAGTGACACCGTTTCCACAATGGTCTGGTGCGCGCGACCGACAACCCGTATTCGCACCTTATTTCCGGATGCTTGCGGACGCAGTAACAGTGTCACCGCCTTCTTGGAAATAACGGATTCCTGACCGGCAGACTTGTAGTGAGGCCCACTGTCTGGAATTCCTCGGGAGGCAATTTTGTGTTTGTTTTAATTTTTCATTTTGTTTTTGCCCTTTCCAGAAACTGAAATTAATTTGGGTTATTCCTTCTTTAATCAATTGTATATGTAAACTTACCTGTTTACTCAGGTACTCTGTTAGGCAGAATTATATGCAGTACCCTTTGGGAACACTACACACAATTAAGACTACAAGTGACAGTACAATTTCACTTTTGGTACAAGCCTGTACTACACAGTTATAGTGGTAGCAGTAGCGGAGCAGCCAGACTTATCTCAAGAGTAAGTGAGCAGTACAAATAGTTACACAAGGGACAGCAATTACTATGGTTCAGGCAAACACTGACTCAAGGTTTCTAAGTAAAAGAATATATATTTATTTACTCAACAGTTGTAGAACATTTCACTATTATAAGCAAGTTAAAAATCACAATCAAAAATACACCACACCACTTCCCTTAAATTCCAGACAAGTTAAGCTCACAAAATGAAGTGGGAGCAAAATGCAATTTAAAAGGGAGGGAAAGACAAAGTTATTAGAAATTAGGTAAAACCAACAGGTACGTAAGCAGAGCAACTGAACAAGAGAGGCTACAAGGGTGAGATCAGATAGAAAAGGCTTAGGCCCAAAGTCAATGGTTCAAAAGTCTTTTGCTCAAGATTATAGGTTCAATGTAGGTCGCGGTAAAGTTCGGGGCACAGATTCTGGACGAGGGTGGTTGGTAGAAAAGTTAGGTAGAAGAGAAGGACAAGCCCTCGGATTGGAGAAAGATTTCAAACACTTTCACGAAACGCACAACCGGATTTGCACAGTACCTTAAAATGGAGAGGGAGCTGTAGCTGAGGTGGACGTTCCTGGTGGTTCCTGAAGGCTCACAGTTCCTGAAGCGACTGTCGGACTGACACGAAGTAGAAAGACTGGAGGGTCCTGCGCCACCCAGGGAAGAAACCAGCAGCAGAGCAAAACAACAAATAAAAGGTGCGCTCCTTAAAACCCAAGCAGGGTCTGACATTCCTGGCTATCCGGCCCACTGTAGCTGTGTACAGCGAATTCGACCAGAGGAGGGGTCCTGGCTTGCAGTTTGGGCAAACTGGTTGGTCCCACCAGCTCAAGGGAAGAAGTTTCCTGGAGGATCTTCTCTGTCGTCGGATTTGGAGATTCGGACCTACAGCAGGGCTTCACTGGGCGGTTTAGTCGTGGTAGGGGTCCTTGTCTTCCAGTTCCTCGTTGGTTCTTTCGTTCCAGTGGCGACTCTGCTCTTCCAGTCCCTGAGACTTGCTTTTTATGCTGTTTTCCCCCATTCATACAGCCAGCCTGTCAATCTCACAGCAGGGTGGCTGGCCTGGCAAGGCCATTCCCCTTAGCCAATCAGACAAGAGTGCCACTTGGGTTACTAAGGCAACCCATGGCAGGGGTCCGAAGATCCCTCCCTCACATCCTGCCTACCTAGACTATCAGGCGCCTTAAGGAATGCTTCTGTGCAGAAGCCCGCGAAAAGACAGCGAACAAAGGAATCCTCCCCGGTTTGGCGCGCAGAGAAAAACACGAGAAAGACTTTAACAAAAAGAAATGGCGAATAAACCCAGCCGGAACCAAAATAAAATGTATTTGGTCAAGCGGGTTTATGTTCGAGGCTTCTATAATAACCTAAAACAATACCACGTTTATATAATATAATCGCGGTAGAAAAGTTCGGGTAGATACCACTGCCACCAGCCAAGTCGTAAAGTTAAGGGAGCAAAACAAGGCTCCAAGAGGCACAGACAAAAAGGGATAAGAGTTAACCCTTTCCAGTACCCCATGTAAGATGGGGTGTACTGGGTCTGCATTTTAAAGTGACTATATAAAGTTAATGGCAACTTTACCTGTTTCTGGGGGACAGCAGTCAGCCCCAGAAAAATTGAGTCAGGGGGAAGTCTTAAAGACAACCCTGTGTCACTGCACTGAAGGTGCTGTGTAAAACACAATAAAGTGGTGCACATGGAGTAGGTGAGGCTCCAGTTGCCCAAGATCACACAGAAAGTAAAAACACACACAGCAAAACACATGTGAGAGTGGGGAAAATGCTCACACTCTTACTGTCAGGCTTTCTCAAATCTGATGTTGTCCCCGGAAGCTGCTGAACCCCCGCAGTCCCCTTTGGATGCTAACCTCTTAACTGGTAACAAACAGTTCAGTTGAGAGCACCCCCAAGGGAAAGGGGGAAAATGGGACAAAATAATAAACTTCAGGTTTTGCTCAGCTTCTTTATCTGCCAACCTGTTGGTGAAAATAACAACAATTCACTTTAGTCACTAACCTTTGAATTCCTTGGCTCTGACTTCTCTTTATAAATTTAAGTAAATAAACACGCCACCATACCTGATTATCCTCTGTGAATAACGTAGAGGACGTGTATGAATTCTACTGAAGAAAACATAAAAATAGAGTCTTAGATGCTCTTACTGATTTCTTCAATTTGGTTTTGCAGAAAACTGCTATCTCTCTCAGTTTAAGGAGTTTGTCTTCAAGCAGTTCAACTGTCTTTTGCCTAAAACAACCCACTGGTAATATTATACATGTAGTTTGTATTGGTGTCTATCATCAACACAAATTCCAAGAATGACACTCTAACCATTCAATTTAAAATTGTTTGTTTTCTGAATGTGTAAAAGTGTTCATTAATTGGATCTTTTGCTTGCAAAGAAAATCGCTCGTTAAAGAAGCGTTCCTTTTACCAGAATATGCGCATGCGTGAAAATATTGTTTACTCCTTCTAAAATGGAAGCGCACATGAACAAGGAATTGAGTTCAAAAATGAAACTGGCTTGGGCGCATGCGTAAAGGAACAGTCTTCCACTCTTCTTAATATGAATTGCTCCAACAGGAAAGGAGTAATTCCTCAGTTCCAGAGACTAATCCTTGAAGAGACAGCCCAGTGAAGATCACGCGCCAGGTTAGAATGTTAGTAAATTAAACATAAAGTCTCGGAGTCGCGTGGCTACCACACTGTCACTTGCGCAGACAGTGTAAGATTTCTAACGCTAGTCCGACGCTAAGAAAAAGCACTGCTACCGAACAAAAGGTACAGTACTCAATAAACTTCTATACGGCCGAAAAAACACACGACGCTAAAATGAATAGCAGACCTCCACACTCCAATTTGCCAGGTGCAAAAAATGTGACGCAGTTCAATTAAGTTAAATACAGTTCTAGAAGTTCAAAAATAAATACTTGAAAGAACAAAAAGAATTACTATATAAACAAAAACTAAGAAAAAACAGGAACAAGTTAATTAATAGTTTTGATATTTAACTCCTGCTTGATAATCATAAAATTCCATAAAAGATAATGAAATCACTTAGCTTGCTTCTTTCTTTCACCGGAACGTTTTCTAAGTTTCTTTTTAAAATCTCCAACACTTTCCTGGTCCAAATAACTAATATTAGGCACAAGGGCCTAACTAAAGTTTTCTAAAACTTAAGAGCTTCAAACATAAGACCTTCCAGCTGGGCTTCTGACAATGAAAGGCGGTTTAGAATGTTCCAACAATGCCTTTCTTTTACTTCTGGCCAATCACTGATCCTTTTGGAATTCTCCATTTTGACTTGGGAAGCTCTCCACACTCTGCACAGAAAGTTAAGGCCCAAACCATACTATGTTAATCATATCCTCATTCATCCAAATCCCACGAAACCTGACACTTACCAGGTGAAAAAATAAACCTTAGAAATCCAGCGAAGCTGCTGAGGGACTCATTAGGTAAGGGGAATCAGCCATTCATTGAGAATTCTCCCTAACACTCTACTTCAGGTATAATTCAAACACACCATTTTTTGCATTCTATGTATGTGTGTATACTGTTCATTTTACGTTTGTACTCCAATAAAAACAATTTTAACCACTTGGCTTCACGACTTAGTGGGTCACACAAGAGCTAATGCTTAGAATTCACGGATCAGCAATGGTGCATGAGAAGTATCCAATATCTATTATTAATTGCTTTCATTGATTATTTTCCACAAATTACATTGTATATTTATGTATGGTTGCTACGAGTGCCGCTTAAGCGGACCAATAATGATGGGACAACTAAATTAAGCAACCCACCCCTGTGGATTATAGATTATACTCAGAATCTGTCTTGATGTTATGTATTCCTGTGGTAGACTCCTGTGTTGATAAAATAACAATCTAGAACAACAAATAATATATTCGAGCTCATTCATTATGCAGAGAGCCTACTTGTTTGAAGCTGTGTCACAAAATAAATGGCACCATCATCTCTCCTCACTCGCGAAAATTCCCTACACACCTTTATTTTCTTTCCTTATTATTCCTCTTAAAAAATTCGTAATTAAAGCGAAAAATGTCTCCTTTATCATACAATCAAACGCACACTTCCGTCATTCGCACAATCCTCATTTTCCACACACATACACACACCGTTCACCTACTTGATATCACTTGCAAGGATATGCTCACATATGTGTGTTCACTCGAACGCCTCCGTCACGGGGTCCCAACAGCGGCCTGCACTCTCCACGGAGCCGCGCCATGCTTCAAAGACCAGACAGGATTTCTGTAAAATCGGTTGGTGCACACCTCTGCGTCTGACGTGTCTGGGACTGGTCACTGCAGGTGGGCGCATCCCCTTCGCAGAAGCGGTCTGGAACCCTCCATCGGCACGTAGGTCGCTGGGATCACGTCGGGGCCACCAAATGAAGGCAAGCCCCTGCACGTTCACACCAGAAAGAATACAACCTGCTAGGGAAAAAGGCCCAATACACTGCTTGCAAGGATAACAAGGTTTTATTCCTACAAACGGGAAGTTCATCAGCAAAGGACTCTGCTGCCGCCGAACGTTCTGGCAAAATCTGCACGAGCAGAACCTTATGAGGGTATACATAGTCATCAGGAACATCATTACATACAGTGAAAACCTGCATGGCTGGTTGGCGCGACTCTATACATGGGTTGCCTGCTACATAGGGGATGCCAGGCCTTTTTGTCCGTCTCCGTCCGGTGCTGCTGGGCTAGTCATCTGCAGTAGAATCAGGGCTTGATAGGCAATTAATTACTTTGAAGACAATGCCACTTTATCACTGTACCGGTGCACCTGGCAGACACAGATATGGGACGAGGGAGAGAGTCCAGGTCATAACTTGCATATTTCACTCATTCCCAGATGCACCCGTAACCTCACACAAATCACGTGACCCAAATGTGAAGGCGAGATAGCCTTGCTTTCTTATCGATCTGGGGTCTTACAGCTTTATGGTCGGCTGCCTGTCAGGGTCTTGTGATCAAAGCATAGGAGGGCTGTAACCCTGATGCTTGGATATTGGGGTTGAGGGATCATGCTATCTGTATCATGGAATGGTTACTGCAAAGAGGCGCTCTGCTCCCTTTTCGTGGCTTTGCAGAGCACATTCTTCCTGAGGCGCGAAGGCCTAAACCTCTGGGACAATGAAAGGCTTGTAACTACTTGAAGCTCACTCGTGGTGTGGGTTATGTCTTGTGTTAACAATGCAGGTCTAATATTAACTTGTTTGATGCTTTTGCTGCGCTTGGCCCTCCGTTCCAAAATGGCTGCTAATAACGAAGATGGAGTTTACACTTGCCTCTACTGTATAGCTCCTAATGCATGCATTATGCGATTGTGCTCTCCTGCGCGCGCACACCCCTCCCCCCTGCTCTCTCGACGTGCAGTCTATCGATTGTTTCTCATTCGGAACCGCCTATGGGAGTGGGAAGACCATCTCTCCTTCCCAACACAAGGCCCGATCAAAAACGTACAATGGTGCCCACAGGAGATGCAGCACTTGACACCTGCCCAGCACCACCCTTCCTTTACAGCCCGGGTTTCTTTCTTCATTCCTTCATCGATTGATGCAAATAACCTAAGACAAATGAAGGCTTTCAATAGTGAACAAGGCCGACACCCTCAGATTTCTTAAGACCACCTACAACCCCTCTCTCGAAAAACCAGAAAAACATATTCATGCGTTTCAGCTAGAAGAACTATTGCTCCCGTCCAAAGGAGCATAGACAGTTCATCCTTTTCCAGTGGGATCAGGGTGTCTACTTTAATTATTTCCTGGTGGGGTGAGACCCAGACTTGCAATTTCCTCTGCTCTGTCGTTTCAGATGCTCACACTACAAATTATTCTCGGCCAGCTTGCCATGGGAGACTTTCAATCGTCCTTAGACATGGAGGACACCTATTTCCATGTTCATTCACCACCGTCATCGCAAATTCCTATGCATGCAATCTGCCTCTTTCGAGTCAAGGTCATCCCCTTTGACCTTAACCCCGTCCCAATGGTGTTTACAAAATGCTTTGCCACAGCTGAGGCACACCTCAGGAAGTCTGGGATCCATCTCTACACTTGTTTAGGAGACTTGGCTGAACAGAGCCCCATCCCTCACACAATACATGCAACATGAAAGGGCCCCAGAAGCCTGTCTAACATCGTTAGACTTCTCTCTCAATTACAAGAATTCATCTACAATGCCGTCTTGATAAATGCTCTTCGTAGGGGCCCTTGTGGACACCATGACTTCCACTTCCACCCCACAAGTTGACCGGGTCAGCTCAATCCTCTGAAAAGGCCAAGCATTGTCTCAACAACAGGATTCTTCAATGCAAGTGCTCATAAAAAACTGCAGGCTCCACATGCGCCCCCTACAATAATTTCTGGATGCCTGCTGTGATCAGTTCTCCAGACATTGGGATGACAAATTCTCCATTACCAAACCCTTTCACAACACACTGATTTGGTGGAAGGACATTGCCATCCTTACCAGTGGAGCTCCTTTCACAGTCCAAGGCAATCAATTTACTGTGACGACTGACAAATCCATGGAAGGCAGGGGAACCCACACTGCCAATCTTCACGCCAGAGGCCTCTGGTCATCAGAGGAAAAGTCTCTCCATGTCAATGTTCTGGAGCTCAGGGCGGTGTTCTTTCCTGCTCTATCTGCAAGGGAAGGTGTTATAGGTGTTTACAGACAACAAAACCATGATTTCCTACATACGAAATCAAGGCAGCACCAGATCTCCGACCCTCTCCTGCGAGGATCCATCACTATGGATATGGGCTCAGGCCTAAGGAATGTTTCTGTCCCCTTTTCCCTTTGCGGGCATACGCAACTTTGTGGCCACATCCCTCAGCAGGGAGCTACCCTCCTCTTTGTAACAAAAGGGACAGCCTAAGGTCTGGCAGGACGGAGAGGCTGAACTGGTACTTTGTACGAGGGGGTGGTCCTGTCCTCAAATGTTTTCAAACTGCAATGATTCGTTGCAGTGATTATTCAAAAGACCTCTCTATTATTAGTAATACATCTTGGCAAGTATGCTTTACTGGAAAAGAGGTACTAATCCAACTACTGGAGAAAAACTACTGTTGCCTTTATTTTAATTAGGCCACACATGTAGGTGAAAAGGAAAGTAAATATACAAATTAACACATCACCAAATGAACAAACAAACACTTTTTGTTAAGTCAATACCAGGTTATTCAAGTGTTCTGTACACATAAATTTCAAAAAGGTGCATGTACATTTGTAACAGGCGGACACTGAAAAACACACTTTCGGATGTATAGAAAGCCAAATTCTAGTGTCCTGTAGAAATACATTGAAAATTCAAAGGCACACATACGCAGTTTGTGTGGTGTGATATGATTTCTCCTGTACACAGTTTGGCTAAGTATTGCTTCATATTAGTCAGAAACTATACAGTTAAACAATGTCGTGAGAGAATCAAAGCAAGTTGCTATGTGACCAAAAAAAACTTAAAAATAGGGTCTGCTGTAGGTTGGTTTGGAAGGGATAACCAAAAAACTGGACACAAATAGGAGCTCCTCCAGAACCTAGTGGAAGTTATCTTACGAACATGGGGGAAGCTGGAGGTGGACCTGTTCTCCACAAACGTCAACTCTAAATTCAACTCGTTTTCCAACAGGTTCTCTCAATCAGCCAGCTTGGGAGATGCCTTCATGTTGTCGTAGAACATGAGGTTCCTGTATGCCATTCCATGCTTACCACTCCTATCTAGATTCCTCTTTTTTTTAAACATCTTTTTATTAGCATTTTTAAGAAAAACATCAACATCTCCCCAACAATCCCCCACACCTACCCACCTAAAACCACACTAACCGGCCACACCCCAGTGTTCCAAAATCCCCCACCAAGATGAAGTTTCCCACCTCAGTTCACGAAAGGTCCAACAGTCTGAGCCGATGCGGGCGCCACCCGATTCTAAAGTCATCTCTAAGAAAGGCCAATACCTCGCCCCACTCGCTTGCAAAGCTCTGCAATGCATTGTTCATAGCGCACGTTGCCCGTTCCACCGCAACCAACTCCCAGACGACTCTGAGTCAATCTTGAAATGTTGGAACCAACAGCCTTTTCCAGTTCCGAGCAATCGGCATCATACCTGCCAAGATAAGCAACACCTGTGCCCTTTCACTTGTGCCCAAGGCAGGCTCCATGTCATGATGCCTACCTCCAAGGAGCCAGACCAGGCCCAGCTACCCCAGAGGCAGACATCATGTCCCTGAGGGAAGTCTCAGCAGCCCTAAGTAGGGGCCCTGTGGACTCAGTCCTGGCGCCTTTGGCGCCAGGCTCATATTGGACAACAGTCCTGGCGCCATAGGCGCCAGGCTCATAAAAGATGACTTTGTGTTTAAAGGTGCTTGGTGTAAACTTACCTGATGCAGACCATGCTGTAACATCCGGGCCATCTAGAGGCCTGAATGGGACTACTTTCTCTTTGGGGACTACTTAACCACACGGGTGTGGCCGGAGGAAGAATACATACCTGAGAGGGAGGATACATACCTGGAAGTACTTTGAAGGCTATTTAAGCCACGCCCAAGCAGCAACTCACGCTTCGCGTTGTTCTGCATCTAGCAGCTGGACGCTCACCGTGTCTGCTCCTGCATCCTGACTTCTGCCACGCCCGCCAGCATCCTGGAACACCTGTAAAGGGAGAAGAGAATAGGAGAAAGAAGGGTCCTTACCTGCTAAATCCGCATTCCGGAGACATTTCGCCGACGATCCTGAAAAGGAAGACATTCATTTTAAAAGCACATCGCATCGATCGCTGCAGCGCCGCATTCCACTCACCTTTACTAGGCGCCTCCATGTTCATCAGCGACCATCTGGATCCACAACCACATTTCAGAGCCTAGGGAGAAAAAGACAAGAACAAAGGTGAGCTAGGGAAGAGAATAAGAAAACCTTAATTTGCCATCATAAGACTTACCTGTTGGGTCATTCCCACTTCATTTCGGGTCGGTGCCGCATCCTGGCATTTCCGGACCCCGGCCCCTAAGGGGAAAAAGAGACATCAGCGTTATTGAGCGAATGCTAAGACATTACCAGAACGCTCATTAAAGACTTACCTGATATCTACTGGAACTGCACCTTTCACTTCGGGTCGGTGCCATATCTCCGGCATTTCCGAACCCCGGCCCCTATGGGGAAAAAAGACACAAGCATTAGTGCATTAATGCAAGGACACTAAAGGAACCTCTCCTCAAACAACTCACCTGAGTTTCCTTCGTCGGTTCCATTGCTCATCTCAGAATCTTTGTTCTGCACCTGAAATAGAGACAACGGACAATTATTTTGGGCTCATACTTATAAACAGAATTCTCACAGTACTTTACCGGGAAGGTCAAGCAAACTTGAACTCTCTACAATCCATGATCCAGTGAAGTAACTGGATTACAACGCGCCCCTGCATCAGAAGCAGGATGGAGAGCTCGTCCTGTCAGACCCTAAGGTGAGACTTCACGGGGAATCGCAGAAGGGTTTCGTGGAGGGTGAGAAGTGAGTGGGAGGCTTACACATTATCCCGCAGATTGTTAATACTCCCTTTTCATACACAGAAGGATATTTCTGCGAGTCAGACAAGCCAGATTTGAGGGTCCGGTCCTGTCCATCTTCCGAGTCCTGCGCTTCACCATAGAAGAGGCAACAGCACTCCAAACCAGGCCTGCGCCTCAGTGGGAGACAGGTGAGCGTAACACTCCATGTCTTTGCGCTGTATGCCCAGTAAAATCTGCTCTGGGGGCCTGGTTTCCCCTAGATCAAAGACCTGTTGCTGAACATTCCGAATTTCCCCCCAGTAATGCCCTAACCTGGGACATCCCCACCAGATGTGCTCCGCAGTCCCCACTTCTCCACACCCCCTCCAGCAGTCCTTTGAGGTTCCAGGAAATAGCTTGTGCAAGCGCGCGGGAGTGTAGTGCCAGCCATAGATAAGTTTGTACCAATCCTCTCGAATTTGGGACGCTCTAGCTACTTTCGGGATAATCCTCCATAACCTCCTCCACTCACTCTCCTCTATTCCTTTTCCCAGAATCCTCTCCCAATTACTCATAAAGGCCCCATTTTTCTTCGATTTGGCCTCCTCCGGAATCCCATATAGCTGTGAGATTAACCCTTTTGAGCCATCATTAGACATTAAAAAAAATTCGAATTTGGTAGGGTCTCCAGTAGTCGCCTCTCTATTAACAGGATGCAGCAGCCAATGGCGTAGCTGGTAGTACCATGATCTTTCCCCCTCGCCCAGGGGGCGAAATCTCGTTTGCATTCGGGGTAGGGGCTAATGTCTTTCCCAATAAACATGTCCCGCATCCTCCTACACCCCCCTTCCTTCCATTTCCTAAAAGCCCACTCCTCTAGCCCTGGAGAGAAATCCCACTTTCCAAATATTGGCGTGAACGGAGACGGGAAGGAAGTGATACCCCTTTGCCTGGTTAATCTATCCCAGTTGTCCGCCATTAATTTAGTAATAGAACTAAGGTACATATGATTAGGTCTGAGACTTTTTGGAAGCCAAAGCACCACGTCTAGGTCTTGCTTGGTTATTGCCCTATCCATTTTGACCCAGTGTTTTTTCCCTCCTTGCTGGAGCCATTCCCTTATAACCCTTAACTGCATGGCTTCGTAATACAGCCTGAAATCGGGTAGGGCCGGACCGCCCTCCCTCCTTGGGGCCGTGAGAAGCTGTCTAATGACTCTGGCCGTCTTACCCTCCCAGATAAAGTCATTGGTCAGGGTTTGTAGCTCCTTGAAAAAGTGTTCCGGTACCTTCTGAGGCACCGCTTGGAACAGGTATAGGAGGCGAGGGAGAATCACCATCTTTATAGCTGCAATTCTCCCTATCCAGGAAACACAGAGATTTTGCCACCTTTGAAGATCTTTTCTAATGCTTTTCAGTAGCGGGGGGTAGTTAGCTGATACCCACCCCGAGTGTGTCGGGGTGATACCCACCCAGAGAGTGTCAGGGTAAGTTTCACCCCCAAGTACACAATTCCCCCAGGTCACCAAGCGAAGGGTGAGGTCCTCCGGAGTTCTTCCCGCTCATCCTTCCCCAGACCCAGATCCATCAATTCCGACTTGCCCATGTTGACGCGTAATCCCGAGACCTCCCCAAATTTCTCTAGCAGCAGTGTACTAGCGTAACAGGACTGGGAAGGGGCTGAAAGAGTAAGCAACATATCGTCTGCAAAAGCAGCAACTTTGTGTTGGTAGCCCCCGAATGGAATACCACAGATATCCCCTGAGTCCCTGATGGCCTGGAGTAGAGGTTCCAGATATATGGCAAATAATAAAGGGGACAGGGGGCAACCCTGCTTCGTGCCTCTTTGTAAGTAGAAAAGCCTAGATGCCATCCCATTCACCATCACCCTGGCTCTAGGCCCATTATAATTGGCTTTAACCATTTGCAGGTAGGCCCCTCCCAGTCCCATGCGTTCCATAACTTTAAAAAGAAACAACCACTCCACTCTGTCGAACGCTTTTTCAGCGTCTAACGACAGGAGGGCCGCTGGAGTGCCAGTCTTCCCCACCTTCTCCACCAGGTGTGCTATTCTCCTAGTGTTGTCTGCCGTTTGTCTGCCCTTAATGAAGCTGGGTTGATCCTGATGGATTAGGTTAGGGAGGAGCCCCTCTAGTCGGTTCGCCAATATCTTAGTATATACCTTTGCGTCAACATTGATAAGAGCTATTGGTCTATATGAGGATCTCTCTAGGGTCTTTCCCCGGTTTCCGAATCAAGGAGATTTTAGCCTCCTTCATGAAAGGAGCTACATCCACGGTGACTCTGAAGGAGTTGTATAAGTAGGTTAAATGTGGCACCATTAGACCGGCAAATTGTTTATAGAAAGCCGCCGAGAAGCCGTCTGGACTGGGCTTTGCTGCGCTGCAATTTCCCTATCACTCCCTGAACCTCGTCTTCCGTTATGTCCTGATTCAGTATATCTTGGGCCCATTTCTCCACCACTGGCAACTGGACTGTGTCTAAAAATTGCTCTTGATGCTGTTCTTGGGGGTTTTGCGATCTGTAAAGAGATTCGTAATACTCTGTCATGGTTTCTTGAATATCCTCAAGGCAGGTAACTATCTCCCTTCCCTGTATGTAGAGCATTAACCACGTTTCTTGACTGTGAACCTCGTAGAAGACGCGCCAGCAGGGAGCCAGTCTTGTTGGCCCTAGCGTAAAATTTCTGCCTAACCGACAAGAGGGCTCCTTCCGCTTTTTTAGTGCGTAAAAGATGTAATTGGCCCACTGCCCTTCTGTAATCCCTATTATTGCGCCTACTGGGAGTTCCAACCACCTTTTCCCTTGCTTCCTCAACCTCTAGTTTGAGCTGGGATTCCAGGGCCAACAATTGCTTTCGTTTTTGAGCGTTGGCAGCTAAAATTTCACCCCGTATTGTGGCCTTAAATGCATCCCATCTGACATCCTCTCCCGTAGCTCCCCTTTAATTTCTCTCGAAGTATTCCTTGATCTTGCTCTCCATTTCTCCCAAAATTACCAGATCGCGGAATAGACCATCAGGGTATTTCCAGCCCCATAGCCTCTTTCGCAAATTCCCTAAATCGAGCTCCATAATTAGTATCTTATGGTCTGCTATGCCCATGGGGCCCACTTCCACCTCCTTAACCTTACCCACAAGATGCGAGGATACCCAAAAATAATCTATTCGTGATTGTGTTCCATGTACCTCCGAGAAGAAAGTAAACCCCTCCGCCTCCCCTTTCACTTCTCTCCATACGTCCCGTAAGCCAATCCCTGACATACTGTCCCGTAGAGCCGACGAGCCCACCATTCCTCCTCCCCTGATATTGTCCCCAGATCTGTCCTTAGCTCTATCCCAAGCAATATTCAAATCCCCCATTAAGACTACTGGGCCCTTTGCGCAATCCCCAATTAGCTGTAGTAGCTGTCGGAGGAAGGAATCTTGCCCCGAGTTAGGGGCATATGCCACTACTATTGTGTAGAACTCACCCCCGATGGAGCCCAGAACCAGTATGCATCGGCCCTCTTTGTCACTTATAGTCTCACTGATCTTAAAGTTGGACAAATTGCCAATTGCCAGGGCTACCCCTCCTGACTTCGTCGCACCCGAGGCGTGCACATGGCCAAAGCCCCTCAATCTAAGTCTTTATTGGTCTCCTCGCAGCAAATGGGTCTCTTGCAAGCCTAAAAAGTCTGGCCGGTATCTCTTCGTGAACATCTCCAGCTTCTTCCTCTTTACTGGGGAGTTAAGCCCCCTGACATTATGCGTGATCCACCTAAACGTTAATGGTTAATGATGTTCCTTTTTGTAAAAGCCCAGGGCCCTAGCTCTTTCGCCCGCCTCACGGGGGATCCCCTCCACTTTTCCATACCTCAAAGAAGGAAACACTGTGTGGCTAAACCGAACCCCACCCCCCCCCAAAAACTCCGCCCCTGCTAATCCCCCCACCCTCATCCAGCTATCCCCTACACTCCCCACCCCCTCGGAGGCCAGCCCAACCGGCCATCTCACCCGAACCCCTCCCTCAGGCCTGAGTGCCTTTACCGATTCCATGATGTTTGCTCCGCTCTCCTCCCACCCCCGTAATCACCCTTTGAGACCACCACCCCTCAAAGCTGATCCAGTTCCTTGTCAGGATTCATTAGGCTCTACTCCCTCAACCACGCCAGAGCCCCCCTCTCCCTCCTGCCGTGTGGGGCCCCTTCGGGACCGCCTACAACGCTTCCCTGCCCCAGCAGTTGACCACTCCCATGGCCGGAGTGAAGGGCCAGTTCCCGGACCCAAGGTCCCCCTCGAACCCAGCGTCTCTTGATCTTGATCTAAGTCGAGTTGTAGAAGAGCCGCCCCCTCCTGCGGAGAGGTGATTCACCTTAGGGATCCCTCCCACTCGAATAAAAGCCTGAAAGGGAAGGTCCATTTATATTTTATTCCCTGTTCCTGTAGCTTCCTCAGTATAGGACTAATCTGTTTCCTTTTGAGAAGGGTGCTACCCGCAAAGTCCTGATACAGCTCGACCACCTGTCCATTATATCTCACTGGTTCCTTTCGCCTCGCAGCCTGCAGAACCGCTTCTTTCTGCGCGTATCTTGAAAAGGCTGCCAATACATCCCTCGGTCGTTGGCCTCGGGCGGTGCTGGGACGGCCCACTCTGTGAACCCTATCTAACTCAATCCTGTCCGGTTAGTCGTCACCCAAGATGTCTGCAAAGAGTTTTTGAACCGTCCTTTTCAGATCCTTGTCTAGAACCGACTCCGGCAGCAACTTCAATCTGATATTGATCCATCAAGATCGGTTTTCCAAGTCCTCCAAGCAGATCTCAAGGTTCCGTGTGGCTGGAGCGTAGCAGGGGGGGCGCTGTTGCGCTCAGTGAAGATGGCCGCCTTCTGATCTGCTCCGAGCCGTGAGGCGCCCTTCTTGCAGAAATCCTCCTGTTTGCCTCGGCGATATACATAGCCATCCGACGGAGGTGAAAGCTGATGTGACGAGACACCCGCCGGTCGCTTCCCGTCCCCCGGACCTCTGCCGCTGCGGGGCTACGAGCCGCCGCGGGTGTGACGGGAGCGTGTGCTTCCTCCGATCCCGTTCTGAGCTCCGGAGAATCGCGGCCGTGTCCCGTGGCTTGAGGCCTCCTGTGGGGGAGGGGCGTCCTTCCCGCCCGACGCGACCGCTCCTTCTACCTTACGAGCGAGTGGCTGCTCGGCGCTACAGCCTGCGCCCCTGAATCTTCGCTGGACTCGAGAGCGTTTCGCTCCGCTGCCCCATCCCAGGCGGTGTGCTGACTTGGACCGGTCCTCCGCTCCTGGCTCCGGGTGGTGAGTTACCCCCGGGCCCCTGATCTCCGTTACACCTATCCTGCTGACAGCCCCTCCGGAGCTCCACTTTCCCGGCGGCCTTGGGCGGCGTATCGGCGTCTCTGAATCACCGTGGGCCATCACCCACGTTGGAGCCCTCCCCATGTTTTCGGGCACTACACTTGGCCCTATCTGGTGGCTGCAACTCCATTCCTCTTCTATCCTGATACCCTGAGAGGTGGTGCCCTCCCTACTCCCTGGCTGATCCCGGCTACACCACCCCCCGGACCCATCAGCCTGTGACCCATCTGCTACATGAACTGGCCCGGGGGCGGCCTGTGACATCTGCCCCCTCCTAATTACCTATTATCGAGTCACCTTGCCACGTTGGGGGGCGCTCTGTTCCCCGATCTCCCGTACTGATGCACCACTTACTCGCCTTGCTGGCCCTTGTTCCTCTGGAGTGCTGACCACCCTGCAACTTCACACGAGGATATACCCCTGTCCCACCTCATCGCAGTGGCTTCCCCTGGCTCTCCTACTAATTATTGTCTCCTTGGCCCCGGCGCCCACAGGATCTCTGAGGTTTGCTTGTGGTTTCCTGACTACCACATGTGTTAACTGTCCGTGGAGACACTCCTGACCCGGGGCCGGCAGTCCGGCGGAGATTGGTCCCCCCCATCTGAACTTGAGTCATCCCGTCCTGGGCTCTGGCCGGTGGCGGCCCCATACACGCGTCCGGGTGCCCTCCCTTGGCGCCCTGCTCACCCTCCTGTCTGGCCCGCTGGTTTTGAGCTCATCTCGGGTCGGCATCATGTCGACACGGACGGGAAAGAAGCAATCCTCCATCAATATGTTTACGAAGCCTCCGGGGGGATCCGGGGCGGAGACACCTGCACAAGAACCATCCGCTTCACATGAACAAGAACCATCCGAATCTCAGAAAATGTTGGAATACATCCGTGAGGGATTCACCACAATCCACAGCAAGCTCGACGACATGAATGGTACCATATCCTCTATTAAGGCACATATGGAGAGGACAGATGGTCGTGTGACCGAGATTGAATCGCGGGTGAGCACCGCTGAGGATGGTCTGGGCTCCCTTCGGGCGGAGATCTCCACGCTATCCGCCCGCGTGACAGAGGTGGAGAAGAAGAATGAGGATCTTGAGTCTCGCTCGAGGCGCAACAACCTCCGCATAATTGGGGTGCCGGAGGATGGCATACAAGAACCCATGGAGGACTATGTGGAGAGCATGCTACTCCGACTCCTTGATTCCCCAAAACTCTCCTCACAATTTGCAATCGAGAGAGCCCACCGTGCACTTACAGCAAAGCCCAGGCCTGGCGCTCCTCCGCGCCCCATCATAGCCAGAGTCCTCAATTTTCGCGACCGGGATGCCCTCCTTAGGGCGGCGAGAATTAAGGGAGACCTTTTGTTGGGCGCAGCCAGAATCCACCTATATCCGGACTTCTCGATGGCGGTCCAGCGTGAGCGTAAGTCCTTCCTGGCGGTGAAGAGAAGACTGCGCGAGTTCCAGGTCAAATATGCAATGCTATATCCCGCCAAACTACGAATCGAACATTCAAACCGAGTATACTTCTTCACGCTACCGGAGGAGGCCTCTAAGTTCATAGACGAACACTTTCCCGGCTGAATTGTACCCACAACAACACTCACTGCCATTGCTGAATATCTTGTTACATTGGTCCACACACTGTGACATCGGCCTATCACTACATGGGCTCATTGGTGTAACGATGCCGTTGGGCCCTGGCCCAGAACTCAGCTAGACTTGTAGCATTCCGTCATTCCCGGTTGCGGCATCTACGTAGGCTCGTGGACTGACAGGATTGCCGTCCAACCCATCCTGTTCACATCGTAATGGAGTTTGTTTGTGTCTTTGTTTTCTCCCTGTGCGATTCGTATCGAACACACTAACCGGGTTTACTTTCTCACGCTGCCCGAGGAGGCAGCCAGGTTCATTGATGTACGCCTTCCCGGCTGAAATGTTCCCGTGACAGTCACTGACACTGGCTCGCAACGGATCGCCCTAATTGCTGAATTGACACCGTTTAATCCTGCCTTAATTCCTGGCTGAATCTTTGTCATTCCGCTATTACCTGATAAGTCTCCCGTGTATTGCCTCGTTCACATCTCTTGACAAAAATGTTGGTATCACTGGTGTTGTTTCTCACTGTGACTGTTGCCTCCAGTTCCACTGGCCTATCACAATATGGCCGGGTTGCTGGGCAGCCTCCTGCTCGGCCCACCCCCCTCCCCGATAGGCTCTGGATGCCCGTCAAATGCTTTTCTCACCCTTGTTCACCTCTCCTTAGGATTTTCTCTCAGTTCTCGTAGTTGAGCTAATACGATTCTCGGTCCAGTGGATCGGTTGTACACACATTCCATCCCAGTTCTCTTGTTGCATCACCTGCTGTCCATTCCCTCCTCCGTCACCCACGGACCCTCCCCTGGGTGGGAACGGGGAATATTAGTGGGCATTATGTTTATCCTAAAAATTGCCTTATGGTTCGGAGCGTCGCCGCCAGGCCGGTACACAGGCCCCCCAGGCGTTGATGCCATCGTGTTTGTTCTGGTTGTTTGGGTGCGGGTTGTTCATCCCTTCGATTGGGGGAGGGATGTGGGAGGGGGAGGGGGGATCGGGGTTAAATGCTAAAAGCAGCTTGGTATTCGCAGAAAGGGCAGAGCCCGAAGCATCATGGCCCCTTCGGCGTTTTAAATTGATCCGCATTGAGCACCGTCCTTGGGGAGCACATTTTCACCCACCCGTATTTCTCTATGACTATCCCTGGAGGGTCAAGTAAGGAAACCCTGACATTTATGAGCTGGAACGTACGGGGACTGGGTAATTATAAGAAAATGAGGTTACTACAACTTCAAGCCGAGCGACATGGGACTAAAATCCTTTTCCTTCAGGAGACACATGCATGCACAGAATACTGCGAAAAATTTGCTAAAACATGGGGTTCCCAGAGGTACTTTACCACCTATTCTACCCAGAGCCGCGGGGTTATGACCCTTATTCACAGAAGTCTCAGATACAACCCCATCGCCACGATTATCGACCCCCTGGGCAGATACGTTCTACTCCATGGTATCCTACAGAATAAGGAAGTAGTCCTGTTGAATATATACGGCCCCAATATCGATGATCCCGGATTCTATTCTGATCTTATAACTCTCTTAGATGGCTTCCCTCTGATACCGATTCTCTGGGGAGGCGATTTCAACACAATATTCGACGTGGATCTGGACAGATCTGGTTCCAGACCCCGTCAACTCTCCAGAGCGGCTTACACTACACTCTCCTCTCTTCCCCGCCTATCCTTATTTGACGCATGGAGGCTTCTCTACCCTGATTCCCGCTCTTATTCCTTCTACTCTACGGATCACGACTCCTTCTCTCGGATTGACAGATGGCTGGTGTCTGATGGGCTAATTAGGAGTGTATCTGGCATGACAATCCTCCCCAGGACCCTATCCGATCACTCCCCTGTAACCGTTACATTATGCTGGGGCCCGGATCGGGATCGATCCAGACATTGGAAAATGAAGCCGCATTCTTTACTCGATTCGGTATTTAGCTCCGAGATGGAGTCGGCGATCGAGGAGTTTTTTGAGATCAATACCAACTCCGTGTCCTCTCAGGCTACCCTCTGGGAATCCTTTAAGGTGTACATCAGAGGCATTGTCCTCTCCAAGGAAAACGGTATCCTCAAATCTATTCGCTGGGAGATCGCCGAGAGCGAGGCCACGTTATCTTCACTGGAAGCTCAGTATTCCCTAGATCCAACCCCTGTAACCCTCGCGTTAATCGGCACTGAATTGGACATCTTCCGCGCCCTTGCGGACCGCGAGCTGAAGTTTCTTGATAATCCCGGGCGGGCGAGGAGGTATGGTGAGGGCGAGCGCCCTGGCCGTCTCCTAGCTAGACTCCTCCGCCATGAGTTTGGCTCCCCACCCATTCCCGGAATCCAGAGACCCGATGGGTCCATGGCCACCTCCCCTGGAGATATCAATGCGGAATTCCTTTCCTTCTACCAATCCCTATATGCACACTCTGACAGTGCCACCGATGCAGAGATCGATGCTTACCTGAATGGACTCCCACTCTCGGTCCTCTCTCCCGACACCATCGGATCCCTTGAGAATCCATTCACCCCTGAGGAGTTCTCGGATGCTATAGACTCTCTATCCTCGGGTAAGGCCCCAGGTTCAGATGGTATCCCTGTCGAATTTTATAAACATTTCAAATCACTCCTGCTCCCCCACCTGGTGGCTCTTTGGGAGGAATCGTTGGAGGCGGGCCAGTTCCCCCCTTTACTCCGCGAAGCCACCATAACAGTCCTACTAAAACCTAATAAATCCCCCACTCAATGCGGTTCTTACCGCCCGCTCTCACTGATCAATTGTGACGTTAAAATCTTCGCAAAATTACTCGCTCTACGACTGGTCCCATACATGCCACATATCATCCACCCTGACCAAGCGGGGTTCATCCCGGGCCGCTCCACTTCCTTAAATCTGAGACGTCTTTTCAACATTATAAGCAGAGTGAACCCTGGCGTACACGCGGTGGCCGCGACCCTAGACATGCAAAAAGCTTTTGATTCCGTTTCGTGGAATTACCTCTGGCGGGTACTCGATAAATGCAAATTTGGTCCCACCTTTGTATCCTGGATCAGGCTACTTTACTCTAATCCCGTCGCCAGAGTTCGCACTGAGGACCGCTGCTCCCCCCTATTCCAAATAGCTAGAGGTACCAGACAAGGCTGTCCCTTTTCGCCCTTAATCTTCGCTGTGGCAATGGAGCCGTTTGCGGACATGCTTCGCCAGAACCATGCACATAGGGGTCTACGTACTGCCGGTCGCTCAGATATAGTCTCTCTATATGCCGATGATGCTCTTCTCTATATCCGCTCCCCCGAAACTAATCTAGCCCCAATACTTGCAGACGTTGCTCTCTTCGGACGGATCTCTGGTCTTACAGTGAACTGCTCTAAATCAACCCTTTTTCCGCTCACACCCAGCACGCTCCCCCCTCCCGATGCCATGGGATTCGCATGGGCACAATCTAGATTCACGTACCTGGGCGTAGTAGTGTCACGTCATATTGAACGGGTCTTGGAAGATAATTTCCAGTCATACCTCACAAACCTTATGACAAAAATACAGGGCTGGAACAAACTTCCGATCTCACTTGCAGGCAGGATTGGGGTACTGAAGATGGTGGTACTTCCCCAACTACTGTACAGATTTGACAATATTCCGCTGTGGCCGGGTGTTGAATTCTTTCAGACATTGACACGCTCTCTTAATTCCTTCCTCTGGCATTCCGGTGCGGTCCGCCTTAAGCTTAAGACCCTCTCTGCCCCAATGGAAGCTGGTGGCTTTGGGGCACCAGACTTCCTCAAGTACTGGCTGGCGGCTCAACTCCAACATACTGCACACTGGTTCAACATATCGGACCCCCCACCCCACGTTAGACTGGAAAGACTGTCAGTCAACGATCGCGACATCCGATCTCTGGTGATCATGCCAATCCCGTCGGCATCAGACTCACTGGACCCAGCGACATGCACATCATTGGCCTTGTCCAAATCTTGGCAAATAATGGGCATCACCCATCCTTTTCACGGTAACTTTCCAATTTGGAATTTCCTCCCTGGGGTCCCGCGAGTTCCCCCCTCCGTGGTTCGCACATGGGCCGAGGCGGGTTATGAACTGCTGCGCGATATATTCGAACAAGGTAATTTTATAGAATGGCCTGACCTCCCGGCCCCCCTTAGACGGAAACCCTCCGTCTGGCTTCAGTATTCATCCCTACGTAGAGTACTCAAGCACAAGTACACAAACTTTCCATCACTGCCACCTGATGAACCTGCAATCACCGAACTTTCCTCACCTGACCCAATGAGGGGCAAAATCTCCAGGCTATATACCTTACTTCAAACCAGGACACCCCCTACATTCCCCAAACTAAGGCGCTCCTGGGAGACAGATCTCGGCCTCGAGATAACCGATGAACGTTGGTCCCACATGTGTGCCCGGATCCACGGGGTGTCTTTCAACTCCCGGTTCAAACTGATCCAATTTAAGGTGTTCCACAGGTACCACTACACCCCGACCAGGCTACATCGCATCTCTAGCGACTCCTCCCCCAGGTGCCCTAGATGCAGCTATGAGGATGCTGATTACATCCACATGATCTGGTCATGTCCTCGACTCACCCAATTCTGGTCCTCAGTGTGCTCCACTACATCGACCATCCTTGAATCCCCCTTCCTTCCAGCTCCAATGAAATGCCTATTTCATGATTTCCCTGAACTCCACCGCGACTCCAGGAAACTGGCTGGTCTCTGTATGCTACTAGCGGTGCGTACAATCCTACTTTGCTGGTTACGGCCTATCCCCCCCACCCACGCGCAGTGGCTCAGAGCAGTTACGTGGGCCTCCGATACTGAAGAATCCTGGGCGGTTCAACAACCCGCCTGCTCCAGGCCTAGAGATATATGGCAGAAGTTCCGCTCGTTCATGTCCTCCACTGACACCGACTCAGATTCCGTATCTCCAGCTCCCTCTCCTAACCCAGCCTCAGGTGGCCCCTGAGCTATATTTCATTTACTTTCGTTTTGTCCTTCTATGGGCCCCCCAGGTGCATATGTCGATACCCTCTCCTTTATGTATTCCATTGATATGTATTGTATGTAATGTGCCGATTGCCCTGAATTGCTTCTGAAGGCTCTATTGTTATTCACCTGTATCTGTGTTACCAAGCTGAATGAATAAACAAAAGTTTATAAAGGTTCCGTGTGGCTGTATCCAAACGATCAATTGCTTCACTATTCTTCCGTACATCTTTGCTCACCTCCTGGAGGCCTCTCTCCACCACATCCGTTCTCTCGCCGAGTTGGGCCACCTCATGTTTGATTTCAGACAGGGCTTGATTTAGGTTGGTTCCCACCAACTGGAATTGATCCTGAAAAGTCTTTGCTAACGATTCCTGCAATGAGACCATTTCCCAATGCAAATCCTGTCTAGAGAGAGAGGAGGCATGTTGCGTCTCATCTGATATGGGCCTTTCAAATAACCCCTCTCGTTGAGTGTTCCGTTCCTCCCGAGTGTCCTTGGGAGCCCACATGGATATGAGAGGGCCAGGTGCCTCGGACTGCTGCGCTCCCCCCTTGATAGATCTACTTTTGTTTTTTGCCGCCATGATGCCTCAGGGACGCCCCCTAGCAAGTGCACATCTGGAGTTGTGTTGATCACTCGCCAAACCTCAAGCCCCGTCTCCCAATTATCAGAGGGGGATACCGTACCCCATTTGTAGGGGAGGAAGGGTCAGCCCCTCAATCAGGGAAGACTGCTCAGCTTCAGACAGTTCCTCGAGAGAGAGATACTCTCCCGCACGTGGCCCCTGCTAAAAGTGGGACCTACTCACTGAGCGACTCCCTATGCATAAAGAGGCATCACAAAAACAAAAAAAAGGGGGGTACAGATTAAATTGGCCAGGCGTATTAAGGTTGCTTCTGTGGGTTCGGCCGCACCGGTCCCCCGCACCAGCCCCACTTTCCTTCAGACCTTGCCTCTTGGTCCCGTGCTCACGCTAATTCTTCTGATGAGGTACTGGGGGGAGGACTCGGAGATCCCGTTGCTTGCAAGGTGCCCCTCCTGGATCTCGCGCACCAAGCTTCTCTTCTGAGCTCCGGTTTTACTGGGCCCAGGCAGCTGCCGACATCACCCCCTCCGTGCGCAGCCCCCTGAGCCACAGCAGCCTGCGGCCTCCCTGCTTCCAGGGCCTCTATTGTCCTGCGATTGCTGCCGCGTACACGTCCCCTCAGGGCCTGATCCGTGGAACCGCTCACCCGATCCCGCAATGCAGCTTCGCTCCTCTATCCCACCTCGCCCCCAAGCACCCAAGGGGGCCAGCAGGCTAAGGCGTGCCCCAGCTCCTCACCTTACACGGGCGCCGGAGTCACTTTCTCGTAGTGCAGCTCAATGAGCCGCGTCGGACCGCGGGCTCCCTGCTTCCTGGACCACTGATGTCTTGCGGCGCCTGCCGCGGTCACGACTCTCGGGCGCTGGCACCTGAACCTGCCCGTCCACTCCCTCGTGTAGTTCTTCTCCTCGGCAGCGGGAAACGGACACCCGCCTCCCGCCACGTCCCCAAGCAGCCGAGGGCAGCAGCAAGCGGAGGCGCCCTTCAGCCTCTCACCTTCCGAGCGCGCCCCGGAGGGAGATGCGTCCCGCACTCTGGCCCAGATGCTTCTTAATTCCTTCCTCAGGCCGAGAGACCAGGAGCTGCCGCGGTCCTCTCCCCCTCTCTGGGTCCTCCAGAGACGTGCCGGGCCGCAGCGCCCTTACCTGGAGTGCGGCCTCCCCGCCACGTCCTGCGTCGCAGCCGCGGTGCTTAACCTCCAATGTGGGCAGTCCGCCCTCCGCCCATCACCCACCAGGCAGGGGGTGGTAGAGATATCGCTCTCAAATCCCTCGTTGCCCAGAAGGGGGGGGGTGGGTGGAGTGCCTTTCGGGCTCGAGGGTTACCAGAGCGCCGTCGACACACGTCTACCTAGTGTCGGCGGCCATCTTGGAATTAGATTCCTCTTCATAGCCAAACAGCAGTGGTGCAGACTGATCTTAGTGGTGCCAATATGGCTGAAGCACTTCTGGTTCTTGGATCTCATAGCTCTGTCATCGGCCCACCCATCACCCTTCCCTCGGTGCACAACCTGCTTTCTAGGAACAAGGGAGAGGGCCACCACCACAACCCGTTGTCGCTCAGCCTAACGGCCTGGCTCCTATGTCCCTAGAATTCAATCACATCCATATACCCCAGAACTGCAAGGATGTCCTCTCCAAGGCAAGGGTTCCATCTTCCATCTCCTGCTACAACAAAAAAATGGAAGAGGTTCACTCTCCGGTATTCTTCATTGGGTGGATGCCCTTAACTTTCAGCTGCATCAGATCCTGCCTTACTTGCTCTCCTTGGCTACCAGTGTCCTTGCTCATTCTTCCATCACTTGGCTGCCATTTCCCGCTTTACGTGCTTATATGTAGTGCCTTTACTGTGCAGCAGAAGAAGCAGAACTAGCAGTGGCAGTGGATCGAGAGAATGAGAGAAATTTACCTTTGTGGGTATAATCCTGGAATGCTCTGTAGCTGGCTGCTGAGAAACATTTTGAATACAGAGCAAATGTAAGTCATACTGGTGCAATAAGAACTTTCAAAATGGGCAAGAAAAGAAAGGTATAATCATTACTGCCAAAACCAAGAGTGTTGCCAAAACAAGAGGGAGCAATCTTGAAGCAAACAAAGAGCCGCATTGCCCAAGTAAAAGGGGGCAATATTTCAGAAAAACTATATCCAACATTGTCAAAGTAAGGAAGGGGCAATGTATTATGAAACATGTAGCCCGCATTTGCAAAGCCATTTATTGCACAAAGATTGTAACCAATATTCTCAGAGTGATTGCCTAAGTTAAGAAGGGGCAAGTGTAATATAAACATTATAAGCAGTTATTTGATGTGGAAGTGGGAAGTCAAGATTGGCAGGAGAAAATCCCTCCTAGCAGAAAGTATCAAGGAGGAGAGGAACATAACCTGCATTGCATTCAGCAAATAAAACATTGGAACAAACCGCACCAATGTGTATCATGTCTTCCCAGACGAAGTTATGAAATGTGCTGTTATTAAAAGTCAAGGGGCCTCATTCCGAGGTTGGAGGTTGCCATGGTGCTATTAGCACCATGGCTACCCCCATACCAAATACCGGGCCATTCCGACCTTGGAGGGCCCGGTAGTTCCCCATTCAGGGAACCCAAACCCTGTGCATCCCCATTCCCATTCAAGCCCCCATAGGGCTCAATGGGAATGGGGAGGGAGCTAACAACGGACCCGTTAATAACGGGCCCGTTGTTAGCTCCATGGTCTGCTAGCGGGACCCGCTAAGGGCACCTGATTTTACCAGGTGCCCTTTGCGGGTCCCGCGAGCAGACACGTAATAGGGCGGTAAGGGGTTAACAGCGCCGGTGCCGTTAACCCCTTACCGCCCAAGGACTTTTCTTAAATGTTTGAAGCAGACCTCATCACTGATTACTTGTAGTAGTGTTAGGAATTTTGTCTTGTCAGGTGAGTATACCAAGAAAGGGCTTTGCAGTGCTAGTCCTGGAAAGTTAGTGGACCAGGAAGAATTCATTGACGTACAGCATTGCGGTTGGAGGTTGAGAAGACGTGGCAAAGCCATTTATGTGTTCTATGAATTGTGGTGGAATCATCCTGACAAAACATTTTTGTTGATACAGAAGAATTGTGAAATCTTTTGTTTTCTTAAGAAGTTGTGTTGAACTATTGAATACAAACTGAGAGATGCAGACTTTTTCATTTACTGCAACCTTTGTTAAAGCTAAGTGAAAGACTTTTTGGAAGAAGAGCTTTGCAATCCGAACTTGGCTCCAAGAGGAACTTTCTTATTGTTTTGGAAATCCTACTTTGAATCTGGGTAGGGGGATACGGTTCTATGTTCATTTATCTCCAGTTTTTTTTCCGCTGCTGTTTTTGCCAAACATTTGTGACCAAAAAAATGTATTGAATGTTTTTGTTTTTTTATTTAGGGGGGACCCCCCAAACCCTTTCCCCATATTATTTATTCCCTATACCACCACCCCACCCTACCCCTTTGTTATGGAGAATTCGCTTATAAGGCTAATTTCCCAAACCGAGTGAGTCCCCCAGCAGCTTTGCTGGATTTTAGGGGTTTGTTTTTTTCTCCTGCTAAGAGTGAGACTCTTTTCCTCCCACTCTTAGGCATGATTTGAAGTATGTCTTTGACTTAGTATGTGTTCATGGGCTATGGGGTAGCCTTTTTACTCCATAGGGTATCATCTGTTTTTCCTATGTGTGTTACACAGCACCCTTTGTGCAGTAACACAGGGGTGTCCTAGTGACCCCTAAACATAGACTCCATACCCTGGGACTGACTACTGTCTCCCAGGGCATGTAAAGTCACCATTGGCTTTACTAGTCCAAAATTGCGAAGAGATCCAGTACAAGCCATCATATTGTGGAAGTACTGGAAGGGGTTCAAATATTAGCCCCAGGGTCTGTTTTCAAGGGGGCACTGTCCAGTCCCCCCTTGTCGAGTTTCTGGCTGGTGGCAGTGGTTACCACGCAAAATATTCCACAGGAATATTCTCTATGGGATTTTCCCATTGATTTTAAACGCACCACTTTTTTGGTGCAATGTTAAAGATACCGCCGGTTTATTTATTTAATATTAATTCCCCGGTTGGGTCTTTTTGCCAGAACTCGGTTCCAAAATGGCGTTTGTGTCTGTCTCTGTAACTCTGACCAAGGTCAAGCCCTTTGTTCCACTATTTTGGCAGGCTTCTCCACAGAAGCCCTCCAAGTGGTGCCACTCTGTCTGGGTTTCACAGGAGGGGTGGAGGGGGGAATAGGCACCCTGGACTGCGTTGCCTCAGCAACCCAAGTCGCACTGTACTCTGATTGGCCCAGTGGTGAGCCGCCCTGCTAACCACTTGGCATGTGTGATTGACAGCTAGGCTGATGAATGGGGGTTTTTCTGCATAAAAGCAGGGCCTTTGGGACTGGAACTTCAGAAGTCGCCACAGGACCTAAGAATCCGAAGAGAGAAGAAGCTGAGCCACCTGGAACCGACGACACCACCGGTGAAGCCCTGCTGCAACAAACTCACCACTTTTCCAACAACAAGAGAAGATCTTCTGCAGGAGAGTCTTCTCCCTTCGAGCTGGTAGGACCAACCAGTTCGCCCTTTTTCGCTTCCAAAGACGTCTCTTGGTCGAATCGCCCGTGCCAAGCACCCCGGCGGCCGGATAGCCAAGCTCACCACTTTTGACCGCGAATAAAAGGACTGCACCTTTTAATTGGGAACTTTGCGGCTGGTTTCATCCCTGTGCAGTGCAACGACTCCAAATTTCCTCCTCGACGAGATCCTCTCGTCCCCTGGCTGGAACATTGAACTGCAACCACTGCCAGGAACAACTGCCCCCGCTGGAGCTTCCTTTCCATTTAAGTTACTGTTTCCTGCCTGGCCTCCCTTTCTACAGATTGTTGAAGGTGACTCTTAAATCCTTGGCTTCTATACTGGGTTGGCTCCAGACCTCTAACTACATCTTTTGAATCACCCCAACCTCTTTTGAACACTCTGCAAAGACTTTTAGTGCACTTTAAACCGTGTGATCCTGGGCACATTTTGCTTTGCTCCACTTAAAGTGGGCCTGGCCTATGAACTTTGGCTCTACAGTATAACCTGCCTTTCTCCCCTTGCTCTGAACTCTTAAAAGTGTTGGGAACTGTTTTATTCTATGCTCTGCCTTTTCTCTCCCTTTTTAACCTAAACTATTGGAGTGGCATCTAGGTTAAGCACTCACTTCTGTCTTAACAAATAGTTGTGCTTTAACCCTGACTTGTCTGATAGTTATTAAGGGAGGTTTGTACTTTACCTGACTGTGTTTTAACTTACTTTTCATTGAGAGTGCTAGTGTATTGCTTGAAGTGTGTTTTAATAAATAACTCTATACTTTTTATACAAAGCTCTGGTCAATGTTGGTTTGCTCTACTGTGTTTTGGCCCTATTGTGTATACTCTACATACTGCCCTACTCTTTTTGAGAGAAGTCTGACTGCTCAGCCACAGCTACCAGGTAAATCTGGGTGGTGCAGACTGCTACCAATTGGGTTTACTGCTTACTCCTGTAGTCTTTATCTTTTTGCCGTGTTCCCCAAGGGAACTGCACAGGATTCATCCTAACACCCTTATATGCCCCCCACTCCCAAGGCCCCTCGATATTTCTCAATGTTTTTTTGGCAAAAAGGTTTCATCAAAAAGTGCAGCGAAAAGAAACAGGCAATGGATGAACGTTGTACTGGGGATCCGCCCCAGGTTACAAGGATGTACGGTTACTAGGTTTATGTTGCATACTACTGTTATTTCGGCTAAATTTGAATTGCCATATCTTACCTTTATGAGTTTGACATATGTATAAGTTTGAGGGATAGAATCTTTTTATTAGAGTGTTTTTCTTTAGTTTTAGTTTTCTAGGTAGGGAAACTCGCGTTAGGTTAGGGAAAGCGATGCGTTTATCACACCCTTTTAAGTTTTAAAATGGTTTCTTGTGAAAAACCTTTACCAAGTTGTCTGCCTCGCATTTGTGACCCCTCGCATCCCTTAAATACTAATACAAACAAAACACCAATTGAACATGTCAATTTGACCAGAAGCAGAACATTGGCAAACAAATTAATAAATGAATACTTACTAGAGCATGTGTTCCCAAATTTAGCAGAACTGGTCTTCTGAAGAAAACAAGGTGTTGGCGTGACACCAAACTGTATCTCGCATAAGTACTTGAATTACGCTAAAACAGAACATGGAATAACTGCACCTAACTGAGATACAACTAAAACTTAATTTTGAAAATTGACACTATGCTCCCTTTATTTTCTGTGTCCTTTCATTTGTATCTGAATCTCATAGTAATATTAGATACCTATGCTCTCTCCTTTAGTCTGTAAGCTATTGCATGTTCATTGGCCCCACCACTACTTATGTGGGTGGTATCCCGTGTCTGCTTTTGAGTCACTCAGACCATATTTCCCTATGTTGGTCTGAACCTGTATGCTACCATTTGAGGCAATTTGTGTCGGGAGATTTAATGCTGGCCGCCTATTGAATTATGCCTGATTGTGTGAAGTGTAAGGAAGGCATGGTATCAAAGCAAGACAGACACAAGTGATCACAGTTCAAGGGTGTTTATTGAACTGTAAAAATGTGTGAGATAAACGCCTAATCTAAACCTAAATCAAAGATGGGAGCAAGCTACGACCATCAAATAATACAGTTTCAGTGGAGTCTAGTCAAATAAAAATGGCCTATACTAAGAAAACCTATTGCCAATCCTTACCGCCATGCTACAAAAGAGTGTGGGATACTGTTCAAAAGAAAAGAAGTGTTCACAAAATGAGGATTATATGGCCGAGGTCTCCCTTACCCATGTTTTTAGCATGGGACAAGGCCGGACTTGTGGCACACGCTTACAGTCCTTTTCTCTATATCAGGGCCTTCTGTGCCCAAGTCTCCTCTCATGTAAAGTCTCTTGCTTCAGAGTGCCTGATATGTCAAAAAACAAAAAACCACAAGTTCCTTCTGTAAATCTTCACATCGGGCGATTACTCTTTACCCTAGGATCCCCCTCAGCTGGGTTCTGATCCTTCTTTCAAAGTCAGCCTCCCAAAGCACTTGCCAATTTAAACAGAGACTTCCGAAGGGCGATCTCGCTCACTGGGTCAGTCTGTTACCCTATGGCAAGTGCGGCCTTCACAAAATAATAGTTCACATGGCGTTGCCCTCACTCAGGCTCAAACGCCTGTTTCACAGTTCACAATTCCTAAATCTCATCAGAAAGCGGGGGTTCCCTTCCCCTAGCTTTGTCGTGGCATCCCTCCGTCGGGTTCACTTTTGCCACAGTTCACATTTCAACAAAAAGTCATTCTAGACCCCTTAGGTTCTTCCTTGTATCCAAGTCAAGGTCTCAGCACCCAGTCAGGCTTTCTCTAACGCCCTCAGTCAGGCTTTGCACAGTTCATTCATCACGATGTATGTGCAGGCTTCCCTCAGTTGGATTCACGTCTGCCTCCACAATGTGTCAAACCTTCTACAACGTGTCAAGGACTTTCGATTGTACAAGGGGTTTGGCTTGACCTGTGTGTGACCACCTTGACACCTCACGCTTCCCTCACTATGGTATGGTACTCGTTTCTGCTGGTTCGGGAGAGGGGGCACCAGCCACAAACCATCGAATGAGCACCCACGTGGCGCCGGAACAACTCTATCTCCTTTGCCAGTTTCTCTCACAAAGTTCACAGGGTCTCCCTTTGCCGGGCTCAGACCCCTCTCCCAAAGTTCACAATCTTCAAAAAGGGTTTTGGGACTTCCAGTCCCAGAATGCACTGTCAGGATTTTGCTCCCACTTCTCAGCTCCCCAAAATGGCATTTGGCATTGAGAGCGGCAGGAGCTAAAAGGGGATATTGTGGTAGAGTCAGAGTCTCTTTGCGCTGACCCTCAGAGACCTGGGTTCGCCTCACTGGCCCAGAGGAGGAGTCTCACTGTGGGTACTGCCAGGCAGCCCCCGCTGCCCCTTGTCTTGCCTTCTGGAGGTACAGCTCCCTCTCCACAGTGCAGTCTCTCCTGGACTCACAGGGCCAGTGTCAGTGCGGTTCTCTCCTCCTCCAGGTCTCCCAGGGTCTCTGCAGCTCTTCCGGTCTTCCTCTGGCTTCGTCCACCATCTGCTACTTGCTCAAAGTGTGCTTTTCTGCCCCACCATTTTATATTTCCTGGGAGTGGTGATTTGGTTCAGGTGTGCCTGGTTGTATGGGAATGCGTGACTTCGACTGTCCTCGTTAACGGGACAAAATGGTGGTCGTACATAGGAGTCAATGGTTCAGGGATTCCTATGGGTAATCCTCATTCCTCCTTGTTGCTTCCTCCTCTTCTTCTTAGTATATGGAAGACAGGATGAATGAAGGGGATTCTGGGAAATATAGTGAGTTGCAGCTTTTGGAAGAAAGTTGGCTGAATAATTATTGAAAGGTTTGTCAACAAGAAAACAGGGATTATGGGGTTTGAAGTGTTCCACTGAGGAGGAGGGAAGGTTATTGTCAGAAAGGGGCAAACAGATGTGTTGTAGTGGATAAAGGCGTTTTCTCCTGCCTTTTCCAGAAAGGAAGTACTGGGATAAGATGGGACTTTTGTGGCAATATCCCATAAAGGTGGAGGGTTTGTCGGGTAGGGCTGTATCGCAGGAAAGGGGATACTGTGTCTTGCCCAAGGGCGTTCCTTCTGCGGTCCCCAAGGGCCCCTTGCCCTGGTGCTCCTCCTCTGCATGTCTACCCCCAGGGTCGGGATCCAAGCGCGATGGCCCTTCCCAGGCCACCTGAACAAAGGATCCCTCGGGTCTACCAGTGAGAACATCCTCAGGTTTCTCACAGAAGTCAATCCCTCTCCAATATGAGCAACAAGGGCCACGTTCTAGTCTTTATCCATGGTACAGACGGCAACACATAGAACAGTACTTGAATTACCCTCATAGGAATTGAGTACGTGAAGTTTTTGGGAACCAAGGCTGGAAATTTAACATGTTGTGTTTGTATGCGGTGTTGCATTAAGCATAGATTATTCCCGACTAAGTTTGTCTTAACTGTCATGTCATTAGCCTCTGCCTGGAAAACCCACCAATGTTTGGAAGGCTAAGGTGTTTCCTGTCCTCAAAAGAGTTCAAAAGGAGATACTTTGGTGGTTGTTTGCTGAGTGGACCTAAATGTGAATAAAATGTGTTGCACAGCCTCTATCACATCAATGTTCCCTTGCAATGCCAATTGCATCGTGGATGTGAGTATCTGATTGAATCTCTGTCATGACCTTGCTTTGAGGATGGTATAAAGATGTAGTGCGATGAGTAATGTTACATTAATTTAGAAATGCCCTCATGGATTACGATGTAAATTGAACTCCATTGTCCGATATTAAGACCTCTGGGAAACCTTCCCTACCAAATAACTCTCTTAACAACTTTATCACTGACTCAGTTGTGATTGTTTCCAAAAATGTAACCTACGGCAATGTGGAGAAGTGATCAGTGCAGATCCATTAGGTGAGAAGAGTATGCTATACAGTCCCAGTATATCTAAAGCTGGAGTGCGCCTTGGTTGATCCGCTTGATGACTCAAAAGGGGCCATAGCACTTGGGTGCCAGCTTTGACGTGACATATTGGGAGGTAGCTAACGAGAAGATGCCTAGACCTGATCAGCTTCTTGAAGTAACAGGAAATGATTACATCTTTTGTCTGCTATATTCTTAGTGCAGCATGAGTGTCCTGCAAAGCGTGCAGGGCCTTAAGATGACCTTGTTGAAGATAAAGATACGTGAGGTGTAGGTGTAAAGAAGGTATGTTGTGGTCAACCAAAGAGTGTGCAGGGAAGACTTGAGGGTGGTATCTGTAAGCACAGTGGATCGGACTGTCCTTGATGGCGGTATGAATGGAATCATATGCAAATTCGGCAGTAGGAAGCAGGTCCACCCAGTTGTCTCCACAAGCCAAAAAAAACCATTGTAGATACTGCTCGAGAGTTTGATTTAGTCTCTCGGTTTGGCCATTGGTCTGCAAGTGATAATGCAAAGATGGGGCACTGTGTTGTCCTAGTTCTTTGCATGAGTGAGGCCAAATCTTAAAAACATTTTGGGAAAACGATCAGGCAGTCCATGTAAACAAAAAATGTAATTGAAGAAATACACAGGCCATCTCTAGTGCTGTTGGTGGTTTCTCAAAGAAGACAAATTAGCCAGCTTAGAGAATGTATCAATCGTGACCATTATGAACATACATTTTATTTTAATAATTTTATTGGGCATTTGTAAGGCGCTTATACATCAAGAAATTGTGTTTCAAAGTGCCCACAGGGCAAAGTAAAGGGAACAGGGGAAAACAGCAAGCAAATGGAATATGCAAAATACAAAAGATTCGGTCCTACTAGGCCTTGTGAACATTTGGATTGTGCAGGGCGAGAGAAGGTACAGGGGAAGGAGGTTATTGGTAGAGGATCCACAGAGGGGTGAAGTGCCAGGGAGAACAGTTGCAAAGCAACAAGTAAGTGCAAGAGCCGGTTTGCGACGGCAACAGTTAAGTGCCTGGCATTGACCACTAGATGGAAGACGGATCATCAGCCCATTCAATAGGTGCAGGACTGTGAGGCAACACAGACAAAGTGGAGGGAGGATGCTGCTGGCGATTGGGCAGAGGGCCTGGACCCCTGAAGACACATAAGGGCCCAGGTCACCAATCACTGCGACTGGAGTTTAGAACGGGGGGAGGGAGGGAAGGATGGAGGAGGAGAAGAGGAAAGTCTTGAGGTGGTTGTGGAACTTGAGGAGATCTGGCTCAAGACAGAGAGAGGGGTAGGCTGTTGCAGAAGAGGGAGCCAGCTGAGGAAAGGGAGCGGCGCCCGCTCTCTTCTTAGAGAAGCGCTTGACAAGCAGAGAGTTGGAGCCAGAGGATCAGGGGGGGATCTGGTAGGAGAGTATTTGGTAAGAGTAAGTTGCAGATACTGTGGTCCCCGGTCCCAGACAGCCTTATGGATGATGTAAAGGGAATTATAAGTTACTCACCGTAGTGACTAACGTACTCCTAGTCCATAGTCCCTTTTCCTCCATACTGCATGGATGTCCCTCGCTAGGGATGGGAGACGGAACCTTTTTCACCAGAAAAATATTCTTCCCCTTTAAATTTAGGGGCACGGGGGCGCAGCCCTTGGAGCATGCACTCCTCTGGCTCCGCCCGCCGGGAGCCACTCCTCATTCCCATTGACGCATCGACAATATTACCATTGCCTAATGACACCAGTTTTATTAGGGGGCGGTGGTGGGACATATGGAGGAAAGGGGACTATGGACTAGGAGTACATTAGTCACTACGGTAAGTAACTTATAATTACTCTTACGTCCTGTCCCTATTCCTCCATACTGCATGGGCGATTACAACTGAATGTAGCCCCAGGGTGGAGAGGTGACCCTCCTGAAGAAAACAAGTTCCTTAGAACCGCCTGTCCGAAAGCTGCGTCTGACCTAGAGCCGCCATCCAAACAGTAGTCTTTGCAAAAGGCCGAAGGGTTGGCCCAGGTGACCGCCCTGCTGATGACCTGCCACAGAACCTGTCTCTGGAATGCGACCGCTGTGGCCTTGGCTCTGACAGAGTGGGCATGCACGTTTGCTGGAAGTAGTTTGAGCTGCCCCTCATAAGCCTCCTTGATGGCCGAAACCATCCACCTTGCTATAGAGGCCTTGGATGCCTGTTACCTGGGCCTTGACCCCCCCCTGTCCCCGCAAAGGTGACAAAGAGAGCGTCTGACTTGCGGAAGCTCTTGGTCCTGCCCAGATAGAATTTTAGAGCTTGTCTGACACCCATACAGTGCAAGACCCTTTGAGCATCGTCCTTAGGATCAGCAAAGAATGTAGGTAACATTATCTCCTCCTTTAGATGGAAGGAAGAGACTACCTTAGGTAGGAATGCAGGGTGTGTTCTCAGGACCACCTTATCTCTGTGAAAAGTAGTGTAGGGTTCTGAAGCCACCAGTGCCTGGATCTTGCTGACCCTATGCGCAGACGTAAGACCCACCAACAGTACTGTTTTGATGGTGGCAAGCCTGATGTCCGCAGACGCCATTGGCTCGAAAGGTTTGTGCGCCAGGGTGCCCAACACTACATTGAGGTCCCACACAGGGTGTGGTTTCTTGATGGGCGGGTAAAGCCTGGTGCGGTCTGCCAAATGTTGTTTAACCATCGGGTTGGAGGAGGAAAAGACTTCCTCCTCCAAGTTTCTGTGGGCTCCTATGGCCGCCAGGTAGGTGCGGTATGTGTCTGTTTGCACTCTTGAGTGTGTGAGGTGCGCAGAGAAGGAAAGCACATCATCCAACGTGCAAGTAAGGGGGTCACTCTCCTTAGAGTCTGCCCAGTGACAGAACATAGGCCATTTTCTCTTGTACTGGCTCCTAGAAGCATGGCACCTAGCGCCCTGATTGATGTCTAGGTTAGCCTGTGACGGGCTCAGATGCTTCATTGTGACCTGCTCAGGAACCACGCTGCAAGGGCTAACTTCTGTGGAGAGGGGTGGATGACCCTGCCCCCGTGCTGCGATAGAAGGTGAGCTGGGCCCAGCAGCAGGTGAATGGGTGGCCTGTCTGAGAGGCTGAGGAGCTCCGAAAACAATGGCCATGCCGGCCAACACAGAGCTATCAGAATGCTGCAGAGGTGACACGATTCTCTTATCCTGCAGATCACCCTGTGGACCAGGGGTGTGGGAGGGAATGCTTATGCTGTCATGCCGTTCCACTGTATCTGGAACAACCGTAGAGCCGGGGCCCTGCCCCTGCCAAGATGCGAACTGCAATCACTTCCTGTTCAGACCAGGAGGCAAAGAGATCCACCTGAGGATGTCCCCATCTGCTGAAGATCCCGAGCAGGACCTGATTTTTCAATTGCCATTCTTAATTGTCCGCTCCCAGTCTGCTGAGCCTGTCCGCCTCCAGGTTGGACTCCCGCGGGAGGTGGATTGCACTCAGGTAGATGTTGTTCTCCAGGGCCCATTCCCACATGCTTACCGCTAGACTGCACAGAAGAGAGGACCTGGTACCACCCTGCTTGTTGTTGTTATACATGCTGGTGGAGTTGTCCATTTGAATGAGGACCACCTTGCCACAAATAAGGGGAAGGAAAGCTCCGAGAGCGAGCCAGATAGCTTTCAGCTCCAGCCAGTTGATGTGAGCCTCCTGCTCCTGAAGGGGTACGACGTCCTTTCATCACCTGCATTTCCATCCCCTGGCATTTTAACGTAAATATTACAATGAATATGCTCATAAAACTTTTTAGTGGGGGGTGGGAAAGGGCAGATAAGGGTTTGGGCGGGTAGGCAATAGCCAAACCCCCCCCCAAAAAAACATTGAGCATTTTCGTTGGAATGTACACGTTAAAATGACAGGGGATGATATGGCAGGTGATGAAATGACATGGAACCCCTGAAGGGACCAGACTCCATGGACACTGTGGTTGTCCAGCGTAGCGCCCCAGCCTTCCAGGGAGGAATCTGTGGTGATGGTGACCTGAGGTGCTGCCTGCCGGAAGGGCTTGCCCATCCGCAGGTTGCAGTCCCTGGACCACCAGGTGAGGTCCGGGTGGAGAGAGAGAGGAATGCTGATGAGCTCCGCTTGGGAGCCCCGCTCCTCATTCCATGAGGCTGCGAAGTTCAGCTGTAATCTCCTCATCTTTAGTCTCTTGTGGGGTACATCCACTAGGACCGCCGCCATGCTGGTACCATCAGGCTAAGGTCACCTCTCGGCTGAGGAAGTGACCTGCAGCCTTCTTTTTTTTCTTTTTTTAATAAAATATTTTTTATTGTTTTTATATAACAATCACCAAAACAAAACCAACATAAGGACTATCATGTTCATTCATAATCAAAAGGGTATTACACATGTTATCAAAGACGAAAAAGCTTTTTACTTGAGTACGTTTGTGTATTGTTCGTGCTCATACCACTTGTGACAAAGAGTCTTAGGTCACCTCTTCTTCCCACCTTTCCCATATTTTCAAGGCTTTGTTGGGACAGCCCCTTGCTGTGTAGATCCTACGCTCCACCATGGCGCATGTGTCCGTATCCGCCATCCATTGGTCCAGTGACCTGCAGCCTTCTTGATGGCCATGATCTTGTCCTCCGAAGGGGAAAACTCTCTCAGAGCTCGTGTCCCATATGAGGCCCAGAAAGGTCAGGCTCTGTTTATGCTGCCGCTGAGACTACTTGAGGTTGATAGAAAATTCCAGTTTGTGGAGTGTGATCATAAGGGCGGAGGCAGTGTGGTGAACCGCCTCTGGGGATTTCGCCCTGACGAGCCAGTTGTCCAGGTACGGGTAGACATGGTGGCCTTGGGCCCTGAGGAGGGCCGCCACTTCATTCATCAGTCTGGTAAATACCCTCTGGGCTGAGTTGAGGCCGAAGGGTAGAACCTTATATTGGAAATGGAAGCCCATGATTCTGAACCGTAGAAAGGAGCGATGAGGCTGCCAAATCGGGACGTGTAGATACACGTCCTTCAGATCCAGAGAGCACGTCCAGTCGCCTCTGCACAGTGTCTCCGCAATGAGTGCTGTCGTAACCATCTTGAATTTTTGAAGAGGGTGGAGAGGTCCAACACAACTCTCAGGCCAGCCTGGTTCTTCTTTTGTATGGTGAAAATCCTGGAGAAGAAGCTCAAGCCTTGCTGGGAGGCTGGGACTTCTTCCACTGCCTGGCTCTCGAACAGCGAGCACATTTCCGCCAACAGAATTGTTGTCCCAATCTGTGGGAGTGGATGGGAGGAGTGAGGAGAGGGAGGAATCGATAGATGGTACCCCGTGGACACTACGGATAGGATCCAGGGGTCCGCGAAACTCTGATGCCAAGACTGTGTGTGAAGGGCAAGCCTTCTCCCCACCAGAGACACATGGATCCGAAGGGGCGCGTCATGCTTTCTTTCCCTCTGAGGCTGGTGTGGTGGAGAGGGACTGAAAGAAGTCCTTGCCCCCCCTTTTCTCCCCTTCTGCTGCTGTTTGCGCCAGTGCTGACTCGCAGAATGGTCAGGCTGCCTAGACCTTCGTTCTTGGAAGGCCCGTAACCCGCTGAATGCCCGCCCCTTGTCAGAGTGTTGATGCGACTCGGTGTGCCTTGGGCGGGGGCCTTCATGAGGATAGATATAGACTTTGCAGTTTGGGAACTGTTTTTCTTTTTATCTAGCTCCTCATCCGTGGTGGAATGGAAAAGGTTGGCACCCTCGAATGGAAGGTCCAATATGCGTTCCTGGACATCCGGGTTAAACTCTGTAGCCCGTAACCAGGCAGTCCTTCTCATGTCCGTGGCGATGCAGATGGTCCAGCCTGAGGTGTCAATGTGGGCAACAGTGGACTTCATGATGTCCTAAGCCACCAATTTAGCTTCTGCCAGCCCCGCCTTGAAACGTCTGTCTCTGCACTGTAAGTTCTGGAAGGAAGTCAGCTGTTTCCCGCCAAAGCCTCTGGTTAACAGCTGCCAGCATGGCGTCCGCATTGGATTGACGAAGGTGCAGTGAGGCATTGGAATAAACCTTCTTTCTGTAAGCCTCCAAGATCTTCTCCTCCTTGCCTAGAAGTGCAGAGGACAAGGTGGCCGAGGATGAATGAGGCTTGGACTAGAGTGACGCTGCAGTGATCACTGAAGAGTGCGGTTGAGGATGTACGGACAGTAAGAGTGGATCTCCCTCCAATTGCCTATACTTGGTGTCGAGGCACCGATTGACAGGCTGGGCTGAATGGTGTTTAAGCCATCCCTTTTTGGCTGAGGTGACAGCATCCTTCTTTATCGGGATCCCCGTTCTAGCCACGGGGCGCAGACTGAGGTCCTCAGCCAGGGCCCCCGCATCTGGTTGTTCGATCTTGGGTTGCAAAAGCCCCAAATATTCTGCCAAATCTGTGAGCTTTTCATGGAAGGCCTTGGCTGAAGACGGCGTGTCCGGGTACTACTCCTCCTCGTCGGTGTCCACCAGGGTGTCTGGTTGGTCTGGAGCGGGTGGAGGAGTGCTGGGCGCCGAGGGCTGCGGTGTAGGAACCGGAGCCGGTGGCTGCTGCGGAGGCTGGTGTGGAACTGCCTGAACTGTGGGAGGCAGGGGAGCCAGAATCGAAGGAGCCGGCAAGGGCAGCAGGGGCTGCACGGGGGCCTGTGGGGCCAGAGCCATATGAGGAATGACTACAGGTGCTGGCGGAGGGGCCGGAGGGAGCATGTCTCTGATCACATCCTGCAGATTGGCCCCCATCTGAGGAGATCTCATGAGTGTGAGGAACTCTTCAAAAAAACTGTCCTCACAGGCCGGTGGGGTGGCAGGTTGTATTGACGGAGTAGCGGACGGCTTCTGGGGCCCGTGCGTACTCGGTCTTGCCAGTTGCTGGGTAAATCTGCCCTGCGATGCTGATGGATAAGCTGTATGCCACATACCTGGTTGAGACCAGTCCCACCTTGAAACTCGTTCTTGCACCTGCTCCACACCAAGGGGAGGTATCTGATGAGCGGCCCTTTTGTCTGGCACGGGGGCCATCTTGTCGAGCTGCATGCCACATGCCAAAGTCGTGGTGCTTGCCTCGCTGGGCCCGGCCTCCTCCAGGACTCTTGGCGGTGGAGCATGAGACCTACCCTGCACCTCAGGACAGGGTCTGGTAGGCGTATTGCCCTCGGCTGCATCGCCGGTAGTGCTGCGTACAGGCGCCCCGTCAGACATCTGCCCAGTACTAGGGTGTAGCCCCTCGGGTGTACACCCAATAAAAGAACCTTGCGGTCTCTCAGCACTGGCCCCAGAAGGATCAAATGACCCCTCGGCCTGGCGGCCGGTAGCTGGAGTAGCCTCGGTACCTGTGCCGGTACGAGAACCTGAAAGGTTCCTCCTGCTCGGGCATTTCCTTGGAAAGGAGTCTCTCTTGCGGGGTGCGATGGAAAAAAGCGACCCTACCTTGGGCCTTGACTTGTGTCTGACGAAGTCCTTCAAGTCCTCTGGAGGTAACTTTTCAAAGTGCTCCCTCCACCGTGCTAACCTGTTCTTCAGAGCGTGCAGTGTAAGCGCGTCACACGCGGTACAACCCTCCCAACCATGATCGGGGCCAAGGCAGCAGAGGCCAAAAGTGTGGGGGTTGGACGTAGGGAACAGCCCTTCGCAGGCTGGACACCTGCTGACGTCGACATGCGCCGGGGAGGAGCGTGGCGCAAGAGGACCGAGTACCTGATTGAACAAAACAAAAGACAGAAGAAAGTATCCGGGGAGGAGCATGTGGTATCACAAGGCTGAACCCAGGAGCGCTGGTGAAAGCGGCCCGTTCCCGTCGACGCGGAAAAGGGGACTGAGGAGTGGTGCCGGTGGGCCGAGTCAGGGGAGTGCATGCTCCCACGGCTGTGCCCCCGTGCGCCTCTAAATTTAAAGGGGAAGAAGATTGTTTCTGGTGAAAAAGGTTCCGTCTCCCGTCCCTAGCGAGGGACGCCCATGCAGTATGGAGGAAAGGGGACGGGACGTAGGAGTATTTTAATTTGATCCTTGCAGCAACCTGGAGCCAGTGGAGAGATTTTGGGGCTGGAGAGATACGGTCCCTGGGTTTAAGGTCCAGGATAAGTCTTGCAGCCCTATTCAGGAGTAGCTGGAGGGGGCGGATAGGAGAAGTTAGATTAAGGAAGAGGCTGTTACAGTATTCCAGCCTGGAGAGTACCAGCGCTCTGGAGACATTCCGCTTCTGGGGGAGGATGCCCCTGAGGAGGTAGAGTTGGAAAAGGGCCTTTTTGGCAAGTTCCAAGATGTGAGGAATGAAGGAGAGCGAGAGGAGTCAAAGATAACTCCCGGGTTTCTGGTCTCGGAGATGAGAGAGGGGGGGGGGGCAAAGCCCATCAAGGGTGGCCAGAGTGAAGGGAGAAAAGAGGGAGCAGGTGTCCCAATAGGAAGAATCTCACTCTTGCTGGCATTGAGGCAGAGGTCTTTGGAGGTACACCAGGACTGGATAGCAGATATGCAACCAGGAATGATAGAGGTCAGAAGAGCTGCAGAGGGTAGCTTAAAGAAGAGTTGGGTGTCGCCTGCATAACACTGGAAGTGCGGGGAAAAAATGGGTTTCATGTGTTAATATCCCCGCAAAAATATTGCCATACAAAAATATCGCCATATTTTTGAGGCAATATTAAGGCATGGAACCTGCAGGGGACACCGCCGCAACCCACGCATTATTTTTAAAGGAGCGGGGGACAGCCCCGCAAGCCCCACTCTGAAACAACCCAAAAATGATCCCTCCCCCCAAAATATCACCTATGGCCGTTCCAGACGACCATATATACGGCGATATTTTTGGTGGGGATAATATGTAGTGAAACCAAAAAATGGAGATAAGGTGAGCAAGAGGCGCGAGATAGATGTTAAAGAACCAGGGCGAAAGGATAGAGCCTTGGGGAATGCCACAGGTGGCGATAGAGGGGGGTGAGGAGAAAGAACCCAGTATAACGTGGGAGGGACGGTCAGTGAGGAAGGAGGTCAGCCAGTCCAGTGCCTGTTCCGAGATACCAAGGGTGTCATGGAACAGTTTTATGAGGATGGAGTGGTTCACTGTGTGAAAAGCAGTGGAGAAATCAAGTAGAATGCAAACAGCAGGTGAGTTGGAGTCGAAAGATGCAAGAAATTCACCATGGTTTTTCAGGAGAGCAGTTTCTGTGCCTCTGGATGCTCAGAATCCAGATTGATGGTTGTGCAGGCAACCAACGAGCTCAGTGTGCTGGGTCAGTTGGGGAAAGACCAACTTCTCCAGACGTTTCCCAAGGAAGGGGGTGAGAGAGATGGGACGGTAGTTAGCTGGACATGAGGGGTCGGCAGAAGGCTTTTTCAGGAGGGGTCGTACAAGAGAGTGCTAGAGAGAGGAGGGGAAGGACCCGGAGGCAAGAGATTGGTTGCAGAAGTCTGCGCCTGCAGGGGCAATGGAGCCGATGTTGTCCTTAATAGTTCTGGAAGAACAGGGGAAGACCTTGTCCTGTGAGTTAGGAGAAAAAGAGGAAAGAGTCGATGAAGGAGGAGGGGGCAAGGGGGATGCAAGGAGGGGAGGGGGAACAGGTGGAAGAGAGAGAACTCAGGATGTCCTGAGTTTTAGCAGTAAAGTGGGTGGCCAGTGCGGGGTAGAGGGCCTGGAAAGGAAGAGGTGAGGTAGATGCTGCAGATGGATTGGCTGGTTCCTTGCAGATTTTAAAGAGTTCAGCCGTGTTCTTTGACGCTCCAGAGACGCAGACCTGGATGTGAGCCCTCTTCTTGCAGCAAATGGAGAGACGATATCGCCTTTGAAAAAGGTGACAGGACTGTTTATAAGCGGATGAGCTGGAGGTCTGCCACGTCTGTTCAGCAGGTCTACACTTGCGTTTCAGGGCTGCTATCTCGGCGTCACACCAAGTGTTGCGCTTGGAGGCTGGTTTCAGGCAGAGCCTCATAACAGGAGCAAGAGTATCAAGGGTGTGAGTAATAGCCAGAGCTAGATTTGTTGAGACCAGAGTCAATAGTTGAGTCAGTAGTTGGGGGAGGAGATGGATGAAGGTGGCGGTGAAACCAGCAACTGACACTCGTTTCATTGGACTGGTGTCCGCAAACAGGGCTGGCAGAGCTGGTGGAGGTTCGTTCAAGGGGCCAAGAGGTCACAGGTGGGTGGAAATGAGAGTGTGGTCAGACCAGGATAGAGGGGTGGAAAGGGGGTAGAGAGCAAGAGATCAGAATGGATGAAGGCTTTGAGTGTGTGTCCAGCCGAGTGGGTAGGGCCAGAGGGGAGAATAGAGAGAGCGAGAGAGGTGCAAAGGTCACGGAAGAGAGTGGAGGCCGGGATTGAAGAGTCTAAGTGTATGTTGAAGTCACCCTGAAGGAGGAGATTGGAGGTGGAGGTCAGGAGAGAGGAGGAGAAATCAATCGATTCAGAAGGAAAAGAGGGGGCCTGTAGATAGTGGCAATGGTCAAAGAGGAAGTAGGAGTGATGTCAAGTTTGCAGACCAGGCTTTCAAAGGAGGAGTTGGGCTGGATGGGTATGAGTGAATAAGGGAACCCACTCAGGGAAGACCAAAGCTACACCATCGCCAGTGCCCATCAGGGAGAAGAGAGTTAAAAGCAGTGACTGATCTGGCATTGAATCCCATCTCTGTGAGGGCGAGGACGTTGAGATTAAAGTCTTCAAGGAGGAGGCAAGTGTCAGAAGAATGTTTGATAGCAGAACGAGCGTTACGTGTGGCTAAGTGAAGCTCCGTCATCACCCTTAAAGGTTTTCTGAGGAGGGGTACAGAGGGGTGGTACACCCGTCGGAGTTAGTGGAGGAGGTGCTGAGAGAGAGGAAGGAGGAATAGCAGGAGCAGGAAGGAAGTTGATGAGAGACGACAGGTGCTGGTTAAAGAGGGGGAGATTGGGTTGAGGCCCCTGGCCATGATAGTGCCAGTGTGATAGACAATAATGATGCACCTCAAGGATGAAAAGCCATCCGAGAGAACTTCCCATCTAGTGCCACCATTAATGGGTGAGGAAGAGAAAGGGGAGAGTGTGGAAATCAGATGTGGAGTGCATCGGTTTGGAGAGGAGACAGAAAAGAGGATGTCAGTGGCAAATTGTCTGGAAGTGTCTTCCGGACTTAGTGAGAGAAGGGGGATAGGTGATAGCATAGCAGTTAGAGTGGATGGGAGAGATGGAGAGAGCCATAGAGTGAGGTAGAGAGGGGAGTGGGGAGGAGTAGATGCTGCACAGGCACAAGACAATTCACCAGGCTGCCTAGCAGCCCGGGGGAGGGGTAGAGGGTAGTTAGAAAAGCACACCTTGATTTGATTTTGCACACAAGCACTACAATAGTGCAATAAATGGAGGTTGCGACGATTTAAACCGCACACCTAGACTTGATTTTGCACACAAGCACTACAATAGTGCAATAAATGGAGGTTGCGACAATTTCAATTGCACACCTAAATTTGAATTGGCCAAAACAGCACCAGTGCATCATTAATAGGGCTAGGCACAGTAGTCAGCAGAGACACGTAGAAGAAGAGATGTACAGTAATCAACCATTGGAAGTTGGGAAGGACATAGATAGCAGTGAGGCTGTGAGCCAAGTGATGCAATAGTCGGTGGCAAGTAAGGTGGAGTTTTTGTCCAAGGCAGGTGATTTGGTGTGCTTACCGGGCCAAGGTCATGGCACATTGTTCAGTTCTTGGATGATGGGAACGCAGTTCTTTTTTTTCTGTGATCCATGGATCGTTGGTGCGCCAGCATGGTTGGGCTCGTACAGGCGCCAGACAGGGGCCTTTGTGTGGGCCTTGGTGCTGGGGGACGGCTTTCTTGCCTGCTGGTTCTCGGTTGGCCCAGAAAGCAGTGAATCAGCCAAATAGGAGCAGCGCAACTCCGTTGGCATGGTTAGCCTCTGAGGCACCCCGGTGCTGAGGAAGAGGGCTGCCATGCTGAAGAAGTAAATGAGTCCACAGAGCTGGTGTGGCACGCACGTGTGGCTGATAGAAATCAGGGCAATTTAGGAGCGCGGATGGCTGAGAGGACTGCTGCTGCCCAAGAGATTATTTTCAGTGGTGCACAACACCACAAGGCACAACAATGCCCGATGGGCTTTCCCTTCCGTGATTAATGCCTTTCCGTATTCCGGCCTCTGTGCAGTGTCAAGCTGTTGGGAGGGGGAGCCAAGTGATCCTCTCGCTGCGGCGAGCACCAAGGAAAGAGGCGGTAATGGAGGACGGTGCCTTGTGTGGGACTTGGTACTGGGGGCCGACTTCCTCGCCTGCCGCCTTCCATGCTGCCCCTTGGTCCAGAATGCAGTGATTCTGCCAATTAAGGAGCAGCGCAACTCCGTTGGCATGGTTACCCTCTGAGGCACTCCCGTGCCGAGGAAGAGGGCGGCCATGCTGAAGAAGTAAATGAGCTGACGAAGCTGGTGCTGCATGCATGTGTGGCTGGTAGAAATCAGGGCAAATTAGGAGCATGTATGGCTGAGAGGAGTGCTGCTGCCCAAGAGATTATTTTCAGTGGTGCACAACACCATGAGCACAACAACGCCTGATGGGCTTTACTGTCATGATGCCTACCCCCGGGGAACCAGACCAGGTCCAGCAACCCCGGAAGCAGGCATCAACTTATTTTGAGCCAGCCCAAAAACCCTGCTAGGGGCTGTTTGGGTGCGTTCCTGGCGCCAGGCTCATATGGAGAGTCAGTCCTGGCGCCATAGGCGCCAGGCTCATAGAGTAGAACTTACCTGATGCAGACCATGCTGCAGGCTTACCTGAGGCAGACCATGCTGCAGAGCTCCAAGCCAAATGAGGCTTGGAAGGGACTATTTTACATAGGGACTATTTTTTTACTTGGGTGGGGCTGGGGAGGAATACTTACCTGGGACTACTTTGGAGGCTATTTTAACCACGCCCGAAGAGCAGCACACGCTTTGCGTTATTCTGCATCCAGCAGCGTAACGCTCACTGTGTCGGCAAGCCTGCATCCAGTCTTCTGCCACGCCCGCCTCGAGTCTGCATTTCCCAGAAAAAGGGAGGAACAGAAGGAAAAGAGGTTAGAATAAGAGCAAAACCTTCGATCCTTACCTGAATTCCGGATCCACCGCGCTTTCGAGCTGGAAGAAAGAAGCATTTACGCGCGCCGCCTCACCTGCTGCAGTGCCGCGCTGAACTCACCGGCCTTTGCAGCATCCTAACGATCCACCGCATCCTTCTGCACGTTCCCGCCGCACTCTGGCACCTAAGGGGAACACAAGAAAAGCAAAGGTGAGCCAAAGGAATAAACAGAGGCAATAGTAACTACCCCCATAGACTTACCTGATTACCGCCGGGGGTACTATTCCTCTTCACGGGTCAGGGCAGTCTCCATTGCATCCTCGCCGTACCCCAGCCCCTAAGGGGAACAAAAGGACAACAAGGTGAGACGAAGGGACAAACAAGGGGAACTCTTCTCACCACAATAGACTTACCTCATTTTACCACCGGAGGCATTATTCCCCGAACTTCATATTTTCTCTCCACACCTGAATAAGGGAGAAAGCCACAGGTTACATTCTGGCCTTATTTTATTGAACTGTGTAGGATAAGCCAAATCCTTACCTGAACTTCGTCCGCTACCACGAGGAACTCTTCGCTGGGGTCAAGCTGCAAACTGCAAGGAATCGGACAAGAGTGAAAGTCAGACATGTGAACTCTTACGAACTACATACTTTTCGGAGTCAATATTGTTCTGGAACTCACCAATTCCTTCGAGCCAGTGAAGCAACTGGTTATCAACGCGCCCCTGCGCTCAATGCAGGATGGAGAGCTCATCTTTTCAAACCATCAGGTGAGACTATAAGAGGGGACATCAAAGGTGATCTGTGGGGAGAACAGCGGGGTGGGGGGATTTACGCTCAACCCCATGGTTGGTTAATTCCCTTTCTCAATTTACAGAAGAATATTCCTACGGGCCAAGCAAACGAAGCTAGGTGGGCCAGTCCAGTCCGTCATCTCGGCCCTACGCGTCACATTGGTGGAGACCGCAGCTGTCCAGTTCAGATCAACGCCTCTGTGGGAGCCAGGTGAGCGTAACATTTACCTTCTGTGATTAATGCCTTCCAGTATTCCGGCCTCTGTACAGAGTCGGGCCATGGGAGGATGAGCCAGGAGGTCCTCTCGCTTCGGCGAGCACCAAGGAGGGAGGAGTTGGGGGCGTGGCTTACATGCAAGCGGTTAGGACTTGAGTCCTTGAGAGCTCCAGTGGCTGCTGAAAATACACCTGCAGAGGGGCGAGTGCAGGCTGCACTAACGCTGAAAGTTGGAGCTGCTGAAACGAACTCCTGACGGAGCTGCTCTGTGTCGACCGCCGCGTCCGCCTGGCGTGACAGTGCCCCATAAAATGGCCGCCGCAGACTGCCTTTGCTGACCTGAAGAGCCACCGCCACCAGGACTCTGATCCGAGCTGTCACCAATACCCAGCACCAGGCACCCGGTGCGATTCGTTCAGGGGCGGTGCGCCAATTAAACTGCTTTGATCGGGATGTTGCCGATAGATCTCTGGGACTGGGCGGGCGCTGCTGGCCGGAGCGGCGCTGCTGTGTGCGGCGAGAGGGGACTGACGGGCGCCATCGGAGACAGCACCACAGCAACTGACACTGACAGAAATAGCTGCAGTCAAACTGATCTGGCTCGAGTGAGTGGTGTTCAAGCGGAGGGTCCTGCAATAGCTGGGGAATGCGAAGGAGGGGGACCGCTGACCCGCAGCCGAGGACACTGATGATCCGACCCCCCATGCTTCGCTCGGTAGGTGTCTCCCCTGGTGCTCTTAATGACCCCGGATTCCCTCTCTGGGACCCCTCCCAGGGAGGAGGGTTGGCGTCCCGCTGAGCTGCTCTGGAGCCCATGGGCGTGGAGGTAAACAACAGTGAGCAGCGGATGACATGAGCAAGCCCTGACCTGTGGCCCCTGTGGAGCGCATTCGGCGGATGCGCGCAGCATAAGCCGGGGACTGAAAGAGCCGGGACAAGCTACACAACATTAGGGAGGCTCACAACCTGCACCTCCAAGATGAACAACTGCTGCGCCCACATAAGACATGCCAGATCCCTAGGTCGCATCGGGGGTCGGCGCCAGCCTGCCTCAATGCACAATCCTCGGGTACGGAGCGACGTCCTTGGCCGGAGTGCCGACCCCCCCACACGGGGCCAACTGTATTCCGCGGAGGAAGGCTGCGGGAAATTGCACATAGCAGAACAATCAGCTCTTCAACAACTGAATCCTCTCCAGCACGAATCAGTGAGATACAGGTTGGTCCACCTTTGAAGTGCTGGAATTTCCTATAAAGGAGCAGCAGAGTCACCTTTGTTGGGACAGGGCCTTTCCCTGCCCGGGGGTCCCGGGTGGCTAGTGGGACCCAAAAATACTTGGTGGGCTGGACTGCTGGTTTGGGCCCGCTCTTTAGTGGAGGAGGCCCTGGGGTTCATTGAAGCTCCTGCATTCACCAAGGGAGCAATCTAAGTCTAATTGCCCCGCCCTGGACATTGGTAACATAGATCCATTGGGCAAACACATGGGACACACAAAACCAGACTGTATGAGGCTACTCAGTGGCAGACCCGTGGGAGGGGACCGAGGCCCGGCAGATACCTGTATCTGGCACATATCAGACTTCAATGGTCGGGGGTCTCCCGGTGAGCGGAGGGGGGGTGTGATAGCACCGGGTTGATACCAACGAGCTGCATAAAGTACCGGCACTAATTATACCAACTCCGACTGGAAGAGATAATAGGAGACTCGTGGGCTGCAGCCGACGCCTACAGGTGCCGCTTCGGGTGGTTACCGCCCCACACTCCTGAAGCTACGTTTTACACTCCTGTCTGAGACCTGCAAACCCCCCCCCCCACTCCCTCTTATACTGTCATTGAACTAGCTGTGCGCCGGATGCTTAGCCCCCAGGCCTGAGGTTCTCTTGTGACGATGCTGTTATGACATTCTGATCCCGCGGACGATACCCAGGGATTCTCCAGTATGGGCAAGGATAAACCAAAGAAAGTGTCCACACAGAGCACCATGGACCAATACGCAACCAATGCCTCCACGGTGGTGACAGACGCTGAGTCGCAGAGTGCCTCCGCAGTCAAACCCCTAACGTTGAAGGATGTGATGGCCGCCATCGCCAGCTCCCGCTCCTCGATGAGAAAAAGATGGACGGCATCAGTGCTGAGATGTCCTTTCTCCGTCACGAACTTCAGAAAATATCCTCCCGAACTGGAGAAGTGGAACATCGCATCTCTGGAGTGGAGGACGATCTTGGCGGAGTGCGCCAACAACTTTCACAAGCAATGGCATGCCTGAAGACCCTGGAGGCGCGAGTGGACGAGGGCGAAGATAGATTACGCCGCAACAACATTCGTATTCTGGGACTACCGTATAACACAGAAGGGCCCAGTATGGAACTCTTTTTAGAACAGTGGTTGGCGGATCTCCTTGCACCAAAAAAAACCACAATTACGCAACTAAGAAAAACAATTAATTCCTGTAACAGCGCCTCGATGCCTGCGGGCTGTGTGAGCGCTTTATAAATGTAAAATAAATAAAAAAAATTATAAAAGTCATTTTCTAAATTCTTCTCGATAGAACTGGCTCACTGGATGTCAACAGGGAGGCCGATCCTGGGCGCCTCGGCAAGAACAGTCATCGCTAAGCTTTTAAATTATCGAGATAGAGATGCAATTCTACAAAGGGCTCGAACAAAAGGGACGATTGCGTACAACGGTTCTAGAATCGCCTTCTTTCCGGACTATAGCCGAGAGGTGCAGAAGGCCAGACAATCCTTCATACATCTGAAGTGGGAAGCTCCATTCCATGAACGTAAAATACTCATTACTCTTCCCAGCACAGCTAAAGATTCAGCATACCGGCACCACAGTGCACTTTACTGACCCACGGGAAGCCTGCAAATGGGCGTAAAAACCATATTGAAGGAAACTGGGACACAAACGGCCCGGACCCTGGGGGAAGACCCCGAGACCGACCTGTACGACATCCTCCACCGCCGGAATAGAATGACCCGGAAAGAGAGGCGGTCTCCTAAAACCAGTGACCCGAATGTGACGGGCAAAAAGTGGACTCACATTTAATTTCCGCCAGAGTTATCACAGCAGCGGTGGCCACCAACAGGTGTAGTAAGTTCATTGGTTAAGGCTGGGAGAGGGTTCTCGTTGTCTCCCGGTTGATGTTCGGTGACAGATACTTCGGGTTGGGGCGGAGTATAGGGAGTGGGGAGGGGGAGAGGGAAGTTCACTATGGTTGTTTGCTTGAATTGTTAGATGAAGGTGGGAACACCGCGATATATGCACTTACCTACACCAAATAACACCCCGTAGAAATGCTATTCACCTGTGGCGATATACCCATGGGCACCCATGGCACACACTCAAAACTTGCTAGGAACTGTTGGCCGGAATAGGTCCCTTCGGCTTCTTACCTGGAATGTCAATGGTGTGGGGTCTGGGATAAAGAGACGACTGGTCACCCAGTTCCTCAATAGGAATTCCCCGGACATTCTTACCGAATCACATCTGGTCAGCACGACCTGCACGCTCTTCCGCAGGACTAACTATCGTACTGCTCTGCATGCAGGTTTTACTACAGGTGTCCGCAGGGTTCTGTTCTTAATACACAAGCGTCTACCACTTACCCTGGCCTCTGTGGTGCAGGACCCGAGAGGCAGATTTGTCCTGCTGCAGGGTATGCTGTGGGGCGAGACAGTAGGAATCTTGGCCGTATACGCTCCTCCAACGCTTACAGGAGGGCTCTTGGAGGATATTGGGCACACAATGGCGGAGCACCATCTGGATCTATGGATCCTAGGGGGTGACTTCAACGACGTGATGAGTCCCATGCAGGACTGCACTCAAATCAGAGGGCGAAACCCCAGCACCCTGACTAAACTCAATACATTTGTATCATCCCTGGGCTTCTGCGACATGTGGAGAGAGCTCCACCCACTTGAGAGCGGATATTCGTGCCACTAGGGGGCACACGCCTTATTGTCCAGACTAGATTACTTTTTCCTCCCTACCCCCGGACGCCTACAGGGGAACTACAGCGTCGCTGCTGCCTCGGGGATATCGGATCACTCGCCTTTGATAATAGAAATAGTCGTCGATGCCCAATCCCCTCCTAGATCATGGCGGCTGAACAGCTATTACCTCGGCTTCCCCGAATTTGTGGACCATATCCTTGAGAAAACAAAGAAGTACTTTGAGATAAACACCTCCTCGGTCGATAACCCGGCAGTGGTCTGGTAGGCCTATGAGACTCTACTCCGGGGCGAGGCAATCTCCTGGACGTCCGCAAAGAAGAGGGAACATACTCATAGAGTGGCAGTGGCGGAGAGGGAAGCTGGAGATCGAGAGGCCGAATATATACAGAACGGCACCCCTGAGTCGCACCGATCCCTTCTAAAGGCCAGGGAATGCCTTAGGAATATAGCACTCGATAATGCAAAATAGGCCCACTCGGTGACGCAGGCCCGAGTCTATGAATCTGGGGACAAAGCAGGCAAGCTGCTGGCGTGGTTAGAAAAGAGAGAGGAGGAGCACCAAAACGTCAGAGTAATCACAAATAGCCGGAATGAACTGGTACAGCAAGATTCCGCCATTGCAGAGACGTTTGCGGTGTACTATGCCATGCTTTATCAGAGCCCGGCTGGCCGAGTGGATCTCTCCATACTAGATAATATCCCACTCCCCCGACTGACCGACTCACAACGGGTGCAGCTGGACCTGGATCTCACTGAATCGGAGATAACAGAGGCCATCACCCAGTTGAGCTCCGGGAAGGCGCTGGGCCCCAACGGGTTCCCGGTTGAGACTTTGAAAAAACTGGGTGGAGAGGCAATGGCGACCCCACTGCATCAACTGTTTCTCCACTGCAGAAACCAAGGTATTCTCCCTCCAGACCTATGCAGGGCTAGCATAGTAGTCATCCCCAAGCCGGAGAAACCCCCAGAACTCTGCAGTTCGTATCGGCCGATTTTGTTGATGAATGGGGAGGCCAAGATCTTAGCCAAAGTGCTTGCGAAAAGGAGACAGAAAGTTATCCTTTCATTGATCCTGCCCGATCAATGCGGCTTCATACCGGACAAATCGGCACACATGAACTTAAGACCCTTACATCTGCTCTAAGAACACGCTCCGATCCTTAGTACCCCTCTCGCTCTGTTAGCACTTGATTTCGAGAAGGCGTTTCACACAGTAATATGGGAGAGGCTCTGGGAGATCTTGGCCGGATGGGATTCGGTGACATATTCCTGGGATGGGTGAGACTGCTGTACGAGTCCCCGCAAGCAGAGGTCAGGGTCAACGGATGGCCCTCCAAAGCTTTTCCAATGGGTAGGGGTATTCGGCAGGGGTGCCCCTGCCCCCCCTTATTATTTGCATTGGCCATCGAACCTTTGGCCCTGGTGTTTTGTCATACCAATGAATGGAGGGGCTTTGACTGGCCAGAAGGTGGGCAGGACAAGCTCTGTATGCAGACGACCTGCTGATATACCGAGGGGACCTGACACATTCTTGTCCAGTGGTCACGCGGATTCTGGCAAGCTTCGGTACATTCAACGGACTGCGAATTAACTGGGGAAATCGGTCCTTTTTCCGGTGAAGGGGGGGCAACAGGCTATACCACCTGATTGCCCTTACCAGGTTGAACGTGAATGCTTTCGATACTTAGGCATTCAGATATCAGCAGATCACACACAGTACACGCATCGCAACCTTCACCCAGTGATAGACCAATTCGCTGGCGATGTCAGGCATTAGAGGCATCGCCCCCTGACACTACTGAGCAGGGCGGCCCTATTTAAAATGCTAGCATTGCCCCGGTTTCTATATGTTCTCCAGAATGCCCCACTCTGGATCTCAGATTCAGAGTTCCACTTTATAGACTGCCTTCTTAGGGATCTCATATGGGGTGGGGGACACCCACGTATTGCTCTCAGCACACTCCAACGATCGGTCTGGGAGGGAGGTATAGGCTTACCACATATACAAACATATTACTGGGCGAGCCAAATGTCAGTCATTAACGACATCCTCCATGGTAACCGGGAACTACCTCATATTAAAGCCGAGGTACAGAGTCGGCCAAATATCTCACCTTCAGCGATACTCTATCAACCTCTCAATAAACCACCCCCGCAAATGACAGCAAAGTGACCTAGGTGCAGCCTCTATGGAATAATAGCAACCTAGCCGAATTGAACAATCTAACGATATGGCTGCGATGGGCCGAAGCTCAGATATTGGTGGTCGAGAATGTTCTCGCGGAGAACAACCTCATATCTTTTGAGTCGCTCTGGCAAAGACACGGCCTCCCGGCGACAGAACCACTACCATTATACACAAATCACCTATGCACTGCAAGTGTATGACCTCATTTGCGACTATACCCCAATGTACTCCTATAGAACGTATTCTCTTGATGGAAAGGATACCCATCAAGGTTACAACCACTCTATACAATGCCATAATGGCTTTTGCCACCTCAGAACTGGTCACCTTAAAACAGAAACAGGAAGCTGATGTGGGTACCATTGACCCGGAGTATTGGATTTTAGCATTGATGCACCCTAGGGAAATAGCAATCGCTTCTAGAATTCGCTTAACACAGCTCAAAATACTGCACAGAGTGTATTATCCTAGGGTGCCACTGTACAGCTGGGAGCGGGCCTCTAGTCCAAATAGTTTGAGATGCCAGGAAGGGGAGGGAACCTTCATACACATTATATGGGGATGTCCTCAAATTCAACGGTACTGTCAGCAATGCAGCAATAAGTTAGCAGAAGTACTGGGGAGAGAGTTGCCACGGGACCCTAAGCTATTATTGCTTGGCATAACTGAAGAGCATACTGCTAACAAGTGGGAAAAGCTGTTTATTTCCACGGCAGCTGGACTGATCAAGCGGAACATTGCCCAGCTATGGGGCTCCCCTGAAAGCCCTGCACTGGCCCAATGGATGGTGGATATGGACATATGTGCCTCAGAGGAACATTGCATATACATGGCACGCGGGTGCCCAGCGAAAGCCTCCAAAATATGGAGTTAATGGGAAGAAAGGAGCTAATGGAACTACGGGTTGGGTACATTGGTGAGCGCAGCCCTGTTGATTGGACGGACATGCCCGCACCCCTGGATACAAATTGTATGGTTCATGTATGTTAATGTATGTTACTTTTAAAATAATAAAAAGATGTATTAAAAAAAAAGGAGGGAGGGAGTTCAATGATAAAATGGGTACAGATGTGTTGCCAGGGCCTTGTAGGTAAGGGATGTTGGGATAACTTCTCATATTGAGAACCCAGATTCCTTTTAGCTTGCAGCTCGATGCCACATCATTTTCTGCATGGGTGAGTAGGTTAGGCCACCAAAAATGTCATGTCATCACACTCATGGTACCCTCGATGCCTCTATGTCCTGCAGTAAGGAATCGTGACACATCTTAGGGACTTCTAAATGAAGAGTCCACGTGGGTTTGAATAGTCGTCGTACTTTGAAGAGCAGCCCATCATGTTTATACAGCGCAGGATCGGAGACAAGGACACACACATTTTTCAGCATCCAAGGTATTCACGGCCTGCCAGACTTTCTCAAGAAAGGTTGTGGCGACAAGAACAAAGGTGGCCTGTGAAAATAGAGGCTCAGAGGACACAGGTGTCTTAGGAACATCCGTCTTTTGTGACAAAAAATCTGTGATTACATTATTGGATCCAGGAATATATCTCAGGAGAATAGTATACTGGGCAAAATAGAAAGCTCACCTGGCCGGACGACTGTTCTTGCATTCAAATTGTTTGAGTACTTGGAGATTCCGGTGGTCAATGCGTAGCTCCACTGGGAACTGAGCCCCCAAAAGAAGATGCCTCCCTTCAATAAAGGCCTGTTTTATAGCCAACAGCTCCTTTAAGGACAGAGTAGTTAAGTTCTTTAGAAGTTGGTGTTCTCAAAAGGTAAACAAGTGTGTGTTCTTGCTCGTCTCTTTGAACCTGCTTGAGTACTGCTCCTATCGCCGCATCCGTGGTGTCTGACTCCATGATAAAAGGCCTTGTAGTATCGGGCTGAGCGAGTACTGGGGGAGAAGTAAAAAGTGACTACACAGTGTGAAAGGCATTTTCTGCAGCACAATCCCAAGTTAATGCCCTTTTTTTGCAATCACATGATGGGCAATATGATATTAGAAAAGCTGGGGATGAATTATTTATCGAAATGTGATATTCCAAGGAAGCGTTGGATTTCTTTAATGTTGTATGGTGCTACTTAAAATAGCGTCTGCTTTTCGAGGGTCCAGGGCTATGCTCGAAAGTGGGTGAAAGGATATAACCAAGATATGACACACAGGATTGTTCAAAGGAAAATGTTTCTGGTTTTGCAAGAAGATTGTTATCGCTTAGTCTTTGAATTATCTGTGCCACACGCTGACGATGATAGGTTAGATTCCTAGAATAAACCAATATATCATCTAGGTAGTGTTAAGGCATCATGAAGCAAGACACAAACAACAGATTCAAAGTTCAAAACAAACTGATTTATTAAAGTAAATGTCAAGATGGTAGAAGGCCTAATTTGCCTTATGCTAAGGTGGGATTTCTCTCTCTGGCCGGTCCGTGGTTGTTTGTATCTGTAATCTTAATTTAGTATTGCGCTGGGAACTACGTGCTTTGTCAGAATTCTGTTCAAGAATATCGTGATCGTTCACCATGTGACCCGACGACTGAGTATTTCTCCTCTCTGGGAAAGAGCTTTCTGCTGATGTATAGAATTGGGTGATCCATGCCATCATGATTTTGCGACAGAACAGCCGCTAATCCCATTAAGGAAGCATCAGTCTGTAGGATGAACTCTTTGGAGAAATCGTCAACTGTTAAAATAGGGCTTTGGCATGGGGCATGTTTCAAGGTCGTGTAACAGACCTTATCTTCCTCTTCCCCTTTTATTTTTTGGGGTTTGGCATTTTTAAACTTGTCTGTCAGTCCAGATGTTTTGCTGGAGAAATTTGGTATAAAGCTGCGGTAGTACCCGATTCATCCCAAAAGGGCCCTTCGATCTTTCTTAGTTTTTGGAATGGGGGTATTGAGAACATCTCTCACCTTCTCTTGTTGTGCTTGGACAGTGGCTTTACCCTCAAATTACCCCAAATACTTAACCGCAGATCGGGCCAGGTTGCATTTTCTTGGATTTGCGGTTAACCCTGCTTTTCTTAGCACTCTCACAATGGTGTAAAGATGGCACAAATGGTCTTTCCATGTCTTGCTATGTATCACAATGTTGTCTATTTGGGCTCTGCAAAATTCTGAGTACGGTTGTAAAATTGTATCAATTAATCTCTGGAATGTTGGGGGGAGTGTGGCCAGCATCAATGCTGTAGAGACGTGTTAGTTGTGTTCTCCCACTGAATCCTACAATGTAAGCCCGTTAATGTGTTCTTTTTGACATAAATACTGATCTCCAGAGCAGACGACAAGCTGCTGGCAGCGAGCAGGTCTGTGCGGTCTGGAGTTGGCTCACCCGATCGGCTGAACGACAGAGAGATTGATCCTGCAACGGCTGCCGGCAAAATGGCAACTGCTGCAATAGTCAGAGCCGCTGATGAGGAGCAGTGCTGGTGGCAGCTGTCGTGGGGCTAAGCCCTGACTGTGGGTGTGCAGCCTGAGCGGATTACCAGCACTGCCTCTGCTCGAGGACTCACTCGGGAGGCAGCTGACACCCCGAACAGTGGTCGGGTGGACCGGGACCCCCAGGACACTGGTAGCAACACCTCATGCAGAACGGAGACGCTGCCTGGGTGAGTGAACAGCCCCAGGCTACATGTGTGAAGTGTGGTGCCTGACTGCTGTGGTCCGCCGGAACGGGCACAAGACTGGCAGTAGTTTTTATGCTCAACGAATTGCATGCATAGAGCTATGGTCACAGGCCTCATTACTAGGCAGCAGATGGGTATGCAGATTGCCATCAGGGGTGACGAAGAACTGGACTCCCTCATTAAAGCAACCATTGCTGGTGGTGCAGTAACTCTGCATATCCACAAATCCCTGATTGGAAAGAAGGAACAGCAGCTTGCGCACTTCTGTGTAATCCTGACTTGGGAAGAAGGGATACCAGAAAACAAAACAAAAAACAAACAAAAACACCATGCACTGCAACTGCACTTTCCCAAATTAATCTTTGCCTTTTTGTAACCATATTTGAAACGTCATAGAGCCCAATTGATCTTTTTACCAGCAATTTGACGCCATTGAGGGCCTGCAACCTCCTGCGGTGGGGTGGAGCTGGTAGAGTCTGTGTTGTGGGGGTCCTGCGCTGGAGCTACCTGCACTGTGGGGGAGGATGTTTGAGAGAAGAGGAGTGCTGGTGGGGCGCTTGCAGCCCATTATACTTCTTCTGCACCACATGGTCGGTGGGAGACAGGGCTGACAAGTCTGGAGGAAAGTGCCTTCCTGAGCCCTTGCATAGTGCATCGACAGAGGAGCCTACTGGCCACTTGGACCCACTGCCCTCTGCACATATGCCTAATCGACAAAACAGAGAGAAGGCCAAGCAGGCCAAAATGTAGGCATATGCATGTAGTGGGGAGAACAAAACACTGCACTTGCAGGTGATGGGACTGTGCAGGCGCCTAAGCATTCCGAGCAACATGTTGGTGGAGAACAGCAGGTCCTCCAGTTCATCGCTACTTTACAGACATGCTTGGAAGCCAAGATAGACGCAGTCATGACGGATGGAGGCCGGCAAGATGTCCGTGCCCTGGCCAACAGGACGGGAAGTGTTGAATTACAGATGGTAAAAATGCTTCACATATTTTGAGCATACAGTCAGAAGTTAAGGAGCTGAAACAGAAGGTCAGGGTGCTGGAAAATCGTGCCAAAGAGGACAGGTCCAGAAGAAACAACATACGGATACTGGGTCTGCCAGACTCAAATTGTTACATAATGGCAGGTCTCTCTTCTTTGAAATCCCAGAGGGGGCGCACACTTGGATGGACATGGTGCAGGTTGCCCTGCTTGAGGATTAGTGAGGCATTGCGGGTGGAACGCTTAGCAACGCAGATCTGACCGTGCGTGTCCCCTTCGGACGGCTGGCTACGAAGGAACGTAATGTCTGATCGCTCCACTCTGGTCGGCACATTGAACGTGACGCGACAGTGTAGAAGACTGTTCTTGTGAGGTACTTCTCTACATGCTGCATTATAGGGCGACAGAGATGTTTTGAGATGCAGGATCACACTACACTTTATCGCACAGTTTGTGCTTTGTCTAAAGATGCACTGACCCACTGCAGTGGGCGCTAGTGATACCCCCTCTTGAACTGAATTTACGGATACCAGTTTAAAGGTATCCGGCTGCTGCATGCTGACCTGACAGGCTGGGGTGCTGGTGGCAGGTTGAGCTCGAGAATTGGCTACGCCTGAGCATGCTGTGTGTTGATGGGCAGCTGTTGGGGTTTTTGGGCTCTTTGGTGTGAGGGGGTTTATGGTTTTATTTGTTCTGCTTTTTGGACTTTCTGGGCTACTTCCAGGAGGCTTTGATCAGAGATGGAGCAGCGATAAACCGTGCACTTATTTCAGTGATGATACTTTTGAGACTGTGCAGTGGGAGCTGTTGTTGGCGCTGATCTTGTGCTTGGTGGGCCACTGTGTGCTTCAACTGGCACTTGGTATTGTGCATGGATGGTGGGCGAGAGAGGTGTCCGAGCGACACATGCTTATGGCCTTCATTTCATGGCAGAGTGCTTGACAGTGTCTACCTGGAATGTGCGTGGCCTCAACAGCTTTATTAAAAGGAATAAGGTGCTGACATACCGGCGCAGAGATGGGGTTGGGGTGTCGATATTGCAGGAGACACACCTTAAGGAGGACAGACAAAAAAGATTGCCAAGAAATGGGGAGGGCATACTCTGGGCTCCTCCTACTCTGTATATGCTAGAGGTACCCTAATATTGATAGCACCCGCAGTGCCTATTCGGGTCCTGCAGGCCAAGAAAGATGATGAAGGCAGGATGGTGCTGGTACACGACTTCTTTGAGAATAAAGAGGTGTGTATACTTAACACGTATGCCCCTAACTGACACCACTACCTTCTTTTGCTCTTTGTACCGTAGGCTTGCTCTTTACAGGGGCTTTATTTGGATTTGGGGTGGCAAATTTAATTGTACACTTAACCCATATATCAGAAGCCGGCCCCAATGGCTAAGGCGCTGGGCTCTCTTTTGCAATCCTTTCAGTTGGTCGACATCTGGAGGGCCATACACAGAGACACCCGGGTTATTCGCATTGCTCAGCCACGCACGCAGTGCACACCCAAATTGATTGTGTTAACAGGGATGGGATTCATTGGGGAATTCACGGTTGCTGACTATAGGGCGCGTGTCATCTCGCACCATGCACCGCTCTTTCTAACCTGGCAGGGTGTCCCACCCAGTCCATCCATTCCTACGTGGAGACTATGAGCGGCTGCGTTACAAGACAAGACTTTCAGGGAATACATGAGGGAGGTTATTGCGGGTTACTTTGAAACTAATAGTGGTAGCATGGAGACTGTGTGCACATTGTGGGAAGCCTTCAAGATAGTGGTTAGAGGGGAAGTAATGTAAGATGGGGGCATTTAGAAGGACCTGATGCAGAAACTTGCTAGGGCAGAAGCTGAGCCTGATGCGACAGAGCGTAGCAATATAGGTATTGAGGCGGTTGCCCAGGACCTGACTGAACTGCGGCAGCAGTGCATAGCAGACTGGGAGAGGCTAGGCAAGTTTAACTACGCCAAGTACACAGAGAAAGTGCATGAGGGTGGCTACAAACCAGGATGGCTGTTGGCAAGGCTCTGCCGGACTGAGGCACAGAAAGGTATGATTTGCGCCATCAATGATGAGTGCAGTGTTACTTGGAGGGCACAGAGTGAAATTAATGACACCTTTCTCAGATATTATAGCCCCATGTACTCTGAAGACACTTACATGGGTGATTCAGACATTGGGGAGGCCTTGTTGTTGATTAAACTACCTCGACTGGACGCAGAGGCTGCGGACGTCGAGAGGGCCCCAATCTCTGTGGAGGAACTAAAGGTCACCATCATGGCACTGCCATCAGGCAAAACGCCTGGAGCAGATGGACTGCCAGGTGAATTTTACAAGGAATTGACAGAGGAGTTGGCACCAATACTCTTGGAGGTGCTACAAGAGGCATATGAGATGGGTTTGCTTCCCCTGAGCCTGAGAGAGTCCATCATTAGATCTATACTTAAGCCCAATAAACCCCAGTTAGAATGTGGCTGCTATAGGCCTTTGTCTGTGGTGAATCAAGACAGTAAAATACTTATGGCTCTTTTGGCAAACAGGTTGCAGTGTGCAATAGGCAGTCTATTACACGAGGACCAAACAGGCTATGTTCCAGGCAGAAACACCTCCTGGAACCTGAGGCGATTACATCACATAATAAATAGGACCATGTACTAGAAGACCACTATGCAGTGGTATCATTAGACTCCATCAAAGCATTGGCTATATGCTACCCTGCAGCGGTTCAGCTTCGGGAGCAAATTCCTCAAGTGGGTTAAACTGATCTATACTGTACTTAGACCTAGGGTGAAGACGGCGTACATATTTCGGAGAGGTGGGAACTTAAGAAGGGTCTCAGACAGGGCTGCCCCTTGTCTCCAATGCTTTTTATTCTCGCAATGGAGCGAATCTCGGTGTTCCTCAGAGAGGAGTTTATGGATGCCGGCATTCATATTGATTGAGTGGCGCATGTGATCTCCATGTATGCCGATGACATGCTGCTTTTATATACACCGACCCGAAGACAATTTACAGTAGATGTTAGACATTCTTGACCGGTTTGCGGAACTCTCTGGCATCACTGTTAGTCGAAATAAGTCGTGCTTATTCCAGTTGGCAGGCCTGAAGGGACTAAGTTGTGTCCAGCTTCCCAACCTGGACTGACAATGGTCCACTGACAACTTTAGATATTTAGGATTCAGCGTCTTCCACGACTTCAAGGCTATTCACAAGCATAATGCACAGTATGCCCTAGACAAGGTAGAGAAATTATTAGACTTCTGAGATAGGCTGCCTTTATCAATGATGGGGAGGGCCGATCTCCTTAAAATGGTTGTCCTCCCTCACTTGTTAATTATTTTCTGAATGTTCAGTACACCATACCTAAAAAGTTTTTCCACGGGCTGGACTCCATGCTCAGGGTGGTTTTATGGAAAGGGGTATGCATAGACTGGCTCTAACCAGGCTCCAACGATCTTTTGAGGCGTGCGGAATTAGAATACCCAATTTTGAATTGTACTGCCTCACTGGGCAGCTGCAGGTTACGGTGGGTTGGCTAGCAGATGAACCAATGTTAGACACGATGCTCTCGCAGCCCACCATGGAGCAATATTATTTGAAGGAGGCTCTGTAGGTACCTAGGGCTTTGGGGGGGTCATTCCGAGCTGGGCGTTAAGGGGTTAACGGCTCCGGTAATGGTGCCGGCACCGTTAACCCATTACCGCCCTATTACGAGTCTGCTCGCGGGACCCGCAAAGGGCATCTGGTAAAACCAGGGAGCTAACAAAGGGCCCGTTGTTAGCTCCCTCCCCATTTCCATTGAGCCCTATGGGGGATGGGAATGGGGATGCACAGGGTCTGGGTTCCCTGAATGGGGAAATACTGGGCCCTCCAAGGTCGGAATGGCCCGGTATTTCCCCATTCACGGAACCCGGACCTGGTATGCGGTATGGTGGTAGCCATGGTGCTAATAGCACCATGGCTACCTCCGACCTCGGAATGAGGCCTTTGGCCTGATCGAGCGCCACACCTTCTGACACTGGGCAAGTGGTTATGGCGCAGGGCCTGGAGACTCCTGGGGGTAGTGGATCCTTATTCCCCCGCATCCCTCTGGTAATAGTCTTGGCTAGGAGGCCTCAGAGTGTCCGTAGAATCAGGAAGTATTGGGAGAGTAGCGGAGTGGCTATGTTGGGTGACTTGCTTCAAGAAGGAAAATTGACCGACTTCACAGCACTAGTTGAATGGACTGGTTTACACAGAGGTCAATTCCTACTGCACTCTTGTTTGATACAAGAGGTCGAACGCAGGTGGCCAGAGCTCTGAGACAGCCTAGAGGGCCACACCGTGCTTGAGGCAATGTACGATATGTCTGAAGGTGGCCATGTGGTTTCTAGACTTTACAAACTACTCCTAGATAGACAACATGTAGCTGACTTGCAGGTGTGGGCTAAGTGGGAGACAAATTTGGAACTGACGTATTCAGCATTGAATGGCCGCGTGTTTTACTATACCATAATAAAGTCTTGAGAAATGCCAGGTTCAAACTCACACAATTGTTTGTTACGCATAGAGCTTACCTTACACCTCACAGGATTTCTCAGTTCAAGGGTGCATCTAGGCTGCACTGCCCCAGGTGCGCAGAAGGAAAGACTGGGTTTCTACATATGTTTTGGTCTTGCCCGAAGATCTGAGTGTATTGGGAGGTGATTGGGAACAGAGTGTTTAGAGGAGGTACAAACATGAGTGCTTGACCCACATAAGCATGTTTATTGGGGATGTACCAACGCAAGAAAGGTGCATGGCACCTCACAAAAATTAAAGACCATGGCTCTGTGTTGGCTAAGCACAGGATTGCTATGTCCTGAAAATGAACAGAGGGCCCCAGTGATGCAGTGTGGTGGGGAGACCTTAGGGAGATGGGTGTTGGCAAAGACTGGGGTCTGGCATAGGGCTGTGCACTTCGGACTAAGAGAGACAAGTGTTACGCTCACCTGGCTCCCACAGGGGCATCGGTCGGACCCAGACAGCTGCGGTCTCCACCCACGTGATGCGTAGTGCAGCGATGACTGACTGGATCTGCCCTCCTAATCTTGTCTGCTTAACCCGTAGAAATATTCTCCTGCAAGTGGAGAGATGGATTTAGCCACTTGTGGATTCAAGTGATGGCACCCCCACAGTCCTCCCCAACTAATCACCTCCGAAATGCCCTCACAGCAATCTCACATTATATTCTTGAAAGATGAGCTCTCCATCCTGCGTGGATTCCAGTTACTTCACTGGTTTGAAGGCTCGGGAGAGTTCCGGAGAGTATTGACTCTGAGGTTCCTGGTGAGGACCAGTAAGTATTAAGTTCATAGAGTTCAATATGTCCGATGTTTACTCTTGTTTCCCCCTTCCTTTCTTGTCTTGCAGCTGGCTCGTGAAAAGATGCTCTTGTGGCAGCTGGTGGCGTTCAGGTAAGAGTCTGTATTACCCGGCGCTGTCCGGTAAATGTTGCACGAGGAAAACGTGTTGTTTTGTCTCTCTTTACAGATGCGGCACGTGAAAATATGGAGAGTCACAAAAGGATGCCTCTGGTGTTAAATCAGGTAAGTCTATGGTGGTAAGAATTATATTTGTTGGTTCCCTCGGCTCACCTTGTGGTTTTCTTTTGTCTCATAGGTGCCGAAGTTCGGCGAAGAAATGATGGATGCAGCGCCGACCCGAAGGATGCTGTGAAGACTGGTGAGTATGGCGCGGCGCTGCTGCTGGATGTGCGGCACGTGCAGAAATGATGTTCTTTACAGGTCTGGAGACAAGATGGATCCAGAATCAGGTTTGGAATAGAAATAAGTTTGTTTTCTAACCTTGTCCCTTTCTTTCCTCTTTGTTTTAGGAGCTCCGGATTCGAGGCGGGCGTGGCAGAAGACTGGATGCAGGCTGCAGGCACGGTGAGTGTTACGCTGCTGGATGCAGAATAACGCGAAGCGTGTGTTGCTGGTCGGGTGTGGTTTAAATAGCCTCAAAAGTAGTCCCAGGTAAGAAGTCCCTAGAACCACACCCGAGTAAAAAATAGTCCCTGTAGAAAAATAGTCCCTTTCAGGCTTCATGTTGGATTGGAGTCATTTGCAGCATGGTCTGCCTGAGGTAAGTAATGACTATGAGCCTGGCGCCTTAGGCGCCACGACTGATTCCTACTATGAGCCTGGCGCCTAAGGCGCCAGGACTGAACCCAGATAGCCCCAGTTGGGGATGCTGAGGTTGTATTAAATGTCTAGATGCCTGCTCCCGGGGCTGATGGGCTTGGTCCGGATGCCTGGGGGTAGGCATCATGACAACAAGTGAGGATGTTACATCCTGGAATGCTTTAACACAGGCAATGTTTACTCCCTTGGACACTGGACCCACATCGTATGGACTACCTTGAATATGCGAAGAACTGTGATGGAGCGATGGCACTAGATATAATGTAATGTGCACCTTGGGAGAATCATGGGTGTAGATGGAATGGAAGGCATTGTTTGCAAGTTTGTAGTCAGATGGTTCAGATTGGGCATACGTGTTGTGTGGGGATATTTCTGTATCTGTTTCTGTATGTCAAGTTCCATGTGACTTATAATGCCTCACTCACTTGTCAAGCAATAGAGTTAATAAAATTGTTTCAAAAAATGGTTTCGAATAATCTCTGGAATGTTGCAGGAGCACCAGGTAGACCAAACGTCAAGAATTTAAATTGAAATAACCTTATGGGAGTGGCAAAGGCAGTTTTCTCTTTATCCGGGCCATGCAGAGGAATCTGCCAATATCCTTTCGTTAGATCTATTGTCGAAAGGTAGACCGCATTACCCAGCCGATCTATCAGATCGTCGATATGGGACATTAGGTAAGCATCATAGGCGGTAATGACAATCACCTTTCTAAAGTCTATGCAAAAACTCCAACTACCATCGGGCTTTGCCACCAACACGATAGGGGAGGACCAAAGACTTTTAGAAGGTTCGATGATCTTAACCTCTAGCATGGTCTTAACTTCCTGAATGATGGTATCTTTTCTAGCCTGAGGTAACCGATAAGGTTTCAAGTGTACCACTTTGCCCACGAGAGTGCTGATCTGATGATAAACATCTTATGTTTATCCAGGCTCCCCTCAAAATACATCAGTAAACTGCCTGATACAGTCATATAAATCTTGTTTTTGATTGTTACTTAGGTGAGGTGAATTTAAGGCCTTGTTTTCTGGTAAAAGACAGGATAATATTATAGCCTGAGATTTTCCTTCCATTCCTTCAATAAGTTTGTGGTAAACTTGTGTTTTAAGACGGCGGTCTTTTTGTGAGATCTTATAATTACAGGGACCCAATCGTTCCAGTACCTCGTATGGCCCATGCCATCTGGAGACTAGCTTATTTTCAGACATAGGCAATAGAACTAGCACCTTCTGGCCTATGGAAAAGGACCTAAACTAAACCTTTTATCATAAGAGGTCTTTTGTTGCCCCTGTGCTTTAACCATGAGAGTCTGGACGAAAGATCTTACAGCTGTCATGTGTTCTTTCAATCTATTTGCAGTTTGGGAGAGTGGAATTCGGACCTCCTCTTTCTCTTCCCAAGTTTCAACATATCCAGGACATCCCGTGGTTCTCATCCATAAAGGAGTTCAAACCGGGAAAATCCTGCTGAGGCCTGACTGGTTTTCCGCACTGCAAACAAGGCCCAGAGTATCATTTGATCCCACTTCTTACCATCCTGCTCAACTAACTTTCGGAGTATTGTTTTGAGGGTCTTATTAAATCTTCCCACAAGGCCACCTGTCTGGGATGATACACAGATGTTCTGAGGGTGGTTATGTGCAATAGTTCTTTAACTTCCACCATAAGCTTGCTCATGAAGGTAGTGCCCTTGTCAGTCAATATCTCTTTCGGAAACCCTACTCGAGAGAAGAAAGGGAGCAGGTGTTTTAGGATTAGTTGTTTTGGCCCTCAGAGGAAAAGCCTCGGGTAGCTGTCATGATCTCTGCTTCCAAAAGGTCAGGGTTTTCCCAACTCCCTTGGAAGCAGATCCATAACCCAGGTTCCGAGTGCCAACCAGTCCCAATTGGGACCTTTTGGACCCAGTCCTGGCGCCAGTGGCACCAGGCTCATAAATATGCCCAGTCCCAGCGCTGGAAGCGCCGGGCTCATAATGCTTGGGTGGACTTACCTTCAGCAGACCATGCTGCTTACTTGCCTGCCAGTTGAGCCTCTGATCCTCTTCTGTTTGGAACTACTTTTCCTGTTGGGTGGGGCTGGAGCCACTCCCTAGATTCAGAACACTGGAACTCTTCTGGAAGGCAGGAACTCTTTTCTTACCAGGAACTCTTTTCTTACTTAGGCGTGGCTGTGGAAGGAGACACCTAAGCACTACAGGAGGCTATTTAAACCACACCCGGTGGATGAATCTTGCTTTGCGTTATTCTGCAACCTCTGCAGCAGAACGCTCATCGTGTCTTCTGCATCCGGTCCTGGGCCTAAGGAAAAAGGCTTACCATCCTGAATCCAGTCTTCAGCAACACCTATAAAGACAAGAAAGAACAGGTTAGCATTCCGGCATCTGAAAGGCAAAGGCTTACCATCCTGAATCCAGTCTTCAGCAACACCTATAAAGACAAGAAAGAACAGGTTAGCATTCCGGCATCTGAAAGACAAAAGTTTACCAACTCTTCGCACGCTCCGGAGGCCTTCGGCGCTGCATCCCGCATCTGAAAGACAAAACAAGGTGCGTTTAAAGACATTGGGGAACTTTAATACTCACGTGCCATTACTCCTTTCCACATCTAATCCAGTGGGTATTCCGGCACCCTGCAGCCGCTCCGAACTCGTACCTGCAAAATAAAAAGACAGTTAGAGCGCATAGTGAAGCAGGCAACAAGCGCTTACTTACGTGCTTCCAGGCGCTTCTATTCATCACACGGGCTCCATCTTCAACTCACTTCAGCCTGTCATCCGCCATCGCCGGAACCCTGCAAAACAAGAGACATCATTACTAAAGACTTTAAAGACATTTGAATGACTCGAAACTTACCGTTCGTGCAGTAAACGACGGACAGCAGTCCTCTGAAGTCAAGAGGCCTGCGCTACCTATCCAGTGAAGAAACTGGTTACAGCACCCTGCCCCGAGGCAGATGGAGAGCTCAGCATTCACTTACCTAAGGTGAGAGCGTTAACCTTTGGGGGTCTACAGGAGAGGAGAAGAGGAAAGAGATAGGGACACCCCAATAACCCCAGTTCATTAAACCCATATTTTCTATCTGCAGACATCTTACTCTACACGTCAGGCATACAGTGCACAGAGGTCCAGCCCAAAGAGCCAACCGGGTGCTACACATCACCTTTGAAGATACGGTAGTCGCCCAGTCAAGACCGGCGCCTCTGCGAGAATCAGGTGAGCGTTACAGTAGCATAATCTACAATGACCAGAATATATTTGTTCCCTAATTTAGAGGTTTTAAGGGGTCCCACAATATCCATACCAATCTGGGAAAAGGGAACCTCAATTATGGGTAATCGATTCAAAGGGACTGGTGGTGGAATGTGAGTGCTAGTTTTTTAGCAGATTACACAAGCTTGAATGACATTTATGATATCAGCATGGACTCCCAGCCAGTAAAACCTATTCGCTATATGTTTCTCAGTATTGGACTGTCCCAGGTGGCCTCTCGTGAGATGTGAATGGGCTATCTCTAGGACCACGTGCTTGTGACTTTTAGGGACCACCAACTGTTTCTTTACCAGGTCCTCTGAAGTGGTATCTCCTCTGTAAAGAAGTCCATGTTTCAAAAAGAAAAAAGTCCCTCCTTTCTCACAACCCTCTGGTTTCGATATCACTTGCAGAAATGCTTCAGCTAACAAGGGGCTGTTTCTTTGGGCAAAGGCTAAGCTTGGAAGGCTCTCGGGCTCTTCCTCTTTAGTTTTTCTAGGTTCAGCATTGGGAGGGCCATTCAATGTCTCATTTGCCTCCTCAAAGCCTTGAGTTCCTCTGTCTGTATTTTACTGGCCGGATTCTTCTTTAAGCCTAGGGAACACTGCTTTCTCAGGCACCCTTTGAGCAATTTTGTCCCCTTGATGAATTTAGAATGGGTCCTTCTCATGATTTTACAACAATACCTTAGCATCACCTCTAAAGTGTGGATCTATTACTCCCGCTAATACACCAGTTCCAAATCTCCATGCCAGCCCTGATTTGGGTGCTAGTCTGTATGTACCAGGGGATGGGATTAGTGTAAAATCAGTAGGTATTAATCTTCTTTCACTTGGAGGGACTGTCTCATCCATACTACTACAGATGTCAAACCCAATAGAGCCCTAGTGAGCTACTGAGGGCTCTGATGCTCTGGCACTTAGCTTTTCAAAATATAGGTTTCCCCAACTTGTATCGGACACCATTTGTGAAGGCATCATGAAGCAAGACACAGACAACAGATTCAATTTTCTAAACAAACTGATTTATTAAAGTAAATGTCAGGATGGTGGAAGGCCTAACTTGCCCTATTCTAAGGTGGGATTTCCCTATCTGAACAAAACTTAGGAAAGTTGGGTGACTCCAGGAGTTGAAATTAAGTCTGTCTGTGTCCAAAACATAGCCTTGCCCTTACAACTAAAGCCAAACAACGTGTATGCATGTCAATAATCAAAGAAATAGTGAGCAACACAAAGTTCTGAGCTTTTTCCAGCTCTTAGCTTCCTTTTCAGCTCCCCTTCCCCAAGTTCAAGAAAATTCCACAAATCCTTGGGGTTCCCTTCCCCAAGTTCAAGGCAACACAGCTCCACACAATCCTTTGGGTTTCCCTTCCCCAAGTTCCAAACAGCACAGTTCAAAAGAATAGGGTCTTGAGGCTCCGTGTTCATCAAGTCTCAGGGATCCCCTCCCCAAGATTTCAACATATATTAGCACCTGATATTTGTTTTAGTCTTTCAAAGTTCAACACAACTCCAGGCCAACTTGACCCTCCTTCCGGTTTATATCACCAGCTCGCTTACAGTGCTTCTTCTTGATATATTTCACAATGTCTTTGGTTTTCATGGACTAGGCTCTCTGGTCTAAGCGCGGTTATCCGACATGGTCCACCCATCACAGGCCACGCAACAAGAAACCCTACGCTCTTCAGCCCACACAGGTTCTTTTCACACTTGTGCTCTTTTCTATAGGTTGCTTTAAAAAAAGGCACGTTCCCTTTTAGTTTTCATCCAATTATTAGAATTGCCCATAACGTTTCATGCAATACAATAATCAACATGTATAGTTTTGCTTTGTTTCAAGATTTCATTCAGTTTGAAATTCAATGTATATGATTTACCTCTTCAAGTTTTCATTTAGTTCGGAATTCAATATATGTTATACAGCACCTTGTTCATGCGTAGCCCCTAGGAGTGCACCCAGCATTGAGTGACATCTCTTCCCACTCATCAGTCCTCAGTGTTTCTCCTCTGCCGGCAACGTGCTTCTAGTCTGCTTCACCAGTGAGCGGTCCGATCCCCACGAGCCCTGCTCGCATTCCGGATGCTTCAGAGCACATGCCAGCAGCTCTGCTCTCGTCCATGGACGTGGACAGCGTCCTCTGCAGCTCCAGCTGTTTTCTCTTCACAACGGAGGCTCCCACACCTGTGGCAGCCTAACGGCTCGACTTGCTTTGGGATCCACAGGTTGTCTGGGGTGTCAGCCAGCGCCCTGGCTTCCTCTCAGGATCCACCACGGCTGCCTCCTCACGATACGGATCCCCTGCTGATCTCTTCCCACACAGTCCTTCCAGTTGCTCTCTGTGCCGTTCCATGGGTCTCCCTTTATACACCTGCAACCACTTGGCAGGTTGCAGGTATGTATTTCCAATTGAACTTGCCTGACCATAGTTAAAGGCACATGCCTGAATTTCAAAGCACTCTGCAGGCATCTTCTTAGACCCAGTACCAGAGTGGTGAAATGAAGGTTTAGTATTCATTACTCCTAGTCACTTCATCTTCTTCCCAGTACTGTCAGAGGTCAAATGTGGGATAATGTGGGAAGAGGTTTTGCAGTAGCCCATAAAGGTCGGTGGAGGGTTGGTCGTCAAAAGGGAAAGGCGTATACCATTTTCATCTGTAGGTACCTCACTCCCAATCACCCTCCACCCAAGTGATCCTCCCTTGCTTCTCCACCCCCAAGGCCAGGATCCAAAAACGATGGCCTTTCCCTTGCCACCTCAGAAGAGGATCCAGGGGGAGTAGAAGTGAGAATAGCCTCAGGTTTCTCACAGTAGACCACAATGGAATGCCGATGAAGGTTGGAAAAGATCTTGCCCATAAACCGCTGGAAAACAGACGTGGCGTTGGAGAGGCCCGAGGCCATTACACAATATTCAAAATGACCAAATCAGGTTCTGAAAGCTGTTTTCCATTCATCTCCTTGTCTGATACAAATTAATTGGTACGCACCATGTAAGTTCAGTTTTGGGAAACCTGTAGCTCATTGCACTGCTTTCAGTGTATCCAAGATAAGGGGCTTTGAATATTTGTCCTTGACAGTGACTTATAAGAAATCATCTCTGGCTGGTGACCTGGAGTCTGTGATTAATCCATTCTTAATTGGCTTGAAGGTATTGATGGAGAGTCTCTTTTTCGGGTGGGGATAGGGAATACATCCTACCAAATGGTACTTAGTACCCTGGGAGTAGATCAATGGCACTGTTGACGTCTCGGTGAGGACGGAGTTTCTTCTCTGGATTATCCAAAAATACATCACTGCATTGTAGGAAGGGTTTGGGAATAAGTTCCAGGTGACAAATAGCAGTCGTTTTAGGTGAGTCTGAAATATCCTGAGACAACTGAAGTAGTGATTTGTGTCATGTAGGAATACATTTTGACAGTGTTCAGAAACCAGGAATAGGGTTCCAGCAGCCCAGATAAATTAAGGGCTAAAATAATAGGATAATGAGCTGCTTTGATAAGGTTGAAGGCTATCTTCTCTTGTTGCATAGAAATACCCATTTGTAGATAGATGGGTTGTTCGGTAACAGGACCAGAAACCAGTGGCTGACCATCCACACCTTCCCTCTCAAGCGTGCCTTTCTTGGGTATACGTGGAATAACATGGTTCTTGGCCCATTGATCATCCACAAACAGTCCAGCTGCACCATAGTCCACTAGGGCTGTGGCAGATGAGACGAGGGTAACGTGGATGACTACCATTCCACAAAGCTCAATAATTTGTTTAGGTAAGGCTGGGGTTTTCGGCCTTCACCTCCTGATCTGTTGCCCCCATTAGGACGGGGAGAAGGTGTTTCCCGAACGGCAGGGTGGACAGATGGGGGCATTCCCTGACCAAAGGTTTCCCGGAACCGCACTACATGCATAGCCCCTGTTTCCATTCTTCTTCGGTCAGAGGTTCCCGGGTGGCCCTGATTTACATGGGTTCGGATTCATTGCTGTTTTCTGCTGGTAATAATCTCTTTTCAATTGGTTCGGTAGAAAGGCGCCTTCTATACTTAAGTTTTTCCTGTTTGCTCTTTGTATGCCTGAATTGCAGTTATAATACCATAGTGATACGTTCAGGTAGGGTGGTGGGACAAGGAACACAAGCAAGTCTGTCCTTTAGTTCTTTATTTAAACTATGCCGGGAACAGAGTGGGCTGGGATTCTTCTGACCACATAGTTTCAGTGGCTAGTTGTTTGAATCTGGTAATGTAGGACAATATTTCTTTATCTCCTTGGCTGAAGTCTAGGAAGGTTTCCTGGGTAGTGTATGTAAGTTTTGAACATACCCTTCAGACTGGCTAGGAAACCTGCATAATCAGTCAGTAATAGGCTATTAGCCGTAACTAAAGGTGTGGATGAGGCAGGGCACAACCAGAATATCAGAAGGAGAAATGACAAGGAAAACAAGGACGACAAAGTAAGTGGAAAGTCCAGGGAGAAGTAATACTGCAGGAAGGTCCAGAGTAAAGAGGTGGAACAAGGGAACGTCCACTAGCAAGCGTTGCGACCTGGGGAAGCGGTAAACCTTATGGCAGATAGAGCACGCATCCTTTCCTTGTGTCTCTGTGTTGCTGGGAGCCATCTTGCTGTGGGTGTAAGCGTCATTACAGGAATGGGCTAAACAGCCCATGTGATGGAGCGAGGAAACGGACACCACCTGTTCCACAGTGACCAGTGCCTGAGGGATTGCCACAGCTGCATGACAGGAATGTAAATCGAGCGTGATGAAACATTTTGCACCATGAATTTTTCTTATAATTTTGGAGATGTTAGGAAGGGGATGCACATCTACTTTATACTGTTTTTATTCAAGCTGCGGAAGTGCACTCCCCTTAGTATATCCCCATCCTCCTCGCTTGTCAGGACTATTGGGACAAGCCACTCTGCGCCTTCTACTTGCTGTTTTATCCATTTTGAATCATCTTTTTTAAATTGAGTTTGAAGCTGTTCTTGTACTCTAAATGGGATCTTTCCTCACGTGATGCTTCACTGGTTGTGCATACTTCTTGAGTATTATTTGAGGTTTGAAAAGTTTGTTCTTCCCATTGGACGCACAGAAGACTTTAGGACATGTTTTTTTTTCTCCAGTTATATCTTTTATTGAAATTCAGTGAACAAAGCGTTAAATCAACTCAACATACAAATTGCGACAGTAACATTGACATTTTGTTTCTTATTTTCTCTTCCACATAATATCCCCCCACCTAAGGTATCAGAAGTGAACGAATAAGTAACATAATAAAATAATAATACATTGGTTCCTTTTGTGTCCCACACTACTTTCTGCATCCCATTCTGTATCTCATTTCTGCATTCGTCATTTAACCTTCCCTCTCTTCCAAGTGTCTCCCCTATGGGCTTGTGTGTTAGTCCTGTAATGAATGTTTTAGCGTCTGAAGTCTGAAAAACATAGGTTCCTTTTCTTGTACAAACTCAAGAAATGGGGCCCAATTGCGAGGTCATGTTTCCAGTTACATGTGATGTCAGTTTTTCCATGGCCATAATTTCCCATATCTTGACCCACCAATATGATAAGATCGGCCCCTCATCAGTTTTCCAGAAACATGCTCGGTTCAGCTTCGCCGCCAACAGCAGCTGTGTTATGAGCTCTGCTCAGGGGCCTGTTGCGGGGAACAGTCAGTCATCAGGCACATCCCCTAGTAGTAAGATGTGCAGGCACATTGGGAGTGAAGCGCCAGTGATGTCTTTAATCTTTGACTTGATTTCTTGCCAAAATGTCTGCATTGTGGGGCACTGCCACCACATATGTATGAAGTCCCCAATGTGATCACATCCATGCCAGCAGCAATTGGAATACTCAGATGAGATTTGTGTAGTTTATGTGGAGTCATGTACCAGCTATAGCATTTTTGTATCACGCACCCCTTATATGTAGTGCATCTGGAGCGTTTGGGGTTTGGGGACCATATTTTCTGCCACGAGTCTGGTGCGATCTCTACCCCTATATCTCTTTCCCATCGTGTCATGTATGCAAGTTTGTTTTCAGTACGAGGCTTTCTCTAGTCGTCGGTAGCAGCTAGAAATGTTCCTGGCTGTTTAGACCCTCTAAGATCTGGAGTTCGACTTCTATTGGGGGGCATGTACCCGCTCAGGCTATTCTGTTGTTGGAGACCCAGTGTCTGATTTGGAAGTACCTAAAGCGTTCAGTTTCGGGGAGGGTGAACTTTTCTTTACAGTCTATGAATGAGAGGGGGAGTCCGTCTCTGTACATGTCTCTGAGTCTTAGGGTTCCAAGCAATTCCCATTGTGCAAATATACAGTTTGTCATGCCTAGGGAGAATTCTGGATTCTGTAGTATTGTTGACAAAGGTCCCAGTCCCGATTTCACCCCCAGTTGTGCACAGGCTTTGTCCCTGGGATTGAGGGTGTCTCGCATGGAATCCAGAAAGGAGGCCCTCATGGATATAGGCAGAAATGGAAGGTGAGCCAGAGGGATGCGGGTGCAGGCTTGTTCTATCATTTCCCATTTGGACCTCTTGTCTCTTAGCACCCATTTTACCCCAACACCTCGATAGTACTGCTGTATAGTGGGGCCCCCCAGCCCACCCATCCCTTTTGACCGCAGGAGTATGTGACGTGTGATTCTGGGTGGTTTCTTCTTCCAGATGTACTGGCCTATCGCTTTCATAGGTCCAGTAGGACTTTAGCAGGGATTAGGATTGGTAGTGCCTGGAAGACAAATAAGAGTCTTGGTCGAATCGTCATTTTAATTGCTGTGACCCCATATGAATGGGAGGGTTGGTTGCAGTGCCAATTGGGCTGTGGGTGGTTTCCTGATTGCCATTCCCACTGACTTCTAATGGTTTACCCCAAATCCAGAGACTGAGTGGAATCTGTCAAGGAGGGCCAATAAAGGTGGGATCGACAGTAGTGGTTTCTGAAGGAAGCAGATGATGTTGTCGGCATATAGTACCACTTTATGCATGTTGCTTTCATGTGTCGGACCAATTATGGATGGGCTACTCTGTATCATGTTTGCGAGGGGCTCCATCGCTAGCATAAAGACCAACAGAGATAATGGGCACCCCTGCCTTGTACCTCTACATGTAACCTCCTGATGTAGTCATGGGCCCCTCTGTTTTTGATAAATGCTGTCTGATCTTCATTTACTATGTGTGGAAGGACTTCACCCAGTCTTGTGGCTAGGATCTTAATATAGATTATTGCGTCTGAGTTCAGAAGGGTTATGGGCCGATAAGAGGTGCAGTTCTCAGGGTCTTTGTCGGGTTTTAGTAGAAGAGTGGTTGTGGATTCCGCCATGGATTCAGTTATTTTCCCTGATTTGGCGAAAGAGTTAAATAGGGTGGCGAGTTGTGGGATTAGGGGCTCTGCAAATGCTTTAAAGAATCTGTTGGTGAACCCATCTGGGCCGGGTGCTTTTCCATTTGGGAGGGAATGTATGGCTTGGGCGACTTCTTGGGCCATTATGGGGTTCTCTAATATTTCCCTCATTCCCTCTGGGATTTGGAGACGTCTTGCCTGTTCTATGAAGTCACAGATCTGGGTAATATTTCCTTGATGTGGGGTGAAGGTCCTCCTAAAGAACTCTTCCATAACCTTCTATTTCCCCGCCTCTGTGACCTGCGTCTTCCCGTTCTCTCTCTTTGGGGCTCCAGCATAGTTGCAGGTGGCTGTTTTGCTGTGAGTAGTTTAACCGATTTTTTTTGCCCCTGGTGTAATAGTATTGTTTCGTCTTTTGTATGGATTGGGCCGCTTTCCCCATCAAGTGTGTTTCCAGGGCCTGCCGAGCTATTTTGAGGTCTCGGAGCGTGCACCAGCTCTTTTTCGTTGCATGGGTCTACTATTTTTCTTGTACTATCCCCTCTAGCCTATCCCGGTGCATGTGTTGGGTTCTGCCCCAGGCCATCGATTGCCCTATGATGACCCCTTGGAAAACTGCCTTCCCCGCGTCCCATATTGTGCGCATGCCCATGCCCTCTGTTCTGTTCTCTTCAAAGTAATGGACTATTACTTCCTCAATGGTGTCCCTAGCAGCCATGTCCGTTTGGATGTGGACATTAAATCTCCAGGGAGGTTTCCGACAGGGGTTGCCTTGACCCAATCCTAGGCCTAGTTTAACAGGAGAGTGGTCTGTGAGTGCTTTCGGAAGGATCTCTATTTCCCTGACCGATCGGATAAGAGTGGTGAGACCAGGAACATGTCTAGTCTGGAGAAGCCCCAGTCTGCAGGCGAGTAAAAGGTGTAGTTCCTCTCCCCAGGATGGAGAAAATTCCATGTTTTAATCAATGAGAGCTCCCTCAGAAGTGGTGTCATGGCGCATTAATTTCTTCTCTCAGTGGTAGTGGGGACTAGTGTTTTGTCCATCGTCTGGTCAATTACACAGTTGAAGTCTCTTCCCAGTATGATTTCTCCCTCCATGAATTTTGCCAGTGTCTCAGTGAATCCCCCCAAGAACTCTGCTTGTTGCTCATTAGGACCATATACAACCCCCGGAGTGGTTTTGCGATCGCCCCGTCTTCCTTTGATTAGAACATGTGTCTTGCAGGACTTCTGTTATTCGTAATGGGATGCCTTTGCAAACCATAATAGGTGCACCCCTTTTTTTGAAGCTACTTGTTGCACAATACACTTGCGGATATCCTCTAGTTTTGAGCCTCTTCTCGTCTTCTTTCATTAGGTGAGTCTCCTGCAGGAATACTATATCCCCCTCTAAGTAGGAGAGCCTCTGGAGCACGGCTTTCCGTTTTACCAACAAATTTAGGCACTGCACATGTAGGGCCAGACACATTATTTCAGGGGCCGCCATCTAGTAGCCTTTTTAAGCCATGGTTTCTTTGCCCTGTCTAACTGGGAGCCTGAATGCGTTTTTCGGGAAGGCAATGTCGATTCCTGTTGTTTGAGAGGCCGTGATCGTGTGAGAACTGTGGTAAAAATTATAAAGAAAAAATAAAACTCCAAACAGTCTGACTTGTCTGTGTCGCCACTATTAACTTGAACTACAAAAGACCAACTTTTTGTCATTCTCAATGAGTCATTTGGGTGCCGTTCTATCGTGTCAAACCCTCCCCCTGCTGTTTGTCCTCTGCCGTGACGTGTGTGTAGCTTCTTACCCTTCTGGCGAGTAGGTCGATTGAGGCGTAGACCTGCTACACTTTAATGTTCCAAGGAAAGGGGTGATGGTTGCCGCTGGTCTGCGCTGTGTTCAGGCTGCCCACTTTGTGTCTGTGCAGCTGCAGCCTTTCTGCCCCCCTCCACAGACGCTGTTGGGTACTGCCGGGTGCCTTTAGGACTCAGTCGTGCCAGTCCGGTCCTCCTCTTCACTCACTGCGTGTGGCTTCCTGCTGGGGTCCTGTACCCAAGCTCTACTGGGAGGATGTGGGGACGTGGTGGTGGTTGCCGCAGGTCTGCGCTGTGTTTGGGCTGCTCACTTTGTGTCCATGCGGCTGCAGGCTCCAAGCCAAGTCCAGAAGCTCTGTTATTATGTCCCTCGCCAAGCTCTCTTGGCGCGCAGGGGGTCGCCAGACCTCACTGTCCCCCCCCCGTCCCCCTCCCGGGCTTCGCGTTGTTGACTTTCCTGTCCCGCACCCTGACTTTGCTTTTATGGTTTGTTGGCCCGGTCAGCGCTTTCCCGGGAGCGCAGAGCATTGGTTGCGGTATGTTCGTGATGCTGTCACGCTGGGCCTCTATACTTTACGGCTTTGTTTCTCCAGCATGCCTCAACTCCTGGCTTCACCCTTCAAGCCAGTGGTGCTTGCTGTATTCTGCTGTGCAGTCGTGCTATTTTTATCCCAGTGTGTTTGGTCTTTACACACTATGCCACCATTAATCTCTTTGGGAATGAGGGAGAAGACAGTTTAGGTGGCCATTTTCTCTACGCCCCCTGGTGTTCTCCTTTAGGACATGTTTTAACTAACGCACTGAGTAGGTAATTCGATTTTGCAGTGCCATTTTCTTTTACGTTGTGGTTTGATTTGTCCTCTCTCTTCCCATTTCCATTGTTGGGGACTGGAGGTCTCTACCCAGGATGAGTATCTGTTGTTCCTTTCCTGGGCGCAGAATAAGGAGAAAAGCTGCTTGGTGTTTCCAACTGAGAACAGGGAAACCTTTAGCGGCGACTTACATGATGGCTACTGTAGACCAATTTTTGTTCTTCATCACAGCCTGAAAGCACCCCAACATCTCTATGCGATGTCCCTAGTAGTCGGTGGGCTCGAATGAGTTAGGGGCTAGTTTTCCTATTTCTCGGAACAGGGTTTTCATGAACTGGTCCTTTGAAATGACGGTATAAAGTGAACCAGAGTCGGCCATAAATTACATTGGTTTTTCGGCTACTTCTATCAGATTTGTAAGTCTCTGGGGACCAGGTTCTTCCACACGTCCATTGATGGCCAGCACCATGTTAGACATATGTTCGGCTACTTTATCTTCTTCACTCATTACTGGAGAAGTTTCATCAATGTTCGATATGTTGTTGCGATGGTTCCTTGTTGAGGTTTCACTGTGTTGTGTTTTGCATCTGTTCTGTAGGCAGGCTTGTGAGAAGTGGTTCATGCGATCACGTGTAGTGCATTTGCGTCCCTAAGCTGGGCATGGCTTGTGACTGGAGGTGTGAGAGCTGCTACCGCACCGGGTGCAACTATTCATGGAGGCGCTCAACGTTTGGCCTTGGATGCCCTTATTTCTTGACGTCGGTTGTCTGTATGATTTGCTTGCTGAGTTGACCGCACAGATGGGGTTAACTCCTGGTCCACTCGTCACACCCTGGCTCTTTTCTTTGTCTAATGCATTGATCCAAGCCAATTACTCTTCTACCCTATTAGCCAACATTAGGGTTTATCCAGGGTGGCATCTGTAGATAGCTAGAGACAGTTTGTTACCTGTGTGCTTCATCAGCTGATCCTGAAAGGCTCGGAATTTGCAGGCGACGCCAATGTGCGTTGGGTGTTTAAAAATTGTTCTATGGTCTCTCCAGGTCGCTGTTAGTGAGAAATCGTGCCTTTCCATAGTTGTGTTCAGTTTTGGCAGATAGTATATATCCTCAAAGGGACATAAGGGTGGTTCATCTGGAGTGACCGGTAAGGATGTTAGGTGTCTACACAACTTATGCGCTTCTGATCCCAGGTAGTTGACAAGCATTGCCTTCTATTTGTTTGCAGGGTAAAGGTGCCCATCAGAGGCCTGCAGGTTGCCATCTTTGCCATGGATTGGCAGGCATCCTACAACATTGTAGGAGTTTATGGGTGGCTCCACATGTTGTAGCATGAGGCTGCAACTTCTTGTCACGTTGAGACATTCGATATCTCAGGCTGCTTGTTGTCCATTAGATGCAGGCAATCTGCTGGGGGCTGCCATGAATTCGGAGCATTGTCCCATATATATGGCTATTTTGGTCCTCGCTTTTTGTTCCCTTTATTTTTATTTTGAAATGCTTTTTCTGCAATGTTGAGTCTGTTCTTTAAAGCGTCTCTTTTGGGTTTTTGTTGCTGGGAAATTATGCAGCTCAATGGTCCTGCAAAGCAGGGAGCTTGCGCTTGGGTTTCTAGGGATGTCCCTGCACAATCGTTGGGTTGTCAGGAGTGTTAATGTTGTGTTGGCAGACATGCCCTAAGGTCCTTTCTGCAGGACTTAGGCATGCGAAGCCCGCTATACGTCTAGAAGAAAGAAGGGGCCGCCTTCCCAGGCTTTTCCCCCTTATTTTTGGATCGCTGTGTGCGCAACTCACCTGGATCTCTATGACTACGGCGGCTCATACTGTCAGGAAGGACGGATGCCGTTGCCACGGTCCCACATCGCTGCTTTCAGGATGCTGCTCCATGTTCTCCCAGCTTGATCAACAATGAGAACACCGGGCAGCAAATTAAGTTAAGTCCTTTATCACTCCCAAGCAATACTCACGACTTCCTCTAACACCAGGGGTCTCCTATTCACGTGGCTCTAGACCAATGTCATAATGTGTGGGTTCCATGGCAAGGGCCAGAGCCACGGGAGCGAGATACTACAGTTGCCCTACTATTTACTTTCACATTACTCCCCCGCTCAAACTAACTTGGCCCTAAATCCACTGTTTTTACTACCTTGTATGAAGTCAGCTCCCCTCAGACAAATGTCTTTGTGTGCTGTTGTGTTCCCGTTTTTGTGCCTTGTATTCCCCATCATCAACCCATCAATAACACACTACTTTACCCACACATATACAGTTTCTGATTTCAAGTCTTTCACTCTGAATTTTGCTTCTCTTTGTCAATGTTTCTTGAGAAAGCACACTGTAACCTTCTATAAAATACAAAAAAATTGACATGGAAGAAACCGGTCACATTCTCCCAGTGAGTGAGAAAGTAGAGAGAAACCCATTTAACGATATGCTAGCCAGTGGTTTGCTGTAAATTACAAAAATGGTCCTCAAAAGGTCATCCCCCAAACCCTATCATCAATACAGCTTTAGAGAAGGCCAGATTGACCTTGTTGAACACTTTCTCCCTGTTGAGAGTAAACTGCATGTGCATCTTATAGGCACATCTGCTAAATGAAACTGAGACTACTTTTCGAAATGAGCTCCAGTGTATACCATCATAGCCTACCGTAACTTCACTTGACTGCATTACCCAGGCGTATTTAAGGTACTGACATTTAAAACTGTCCACAGGTTGCACAATCATTTTGAGAGAAGAGAGAAGATCATTTACCAGATTTTCCTGCGCATTGAAGTGGAAGATGGTTTTCCTGTGATGCTTTGAGGGAGGTGCTGACCCTATATCTTGTGAAGAGGACACGGTACTATCTTTCATTAAGGTCAGGCTAAAACGGGCATACACGTTTGCTCCATGATACTTTACTTAGCCAATTTTTGGGCTTACAGAGAAATTCCTTCTCATCTCTGGTCACTGCCTCCTTTGGATCTGAGTATTGTTTTTTCCCAATGAAAGGGCCTTCCTTGCAACACCATTCAAAAACTTTAAGCAGTTATGGTGTTTATTATAGCATTTACCATGCCCAATTAAATCCCAGCTCAGACATCTCAAAAGCTGGGTTAAATTGGAAGGCAATTTAGTCATGGAGATTGACAATAAGCTAAGCTCCGAAATTTGCTTGCACGTCCAGGAAGTATGCACAAATGCAATGTTAACACTGAAGCAGCTAAAATGTCCTGCACCAGACTCGTGAAAGATTACAGAAAATCAAACCAGTGCTCTAAGGTTGTTTAAATTAGTGCTGTCAGAGACAATTCTTTGTACATATGGCTTGGTTATTTAACAATGCCACAATAGTTCCAATTTATTAAAAAAAAGGGCAGAGACAGTCCAGGGAACTATCGTCTCATATCGCTTCTTGATAGTGTCGGTAGATTTTTGGAAAAATGATTATAACCCGACTTCAAAAATGGGAAGAGGAAAACCAGGTAATCAGGCATCTGTCCACTGTGGTTTGAGGAGCGAACATTCAAGACCTTTTCCAGTGAACAAGGGGTGCACCCCTCCTTTTTTGCATCTACATTCAAGGAATAGTTGATGCACTTGTGGAGGGCTGCCTCGACGCCCTAAAAATTGCATCTAGGAACTGGCCGTCGCTTTTCTATGCAGATGCCACACTTATCTTGCCAACAACCTCAAAAGATCTGAAGAATTCATTAGATGTTTTTATGACAAAATGTAAGGAGTTACAACTAGAGTTGAACATAAACAAAACTAAAATTATGGTTTTTAAACTACGGTTTGCCAAGACTAGTTCTTTGAAAATGGAAGTTCACGGCACAAGGCTGGAATAGGTTAAGTATTTTGATTACTTAGGGATCAGGTTTCACAAATCAGGCGTATGGACAGAGCAATTGCTCAAGGCTGAGATCAACTTGGGAAAATACAGTAGGGCAATTCTGTCTTTTTTTGTTCGCTATGGTAGTGAGGCAATCTCCCTGGCTCTGGATTTGTATGGGAAGCAAGCCTTGCCTGCATCCCTTTATGGATCTGAGGTGTGGGGTTATGCTAATACAGCAACATTAACCATATTGGAAAATAAGTTTATTAAAAAACTGCTTTTGTTGCCTAAGTGTGCCTCAACTTCTTTGGTACTACTGGATCTAAGTGTTTTCCCTATAACCAACCAGATTGCATTGAAACCAGTGTTATACTGGGTTAGATTATGGAGATCTGCAGGGTTGGAATTGTATCAGGAGGCTCTGATACATTTTTTGTCACTGGATGGGGGTATGAGTTGCAGTAGGTTTGTGCATGTAAAACATATATTATTCCAACTGGATGCCAGTTGTCTGTGGTATGACCCTACTGGTTGCATCGGGACTTCCACAACAACCCTGAAAGAAAAGGCAAAAACAAGATCCAGAGAACAATTAGAAGTTAGGATGGCTTTGCTTAAAAATGGATCAGAGTTACGACCGGCCACTGTGTTGGGCAATGAAATCCACCCGGCATATGAAAGATCTTTATATGTTCGGTTAAGGATAGGGATTCTCCAAACAGCTTGGTACACTCGGTCATGGTCCCCTTGGAGGTCAGGTTTATGTCCCCTGTGCAGATCTACAAATGAAACAATTTTACATTATATGTTAATTTGCCCTAACACCATGAATCTGAGATGTATGCATTTGAAGCCGCTATTGAAGGATGCATGGATTCGAAATACACATGAAGCTATGATATATTTAATTTTTACAGCCAGTCAGGTCATTTGTGCCACAGCAATATACACACACAAAGCCTGGTTACAAAGATTGAAGGTTTTGGGAAGTGTGCCCACTAGTTCCTGCAACCCGAATAGCTTGTAAAACATTTGACTTACAAATCCGCCTGAGTCTAGACTCTGGTTATTTCTTGACAAAATCAGAAGTAACCTGCATGAGTTTGTACCGAAGAGTTGAATATTTATTAGCTGCACGAGCCACCAGTGTGCAATTTAAACATCGAGGCTCTGAGCTTGCGCTCCTCTAGAATTAATGTGTAGTGGATTTTAGAGTGGTATTTTATATGTGCCAGTTATTTTATCTTTAAGATTGTGGCTATCCTAATGAATGTTATTAGGAGTGTATACATTTGGAATTCTTGTATTTATTTGTGCTTAAAGGTTTACACCGAATAAAGCTTTAATGACTGACAATGTTTGGGAATGTGACCCTATAATGAACCTCTACTACCTCACCCGCAAAATGGACCACTGCATACCCTTTACCAGAATTGGTGCCACTCTTAGGTGTTAATGTGCTAAATGACCTTGCCTGTGGAAGGGAGATATTGGTAACACAAATGGATAGGAGATCAATGAGATACCAAATGTCCGCACCCAGAATCTGATATTTAAATGGACAGTGAAACATGACCTTGGATCCCAGAAAGGAATTTTTGCGGGTGTGCATTTTGCCAAGAAAAAGCTTCCACACGTACATGCTTGGAAATATTTGAGCAGTATTATATGTGGAGCAGAACATTCTTATAAAAACATTTTCCAAAGAAACGTCTTTCAGATGGTAGTTGTTGGGGATCATTGAATACCTAGATGCAAATCAATATTTATAACACAAATTAGTAAAACATATTCACTTACCTGTGGTGTCCGTCAAGGCTCAGTCCTTGGCCCTTTTATTTTCTCTCTATATAATTCTTCATTAGCTAGGCTCATTTCATCTTTTGGGTTCTTGCATCACTTGTACGCTGATGACACACAGCTTTTTCTTTCATTCCTACACTTCACTGACGATATCCGTCACAAACTCAGTGCTTGCTTACTGGCTATCCAATCATGGATGTCAGACCATTTCTTAGTTCATAATGCTGTAGAAATTGAGGTTATTTTCTTCCCTTCTAGCTCTATTTCTTTGGCTTCTTTACCTTCCTTTATTTCATTCCTCTGACTCAATTACCTTTCTCATAAGTAGTTCGTAATCTAGGTCTTTTTCTTGATTCAGATCTTTCTTTCAGCCATCACATTTCACTAGCTGCTTGCTCCTGTCGATTTCATCTGTATAACATCCCGAAAGCCTGTTTGTTTATGACTTTTAAAGCCACTAAACTACTGGTTTAATCGTTGCACAACTGTTTTACTGTTCCTCTGCACTCTGTATTTCACGCCTCTATTTGTGTTCTTTGTCAATTGGCTCCTCGTGATTCTATTTCTTCTTCTTTGACTCAACTTGGATGGCTCTCTTTTCATCACCGTCTAAAGTTTAATGTTCTATGTTTCTATGTCTGGTTTTTAAAGCTCTTTATGGTCTCGCTCCTCCTTTTCTTTCTTCACTCATCTCTTTTTATCTTCCCTCTTGTTCCCTTCGGTCTGCTTCTCGCTACCATCTTGTAGTTCCTTCTCCTCCTTGTGCTCAATCTCGTTTTGGGGCTTTTTCTCTCTTAGCACTTTTAAATTGGAAAGCTCTCCATGTTCTATGACTGTATATTCATCATTTCAAGTCTCCCTACGATCCCATCTTCTTATCTGGTTACTGAGGATTTTTTAAATATTGACCTCATTATTTGTACTGTTTGTACTATGTACAGCGCTAAGGCGTTATATAAAATAAAATACAAATATGTGAAAGAATTGACATTCACAAGGTACAATGTTATTCTGTTTGTAGTGTTGTTCACGAGTGTCCCACAGTAGCAATGTTCCTAATTACAAACACATTTTGTTTTCTTACAGGTCATTGTTTATCATGTTAGACAGCCTTAATAGCATTGATGGTTCTATTGGTTCTGTGGGACAGGCCTGGCTAAATCAGGTACTTCAAAGACACGATATAGCCAGAGTTCTGGAACCTTTGCTTCTGTTGCTGCTCCATCCCAAAACCCAGCGTGTTTCTGTACAGCGTGTCCAAGCAGAGCGGTATTGGAATAAATCTCTGCATCGTTCTGTGGAAGAAAATGTGAAACCTTTTTTGCAAAAGAATTGTTTTTCAGATGGTGAGTATTGATAGAAATCATGTCAGGTGGGATCAGATACTATCTTTGATTTTCAAATACATTAAAGTGTCAGCTTCTGGGGTTAAAACTGCAAGTAGAATATTATTTGATGGTAATTTCATTCATTAACTGCTTTTGCACCCGCAGGATTCTTGGCGCTAAACAGTTTGGACCAGTGTTTGTGTGTGTGTGTTTGTGTGCCTGGAGAGTATGGTAAATGGTTAAGTTCAAACCCATGTTTAGCTGCTTGCACAACTGCAGCTGTTTAGCCTAAATGTGTGGTCAAACTGTTCCACAAGTAGGGGGCTTGAGGAGAAAGAAAAACAAAACCACCTTTTCTGCATTTACATTATTTCATTGTGACCTTGCTTCACAAAAATTGAGGTGGGAGACTAAAATCCTTTTTATTTATTCATTGATTCATTTATCTAGCACCTATGTCAAAGGTGCCTTTGCATAAGAACCATGACTGTACAATCAAGTAGCTCCAGAAATTAGTCTAGCATAAGTAGAACATCTCATGTAGCACACAACATTAATACAAAATGCATTAGTTGTGAGAAAAAGCTTGGCTCAAAAGATCAAAGTTCAGACATTTCTTAAACAAAAGCAGAGTTTACAATAATGAATATTTAAAGGAAGCTCATTCGACAGATTTGGAGCCAACAATTGAACTAAACAGAATCGAGAGTCAGTATAAGGATGATTCAATGAAAAACAAATTGAGTTGAAGAACACAATAGTCTTATTGGTTGATATAATTAAATATTATTGGAAAGATAGGATGGAGCAAGTCGATCTATGCATACATAAATAGGAAACGGTTGCAGGCAAGCCAGTTAAGGGGGTATTACAGGCATCCGAGGTAAGCACAGCTGATTGTGCCCATCCCCCTGCTCCTGCGATGGAAGAGCCACCTCCAACGGCCTGCAATGCACAGCTCAGCTGCTCAGCTAAGGAGAGCGAACTCCCTACAAATATGGCTGCCACCTTGTCATGAGAATCAACAGGGACAAGCTGCCCTCGTGCACCGCGGTGGATTGGCCGCAGCCTCATATAAATGAGCCTATGAGAGGGCGCCGGCCGGCAAAGCCGGCCCCCTCCAAAGACCCACTCACAGGGCCGTTTCCTTTCGGGCCCTGTCAGGCCACAGAAGGCCTGTTATCTTCAATCTTCATGGACATTGACGAACAATACAATGGTAAGCAAATGTGATAATTCCTGCAAATGTCTACTACTCTACCCAATTCCCACTATTTCTACCTGATGCCACAATACCCTATCCACCAAACAGTAAAGATGCTATAAAGCCCATAAACTACTAGTTCAGACCGCAAATCCTGTGTCCTACCACTTACAGGAACGCCCGTCTGACAATGCGCACAAACCGGAAACGATCAGGGCAACGTATCATCATTGCCACAGTCATTTGCCACCTTGCACACCAGGGTGTCACGATACCGCGCATTCGCGCTGCCTCAATATACACACCATCGGCCACAGGACTCGACCCACTGCGCTTATTTACACCGCCACAGCCTCGAACAAGGTCCTGACTAATATAAGGCCACCAGCACACTCACAAACTAATGGGAAGGGTGCACGCCTACCACGGTCCGTCTCGCCTGCTACCTTAGTAAAACCTTGTGCGCCTTCTGCTAAGGGACTCATTCCCTCAAGCCACAGCCTCAAGTCTGCACTCATCTCAAATTGTCGGTCACGCCACGAGCTGCCAAGTATCACTCACCCCGCCTATGTACGCCATTATTACAGGCGCAGTGTGCCCTCTAGTTCTTTTTGCCAGTACTGCACATGTACTATGTGTACTAGAACCAATTGTCAGTACTATGTATGCCCCATGTGTATCAGTGCCTATTGCTAGAACTATGATTGCCCCATGTGCATTAGAACCCAGTGTCAGTACTACATACACCACATATGCATCAGAAACTACTACTGGTACCTTGCATGTTGCATGTGTATCAGAGCCGATTGGCAGAACTATGCTTGCCCATGTGTATTAGGACCCATTGCCAGTATTACGCACGCCCCAGGTGCGCTTGAGCCCACTCCTAATAAGCTTAATGGCATACCTAGCGCCTCAACCAACTCTAGCGCCATAACGTCAAACATCCAAGGAGCACTGATAAATGCCAGATCCCTCCCAGCTCACGTCCTCGACATCTCTGATCTCATTACTACCAATAAACTTGATCTACTAGCTATCACTGAAACATGGCCGAATGCAGCCGTGGGCCCATCTATATCCCTCGCCATCCCGTAGGGCTACACCATCTACAGGAAAGACAGAGCCACTTCCAAAGGGGGAGCAGTGGTTTTCATTGCCAAGATGCACCTGGCTATTAGAGAACTGCCTACCCAGACCTTGCACTTGGGAGAACTGCTCTCGATCAAACTACCAGTTACTAACATCACCTCCCTAACCATCCATATTATCTACAGACTACCAGGACCCTTACTATCCTTCGACTAAGATATCACCCTTCTCCTATCTAACAACACCAAACCTTCCTTGAGAATCTTCCTCATGGGCGACGTCAACTTAGGTCTGAATGACCCCACGGACGACAATGCCCAGTTTGTAACCAGCACAATAGAATCTCTAGGCTTCATACAGCGCATCTCCTGTACCACACACAACAAAGGAGGCACACTAGACTGGTTTGCAGATATGAATGGTAATACCAACATCACGTCCAATACACCTTCTGATGCTTGTTAATCTGCTAAGAATCACATGCTGTGCATATGGTCCAACGTCCAGTGGTAACCGCAGAGTATTGCATCTTGTCTTTCGGGGGACCGAAAGGGGACGTCGGCATAGGTGTGTCTGAAACACTATCCCTATCGTGACGTTTGTAGTACCCAAAATCCCTCACGCGCCGAGGTCCTTCAGATTGTTTTTTTCCGCCCAGATAACTGGTCGCCCTATAGCGGAGCTCCTCATGAGACATTGTTTATCTTACCGAATTGTCGGTTTAATCCCTGTTAAGTCACTTCGTCTTTCAAGAACATCTTCGACAAAGACTACGGGGGAACCGTCTACGGCTGTGGATTCCGGCACCTATGATCCGGCGTTCGGACCTCCACGTGGTCGGGCCTTCTGGCCAGCCTACACAGTAGGGAGAGTGGGCTCGGGGTTTGCCATACTGCTATGATGTCTTTCCTCTTTTCCACTTCTTTCCTTTTTGGTCTGGTCACCCTTCCCTTCTGCTATGGAAAGGACTCCATTTAGATTCTGCCCTCTGTGAAGGGTCAGATATTCGTGGAAAGATGAGCACACTTCATGTACGCTTGTTTCCCCCTAGAGCACTAAAGTGGTGTTCGGCGTATAAACTCCTAAACCTATCCCTTAAGGAGCGCCGGTTGAAGCTGTGGGCCGCGTACGGTATGTCACGTGTGGAACCTCCCTCCCCTGCCGATACACCAGCCGAGAGTGACGGGGGTACATCGGATGACCAAACGTCCAACGCGGACGTTGTAGACCTTGAGGCGGACGATTGTAGGCTCGACTACGGTCTTGCTACAGGGACTACACCCGGTGACAGGGGCGTACAATCGCACCGTACAAAACACACAACCCAAGCGCCCTTCTTGACGACCTTGTCGAAAAAGGCGCAAGCGCCATCCGATAGATCTGATTCAAAGCCTTCCCCGCATCCGCAGCAGCGCATGACGACTGGGCTTATTAAACATAACAAAGGCGCTACTCCCCAAACTACACACGCCGAAGTTTCTGAACAAGAAACTTCGACGAGTTTCAAGGTTTCCAAGGCCTGTGCAGGCCCGAAAACTACGAGTAGGCCTCTAACTACGAGTAGGCCTCTACCCGGGAAGCCATCATCGGAGGCGTTGTCCCTCGAAGATTCGGTAACTATCAGTAAGAGCATCAATAGGATTGCTAAGGCGGTGGGCCTAGTACCGGTTTCGCCCACAGTTATGGGCCAATCTGCCGAAAGGTTTTCCACGGTTTTGGAAGACGATCCTGAGGACTCTTACGAAGAGAGCCAGGTACCCCTCTCAAGCACCCTGAGGAGATCCTCTGAACACCTTAGGGCGGAGGACCCGGTTCCTGCTTAGCTGGGTCCATTTGGGTCATCCAAGTGGACCACGGAGCAATTTGAGGGGGTATATGGATCGGCTGCAGCAGGTTTTCGGGGCTTCTGATCAACCTCCACCGAAAAAAGCTCGGGTAGACCCTAACCCTCATACACAAGTTGCCCAACACTTAGATGTTCAACACTATGTTGATTATCAAGAAGATGTCCAGAAGGACACGTATAGAGACATCTATACAGAAGAGGAGACTTCTTTTCTGGACAATTATGGGGAAGATCAAGGCGCGACGGACAACTGGGAAGACACCCAGCAGGACGATCACAATTCTGATATCGTTTGCCTCGACTCTCCCCCATCCACACTGGTTCGGCAGGCTCCCCCGGTGGATGATCAAATGGCTTTCAACAACACGTTGAAAAAAGCAGCGGAATTCTTTAAAATTGCCACGCTTGAGGCATTGCCTGAACAGGATTTCGCGGAAAACATTATTGACAAGCCTCCGGCTAGCCAGTCTATCCCTCTCTTGAGCTCTGTAAATAGACAGCTGGCCCCTTCTTTACTTGCACCCGCTCAGACGAGGGCTGTGAACCCAAGGGTCGAAAAACTCTTCCGGCCCTCCCCCACCGACCCGCTTTACATCAAAGGGCACGCAATCCCAGACTCGCTGGTGGTGACCAACACTCGCAAAGAGCAGGGGTTCCACTTGCCACGGGAGAGTCACCCCCGGACAAGGAGTCCAAAAGGTTGTATGCCTTAGGCAAACGGGTCACGTCAGCGGCTGCTTATACCGTCCGGATTGCCAATAACACAACGTTACTGGCAAGCTACGTCGACGCCCAATTGAACCTACTCCAGGAAGGCCTTCAGGAGGTTCCGGAACCAACCAGAGTCAAGCTTCTCGCCATTGTCTCGGAGGGCAAACTTGCCAACCAAAATGTTGTAAAGAATACCCTGGACTCCGCAAACACAGCAGGCAGGTCTCTCGCACAGGGTACTCTCCTAAAGAGACACGCGTGGCTGCGCACGTCGGGTTTCAGGCCTGAGACCCAGGCATCCATCATCAACAAACCCATAGAAGAGGCCAACCTCTTCGGGAAGGCGGTAGACGATGCGTTGGAGACAGCCAAGGAGGAGCATGAGACTATTAAGTCGCTGCACCATATTTCCCAAAAACCCTCTTCACAGAGGGGCAGCAATTCTCGGCGGTCCTTTCGAGGACAAGCCAGCGCCGCTCAAAATAATTTCGGCACGGGCAACTTCAACTCAAGTCAACCGGCTGCAAGCCCCACTTACTACCCCCAGAGGGGTCAGAAGCACGGAAAGAATAGAGGCAGAGGCTCCAATTCCAGAGGTGCGTCAACCTCGGGTCAGAAATGACCACCAAGTTCAGGTCCCCTCCCATGTCTCCCCGGTCGGGGGGCGATTAACATCTTGCCTCAAGGCATGGGAGGGGATAACTTCAGACCAGTGGGGTCTTAAAGACGGTCGCCCACGGTTACTGCGTGGAATTCGTCCGACCCCCACAGTTCAGACCGCCGAAACATAGACGCCTTTCACCGGAACATCTGCAGATCCTGGTCCAAGAGGTGGAGGCGCTGCTGGGAAAGGACGCCATAGAAGCCGTCCCGATTCTTCAGGTAAACAAGGGTATTTATTCAATATACTTCCTTGTACCCAAAAAGGATCTCACCATGCGTCCTGTTCGAGACCTGCGCCCAGCGAACAATTTCATAAAGCCCCAGAAGTTTTGCATGGTAACACTTCAAGTGGTGATCCCATTGCTAAAACAAGGGGACTTCATGACAACATTGGATATGAAAGATGCATACTTTCATATTTCAATGCTGCCAGCGCACAGAAAATTCCTAAGGTTCCTGATTCAGGACAAACACTACCAGTTCAAGGTACTCCCCTTCGGCATAGCCTCGGCGCCACTGGTGTTTACCAAGGTCCTGGCAGTGGCAGCGGCACACCTGCGCAGACTTTCAGTTCCAGTTTACGCTTACCTCGACGATTGGCTCATCACGGGGGACTCGTTCAACGTTTGTTTTTCGAACACCCAAAAGACAGTAGACCTACTGTTCAGCCTGGGATTTTATATCAACGAAAAGAAATCCAGCTTAGTCCCCAGCCAAGTAAAACAGTTCCTGGGGGCTCTGATTCGCACGGAAGACGGTCTAGTCTTCCCTTCCAGCGAGAGGGTTCAGAACATGCTCTCTCAAGTTCCTCAGTATGTAGCCAGTCGGGAGGTGACGGTACGCAAAGCTATGCGTTTGCTAGGGATGATGGCGTCATGCATATTCTTGGTCCCCCACGCGCAGCTGCGCATGCGTCCCATGCAGGTGTGGCTCAACAGCCAGTGGTGTCAGGCCAGCGGACAATGGGAAGATCTGTTAGTTGTCTCGCCAGCCCTCGTTCTCTCTCTGCAGTGGTGGTCGAGGGAGAACCTCTTGAAGGGGAAAACCTTCACCACCCCTGCAGTGGAAGCCACTCTCACAGGGTGGGGGGCTCACCTGCTTCAACAGACAGCGCACAGAGCGTGGTCCCCTCAGGTAGCGTCCAACCATATAAACCAACTGGAGCTACTAGCAGTGTTCAAAGCATTGAAAGCCTTTCAGGAGCAACTGTAAGGGAAGACAGTGCTGGTCCTAACCGACAGCACAACAGCAATGTATTATCTGAACAAGCAGTGGGGCACTCACTCTCCAGGGCTATCCAAGCTGTCCCAAAACATCTGGATATGAGCTCTCAAACACAAGATGTTCCTGATATCCCAACATGTTCCAGGGGAACTCAATCTTCTGGCAGACATACTCAGCAGAGATTTTCCTCTGCCAGAAGAATATGAATGGCGTCTGCACGAAGACTTTGTATCCAACGTCTTCGCAGAATGGGGGTTTCCAGAGATCGACCTGTTCGCTACTCAGGAGAACGCCCAATGCCCAGATTACGCCTCCAGGTACCCCCAGAACCGATCCGAGGGGAACGGTCTCTGGATAACTTGGTCGGGGAAATTTGTTTACGCTTTTCCCCCCCGACTTCCATTCTGAACAAGATAGTGCACAAGATGCACCAGGAACCAGTCACCATGATTCTGGTGGCTCCCATGTGGGCCCGCCACCCTGGTTCGCGCACCTGATGGAAATGTCCCTCTCCCCACCAGTCAAGCTGCCCTGCCCGTACAACATGTTGTCTCAGGACAGGGGGGAGACTCTGCACCCATGCCCACAAACTCTGAACTTAGCAGCCTGGCTCCTGAAGTCATAGAGTTTGGACATCTGCAACTCCCTCAAAGATGCATGGACATACTGAGGGAGGCAAGAAATCCTAACAGACGTTATTGCTATGCCAGCTAATGGAAACGTTTTGTCATTTGGTGCAGTTCCAAAGGCGTCAATCCCACCGATTGCTCACCTTCACACATTGTGCTATATCTAACCCATCTGTTGGACTCTGGGTTAGTCTTCAATTCCTTAAAGGTTCACCTAGCGGCGTTGTCAGCCTACACCACGTCACAGCAGAAGGTGTCGTGGTGGAAAATACCTGTGATTAAAGCCTTTATGGAAGGGGTTAAAAGAATGTATTCCCCCATCACTCACCCAGCCCCTGGGTGGGATCTAAATGTGGTATAACTAGGCTCATGGGACCCCCTTTTGAGCCTATGCATAAAGCTAGTCTGAATGACCTGATTTACAAGACAGCCTTTCTAGTAGCTATCACTTCTATCAGAAGAGTTAGCAAACTACAGGCCCTCTCGGTCTTGGACCCCTTTGTTACAGTCCACAAAGATAAAGTAGTTCTGCGCACTCATCCCAGATTTGCGCCGAAATTTATTTAGAAGTTCCTTGTGAACCAGTCAATCGAACTACCCACGTTCTTCCAGAGACCTACTAACATGGCCGAAAGAAGCCTTCACACACTAGATGTGCGCAGGGCAGTCATGTTCTACATGGATAGAACTAAACCACTGGGGAAAACTAAACAATTCTTTGTTTCAGTGGCAGCTGGTAGAGAAGGGGACCCTGTCTCTAAATCAGCAATATCAAGGTGGATTGTCAAATGCATCACACTATGTTACACTCTTGCAAAGAGAGAACTGCCCTTCAAGCCTAGAGCACATTCTACTCGAAGCACTGGGGCATCCATAGCATTCATTGCAAATATTCCCCTAGAGTCCATTTGCAAAGCGGCAACCTGGAGTTCTGTACACACCTTTACAAAACACTATTGCCTAGACACTCATTCTAGGTCTGATTCTCAGGTGGGACAAGCAGTACTAAGACATCTTTTTTCTACTGTTCCTTCTCACAACCCACCTCCAACTCCGGGTACTGCTCGCTAGTCTATGCACAGCATGTGATTCTAGGCAGATTAACAAGCATCAGAAGACATGCATTACTTACCGTAAAAGCATTTCTGATGATTGCATCTGCGTAGATTCACATGCGCCCTCCCTGCCTCCCCGCTCGGGGTGGAAGGAACATAGACTTCTTACTACTTTCTCTCTTCATGTACTCACTCACTATAGCCTTGGGCTCCCTCATGGCAGAAAAAATACAATCGGAGGGACCTCCGCACGTGAGGGATTTTGGGTACTACACACGTCACGATAGGGATAGTGTTTCAGACACGCCTATGCCGACGTCCCCTTTCGGTCCCCCGAAAGACAAGATGCAATAGTCTGCGGTTACCACTGGATGTCGGACCATATGCACAGCATGTGCCTCTAAGCAGATACAATCATCAGAAATGCTTTTACGGTAAGTAATGCATGTCTTTTCCATCCCTAAAGACACCCTAACCAATGTCTCGCCGCAGCTGGCCCCAGCCTCTCGGTCAAGAAATACCCGCAACATAACACCAGCAAACATGCGCCCATTGTTGCACCCCATCCTGCAACACACACAATGCGATCCCAAGAGCATGGTGGAACTCTACAACCTAACCATGCTATTAGCTTTCGACACAGTAGCTCCACTAAGCACACGCAAACCTACATCAGCAGCGCATCTGAATACTTGGTACACCCCTAACCTCAAAGGCTTAGGCTCCACCAAGCGAGCTGTAGAGGCTACTTGGAAAACAACACCTTCAGATGCCAACCAAGAACAATTCATCTCCTCAGCTAAAATGTATAAACAGCCCATCCTCCAGGCCAAAAGCAATATCTAAGATGAGCGAATAGCAAAAGCCAAAACGGGACCCAAAGAGCTATTTTCCATCCTACGAGAACTCAAAACCCCAATAACTGCCAGACCACTGTCTAAAGGACACCGTCTGGTGCACTAGCATCCAAAAGGCACTACTGCATACAATCACCCAGTTCCAAACAAAAATTGCAGTAAAAAAAACGAAAATATTCTTACTTAATATCCCCATCCCCACCGCCTGTCCACCACACCAATTACTCACACCATTCGAATTTAGGCCAGTCTCTATACCAGAAGTCACTAAAATCATCGAAGGCCTGAAGCCATTGAGATGCCAAGGTGACACCTGCCCAGCCACCCTCATTAAAGACTGCGTGGCGGACCTTGCCCCTTTTATTACATCGCTCATCAACAATTCCTTTGCACAAGGTAGCATTCCTAACAACCTAAAAGATGCCTGGGTCCTCCCACTCTTAAAAAACCTACACTAGATCTTAATATTCCCACTAACTACCGCCCCTTCACTATCGTCCCCTTTCTACTCAAAATCCTAGACAGAGCCTCATATCTGCAAATACAGAAATATCTCAAAGCCAACAATCTCCTTGTGTCACAATGCCTGCCCCCAGACATCCGGAACAGGTCCATCTGTCCAGGGAACAGGCACCCAAGAAGACACAGGAATTCCCAAAACCCCGCCTAGGGGCTATATGGGTTCAGTCGTGGCGCCATAGGCGCCAGTTTCATATTGCCAACTTAAAACTATGCAGGTCATCCTGCAAAGAACTCATGTACAGGCCATCATGAGGCCATGAAGGGACTACTTTCCTTTAGGAACTACTTTTCTGCTTGGGTGTGGTACTGGAACTTCTTACCTGGGAACTACTTTTTTGATGCTATTTAAACCACGCCCGAAGAGCAGCACACGCTTCGCGTTATTCTGCATCTTAGCAGCGTAACGCTCACCGTGTCTGCAGCCCAGCATCCAGTCTACAGCCACACCCGTCTTGTGTCCGGAGCCGATCCTAGAGAAAAGGAAAGAAGAAGAGAAGGTTAGAACAAGGAGATTTCCATTTGGTCATCATCTTTTCCTGGAGCAGCCGCACCTGTGGATAAAGGAAAAAGACATTAAGATAAACCACGTTGCATTGCCAGCTGCAGCGCCGCGCCATACTCGCCTGTCTTCGGAGCATCTCCACGACCCGGCGCAGCACCAGTTGAATCGCCGCCCAAAACATCAGCATCTGAAAAGACAACAAAAAAAAGGTGAGCGGGGTTCCGCCAAAGACATTATTTTACTTACCGCAAGATACTTACACGGAATTTTACCGCTCGAGGCAGCGCTGGTCACCATCCTACGTTAGACATTTTCGGCAAGGCGCCGCACCTGCAAAGAAGATTGAGAACTATTGGTTAATTACATTTGGAACAATATTACTTGTTAGACAGTGCTTGGTACAAACTGACTCTTACCTAAGCGCTACCTTCACCCATCGAGGCAAACTCACTCCTTGGATCACGCTGCAAGGGAAAAGGTATGAAAGGAGCAAGAGTGAATTAACAGACATTTGAACTCTAAAAGAACTATACATTCGGTTTACACACTACTTACCTCGGAGTCATTGTTGTCTGGAACTCTCCCAAATACCTTTGGATCAGTGAAGTAACTGAACTTCTACGCGCCCCTGCACTCCACGCAGGATGGAGAGTTCATCCTTCCAAACAATAAGGTGAGATTTTATGAAGGGGAATACTGGAAGTTTTCAGGGAAAATAGTGTTAGTGTAACCTCTCTACCACGGGTGGCTAATCCCCTTTACTGCTTTTAGGAAAATATTCTTGCGGGCCAGGCAGACGAAACTGAGTGGGCAAGTGCAGTCGATCATCACTTCGCTACGAGTCACACTGGTGGAGACCGCAGCAGTCCAGCTTCGTTCGACGCCCCTATGGAATCCAGGTGAGCATAACACCTTGGCCTTCGCCAATCAGGCTTCTGCCCGGGACAAGGAACGGAATCCGCTCTTAGACTTAAAAATTCAAATGGACGAACTCATAGATAATGGGAACCTAGATATCCTCCGCCTCTGGACCTCTTCTGCGTTGGAGCTAGTGAACCACACAATCCTGTGCCAGCACCTCTCCTCAGCTTCCCAGTTTTTTACTAAGGCCACAGCTTAGGTTGAGTTTTTCCTATCCAACCGCTCAATGAGGGTATTCTCCAACATGGCAGCTGCTACCCCAGATCCAGTCACATGCAGTGTTTCTCAAGGCTCTTGCATCTCACCAACACTCTACAACATCTTTACGAAGCCACTGTTCGACTTTCTGGACAAACAAGGTATCTCCTATACCAACTATGCGGATGACACCCAGATCCTCCTCCCCATCTCTGGTAACTATAACGACGACAGCAACTTTCTCAACAAAATGTATCAGATCATCCAAGCTTGGATGGCTCAATACGAACTCTGCCTAAATGATGATAAAACAGAGCTGCTCCTAGTGGGGACGCAAAATCGATTAAACAAACTGGAGTTTGATTATAAAACATTCATCCTAGACGGGAATACCATCCAGGTTTCAAAGGAATCAAAAACTCCAGGGGTCTACCTAGATTCTTCCTTCACCTACGTCAGCTGCAGCCTATACATCCAAACTTACAAATGCCTGCTGACCATTCCTGACACCCGAAAGCTGCATCACGCTAGCATAGAGCGTTAATCCTCTCAGGATTAAATTACTGCAATGCCCTTTTTGCAGGCACAACCGCGGGCAACATCAAAAAGTTACAAGTGATCCAAAATAATGCTCTAAGAGCGGCCAAAAAAGAGCACATCTCAGAGGCCAGACGAAACCCCCACTGGCTGCCGGTTCGAGATCGCATCGTATTCAAAACGCTAACACTTACAAATGCCTAGCTAAGACAGCACCTAGCTATCTCTCCAAGAAATCTGATAAAACACGAACCAGCAGACCCACCCGCGCCGCTCACTCGCACTGCCTCACCATATTTAAATTCAAATGAGAAAAGGCAGGGGGCCACTGCTTCCCAGTGGTGGTTGCAAAACACTGGAACACCCTTCCCCTGTTCCTAAAATCAGACTCCCCCTATTGGTCCTTCCGCAAACACCTCAAAACATGGCTATTCAAACGAGACGCATAGTCCACTCGGGTGAGGATAATGCCTCATACATCCACACAGCGAGGATCGCACTCCTTGGACTGACCAGACATCTACCATCCTCAGTGCGAAAACTAAGCGGCCTGCTATTGGTACTAGCGAGCAGAAGGGTTGCAATGTCTTGGGGGGGAAAGGCCCTTCGGCGACGATACAACAATGGCTGAAAGACGTAACATATTGCCAGGAAACAGAATCGAATTTCATCAGACTTTTGGCTTTACATGCACGACCCCCCGACATTTGGGGAACTTACATCGCCTATTTAATGTCCACTTCGAACAGTGACTCCTCACGAGACTCGTCCCCAAGATCTACTACTCGCGGGACTGCTTACACTCCTGACCAGGAATGCAGCAGAATCAGCCAATAACCACACAGCGAAACCAGATCCGGATCATCACCGGGGGGTGGGGAGAAGCTGCAAACACCAAGGCACTTGTTGTTACTTTGTTTCCTTTTTTGCTGTATGACCTGTTGGAAATACCAAAAATAAAGTTTAAAAATCACACAGCGACAGATCGCCACCTAACTCATCTCTGATCTGACCATATACTATGTATTATGCCTGTACCTATGCTTTTTCATGTCTTTCTTATGTTTTTTGCATGTGTACCCAGCGCCCAGATGCCCGACGGTTTGGCATGCTATACAAATGTCAAATAAATAAAAATCAATAAATATCTTTATAATAATTAAAAAATGATATGAACTGCACTGAATTGAGTATTTGGGAAGCCTGACATGAAGAGAACAGTCATTGTTTTGTTGTTGTTAACTTTCATTTTTATTGGCATTTTGCGAAAACTTAAACAATAACAATTGGCACAGCCTTGTGACTGTCCACTTCAACCTCAGCTGTTTCCCACCTCCCCCCTCCTTCGATCAAAACTCTCAAAGTGAGTCCGGGGCATCCGAACATTCGGAACTGGCCTTTAGGCGATATGTTGCTTGGTGTTAACTGTCGTCTCTCCTGGTGCTTGGGCTCTTGCGTAGTGACGTTTCTCAAAAAGTCACATCATTTATTTACCTTGTGCTGTTTTGTCACTCCCCTCCCTCCTGATTCCCCCCACCTTACTTTCCCATCCACCCTGGTCCCCCCCGCTGCCACCCCCTCTTCCGCATCGGTCCTGATATAGTTTCAAGACTTCAATGTACTTCCCATCCCCAAGATTGCCCACTCCGTCCCAGGCTGTTCGAAAAGTGCCTGGATTATCATTGACCATTGCCGTCAATTTGTCCATCAGGAACATGTGTTTCAGTTTGTTCTGCTAATCTGTTTTACTTGGGGTCACCAGACTCTTCCATTTTTGTGCCAAGGCTACCCTTCACGCCCGTAGCATCATTTCCCACATTCTGGGGTATCTGTACATATCCAAGTCCCTTGGGGGGAGTCCAAGCAACATAGTAAGTGGGTCATGCACGAATGGTTTCCCAGTGGCCTCTTCCATCCCTCCCCCCAGTATCTCTGTATCTGCGGGCAGTGCCACCACATGTGTCCCCTCGTGCCCACCTGGCTGCATCCCCTCTGACATTTTGATGAGACCCCTGAAAACATCTTTGATAACTTTAGTGGGTCCCGGTGCCAACCCTGTAGGACTTTTAGATTGTGTTGCATGTCTGCCGTAAATAGATTCCCATGGAAGGCTATTTTATAGACCTTATTCCATATCTCCTCAGTGAGGTCCTCCCCGGCCAGTTCATTCCAATAATGATGGAATGCTCTTCTCTCTGTGAGGTTATTAGCATTCAATATTCTATACAATTTAGACACCATGCCCTTCTTGGAGTCAGTTGAATCTATTGCTTTCTCGAAAAGAGTTCTCTTAAGCTTTTGCTCCCATTTTTGGTTGCACAGAATGCCCTTCAGCTGGAGATATTCAAAGATGGAGATCATTCCAGGGCTCAGGGCCTCCACCACATCCTCGTATGCCAGGAATTCACCTTCCCTGAACAGTTGACCCACCCTTTCCATGCCTTTGTCCGACCAGTACTGCGTGTTTCTGAATCCTTGTTTCCCAGCCTGATTACCAGGCCCCACAGGGATACCATTGGGCAGGGCCATGTCGTGAGGTGATCAGTGTGCTTCCCCCTCCCTCCAAATACACCAGAGGTAACCCTAGGGTTGGGTGGTGCAGTAGTCTGCTCGGGATGGCTTTTCGTGGAGCCCAGAGCAGGTCCCGCACCTTGAGAGGGTGCGTGTCCTTGTCCTCCAGGTAGGTCCAATATGTGTTTTTACCGTCTTTCATGTGTTCTAGTAGTACCTGTAGCTGGGATGCCCAAAAGTAGAAACTAAAGTCGGGTAAACCAAAGCCTCCTTCCTCCTTCGGGAGAGGAAGAGTTGTTCTCTTATTCCTCAGAGTTTTCCCCTGCCAGATAAAGTCCTGGACTGCTTTCTGGAGTTCCCTGAAAGTCTGGTCTGGGACTCTTGAGGGGAGGGCCGTGAAGAGATAGAGGAGTCTCGGCAAGATGTTCATCTTCACTGCTGTCATGCGTCCGTAACATGACAGAATCATGTTGCCCCATCGCTTCATGTCCGTCTTGACCTCCGCCACTATGGGGTCATAGTTGGTTGAAACCATTTTCGTGAGGTCCCTAATAAGCTGAATACCCAGATAACAGATCTAGGCTTTCTCTACAGTAATCCCCAGGAGCTTAAAGGATCTAGCATTGGCTCCTGAGCTCTGATAGGGAGCAACATGGATTTTGATTTATAAATTTTCAGCCCAGTAAAATTTCCCAAAGGTTTCTATTAAAGAAATTAGGTGGGGGGCGATTGGTGAGGCCGCACCAGGTTTCCCAGAATGTTGTCTGCAAACAGTGAGAACTTGAATTCTACCTCGCCGCTCTGTATACCCCTAATACCTGGGTGTGCTCTTACGGCTATGGCGAGTGGTTCCATTGTGAGGGCATATATTAAAGGGGAGAAGGGACACTCCTGTCGTGTTCCCCTCAAGAGGTTAAACGGGGCTGAGAGTTCTCCATTTACCTGTACCTTTGCTGTGGGGGCCCTGTTCAGTGTCGCTATCTACTTTCTCATATTTTCCCCATATCCCATCTTTCGGAGGAGTAACATCATGTACCGCCATATCAAAAGCTTTCTCTGAGTCTATAGAAAGTAAGCTTGCGTCAACGTCTGACTCTTATGCATAGTGGATCAAATCTATTGTCTTGCCGATGTTATCTGAGCCCTGTCGTCCCCTTATGAACCCCACCTGATTCCTGTGGACTAATGATGGCATAATACCCTCCATCCTTTTACCGAGTACCTTCGCCAGGATTTTGACGTCCGTATTCAGTAGCGATATAGGTCTATAAGAGGAACATTCAGTGGGGTATTGTCCTTCCTTGGGCATGACCACTATGATTGCACCCATCATTGTTTCGGGCAGGATATCACCTTCCAGCACCGCATTGAATACCTTTGCCAGGTGGGGAGCTAGTGTGGAGCAAAACATCTTATAAAATGTTACTGAGAACCCATCTTCCCCTGGCTCCTGCCTCCTTTCATTCCCTTGATTGCCTGGACTGTCTCCTCTTCCTCTATCGGGCCTTCTAAATTCTCTGCTACCCCTCTCGTCAACCCTGGAACCGGAATTGTTTTAAGGAAGTCCTCGACCTGGGAGTCTTCACCTTCTAATTCCGACTCATATAGTTTCTCAAAGTACCTCCGAAAGGCTATTCCCATACTCTGGGTATCGTAGCTTAGTGTCCCCGCCTGCCTTTTCGTCACTCTCACCATCTTGCTTTTCTGGGCATCCCTAAGCTTCCACGCCAACATTTTATCTGCTTGGTCCCCCTTTTCACAATATTTTTGTTTGAGTAGCTGAAGACTCCTCTCCGTTTTATTTAGCAGGAGTTCTTTCATTTGGGTTCTATATTGCTCAAGAGCTTTCACCTGGTTAGGGGAGATGTGACTGTCCGGGGCGCGGCGCGGCTGTAATTCCGATATGTTATCACAAAGGTTTTTTTTCCTATGCTTCTTTCCCTCTTTTTTTTTGGGCACCCGTTTTAATGACGACTCCCTGTATTGTCACCTTAAATGTGTCAAGGTGTGCGGGCTGACCTCCCTGTTTTCGTTCAGGCCAAAGTACTCCACTATGTTCTCAAGGACCATTTTTGCTGTCACCTCGTCTTTTAGTAGGGAGTCGTTGCACTTCTACCTCCCCTTTCTTTTTCGACCCTACGCCCCCAGTAAGGTAATTCACACCCGGACCAGGGAACCGGGTCTACCCTGTGATCGGTTATATAGGGAAGCAATGCGTCAGGATGTAGTCAATCCTGGTAAAGGACTCCTGTACCTTTGAGTAATATGTGAATGGCGGGTCACACGGGATAGTGCTCGGGAGCGTGTCTTCCAAGCCCAGTTCCTGGTTTACCCTGCGGAGGATTTGTGAAGTGGAGTCATCAGTACCCTGGGGTGCATGGGGCTTCAACTTCTTTCTTGAGGGTTCCAGGACCATATTGAAGTCCCTTCCCACTATCAAGATACTGTGTATGAAGAGTTCGAGCTTATCTCTCACCTTCTCTCAAAATTGTGCCTGGGCTTCATTGGGCCCGTAAACCACTGCCAAAGTCATCGGGGTTCCTTGGAGCGTGCACTTTGCGAATGAATACCGACCCTCTGGGTCTTTAAGCGAGGCCTCTGTTTTAAAACCTATGTCTCTTGCTAACAGGATTGCCACGCCTGTCTTTTTGTATTTGTGCGAGGCGTGTAAAACCTCCCCTATCCCTCCCCCTCTTATGTTTGGTTCTTTCCCTCTAGTCCAATGAGTCTCTTGCAGGAAGAGTAGGTCTAATCTCGCCGTTCGAAACTCCCTATTCATTCGGGATCTTTTAGTGGGGGTGTTCAACCCTCTGAAATTCAGGGAGCCTATTTCCAGCACCGGAAGTTGGTCAACCATTTTTGTGGTCAGCATTTCTTTTGTTCATTTTCCCCAGAGCACCTGCCTGTCCTATTCCCCTTTGCCATCGTTCCCCCTCAGAAAAACATTGATCGGCCAAGATGCTCAGCAAACTGTTGGGCCACCCCCCAGCCTCCCTCGTTCCCCTCCTCCCCCCATTCCCTCTGAATTGAACTTGAACCACTCCCCCCCACCACCTCCTCTGGCGGGGTGTAACCCCAACTGCCCCCCCTTCTTACCTAAAACTCTGTCAATCATAACTTTCTCTGTCCCCCCTGCCCCCTTCCACCCAGACAGTAAGTTCGACCATTCCTGGTACTTGGCCGGACCACCAACGTGCCCGCCATTGCTGGGCTGCTGTTAAATCTACTACTTCCGTTGAGCCCCCTCTTCCTCCCCTTGCCCCCCCTCCGCAATGCTGCGCTGTCCCAGACATTTACCCCCCATACTTGCTGTTCTTTGGGATCGTTGCTGTGTCTTATTTCCATTTCCTGGGCCCCATGCCCGGGCCAGGCCGTGTTTACCCTCATCCTTCGGGACTTCCCAGTCCTCTATCCTTTGTCAGGGGTTGTGGGAGGTGTTCAGTTTCTTAATTTTTCTGGATCCTGGGATTCTCCACCTTGGTCTCTCTGTTCCACTTGCTCCTGCTAACCCTGTGGGTCTTCTCTGGCCGTCCAGGTCCTCTACATAGTCTTGGATCGCTCCTCTGATGTCCTCCTCTGTGACCAGGATCATTCTCTGTCCCATGTATTCAAATGACAGAATGGATAGCCCCACCTGTATCGCACACCCTTTTCCCTCAGGCATTGGGTCAGGGGGCGGCACAATCTTCGTTTAGCCAGAGTATATGCGGAAAGGTCTTGGAAGATTGTTATCTTTGTGTTATTGTACGTAATTTCACAAGCTTTACTCGCCTCCTCTAACAACTTTGTTTTTTCCATGTAGTAGTGAAAGCGGACCAGGATGGAGCAGGGGCCTCCCGCCCCGCCCTGTGTCCTGTCTATCGTGGGTTCTGTAGTTGCTTCATTCCCAAAGAGGAGGCAGATCACTTCTCTCACCACTCGATATTATGACCCTTTCCGTCTCCCCTTCTGCCTCCGGGACACCAACAAATCTGAGGTTATTCCTCTTCTCCCTGTTCTTGAAATCGTCCATTTGCCGAGCTCTCTCCTCATCTCTCTTCTCCAGTGCCGCCAGTCTGATGTCTGTCCGTGCTTCCTGGCCGGTGGATGACGATTGATTAGTCTCAAGCTGTAGCAGCCTGTCCTCGACTTTGTCTACCCTTTGGTCAATTTTCTCCAGTTTTTGGGCTACTTGCAACACAGAGGAAAAGCCCTTTTCCATCGCTGAGTCGTCCTTCGTCGTGTCCTTAGGCCGGTCCATTTCACCTCCCTGGTCCAGACTGTCCTGACGGCTTTTCGCCTCTTGAAATTGGTACTCTTGAAGGGCTTTCTTCCAGCTCATAGGACCTCCTTGTGTGCTGTGTTGGTGCGATGGCCTCAGTCCGAGTGGATCTGATGTGCCCCTCTTAGGCTCAGTGCTGGATGCCGTGGAAGGCGTTTGCTGCGGGCTCGTTGGATGGGTAGTGCTGGGCTATCACCCCTCAGATACTTTTGGGCGTGGGTGGATCTGTCTCTCCCTGGTCCCCCTCCTATTTTTGTGGGGGGGGGGTTTCTTGTGGGAGGGCTCCTTCAAGGCGGCGGGCACACGCCCCAAGGCCGGTCCCTGGGGGCCCTCACCTTGTTTGCGTTCTGGCTCTGCTGATTTTCCTAATGAGGCCTCCCTGGGCGGGCACATGCTCCGGACATGGTCTCAGAGGCCACCACCCAGGTTGGATTGCAGCTTTGTAGTTTCTGTCTTGGCTTGGGCTCGCCGGGGGGGTCAAGTCTGGCCTCCCCCTCCGATCGGGGGGCCCACCAACATTCCTCAGCCCTCCCTGCCAGCCCGTAGGTGTTTCCGTTCCTGGGTGTTCTTTATGGAGGGTGTGATCCCTTCCCTCTACTCCGGCTGTTGGGTTCTTGTCCGTAGGTTAGGAACCCCCTCTGACCATTGGGGTAGGGGAACCCTTCCCCCTCATATAGGTCCAGGGCCCGTGGCACTAGGGCCCTCTCTCGTCACTCCAGGCCGCCGTTCCAATGTCTCTGGGAGGGGCCCACTGCAGGTGATTTCGGGCGGGTGCTAGATTGCTTGCCTCCCCTGCCCGGCTGTGTCTGTCGTGGCCCAGCGCCCCAGATTTACCAGGCCCGAGTGCCTCACCTCTGGCCCCAGGCCCTCCCCCGACTTTGAGGGCCAGAGAATACTGGTATTAGTTCTGCCACCGGGTTTACTCAGCGCCTATTCGATTCAACTTTGCGCTGGCGGGGGCGGAGGGGGTGTTCCGGTGCTGCACCAGCGCCCTCTTCCCCGTGGCTCTTCCAGGCCTCTGTTCGGGCTCCCTCGCCTCCCGTCTGGAGTCTCCAGGGTGGTTCCGCCCCCCCTCCTACAGTTTCGGGGAGCGGTGGGGGGGCCGCACTGTGCCTCAACCCGTCGCGCTTCCTCCAAGTCCCCTCTGGCGCCCGACCCGGCCGCGAGGTGCCTCCTTTGGTCTTTCCTTCGGGGCTGTGTGCCGGAGGACCCATCCTCTTAGGGCCTGCTCCCCTTCCCCCGTATGCTGGTGGTGGGGGGACACAAAGGCCCCCCACTCCGATCGCGCAGCCCCCCCAGTGGGGCTGCTAGGGTTGTGTTGCTCCGAACCGTCCATCCTATTTCCACGCAGCAACGGCAGAACCCTGGGGAAAACCAAAAGGAAGTGTATGAGCCCACAACGTGGAACCCTTTCAAGATACAGAAGATCAATTTAGGAGATGGGACGTAAACCATGATAGACCAAGATTACAGATACCAAGCGAGGATAGTGAACTAATAAGCGTAAAATGATCAACTGTGTCAAATGCAGCAGATAAATCAAGCAACACCAAAATTGAAGATTTATGATGAAGAGCATAAAGAATAGAATTAGAAAGTGCTAAAAGAGCAGTTTCTGTTGAATGATCAGGCCAAAGACTGATTGTGAAACAGCGCGCGTTAATTTACACAATCTTCTTTCTCCTTTGCAAAGCCCTGTTTTGCCAAGGGCTGTCTGTGGCTGTCCTGTTCTGCCTAGGAAGCTGATAATTGCCTTTGCTGATACAATGGTATGCTCGTGGACTTACTTCTTTGTTGGTCTAACAGAATAACAAAAGAACATTACACTCAGTGTGTTTTTGCTTCCCTATGTGTATTTTGCTTTGAAAATTCTTCTAAGTGGCTAAACCACTCTCCCCTTTCCCAGAAGCCTACTTCTACCAAGATGCATGCGCCATTGTATGTGTGCCGTTTCGCAAAGCCCTGTTTTGCCAAGGGCTGTCTGTGGCTGTCTTGGGCTGGAGTGGCAGGGGTGCAGTGGTTGAGTTAACTTTTTAATTGGATTTTCTAATTTCGTTCCTGCTTTAACTTTTTGTTGTTGGCTTCGCGACAATTGTCATTGAACATGAACACGTAATTTTCACAGTGTTTGTAATCATCTGTAACGCGCTGCTGCTGCCCCACCACATGTTGTCTTCTTTCTTTCTCAATCATTACAGCCTCGTAGCGCACAGGTCTGTTTCCTTCTAAACATACTAGTGTCATAGTCATATAGACTTCTGATTGACTATTGCACTTAAGTTTTCTCTCTCTGCACGCAGTGCGAAGGGTTTACATTTATAAGAATCCTTCCACTGGTTAAATACATACTGCCCTTAAGCACGTTATATCTTTCAATCACTATACATTGAAATCTAGGATGCCCATGCATCAAACGGGGGGTGCTCCCACACATTTGCACGTGCCCATACAACAGAAATCTAACAAAATAGCTTTGTTGAAGCAACTAACTCTCAAGGCACGGAGCCGCACAATGTTGATGGAGAATGTCATACGATTCTGTGGTAATCTTGGTGAAACTCGCTTGGCTCGTAGAGGCGAGCCCAACCCGAACCTTAATACTGTGTCTATTTTGAATATACGGATAGCTGATGAAATTACAGCGTTACAATGTTCCTGGTAAAGATAACTGTCAAGTGGATATGGGATTAGGGATCTCAGACATAACAATTGAATCAGCCTTAATGAACTGCGACCCCGCACTAAGTGCCTTGTAAACGCATATTTTTGATACTACTCTTTCAATCAAAAATGTACAGAAACCCAAGTATGTTCTGTAGCGGCTCAACGTGAGCTGCAGAAAGCTTATAATGCCTTAACAATAACAGGACAGGTGGGACGACGAAACAATTGAATTCATGAATTTAAATAATAGCACTTGTGTTGCTTTGGATGAAGTACAATTCATCCATTCGAATACAGGGGATTTGATGCAATTAAACAATGTTTCCCCAATACATTGACATGTCGAACCAACTGATTGCTTGGTGATAGATAAGAACAGATCTGGCCGTAATAAGGTGGGTGAATGTTTAATTTTTCAATCACCTGAAACTAACGTCTGCTCTCTTCATCAGATCTCTTCTCACTCACTCTCATTTATCCCACCCACTCCGCGTGGTGTTAATCTGGGCTCGAACGCGACAAACGAATAACATCAAGTAGTAGAACCAAATCACTCCCAGACTCGGTTGCTGTAAATAACACCTTGACAGAAATGAATACTGCATTATTAACCCTAGCTTGACCATATAAAGCGGTGGATCAGAAAATTAATATCCAAACAATTATTCTAAACGCAATTGTTACAATTGAAAGAAATATCTGGATTTCAAGACAATGATGAAGTTCCAACCAAAACATATGAGATTTTCAGGCACTGCAATCAGGCTAACATGGGAACACATTTCAAAAAAGGTAGCTGGCGCTCCTCTCCAGAAACAACTGTTCTGAGGTGAGAGTTTGCAGCACACGCTTTTTGCTCACTGTGCCTTTCACAGATGGGGAAATATCCATTTGCATATCAGTCTTTGTCCCGCCCACATGGGCAGTCCAGCACCGAAATGCTATGGCAATTCCTCTCTGAACAAGAGTACCAAAAGCAACCCCATACACATGTTTCAGCCTTGTTGGGCTTCATCAGTGAGGTGAAGCTTTGCCTCTCTGAGCACAGTGAGCAGGGAGTCCACGTCTGGTTGCCCCCTGGTAACTCAGGGTGACCAACCCCAAGTTCCTTGGGAACACAAACGGAACCTGATCGGCAAGAAATAAGGTCAGAAACTTCATGGTTAAGATGCAAGTACCAACAGAGATCTCTCAAGAATATAATCTGATAGAGAGACCCCTAGTAAATCAACTAATAGCGAAGCAAAATGTGCAACATATGGGTATAAAGTTGGAAATAAACACTATTCCCTTGGAAACAAATGTAAAGGCCAAGGTGCCTTTGCAAACTCTGCCCTCCTTGCTTATTAAAGATGGACTTACCTCAAAAGGCAAGAGAAAACAGGAGAAAAAAGAATGGAAACAAGGAACGCGGGGCATACTACAAAAATGGCGAGAACAAAAACAAGGCATTTCATAAAAATGTTATCAACACCTGGTAGAAAAATAGATGCCAAAATAAAACGGGGTATTGCTGAACTTATCAAATCACAAACCCAGATGAGTGATAACACTGTGAAACAATCTTCAGATCCTATGAAGTACAACCCATTGGATGATTTAGTCAACTTATCAGAAAAATATAGTCAAGGTGAACCCAATGACAAGGAAGCACATTTCCTACCACAGTAAAAAAAGCTTGATACCATCTTTCACTATTGATCCCCCTAGACTTACAACTGAACAGATAAGAGATGAGATAAAGGAATCAGTCACCCAATATATAATGTCAAATCAAGAGGTGAATTGTAGTGTTGTAAAGACAAATGGAAATCACTTACCAGTCCCTCGTACCAACCAATTATTAAATGTCCTACTACACTAAATGCTACAAAACTGATATGAACATGCCCACACAAGTAAACCATTCCCCTGCTTGGAACACAGTGAGCGAAAATAAAATAGCATTAGGATCTAGCAATCAACAAAAGTACATGAACTGTCATCGCTTACTGATTAGATGCCGTGACTATCCTTTTCCAAAATATGACCTGAATCGTTCAAGCATATTAAATATATGCAAAGAAATCACAATCCTGAAAGAGATCACCTCAGCTGACATTGATGTGATCATTTGTTCAGGAGTAGTGTCCAACATCATCTTGGGTGCAAGGTCCACATTACATGACATTGGTTTTTCCCTGACATAAGAGCATTGCCTAACAAATACGGGTCATGAGTAGGATGTAGCAAAAAGAGTCACAAGGGTGTATGGCTCCGATCGTCTAAACAATATGCAAGTAAATAACAGTCAGTATGCTAATAATCAAAATGGGTGTAGACATTCACAGAACCAAGCATAACAATGACAAAACCAAGAAACTATACAACTAGTCTCCTCGAACACTCGAGGGTTCTGACACTTTATTAATTCAAATGAGAGTGATCTGAATCTTTACGACATCATCATTCTCCAGGACACATGGCTGGCAGACACCCCTGTGTGGAATGCCTTTAATATCTTGACAACTGCAGCAAATAGTTCAACCTAGAGGAGGTCCTGTGGCAGGGTTATTGGTGGCCACCAAAAATTCCCAAAAGTTTAAATCATATTCGTATAAATCACCAACTCCATATATTCAAGTTGTGAAAATTGAAAAGGACATATACTCAATGATGATAATACATATATATTGGGGTAGGACCCAATTATCTCCTGACCTATTCTTCTCCCACATTGAAATGGTTCTTGACAATATTGCACTGAATGTAGAGGAACATAAATTTCATCATGATTGTGGGTGATCTAAACCTCCATATAATTTCATCATCAACTAAGAGGTATACTCCTGAAGAAATTAGATGGAGTAAATTAATGGAGGAGAGACAATATGTAATGCTCAAAGGAGCGATCCAGGGTGATGTCCCACCCCAACACACATGGCATAGAGGTCCCTTTAAGGCCACGTTGGATTATATATACACAAATCGGGCATGTATGAACATAGCAAACTCTCTCATTATAAAATCAAATGAGATGAGTGACACAATCAAATGTGCTTGACTTGGTCTTGGAAATTATATAATAAGCTAGAAATTGAAAAATCATTTAAAGGGCATGTTTTAGCAAATAATGGGAGAAATCGACTAAAATGGTCTGAAGAATCATTGATAGACTTCGATATAACATTATCAACTCAGAAAGGAAAATCTTATGTTACATCAATGCAGAAGTATGCTCGAATCCAATCGAGTAAGAATAATTATGGTAACAAACATTTACATGCCTTTGACTTCACTATAAAAAATAAAAAGTCAGTGTTAAAACGAAGCATATGAGAATTAAAAGATTTCCCATTAAAAGAGAGATTACTGCTAATCAAACGCTTAAAACTGTCCTATAAAAATTGGCTATGTGGGAGGAAATCTCTTCAATATTAACAGGACAGTGAACAAATGTTAAAACGGATAGCGTCCAAATCATCGGCAGGTATATGGGCATTGTTAAACGAGGCTACTTATAATTCCCTAGCATCGGCACAAATACATCCAATTCCTGAAAGAATCGGGAGTAATTATTATCTTTATGTTTATCAAACGTCCTTGCAAACATGTACATTAAATCTGGAAATGAATAAGTGTAATCACACAGTAAGCTTTGATAGAGCGGACTTATTGCATTTTATATCCAGGCTAAGTTGCTCACGAGCCCCAGGTGCAGATGGCCTTGATAACAGCATGCTAAAAATTAATCCTGAGATATGGGCATCAATCCTGGAAAACATCTTTAATCAAGTTATGTATGAAGGACAAATTCCTCTGTCTTGGAAAAAGTCAATAATTATTCCATTATACAAGAAGGGTGATAGAACAGAGCCATCCTCTTATAGACCAATAGCTCTATTGGACCGCCCTGGAATTTTTTTTGCTCAGTTGATACTGAGGGACTTTAATCAATGGCCAACCAAAAACAAAGAAAATCTGGGAGATCCCTACCAAACGGGATTTATTGCAGGCCTCGGAACCAGTGTTAATCTAATGGTCTTGAATGCAATTATAGCCATAAATCAGCAAAACAAACAGCCTGTCTGCATGGCTTTTGTAGACTTTCGGACCGCTTTTGATTCCGTCCCAAGAGAAATACTTTTCAAAAAGTTGATGAATCATAAATGTCCATGGTATATATTAAACTGGCTAATATAATTACATGACCAGGCTACAACTCAAATTAGATTGAGCCTCAAGGGCCCTTGTCTGCTCCAATATCAACGACAAAAGGGCTGAAGCAAGGTTGCATTCTTGCTTCGGCACTCTTTAACTTGTTTATTCATGATGTGGGCATGAGTTTTGGAAAAATTGTAACAGATTCCCTGAAATTAGGAAGTCCTATTGTGAAATGGCTACTCTACGCGGAAGATCTTGTCCTGATTTCAAAAAACCTGGTAGGGCTTTGAAATATGTTAAAAGCTCTGGGAGAGTATGCCTGTGATAATATGCTCACCATAAATAAGAAGAAAACACAAATAATTCAGTTTGGTACTTCAAAACAATGCATTAAGAAAATTAGATGGCAATTAGAAAATACAGAACGGCAAGTGGTCTCCAATTACCCTTACTTAGGGGTCAATGAGAACAATCATCACACTGACTTGCCCTATGATGCCAGTTTAAAAATCAAACTAGATACAGCCATATCACAAGCTCGCATTATATGTGCTAGATACTGTACATTTTTTATCTCCCCCATTTTGGTGTACTACAAACAGAAAACGATGCCAATTCTATTATATGGCTCAGAGACGGAAAAATGGAAAGCCGACTCATTCTGCGATGGCATGGAGAGTAGATTTTGGAAAACGATATTGAATATCCCCATGTCCATCCCCATTGCCATAATTAGATACGAATTGGGCCTAATATTGCTGCATGCAAACTACAAGTGGAAAATGTGCACACTGTTTCGCAAATGTATCACAATGGACAATAATAACAGATTGCTATTAATTCTGTCAGATTATCTAAAAAATTCTAATGATAATTTCATAAGATCATAGAAACTAAAGATTCATGAGTACCTCCACAAGGCGAATATATCACAGGAGTTATTCATATCCAACCCCACGAGAGCTAAAATCAAACTCTGGAAAAACGACTGGATAAAGACCAGGGAACGATGTTTAAAGTATAAAGACTTCAATAAAAACCCTTTTTTGTTGAAGTGGTATGGTTCCACTGAGAATTATTTGTTAAAGTCTCCTAATGCTGAGCATCGTGGAGGTTTCATGTGCTTTAGACTCAATGTATGGCAAACAAAAGAAATCGTGGCAAGATGGTATCCTTTAAAACTAAATAACCAACTGTGTCGATATTGTCAAAAAACAGTTGAGACCTTGAAACACATTATGATTGAATGTACAGCCCTAACAACACAGAGGATTAAACTTTTCTCGAATCACTTTGAATCCTATCTTGAAGTAGATATGCAAAGAGCTTGGGAACTACTTTTCCAAATGAGATATACATTACTGAGATATGCAATTACAAACTTTCTTGGAGAAGTGAATTTGGCAAAATATGAATTGTTAGATTAAATGATCAAAGTGAGATGACCATGAACAATGATATTTTTTTTAAATGAGAATTGCGTATATATTTCTAGTTCTTATTTTTATCCTCTTTTCTGTCCATTTTTTTCTTTGTTAATTATGCAATTTATTATGTCATGAAAGTTTGGTTTTCTCATTCCAACTTCCTTTAGCTATATTATCAGATATAGTCATTTTAAATGATTTGTATATTGATTTGTATGTTGGATTACATTTTAAATATGTGTTATTTTATATGTGATTTCATGGAATTTAATTATATTGAAAGGTTGATTTATCAGTCAAACAATAAAAATAAAAAAAATAAAAAGATGATGATACTTGAAAATGAACAATTCTTTCAAATCATTTTGAAAGAAAAGTCAATAAGGATATTGGACGGATATTAGAAGAATGTGATAGGTCAAGATATGTTTTTCTAGTAAACGCATAAGAGTAGCATGTTTGAAATTTGCAGGAAATGTAACTGACTAGTGATATATTAAATAATGCTACGAAATAAGGAGTGACATAGAAAAATGATCTTTTGGTGCCGAAGTATAAATAGCCCAAGTTAATAAATGGGTAATATCTAATTCAGATACATGTGATGCATCTGATGGCGTCATCACTCCTTTCCCTGAGTTAACCTCTCCCCATGTGGCCAGGGGACATCATCCGCTGCCTGATCCTGGCCCTGGGGGCAGCTATATGAGGGAGGAACTACTAGGGGGAGGTGACCCTCGTGGAGATAGGATGACATCATTGGGGAAAGTCACATGCCCCCATTCCCTTCTGGGGCTATTTTCTGTGTTCCCCAGACTTTGATAGCATATTGTCATATTCCTCCCCAACTAGCTAGTAGACCTAGTTTGATTTCCTCCCAAAAATCCCATTAGGGACCATATACTGACTACTCGAACAAGAAAGAGGTCAGGAGGAGTGAGGATCGCTCCTAATAGAGCTTGGTATCCAATTCCTCATTACTTGGACCGGGCATCCAACAATGGTTGAATTGGGATTTCTTTTTTTTTAACTAGTTTTATTGGTTTTGCAGCAAGGCCTATATCTTACTGAGCCTAGAGCACACCTAAACAGTTAGAAGATCTTAATGAACTTATAGTAGTTAGTGGGGTGCCGGGGAGAAATCCAACCCTGACACTGGGTTGTACTAACAATGTAAGAATAGCGGATGTCCTCACACTTGTGGAACTCTCCCGTCCCCTGCACACCCAATTGTTGTTGTTCAATAAAATTCATATTATTGAACACATTTTATTAACAATTGAGAAATTGATTGTGTATACAATAACAAATGGGTGTGCTGGGGACGGGAGAGTTCCACAAGTGTGTTCTTACTTGGTTTTGCAGCAAAACAAAAACACAACTAACATTACAGAAATTAGTCCATATAAAAAGTACAATAGCAATTAGAGTATCAACTTGCTGTCGAACAGTGCATCGTGTGTGCAAACAATTTCCAGTCCGGTGTCATGTTTATTGCCAGCATTCACTGGTGAGCTAACAGAGAGTTCCTGGGAACTGGTTAGCACGAATTGGACATAAAGTCCCCATACATCCATGGGTCGAGCATGTAAATGCAGTGTATGTATATAGGATATCTCAAAGTCGTAGCAATATGCAATATCCTCCTTCATCCATAGGGCCATTTTTGGAGGTGTCCCTTTCCACCACACCATGGCCACCTTCCTATGTGCTAATATCAAGAGGAGACCAGCCATTTGACGGACACACCTAGGCAAACATAAGGTCAATCCACAAGTGCCTTAAGTCAGTACAGCATCACATGCTCTCTGATTATAGCCGACAGTGTCTCAAACACTGCCGCCCCCAGAATTCCGCTACTGGAGGATGCTCCCATGACATGTGCATAAAGGTGATCCCATCAACCTTGCATCGTGAGCATTCACCTGAGGTGTCTGGATAGTAACTGTGTAGTCTAGCAGTTGTAAAGTAGGTTTGATTTATATAAGTAAAATTGATTTATTTGTGCCTTGCATTAAGCTATACACAATATGTCTGGTTCTTAATATAGGCCCATGCTTCATCATCAATTTATTTATTAAGTGCTATCTGCCATCTCTGTTTGGATTCATCACTTGTGTGCGGAATCGTGGACATTAATTTACGGTAAATCATTGTAACCAGTCTCCCCTCTCCTTGCGCTATGATTACCTCATGCAGTAGTGGGAATATGCTCAGCTGATGTGGAAATGAAGGAAAGAAAGCCTTACATTTGTTCCGGATCTGAAAATACATAAAAACATCATGTGATGTGGCCACTACTCTCTCCCTAAATGCCTCCAGGCTCAGGAAGGTATCATCAATGAAGAAATCCCCCTGACTGCAATGCCCAGTTTGTCAACTAACACTCTGTATGCTCTTTTCCGTGTAACGCCTATGACTCGGATATACTTAGCCGGGAGCATAAGGGAATATAATTTTGTGATTCCCAATTTGTGCACAATCCTCTTCCAGGCTGCACAAGTGCTGGCCACTTTCCCCATTCCCATCCTTTGATGTCCTTTGTCCCCCAGGATCACTGACCCGAGTAAGTCTGGCACTGCTGTAGCGCTCTCTATCTGCACATGACGCTTAGAAGGTCTCGTTTCATACTAATATGAGGGGAAATTAGCCTGCAACACCCAGTAATATAGTCCGGAATCCGGGAGGACCAATCCTCCCCTCGAGTAGGCTTGGGTCAGCACGCTCCATTGGACTCTCACATTCTTGCCGGCCCATATGAAATTTATAAGGATCCCCCTAACCCTTAAACAAATATATTGGGGAAGAATCAGTGGGATGTTTTGAAAGAGATCTAAAAAACATGGGTGGTTTACCATTTAGATTATCGCTATCCGGCCAGTTCTCGAAAGGGGCAACCCCTGCCTCTGAATGATCTGATCCTGTAATTTCTCTATGGTCCATCCATAGTTTTCTCTGAATAATATATCAGGGTCTCTAGCCACTTCTATCCCTAGATACCTGGTGTTAGGGAACTCTCACTTGAACCCATATTCGTCTTCAAAGGGCTCTATTCCGGCAGTCAGGGGTCAAATTACTGACATAGTATAGTTAATTTTAAGCCCCGAAGGTACTCCGAAGCGGATCTCTTGCCTCATTATCGGTTTCAAGTTTGTCCTCTGCTTTTTCCGGAATAAAACCATATCATCTGCTTAGAGTTTGTGGGAAAATAATTGGATTCCTCTATGTATGTGCGATTCCTGCAACAAGGCCGCCAGTGGATCAATAGCCAGGGCAAATAGGAGAGGGGAGAGGGGGCAGCCCTGGCATATCCCTTTTCGCAACATCATGGAATCTGACAGCTCCCATTAGTCAGCACCCTCGCCATGGGGGACGAATAGAGTACTGATACGCAGCATAGGTACCCAGAGCCAATTTTCCAGAGGGTCTGAAACAGGAATGGCCATTTATCCGAGTCCAAAGCCTTCTCAACATCCAATAATATGCAATAGCTTGGTCATCCTGCTCCAGCGCCTTAAGAAGGCCAAAGAACCTCCTCAAACCATACAAGGTGTTCCTCCTCGGGAAGAACACTGACTGATCCTCAGTAATGAGATTTAGCATAAGGGGAGCAAGCCTATTAGCTAGTAGCTTAGCAAAGATGTTTTCTACATTGACCCATAAGGCCAGTACGAAGAGAATTCCTCTGGCCATTTCCGGTCTTGGGTAACACTGTTATCGTAGCATCCCTCACCCTAGTAGGAAAGGGACCTTTTGGATGAATTCCTGATACATCTTGAGAAGATGCAGAGCGATTATGTCTTCATATGTTTTGTAAAATATCCCAGGTAGCCCGTCCGGTCCCTGAGGATTTAGAAGCGTTTAAGCCCTTTATCACCTCCGTAATTTCTTGTAGGGACAGCTCCCAACGTAGATATTCCCTCTGCTCTGGGGACATCCAATATAACTATCTCCTCCAGGTATTGCTGGAACTGTACCTCCGTAAGGGCTACTCTTGAAGAATATAAACCACTATAGAATTTATGAAACTCCCTCATTATATCAGTCCCCTCAAACACATATCCCCCCACCCCTATCATTCAATATGTAGTCGCTGTATGCTGGCTGCCTCTCCACTGACAACATTCGAGCTAAAAATGCTCCCGTATTCTGTCCCTCCCCATATTGTCTATTAAGATATGGCCGACTCAGCAATAGGACCTCCCTAAGTGCATTGGCCTGAAGCTCGACTATTCTTTCCTAATATCGGCTAACGTACTACTATCACCCATCTGAAGGAATGTTCGTTCCAGGGCTTTGAGCTTAGTCTCGTTACTCTCCAGGTCTTTCCTAATTAATTTCCGGATACCCACCTCCTTGGCGAGGCAAACCCAATGGTTTCAGCATTTGAAAGCCTCCCACAGTGTACTTGGGGACTCAACTGTGCCCTCATTGTTGTCAAAGAATGCCCCTATTGCGGTGTTGGCCTCTTCCTGAAAAACCAGGTCCTGGAGTGATTCTGTCTTAAATCGCCACCTGGTCCCTCCCCCCACTGCCCCGGCCATATGACACTCTAAGGTGACAAGAGAGTGGTCTGAGATGGTCCGCTGCAGTATCTCACAGCCCCCCATCCGCAGGGTCGTGTGCTTGGATACGGGAATCATATCAGTGCGACCGGCCATGTGTTGTACCCCAGAGTGAAATGTGTGATCCTGCCACTGTTGCATACTGTACTCACCATTTATCTTTCATATTATATAAGGCATAGATGTCCTGGATCTTCTGACTGGACTTAGTTTGCCGCCTTATCCCTACCATGGAGGAGTCTATGTCCCCATCCAAGACTGTGTTGAAGTCACCCCCCCCCCCCAGAGAAACACTGAATCCAAGGCTGGGGAGACATGCAAAGTGACCCAATCATAGAATTCCAGTTCGATATTCAGAGAATACATATTGGGTAGGGAAACCCTAACCCCCCCATCAATATATCCCAGGACCAGAAGTTCCCTATACTCCCAATCCCTATGCAACTCGTGCAGGTGGAATCTGAGAGATTTGTGTATGAGGGTGGCGACCCCACTCCTGTAAGAGTAGAAAGAGTAATATCTATGGCAGCCCCATTGTGATGCCAATTTACCCTCTGTGAGATGTACAGGGTGAGTTTCCTGAAGAAATGCTACACCAACGTCATGCTGCCTAAAGTATAGAAGTGTTTTACGGACATTATCTGGTCGATTGCTCGATCTATATTCAAAGTACCAACCCTAAAACCTCTCAGGCCTTGACCTGTAGGACTCCCCCCCGTAGTACCTTGATTGAGTCAGCTCCATCCGCACACCACCATTGCTCGTTAGACCACCGGACATACTCATGACATTGAGGATGACCCTGTGCACCAGTATAAAGGATCAAAACCAGTTCTTGCTACAAGACACTGTTTTAAATAACTTTATTTAAGTTTGGCAAGCACAATCTTAAACACATCTTTCAACATCCATTATAGGTACAATCATTGCAGTATTAAAACTGTGGTCCAGGTACAGTGTTTACCCTACACTATCTTGGTCAGTAGCCAGGAACGTCTGGAACGCTCACCATATGTACTTCGGTCGGGAGGATACAGGTTGTAACGTTATATACGTACCTTCAGTCACTGGCCCAAGTCAATTCGTTTAGCCAGTCTTTCATATTAGGAGGATGGAGATCCTTCAACCTCCGTAGGATACACCACTTAGCTACCACGCACCCTATGTTAAAAAAGGAACGTAGCCGCAGCTTGGGGATCTCTCGCCACATGCCAAAGATCATACTCGTAGGGTGCCTCTCCAGTCGTCTAGTAATTACAGTGGACAGCGTACCAAACACATTTCCCCAGAACCGTTCCAGCTCTGGACAGGACCATACCATGTGCGCATACTGTGAAAAACCAGAGGGTGTTTCACGACCTTGTCCCCGGGGATCCCGTAATCGGGTGTCCAGGTAAAGGCCATCGCTTTTGGATCACGACCCTGGGGGTCGACAAGCGATGGAGGATCACCTGGGTAGGGTGTCCTCGGGGAATGGGGGAGAAGCACCCAATGGTGAGACATGGTAGCCGCCTTTTCCCACAACCAATCTAACCTCTAGCTCTGCTTATTTGATGGGAAACTACAACTCCCATAATTCCTCCCCACTCTTAACAACAGTACTCCACTGAGGAAGATGAGGAATGAGGACAGAAAGATCACACTGAGTGAGACTGGGTACAAGAAGCAACAGCTCTATCCAGGCTGATGCGAACCAGGCTGTAGAAGTTGGAAGGCCAACGGGCTTATCAGCAGTTGAGAGGGTCAAGAGAAAGCCAGGCAAGATTTCCAAACTTTCGGGAAGCCGTGAGCGTTCGAAGAGCAAAGCCGAGTGAGGAGAGGAAAGAAGCCTTCAAATTGCCAGAAAGTGGCCCGCGACCCTCCCGGGTGAACGGCAGAGTTTGGGAGGAGGCAGACGAGGCGTTGGTAACAGCCTTGAGCTGTAGGAAAAAGATTAAAGAAATCCCATTAACACGACCGGTGAGTAATCGAAGGGAACAAAAGTCTAGTTGATGTTAAAAGGAAAGTGACTGTAATTTGAAAGTTGAAGGTTGCGTGTATGCTGATGAAACGCAAATGAAGAGAACGATTGTTGAAAGGAAAGGATACAAAGTAACAGAGTGGTCCTGCGAGGGTAAGTCGCACATTCCACATTCGAAAGTGTCCGTGAAATGTTAGGAGTTTTGAAAGATATTACAGCGCAGATCAAAGGAAAGAAAGTAACTGCGATACAGTAAGAAAGTTGAATAAGAGGAAAGTGAAATATATGAACTGAATAAGCCAAGAGGGCAAAATATAAGAACTTTGGAAAGGCCAAGAGGGCAAGTTAAAGAGTATAAGAACTACAAGTACCAAGAGGCATTGGTGCTGCAAGAGCCGATTGTGAATTGAAGGATTTTTGCAAGAGAGGTTAAAGCGGTCATGCAGAGGTTTGTGGAGTCCTTGCAGTTATGAAGGTCTTCGACAGTGAAAAAGATACTTTAGATAAAATTTGGGGAAGGAACCCCCACGAAGGAGACACATGCTCGAGCCCGGCAGAGGGAAGCCTGTGCAGAATTGTAAGAAATGGAGAAAGTAAATGCAAACCCCCACGAAGGCTTTAGATAAAACGTGGGGGAGGGCACCTCCATGAAGTAGAGACATGCTCGAGCCCGGCAGAGGGAAGCCTGTGCGAAACTGTAAGAAATTGAGAAAGCAAATGTAAACTGAATTTTGATGGCAAGGTGAACAAAGCCTTAATGAAGTGATTGAATTACCAGAAGATGTAAGCCAAAGATGGCGCCGTTGAATTGTGCCAGTAAGCCCAAAGTGTAGAAGGCTGATGAAATTGTGCCATCCACCTATCCTTTAAGAGATTCTCTAGGCCCCATGGGGTTGAACCTGGTGAAGCCATTCTGACATTTCTTTTTGAGACACTATTTTTCTTTCGGTTTCCCTTAACACATTTGTCATTTTAGAAGGAGGGCAAGGTTAGTATAGGCCTTTTTATTTTGACCAGACTGACGTGGACGTATTTATTATTTATTTAATGGTCGAGGCTATTCCCATTTTAGAGTTAGGGCCAATTAGGAATTCTACCAACCCAACTAAAACTTTATTAAAGGTTTTCAAAACTTGAATCCATTGTGTCTGTCTACTGCTTGACACCTTGCCTTCCTCACGCCCAGCATCCGCCGCCCCACACCTCGGACAGCAAGCATCATGTTCAACATAGAACTTGCGCAGCTTATAGTGCAGCATGTGCAGGATTTTATACTGAATTAGTTTCAACCTCATATTCATCGTCACCTGATATCCCATGGCGGACCAGCTTGACCTCAATGAGATGTCCCACGAACGGGGGAGGCCTGGAAATCTCCACAATGGTAACCAGCGATAGTATGGTCTGCTTGTAGCATTTCTCTCAAAGATAGCTCTCCAGGTGAATCCCAGGCTTTTGGGGCTGCAGGATTTGTAAAAAAAAGCCCCAAGAAGTAGAATTTCATAACTGCATACCCTACCGCTGCGAGGCTGGAACTGCAGGGAAGGACAAGGAAGCGGAGTGGCAGAGGTAGCAGCCCGGCGGGGAGCATCGAAGCACCCCCGAGCACATTGCTGGCGGTGGGTAGGGCTTGAAGGAAGTGCTGTGGAGCCCCTGGCCCAAAATAGGAGATGTTGACCGCGCCCAATAAGAAAGAGGGAACCGCTGCAATAGAGGTGAGGGGTGCAGCCCTGCTCTGGTGCAAAGTGAAGAGGATCGTGAGAAGCCTTGAGCGGTGACGAGAGTGAGCAAGACCATTTCGAAAGACCGGTGAGAGGTCACCCGTGGGGAAGTCTCTCCTGGAGCTGGCACTCTATTGGGGTAAGCAGAGGGTAGAGGTGGACCTTTCCCTGGTGCGGGCCCTGTGTCTGCATGAGAGAGGGAGGGGGGCCGGGTGTGCCCCATTGCAAAGTGGGGTGCCTCCTAGACCGAGGCCTGAATGGGGGGGGTTGAAAAACAGCCCCGGGTGACTGGATTCCCCGGGAGCGGGCCGGAATTGCCTCAAGGCAAGGAAATAACCTGGAGGGGGGAAAGGTGGTGAGTCTGTAACCAGACCACAGGAACATAAACCTGGTGGGCGCATCAGACCACTTCCAGCGTATGTAGAGTGACAAGAGGCCCACGGGGAGAAGGGGATCATTCCTTGCCACATTTTCTGAATTACTAACAGCGCATGGCCCAATAAAGACTTCGGGGGGGGCAAAGGGTGATAACCCCCGAAAGCTCTTGGCAACAAAGAGGATATACAAAAAGTAGAATACATACAGGAGGAATCCAAGGCTAGGACCGACAACTTCAGTGCTAACACCCACAACCAAGCATTTAAGGCACAAAGGAACTGCTCAGGGGTGTCTAGCACCAAAACTAAGAAAACCAAGAGGGACTAGTCGGAAGCGGAGCAATGAAAGTAGTGAGCTGGTAGAACAATTGGCAAGTGCAACCCACAATTTGGAGATACAGACAGAGGACGTGGACAACAGGTCCAGAAGGTCAAACATTAGAATAAAGGGCCTGTCTGAAGAGGTGAACGACAAAGATCTCAAATTGGCAACTAAACAAATATTTGCAGATCTAATGGAAATGGATAACGCAGCAGACCTAAAAATTGACAGAGTGCATAGCGTGGGGCCACTAAGGAAGGAACCAGGGCCAAGGGACGTGTTGGTTGCCTTACATGTCTACAGTCAGAAAGAAAGAATTTAGGCAGTATCGAGGAAAGCGAAACAGATATCATATAACGGCTCGAAAATGCAACTTTTCCAAGATCTGTCCCAAATAACTCGGTTCAAAAGAAAGAAAATTAGCACGGTCGTGACTGTTCTCCGGGACAGAGATGTCCGCGATCGTTGAACATTCCTCCTTTTGGCCTGGTTTTTGAATGGGAAGGAAGGCAATATTGTATCTCATCTTGTGACTAAGGAGCAAGCATTCTTGGAATTGAGGAGGATGAGCAAGGGACCAAATGAGCCCTCATCGAAAAGACAGAACAAAAGGAAGAGTTGGGAATGGACTATGGACTACGGCAAGACCTAAATCCAGGCGAAAGGGAGCCCATAGACTGAAAACCGGAGGAACAAGGGAATCCTTCGAACAAGCCCACAGCCCACCTGAAAGGGAAAAACATGGAGCCAGAGAATGTAATAACAGACTAGGCTGGGGAGGGTGGTCATTTTTCTTTTTCAATAGAATTTCCGGGGGGAATGGGAAGGTGGGAGTTGGGGTCTGGATATGGGTTTGGGTGAACTTGCCCTTGTTCACACTGAGGTGCAGACTGGGCTCAATCCCTTTGACGGTGAATCGCGAGGGGGCTAGAGGCTGGTTGAGTCCACCCAGTGAAGGGTTGGGGAGTTTAAAAGGGTTTTTGGGGAGAGGGCAGGGTGGGGAGTCGAGAGGGATCCCAACCGAGAACCCAATGTGTACATACATACCCTTACGAATTGCTAGGACAATGGCTAAAACAGTTAATCTAAACATCATCTCATTAAATATTAACGGAACAAACTATCTTGTGAAAAGAAAGAAATTGGAACGATTCCTACAAAGGGAGAGAGACCAGATCTTCTAACCCTACAGGAAACACATGTGCAATCCCGAGATAAACACAAAGTAAGACTACAGGGATATCGCCATTTTTTCCAATCCAACAATGCGTGTAAGAAAGGCGGTGTGCTGATAGCACTCTGGAACAACCTAGACCTCAGTTATGGGCTTGGAGAAAGACGCCAAGCAGAGATATTTGGCCCTGACTTTGCAGGGGAGGGGGGAAACATACACAATAGCCACCATATATGCTCCCAACTCCGGTCAAGATGGGTTTATTCAGACAAAGCTGACCAAATTGGAATGATTTGCAAAGGGTCCGATAGTATTGTCGGGGGATTTTAATATGGCTTGGGACCCGCGGATAGACAGGAGCTTGGGGAAAATATACACCCAGCATAAACCTTCGAAAGAATTGGTAGATAAGATGGCTAGGCTCGCATTGGTGGACGCATCGAGGGAAAAGAGGGGAAACACTAAGGGGTACACCTTTTTCTCACATGTCCACATGACCTCATCCAGAATTGACTACATATGGCTATCACAATCGTTGCTGGGCCTAGTCTCAGATATAGAGGTGGGGGCCACTTTATCTGGTTTCACTTTTCAACTACTTTTGGATGGTGGGGAGACTCACTCCAACTATGGAGGAGGTGTTAGGCAGAAATCTGTGCAGTTCCCTTAGGGACCACTGCAAAAGATTTAAGACTACAGGTGTTGGCAGTAAACCCACTTGGTAGCAGTCTGTACCACCCAGATTTACCTGGTAGCTGTGGCTGAGCAGTCAGACTTCCCCCAAGAGAGTTAGGCAGTATGCAAAGTATACTCAGTAGGCACTCAGATACACTAATACAAGCAAACACTGACCAGAGCTTTGGTATCAAAGTATATAATTATTTATTTAAAAACACACAGTTGAAACACTCCAGCACTCTTATTGTAAAATATTCTCAACACAGTTACTATTATGATATATACACCCCTTTTTCCCTATTAGAAAATCACAGTAAAACACCACTTATTTTCATACAGAGGTGAGCGCTTAACTAGATTGCACTCTAATAAGTTTGTGAAAAAGGGAGGGAAAAAGACAGAATATGAAGAGGTACACCACTCTACGATTCCAGAACACTGTTAGCAAGGCAGAGAGCAAAAAGTCACTGGTGAGCCAAAGTCCAAAGGCTGGGCCCACTCTTAGAGAGAGCAGAGCACAAATGCGCCCAAGATCACACAGTTACACTAGGCTGAGACAGTCTTGCAGAGGGTTCAGAAAAGCGTTGGGAGAGATTTAGAAAAGTTTAGCCAAGGTGTCCCAGGCTAACCCAGGTTCGAAAGCCGGGGGCTAAATCTATCCCGTACAGTCGGTAGCAAGGGAAGCCAGGCGGGACACGGTACCTTAAGTGGGAAGGATCCTCCAGCGGTGGCAGTTGTTCCTGGTAGTGGGTGCAAGTTGCGTCGTCGTCCAGGGGAAGAGAAGATCTCGACTTGGAGGAAAGATGAAGGTCGTTGCACTACCAGGGCAGAAACCAGCCGCGGAGTTTTCCGGTTAAAGGTGGTACCTTTGTCTCGCGATCGTGGTAAAACGTGGTATCCCGGTTGCCGGGGTGCTTGGCACGGGCAAGGTGGCCACGAGATACGTCGGGAAAGCGAAAAGACGGTGAAACTGGTTATCCCCACCAGTCAAAGGAAGAAGACTCTCAGGCGGGAGATCTCCTCTGTCGTTGGGAAAAGTGGTGAGGCAGTCCAGCAGGGCTCCACCGGTGGTGGTGTCATGGCAGGTCGGCTCAGCTTCTCCCTCATCGGATTCTTAGGTCCTGTGGCGACTTCTCAAGTTCCAGTCCCCAAAGCCCTGCTTTTATGCAGCAAACCCCCATTCACTCAGCCTAGCTGTCACTCAAACATGCTAAGTGGTGAGCCGGCTGGCTCACCACTTGGGCCAATCAGGACGGAGTGCGACTTGAGTTGCCTAGGCAACTCAGTCCAGGGTGCCTAAATTCCCCTCCACCCCTCCTAAGTACCCCAGACAGAGTGGCACCACTTTGGAGGGCTTCTGTGGAGAAGCCTGCCAAAAAGAGGAACAAAGGGCTCGACTTGGGTTGGAGTCACAGAAGAGAACACAAACGCCATTTTAGAATCAAGTTTTGGCAAAAAATACCAACCGGAGAATTAATATGAATTAAATAAACCGGCGGTATGTTCGAGGCTACCGTAAATAATTAAATAAAGATAGTAGCCTAAAACAATGGGAAATCCCATAGGAAAATATGAAAGCCCTATGGAGTAAAAGACCCCATAGCCCATTAAACACTTCTAAATTCAAAGAAACACACTCAAATCATGCCCAAGAGTGAGGGTGAAAAGAGTCTCACTCTTGGCAGGAGAAATAAATACACCCCAAAAATCCAGCAAAGCTGCTGGGGGACTCACTAGGTTAGGAAATTCAGCCTAAACAGAGAATTCTCCCTAACAGGAGGCAAAGATACTCTTACTGCCAAAACCTGCCAAAAACCCAACCATATGCGGATCGTATAGACTGATCGCATTAATTAACGATAGAGGATATATCCAAAGATACTGGTGACCCGCCTGGACCAGCTCCTCCCAAAACCTATTAGCACAGATCAATCGGGCTTCATCCGGGGAAGACAAACAGGCGATAATACCCGAAGGATAGCACACTAGATAGAAAAAGTCAATAAAAAGAACACCCCATCCCTTATTATAGCTTTGGACGCTGAAAAAGGGTAGAATGGCAGTTTTTGTTTCACACTATGGAGAAGATGGGTTTGGTTTTATATCAATGATAAGGGCAAACTACCACAACCCGTCACTGCACCTGCCGATCAATGGTCACCTATCAGGGTAAATCCGGTTAACTAGAGGAACAAAGCAGGGTTGTCTGTTATCACCATTACTATACGCAATTCACCTGGAGCTGCTATTGGCCACAGTAAGAGCAACAGGGGACATAGCAGGAATTACGTTCGGAGGAAGGGAACATAATGTGGCTGCATTTGCGGACAACATGTTACTAACACTCACGGACCCGAAAAATTCCCTTAGAACAATGAACAGAGAGATGAAGCAGTTTGGCTCAGTCGCAGGTCTAAAAATTAATATACGCAATGTGAGGTGCTGAACCTGATGATGCCAACAAACAGGGAACTTGATCTTGGGGAATTCCTTCCATACAGTTGGGCTGGCAACTCCATAAAATACCTAGGAGTCAACATCACTACATTTATTGAGACGTTATTTTTGGCTAATTACCCGCACCCCTGTTATAGGCCATCAAGAAAATGTTAACGATTGGGGCCCGTTAACAATATCTTGGATAGGAAGGATTAATGTTCTGAAGATGGTTATTCTCCCAAAGCTTCTATACCACTTTCCGACGCTCCTAACGAGCCTGCCCAAATCCTTTTTTTGAGCCATCCCAAGGCACACTGGGAGATTAGTATGGAATCATAAAAGGCCTAGAGTATCAAAGTGGGTGATAAATATGCCAAGGAACAGGGGCGGGTTCAGAGAGCCAGTCTTTAGGGCCTATTATTTGGCAGCACAGATTAAGGTGATCACGGATTGGCTGAGGGATGACCGGGAAAAGATCGGGAAATATATGAATAAGGCAGTGGTGGGAGGGGGGTCTCCTAGAGGAGGTGCTTTGGAAACCAAAGAGGGACAGACCTCACAATATGTACTGCAGTAAAATAGGGACTCTGGTGGGGGAATCATAGGACAAGCTGATAAAGCGAGCAGGGGTAACCACCTTCCCGTCTCCGTTCACCCTGATATTCTATAACCCTCAATTTTCCCCAGGGAAGAGTGGGTCTGGATTTGGCAAATGACAAGAGGGCGGATGCCACAAGATATGCAACATGTTTATGGGCGGTGAAATCAAGTCCTTTATTCAATGTAGAACGGATTTCGGGTTCGAGGGGGGGGGGGAGGTTTCATTACACTCAACTAAAACATTGGTTAACGAACCCGCCAATAAGGGAGGCAGCGACAAGAGCCCTAACACCCTTTGAGACATTTCTTGTATCAGACCCAGGGGACAAACACATTGTGGGGGCAATTTATGCACAAACCAAACAATGGGAGGCTCCTGGGAATAGGCGCTATATGGCAAACTGGGAAGACTCAGTAGGTCACCCGATTGAGGAGGTAATGTGGGAACAACTATGGGAGAATATCCCTAAACTCACTAGTTTAGGGATATTCTCCTATCCCTAAACTAGTACTAGTTAAGGGATACTAAACTAGTCATAGGAGGTATGGGTAAAGTTGATGTATCAATGGCACCTCACGCCAGTGAAGCTCCATACTTTTTTCATAGAGAATGCAGAATGGAAGTGTCATGGAGCCATATTTGGTTGGAATGCCCACATATCCAACCGTTCTGGGAAAAGATTCAGGAAGCTATAGACGAGTCTCTTGGGGTAAAGGGAAAGGGCAACAGAGGTCTTGCGATTTTGGGCCTAGGAGGACTATTGGTAGAGTTACCGTCTAAAGCACAACGCAAGGTGTATCTGACTCTAATGATGACAGTAGCATTGGTGGTAGCACAGAAGTGGAAATCAAGGGAACCACCCACAGAACAAGAATGGGTGGGAAAGGTGTGGTATTTTGCGGAGCTAGAATGGGTATCCTACTCTATTCAAGGGGACCACCCACCAAGGATTCCTGGCAGACTGGGATCTAGTACTGACGTTCTTACAGAAGGATGCTAGAGGAGCCTGGTGCCTGAGCTGAGGAAAATTAGACTTTTGGGATTGATATGAACCTAACCAGGCACACCCTCCACAAGGGTTTATAAACAAATTGTCAAGAATGAAGGGAGCTCAGGGGATGGAGCAGGACGCAGACTTCAAGGGGGAATGGCAATTCAACAAGTAGGGGGAAAAGAGAATTGTTGGACCATGGTTGGGATAAGAGGGAGGAAGGAAAGGGGTAGGAGGCATGCAGGGAGGGGGGGTTTAAAAATGTTTATGCTGTATGAAAATGCCAATAAAAAGTTATGGACATTATCATTTTGATTAGCACCAACCGCCCAGCCAGCGACATCGGCAGTTTTGACCAAAGTTCAATTTTTACACATGCATGCACAGCATTGGCCGCGTGGTTATCTGCCAACAGTGTGTCCCTGCCTCTGGAGACTACAACATCTAGGTATTTAAATGTATCCGGCGCCCACTGCAACGGGAATGCCCACTGGGGCCGCATTGTATTGGCAGCTAGGGAGAATGCCTCAGATTTTCCATAATTCACAGTGAACCCAGAGTACTGGCCAATGTGGGTAATATCTTCCATAATAGTGTCTAGATTTTCCCGGGGATCTCTAATGTACAATAACACGCCATCTGCATAGAGCGAGACAACCTCCGGCTGCCCGGCTATACGGATTTCTTGCTGCCTATGCCGTTGGCAGATCAGGTCCGCCACAGCTTCCTCAGGTATTTCCCCTATGCTGTATGCATATACGTAGACGTGCCGGGAAGAGCTTTACGGGACTGCTCTTTCCTTAAGTAGTCTTTTGACACCCTAAAAGGATCTGCGTTCCAGATATATATGAATCACAGTATCCTCAAATTTCAAAGGACCTTTTTCTCTCCCCAACCGCAGGATGGTGTCATGATCCCGGTAGTTCAGGAGTCTCACAATTACGGGTCTAGGTGGGGCTCCCGGCTTGGGCCTCAATAACGGTACCCTATGCGCCCTTTCAATCACAAATGCTGACAATAAGGCCTGACTCCCCAGCAAATCTTTAAGTAAAGTCTCCATCACCTCCTTCCTGGGGCAACGGCCAAAGCCTTCAGGAAGTTCAGAAATGCAAACATTGTTTCTCCTGGATCAGGATTCCAAGTCATCACACTTGTTCAAGGTTTTTCTTCAAATCTCTGGCCATTCCCGCCACCTGGGTCTTGAGGGTCACAATGTCATCATCTGCCACTCCAATGCAAGTTTTGGCCTCATTCATGCTCAAGCTCACCCACTCCATTTTGCCATTGAGAGTAGTGATATTATTGGTGATGCCGTCCAATTTTTCAGTCATTGTGGCGAAACCAGCCTGCATACCTTCCATCAATTGCTTAAGACTTGGGGTATTCCACTCTGCATATTCCACCGTTGCTCCCAGGTCAGAGGGTGGCCCCACACAGGTCCTGCTGGACTGGCACACATATGCCTCCAAACTGCCCTGCCTCTTCTGGCCGCCTCCACCTTTTGTCATGGTGACAAGCCACCCAGTAGCACCCACTGCGCCCAATCCATAGAGTTGTCTGAATGGCTCTCAAACACCTCAGGGGGAGGCAACCATGTGGGGCCCAGCCAAGCCACTATGGTGCAGTCCAACCTCTCAGCCGAGCCAAGCAAGCACCACCCCCAACTATGCTACCAGCCAGGTTGCTGGCCTGCAGCCACAGGTAGGCACTTTGTCCCTCAAGATCAAGATTATCCTCTTATGGGTCTTCAATATTGGGGGATGACAGGTCTCCCCATGCTTCCACTGCAGGCCTCTATCCCAGCCTGCTCCATGCAGACACAGCACTGTGGAGACCACCGCCGTGGCCTATCCGTTCCAGGCACATCAGGCAAAGTGGTGCAAGCAGAACTCCAGGCTTCCACCGCTGTCACTGCTCACATGGGGGAGCTCAATGATGCCGTGTGAGCTCCCCTCTTCCCCAGTACAGCGCCAGCTGCGAGTCTGTGATGTAGCGGGCTCCGGCACCGCTAACGCACAAGGAGTCAGAGCCAGCCTCCCTGGGTACTCCCTCGTTCCCCAGGCCAACAGGGAGACCCGCCACGGGAGCGCCAGGCCCTGCAGGTGTCCCCAGCGTCCGCTATCTCACCACCTGCCGAGGCTGGCAGTGCCCCCCGCCGCCTCCTCAGGGCTCCCACTCACTTCCTGGGCACGGAGGCAGCACCTGGAGCAGGCCCACACCGGAGACGGTGCAAGGGGGCGGGCACAGGATACAGCGAGGCTTGGCTCCGCACACGCCAGTCGTTGCTCCAGAAGCCTTGTCCGCCTCAGGCCCACATGGTGCGACCTAACAGAGGCAGAATTCACCAGCAGATGATACTGGTACGTTCCCCAGATGCTGCCAGACACTGCTGCAAGGTTTCCGGCACCAATTTGTGACCTTTTCTCCTCACAGGCACAAAATTCAGACAATGAACGGGCTGGCTATGCAGCAGTAAATACAGAGGCTCAAAGAAGTGCAGCCATCTTGCAGGCTGCTCAGCGGCGACCCCTGCTATAAGGCATTCCAACCGCAAATGACTATTATGGCCTCTCCCCTAAAGGGGTGGGGGTGTGTTCAGGCCTCTTCCTGGCATCAACCAACCTAACTTGAACAATCCCCCAATACCTAACCCTCCCCCTCCAGCACTTCACTCCCACCCCGCCAGGCAACTTCCCTAACCAGCCTGGGATCTTCTCATTCCCACCCCCTACCAAACATTTCTGGAACACACTTGGAGCACTCGCGCAGCCTCCCATCCCTGGCCTCTCACAAAATAAAGAACAACCAGAGCAGAAACCCACCTCACATAACAGCCCCCTATAAAAAAAACAGATCCATCCAGGCTGTCACGCCCTGGATTGGATCTTGACCCAAAATTTATCTGATATTCATATTCACATCGAGGCATGTCCTTGGTCTGACCACTCTCTAATTAATTCAAAAACAATTGTTACCCACTGCCCCACTTTCTACTATCCTTGCTACAAAGCTGGATACGGGAGAAACTCGACAAGTCCTCTGACCTGGTATGTAACCCCTCTAAAGCCATTAAGATCACTATAGACACTCTGGCCCCTGAAAAAATAAAGAAAGTTAAAACATAAACCTTAAAAAAAATCCTGGTTTGGAGATAACATTATTAAGTCAAAAAAAATTTAAAGAGCCTTAGTGTGCAAATGGTGCAAAAATCCTTGCCCTCTCACTAAGTAAATACGAAGTCGCTGCCCATGCCTATAAAAACACTATTACTGAGGCCAAGGCAAAACATTATAATATTTGTGTTGAACAAGCCAAATCTTCTTCAAATGAATTATTGAAGACCCTTAAAGAATTTGAAAATCACACCTCGTCTTTCCCTCCTGTTAAAGATTCAGTTTGGTGCCAGCAATGCAAGATGAATTCTTGATTAAAACTATGGGTCACCAACTGAATATTGCAAATCAAATGACTCACCTAGCTCTCAACTCAAAACAGACCCCCTCTAACACCATCTTAAAAGGGAACACTACGCCGTTGATTCCCAAATTTGATTTTCCATTTTCACTGAGTTAGAAGTTGTGATATCATTATGAGCCTTAAATCCTCTACTTGTGCAGGGGACCTTTGCCCTACTAACATCTTGAAGGACTCACTGGGTGTCCTTATTCCTTGGATCACCAGGATGATCAACATATCCTTTGGGGGATGGCATGGTACTAGCCTCTCTAAAGGACGCCTGGATTACTCCCCTTTTGAAAAAGAACACACTGGACCCAGTCGTACAAAAAATTGAACGGCCAATAAATAATTTGCCATTTCTGTTCAAAATCATTGACAGAGTCGCATTTTTGCAATTGCAAAGCTTTGTTGTTGATAATAAAATCCTGGGCAATCACCGGTCCGGATTCAGAGCACAACATGGCACAGAAACGGCATTACTAGACCGTAAATCTAACATTTCAGGTATTGTAGAAAAAGGCCACCCAGCGCTACTAATGCTGTTGGACCTCTCTGCGGCATTCGATCTTATTGAGCATAATCCTTTTCAAGAAAAATTAATAAACATTGTTAATTGCTCAGAGAAGGCAGTCCTCTGGATTTAATCTTTTTTGGGACCTAGAACATCAAGGGTGGTCGTCGAAAAAAGCTGATGCCTCGCCCATCTCCTCCACCTGTGGTGTTCCACAGGGATCCTGCCTGTCTCTGACTTTATTTAACATATACACGAGACCTTTACTCGACCTCCTTGATGGACTGGGTGTCCAATATGTTAATTATGCTGATGACACCCAGGTCCTTTTTTAGTTGACCGGCACTTGGACCACTAACGTCAATATTGTGAATAACATCTACAATGAAATTCAAATCTGGATGGCCTGCAATTCACTTGCATTGAACAATGAGAAGACTGAGCTCCTCATTATTGACTTGGCCCCTCGTCTAAAGAAAATTGACTCTAGGTACTCCCATTTTTCCATGATGGGCAACCAGATTCCTGTCAGCAAGTCAGAAAATACTTTAGACGCTATGTTGAACTCTGAGCTTTCAATAAAACAACATGTCTCCATTATTCGCTCCTCTTGCAGATATATTATTTAACTACTCCATCAAATCAGGCCCTATCTTAGCTTAAAAAACAGATCCCTTCTGGCCACTGCATTAGTCAACTCTCGGTTGGATTATTGCAATAGCCTGCTTATTGGCACATCCCAATGCAATCTTGCCCGCTTACAAACCACGCAGAATGGTGCCGTCAGGGCAGTGTATGGCTTGGCTAAAAATAACCATGTATCAGAGATTAGAAAAAGGTTACATTGGCTTCCTGTTAAACAGAAAATTGGGCACAAGATTTTATCGTTGACCTACAAATGACAGAATTTTGCGGCACCACAATATTTATAATAAAGTATCTCCCTCCGACAGCCCACACAGTTTTGCGCTCTAATAACACCAACATACTGCACCAACCCCTTTTCTGTCTAAAAATATTCAGAGGCACTAGCTTCGAAGTTCAAACACTCCACGAATGGAACGCGCTTCCTTCCACCCTGAAATCCCCCTCTTCCTTGTCTGTCTTCAAGAAGACCATCAAAACTCACTTCTTTAACTCAGCAGATTAATTATTCTTAACATAACAAGTGTATTTGTAAAGCGCACATTCACCCCCGAAGGGGCATCTTGGCGCTAATAACGGATGTTTGTTACTCAACTTAATGGTACTCATTTTATCGTTTTCAGAATGATGAAGGGCTAAGTGTACCTGCCGGGATTCGGACCTGTGATCATGAGGTCAAACACAGGCCCCTGTAGTGGATGCATTAGTCCACTGAGCCACAGACCCGGGCATTCTTGTCCTTGTCCTCTCTGTCTCCTCCTATGAACTTTTGGACATATGCTGATAGTATGTTTTTTTCTGTGCACCCTGAGGCCTGCGGGCATGTGGCGCTATATAAAAATAAAATAAATATATGAACGCCAGGGTGGCCTTCCTCATCCGAGCCAGCGTCCTCCCCCATGTTTCTTACACCAAACTCATATATAAGACAATCTGTGCCCCCCCACCATACTGATCAACATCAAGTAAGAGGATGCGATGATCCAGCAGAGTCCTCATCAGGACCCGGGGGTGATGGGCATGCCCTTGGCCGCTTTTTGGGGAGTCTATCCAGGAACATGCCAGCCTCCTCTGGTGAAACAAAAAAGTGTGCCTTCCCCGCAAATTGTACACTGAGTTGGGCTGAAAACAACATAGTGTACCGAATGTCAAGGTCCTGAAGCCTGCGCCTCACTCCAGTAAATGTTCTCCTTGCCACCTGCACTGATGCCGAAAAGTCTGGGAAAATCTGTAGTTGGTCCCTGTCGAAGGCGAGAAACCCCTTTTCCCTGGACAGTTGGAGTATTGTTTCCCGGTCTTGCAATTGACAATTCAGGCGATTATGGGACACGGCTGGGCTCCCGGTGCCGGGCGCACGGCTGGGTTCCTATGGGTCCTCCCCACGATAAACACTGATGAAAGTGCTTCCATGACAAAGAGTGTCACACCAACATTTTCCACAAAAGTTTCCATGCGGCTCAGTACCTGCTGCTCTCTGATCCCAACCAGGCGTATGTTGTTGTGTCTCGCATAGCCCTCCAGATCTTCATTCTTAGCTGTTTCCAGGGCTGCCAGCCGGGTCGGGACGGATGCTGCTGCATCCTCCAGTCCGGAGATCCTGTTCTCCGCCTCATCAAGTCTAGCACTGTGCTTGTCTAGCCTTAGTTGTACGAGCTCCACCTTTGTATCCAGGGCATCAAGCTTAGTGTCCAGCTTCCCTATACCCTCCTTAAGTGCAGGAGTATACCCCTCATGTCCAGGTCTGCTTCTTCCATGGTCTCCAACGTGCCCTTGGACCGTCCAGACAGTGCTGGGGGCTCCTCCACCGATTTAGGCCTTTTCACTGTAGCGTGCCCCTCAAAGGTCAGGGTATGTTGGTTCTTGTCCCCCTTGACCATCTTGCCCTATTGGGTCTCCACACGTATCTTCACCAGATTTTCCCTAGACACCCTCCAACGGCCTAGCCTGCCGCTGTCCGTGATTTCTCCGGTGCACACAGCCCAGATCTGTTCATCGCCACTTGGTCATCCACTAGTTCAGTGGGGATCCCCTTCTTGCAGCTCAGCAGGCCTTTGTATCCAGTGACTCTGATGGCCACAGTGCCCGCCATGCCTGGCTCTCTCCAGTCACTGTGCAGCAGACCCCAGGAGCCCCACACTTACCTGCCTCGATTTGTCTCTCCTGCCCGGGTTCCCAAGGCCTCACTCTTCACTCCCCTCAGTCCTGACTCCTGCTGCGGCCACACGGGTGTTAGATTCTACTTGTCAGCTCTCCCCAAAGGGGCCACGCCACGCGGCTCGATCAGGCAAGAGGCCGGGCCCATCAGGCAGCGGGAAGACAGCAGCTGTGTGTAGGGTGCACCGCCTGTCCGCACCCGTGCTCCTCCTCCAGCATTCATGGCATGCAGGGCGGACCTAGTCTCCCCACTCGCCTTCAATTCAGTCTCGTATGGTACTCTTTTCTACAGCCAGTGCCGTCCGCTCAGCAAGTCGACACTGGGATTTACAGGCCTGTCCCCTGTTCCACATAGAACTGTGCTACGCTTGTTGCCCCACAGCAGTCGGGACCAAACTCTGCTCAGCCACTCTCTGATGTCGGGGACTCCACTCCTGAAGTTTCAGGTTTTGTCTGCACTAAAACTGCAGGATTCTGCCAGGATATATTTGGGCACGGAGCTCACGCCAGAGCTGCCATGCTGCTTCGGACTCTCGATCGCCCCCTCGAACTGGGAACTTTAAAAGCAAGGCATCCACAGCTGATAGTAGGAGAGTGAGGAGAGAGCTGGAAATGTGGGTCTTCCAGATGACTCGTACCGAAGCCGAGCGCCACGCTGAAGGAAGGTACACCGCGGCAGACAGCGGGGAGTCGAAACTGACATCAGGAATGTGTGATGAATCCTACAGAGTCATCACTGATTCCCCGGTGAGGAATTCCTCCCACATGGCCAGGGAACGGCAGCCGCTAACTGATCCTGACCTTGTGGGTGGTATTATGAGGGAGGATCATGTGAGAGGGGACGACTGTCGGGAGAAGGTGATGACTCCATTGGGAAAGACACTGTATACCGCCCCCAAAAGAAAACACTATAACATCTAAATAAACAAATGGCATATTGTCAATCAGAGAGAAGGGGCGTGGCTAGCAGCCATGGTGTAAGGCTGCTTTAGGAGGAGTTCCTGTCGGATCCTACAAAATCAGACAAAATTAGGCAGAAACACTGAGCTGGCACTAACTATGAATATTCGAGGACCTGTCGGAATATGAGAGCGAGGGATTCCTGGCCAGCAGAACGACCCAGCATGGTAGCCCACCGTGTGATAACTTCCCGAAGCTGTGCCGTGCCTCCAAACAAAGGAAACAGCATGGTGACCGTAAGCAGGCAGTAGCGAGCGTAGAAGCAACAGCTGCCAGGAGCAAAAGCAAGCGCCCACAAAATTCTCCTGGGCTGTTCAAAGACCCAATGGAGAAGCTGTTTATTATAACAGCGTGGCATCGCTGACTCTACAAGCACCGGCAGCAGAGAAACGGCCCAGAGGGGACGTCGGATGATGAAGCGGTGAGCCTGCGCGCCCCGCGTAGTCTTGCTACTGACCCCCAGTGGCCCTGGCAACTTGGCATCTCACTCCAGGACAGAGCGGTATGCAGCACAGATTGGTTGGTCGGAGGGAGTTACGAAGAGGAGCCAGCCATCCGCATATCATTGCGGGACGAGCGTTCACAGCATTGAGGAGCCGACGAGTGGTCTAGAATACATACCGTCTGAAGCCCGCAGCATTCACACCCCGTTACACTACAAGGGGGAGAAGAGGACCCCCAAGGAGCTGAGAGTACGTTGGTGGTACGGGAGCAAATTAAATCCTGACGTGGAGTCCGCAAACCAACGCAGGCAGTTGGCCTCACTGTGTAAACTTGGATAATAAGTGTGCTAAGCTGTACGCAGCAACATCAGTGTCAAGAAGTCAAAGCACGGTGCTGCCACTACCTGATAATTAGATGCTTACTGTGAGACTGCTTCATCTGCAGTGTACCTCCACAGAATAACTGCATTGCCTCACTGGGGCCCTTATACCCTGGCACAGCACCAAGCAAGAGGAATCTGGAGGGAGTACTCCAGCTCAGGTGATAAAGGAGACGGAGCCTGCAATTAGCTGAGCGGGGAGCTCCCCGGTCCACCCACACCAATGCTTTCCCCCCAGATGCATTATTTCAGGAAAGCATATGAGACTGCCTGTGGAAGGATCAGTGGGGCATAGTGCAATTGTTGGGTTCAGCTAAGAGCGTGGCGGCCAGCAATATAACGGACATATCCAATACGTTGGGGACAACACCGCTACACACAGGCAAGCTGGATGCCTCCCAATGCTGCCAAAGCGAAGGGCACCCAAAAAACACTCGACAACTACACCATACCCCCGCTCCAAAAGCCCAAAGACAAGATGGCTATGTCAAGTGACAATGTAAGGGATGCGAGCGAAGCAAATAGCCAGATCCTAATGGCGATTGCGGAATTGAAGATATCGCTAAGCTCGAAGATTGACAAGGTAATAGTCGATGTCAGGCTGTTACGGCAGAACGTGAGGAAATTATCAGGAAGAACGACGGAATTGGAATCTCAACTGAAGGAAAACAAGACAATGGTGCACGATAAAGACGGGCATATCCACATTCCATTTCCAGAAAAAGGTCAACCTCCTTGAGAGCAGGGCGGAAGATGCAGAGGGGAGGGCCCCAAGGAACAACGTCCGCATTGTCGGCCTACCAGAAGGTGAAGAGGCACAGACCCTAGAACCTGCATCAAAAAACATATTCTTGCAAGATATCGGGCCGGGGAACCTCTCCCAAGGATTCACAATAGAGAGGGTGCATAGGGCCCTCATCAGGAAAACCGCCACCCGGTGCCCCTCCACGTCCGATAATAGCAAAAGTTCTGAATTACAGATAGAAGATCTTGTCGTACTACAGACAGGGCGGCACAATGCATAGGGCATCTACAACTTTAGCGGTATACCCGGACTATAACTTCCAGGTGTTAGGGAGGATTCTCAGTTTACGCTGAATTTCCTAACCTAGTGAGTCCCCCAGCAGCTTTGATGGATTTTTGGGGTTTATTTATTTTCTCCTGCCAAGAGTGAGACTCTTTCACCCTCACTCTTGGGCATGATTTGAGTGTGTTTCTTTGAATCTAGATGTACTTAATGGGCTATGGGGTCTTTTACCCCATAGGGCTTCATGTGTTTTTGTGATGTGTGTTACACAGCAACCTCAGTGCAGTAGCACAGGGGTGTCATAGTGACCCCCCAGTATAGACTCCATACCCTGGGACTGACTACTGTCTCCCAGGGCATGTAAAGTCACCATTGACTTTACTAGTCTCAAATTCTGAACAGAACCAGTACAAACCATCATATTGTGGACGTACTGGCTGGGGCAATTCAATTGCCCTGGGGTCTGTTAGTTGAGGGGGCACGTCTCTGTCCCCCCTGATCGAGTTTTGGCTGGTGGCAGTGGATACTACTTTTTATATTAAACCGCGAATATTTTCCTATGGGATTTCCCATTGTTTTAGGCTACTATCTTTATTTAATTATTTACGGTAGCCTCGAACATACCGCCGGTTTATTTAATTCATATTAATTCTCCGGTTGGTATTTTTTGCCAAAACTTGATTCTAAAATGGCGTTTGTGTTCTCTTCTGTGACTCCAACCCAAGTCGAGCCCTTTGTTCCACTTTTTGGCAGGCTTCTCCACAGAAGCCCTCCAAAGTGGTGCCACTCGGTCTGGGGTACTTTATTATTTATTTTTTTGAATATTTTTATTTTATTTTGAAATCAAACAAACACACTACAACTGTTTCAAAACATAGAAAGCATCATAGTCCAGCACATTTTCATTAGAACTCCCCAACTCCGTCCCCCCTTAAACTAGTGCCGGTTCTCACATGTCATTTACAGGAGCATCATTGGGTAGCACAGTACTTAGGCAGTCATCATCCGGGTCCTCTGTTCCGTTGTTACCCTGGTGAGGGTTTGCCATAGAGGCCACCAATTGCCGCCAGGCCAGCAAGGGCCCTACTTCCTCCTCGCCCCCCCTGGTGACCGCTTCAAACCAGACTACAGATTCAGCTTCCGCCCACCTCAAGAGGTCCGTCCACCATAGCTCCACCCTAGGTCTGTGGGCCGCCTTCCAGCCCATGGCAATCTTACGTTTGGCCAAAACATAAGCCAGGTTCTTCATCTTGCTTATGTGTTTTGAATGCCGGGGTCTAGGGAAAAGCCCAAGCATGCATGACCAGGCCGATTCCACATCCAGCACCACCACCGCACCAGCCAGTTTTGTCTTGACCTCGTCCCAAAATCTGTGCACCTCCGGGCAAGCCCAAAACATGTGTAGCAGTCCCGCATTCACCTCCCCACACCTGGGGCATTGCTGCGTAGCTGGTCCCCCAAACTTTGCAATCTTCCCAGGGGTTAAATAAGCCCTGTGGGTAACATACAATTGAAGCTGTTGGAATCTCGCGTTTCGGGACACCTTTTTGTGGTACCTCTGGGCCTGTTCCCATTGCCCATCCGTCATGGGTCCTCCCACCTCCTCCTCCCAATCTTGTCTCAATTGAAGCAACTCTTTCCCTGCCCTTACTCGCAGGAGCTCGTATATCCTCGATATTTCGTGCCCGCCCTCCGATACATCATACATGGTTTCCAGGGAGGCGTCAGGGTCTTCCGCTAGCACTGTCTCAGGCCATCTTTCTCTAGTCTTTTTCACAAGCCTAGTGTAGGTTATATATTGGCCACCATGTACCCCCGTCTCTTCCTGCAACCTCTGAAAGTCCACTGCCTCCACTTCCTGCCATATGTCCCCGAGGGTGGCCAGGCCTACCTGTTCCCAGTATCTACGGACCGATTCAAGTAGTTGAGAGTCGCACCCGCACAGCGCCGCCAAAGGGGCCTGCTGAACGTACGGCTCCGAGTCCCCCCCAATCTTCCATGTCCTGTGCCAGATCTCCCAGCCCAGCCTCAGTAGCCGCCCCTTGCCCACCAGTTTGTCTCTGCACAACCACACCACTTCCATCAGAAAGTATGGGGCTGTGTCTCCACGCAGAAGCCTAGCTTCAGCCGAGTCTTCAGCTGAAAGCCACCTGGCCATGTACTGCAGCTGCCCCGCCAGGTAATAGAGTTCAAAATTAGGCAGGCCTATCCCCCCCTGTCACATGGGTTCTGGAGCTTCCACAGAGCAACCCTATTCCTAGAGCTGCCCCACACAAAACCCCTACACACGCTATGGGGTTTCGCGAATAGGCTCCTAGGTATCAAAAACGGGACGTTTACAAAAAAGTGCAAGAGTCTAGGCAGGACCACCATCTTGAGCAAGGCCGCCCTCCCCATCATGGTCAGGGGCAATCTAGACCAGAATACCATGCTGTTCTTGATCCCCTCTATTGCCTTTTCCGTATTATGCTTGTGTTCTGCCTCGATCTTGTGGTAAATATTTATTCCCAAATACCTAAATGTCACGGGCTGCCATGGTATTGGCAGGACAGGCAGCCTCTGTACCGGGACATTCCTATATCTGCCCAAAGGGAACAGACTAGACTTTCCAGGGTTCACCGATATGCCCGAGAGGATGGCGTACCGTTCTATTACCTCTAGCACGTACTGTAGGTTTTCTTCTGGATAACGCAAATAAAGGAGCATATCATCCGCATATAATATCAGATGCTCTCCACTGACAGTGCTTATGCCCACCTCCCCATATTGTTGTCGCAGGCATATTGCCAGCGGCTCTAATGCCAGTATATATAGCATGGGTGACCAGGGGCATCCCTGTCTGGTCCCCCTGCAAAGCCAACAAGAATCTGAGACTGTGGACCCTGTTTTGACTCTCGCCATCGGGGTGCTATAAAACAACTTGACCCATCTGAGGTATCCAGGTCCCATTCCGTACCCCTTCAGGACCGCTTTCAGCCAGGGCCATCGTACCTAGTCGAAGGCCTTGACCGCATCTATCGACACTATAGCCAACTCACCCGTGTCTTCCTCGGTTTGGTCTATGACATGGTGTAGCCTCCTGTGGTTATCGGTGATGTTCCTGCCTGGGACATATCCCGTCTGATCTGGGTGTATCAGTTTCTTAATCACCTTCTTCAGTGTATTAGCCAGCACCGCCGTGAGTATTTTGCTGTCCTGGTTAAGCATGGACACCGGTCTGTAAGACCCGCACTCCACGGCCGGCTTGCCTGGTTTCAAGAGTGGGATGATTACAGCCTCGCGGAGGGACAATGGGAGTTCCCCCCGCTCATAGGCCTCGTTGAAAGTGGCAAGCAGTGGCTGAAGCAACTCTTGCTTGTATGTTTTGTAGAACTCGCTGGGCAGCCCATCCGAACCCAGCGCCTTGCAAGTGGGCAAGTTCTGAATCACTACCTCCAGCTCATCCGAGGTGACGGGTGCGTATAATTCGGTGCGTTCTAGATCATCCAAGGTGGGCAGCACTATGTCCTCCAATGTGTCCAGTATGTCTTGACACATATCCTCCCCCGTGTCCTCACACAAGTGTCTGTAAAACTTACGGAATTCCTCATTTACCTCTTTCTGGGTGTTGCATATGCAACCTCTCTCATCCTTAATCTCACTAATCACCGAGCGGGGGGGTCTCACTCTTATACAGCCAGGCCAGCAGTCTGCCCGGCTTGTCGCCCCCTGCGTGTATCCTCTCCGTATATTTCCTGTAATTGAGTCTGCATAGCCTATCCCAGAGTGCGCTGCAGGACAACTGTAGCTCCTTTACTTTGGTTCTGTTATGTGCGGTGCTCTCGCAACGTGCAAGATCCTCTAGCTCCCTTTCCACCTCCTGGAGTTCCCTTTTGACACCCCCCTGTATCCCCTTAGCTTGGGAAATGGCTACCCTGCGTACCACCACCTTAAACGCTTCCCACAGTGTGCCCACAGAGCTTACGCTTCCCATATTTATATCAAAGTATTCTTCGATGGCATCCCTCAGGCCCTCCCGAAACCCCTCGTCCTGCAGAGCCTCGGTCCTGAGTCTCCATGTAGGGATTCACGGTCTTGGGGGCTGGTGTCTCCAGTCTACCACCAAGGGTGAGTGGTCAGTTAGTACTCGGGCCTTGTATTCCGCTCCGTCTATGTCTCTCACTATCTCGGCTGTTACAAACATGTAGTCTAACCTTGTGTGCAAATCATATGGCGCTGCGTAGTGTGAATACTGCCTATCCGTGGGATGAAGCCTTCTCCACGCATCCTCTAGGCCTAGGTCTTTCAGTAAGGTACCCAGCGCTTTAGCAGCTGGTGCCGTTTTCCCTACCCAGTCTTTGGACCTGTCCATTCTGGGATCCACGGTACAGTTAAAGTCCCCCCCCCCACACTACCGTACCCCCTGCCAGGGGGCCAAGTTTACCATAGAGGGTCCTAAAGTAAGCCGCTGTGTCGTTATTGGGGGCGTACAAATTTATGATGTGCACTTCTCTGTTTTCCAGGAGACCCGTTACCACCACCATTCTACCCTTCGGGTCCACCGTAGAATCAAGCATCCGAAACGTCACATGAGGCGCCACCCAAGTAATGACCCCTCTAGCATACGCCGAGTATGCCGCCCCCACAACATTGCCCTTCCATTTCCTCCTGACCACCTCCAGCCTTTCTCTAGTGAGGTGGATCTCTTGCAGCAGGGCTATGTCTACGCGCATCCTCTTTAAGTACAACATCACTTTGTTACGTTTCAGGTAGCTGTTAAGGCCCCGTACATTCCAGGTCACAATTCTGAGATTACCCGATGCCATCCGGTCGGACTATCTCTTTCCCATAATGCTCCCCATGTTGGGTCGTTCCCTGGCTCTCTCCCTACTATTCACAAACAATACCCCCCTCCCTAACTTCACACCACTGCACACAACTCCCTCCCCCCCCTCCCCGCCAACCCCCAACAATAGCCTAGCTCCATCCCTGAATCTTAGGCCTTCCCACGTCTGGACCTGTCTCGTGTCCGAGGACCCAGCGGGGTGTCACCAATCTAACAGTGACCTAACTACGTGTACTACTATTGGGTGCAGAGGGTGCTCCCCAGGAGCTCCCAGTCGTCTATTTAGGAGAAGTGCATTCAACGGGACCCGCCGGCAGATACCATGACTTCCTCCCCACAAGCACAATATCGTACTATATTCCAGTCCCAATGTCATAACTATGGCCTCACGGGTGCCTCTGCAACGCGTTACTTATCTCCAGCCACTTGTCTCTGGGCATCCGATTCCTGAGGTCGACCTTGCATATCCAACCACTCCATCGCTTGGGTCGGCGTCTCAAAGAAGAGGGATCTGTTCTTATAAAACACCTTTAACCTGGCGGGGTAGAGCAACATGTAGCGATGGCCTGCTTCTCTAAGCCTCCTTTTCACCGTTCCAAAGTTCATTCGACTCCGCTGTACGAGCGGCGTATAATCCAGATACGCCGTTATTTTCGCTGACCCCCTTTCTATCGTACCTCCTTTTCGGAAAAATTTGAGAATCTTTTCGCGGTCACGATAGTTCAAGAGCTTCGCGATCAACGGCCGCGGGGGGGCTCCTGGGGCCGTTCTCCTGGTCAGGGCCCTATGTGCCCTTTCGACCGCGAACCCCTGGGTCAGCTCCCCGCCTGTAATCTCCTGCAAGAGCATGGTTTCAACGTAATCCGTGGGGTTCGATCCTTCCATTCCCTCCGGAACACCCACTATGCGAATGTTGTTGCGCCTGGCGCGCCCCTCGCCTGCTCTGCTCTGTCCTCCAAATTGCCCACTCGTTGCACGAGGGCATGAAGCTCCTTAGCGTGTGCATTGCACGCCTCTGTGGTCGGGGCCAACTCCTTCTCCAGTTCCCCAGTGCGCTCTGCGATCATTTGCACGTCCTGGCGCAACAGGTTCACCTCTTCTCGGACCGCTCCGATCTTAAGGTCTAGGCCCTCCTGGTGCTCTTTCATGGCCAGGCCTAACTTCGTCTCCCAAGCCACCTTCAAGTCGGCAATTGCTGCCAGCACCTCCTGGATAGTACCCGGTGGGTCCATCGCCGCCGCGGGGGCTTCTTTGCTCTTGCCCCCTTCCGCGCCCGAGGGCGACCTAGCGTAGGCCTCCATCGTGGGTTGTTTGATCCGGGGCTGCACCACCTTGGAGGACATCCTGCTGTGTCGGTTGGGCCCACACGCCCAGCTGTATCTTCGGCGCTGCGGAGCGCCTTGCGGGGTTCGCTCACCGGCCCGTTCACAGCAGGGTTCCTCTGAACTCGGGTTCACTCTGCTGGATCCAGGGCCTCCTCAGTGGGGGCTCGCACCTATGTTCTAGCCTCCAGCCAGAGGCGCATGCGACGCGTCTATCTGGTTGGGCTCGCCCACGCTCCGGCCAACCTTGTCTTCCTCAGCTCCACTGACCATTTATGGCCATTTGTCCACAGGCGGCCATCTTGGGTGCTGCCCTTCCACTGCGCAACCGCCTCCTTCTTCGAAGTCTAGTTCTGTGGATATGCAGTCTCGCTGGTGGGGAGGGCACTCACCATGTGCCCCCCACTTTCATGCACCCTTGGATGCACCGTGGGCTCGAAAGTCCGCCGAAAACCATCTCTTCTTCCCAGGATCAAGATCGGATCATCGGGAGCTCCTCCAAGGAACGTCCTCTCACGTAGCCATCAAGCCACGCCCCCCCTGTCTGGGGTACGTGGGAGGGGTGGAGGGGGATTTAGGCACCCTGGACTGAGTTGCCTAGGCAACTTAAGTCGCACTCCGTCCTGATTGGCCCAAGTGGTGAGCCGGCTGGCTCACCACTTAGCATGTTTGAGTGGCAGCTAGGCTGAGTGAATGGGGGTTTTCTGCATAAAAGCAGGGCTTTGGGGACTGGAACTGCAGAAGTCGCCACAGGACCTAAGAATCCGACGAGGGAGAAGCTGAGCCGACCTGCCACGACGACACTACTGGTGGAGCCCTGCTGGACCGTCTCACCACTTTTCCCAACGACAGAGGAGATCTCCCGCCGGAGAGTCTTCTTCCTTTGACTGGTGGGGATAACCAGTTTCACCGTCTTTTTGCCTTCCCGACGTATCTCGTGGCCACCTTGCCTGTGCCAAGTACCCCGGCAACCTGGATACCACGTTTTACCACGACCGCGAATTAAAGGGTACTACCTTTAACCGGAAAACTCTGCGGCTGGTTTCTTCCCTGGCAGTGCAACGACCTTCATCTTTCCTCCAAGTCGAGATCTTCTCTTCCCCTGGACGACGACGCGACTTGCAACCACTGCCAGGAACTACCACCGCTGGAGGATCCTTCCCACTTAAGGTACCATGTCCCGCCTGGCTTCCCTTGCCACCGACTGTACGGGGTAGATTAAGTCCCCGGCTTTTGAACCTGGGTTAGCCTGGGACACCCTGGCTAAACTTTTCTGAGCCTCTCTAAACTCCTTTTTGAACTCTCTGCAAGACTTTCTAAGCCTAGTGTAACTGTGTGATCTTGGGCGCATTTCTGCTCTGCTCTCTCTAAGAGTGGGCCCAGCCTTTGGACTTTGGCTCACCAGTGACTTTTTGCTCCCTACCTTGCTAACAGTGTTCTGGAATCGTAGAGTGGTGTACCTCTTCATATTCTGTCTTTTTCCCTCCCTTTTTCACAAACTTATTAGAGTGCAATCTAGTTATTGTGTCCGAGTGCCTATTGTGTATACTTTGCATACTGCCTAACTCTTCTTGAGGGAAGTCTGACTGCTCAGCCACAGCTACCAGGTAAATCTGGGTGGTACAGACTGCTACCAAGTGGGTTTGCTGCTAACACCTGTAGTCCTAAATCTTTTGCAGTGTTCCCTAAGGGAACTGCACAGGTTTCTGCCTAACACCAGGTCCAAAAAAGCAGGGCGCAGTTTTCATCGGCTAAAACCAGGCTTTGCAATGCCGGCATGAAGTATATGCTAATGTACCCTGCGTGGCTAAAAGTCCTGTACAAAAACCGTGCCCTATTCTTTGACCAGCCGGAAGAGGTGCAGGACTGGATGGTTAGAGAGAGGATTAATCCATGGACAGAAGAGGACACCTTACCACATAAGCAATTGGACTCCACGAAAGCGGACGCGAGTGGTACTTGACGATCAAGCCGATGAGAGGGAGCATCCGGACTGCAGGAGCAGATGACGGAAAACTGACGAATGTTCCGCGGGCGGGCAACGCAAACAGAGGGGACCTTCCTCTCCTGAGACTGCAGATTCAGTCTATTTCGCTCAATTGGCAGGACACACACCACAGTTATATTCAGTGAACCTGAAGGAGCGGTCCGTTCCCACGCCTGCTACTAACCCGGCAACAGAGTTTGGTTTTCTTTTTCTTTTTTGGGCACTTGTTTTTGCGCCCAACAGCTGCGCACAACCTATGGACAAATTCCCAAAGGCAGTGACGAAGAGCGGGCCTGAGCATGGGTAACAATGCTGGGCATCTGTTGTTAGTTGGGGAAGTTATCAGGGGATTTGTGTTGTCAATATCAGTCTAAGCGCTGTGGACCCTTTTTGGACATCGGGTCATGTTGCGTGAGGTAGGGGGAGCAGAGGAAGGTGGGGTTGGAAGTACTGGTTTCTTTTACCACAAATGTTTGCTGATGGCTAGTGAGATAAAACTGTTAACCTGGAATGTCCGGGGGTTGAACAACTTTGTGAAAAGGAATAGAGTGTACACTTATCTTCACAGACATAACATTGATATAGCCCTACTGCAGGAGACACACACAACACCTGAAAAGCAAGCACTACTTACCAGAAAATGGGGGCGGGGGGATTATCATAGGCTCTGCATACTCGGCGTATGCCTGTGGAGTACTGACTTGGGTAGCACCTACAGTACCCTTTAAGGTGACGCAGTCTAGGACAGACAATGAGGGCAGGATGGTGCTTGTACAAGGGCTCTTAGAGGATGTAGACACTTGCATAATAAATACTTATGTACCCAATCACAACACAGCGGCTTTCTTTCAGACACTGTACCCTACACTTGTTCCCTACAGAAATGGTTCTGTTATATGTGGGTGACTTTAATTGCGTCCTGAATCCCTGTATGGATAGGTTGGACTCCAAGGTCCTGAAACCCCCCCCCCCCGCCTACCAGATCCCTACCGTCGCTACTTGCATTATTTGAATTGGTTGATATTTGGAGAGCGCTCCACCCGAACTCTAGACACTACTCACATGCCAGTTGGGGTGATTTTTAGAGCTTGTTGGAACTGTGGGTCCTGCGCTAGTATATACGTTGATACTTCTTCTCGTTGCCTGCCGCCTGTTTGTGGATCTCAGGGGGACAAAGCTCCTAATGCCCCATTGTTAGCAAGTGTTGTTCTGGGTGACTGAGATCCAATACTTTGTACGTAGGCGCTGTTCTGTGATTCCTTAGTATCCAATAGGTTTCAATTACCACACACATTGGGTGTTTGCAACATTTGTTGTTTTATTGTTTCACCAGTAATTTAAACATGGGTTGTCACACTTGTGACAAACATATCCTCTGCTCAATATTTTCATATGGTACAAAGTATGTGATCTACTTCTATTAGTTTGGTGCCGACATGTGTTTCAACCTAAAAGGTCTTTTTCAAGGCGTGAAAAATTGTAAGTGTGGTCCTAGATAGGCATAGGTGTGTCTCTCTTACAATCCTGTGTACTGGGTAGTATCTCTTCCCGGTTGGGTGTCCTCTTTCTCTCTGTTCTCGCGGTGATCAGCTGTTGATAGTCAAAATATTGAGCAGAGGATACGTTTGTCACAAGTGTGACAACCCATGTTTAAATTACTCGTGAAACAATAAAACAACAAATGTTGCAAACACCCAACGTGTGTGGTAATTGAAACTTATTGGACACTACTCACATGCCTCCTCTGCTCATGCAGTCCACACCAGGCTCGACTATTTCTTTGTGGGGAAGGATTTAATGGACGACTCCATGATAGCAGATTATAAGTGTACAGTTCTATCTGACCATGTTCATCTGCTTCGGCAGTGGCGGTATGCACCTCCAATCCCAACGTGGAAACTGAGATGTAAGGCCCTATTGGACCTTGCTTTCCAAGACCACTTGAGAGACTATCAGGGAATACTTCCAACACAATGTGGGCAGTGTACCTAGAGCGGATACTCTATGGGAAGACCTCAAGGCTGTCGTCGGAGGCAACGCAATTGCCAAATCAAGGGGCATTCAAGCTACGCTTCGCAGGGAACTATCCGCAGCGGAGGACGCATTGCAAGCCCACATCACACAATCCCACATCGACCGGGGAGACAGGGAAGTGAACGAAACGGCCTTGCACCAACAATGTCTGAGCTGCTCGGAACGACTGGGGAAACATAGCTATACCAGCACGCTGAGGGAGACAAGCCTGGCGGATTACTGGCGTGGCTAAGTAAGAAAGAGGAACGACGTGCACCCATCTACTCAATACAGACGCCACAAGGTGTTAGGGAGAATTCTCTGTTTAGGCTGAATTTCCTAACCTAGTGAGTCCCCCAGCAGCTTTGCTGGATTTTTGGGGTTTATTTTTTTTCTCCTGCCAAGAGTGAGACTATTTTACCCTCACTCTTGGGCATGATTTGAGTGTGTTTCTTTGAATCTAGATGTGTTTAATGGGCTATGGGGTCTTTTACTCCATAGGGCTTCATGTGTTTTTGTGATGTGTTACCCAGCACCCTCAGTGCAGTGACACAGGGGTGTCATAGTGACCCCCCAGTATAGACTCCATACCCTGGGACTGACTACTGTCTCCCAGGGCATGTAAACTCACCATTGACTTTACTAGTCTTAAATTCTGAACAGAACCAGTACAAACCATCATATTGTGGACGTACTGGCTGGGGCAATTCGATTGCCCCAGGGTCTGTTAGTCAAGGGGGCACATCTCCGTCCCCCCTGATCGAGTTTTGGCTGGTGGCAGTGGATACTACTTTTTATATACAACCGCAAATATTTTCCTATGGGATTTCCCATTGTTTTAGGCTACTATCTTTATTTAATTATTTATGGTAGCCTCGAACATACCGCCGGTTTATTTAATTAATATTAATTTCCCCGGTTGGTATTTTTCTGCCAAAACTTGATTCTAAAATGGCGTTTGTGTTCTCTTCTGTGACTCCAACCCAAGTCGAGCCCTTTGTTCCACTTTTTGGCGGGCTTCTCCACAGAAGCCCTCCAAAGTGGTACCACTATGTCTGGGGTACTTAGGAAGGGTGGAGGGGAATTTAGGCACCCTGGACTGAGTTGCCTAGGCAACTCAAGTCGCACTCCGTCCTGATTGGCCCAAGTGGTGAGCCGGCCGGCTCACCACTTAGCATGTTTGAGTGACAGCTAGGCTGAGTGAATGGGGTTTTGCTGCATAAAACCAGGGCTTTGGGGATTGGAACTTCAGAAGTCGCCACAGGACCTAAGAATCCGACGAGGGAGAAGCTGAGCCGACCTGCCACAACACCACGACCGGTGGAGCCCTGCTGGACCGTCTCACCACTTTTCCCAACGACAGAGGAGATCTCCCGCCGGAGAGTCTTCTTCCTTTGACTGGTGGGGATAACCAGTTTCACCGCCTTTTCGCTTTCCCGACGTATCTCGTGGCCGCCTTGCCCGTGCTAAGCACCCCGGCAACCGGGATACCACGTTTTACCACGACCGCGAGATAAAGGTACCACCTTTTACTGGAAAACTCTGCGGCTGGTTTCTGCCCTGGTAGTGCAACGACCTGCATCTTTCCTACACGTCGAGTTCTTCTCTTCCCCTGGACGACGACGCAACTTGCAACCACTACCAGGAACTACTGCCACCGCTGGAGGATCCTTCCCACTTAAGGTACCGTGTCCCGCCTGGCTTCCCTTGCAACCGACTGTACGGGGTAGATTTAGCCCCCGGCTTTCGAACCTGGGTTAGCCTGGGACACCCTGGCTAAACTTTTCTAAAGCCTCTCTAAACTCTTTTCTGAACCCTCTGTAAGACTTTCTAAGCCTAGTGTAACTGTGTGATCTTGGGCGCATTTGTGCTCTGCTCTCTCTAAGAGTGGGCCCAGCCTTTGGACTTTGGCTCACCAGTGACTTTTTGCTCTCTGCCTTGCTAATAGTGTTCCTGAATAGTAGAGTGGTGTAACCCTGCATATTCTGCCTTTTTCCCTGCCTTTTTCACAACCTTAGTAGAGTGCAATCTAGTTAAGCGCTCACCTTTGTATGAAAATAAGTGGTGTCTTACTGTGATTTTCTAATAAGGGCAAAAAGGGGTGTATATATCAGTGTATATATCATAATAGTAACTGTGTTTAGAATATTTTACAATAGGAGTGCTGGAGTGTTTCAACTGTGTGTTTTTAAATAAATAATTATATACTTTGATACCAAAGCTCTGGTCAGTGTTTGCTTGTATTATTGTATCTGAGTGCCTATTGAATATACTTTGCATACTGCCTAACTCATCTTGAGAGAAGTCTGACTGCTCAGCCACAGCTACCAGGTAAATCTGGGTGGTACAGACTGCTACCAAGTGGGTTTACTGCCAACACCTGCAGTCTTAAATCTTTTGCAGTGGTCCCTAAGGGAACTGCACAGGTTTCTGCCTAACACAAGGCACCATGTGTTACACTCAAGAGGGCTTCAATACAGTCTTTTATGATTTCGACTGCAGTCTATACCAAGAAACCCCCGCGTCTACTGACCTGGTCACTGAGGAGGTACTAAGTGTACACGAATTCGAACTCCTTAGATTGGATGAGAGTGCGGTCAGGGGGTTTGACACCCCCATTAGGGATGAGGAACTGATCAGCACAATAAGGTTGCTACCTACAGGCAAAACGCCAGGCTCAGATGGTCTGCCCGGAGAGTTCTATAAGGAATTTGCTACGGAATTAGCCCCCCCAACTTTTGAACGCCCAGAATGAGGTGTATAACTCAGGCCTCTTCCTGCTCAGCCTGAGAGAGTCAACAATAATACCCCTGTTGAAACCCAATAAGCCTCCACAAGAATGTAGCTCATATAGACCCTTGTCCATGCTTAACCAGGATAGCAAAATTCTGACTGCAACATTGGCCAATAGGCTAAAGAAAGTGATACATACATTGGTACATCCTGATCAAACAGTTTATGTGCTGGGTAGAAATATGTCCTGGAATCTAAGACATTTACACCATATCATGCATAGCATGGCCTCTTGGGAGACGCTGCGCGCTATTGCTGCTCTCGATGCGATGAAAGCATTTGACTCCATTAAGTGGGATTGGTTACATGCTATGCTACACAGGTTACGTTTTGGCCCTTACGATCTATGATGGGTGGAGATAATATACAAGGAGCCGGTGGCAAGAGTCAAAACGGGTAGGCATTTCTCTAAGCCTTGGGTGCTGGAGAAAGGCACTAGAGAAGGCTGCCCGTTGTCCCCGCTGTTGTACATTCTGGCGATGGAGCCGGTGGCCACATACTTATGATCGGAATACATCACAGCGGGTATAGCGGTCACGGGCACCCATCACCTGATCTCCTTGTATGCTGATAACACGCTCATATATGTGCAAAACCCTGAAGATAATTTAGAATTGATAATTGATGTCCTTGATAGTTTTACTCAGATTTCGGGCATCACAGTTAGTATTGAAAAGTCCTCTCTGTTCCCATTAGCTGGTCTGGCTAAGATTCAACCTAACAATCTGCCAGTGCTGGCCCTAAAGTGGAGTGTGACCACGTTCCGTTACTTGGGGGTCGACATCTTTCATGACCCGGCTAGGGAGCATGACAACAATACACACAGAGCACTAGTAGGGATTAAGAACACCATGTCTTTCTGGAACAAATGACCCCTTTCAGTAATGGGCAGAGCCACACTGTTAAAAATGATCGTCCTTCCCAGGCTCCTACACTACTTTGCAGACATCCCATACAATATACCAAAGGCCTTCTTTAAAGCTATAGCTTCCTTGTGTATGGAATTCCTGTGGCACTATGGCAGATGTCGGATTGCATTAGCCACACTGCAAAGGTCGTATGAGGAGGGGGCCATTAAGGTCATGCACTTTGAGCTGTATTATATTGCAGAGCAGCTACAATTCGTGGTAGGTTGGCTGGCGGACAAACCTACCTCAGACACCAAGCTTCTGCAGCCAGCAACGCCACGCGTCTTTCTGAAATAATTGTTGAGTAAACGATTACACCTAAACCGCTATCCATACCTGATGACATTGGGTATAGAACTGTGGGATAGGGCATTAGCACTAATAAAACTGAAGGACCCATTTTCAGTACAGATCCCTCTGGCTTCTCTGGCCCCAGAGGCGTCTCAGGTGCATCTGGGAATCCAAACGCACTGGGAACCTAAGGGCGTTGCCACGATAGGGGACCTTCTCACAGATCCCTCTTTCACACCATTTCTATAGTTAGCCAATACCACAGGTCTATATTATGGCCAGTACCTGTTATATTGCACCATAAAAACCTGGATTGTACGCAGATGACCAATGTATGTAAAAACAACAGACGCACTCTCCTTAATTGACACTATGTATGACATATCCAAAGGTCCACACATAATTTCTAGGTTGTATGGATTCCTTCTAGAGAGTAGATTCTCCTCTGATGCAACCATTAGGTCCGGGTGGGAGGAGGACCTGGGGATTCAGTTACTGGACCTGCAATGGGCACAGATATTGTAGTACCATATGAAAGTGCCCCAGAATGCGAGACTGCAATTGATTCAATCCTACGTAACGCATAGAGCATACTTGACCCCTCTCAAGATATCCAAGTTCCCCGGGGCTGCCGCACAAGACTGCCCTAGATAGGATGCCACAGACGCTGGTATGTTGCACATGTTTTGGTCCTGTCATAGTATATCGCAGTACTAGGGTGGGGGATAGCGGACAGACTATACATGGGAGGCCTTGATATTCACTGACTCACACCAGAGCCCTGCATCTGGTTCGCTTTACACACCCCAAACATCTTTGTTCTGTCTTCAAGATGCAAGACTTAGTGTTTATACTGGACAAATGGCAGATAGCGATGGCTTGGAAGTCTCAGATGGGCCCTCACTTAGAAGACTGGTGGGAAGACCTTAAAAAATGGCCACTGGCCGAGACAACAGTCTGTGAGAGAGCAGCATATGTAAGCCCTTCTGACACTAACGTGGAGATCACAATATGGATCACACTTACACATACTTTGTATCGGTTTCTTCAGGAGCTGGCATGGGACATGTGTCCGCTGAGACCACGCAAACAGACCCGTCCATACATGACAGGTGCGGTTGGAAGAACTTGATAAGCAACACAGTGGGGAGGCAGTTCGTGGGAGGGAGGCGAGGGTGTTAGGGAAGTTAACAATCATGTGGGTTGTTCATCAGGTTAATTTAGGAATTGGTAATGGAAATGCTCAGTGATGTATACATGTTTGCTTGATAAATATGTTTGTCTACTATAACCAATACAACCTGTTAAAAAAAATATGTCAATCGGAGCCAAGTGCTATTCATTCCTCATATACACATAATACTCAACATCGTATGTCTCTGATGGTTTTGATGTAAATAAGAATTTCAAAACAATATAACTTTAAAAAGTCTAAAACGCCTATGAACTCCAAATCCCATAAAGCCTCAAGTACTGAGACGAGGAAGGAGTTAATGTGGATTGACGGAAACACCAAGTTAAACGTGCAGACAAGTTGTTAGAACAGAAATTAGCTGCACTGGACACTTAAACAGCCTGAACCTCTTCAATGGAGAAGTGCAAGTGGAGAAGAGAGATACAGAGCGGGCGAAGCATGAAGTGGAACCAAAGGCAGGAGCAGACGTACAGAAGCAAAGAGAGACAGGCGCTTCCAAGCAACCACGTGTGAGCATAACTTACTGGAGAGGTGTGAGACTGGGAGAAGCACAGCAGAGGCCTTGGAGCAACCGCTGAAAGGCTGGCAGCAGCAGCGAGGCGGCTATTGGAGGCTTTGCCTTGATGAGCAGCAGCAGTTCTACCGGCAAAGTAACGCAGAGCCGGTGTGAGAACTAAATGAGGGTCTGCAAAGTAGTGGAAGCCTTCCCAGAGTCAAAACTTTGCTGCATCAATGTGCCATGATTCATAAACGCCAGCAAACACTTGTGAGTTTTCACATAGGAGTTGGGAGCCCCGGGGCGTGCCGAAAGGCAGATGAACAGTTGAAAATGTATTTTGAGTTCCGACCAAGTAAATTAGAAAGACAATTTACACAAGTCCTCATATAAGAGAAGTCAATATGGGGAAAGTTGGAGTAAATGTTATCAGCAGCAAATGAACATTAATGAAGAAGTTGAAAGGCACCAACTGTACTAGTCTCCATATTTGAGATGTCAATTTGGCTAAATTGGAAGAAGCATTGCCACAAGCAAATGAATATTAGTGAAGAAGTTGACATACAGAATTTGAACAAGTCTCCCTGTATGAGATGTCAATATGGGGAAAGTTGGAACAAGTTGTGCCTAAAGTCAATGAACATTGTAAGAAGTCCTGGTGAGAGAAACACATCAGGCAGTGAGACACTGGGAGAACGATACTTGGCATGAGATCTACAAAATTTAGAAGGGGATTCCTTGCAGGGGAGTATACCAGGCAATCCAAATAATCTATATGAAAGGAAAAGACATTGGGGGAAAAGATACCTGCCAGGAGAGTACACATGGGGATCGAAAGAATCTACTGAAGAAGTTATGTGAAAGAGACATTTCTGATATTCTTAAGGAATCATTGTTTGAAAAGTACACTTCCACCATCCTACCTGAAACAATCCAGGGGACGGGAACTTCCTGGATTCTTGGATTGTTTGTTGAATTGTCAAATCAAATCAGACACAAATCTTACAACCTAGCCACAGTGGAACATGGCAGAGTGTTATTGAGTGTTCAGTGGTGAGAGAAGCGGCAAGTGGAACTTTTATTTTCACCTTTGGAGAGTTTATCTCTTGTTTCTATTGAAGAGGTGGAGCAAAACACTCTTACACTCCAGCCACAGCGCAGCGTGGCAGAGCACAGTTGAGTGTTCAATGTTCCATGGCTCTGTATGGAGGAGGAGTGCTATTACTTTCAATCAGCTGCGCAGCGATTTGGTTACTCCTGAAAGCGGCCCCTCAGCGGAGTGGACGGCGGGTGTGCTCCACAGCCCGTGCAGGAAGGTGGGATGCAGGCGGGCCGGAACCTTCGTAGCACATAGCTACGGAAAGAAATTGATCCCCCTCCTCACCAACCTACAGTACTCTCATTGTATTCAGCAGAGTATCCTACACCAGTGGGTAAGCAAGTCCATAAGTCCACTACGCTAAACATTTCTCTCATGTCCCCAAAGCCGCCAAATACTCCTTCTCAGCAAGCACTTTCATCACTTCCATTACAATTATACACCTACCTTTCTGCGCACCCCGCATGACTCAGCCACAGAGGTGCAAGCCTCTGTTTCATTGCGCTAGACAGAGCCCCATACTCGGAGTCCCACGGATGCCACGTGCGTTCCTGCACGATTGGACCCTTTTGTGTTTGGAATGGGGGCGTGTCCTGGCGCGGGCTCCGCATGGTCTTTGGAGGAGAGGGGGGGGCGCGTAGCTCACTGTTCTTCATATGGTTCCTCGCCTAGCTCATTGAAGGGGAACTCTCTGGCAGTAACAGTATTTCCCCCGTCAAGCAGAGTGAGAACCTTGAGGCTGGCGTGGGCGGGGGAGGAGATTTTGATCATGGCAGATAAAGTCCTCCAAAATCCAGACACAGACTCCGATATGGTCCCGATAGGGACGCCTTGGTGGCCGCCTCAATCTCCAAAATGGTATACATTGTAATCGAGGCTCAGATGCACAGCCTCTATCCATCTGAGCCAGACATACCGCAGGATGCTTTTCCAACTAGCTCAACACTACACTTGTTCAAACCGGAATCCGTTGAGATAACACAGCCCACGTATGAAACGAGCTTTACTGTCGTTATACCCGAAACAGACGGGAGGCCTGCTTACATACCTCCTCCCTGTGCAAATTCCCAGAGCCCGGAGCTTCAGAAACCCTACCACCTACACGAGGGACAACAGAAGTGAAAGGAAATTAACAAAAACAACTACTAGTGGCAAACCCTACCAATCATAAGCAAAGAGATCCGGGGGCCGCAAATAAGATGTCTTGCCCTGCCCTCAACCACTCAGTCAAAACAAAACATAGGGAAAGGGGCAAAAACACAAACCCCATTAAGAACTTACCGAAAAGCAATTTTAAAAGGCAGCAGACCTGGGACAACAATGTCAGCCTTCTTTAACCCCAAAACTCTGAGAAATACAGATATCACAACCCCTGGTAAATTGTCAGATGCAGAAATGCTCGAGGGCACAGAGGACGTCTCCATGGTCGATACTGTCACTGCCCCCAAACCCTGGACTAAAGCGACGGATTCAGCAAATGTGGGCCTCCAAACCCTCCTTGACCTAGACCAAACTAAGGCAGATGAACAAAGAAAGAATCAACTAGAATAAGTCATACATCATGCTGCCGCCTCCCCGCCCCCTTTCACTTATGAAGGGGAGGAAAAGAATTCACAGACCCTATCGATTCAGACGAAATACATTGTCCATTCACAACTTGGAGGAAAATTTGCCCTGACTCTATCAGGGAACCAATGGTAGTGGATGCAGAATCTGCCTAATGGAAACAACAAGCAACTAGGGTCCAGCTGCCATTGGCAAAAAGAAAAGAGATTTAGGGTCTATGACGGTGCCATCAAATTACCAGAAGTGCTTCTCCATCGCGAAAAATTATTTCTCCGCCCCTCACAGCGATTGGCAAACCCTCCATAGAGGCCCCTCCCAGGACTTTCTAAATCCAATGACACGTCAGCTTCGAGTCTGGATCTCTCAACTGCACATCCATTGGGAAATGGGAAAGGGGCTGATAAGTCATTCTTCCCCTAGGAAAAATAAACCAGACTTGTTAGCAATGATATCCACACTAACCATTGCTTTAGCACCTTTCACCAAGCTATACGAGTCTATAAATGACACACTAAAGGATCAGACCACACTGATCGCGATGATGCACTCCAAAATAATATTCATGGAAGGCTACATCACGGTTAGTGAGTTGAGAAATACTATTCCTGGAAATCTACAGCCGCAATCTTGCAACTCCGACTCTACTAATCTTCTAACTTCCCCACAGATGCTACACCAAGCCACACAGATTTCACAGGCTCATCTGCAAGTTGATTTAACAGATGAAGAAATGGCTATCGTCAATTTACATTAAATCAATAACTAAAGATGTTCTTTTTGACCCTGCAAAAGCTTCTGAAGGGCTGTGTGTGTTATCGGAGAACGAGGTGGATAAAATCCAGACTGATGATCCACGATCAGCAGGAACAACCAATTCTGATTTCTCCATCTTCTCTCAGAGGTCGAACAAGAATAACACAGAGAAAGCCTTGATAGCGTGGCCGGTAAACCTTTTAAGCGTCCTATCGCAGGACTCTCCCAAAGTGACTGATTTACAAATAAGCTGGAGTGCCCTGCTTAAACCAGCTCTGAGGAAAAACCTCCCAACTAAACTTTTACCTCCCCCAAGCCTCCTCTTTTGGTTGTCCGCTCGAGTGACGTGCAACCTCCCGAACTTTACCTGAATGACCGTGACGAAAGCCCAACACAGCAAGTCCTGCTGAATCTATCTACATATTCAATAGAAGACTCACCATCTGAATTGGCCTTTGAGGAAATCAACACCCAGAATATGCAGCCGAAGTCAACTAGTGTTACTATGGGCCTCATTAGGAGTTTGCTGGTCTGGAAACAAGGGTGCCGGTAAGCTCACCGGCAGCCTAGTTTCCGGATCGACAAACTGTGTCTGCCTGCCGTGATTGCTCTGCAAGACAGGTCGGACCCTGCCGGGCGCAGCAGCAACGGTAGGCAGACTCTTCACGGGAGCAGTGGCACCGTTGCTCCCGTGTCCCCACTCCCATAGATTCCCATAGGACTCTTTGGTAATGGGGACTAACAATGTGCCCGCGATTGACTTCCCGGCGATGGTAAATTATTATGGGTCCGGCGGCAACCCACCGGTAGCACTGGCAGGGTTACCGCTGGACCCATAATGAGGCCCTATAACTCAAACGCAATCCTCAGATTACTGCCCGCCGTCTTTCCTAACTTTGTCTGAGAAAAGAAAAAGAGCATCAAGGAAACTGTATCTTGCACATTCGTGCAAGCCATTGATCTCTCTTTCTGGAAAAAACTATGAGTTCAGAACAACAGGCGCACAATTTACCAGATCAAAGGTGAAATAAGACCACACTTCCTCCTTGGAAAGATCCAATTCTTAGACGGACAAACCTCGAAAGCGGAAATAACCCTGTAATTACCAGCGGCTCCATTTCTACCAGAGAAAGACCACAGACCATTAGAAGATTTATGGACCACCAGGAAACCAAGGACCTTCAAGGTCCCTCTCTTAAGTACGGGTTCAAAAGGCACTAGTGTGCGCTCATTGAAACTCGAAAGAATCCTAGACAAAGAAGACAACCTAATACTTAACAGAAAAACTGTCATTGAACTTCTTCATTGCATCCCAAATCTAAGACCAGTCACATCAAAGGATTGTTGAATTTAGGGTTGAACACCGTACAGACAGCATTTACCTTCACTTTACTTCACCAGTGGTTAAGGGAATGCTGATGGATGCAGCGAAAGTCTCCTACTGCTGGGCTTTGACTTCACTCATGCAAAGGTATCTACAGAGATTTCTGTGACATCTCCAATCCAAGAACCGATACCTAGAAGTGAGACTGGAGTAGTAGGTCACACCCAACCAACACCTTAGTTCCACAGAGAAAACCAGATGTGGAAACTTTCAGCTCTTCCTAGACCCCCTGCACACGGACAAAATCCCAAAAGGCCCTGGGGCTAACCTGAGCGTGACTATCAAACCGGGCCATTCTTCGGGCAAAGCCTGACATTTTACAACTATAATTCGGGTGTTTGACCTAAGTTGTACACAAATGGACTCGTCCTGGCTCCCCAGTGCCTTAGCAGGTCACGAGCAAGCATAGCCACGCTCGGAGCCCAAACACTCAGCTCCAAAGAGATCTTGCAGAAATGTGGATGGATTCCGTTCGTCAAGGCTAAAAATGGCCTCATGTAATACCAGATGTTTTAGACACCTTAAACTAATTAGCAATATAATCCTGGGAGATTTTGACCTGATGTGCTTCCAGGAGACTCGGCTACGTGAAAAACCGGCAATTGACAGTTATGAACTTACCCTGAGCCCAGCAGTAAAAGGAAATAAAGGGAGACCCACATCATGCCTACTGACGGCAGTCAAATCTGGGAGTGTTCTCAACCTCATTAAAACTATTTCATCAAGCACCTTCGCCCAAGAACTGGTAGTAAGCTGGCAGCCACCTGAGACTCCACAAGTCCAAAATACTTCATCAACAATGGTAATAATCAACCTTTATTGGAATCCTCAAGTGATCTACAACTAAGCCTTTCTAGATCTAACAGCAAGTTTGATTGACGACACATACGTCAACCAACAAACCCCACATATCATTTTAAGTGGAGACCTAAATGCAAGTTGCATAAAGGATGTACCACTGCCAGGTGGATTAAAGGAAACAAACCTACGAACAACAAGAGGCACCTTATGGTCATCATTAATGGCCTCTAGAGACATGCATATGCTAAATGGCCAAATTAAGGGGGATATGCCACCACATGCAACTTGGGAGAGAGAGGAATGTACATCGGTAATTGATGACATTTTCGTTTAAAGGAATCTCCACCCATTCATCAATACGTTCAAGGTGTTCAAGACGGCCAATAGTGACCAGAATCTTTCATATATGGAATGGTCCACCGCGCCGGCGGCCGATAGACAAAGAATGTCGGCAGAAGTGTCTGAATGTAAGAGAGGGTCAAGATTAAAATTGGTCAAAACCACCATTAACAAACTTACAACTGATTTTCTAAAAGAGGGCTCCAAAGTGGAGTACAGCCCCTCCTCCTTAGAATGCTACCGTATAAAAAAACTGAGTTTAAACATCCTGTCCATAAACAGAGCTTCTGTTTTTGACGCTTTGCTTGTAGAAAAAAGAAGAGCATTGAGGAAAGCTATACGAGTAGCAAAGAAATCAAACCACCCGGACCACCAAGCCGAAGTAAACACGGCCGCTAAGACCTACAAACAATGGCTTCTTTCGTACAGAGCAACTATGTACCAACATGATGCCGAGGCAAAGTTGAAAGCGTTTTGTGGACGAAAGGCTAAAGATTTCTGGACCTTAGTTAAGTCTGTCAGAAGAAACGCCATCGACCTGCAGCTGAATAGCGTCAGTGAACAAGCATGGATAAGTCATTTCACAAGTCTCTATAGTGCAAAAGAGATTTCTACTGTTATGCAAGATCTAACAAGTGTGACTGGATCCTGGGATCTCCCTCATGAGGTACAGGATATTCTACGGATAATCTGGAAATGAAGCAGTTCACGAGCTCCTGGCCCAGAATGCTTAACAAATTCCATGTTGAAAGAGCATCCCGAGGAATGGGCCAAATGTATCCACAAACTCTTCACTGAGGTTATTCTAACACATGAAATACCAACCTCCTGGAAAAAGGCTATAGTGGTCCCAATTTTCAAAAGGGGGGAGGAGAAAATCCAAATAACTTCCATCCAATCTCCCTCCTGGATGTAATTGGGAAAATCTTCGGCACACTACTTCTACAGAAGCTCCAAAAAGGGTCTTCCTCAACAGGCATGTCAAATTGAATATAACAAACCAATATTATGTTTTTAAATCAAACGTTAATATGTGCGCAAACCAAAGCTACAGAGAGTAATATACTAGTATGAGAAAAAAAAAATTATCCAACAGTTTCCCGCTTATTCAGTATCTTTACACATTTTCGTAATCTTTAAACTCTTTTTTCCATCAACATACAATTATCTAGGTCTTGTTTCCATTTCTCAAGTGAGGGTATTTTTCTGATGCCCTGTTTCTTTGCAGTCTTTAGTTTTGTGATTACACGAATCATTAAAACAAAAACAAATTCGAATCTTAATAAGACTGTGCTCCAGATATCCAACAACAACATCATGTGGTCATTTTCCACTTTGCGATCCAATTTTGCTGCCAAGTGACTGAGTACTGTGTTACAAAATATTTGTATGTCAGGACATTGTAAGATTAGGTGGTAAAAGGTGCCAAAAGCGTTATTGGATATCAAACATTGAGGATATGGGGCGTGCCTGCATTTGAAAATATCACTTGAGTAATATATCCTGTACAGTATTTTTATCTGAATTAGCTGGTATTTAGCTGAGATAACGGTTCTATGTCTTTTCATCGCCAGGCATTTCTACGCCTGCATTTTAAACGTGTATAAAATAACGAAAAAGTTAATCTAATTTCCTTTTTTGGGGGGTGGGGAGTCGCCACCCAAACCACCCACACTCATTGTTAACTATACCCAACCCCTTATCTGACCTTTCCCACCCCCCCCAACAATTTTTTGACCTTTTTCGTTATTCTTTACAAGTTTAAAATGCAGGCGTAGAAATGCCTGGCAATGAAAGGACGTCGTACTGAGATAACTACCTTTCGAGGGAAATAAGGACACCTCTCCAATCTTCCGGTTTGAAAGGGCAGAGATAATGTGGAGTAATAAAGACAGTCTGATATAGCGTCAGAAACGTTTTTGGGGAAATTCATTCCTCGTTCAAACTGGCCTCTAATGGGGACTGGAGTGAAAGGGCATAACCTCCATGAAATTGAGCTTGTATTCAGTGGCAGATTTAAGACAAAGGGCCCTGTGGGCAAAAATGACAGAGGGCCCCAAGTGGGCGGGTCATGGAGGCAGAGCCTAGAGTGGGCGGAGTTGCACAATTATGAACTTCAGGGATAAATGATTAATGTTTTTTAAATTGTGTGTTTTTACAGTTTTCTGTGTTTGGGGGGTCTGGCTCTAGATAGAGACAGCTGGGCCTCCTTGCAAGGTTTTGCTGTCAATGTTGGTAATCTTGAAAGATCAAGCCTGAAGCTAATGTTGGAAATGATAGGGTTGAAGGCAATGGGCAATGGGAGAGGACATTATAGGAGATATCACCACATAATTGTACCGCTCCCGGGAAATAAGAGTCTGCATCTATTTTCGGGGCATAGGAGTTGGTGATACAAATCTCCCTCTCGTCCAGGATCCCCAGGAGGATCAAAGTTCTGCCTTCATAATCCTGTTTGACTTTGGTGACCTGCCTCTTGCTACCCACCCCACATTAAAACAACTCTAGAGTAGGTAGAGACGTGTGATCCATATACCTCCCCACCCCAACTCGCTTTCACCCTGTCGCATCCCTCTTTTGTCAGATGGGTTTCCTGCAGCAACGCTACTTGTACCCAGCCATCCTTTCATGAAGCCTTGTATCTATCTCCTTTTCTTAGCATGCCCCATCCCGCGCACATTCCGTGTTAAAATCGTGAGCGTTCCCATTTTACTTTTAGTGAATCTCGACCCTTCATTCCTCTTCGGCGCTCTCCCCCGGGGGCCCCTGCTCCACCTCTGATTTAAGTGGCATTCTGAGTTGAAGATGTACTCCCACCCTGTGCCTCCCCCCGCTACCCACTCATCCCTCACCCTCCACCACGCTCAGTTCCTGTCTAATTTGAATGCTGAACATGTCCCACCGCTTCCTCTGCATCCCTTAACATCTCATCTACCCAGCCCTCAACAACAACTAGGAACCTGCCCTCACCTGGAGGGTTTCTACACTTAATGCCTGCACTTTGTGTGCTGATCGCACCCCCCATGTCACCTGGGGGGTCATGGAGTAAAACCGTCGGCCTGCACTTGGGGTAGATTTCCCCCTTCACCCCAAAGGGAGGGGGTGGCAGTCCAGCTGAGAGCTTGTGGGTCCTAGGCAGCTGGTTGCTACCTCCTCTGTTCACAGTTCCCCACTTCTCTCCACTGCTGCCCTCTGTTGACCGGTTGAGGTCACGCATCGAGTCCCGACCTTTACATAATTTTATTGTCTTTCAAGCGCTCCGAGAAGAAGAACATCCCGTCTGTTCTGGATAGTCTATTCCGTAGACATGATTGTTGTTAAACTCACCTGACTCCCACGGAGGCGCTGGCCTGGTTCGCGCTGCTGTGACCTCTTCTAAGGTGATGCGCAGGGTTCGGAAGACGGACTGGACCGGGCCCCCAAATCTGGCTTGTCTGGCTCGCAGAAGTATCCTTCTGTAGGCGAAAATAGGGGATTAACTGTCTGCGGGGTAATGCAATCGGCCTCCCACTTTCCCCTCCCACCCTCCTTGAAACCCTTCTGTGATTTCTCTTAGCGTCTCACCTTAGGGTCTGGAAGGACGAGCTCTCCATCCTGCTTCTGATGCAGGGGCGCGTTGGTATCCAGTTACTTCACTGGATTTTTGGATTGGTCAGAACCAAACTTGCTTGGCTTCCAGGTAAGTTTTTTGATAAGAGGTTCCCCTTGTGTCCATGCATTAATGTACTAATGCTAGTGTCTTATTCCCCATAGGGGCCGGGGTACGGAATGCCGGGGAACAGGCACCGACCCGAGATGAGAGGTGAAATCCTTGTAGAAATCAGGTAAGTCTTTAATGAGCGTTTTTTGGTAATGTCTTTTCATTCGCTCATTAACGCTGATGTCTCTTTTTCCCCTTATGGGCCGGGGTCCGGAAATGCCAGGATGCGGTGCGGACCCGAAATGAAGAGGGAATGAATCAACAGGTAAGTCTTAACATGGAGATTTAGATTTCCTTATTCCCTTCTATCTCTCACCTTTTGTTCTGGTCTTTTTCTCCCTAGGCGCTGGGGCGTGACTGTGAATCCGGATGATCGCTGCTGAACATGGAGGCGCCCTGTAAAGGTGAGTGGAATGCTGCGCTGCAGCGATCGACGCGATGAGCTTTTAAATTAAAGTCTTCCTTTTCAGGATTGTCGGCGAGATGTCTCCGGGATGCGGATTTAGCAGGTAAGGACTTTTCCTTCTTCTGTTCTCTTCTTCTCTTCCTTTGCAGGTGATCCAGGATGCTGGCAGGCGTGGCAGAAGTCAGAATGCAGGAGCAGACACGGTGAGCGTCCAGCTGCTAGATGCAGAACAACGCGAAGCACGTGTGGCTGTTCGGGTGGGGTTTAAATAGCCTTGGAAGAAGTTCCAGGTATGTATCCTTCCTCCAATCAGGTATGTATCCTTCCCCGACCACGCCCGGATGGTAAATTAGTCCCACAGGTAAAGTAGTTCCTTTCAGGCCTCAAGGAGGCTGGGATCCTGCAGCATGGTCTGCATCAGGTAATTGCACCCAAACATTCCCATAATGAGCCTGGCACCTATGGCGCCAGGACTGATGTCTTTTATGAGCCTGGCGCCATAGGCGCCAGGACACTGTCCAAAGGGCCCCTATATGGGGTTGCTGGGTCCTTCCTTGGGGACTGGATGTCCGCTTTCGGGGACGCCGGGCTTGAACCGGCTCCCCGTGAGCGGGCATCATGACAATTGTCCACCGAGCCTGTTCCAGCCGCTCCACCTTCAGTATCCGCTTCCCCCTTTGCAGAGAGACATCCTGCGCCACTGTTATCCTGTCACCGCTGGTGCTCCCTGGCACTTGTTGTCTCCTGCTGACCTCCTCGAAGTGCTTAGCGGGACCGAAGCTACACGCTCATGATGCTGCGTCAGCTACTCCTTAGTCCAGCTCCCCACTATCTCCCACCAATGCCAGGAGAGTTACAGAACCAATGTCTATCGCCTTGTACAATTCTCAGCCGAGCCAGGTAGAGTAGCATGCAGCACACCCTGTTGTCCCTTAATGTCCGTTTAATCTCTTCGAAGTTCTGGCATTGGACTTGTTTCATATAGTCTGGCAAAATCTTGATAGAGTTGTTGCCCATGCATATTGGGCCACACAGCTTTGCCATTTGCAGGATTGCTTCACCGTGTCAGTAATTAAAGATCTTAGCGAACATGGGGCGAGGTCCAGCACCGGGTGGATGTCTGCTTACTGGGACCCTATGTGCCCTCTCCACTGCAAACCACTTGGAGAGGCCCTTTGATCCCAGTTGGTCCTGCAGCCATGATTCCAGCAAGAGCTCCATGGACTCTCCCTCTGCGCCCTCCGTAAGTCCTATTATGTGAACATTATTTCTTCGTGAGCGGCCCTCCACATCCTCCACTTTCGCTTCTAGAATTTAGGCTGACTGCATAAGTTCAGAGACCTGTTTTTTAAGTGTCTGTACCTCATCCGTCTATTTATTTATTTTTTATTTATTTTTGCATTTGTATAGCGCACAGGCAGCCCTTGGGCATCGCTGCGCTGTTATTTGCAAGGAGCTTAGTTACACATGATGGTAAGAGTACTGTACATAATTCATTACATTTAATTACAAATAAAACAATGTACATTTTGTAATACAGGTATATTTCTTAGCTGGATGTAGTGGGTGGAGTTCAGGTGAAGATCAGAGTTTTCACCACTTTGCGGAATTCTGGATGCGAGCTTTCAGCTCGTAGGGAGGGTGGCAGGATGTTCATTGTAGGGCTGCTAGGTATGGGAAGCTGGCACCTCTTGATTTTGGGTGCTGTGAGCATGTTGTGTAGCATGTTCTGGTTGTTCTAGTGGATGCAGTGGGGTGTATCCTATCAGAGAGGTATGGAGTTGGAGTTTGGTGAATGTGCTTTGGGCGAGGACTTTGAAAAGTACTTGCTCTTTGATTGGGAGCCAGTGTGCCTGTTTCCTGATGTGCTCTCTTTTAGGAATACCAATGGTGGCACGCAGGGAGTTATTTTGAATGAATGGTAGTTTTTCCATGTTTTTAGCCGAAGTGCCTAAAAAGAAGGCAATGCAGTAATCCAGTCTCGACCCTGTAATAGCTCTGGCAATGGTCATGCAGTTTTCAGAGGAATGGTCTGGCTGCATTCAAGAGTTTGGCATGGTATGCCGCAGAGGAGGAGATGGCGTTGACATGCCTTGTCATAGATAGGCTGGAGCCAAGATATACTCCATGTTTTTTTACAGAGTCAGCAACTGGGATTCTGATGCCGTCAATGAGGGAAGCGACTGACTTGTGAGTCAAGTTTTTGGAGTATTTCCGTAGATCCTATCAGGAGCAGCTCTGTTTTGTCAGAGTTAAAGCAGACCCCATTTGCCACCATCCATGCTTGGATGGTGTTATACATTTCTGTGAGCGTCCTGGAGTCTGTGTCGTAGCCACCTGTCAGTGTGAGGAGGATTTGTGTATCGTCTGTGTAGTTTGTGTATGAGATACCCAGTGAGTCAAGAATGTGTAAGAGGGGACGCGTGAATATATTGTAGAGGGTGGGTGAGATGCAGGGCCCTTGTGGTACTCCACAGAGGATGACGGTAAGTGATGCAGATGTTGTATCTAAGAAGACTTGCATGGTCCTTCCTTGTAGGAAGGATGATATCCATCCAGATGCTTTAGGTGAGAACTTGGCTGGATGTGTTAAGTGGTGGCCTAGAACATTGTGATCAACGAGATCAAATGCCGCCGAGAGATCAAGGAGGAGGAGAAGGGCCGGTTTACCTGAGTGTCTTGCATCGTCCATCTGATTTTTTAGATCAAGTAGGGCTGTCTCAGTGCCGTGACCTGGACGGAAGCCTGACTGGCGTAGCCCCAGGATTTTGTTCTCTTTAATGAATTGTTGCACCTGTAGGTAGGCAGCTTTGTCTAATACTTTAAGAAGAAAGGGGATGGTGATACTGGGCCTGTAGTTGTTGTAAGAGGTGGGGTACAGGGTAGGTTTTGTTATCAGGGGATGCACCCAGGCTTCCTTGAGGCACGAAGGAACTTTCCTGGTAGCAAAGGAAACATTGACAAATGCTGTATGAAATGGTGTAAAAGTGCTTGCGCAGTCCTTGATGATTGCGGCAGGACAGATGTCTCCCTTGCAGTTTGAGGCTTTAATGGATTTCATGATTTTGATCATGTCATGTTCTTCAATTTTTTTGAAGGAGAATGAGGTGGTAGTGTCCGGGGCAGAATGGTGCAAGGGGGTGGCCGGGTGGGTGTTGTTCGTCAGGGTGTGTTGTGCCGTCCGGATTTTGGTTTGGAGGGTGTTACTTTGTTGATCATAGCTGTTTGGATTCCATCACACCAAGTCGTTTCTTTGGTTAAGTTCTGGGGAGGAGGAGTAGGAGTCTCTAAATCCCTAAAGATGGAGAAGATTTCTTTGCTGTTTGATTGTGCTTTGAGGATCCTGGATTCAAATGAGATGGTTTTGGCACGGATGATGGCTTTTTTAATATTCTTTGGACAGGGCTTTGAAGTCTAGTTGCGCTATGTCTGTGTGGGTTGATTGCCATAGAGATAAGGCGGCCCTTTTCTCGGTTCTGAGTTGCAGGAGGTCGGCAGTGAACCATGCATTGGTGTGGCTAGTGGGTTTAGCTTTGCAGGGTTTGAGTGGAGCAATGGCTTCAACCGCAGATTTCATAGTCTCTTCATAAGTAAGTGCGAGGGTTTCAGGGTCAGCCGAGATTGGGGGCTTAAAGGCAGGTCCTTGTAGGTATGGTAATAGTCTTTCCTTGGTGAGCTGCCGGGTGCTTCTGGAGAGTGCTCTGTGCAATGGAGGTGCAGGAGGGTGCTTGTTTCTAGCAGTAGCGATATTGAATTGGATAGTGTGATGGTCAGACCATGGAATAGGTGCGTTAACCGTGATGGTAAGGGGGCAGTTGTGTTGGGCTATCCAATCAAGGGTGCGCCCTTGAATGTGAATAGGGCTGGAAATGGCGTTGTTGAATCCCAAGGTTTCCAGTGCTGTGTTTAGTGACTTAGCTGCCGGGTCTTTGGCGTCATTGAGGCCCAGATTGAGGTCCCCAAGTAGTATGGCTTTAGTAGAGTTTTTCAGATTGTCCGATAGGAGGTGGGTGATGGCTTTCTGGAAGTCACCTAACAGTCCAGGGGGGCGGTAGACAAGATGCATAGAAATAGTACAGTGGGAGAGGTTGTTTTTACCAAGGAGTTAATCGCTGTTGTTGTCGTCCATGTCTTTGTCTGACTTTCTGATAGCTAGGGATTCTTTAGCTATCATAGCTACGCCTCCACCTTTAGTGGGGCGGTCCTGCCTGATGATGGTGTAGCCAGGAGGTAAGGCGAGGGATATAGCGGGTCCTGATGCTTCATGCAGCCATGATTCGTTATCATAAGGATGTCAAGGTTATGGGTGATGATGAGATCGTGTACATCTAGGGCATGGGCATTAATGCATCTGGCGTTGATCAGTGTGCATCTCAGGTGTGGCATACTACTGGCATCAATAACATTCATATTCTTAGCACTTGGTAAGTCATTGGGTATGCGGGGCACACTATTGGCATCAATAACATTCACATTCTTAGCACATGGTGGGTCATTGGGTATGCGGGGCACACTATTGGCATCAATAACTTTCACATTCTTAGCACATGGTGGGTCATTGGGTATGCGGGGCACACTATTGGCATCAATAACATTCACAATCTTAGCACATGGTGGGTCCCTCACTCAGGCGACCTTAATATCTGTCTCTTTCTGTTTCTCAGATGTCCTTTATTTATTTTGTTATTTGTAAGGCACCTATACAACAAATGGTGTTTCAAGGTGTCATAAGACAAAAAAGGGGGGTGGGAACAACGGTGGAATATCACAATTACGTTCCTACAAGGCCTTGCGACTTTCAGATCATGCAAGAGCAATGACAAGAAGTGCAAGGGAGGGCGGGTGCCGGTCTGCTCGAAAAGCAAAGTGCTAGGGTGGGAAGGGAAGTGCAGGGTATAGATGAGAGAGTGAAAGCGAAAAGAGGGGGTGTTCGAGGTGGGGAAGTGGGTCACAGAGGCTGGGAGGGTGGTAAGGGGAGGCCAGGAGGGCAAGTGCCATGGAGGGCAGGGGCTGAGGGTGAACATGCTATGTGTATGGAGGAGAGTGGACTTGGGGGGTGGGAGGGGGGGGACTTGTGCCCTGTAAAACTCAGAGGACTTCTTCTGCAAGTCAGCACATAACAGATTGAGTTCCTCTCCGACATGGCCAATTTGCAGCTCCAGGGACGTTCTGGAGCCTTGTGCCGCCATGAGAACCTCCGAGATTTTTTCTTCCAGGTTGGATGTCCCGCTCCCTTCAGGGAGACCTTCAGGGCTGGGTGAAGTAGTCCCTTTTTTCGCTTTTCTCCCATGCTTTCCTGAAATGTAGCATCCAGCAGCAAGGTGCCAGCCAGGGCTGGTTTGACAGCGAGGTACTCCAGAATGTCTCCCCCTTACGATTATGACCCTTCTCTTCATGCCCCTGAGTCTGGGTGTAAGAAGTGGGGGGGGGGGCAGTTGCCCCCCTGGATACTCAATGCAGACATTCTCTGCAGGTCTGTCCTGCCAAACCGGGCTATGTTTCTTGAGGCTTTTACGTGAACCCTGAAAGGGAAGGTACAGCGGTACCTAATATCCTTTTCATTCAGGAATCTTACTACGGGGCCCATTCTCCTCCTTTTTAGTAGTGTCGTGTGGGATAGGTCTTGGAAGAGCTGGATTTCCGATCTGTTATGTTTTAGCTGTTTCACCCTCCTTGCTGCTCGGAGGATCTCTTCTTTCTGGCCGTATTCGTGGAGGGCCGCCAGGGTGTCTCTGGGTCTGGCTCCTGGCTCTTTTCTTAGCGGACCCACCCTGTGGACCCTGTCTAGTTTTAGCTCCGAGTCTCCTTCCAGATCTATTAGGTCTGCAAATATTTATCTGACTGCCACCTTGAGATCTTTGTCTTGGACGTCTTCAGAGAGGCCTTTTATCTGAACGTTAGATCTCCTGGACCTGGTTTCCAGGTCCTCGGTCTGCATTTCCAATTTGTAGGTAGCGGTTGCAGCTTCTCTACCAGGTCCCCTGTCTTCCTTGCATCCTCAGCCAGGTCCTGCAGTGGCGTCTCATTTGTGTTGGCCAATTCTTCCAATTTACTAATGTCTCCTTTCACCTTGTGAAGGGCCAATGCCCAGTCCTCTCTGATATTGTCCAATTGGGTCTCGACCGTACCTGCAATTTTATTCCCAAAATCCTGGAAGTACATTCTGAGGATTTCTTGTGTTACTGGTTGGCCTGCTCCCTCCTCCTCATGTGCTGCCTTGTTTTCCTGGTTCTCCGGACTCACTTCCCCATCAGACTGGGCGTCTGTGTCTTTCCTACAGAGCTTATGGATTGGGCCCTCCTGCATTCTTTTTGGGCCTTTTGGAGGTGCATGCGGCTTCTTGCCCTTGTTTTTTGACAACCTACACTCATCCCTTTGGCGAGGGATATCCCTTTGTTTTTGTTAACGTTGGGTCTCAATTTGTAGATGATTTGGTACAGAGGGTCTACTGATCTTCGGGCCAGTCAAGCCTTCTTTTGCCTTCCCCCCTTTCACGACTTCTTGCTGCTCCTGTTTTTGGTGAGAGGTCTTGATGGACAGACCAGGCGGGAGGACCACTTACACTTCCTCTCCTACCTGGGGCTTTCTCTTCGGAGGCAGGCTTCCTCCTCAGTGACCCCCTCACTCTGTTCTGCTTAAATCGCTTTCCCCCTTGGGCCTGGCCCCGCAGCCTGTCCCCACTGGGATACTGTGAGATCTTTCTCTATTTTTAGTACCACGAATTGTGGGTGGCGATGTGTCCTCCTCTCCTTAGTCTATATTGTATTTGCCCCTTTGTGCCAGGTGTAGTTTGCAGTGAACCTTCTATGGTGGGGACCCTTCTTTTGTGCCCCTTGGCAAGTGGGTTCTGTGCCCCCCCTGTGGTCTACCCCCTCCACGGGGGGTAGTGGGGGAGATCTGCTTCTTTACTTTGGTGTTAACCCCACTGCTCCACGTAAATCACCTCCTTCCGTGGACTGTTCTTGGAGCTTTCCCCCTGCGCCTTGTGTGTAGCAGGGGCTTGAGGGTGCGGGGGGATGGGCGGGGAGCTAGCCTGCGGTCTCACCTCTGTGTTGCGGAGTGGCTGCTCGATCCCTGCTTCGGCCTGCTGAACCTTAGCTGCTCCGGTCCAACTCCGCCAGCTGAGTTCTCCTCACTTCTCTGGGACAGCTGGGCTTGGGAGCGGGTCCTCTTCTCTGGCGTTGCTGGCTTTCCTCACTGAGCCGCTTACTCAGAGTCCCGGCTCCTCCCCTCAGGATTCGCTGGGTTTTCGTCTCCGCTCTGCATGCTCAAGCTCCGGCCCCCCGTCCAAACCCAGGGGCTTCCCTTCACTTACTCCGGGGCAGCTCCTCCTTTCTCGACGACAAGAGGATTGCACGCTCTCTGTTCCGCGCTCCTGGACAGTAGGTGCTCTCTCTACCCCGGAGACCTCGACTTCACCAACCCGTCTTCCTAGCCCCGGCACGTTGGCAGGCTGCCTGGCACCTCTCTAGATTGCGGGTTGGGGCACTCCGTGGGTCTTCACGGGCTGCTTTCCGGTGCTATCTTAGGCTGTGTAGTGTGGGCTTCTCCTTGCTTTTGTTTCCTACCTCCTATACTATGGAATGACTTACAGACAGATTTGTTGTGGAAAAATGATTGGCCGTAGGCATTTTATTTTCTACAGAAAATAACACAAACAAGAATCATGATAACAACATGTGTATGTGCTTTTGGGCACACCATGTCCAGGGTTAGAGATGCCAGCCTTCTCCTTGGTCAGTCTCGGTTACCCTCGGGCATCTGTTCCTGGACACGTGCCGCCTACGACTTTCTTCTGCCGTGTACCGAAGAAAGTATTCAGCGTTCCCGCTCTCTCTCTCCGCTTGTCTCCTTCTTCCCGAAGTTTTTCAGGGTGGGTTGGGTGGCAAAACGTTTCCTTCTCCCTTGCCCAGGTCCCAAGACGCTTACCCGAACGAGGTGACCGTCTTGCCTGGTTTGTTTTCCCCTTGTCCTTTGGCCGTACTTATACCCCCTCTGTCCTTTGTTATTCTCATGGGGGCTGGGCCATCCCCAGCCCCCATGCAGGTTTTCCCTCACACCTTTCCCTTTGTTGGGTGCTGTTGCCTGGCAACGCTGGGGCAGTGGCGCCAACTGGCTGCCCCTCACCATGTTTCTTTGCGCCATCACGCCCCCACCCCGCGCCTAACCCTCCAGGCCCTCTATCGGGCCGTACTTTGCACGGCCCGGGGCCTGAGGGGTTGTTGGGGGACTCCCCGCTGCTCCCTCGCCTCAGGACTCGCAAACACCTCCTGGTGTACCACCCCGACGCTGCAACTCTTCCATGCGTGGCTTGACAACTGTCCCTCAGTCCTTCACCCACGGTGGGCTGGCGTTATTCCGCTGGGCTCAGTCAGCGCTTTAAATAATTTTTAAAGAAAATGTTTTTTGCCACGTTATCCTGCTGATTTCTTCACCCCCTGTCCAGGATCTGTGCTTAGTGTTCGGGAAGGGAAACAGACTTGCAGCTTCCTTGCTCGCGGGGGATCGGGAGAGCGACTTTCAAGGTGCTCCCCCTTCGGCGGCCATCTTGGGAATCTCTCCATCGGTTTTAAGAGCTATACACGTCATTTTCATGTTAGGAGAACGTCTACCATGAGGATGCCTTACTTAGTCTGTTTGAAGTGCCACCATAGAGGGTGTCACCTTCAAGGCACAGATTTACACTCTTCGGGAAAGGCATTGACATATACCTGGGCCTCAGTGCAGTACAAAGCATGGCTGGTGTCCTAAAAAACTGGTCAAACAGTCTGAAATATATGGCAATATACTGTATGCTGAGTTATAGTCAAACTATGATTATTCAATTTTCTGGCATTTACGTGTTCAGTTTCCCTCCTCATCTACTGATGCCCTGCAATTCAGTGGAATACCTGTTGTAGATGCTTTCACTGGTATGGTGTCCTGTGTTTGTATCAATATGAAAACAAATGTAGATGAAAAAACTGTTTGCCATAACTTTATGTGGGTACCAGAAAAAACATATTAGCGGTGTCCACACTGGCAGGAGGAATTCAGCCAACAGCGCCTGCCTCCATTTCACCGAGAGCATCTCAGGCCTGGGTCCTATCCTCGACCATACCACCACAATTGGAATGAAAGGTGTCTAAATGCCTCTGTGTTTAAAAGGAATTTTATGCTGCTGTGTGTTGTGGACAGATGATGCAGTATCAGGCACTTCGACTCCTGTTGAATGTCATGGAGGCAATTGGTGATGCCTGTGGTAAAATGATAGGTCTCACAAGGCTTTTTCAGCTAGGCATTCAAGATCAATTGGAGTGAGATTAGTAGTAAGATGGCTGTTTCGGTCATTTGAAAACAAGCTATATGTACAAATGTCGCTCTGAAGCACAGTGAGGGATTTGTGGCATTGTAGATGGAGGACTTTGCCATAGAACTCGCCCACTTCCTCTTTCTGGCTAACCTGAACATCGCTGTCTGTTCAGAGGGATGTGAAGTAAATGGCTTTTCGTCCAATAATTTACAACAACTCTGACTCTGGAACATAGCTATTATGATTGGATGCCAAAAATGTGTCATGCTTTTGCTTTATATTTTTGACCCCATGGACTAGTCGGCTGCTTTTCACCTTACAATAATATGTTTGATGTCTCATCCAAAACGAGATGGTTGATCTCCAAACTAGGGGACTCACATTTACCAAATTTTATGAACAACATTCCTCCACGAATTTTAATCCTCAGTTAATTCCCACTCGTCCACAGAACATGTTAACTCTCTTTAACAATATATAACTGTTTAATTACACATGTTTCAGAAGGGAAGAGAATACTACTTACTTTTTAGGCAACCATTCCATGCAGTGAAAGTTGAGGGCACTCGTGCCAGTAATTATGTATCTCTAAGTAAGATCGCTGTTTTGTTCTCCCCTGTTCCCCTCCCTTGCCTTGTTGCACTCTGAAACACTTGTGTACGAGCGCGATAGGAAAAAAATATCAATAATTAACAGTTTTTTGACTTTGAGAAAGAGTAAAAGAAGAATTTCTTTTTTTTTAATCTGCTCTTGTTGGTTAGCATCACATTGATACAGCCTTGTAATCTTATCTTGATACTTAATGTTGAATGCCAAATCATACATATTTACATTGAATAACAAAGTAATATGGAACTGGAGAAAAAAATATATATATTTCTGAGGCTTATGGAATCTGCTTAGATCACATGCTGTGCATAGGCCGACATCTAGTGGAAGCTGCAGAGTATTACAGTTTGTTTTTCGAAACTCGAAAATGGGCGTCGACACAGGGCGTGCCAGTAATACTGCCCCTAGTGTGACGTCCACTGTACCCAAGATCCCTCACGCGTCTAGGATCCTCAGATTGTTTTTTTCCGCCATACTGGTCGGAAGCATTTTGCGAGTCCCCTGGCCTTAGCCATACTTTTGCTAAAATTTAAAATAATAATCTATTGACATCCTTCCCCACCCCAACATCGAACTTCGACACTCGACGCCGGCTGGAGAAGAAATCGACCGTCGGCTGCTGCACGACGAATTTGGGCCTCGGAAGGGTGCTGGCCTCGGCCCTGCAAATAGTGAGAGTGGGGGGTGGTACATACTCTACACTTTTGGTATATAGGTACACCTTATACATTTCCTACACTTAACAGCCCGCTGCCTCAAGGTGCGTATGGAGGGTACCCCTTTTCAATTCTGCCCCAAGTGCAATTGCAAATACCCTTGGGTCGACAGGCACGCCATGTGCAATCTATGCTTGCCGAGGGACCACCCCGAAGCGAACTGCAGAGCGTGTAGTAGGTTTAAACCTAAGACACTTAAGGACCGTTCGACGAAGCGTTGGGCCCACCACGCCAGGCAGGCGGCCATGGCAGCGGAGGGCGCCTTCAGCGATGGCAGCTACGCCGTACTTTCGGACGGCAAGGGCATTACGGCGTCGAAAGACAGCCGAGCGCAGGTCCCCGACCTCGGAAGGTCGTCCGGCAGGGCGACTATGGGGAAGACCCCCGGCGACACAAGCGCTTCACATACTACACACACTAAACACACTAAGTCCAACCGAGACTCGACGACGTCGAATTCTCGGAAAGAGGCACAGACAGAACGGTCCGATTCGGTGTCCTCTGGGCGCTCTCGATCAAGATCGCCGCATGACTCCAGGCAATCATCCACTCTTGCCAAGAGTGCCTCGCTCCCTAGGCTAACAGAAGTTCGATCGTCGGAAGACGAAGACGACTTCCACCCCCAGGCCGCGCTCCAGGAGTCGGAGCCCGCAGTTAAAGCCAGCGAGGCCCCACGCTCGAAGGACAGGGACACCTCTCCCGATCCTCGACGCCAGGCGTCGAAAAACTCCGGAGCCACTAAGAGACAGGGAAAACATTTTTCTACGCACGGGGAGGGGGGAAAACAGCAGAAGAAACTACCTGTGCATTCTTCCACACCCGTGAAACACTCCACCCTGCCTAAACAGACAGACAAGCCCAGGTCTGCTGATAGGTCCACAACCAGCAAAGCTACTTAAGATAAATCCCATAGACTTGCTGAGAGAGTCATTCCCAGTTCCAAAAAATGGTCCAGTGAAGACATAGATAGGGTCATGTCAAGAATGTCTTCTTTGGCTGATTTTTATGATAAAAATCCAGAACATTTCCTCTCGTATGATCCACAAGGGGCCACACCCTCAGGCTCTACTGATCCTATCCCTCCCAGTAAAAAGGCCCGGTTTGAAACTCCGATGAGGTCAGAACCCTTCGAGGTACACAATACAAACAGAGACGTAGAGCCGTTTTACTGACGTGTTTGACCAGGCTCCTTGAGAACAACTACAGGAAAATCCTATGACAGAAAGATAAACCCACGTCCACTTGCTACTCCTTTCTCTTGCTCCCAGGTCAATGCTACCTAGTATATTTTAACAAGTAACTGCTAGGTCACCACAAACAAATTATATTAAACATCTTTATTTCATATAAATCACAATACCAAATATCACAACATTCTAAGAACAACTCCTAAAATTTGTAAACCATTCTAAAATTCATTTTACAAAGTGTATCCTAAAACCATTTTCAATATGTAAAACAATCTCTGTTGTGCTCAACCCTGTGACATCCTGCCTATACAAAGCTAAACCATATACAAAAAAAGAGATCACTGTCTCAGAAGACAAAAAATGGTCGATAGCCCACTGGTTCCTCTTGACTAAAGGATACCACATGTACAGTATACCATCTGTTAAATACACTCGACCCCAATCAATGCTATCCTGGGGTGAAAACAACTCGATATATTATTTTGTTAGTGTATTGTCACTAAATCACAATACATTTTAATTGCCCAACATGTTTCGTTCTTCTTCATTCCATTTCATATATTATACCAGAACTTCATCAGGGGGACCATCTATTCCCTTATCTCATGTCTCTTCATCTATGGTGGGTTCACCACTGTACAACACTTCACTCAACTGGATATATGCCACCCAACACAAGAATGTTGCGGGGTGTCACTTTGCTACACACTTTTTTTAAAACCTGGGAAAGCAAAACAGAGGGAAAAATAACAAGAAACAGCAGTCAGTAATGAACGTTTCACTGCTGTGTTACTTCCACAGTATCTAAGTATACTTAGGTAAGTCTTACCATGTCGTTCTTCTACAATATCACTCGACATCGGTTAGTATAGGGGAGAGTCTCAACCATTGTGTAGGACTACTCAATTCCTGAAAACACACAAGATAGGTAGACAACTTAACCAAGGTAAACAAAATCTTTAGATGTAAACTCTCTAAACAATCTGTTCAATCATGCCGATTCTGATTTATACTTCAGGTACCACAGGGCCAATCAAGTTCCATTCACAATAGCTCTCCTAAGCAACTGCAGAGAACACTCTCAACCTGTACATACTAATTATCGTGACAAGTATTCTTTCACGAATAGAATAATCAACTCTGTGTCATTAACTTCTCATCAATCATCAAATACGGACACACTGTTTCTAACACTAATGTCTTAATCTCATAGACAATAAACATGTGTGTTACCTCTTCATTAGAGGGACTTTTGTGAACTGACTTACATCTGATGACACGGAAACCCGTGTGTCTTAATATCGAATTACGCTCTTGCTGCACCTCTTGCGGCTTGAAGCACCGGAGATTACTGCCCCTAAAAAAATAATAATAAGCGGGTGAACTCCCCATTTATTCATTGCGAATCTCTCAAGACTCGTGTCACATTCACTTCCTCATTCCCTTCACGTGTCCCAGACAATAAATCGCTTACCAGCTCGTTAGTTGGAACGCTTCGAATAGATCCTTCTCCTGTGGTGTAGAGGCTCACTCTGCTCATATCCATTTGAGTGTGTTCTTATACCTGCATCACTTTAACGTAGCATGTCCCGCGTACACTACGTCACGTCACGTGAGCGCTTCCAATGTCACATGTCCAATGTTATCGTTCAGACTTCTCAATGCGGAGCGCACAACTCTCTCGCACTCAGTAGTCACGCTCCCCGCACCAGTCAACCGGAGTACAGAACGAGCTCCAGATCACACCGAACAGCGGTAAGTATTGAAACAATGTATTCTACCGCCACTGGCCCACTTCTAAGACTACCAATATTTTAGTTCACTCTAACTGCTAGCTAATTTACACATTCCCCGTAGGAGAGCTGTACATGCACTTGTGAACGGCACAGTCTTATAAAGAAAGACATGGTCCCACTGGGTCCCTTCTGTATATTGTATACTGCAAATCCCTTACTCATATGTAAGGATGGGATAGCACCACTGGGACTTCACATATGTTATGAGAAATTGCTGGTATAAGCGATTGAAGAGACCAACCGCTTCAACATCCTATGTTCTACTTGTCATGTTGTCAGTGTTTCCAAGAGTCAAATTCATTCAATCCTTTGGTCAGCCATTGTTCCTTATATTGCAATTTCTTAACATCTGCATCACAATTACTTGTTTTCTCCAGCTGCCACAACACTGTCCATTTTAATTCATCAACATCATGACCCATTGTCAAAAAATGACCAACCATCGGCGCCAGTGTGTTACGATTACGAATACAACTCCTGTGTTCACCTATCCTTATAGTCACTTTGCGTTCAGTCATCCCGATATACATTTTTTGGCATGGACACCATACTGCGTATATCACATGTGTGGAATTGCAGTTCGTAAATTTGGTTTGTAGCCACATCTTTGGGAGTCCCAAATCAACTTGTTTGGTTCTGCAGGTGTATTTACAGTTGACACACTTGCCACAACGGGCATGTCCTGTAACTACAGGTAATCCCCATGATTGCGTGATACTGATTAATTTATTCGATTTCAGGGAAATATAATTTTTCGTTAGCAGTTCTTTCACATTAGGGGCTCTCTTATATGCACATACCGGGCTCGCAAAAGGGCTCTCTCCTCCTGTCAATATGTGCCAATTCTTTTTGATAATTTTGGTGACTTCATTAGTTCTTTCATTGTAAGTACTTACGAACACAATATTGTTTTTATCTTGATTCTTGGAATGATACTCCAATAATGCTTCACGGTGGTTATTGATAGATCTTTTGTATGCCCTTTTAACAATCTTCTTAGGATAGTCTCTTTTCAACAATTTCATTTTGAGTTGTTCAGCTTCCTCATGAAAGGTAGAGTTCAGAGTACTATTCCTTTTCAACCGAATAAATTGACCAAAAGGTAAGTTTTCTCGTGTGTGTCTAGGGTGAAAACTGTTGAAACTCAACAGTGCATTTTTATCTGTACTCTTATGAAATGGTTTCACTTGTAGTATTTGTTGCGTCTTGTCCACCCAAATCGTTATATCTAGAAAGTCAATTTTCTCAGGACTATGAGTACACGTAAACTTTAAATACCTGTTCAATTGATTGATCCAATCAAAAAATTCTAGAAAAGAACCTACCGAACCCTACCATATTATCAAAATATCGTCAATGAAACGTCGCCATAAGGCGATTTTTGAAAAATATGGGTTGGAAGTTTGGTAAATGTGTTGTTTTTCAAAATTCTCAACATAAAGATTCGTAGCCGTTGGAGCCACGGGAGAACCCATGGCTGTTCCATGAATTTGATGGTATAACTCATTGTTGAACTTGAAATAATTTTCGGTAAGGGCCATCTCTGCACACCACAAAATAAAACTATTGGGTGTGACTCCTGAATTTCTCTTGGTAAGTAATACGTTCTCAAGCACTTCTAGTGTATCTTGTTGAGGTATACACATATATAATGCAACTACATCTAAGCTGACTAATAGATGAATATCTGGATCGAAAGTCATATGTTCAGTGCAATTGATTACTTCTGTGGTGTCTTGTACATATGAAAACATTTGCAAAACAAACGGTTTGAGAAATTTGTCTGCAAACTTTGCTAGAGGTTCTAGCAGGGACCCTGTCCCAGAGACAATAGGGCGACCCGGGGGATTGTGCAGAGATTTATGAATTTTTGGCAATGTATAGAACTTCGGGATAGTCGGTCTGGATACAATGAGATAATCATATTCTTGTTTACAAATCCATTCTCTCTCCAGAGCCTTCTCAACTTTATTTCTGATCAAACTAGATAGTCTCTCTGACGGGTCAACCAACAACCTGGAATAAAAGGAACTGTCACCAAGCTGTCGTTGACATTCAGTAATGTAGGTGACTATCTTGGATCACTACTGCCCCTCTTTTATCTGTCTTACATATGATGATACTCTGATTCTTAGCCAGTGACGCGATTGCTCTTTTTTCAACATTACTTAGATTTTTAAATTTTGAGGGAATTTCTTTTTTCTCTAAGTCGCGTAAATCATGCCATACTCTCTTGGCAAATACTATGGCTTCGGGGGTATGGCTCGCTATTGGAGGATCAAAATTGGACTTGTTCTTTAGCCCACTTTCATTCACTGTAGTCACAATCTCTTTATCCATAAAAAACTGTTTCAGGTGAATCTTACGAAGCAACTGTTCAATTTCCATTCTGGTCCGAAATTTGTCGTAATGTGTGGTGGGAACAAAACCAAGTCCATAATTCAAAACTACCTTTTCAATACTGGTAGGACTGTATCCGGACAAATTAACTAATAGGGATGGTTGCTCCGAGTCCTGCGTTCTTCTGATCCCCACTGGTTCGCTCCCTCTTGCTCGTCCAAAAAAGAGACCGTAGAGACAGTAGATTGTTGTTGCTGTGGTGGTGGGCCAAAGTTATGTTGATTATTCATGCCTCCTCTTCTTTGTGACCGCTTGTTGCGATAATTCCCTCTCTGTTGTCTGCCCCTACTCCTATACGGTCTTTGTCCTTGTCCACTATGGAAACTGCCGTCATTTGAGCTACCCGAACTGTAAGATGTGTAGTTTCTCCTATTTTGTTTTTGTTGTCCGTACGTCCTTTGTTGTTGTACTCCTGGGGGTAGATAACCTTCTTTCGTATACGGATAGGCTCCTTCATGCGAAAAATGTACCAAATCCTTTTTCATCCGTGATATTCTATCTTTCGTGCAGAAACTTTTGAAATCTAGCATATCACGTGTGATCTCTTCCAAACGTTTCTTATATGTGTCCAAGGGTACCAATTTTTTAATGGCTTCTCCCATTGTGTCGATCTCCTGTGATCTTTAGTGTCATTTCTCTCGCTGTATCAATGATCAGGATTACCCAATCCCTGCCACATTTTTTTGGCTATGTAGCTCCATTGGATAATAAACTCCTTGTTGTCCAGGAATAGTCGTGGTTCGTTCCGTACAATTAAGCCAGTTGGAAGAGTGCCAGACCGTAGATACTCGATCATGATCGAACCATGTAATTCAGTACGTATTAGCCCCTTTTTTGTTTGTACTAACTCGTCCCAATTGCTTAAATTTATTGACAACAGTCCTTCACCTTCTTCAGAAAAGAATGATGCTTGAGCCAGTAATTCCTCCACGTATTTCGCATCATAACTTTTCGTTTTGTCCGCCGCCATAATCGCAGCCACTCTTCTTGGATTCTATCTACTCAGCCCGCTTTCAATCGCATCAAACTAATTACCTAGAGTACGTCAATTCAGTTTACACCGTTCTCATTGCTGCCTATCGTGTCTTTCAAAATACATTTGAACACCCTAATTATTTGTCTCACGGGATCACCCGCGCTTACCATACACAATACAAACAGAGACGTAGAGCCGTTTTACCGACGTGTTTGACCAGGCTCCTTGAGAACAACTACAGGAAAATCCTATGACAGAAAGATCAACCCACGTCCACTTGCTACCCCTTTCTCTTGCTCCCAGGTCAATGCTACCTAGTATATTTTAACAAGTAACTGCTAGGTCACCACACACAAATTATATTAAACATCTTTATTTCATATAAATCACAATACCAAATATCACAACATTCTAAGAACAACTAAAATGTGTAAACAATTCTAAAATTCATTTTACAAAGTGTATCCTAAAACCATTTTCAATATGTAAAACAATCTCTGTTGTGCTCAACCCTGTGACATCCTGCCTATACAAAGCTAAACCATATACAAAAAAAGAGATCACTGTCTCAGAAGACAAAAAATGGTCGATAGCCCACTGGTTCTTCTTGACTAAAGGATACCACATGTACAGTATACCATCTGTTAAATACACTCGACCCCAATCAATGCTATCCTGGGGTGAAAACAACTCGATATATTATTTTGTTAGTGTATTGTCACTAAATCACAATACATTTTAATTGCCCAACATGTTTCGTTCTTCTTCATTCCATTTCATATATTATACCAGAACTTCATCAGGGGGACCATCTATTCCCTTATCTCATGTCTCTTCATCTATGGTGGGTTCACCACTGTACAACACTTCACTCAACTGGATATATGCCACCCAACACAAGAATGTTGCGGGTGTCACTTTGCTACACACTTTTTTTTAAACCTGGGAAAGCAAAACAGAGGGAAAAATAACAAGAAACAGCAGTCAGTAATGAACGTTTCACTGCTGTGTTACTTCCACAGTTTCTAAGTATACTTAGGTAAGTCTTACCGTGTCGTTCTTCTACAATATCACTCGACATCGGTTAGTATAGGGGAGAGTCTCAACCATTGTGTAGGACTACTCAATTCCTGAAAACACACAAGATAGGTAGACAACTTAACCAAGGTAAACAAAATCTTTAGATGTAAACTCTCTAAACAATCTGTTCAATCATGCTGATTCTGATTTATACTTCAGGTACCACAGGGCCAATCAAGTTCCATTCACAATAGCTCTCCTAAGCAACTGCAGAGAACACTCTCAACCTGTATATACTAATTATCGTGACAAGTATTCTTTCACGAATAGAATAATCAACTCTCTGTCATTAACTTCTCATCAATCATCAAATACGGACACACTATGTTTCTAACACTAATGTCTTAATCTCATAGACAATAGACATGTGTGTTACCTCTTCATTAGAGGGACTTTTGTGAACTGACTTACATCTGATGACACGGAAACCTGTGTGTCTTAATATCGAATTACGCTCTTGCTGCACCTCTTGTGGCTTGAAGCACCGGACATTACTGCCCCTAAAAAATAATAATAAGCGGGTGAAGTCCCCGTTTATTCATTGCGAATCTCTCAAGACTCGTGTCATATTCACTTCCTCATTCCCTTCACGTGTCCCGCACAATAAATCGCTTACCAGCTCGTTAGTTGGAACGCTTCGACTAGATCCTTCTCCTGTGGTGTAGAGGCTCACTCTGCTCATATCCATTTGAGTGTGTTCTTATACCTGCATCACTTTAACGTAGCACGTCCCGCGTACACTACGTCACGTCACGTGAGGTACAACCTTACGCAAGACCATACTCACGGTATCAAGGAGAGGCTTCCTTTTGTGAGGACCAAGAATTTGGTATGATAGAAGAGCAAACCGGGACGGGCTACTATGGGGATGATGAGGACCAGGAAGAAGAAGAGGATGACCCGGAAACATACAGAGTAGATTCCCCGGTAGAGATCGAAGCCCCGGTTACCGACTCCCCGGTCGATAACCAACCCCTCCTAAATGAGGTTCTCGCTCGCGCAGCAGAACATTTCCACATTGACACCCACGGTGTCCAGGAGGAAAGGGACTTCGCAGAAGAGTTAGTGGGAGAAAGGAGGCCTGTTGCCCAGACCATCCCTATCCTTAAATCCATTCAGCGGAGAATAGATCCGTCCCTGGTGAACCCGAACCTCACCAGAGCAGTCAATCTTAGGGTTGAAAAACTTTTCAGGGCGGCACAGTCTGACCCTCTCTATATAAGAGGATATCTGAAGCCAGACTCCCTAGTTGTCACCAACACTCGTAAGAGGGCTGGGACACCCTTGTCTTCGTCAGAAGCTCCTCCCGACAAGGAGAGCAAAAAACTATACGGTTTCGGCAGGAAGGTAGCCTCAACGTCCGCCTATCAAGCAAGGGTTGCTAACTCCACCACCCTGTTGGCCAGCTACAACTGCCATCAGTGGGAAGAAGTCGCGGTACTCATAGCCTCTGCTCCTGAACCGTTAAAGGGCCAATTAGCTCGGATTTCCGCAGAGGGTAGAGCCGTGTCTGGTTGCATTTTGAAAGCAACCTTCGATGCCGCGGACAACGCAGGCAGATTGATAGCGGAGGGCACTGTTATCAAGAGACATGCGTGGTTACGGCAGTCTGGTTTTAAAGCAGAAATCCAGGCATCATTGTTGGACAAACCGGTGGAAACCGATCTGTTGTTTGGTAAGGCAGTCGAAGACGCACTGAAAAATGCCAAGGACGAATACGAGACACTCAAATCCCTTGGCCAGCTAACCAATAAACCCCCTAACCAGAGAGGGAATAGTAATTTTCGTCGCCCACGTGGCCAAAATTCCCAGAGAGGATCTAACTATTCCCAGGGGCAGGGTACACAGTGGAACAACAACCAACAGTCTACCCAGGGTTACGGCAGAGGTAATAGGAGAGGTCGTGGTAAAGGCAGAGGCAGCCCCAGCAAGGGAGGCGGCACGCCTCCACCAAAGCAGTGACGCTCAGTTCAGGGTCCCTTCTCACGCAACCCCAGTAGGGGGACGCATTTCAAACTTCACCCAGGCTTGGGAAGGGATCACATCAGACAGATGGGTGCTGTCAACAGTATCCACAGGATATTGTATAGAGCTACTGCAGCGTCCCCGGAACCATCCTCCACGACAAAGAGTACACTCCTTAGAACATCAGAAGATTCTCCTCGAGGAGATCGCCATTCTTCTACAAAAGGACGCGATAGAACTCGTCCCGGGACACCAGGTAAACAAGGGTATTTATTCAACTTACTTCCTTGTGCCAAAGAAAGACTTGACAATGCGCCCAGTATTGGATTTACGGCCTGCCAACAAGTATGTCAAGCCCCAAAAATTTCGTATGACCACGCTACAAGAGGTAATCCCCCTCCTAAAAAAGGGGGATTACATGGCAACCTTGGATATGAAAGATGCTTATTTTCATATTTCCATGTTCCCAGCGCACAGAAAGTACTTGCGCTTCAAGGTGGACAGTCGACACTACCAATTCAAGGTACTGCCCTTCGGGATAGCTTCAGCACCAAGGGTATTCACCAAGGTACTGGCGGTGGCGGCTGCACACCTACGCAGGTAGGCAATCCCAGTGTACCCTTATCTGGACGACTGGCTCATAACGGGGGAAACCCCAGGAATTTGCAGGACAAACATTCAAAGGACTATCGACCTCCTCCACGAGTTAGGCTTCTTAATCAACGAGAAGAAGTCAAGCCTGGTGCCAAGCACCTCAAAACAATTCCTAGGAGCAATCCTGGATACCCAGGAGGGGTTGACCTTTCCTTCAGAAGAAAGAATTCGGAATATACTACTGCAAATTCCTCATTATCAGTCCGGTCAACAAATAACGGTACGCAAAGCAATGCGTTTACTGGGCATGATGGAGTCATGTATTTACCTGGTCCCCCACGCGCGCCTGCGCATGCGTCCCATGCAGGAATGGTTGGCGAAACAGTGGTCTCAGGCAAGTGGTCAGTGGGACGATCTAGTGGTCGTTTCGCCAACACTGGTACAAAGCCTTCACTGGTGGACAAGAGAGAATCTCGCACAGGGGAAACCCTTTTACGATCCCGAAGTACAGGCAGTAGTCACTACAGATGCATGTCTGACGGGGTGGTGAGCTCACCATCTCCACCACACAGCTCAGGGTCTCTGGTCTCACTCAGTGGCCAAGAACCACATCAACCTGCTAGAGCTTCTGGCAGTATTCAGAGCGCTTCAGGCGTTCGAGCCCCACCTACTAAACCTGTCAGTGCAAATCCGGACGGACAGCACTACAGCCATGTTCTACCTGAACAAGCAAGGAGGGACTCGCTCGCCAAATCTGTCCAAGCTTGCCCAGAAAATCTGGATATGGGCACTCAGACGGAAGATCTTCCTGTCATCACAACATGTTCCAGGGGAGCTCAATTCCCTAGCGGATGCTCTGAGCAGAGACTCCCTCCCAGAGGAACACAAATGGGTTATTCACAGAGAGGTCGTAGAAGATATCTTCTCTCAGTGGGGTTTCCCCACTATAGACTTATTCGCCACAAGCGAAAACAGACAATGCCAAGGATTTGCATCCAGGTTCCCCCAACCAGACTCCCAGGGGAACGCCCTGTGGATGAACTGGTCAGGGATGTTTGCGTACGCTTTTCCACCAACTCCTCTCATCAGGAAAGTGGTGAACAAGATGAATAGGGAATCGATGACGCTCGTCCTAGTTGCTCCCATGTGGGCAAGACAACCGTGGTTCCCACACCTACGCAGGATGGCGGTGTGCGAGCCCATCAAACTTCCAGCCTGGTACAACCTACTGTCCCAGCACCAAGGTCAAACAGTGCACCAGCAACCCAACTCAATGAACCTCGCAGCATGGCTCCTGAGGTCATAGAGTTTGGACACCTCAATTTGCCACAGACGTGTATGGACATCCTAAAGGAATCTAGGAAACCAAACACAAGGCACTGTTACTTTGACAAGTGGAAGAGGTTCGTTATCTGGTGCCAGAGTAGACAAATCAACCCAGTTGATTGCACTCCTTCCACTATTGTTACATACATGCTCCGCCTGCTAGATGCAGGATTGGTTTTTAACTCACTGAAAGTACACCTGGCAGCCCTGTCGGCTTGCACCACTTCCCATAGCAAGGTTTTGTGGTGGAAAGTACCAGTAGTTAAAGCCTTCATGGAAGGAGTAAAGAGACTTCACCCTCCTATTTCAAACCCACCACCAGGGTGGGACCTTAATGTGGTGCTAGCCAAGCTCATGGGCCCCCCTTTCGAACCCATGCATAAAAGCAGTCTCAAACACCTGACTTATAAAACGGCCTTCTTAGTAGCTATTACTTCTATAAGAAGGGTCAGTGAAATTCAGGCTCTGTCAGTGCAGGATCCCTTCTTTACTATCCATAAAGACAAACTGGTTTTACGCACACACCCCAGGTTCTCACCTAAATGTATATCAAAATTCCATGTAAACCAGTCCATCGAGCTTCCGGCTTTCTTCCAGAACCCGCCAAAGCTCGGCTGAGATGAAACTACACACCCTAGATGTGGTAGGGCGGTCCTCTACTATGTAAATAAAACCAGACCGCTAAGAAAAACAGATCAACTGTTTTGTCTCCGTAGCTACAGGCAGAGAGGGGGGATCGCGTCTCTAAAGGTGCCATCTCGAAGTGGATTATTAACTGCATCCAGCTGTGTTACTCACTCTCTGAAAAACCTCTGCCTTTCACGCCAAGGGCCCACTCTACTAGAGGCATTGGGGCCACTCTGGCTTTCATTGCAAATGTACCCCTTGACACCATTTGCAAAGCAGCTACTTGGAGCTCTATTCACACTTTTACTCAGCATTACTGCATTGACACCCATTCCAAGGCAGATACACAAGTGGGACAAGCGGTTCTAAGACACTTATTTGCTCATGACCCTTCTCACATCCCACCTCCTTCTTCTGGTACTGCTCGCTAATCTATGCACAGCATGTGATCTAAGCAGATTCCACAAGCCTCAGAAGGGATACATTACTCACCGTAATCGTATTTCTGATGCTTGTATCTGCTTAGATTCACATGCGACCCACCCTTCCTCCCCTCTGAGAGAAGGCGCATGATTGCTTGTAGTCTTGCCTTTCTGTCTATCTGCTTGGATTATCTGTACTCGCGCTACTCCTCATGCTACCTCATGTCAGAAAAAATACAATCTGAGGATCCTAGACGAGTGAGGGATCTTGGGTACAGTGGACGTCACACTAGGGATAGTATTACTGGCACGCCCTGTGTCGACGCCCATTTTTGAGTTTCGAAAAAACAAACTGTAATACTCCGCAGCTTCCACTAGATGTCGGCCTATGCACAGCATGTGAATCTAAGCGGATACAAGCATCAGAAATACGATTACGGTGAGTAATGTATCCCATATATATCACACAATGTGTGCTTTGACAAAATTGGCATTAATACCAAGAAATCATTGACTCTGGCTACATTCTAGCAGAACAATAGTTTGTTAATTCATGTTGTATTTTCTTAATTCAGCATTAAACCTCGCACCTGAAAACCATGGGCTACGGGCTACAGCAAAGCAAAATGGAATTGAAGAGATGGAGAACTTCAGTCTGACAGTCAACCCACTGAGTGATAGACTTTCCCTTTTAAGCACCAGCAGTGAAACTATTCCAATGATTCTATCAGATTTCGACCTCCCCTATCAACAGATTGAAATACTCCAAAGTTCTGACTCTGGTTGTTCGCAGTCTTCTGTGGGGGATAGCCTTAGCTGTGAAGTAGAAGATCAAAGTATAAGTGTCCAAGATAGTTCTCAGAGCTCAAAAGAAGACTCTATTGATGAAATAGTCCAGCAGGTGATCAGTGATATCATTTGTAGAGTTGTGAATGGTCTAGAAGAAGAGCTTGGACCTTGTGAACCACAGCCTCATCCAGAAGTTGCTACGTCAAACTCTAATACATTGGAGGATGTGACTAAAAATAAAGGAGAAAGCCTACAAGAAATTCAAACCTGCCGGTTCAACAGTGATGGAGCTCAACTTATATCTGTTTCTACTGAAGCTGGTATTGGAAGTATAGCACATGCCATCACCCGAAACCTTACTCCATCTTCTGCAACAAGCCAACAAAACATTGAAGATTTCAATCTCATGTTAGCAGAATCACAACTCAAGAAGCGAAGTCAAAACAGCATCCAGTTTAGTTTGAAAGGCAAAATAATGGACAGGTTCCCAGACAAAGACAACAGTTTTAAAGAGCACACTAAAACCTCAGGAGCCAAACCCAAAGTAAAAATATCCAGAAAAAAAGATGAAGAGAAGAAAAAGGCTCAAAATGATAAATCGAAACAAACAAGTGTTTTTTTCAGTGATGGTCTAGACTTGGAGAATTGGTACAGCTGTGGAGAAGGAGAAATTTCAGAAATTGAAAGTGATGTGGGTTCTCCGGGGGTGAGAAAATCACCCCATGTTAATATCCATCCTTTGTATCAACACGTACTGCTGTATCTCCAGTTATACGATTCATCAAGGACTCTGTTTGCCTTTTCTGCTATCAAAGCAATCCTAAAGACAAACCCAACTGTTTTTGTAAATGCCATTTCTACTACCAGTGTAAACAACGCCTACACTCCGCAGCTTTCATTGTTGCAGAATCTTTTGGCCAGGCATCGAATCTCTGTGATGGGAAAAGACTTCTATAGCCATATCCCCTTGGAATCAAACCATAACTTTCGTAGCTCTATGTACATAGAAATTCTTATTTCCCTTTGTTTATACTATATGCGAAGCCATTACCCAACTCATGTGAAGGTCACACATCCGGATTTGATGGGGAACAGCAACATGCAGATGATGAGCATTGAAATTCTTACACTTTTGCTTAGTGAACTGGCAAAAGTCATTGAAAGCTCTGCAAAGGGCTTTGCCAGCTTTATTTCTGATATGTTATCCAAGTGCAAGGTTCAGAAGGTGATACTACACTGTTTACTTTCATCAATTTTTAGTGCACAGAAGTGGCACAGTGAAAAGATAGCTGGTAAGAATATAGCGGCCAGTGAAGAAGGTTACTCAGAAGACAGCCTAATAAATTTCTCTGAGGAAGAGTTTGACCGTGGCAGCACATTTCAGTCAAAACTCTTAAAAGTGCTGCAGCGACTAATTATCCTTGAGCATCGAGTAATGACTGTGCCTGAAGAAAATGAAGCAGGGTTTGAATTTATTATCACTGATCTTGAGCACATCAATCCACAGCAGCCGATGACCTCCCTCCAATATCTTCACTCTCAGCCTATCACATCTCAAGGCATGTTTCTTTGTGCTGTGATTCGAGCTTTACACCAGCACTATGCCTGTAAAATGCACCCTCAATGGATTGGTTTAATCACAAATACTTTGCCTTACATGGGGAAGGTTTTACAAAAGGTTGTGGTGTCGGTCACCCTACAACTGTGTAGGAATTTGGATAATTTAATTCAGCAATACCGATATGAAATCGGATTATCAGATAGTAGGTATGTGATTTTTTTTATGTCTTGCAATTATCCAAATGTTTTTTTATGGACAGTTATTTAAGTGCTTTATTTCATATATTTATTGATTTTTCAGGCCTCTTTGGATGGCATCAATCATTCCACCAGACATGATACTGACTCTTCTGGAAGGAATCACAACAATTATTCACTACTGTTTACTTGATCCATCCGCACAATACCATCAGGTAATAATATACACATGTTTTTGACTTAAAGGTTGTTTTGCAAGTAAAAATAAGAAAAGCCATGATTGTGTGATATATAGTTAATAAGAGTTCAGCAGTAACTTGCAGATATGTTTTTTATATAATATATTATGAAGCTCTTAAACATATGTACTTGGCAGCGAAATGGAAGCAAAACTAGTGCTTTACATTTAGTTTCTCTTCCTTCCATTCCCATCTACTTGGCCTACCATTGCCTAGTGCTTCTGGCAAAATAATGCAGGGTTGTTACTGTGCATGTACATCTCTCTGTGATTAGGCCCATATGTGTATCCTTTGCATACACAGCTGTTAATTGTTTTCTACTGTACAATGAAGAATAGGTTATGCTTTCTTGCCCGTTTTTTTTGGTCATTTTTCTTAGCGTGAAGCTATTTTTCTAGTGATAATTCATGTGTATCCATCTGTCTCTGTTTTATCCCCTTTTCACGGTAGTGTGAAGTGGCACATATTAGTTTGGCTCTCTGCAGAAAATAAGTGAACACAGCTGACTGAATGTATTTGTCAAGCTCCCTGTTAAGATATATTTCTAGACTCTGACCTGGTGGGCAGAGGTGTGGGTGACCACCCTAGTTTAGTGGAACAGGGGAACCTTCTGGACAAACCAGACAATCTATGGTAGCTTGGCAGGCAGTCAATACTAAGTCTGAGGATGGCTGAGTGATCGGAAGCCCACAATGAGCACACACTGTAAAACGCCACAGTTTACTCTTAGACAGATGTATCAAAAATACATTTATTATAGGCCATATAATCAAAGCACAATTAAAGCACAGTTATGAAGAAACAATACTACACACGGTCATACACTATCTAACATATATACAATAATGCAATTAGCCTAAGGCTGATGATGGTGAAAGAAAATAACCACGACCTGCAACAGAAAGGGGTTAAATCAACACAGATATCAGTTTAGGCAGTCCTTCATCAACAATCCCTAACTTATGTAGTCCAGCCCTACGAAGATAGGAGCCTAGCGCTCAAAGTACAGTTGTGCGTTAACAACGCGCAGTCGTGCATCAATGAAAAAGTGGGTTCTCTTCAGGGGGCTCTAGCTGCTCAGGAAGGGGCTTGGAGCAATGAAGAATAAGTTCCTATTCCTAGAAGAGGGTCTACACTTGCAGATAGAGTGACTTTCGGTTTTCTTGAATAGCTTGTGAGGGACACTCGTGAGTAAAAAAAGTAATGGATCTGCCAGGGGGCCACCGGTAAGTTAGGAAAGTACTCACCGACCCTCGACACAGTCCGGACCAAACTTTGGCAGTCTAGCCCACTTTGCCTGTTGGTGTTAAACCTGCAGTTTCAGGACGCTCTGGCTCTCAGGGGCTGCGGTAAGGGACTATCGTCTGTGCTGGGAAATTTTGCTTTTTCTCAGCCCTTGAAGGAAGAAGGAGGATAGTTCCAGTGCAGCATGTATCAGGGCACAGTAGGCAAGAACTGCAGGCACTTTCAGCGATGGTCACCACAGCGGGGCAACGCAGGGACCGCAAATGCTTGCAGCGTGGCGCACTCTCGTAAATCGTGACCCAAAGGAGCTAGGACAACAAGGTTTGGCGGCAGAGGGCCCAGGACCTCAACTCAGAACAGCAGTGTTCCTGCGCGATACATCGGGTTCAAGCTGGTCAGTTCACTGGATGGCCAAGGAACACTTCCGGAGAGGCTCTTTCCAGGGTAAGTAGGAGAAGCTGAGAGTAGTTGTTTCCAATACTCCTAAGCGCCCTTGTAGGCTTTGTTGGTACGATGAAGAAACAGTGGTTCGACGGGACAACAGCGGGGTCAGGGTGCCAAACCTTCCAAGCGCGTCACCGGCAGTTCCTCGAATCTTCTTTCTTGTGATGGATACTTGGCTCCTTATGAGGTTCGATGGGAACCTGAGTAGTTGGAACAGGAATTGATGCAGAACCCCTTCTCTTTTCCAAGATCCAGTTCGTGCTCAAATCTCAGATAGCCAAAGGAAGATCTGCTGTCTTATATGCATGCCAGACGTAGGCCAATATTGGCCCACGGTGGTTCCAGTCATTCAGGCCTACCAGACATACTGGCACCACTAGTGTGAATTGAGACCAGACAGTCCCAACCCTCTTCCTGGGCACTAGCATATGTGACATGCAGGAGGCCGCGAAAGTTGCAGTTTTCGTGGGAGGCTGCATGCCCAAATAAGGAATACTCGGGTCTCTCGACCTGGGGGGAAGGCGAAGGGACAAAATGGCCAAAGGACAGAACAAAAGAATTTGTGGCACGGCCAATTTCGGCACTGGCCACAGTCTTGGGCGTAATGCGTTATGGTTCATAAAAAACAAAGTAAAAATTCTTTAAAAGTAAACTGCTGCCACCAGTTTGACCTAGGCACACTTGTACAAACACCAAAAAATCCTTAGAGGGTGGCTAGGGCCATAAAAGGGCCACAAAAGGAACCCTATACGCGCTACTGCAAGGTATTTGGCACATAGATAAGAAGTTACCAAGAAATGGCAACTAAGTCGAAGACTAAGGGAAACATAGTTTCCCAGTACTGACAGCCTGAAGGACGTGTCAGTTTCCCCATAACAAATGAGCGAAAGTCCAGAGGAGCTCAGCTGAAGGCTGTGCTTCACTGGAAAAAGTCAGGTTAGGTACTCCAAACAAAAGCAAAACGTTGGGGGGGGGTGCGGGGGGAGAGGTAGTTCATAAATGGAGGGAAAATTGCACCTAAGGGAAATCTTTCCTAATACTGCCTTGAAAGTGTGTCCTCCTGCATTGAGCAAAGGAGGAGGCACTGAATTTGACCATGGTTGCAGTGGGGCAGACTCATATAAGGCGTGTGCAAGGGCATATTGCTGCAGGGGTGCCTACATTGTTGACGTTGATGCTTCCGTGAATGTTGAGGGTGAGACAAGGGTGAACTGCATTGTAGCTCGGCATGGTAAATCTTGCCCACCCACCGCCTATGTTTAAAGATGCAGTGAAAGAGAATAATGGAGCCACCGAGCAGTGATGGTACAGTACACGCTGTTCATATGGTGGCATTGTGAGCAGGTGCTGCCAGACAGTGTTCAGTACTTCCAGGGTTATCATCAGGGCATTAAGGACAACACTGCAGTAGGAAAACAGCATCTTTAATTTCTTTAGATTTTCATCCATACTTCTATTATGTGACAAAGTCAGGGCTCAGACTTTGTTACAAGGCCTGGTGGGACTCTGCAGCCCACGAAAGCTACCCTTCCAAGGCACTGACCGAGGTCTGAGTCATCTGTAGCTAGTACAGGTGGGAGCTGCACAACCCCTTCCTCCATCTGGCCATATTCAGACCTGAGCGAAATAACATCAGAACCCAGAGACTTAAAAATCATAGGCTAGACCAAGCCTATGATTTATGGGGGGAAGCTCAGTCCCTAATGTCTCAACAAAGGGACCAGCAGAAGATCCAATCCCACCCTTACCCCCACTCACCACCAAATTACCTTGTTAGCTTTGGCAGTATTTTTTCGAACCTTGCCCCACTGAGATCCCATGAGTGAGTGAGCGATGGCTATGTGGATCTGCACAGGCTTTTGCTGATGTTGGCAGTGGAAGAGGTATCCCTTGGGTCTCAGTATGCCTACAGGCCTATCTTATCTTGCCTCTTCTTGCATATTTTGTACACACTGTGTGAGGTTTGTATGATTCTTTTCTTGTTCTTCTTATTATTCTCTGGAAATGACTAGTACACTTCTGGGATTCAGGCCATATAACAGTTGGAGTGGCAAGAAGCCAATCGCGGCTTGTGGAGCCTTCCCCAATGTAGAAAAGACTCTTCTTAACAATATGTACCCGTTTCTGCTATCCTTGTCTACAACTGTTCTCAGAATTTTCTCCAGTTTTTTTTATATCTCTGAGACTGTCTGTTTAATGATGAAATACCAATCCAGGCAGTCTTTATTCCTAGCTGTTTATGTCGGAGCATATTCTGGCCCATCTCTCTTCCGGAATAATGCGATTCATGTCTCTTTCCCCGTTCTCCCTTGCTCTTTGTACCCCAGTTTACACTACACTAAGGTGTGCCTGTATATTTTAAGGAGGGCAGATTATTCCCACTGTCATAATATTGTAATGGAGCACCCCTATTGACATAAAATACCCAGACAGGAACATAACACCAAGTTTAGTTATGCCCTGCTTACTCCAACTTCCAATTATGCTTTCATCATACGTGGGTGGCAGTCCCAGTTTGCCTATTAGATCTCTCTCTCTCACATATGGTCCTTCAATCCCAATTCACCTGCATACTTTTGTCAGTGCCAGCATTTCACTGGGTTGCATTTCACTGGGTTGACCCCACCTGTCCCTTCCGTCGTGCATGCCAATGAAAGCATTCGCAATGGTGCTGAGGCCTCCTCCAACACGATATGGGGTAGCGTTTACAGCCAGGAAGACCAATATTTGAGGAAGTGAACCTGAGCTGCCAGGAAGTATAGCTTCATATTAGGTTCTAACATCTCCCCCCTGCTCAAAAGGCAGCAGCAGTATCTTCCGCTCTGTTGTTGGTAGTTTGGATCTCCAAGCCAGTTTTACAAGCAGGGTTTGAACTGGATGAAATAATTCCCCTGCACTCCTCATGGAGCCAATACCAAATCTCCAAGATTGCTTGACTGAGATGTCTGCTGGGTCAACAGGTAAAGCTTGTACTTATATCTATTTATCATCAGACCTGAGGTGTCTGCACCTCATGCAACACTGCAATAAGGTAGTGTCTGGACTTCTTTTTTTAAAAATGTATTATTAAGTTATTTACCAATACAACAATTGTTAATGCTAATGCTTCAATAAAGACATCTCAATTTAATAACCCCCCACCCTTCCTCCCCTCCCAACTCTCCCAAGACCACTTATTCACGTATTCAGTTCAGCCTTGCCGGATAACCATCATGGGCTGCTTGTGTCGTCATTGGAGCAGACTTCCTCTCTTGGATGGAACAGTGACACCGTGAGCGCCACCCATTGTTGTAGGTGTTCACTAATGTCCAGTTCCTACTCCAGCTGCGCGTTCTCCCACGCTCCAGTTTCTGCTGCCGACCATTTGCGGAGGTCTTCCCACCACAATGTTACACTGGGGATATTGGGGCTTTTCCACCCCATGGCAGTAGTGTCTGGATTTCTAATTTAAAATGAAGTGTCGTCAGCATACAATGAGATGACTGATGCCTTGCCTCTAATTTCCATTCCATGCCAAGAGTGCTTCACATCATTTCTGCTAGCGGCTCATTTGCCTCTACGAACAGCAACAGGGATAAATCGCACCCCTGCCTCATTCCACTGCCCAAACTAAACTGCTCTGACCTAAATCCATTAGACATTATTAACGCATATGGATCAGCAAACAGTTGAACACATTATAGCATGTACCATCCAGACGGCATAGCGATGAATACAAAATCCTATGCTATAGAGTTGAACGCCTTCTCTGCATCCAGCTCGGTGGCTACGGCCGATATATTCGAATAAAGCTGTGATACTGCTAGTAGTTCAGGTGCCAAAGAGGGCACATACTCACAAAAAGACATTCTGAAGTCATACCATCTGAGCTAGGCACTTTAGAGTTGTCAGCTCTTTAATAGCTCTTAACCACTTCCTGCATTCTAATTGGTAGTGGACGTGTCCTTCTAATTGCACTCCCCATCACTTTGAGGGGTACTCCCAATATATACTGTACTGTGTATGACCGTGAGACCGAAGCACGATTTCTACATTGGTAATTATAAAAGTGTCTAATTCTCCCATTGCACCAGTAGATGTGATGTTCTCCATAGAAGACAGTAACTGTTGTTACAAACTTCTTCCCTTTGTGACAATCCTGACATGATTTTCCCAGTGCACTCAACTTTCCCATGCCGCCTAGCCATTAGAGGATTATTCAATTTGAGTTTCTGCTCCGCCATCAGCCGATATTTATCAAAATAACTTTCATATTGTGTAGTACATTTCTATGGTTAGTGGCTACATAGACATTTTATGTTTCTTCACCTCCCTCTGTAGTGTCTGAGCATCCCACACACTTTGCTAATGCATATAATTTCATGTACACTTTGTGTATTTTCCAAGAGTGTTGCATACAATGTTAGAGAACCTACATTGGTTTGAAAAAAGCCTTTGATATGTACCCTAATGTTACTTTGAAACACAGCAGCAGAAAGAGATGCCAACTTAATCCTCCAGGGTGGTCGCCAAACTATGCAGGCCCCAAACTTGCCTGTGTCTAATACTGGAGTAGAATGGTCACAGTGTGTTCTAGTTTGAGTGGTGCAGCTATTTGGTTCTCTAACAACCCACTTCTATTCGAAAATGAATATGATGTACGGTGGAATAAAAGCGTACTCTTTCATACTCCAACTTAATACCCACAATGCTTTCTCTAGACCCAGGAAAGGCATAATATTCATTACTAGCAAAAACCAAACGGCCCTCAAACATCTCTACCAGCCGATACAAACGGCGTTAAGGCATGAGGTGAAAAGGAATCAGAGGAACAAGACCTAACTAGATCACATAATGAGGCACAAACTGGGAAAAACTTCGGCATCCCCAAGACTTTGGGTCTTTTGAAAGAAATCAATATAGAACAACTTGTTTCAATGGGTGAGAAGAAATCTCAAAGCCGGCGCCTGGCCAGATTTCCTAGTACATAAAAAACGTTACGGTAAATGGGGAAACCCAAACCAAACTTCAAATTCAAAGCCTTGTCACAGTCTAGCGGCGGCCATGAAAGCCTTGAAAAACAGCACCAAAATGGCTCAGAGCCAGTTAAAAAGTCAAGAACCTACAGGAAAATAACTCTAAAAAGACCATCTTTCACTGCCATCCTTGCAGCTTTTTTTCATAAACTGAAAAAACTCACCATAGAACACACAGGGGGAACTCTCTGATGCAGAGATTCTTGAAGGTGCACAAGATTCAACGGCCTCTTTAATGGAAAGGGAATACGACCTCGGATCACCATGTACTAGCATGGGCTCTGCTCTGCCAGCAAAACCAGCGGTAAAAAGATGGCATTTTGCACCGCCAACAAACGTAACAAATCCATCTGTTTTGAAAAACACCCTTTTAAATCAGAATCGGCCAACTACACCAGTTCACCGATTTACTTTCTCAGAAGGAGTAAGCATAAATGAAGCTGGAATGGCCTCAATGACCAACCCGCCCCCGACTCAGCCCACACAAGGGCTGGCGAAAGAGACTACAAACCTCATTATAAACGACGACTTGGGAACGTCATGTTCCTTTCTTCAGGACTTTAGCACACACAACAACTCACCAGTTGATCAGTCTGTACACCTAGAAATTGGGAAAATCTTCCCCAGTTCTCGAGAGATACAGGAAGAGGATTACGGGTGCTTGGCCTGACCATCGAGGGACCCCCCATGAGACCTCAACAGGAACACAAACCAGAGGACGAGCAGTCACCAAGTGTCCACAACAATTCGCAAATGTTGTCCTCTCCACAAACTCCCTCTGCCTCATTGTATCAAGACAGATGATCAGGGACGCAACCACAACCAAAAAGAAAGGACACTCCAAATAAAAAAAACGGACATATTCGCCATAATATCAGCAGTGACCATTAGGGATGTAACGGTATTACGGTATACCGTTAAAGATACCGTGAACCACTTAATTGAACAATAATAACCGTCACATTGTTTATACCGGTATACCGTTCATACCGTTAAGTGGGCTTTTCAATCTGATTTGGAAAGGCTGCAGTAAGCAAGTGCTGCACAGTCTTGGTCTTGCACTGTTGGATGTGCCGTCTGCTAAGTAGTTTCAGTTTGAGCAGTTTTTAATGCCATTCCATAACCCAAACGTGCCTGACACAAAAGCAATATGTTAGCAATAGGAAGAATAAATACAGTGCCAAGAAGGAATAGGGTTTTTTTTTATGTACATTTTTTTTAAAGCGCTCATACAGCCTGCGGGCATCGAGGCGCTGTTATAGAAATTGGTTTTGTTTATTTAGTTGCGTAATTGTTTTTGTCTTCGTTGTGTATTTATAACGCACTTAAGCACCCAGAGGTTTCTAAGCGCGGACCCAGGGATCAAACCTGTGTTGCTTCGTGTCGTCTTGCTTCCAAGGCACGCACGTTGCCGCTGAGCTATCCTCCCTGGACTTTGGGTTGGTGGCTTTGGGGTTTATATATTTATAATGGATAATGTTTTCTAAACATATGACAATGGGGGATTTGCCTGGTTCTTTCATTGAATTTACATATAATAAGTCACACTGCGAAATGTAATCATCTCTGTGGGTATTCCCTGCTGCCATACCAAAGGGTAACATGTCTGTGATTACTGAACACCTTTTGGCCCGGAAGTAAACTAAAGGCTGTAACATAAAGAGAGAGTGTGTGTGTGTGCGCGTGTGTGTGTGTGTGTATGCGCACAAGCGTATACTACCATCAGACTCCATTGATCTGTGGCATGCAGATTATTAAGATGGCAACATGTTCATCTTCACCAGTAGCCAGTGGGGGGAGCTAAAAGCCTAAAGGCCCATTTAAGAAAAGCTATTCAGTTTGCTTTGCCAGTTGCAGCAGCCCCCCCCCCTTTCCACACGTGTTTGTGTTTGGTGGAAGCAAGGGGTGGCATTTCAGTGGAAAGTACGTTGAAAAGCCCAATTCTGGCCCTGGGTGCCTGGTTTTGTTTGTGATGATAAACCTAACAATTTATGACCTTTTAGAAAATATTTGTTAAGATTAGTTAACTCCACCTGCTATACCGCGATAACCATGATATACCGTCATTTGGCAAGAAGGTTATTGTACCGTCATAAAACTAATACCGTGACACCCCTAGTGACCATCACCTTGGCCCTGTTTACTAAACTTTGAGGCAATAAATGAAACACTGAAAGATCATACCACAATGACAGCAATGATGCACTCCAGGCTAATATACCTCGAGGGATTCATCACAGCCATAGAAGCATAAGAACAGGATGCCGAGCAAACCAGTTTACAAATCGAGATGATGGGGTTAAGCGGACTCACATCCATACAGAACTACAAAACAACCCTAGAGTTTCCGTCGACGAGTGCAAGCTCTAAAACTGACTTTTCAACTACTGTAACAGAGTCCATATCAATGCCCAAAGGACTCCAAATACTGGATTTAACAACTGATGATCCTCAAAGAACCCAACCTGAAACCACAAGAAATGTTCAAAAACAAACAACTATCGAAGCGCCAAAGCTACTGGAAATGACCATCACGAGAAACACCCTGGATCAAACGGAGAGACTCGGAGAGATCAAAGCAGGTGCACAATGGCTGTGTCATACTCGAAACCAACGAATTTGCTCTGGACCCGAGACCCACGAATCAAGGTCTATTGATGGAAAACACCAAAAGATGAAGCGACATAATGAACAAGGACTTTGCGATCTTCTCACAAATAAAGAACAAAAAGGTAGACGATCTAAGGATCCAGAAACCTGATGTAGACATCCGGGAAAACTTCATCGATAAGAACCAGCGTGGCTAATAAATTTAACCAACTAGCCCCAAAACCAGCTCTGAGGAAAATCTTTAGAGGATCACAACCGCAAGAACCAACAAAAACAGTAAAGGATAACATTAAAGAAGACACAAACATATCCCTAATAACTGTTGACAATTTTCAAGCAAGTGAAGACCTAATGGACTTATCTCAGTATTCAGTAGAACAATCTGACTCTGAACTTATCATTGGACCCCTGGGAGATAAAGGACCCGAAAACCAGCTTTAAAAAACGGTTAAATTGGGGGCAAGAACAAACTCACCAACAAACAGGACAAAATACCCGGTTTTCTTGACAGTGGCAGAAAAGCGAAAAAGAATGTCCAAGCCAAGACATAGGGCAGACACATGGGTAAACGACTCTCTCCTTACGCTAAAAACATAGAGGGACCAGCCCCTTAAAAGTAACACACAAAAGTCTGCAAGGAGCAGAAATACGATTCCAGCGGGTGGTGATCCCATGCCCGATAGACCAAAAGGTCTCTGCAGAGAAACATTATCCCCGATATTAAAGAACCAAGTGGGAAGCAAAGGCAGAACTGAGAGATCAAGATCACATGACTCCAGCTCCTTCAAACAGGAAAGAAAAGATCGCCAACTGCTAAATTTGAAAGATGAAAGCAAGCATACTCTGAAACTCGAACAAGTTTTGGACAAAGGAGACAACGTGATCTTGAACAGAAAGACCGCTATGACTCTACTCCAATGCATTCCAGACCTCTGGCAGATCCACTCAGATGATATGAAGATCAGCGAATTTGGAAAAGAAAACCATATGGACAGCGTCTTCCTCCATATTCCATCACTGGTGGTAAAGTGCATGTTGCTGGAAGCGGCAGAAGGCCTACTAATGCTTGGCTTCGACCTAACAGCAGTTCAATCTTTTGACAACTCTCCACTTCACCTTAATCTAGGAGGGTGATTGAGCAACCAAGCACCTCGCGTTCTGTCCATAATTTGCATCACTCTGTAAAACCAAGTGAAAACAGAAAGAAACCGTGACATTCAAAGATTCATTGGGAATAGGTCGTGTGCCAGGAGGCCCACTTCCAAAACGAAATGTGACCTTTAAAACAGACTATGACTCGGACCATCAAAAGGAGCCAAACAGCAACTGTGTCAAAGGGAAAAAACAACAAGAACTGCAAAATTGGTCTTGGATCCCTGAGGCATTTGCTAAACATTCTTGCAGATAGCCACCCAAGGACCTTCAGCACTGCCCACCGAAAGACAATGCTCCAAAGGAACCAACTCCTGTTGCGGACTTGTTAAAACTGAGTTCATAGAACACAAGGGGTTTTCACCACTTAAAAGCAGCAAGTGATGTAAACCTGGGAGACTTTGCCATCTTATCTCCAGGAAACATGGCTGCTGGGAAAACCCCCATCTTAACGGCTACAAAACCTTTATTTCTCCAGCATTTAAAGGACACCCTACATACGGACTATTAACGGCGGTCAGATCCGGCAGTGGCATACATTTCATAAAAACACTAGTCTCAAACGTGTTCATTCATTCCATACTGATGAATTGGAGGCATCCCTGAACCTCAGCAGGTGAAGAACTACTGGAAACTTTGGTGATCATCAACCTATACTGGAACCCCCAAGCTATGACCAAAGAGAAGTTCCTAAAGATGGTTGAGAACTTAATTGATGAAGTCCACATAGATCAGCAAACTAAGTACACGATCGTATGCAGAGTTTCAAATACAATTTGTTCAAAATGGTACAAAAAAACAAGGGGGGCAAATTAACAACTACCTTCAGTCGAGAGAGGAAGTCTATGGCTGTCACTAATGAACTCTCAGGATTTTGACTTGCAGACGATACTACAGCAAGACAAACCACTGGTGCCGACCTGGGAAAGAGACGAGCAAAGGGCAGACATAGTTCACATTTTTGTTTCTAGAGAGTTCTTCTCTCTTATTACATCCTTTGAAATAATTAGAACAAAAACAGTGATCATAACCTGCCAAATATATCCTGGATGAGGGTGATGGAACATAAAAGAAGGATAATGAAAGCACAAGTAGAGGAGTGTAATGGTGCACTTGTCTAAGACTGAGTGGAAATGCAATCAAGAACCTAGTAAAGTTATACTCAAGTAACCATGAATCTGAAGAAGACAGAACAGGAGACACCACAGTTGATTATACTCCTTTCCTCAAACCCTAGCGTTAAAAAAACACAGGACCGAAAAACACCACAATGCAAAGAGCCCATGAGTACGATATGCTCTTGGTAGAGAAACAGAAGCAGTTGAGGCGAGCAAAGTGTGTGGCGGTAAAGACCAATTCCCTTGAAAATAAAGAAAAATCTATACTTGCTACAAAAGCCTATAAAAGCTGGCTATTTGGCTACCGAATCAACATGCACCAAACTGACTCAAAGCAAATGCATGTGGCTGGAAATCAAAAGAATTCTGGTCCATAGTAAAAGCAACAAGTGCAGACACCGATGAAACCCTACAGAATAACGTTGGTGAAAAAATATGGATAGACCACTTTTCAGTTCTTTTTCAAAGACCAGCGGAGCTCTCCGACCTCCACTAGAGAAACCGACTAAAACCTGGGAAATTCCCCATGATGTGGAGATTACTGGGGAAGATCAGCAAACTGAACACTTCCAGGGCGCCAGGCCCTGACGGTATTACCAATGCTGATCTTAAAGAACACCCGAAGGAATGGGCCATTTTTATTCATGAGGTGTTGAACAAATGTACACTAACGTGCCCAATCCCCAGCTCATGGAGAGCATCAACAGTGGTACCCATCTTTAAGAAAGGGCAGAAAGAAAACTAGAGGAATTACCATCCGATCGCCCTTTTTGACGTGATCGGCAAGGTTTTCGATTCATTCGTACTAGGATGCTTCCAATCATGGACAAGGTCGGTTGGTTGTGAAGACCCGTTCCAGTCAGGTTCTAGTCAGGTTTCATAAAGGATGCGGGTACGACTGAAAACATCTTGCTCTTAAGCATTTTGAAAGGAAAGGTCATGGAGCTAAGACCTAGGATCTTCATGGCCTTTATTGACCTAGTCCAAGCATTTGACCAGGTCAATCGTGAAATCCTGTGGAAAAAGTTGACAGACTGGAAGTGCCCAGCAGAAATCCTAGAGCCTATACAAGCACTCCACACAAACACATCAATGAGAGTGTGCCTCAGTCGCTCAGGCATTCTGTCCTCGGAAATTGCAATATCAAGAGGGTTCAAGCAGGGCTACCCCCTCGCTCCCGCATTATTCTACTTTTACTTTGGAGAGCTTCAACATTTCGAGCAGGCGGTCTGATCTTTTCCCCCGACAATAGGTGGCGCCAAAGTGACCCGCCTCCTATACGCAGACGACCTGATCTTAATGGACCAGACAGAAGTGGGTCTTCATCGCCAACTAGACAGCCTGCTAAAGTACATTAAAGAAAACAACCTGGAAATTAACAAAGAAAAAACCAAGGTCATGTCCTTTGAAAGATCAACAAGAAAAATCAAAAAACTGAAATGGCACCTGGAAGACTCAGATAGTGCGAGTGAAACAGTTTAAATACCTCGGGTGACATTAAACAATAGCATTGTAGAAACACTGATACAAGTCGTACTTTTTGAGAAAATAAAAAAACTGGCAACTCAAACAATGACTGTGGATAAGAGATTTGGCTGCTTTTCTATGATGCCGATCCTGAAATTTTAGAAGGCAAAAGTAATTCCCTCACTAACGTACGGTGCTGAGGCTATGCCGGAAATTCCAGCCAAAATTTGGCCGAGATTTGAAGGCCTATGTTGGAGACAAGTCCTGGGCCTCCCCAACTCAGCACCAATAGCATCTATACGCAGTGAACTGAGTCTGCTTTCATTTCAAGCCATAGTCGACCGGAACAGCTTGATGCTGCTTAGAAAGGTAATTTTACCAACTTGTCTTAAAATCTTCAACATCATTAACAACGAGCTTGAGGGAGGAACAAGTAGACTCCTGAACATCTGGTCAAAGAAAAATAAGGCAAAACTGCAAGAAATCAGCTGTACCGAGACTGACCTAAGATTAAACCCCACAAAAATAATTTAAAACTAGAAGAATGGGACTGGTTTCGCACCCTTGACATCGATTTTGCCCGCCAACTAACAGCCAGTCTGCCAACGAACACCACAAAACAGCTTCCGGAGTACTTGACAACATTTCCCAGTAGAGCGCTTCAAAACACTTTTTTGAAGGTGCGCTTGAACTTGCTTTTGACAAACGAGATCATTACAATTAGGGGAAAGTCAAACTTAAACAAAAGCCGATACTGCAAAATAGCAGGCCAAGTCGAAACCGTGAAGCATTTACTACTTTATTGTCCTAGCCTTAAAAAAACAGGAAGATCTATCTTGGCCATCATTTCTCCAAATTGCAAGCTTATGATGATGAAGAAGATTGGTGGACACGGTTGATGAATGGTGACAAAACATCACTAGTGATAGCGGTAGCCTCATTCTTCCAAAAAAACTCTCCTACAATAGTAAAAAGTGAGCATAACCGAATAATGAACTAAGGAATCGAATACACGAAGCCGAAGGAGGACACAGAGATGACACAGAGATGAGACTGAGTGGAAGGATAGAACATAACAAGACATAAGAGAGCAACAAGGGACATTCCTCCCTCTCTTTCTTTTTGTAAGAATCTGTGAGTATCTAGCAATGGTCATATTCCCCACCCCTTTCGGATGTCTCTCCTGAAGCATTAGTACATTGACCTCCAAACTTTTGACATACATGGCAACCTTTCTCACCTTAGAGTACCCAATTAAACCCCTTACATTCCAACTCACTAATTTCAATGAGGGTGTTAACTCTTTGCTACCCGCCTCCTGTATCATCAGTATTAATCGTCAACACATGGACCGCAAAACAGAACCCCATAATACCCACCTTTCAATTGTGCCCATAGACTGCGATCATGTTTGTATTTATTAACCAATGCAACCCTTGTTCACCAACCCACCCCAGCCCGCACTGCATCCCCCAATTTGCAGTGTAAATCCCCCTTATCTCAAAAGCTAAATCAAACCCATGAACATAATCCTGTGTAATATGTCGGGGGCACCAGCCAATGCCACCACCATGTCCATCAACCAATCTGCACTATTAGTCCACACCCACCATTTCTCAGAGAGGTTATGTCTGCTTTGTTACATGTATTCTCAGGCAATCAGGTCAGAGGAAAAGAAAGAGAGAAGACAAGGAAAAAAAAGAAGAAAAAAACAGGGGAAAGGTTTTATTGCTTTCCGGCCCAGCCATTTCCTGCAAAGATGTAGACAACATTCCATTATCTATCAGGGTATACTTAACAATTCCACCCGTGCTCTCAGTGAAGCTTTGTTATTTAATTGTGGTGATCGTAACAGTCCTACAAATTTACTAGTATCTTCCGGAGTTGATAAAGGTGTGTTTTTATTTTAGGGTAAAGAACCCTGGGCTTAGCTGAGTACTGCACAGCGTAGAAAAAACTCTGGTCGCTAAATGATTCCTTCACTGGTGCAAACGTGCGCCTAGATGGCTGAACTGCAGCTGCAAAGTCTGGGTAGACAGAAACTCCAACCCCCTGATACTGTACACTCATCTTTATCCTTGCTGAATTCAGTCCAGGGTCCTGGTCTTTATAATTTAGTAATCGTTGAATGATCGACCTAGGTGTTTGTCCCGGCTTAGGAACCGGAGCCAATGATCGTTGCAAATATTCCAACAGAACTTGAGTAGAATAAAGGAGATCATCCTGCACTTCTCTGTCGGTTCTCGGGAAACACTTCCATGTTCATTATGGTGTTTACCCTGGTATCCCCACTATCATGACATTGTTTCTCTGTACCAGAATGTTAAATCTTCAAGTTGGCCTGTGCTACTTTCATAACTTGGTTTCAACCCACTGAGTCACTGTCTATATAGGACCAAGGAAATTAGTGTCCATTCAGTCACAGCGGCCACTCGGTGTGTGACCCAGCCAGTCTCCATTCTAAGTACTCTCCCAGTGGTACTACTCCTGATCAGATCTTACAGACTGTTGTAGCTAGCACACATGTCAGGTTTGTGTTTGTGTGATGAGTGTTTTTCATCGCTGCATGCTCTCTGTCCTCCAGACACCTCACAGTCTGATGTTATTCTCCTCCTCACACTCCAAATTGTTACAGGGTCACAGAACCCCACGCCGCAAGGCGATGCTCTCTGAAGTCGGAGTGTACCACCGAGGGAGCAGACAGAGTAGCAGTCAAGCATCTGAGGAAAATCACAGCCCAAGGGGACCGGTGCCGTCCCCGCTCAGTCACAGTTTACAAGCGCTCGGTGTGTACTCATCCAGCACTCGCTTGTCTGTCAGCAGGTTCATCAAGTCCCAGTTAGCCTGTAGCGAAGAGCCGCCCGAATGGAGCAGGATCCACCAGAGTTCTCTGTGGAGGGATGCTTCAGGATGCCTCCCTCCCCCCCAGCTGCACTGGCCACCTCACCTAGTCCGGTTGCCACCGATCACGGCCCCCTTATAGAATTCTGCAGGCCATCTGCTGCACCTCCGCAATGGAACGCAGCGCTGCACAAGTTAATGAGCTGTATTTTTCACTCAAACCGCTTCCTGATGCCAATCACCTAACTTTCACCAATCACCAAACTTTTTTTACGCATTGGACAGATTGTGGAGTATTTTTAGTTTGGGCTATTAGGTGTTGCTTGCAATACCTATAATGGCCAAAACTATTGCTCATTCATTACTGATTCAAGTGTACATAGGGAGAGCGGCTTGTGACAAGGGGCACACACAAATGACATTTGAGGAGGGACACAAAGTGTATTTTCGTGTTGTTTGGTTATTGATCCCTCCAATTCCCTGCCCCATGCCATGCTAATCCCACCCATTCCTGCCCATCTCTGGAACTCTTAGGTCTGAGCTCTTCCATGGTTCCGACCAACTTGGATGACTGTCTCTAAGGAAGCTCTCTGGAAACAAGCCGAAACTAGTGGACACTTTTGAATGGAAAATATACCATGCACCTTCCAAATAAAATGATAGTTTCAGGCGATTACCACATTTTTTCCATTTATATTTTCCGTTTGTATGTAGAGCGTATTTTAAATATATGTATGATATGATTTCACAAGAGCACTAATTAATGTTAAAAAACTGTCAGTATGCATCCCGACATCTTGCTCTAACTTTTAAAGAAGGAAGATCAGTTTGTGTTTTTTTGTACTTCTCATGTTGGATGTTCAGAAAATCCATACTTCCCCGCTTCTAAAACAGCATAATAAACACCTGCTTAGTGTCAATGGACTGGGAGAAAAAGATAAAAATAAGTGCTCCTTGCTGCCAACTCTACCTGACACAAGTGCTGCTAACAAAAAGGATCCTCTGTGCTGCCCTCCCCGCTCCTACGAAACCACCACGCAGGGTTTCTCATACACAAGGACAAGTGTGTGATTTGTTTTTATATTCCTTTTTTGGCTTTTGAAACTTGCTTGGTCATGGTGTGTCTGTGGCTGTCAGCCAGGATCACATTGCCAGCAGGATGTTCAATGCCGCTGTACCATTAGATATGGTAAGAGGACCTCTGACCTCAGAAGAGCATAGTGTTCATTCTGCACCACTGCCATAACCGCCTGAGGGCTGGCGTGCCGGTATTGGGGGTTTCAAAGTTTCTTTTGCATGTGTGTGAATTATGTGTAACAGAGAGGGGACCATACTAATAGTGTGCCAGGAATATAAGTGGCATGACTGACTAGACTGCCCTCTCTTTTCAAACCAGCCATGGATTGTGTAATTAATTGTACAACAGTTCATGCTTGCTTTTTTCGCTTGTTCCAACATATGTCCTGGTGTCAGCACTGGGAGTTAGTTCTTGGCCTCTTTCTTCCTCTGCATGGTCTCACTCGGATGCCTTCCTGCAGTGCCACTTTGGCTTCATTCAAGGGCACGCACTTGGCGAGACTTAGCTGTGAAAAACCAGAGGGTGTTTCACAACCTAGTCCCTGGGGATCCCATACTCAGGTGGCCAGGGAAAGGCCATCGCTTTTGGATCCCGACCTGGGGGTGGACAAGCGAGGGAGGATCACCTGGGTAGAGGGCCCTAGGGGAGAAGCACCTGATGGTGAGACATGGTATTTTCCCACAGCCCATCTAACCCCTATCCCTACCTATTTTATGGGAAACTACAGCTCCCACAATTCCTCCCCATTTTACACTGACAACATTACTGAGCAGAGGAAGTTGAGGAATGAAGCCAGGGAGATTACCTCTCATGACTTGCAATGGCTCTGTTGCTTTAATGAGATCAAGCAGAGTCAGGCACGTAATCCTAACTACACACACACCTGCACTCCCTGTCAGGATAAAAGGTGGCATGCACAGGCACACTCTGAGCGAGGCTGGATACGAGAAGGAGCAGCTCTACCAGGGCGGATGCAAACCAGGCTATCGAAGTTGGAAGGCCAAGGGGCTGATCAGCATTTGCAGAGAACGAGAGAGAGCCAGGCGTGAATTCCATACTTCTGAAGACTCAAACTGATTGAGACAAAAGGATATACCTTTAAAGTGCTTCAAGGTGGCCCGCTTCCCTCCTGGGTGAACAACAAAGTCAGGGAGGAGCAGAGGAGGTATTGGTAACAGCTTTGACTGCTACCTGAAAGGCGTTGACGAAAGAAACCCAATTAACACGACCAGTGAGTTATAGAAGGCAACAAAGTTCAGGTTTTGTTAAAGGCGAATGAAACTGTAGCACGAGTTGACGGTTGCGTGTGTGCCGATAAACGCGTAATGGAAAAGACAATTGCTGAACTGTGATGAGAATATACAAATCAACAGAGTGGTTCCGCGAGCGGAATTGCACATTCAAAAGTCTCTGTAAAGTGCTTGAAGTTGTGATAAAGCGGGAAGCGAAGGCAAGAAAGTAACTGTGATCCTGAATGAAAGTTGATTGAATGGAAAACCGAAGTATATGAACTTTAATACGCCAAGAGGGAAAAGTATGAACTTTAAACACGCCAAGAGGGCAAAGGAAAGAAAGGATAATTCCAAGGAACTACAATTAACAAGAAGCACGGGTGTTGAGAGTTGATGAAGATTGTTAAATTGGTTAAATAGAGGTCGAAGTGGTCATGCAGAGGTCTATGTAAAAACCTTGCAGTTTCAAATGTCTTTAACAGTGAAAGTAAAGTAAGATAAAAGTTGTATGGAACTGTCTTGGGGAAGGGAACCCCCACAAAGAGAAAAGATAGGCTTGAGCCCGGCGGAGGGAAGCCTATGTTGAATTGTGGTAAAGTACAAGTTAAGATTTGAACTGTGCATTGGTGGCAAGGCGGACGAAGCCTAAAGAACTTGTTGAACTGTCAAAAGCTTGAAGCCCAAGCCTGAACTTTTGAATTGTACTGGTAAGCCAAAGTGTGCCAGATTGATAGAACTGTGCCAACCACCTATCCTTTTAAGAAACTCTCGAGACTCCGTGCTTCTGAACATGGGGAAGGGAGTAGTTACCTAAGCCATTCTGACATTTCTTTTGAGACACTGTTTCCTTTATATATTCCCTTTACACATTTGTCAATTAAGAAGGAGGGCAAGGTTAGTCTTTTTTAGTATAGACCTTTTTATTTTGACTAGACTGACTTGGACTTGTTTGTTATTGGTTTAATGGTCGAGACTACTCCCATTCTAGAGTTAAGGCCAGTTAGGAATTCTCCCAACCTTATTACATACAAAATAAAGGTTTTTGAAACTTGCATCTATTGTGGCTGTCTGCTGTTTTTTTTAAAATGTGTTTATTGGCATTTCTCAATGTGACAGTTACAGCTTCTCATCTAAATTGGATGTCAATAAAACATGTGAACACAACATACAACCAAACAACACAAACAAAATGCGACGGTCTCCAGTGTATGGTTCTTAGTCTAGTCAGGTGGGTGCCTGGTGGTTGCAGGGTGGGGGAGGGGGAGCAGAGGGGGTAAATGGAGAAGTGTCTTTAGTTCTTACGCCGCCATTCCCAGGAGAGCTATCCTGAGGTTGGGGCGCTGGTTATTGACCGGGTTATTTGCTCAAGGTGGTTTATCATCCGAAGGGTGAAACAAGTCCAGTCTCAGAGTTTTCCATGCATCCAGCGCCGCACTTGCACCATCTGGGGATCTGAGGACCCCGTCTTCCCAGGTCTGGGTTTCTGCGTCCACCCACTGTTTAATTTCCCGGTGCCATGTTAAGTGTTGTGGGCCGTTAGTCCGCTTCTAGGCCATTGCAATAGTCCTTTTTGTTAGCACGCAAGCTATGTCCATGAGTTTTGTTACATGTTTTACCTTGGCTAGACGAGGATACGTGCCCAACAAGCATTCCTTGGGAGTCCAGTTGTATTTGGTTATGCCGGCTGTCCTGCATGTTTGTTCCACTTTGGACCAGAGGTGGCGGACCTTAGGGCATCCCCAGAACATGTGCCATAGGTCTGTGTTTTCCGTTTTGCACCACACACATCTGTGGGGGGGCCTGGGTGCTGAACTGTGCCATTCTGTGCAGAGTCATTTACGTGCGGTATAGCACGTTGAGTTGTATCAGCCTGAACCTGGCATTTCTGGATACTTCCCTGGGGAACGCTAAAGCCCTTTCCCATTCTTTGTCTTTAATCTCCTGTCCTATTTCCCATTCCCATCTGGCTTTCAAATCTGCGCTTCGGGGGTTTGGTCTATCCGTGAGTTGGCTGTATATCTAGGATACCAGTCTCCCGCCGCCCCCCAGGTTATACAGAAATGTCAGAAGGGGGTGTGCCTTTGGGTTCTTCAGGCCATTCTCCCCATTTTATAAGTGCAGTCCGCTTGACTGGTTGGTACCACAAGAATTGCCCGCACAGCATTCCATCTGCCATTTGGAGCCATGTGAAGTCCCTGAAGTTGCCCTCCTCGAATAAGTCCCCCCATGTGTAGACCCCTTTCCTTTCCCAGAATCTGATCTGTGCCTGATCAGTGCTGGATTTACATAGGTCTGAAATCATTGGGACCGCAGGAGAGTATGAGTGTTTTAAGTGTAGTAGTGCCCTGGCTCTGGACCATGTTTGCAGACCTAGGACAACCAGCATGGGTGGTTTGCTAAGGCATATTTGGGGTGCCCAAATAGGTTCTTTCAGGCGTAGGGGACTAATTAGATGTTGAAGCAGTTCAGTGTCTGCTGTGACATCTGACAGCCATCGGGCCACAAAACGTAGTTGTGCGGCTAAGTAATACTTCTTTAAGTCTGGGAGTTGAATTCCACCTGCCCTATGGGGTAATGTTAGCGTGGACAACCCTAACCTGTGCCTACTGGTCCCTCACAGGAAGTCTCTAAAGATAGTTTCAAGTAAGCAAAAGAATGAAGGCCTAATGTAGTGGTAGACGTTTTGAAAGTGGTAGAGAAATCTAGGAAGGATTATCATTTTGATAATTGATGCCCTACCCATCACTGACAGGGGAAGTTTGGACCAGAAACCAATTTATTAGCGCAGGGCTTTAAGTGCAGCTCCGGTGTTATGTTCATGCATTAGTTCTGTGGTATGCATCACAGTGACACCCAAGTACCTCAACAAGGTTGGTTGTCACTGGACTCCCACCTGCGGAAGATCCTCTACCTTCACACCCTTAAGGCCTGCTAACGCGAAGAGACAGGATTTTTGTCTACTAAACTGTATGCCTGAGACGGCAGAAAAATTGTCTAGGACCTCCAGCATGCAAGGCACGTTTAAGTGGGGTTCGCTGACGTAAAGAAGTACATCGTCAGCATAGAGTGATATTATGTGATACTCCTCACACAGCCGAATGGCAGAATCAAAGAATTGCTTCCTAAAATAGATTGCGATTGGTTCCAGACCTAATATGTAAAGCATGGGGGACAGCGGACAGCCCTGTCTGGTGCCCCTGCATATATCCCATACCGGGGACACAAGTCTGCTGGACTTCACTGTAGCTTTAGGATTGGTGTAGAGAATCTTCACCCATTTGATAAAGCCGGCCCCAAACCCAAATTCCCTGAGCGTGGCGAGTAACCATTCCCAGTAGATAGTCAAACGCTTTTACGGCGTCTTATGACAGTAGCGCGTAAGAGCCCTCGTGTTGGTTGGTCTGGGCTATGATGTCCTGGAGCCTGCGAAGATTTGCCGTAGTATTACGGCTGGGTATGAAGCCATTCTGATCGTTATGCACTAACACACCAATCTGTCTAGAGAGCCTGGAGGCCAGTATCGTGGTCAATATCTTAACATCATAATTAAGCATTGCAAGTGGGCGGTAGGAGTCGCACTCATCAGCTGGTTTTCTATGTTTAAGCATCGGGATAACGAGTATTTCCCTCTTGCTCTCGGGCAGGGTCCCTAGTTCGTATGCTTCCTGAAACACCTTGAATAGTAATGGTGTGAGGGATGGTCCATAGGCTTTATAGGACTCTGGGGGAAGCCCATCAGTACCTGGGGTTTTGGAGGTGGCCAAGATTGTATGGCCTCTTTGATGTCTTCTGCCGTGATTTCTGCGTCCAGGGGGTCTCTTTGTTCGGGTGTGAATTTAGGTAAACCGATCTCCTCTAATTTGTCTAGAATTTTCTCCCGTGGTATGGGGGTGTCGTGCGAGTAGAGTTGGGCATAGAAGGACTTGAACGCATCATTGATGTCCTGCTGTGTCTGAAGTGGGGTTCCGTCCGCCCCCCTTTAATGTAGTCATGAGGTGTTTGGGATGCTCCTTTTTGCAGAGCCAGGCCAATAGGCGGCCCGGTCTGTCAGCCTCAGTGTGTGCCCTAGTGGTTCTGGCCGTGTACTCAAACTTGGCTAGTCTGCCCCATGTGTCGCTACATTTGTGTCTTAGCTGACGCAGTGCCTCCCCATCCAGGTGTGTGTGTTGGGGAGGTGGATTCGACCTTTATAATTTCATCTTCCCACCGCTCTAATTCAATATGCAGTAATTTCCTGATACCGCAGGCTTTTGCGATGATTTCCCCTCAAATTTGTACTTTGAGGGCCTCCCACATTGTGCCCACCCTTTCAACGCTGCCATCGTTTTCCTCTACATACTTCTCCAGGGAGCCCTGCCGGTCGCTTTTAAATGCTGGATCTTTCAAGGCCTCATTTGGCATTCTCCATAATGAGATGGGGTTTCGGGGGCCCGTCACACTCCATTGTACCTGCAATGGGGAGTGATCAGATATGGATCTCTCTAAGTATTGTGCCGAGTCTATGTGGGCAAAACATTCCCTGCCAATGAACATGTCGTCAATCCTGGTGTGAAGATTGTGAGGGGATGAGTAATAGGAGTAGCCCCGCCTCCCCAGATGTAGTTCTCGCCAGACATCTGCCAGGTCTAGTCTTTCTAGCGCTGAGTTCCGCGCGGTGGAGGCTGCTACAGCACGATTCAGAGGCGGGGCGGATCTGTCCAGATCTGGGTCCCGGACACAGTTAAAGTCCCCTCCCCAGATGAAAAAGCTGTTCCTATGGTGAGTTACTCTAGCGTACATCAGCTGTAGGTGGGCCGGGATGTTGCAGTTGGGGAAGTAGGAGTTCACTAGGCATACCTCACCGCACTATCACATATCGGCCCTCCGGGTCCGATTCTACCATGAGCAGCTTGAAAGGAATCTGTGGGCTGATCCACGTGAACACCCTCTGTGCGAACTTGGAATAACCCGCTCCAAACCCATGACCTCCACAGCGCTCCTGTAGCTTGGCCGTGGCATCCCCTGTCAGATGAATCTCTTGCAATAGGGCTATCCCCACCCGCTTTCTGTTCAGGTAAGATTTAATTCTGTTCCTGCGGAGGTAGGAGCCCAAACCCCGGACGTTCCAGGTTAACACTGTGACTTGCACTGCCATGTTTGTGTTGAAACCCACTGCAAGGTCAGCCTCCCACCACCTTCATCATACATCTGAGGGACTGCATTATGATGATGCCCCCTGGCAGCTCGAATGGTGAGAGCTGTTCCCCATGGTTCCGCTGTTACCGACCCTCCTGCACCACACTACATGTCTTCTGGAGACTTCGCAACTATGCAAACCCACGTCTTTGTGGATGAAGAAACAAACAGTAACAATGACCAACTGTTGCCAGCTGTCCCCTAGGAGGGGTGCATTACTGTGAACAAAGAAACAAACCATATCAACAAATAACTGCCCCCAGCAGTTGCCATCAGCTGGCAGCTCTCAGGGGCCCCCGCATCGTCTAGGCCTATCCAGGTCATTTGATGCAGGAGGTGTGCTGGCAACAGGCCTGCACAGGTTCTGGTAGGGTGGGTTGCACGTGTGACCCTGTGGGCTCGCCGTCCACCTTAGCGGTTAAGATGACATTGCAGTGTTAGTTAACTCGGAACCATTGTTTTTTGCAGACCCATAATATCACTGCCAGCTCGCGCTGAACCCCCCGGATCCCCTCCAGTCCGCAACCGCTCATGTAATGGGCTCTTCGTCCACGGCCAGATTGTTGTGCTCCAGCCACATGTTGGCCGCAGCAGGCGTCTCAAGGAATATCGCTTTCCCTTTGTAGATCACCTTGAGGCGCGAAGGATACAGCAGCATGTATTTAAGGTTAAGTTTCCGGAGTCTCGCTTTCACTGGTACGAAGGAGTTCTTGCCCGCTGCAATGTGGGTGTGTAATCTGGATACATGACAATCCTGGAGTTGTTTCACCTGATCTCTCCCCCTTCTCTTGAGAATTTGAGTATTATTTCTCTGTCCCAGAAGTTTAGGATTTTCGCAATCATCGGGTGCGGGTACAAGCCCGGTGGGGGACGTTTTTGTAGACGCCTGTGGGCTCTCTCCACCGAGAAACCCTGGAAGAGTCTACCAACACCAATCTCCTGCTGCAGCATAGTTTGCACAAATTCAGTCGGGTTTGAGCCTTCCACGTCCTCTGGTATTCCCAGTATTCTAATGTTATTACAGCGGGCGCGACCACTTGCATCCTCGGACCTTGCCTCTAGCCTTGCAACTTTCTTCTCCAGTTCTAGGACCTTGGCCTTCAGGTCAGTTGTGGTGTGGGCGGTCTCTTGTAAGGTTGTCTCTGACGTGGTCACTCTCTCGGTTAAGTTGCGAGCGTCCTGAGCATTAAGTGCATATCGGATTTGACTTCATCTATTTTGGTGTCGATGAATATTCTGAGTGCCGCTATGGCCTGCAGCACCTGCGCGTCCTTAGAGTTGTCTTGTGGAGGGGACGGTTCTTGTTGCGCCCGCGCTGCTTGGTGCCGTTGTTGCTTTGGCCGCTGGGAAGGAATACATTATTGATTGCTTGGGTTTGCCCTTGGAGGGGGACATGCCACTTTAGAGGACGATGAAGGCAGTTATGGAGCTGCGTATGGAATTTAACTGGTGGGGACAATAGCTTGTCAGTCAGTTGAGCCAAGATTTAGTTAGTAACGTGTTATTTGGGGCCAGTTAGCATTGGGGTAACTCAGCGAGAGGCCCTCGCGCCGGAACCCATCTTTGCAGGTGACAAGGTACAAAGCGAGTGCCCCCTGGCTGTTGTGTCGCAGTTTCGGTATTCCAGGAATGCCTCCACAGTAGTGGCAGACGTCCTCTACTGCGGTGGGTGGCACAGCAGTGTGTCCCCACCCTGCTGGAATTGTGGGCAAGCGTGAAGACTGTGGGTTTGGTGCCGGAGTGGATCAAGCCCAGGCACCAGTACAATAGGTTTGTACCCAGGTCACCCTTTTGTGGCACCAATCCAGCACTTGAGGTCTTGCAGCAATCCGCTATCTCCAGTAGCAGGGTGCAGGCTTCAGGGTCGCCCCCTAGTGAGGTATGGTGGCAGCGGCAAGTTAGGGGAAGCCACCAGGTGGCGGACCCGCTTCAGAAGGGAGGGCGCGTGATCATGCGAGAGGCTCCCCAGGTGACTGCAGGGGACTATGTTACGTGCCGTGATTCAAAATGACGAGCTCGGTTCAGGTGGCCCGGCTGTATTTAGCCCCCTAGTTGCTGGGGTTGCAGGGCCTGGGTGGCTTGTGAGAGCAGAGCCAACGTTGCGGGCGTTCTTTAGTGAGGCTCATATGTCTGATATAGTGCTGCGCGTGCAGTGTTGGTGGGTTTGTGCACGCTGGGGCTGCAGTGTGTAGCTGGTGTGGGGCTCTGCGGGGTTGGTGCGTGCGGGTCGTGGATCCAGGAGACTGGTGCAGGTGCGGGGATCTGCTTCAGTATCCTCGTACCTTGTGATGGTCTCCGATCCGAGCATAGGCGTCCAGTGGCGCTCGGGTCCCTTCGATCATTTACTGAGATACTCCCAGGGCCATCTTAGGCAATTTTGGGGCCCTGGGCACGGACATCTTTGGGGCCCCCTGCACAAAACCAAATGAATTAAGAATACTAGACGCGCCCCCCCAACCCCTCACCCATTAGGCCCAAAGGTTGATATGCTGTCTCGCAGCATAAGCACGTTTACTCCCTTTAAGACCCCTTAACCTCTTCATTCTTGCTCGAATCAGAATGATAAACAGGTAGCATTTGAAGACCAACATTAGTAGTCTACGAAGAGGTTACTGTTCTAGCACATACAGGATAATTTTATCAATAGCATCCAGGAAGGTATGCAGCCTGTAGTATTAATTCAGGACATATGTAAAAGGTACATGTAACCCATAATAGACAGAGAACTCACATTAGCTGCCTCACAGAATGCAAAAGTGCTCATGAATGGATAGAGGAGACTAATTGGAAGGAAGGAGAAAGCTACACATACTGTAACATGGATAGTGGTTGCAGATTAGAAGCTACCAGGAAGGTGTCTTTATCCAGACAGACTGAGATTAGAAGTGGGATATGGGTTTCAAATAATGTTGCCATTAGATATCAAAGGAACAAATGCCTGTGGTGTGCGATATAAATATGCTCACTATTAAAGTGGAAGCAACCCTATAGGCAGAGAAACCATGAATAAGTCTTTTATGAAGATCATACCATGAGAAGGAAATCACTCTGAAGGGCTGACACTTTTGAAAGGTTTAGGGAGTGACAATATTGAGAGGTTAGGCAATACAAGATTAAATGAGATGCCCAGGATCACACATTGGTGAAGGGGTGAAGCTGGGATTTGTGCCAATTCCTGTAATTTCTTCATTTGAACACTTTCTTTACCAGTTCTTACCATGAACTAAAACAATCTGATTTTATAAAAATGGACTTGTAAAGTACACAAATCACATTACCAAACATGACCATTTTTAAACAAAATATTAAAGAAGGGTTTTATGCAAAATGGGAATGGTTATAGCTTAATTCTGTCCATCATCAAGGGAAGTATATAAGTACCAGCATACCAATCAATGTGATTTAACACATTTAATCTGGATTTGTCTTTTGTATTTTAAAGCTTTAAATATTTCCAAAACAATGGCTTGTGACATTTTCATTCATAAACATGCATAAAACCTTTGACTTAACAAAAAGCAAACCTTTTTTTGTGTCAAACAAGCAGACCTTAAAATATGCTTTTGTGAGGCCTGCAACAACTGGTCCGCCTTCTTCTGTCTACCAATCCTTCCACTCAAATGGCCTACATAAGAAGAAAGATCAAGTAATTGAAGGCATTGTCTTTATTTGGTGCCGGAGCTGCAGGACGCTGTTTTACTTACCTTCTGCTACTACAACAGCCAGCCCGCCCCACCTCCTAACAGCATTGCGAGCATAGGGCTCTTGCTGGCCACAGGGAGGCGGAGCCGCTGGGGATCACGTGACCTGCTCACGTGACTCGCTGACTCTCTTCAAAACTGCCGCGAAGCCGTCCGAGCGGTGTTAATTGAAGGCATTGTCTTTATTTGGTGCCGGAGCTGCAGGACGCTGTTTTACTTACCTTCTGCTACTACAACAGCCAGCCCGCCCCACCTCCTAACAGCATTGCGAGCATAGGGCTCTTGCTGGCCACAGGGAGGCGGAGCCGCTGGGGATCACGTGACCTGCTCACGTGACTCGCTGACTCTCTTCAAAACTGCCGCGAAGCCGTCCGAGCGGTGTTAATTGAAGGCATTGTCTTTATTTGGTGCCGGAGCTGCAGGACGCTGTTTTACTTACCTTCTGCTACTACAACAGCCAGCCCGCCCCACCTCCTAACAGCATTGCGAGCATAGGGCTCTTGCTGGCCACAGGGAGGCGGAGCCGCTGGGGATCACGTGACCTGCTCACGTGACTCGCTGACTCTCTTCAAAACTGCCGCGAAGCCACCCTCGCGGCGTAAGCCCTGGTGGCAGAAGGGCTGGTGCTGTTTGGCTGTTCGGCGTGGACGGCAATCTTCAACTAGTAAGCCTCCTACATCCAGATTTACCAGTGTGTCTGGCTGTTTGTTCGGTATTGCCATTCTAACACCTACTAAGCTACTGTCAATGACTATTTTCTACTTTTTAATAAGAGAAATTTTTGCTTTTAGAGCCAGTGGTGTTATAGTCTATTAACACGCATATTGACTGTTTAATTTTTTTTTTCTGGCTATATTTTTTTTAATTAAGTTAACCATACTAAGGAGACTCACATCATTTTATACTGGAGGAAGTTGGCGGCTAAGATTTTTTATCACAACGCTAGTTTATTGTCTAATCTCTGATTTTATTTTATTCTATGATGAGATCTGGTTTGCGCAGCCAAAAAGGCCCTCAATTCTTATTGGATGCTATCTCAGTGGACCCGGCCTCACAGGTTGACTCTACCAGCATCCTGGCCAAGTGTAGGTTAACTAATACTGTGTCTTCAATCACTTCTAAGTCTCTTTGTAGTGCCCCACTTTCGGTGGAACCTATCCCCTCTATAAATAATGCTATGTCTTGCAGCCTCACTTCGATAAAGCCTATTATTTTAAACACCTTGGAACATAGTATTCCACTAACCACTCATAATGTTATGATCCATAACCCTGAGATTATAGACGCAATTACCAGTGTCTCTGTAGCAGGTGATAATGCACTACATAAAACTCCTAGACAAACCAAAGTACGCCACCAAGTACTTGGCCAGACATTCATGGACAAATACATCCTAAAAGCAACCTCAACTAGCACAGAAATAAAACTTCCCAAAGTGTTTAGAGGCAACGCTATGTTAGACCATTCGGCAATGTCGACACAAGCTTTTTTTGGGGGAAATAATAATATCACTGACCTTAGCATAATTGAGTGTGCGGATAAAGCGATGAATCTGCCATGTACTACTGGAATTCCGGAAACCTCTAGATCCTCTTCCCAAGATCCAGTGGCTGATAATACACCTACCGCCCTAACTAACATTATTGAAGTCATTGAAAACAACATTGCGGACGATGTTTCCGACTTAGGCCCTCTGTCAACCATTCTGAACCAAGCGAATTCTCCGCATTTACATCATACATTGAAAGATGTGGATGAACGAATTCGCTTGACGCACCCAACAGTCTCAGCCCTTAACGTTGTTTTGAGCTCCTTTGTTGAGCTTTATGACAATGTTTGGTCTGAGCTGAAATCTGTCAAATCTGCAATGACAGAACTTAATTTAAAAATTGATTGTATTGGCACAGATATTTTAGTGGATCTTAATAATAAAGTGGATTGGATCGGTACAGAGATATCCCAGAGGCGACCGGTGCAAGTTTCACAAGGCGATAGTTCTCCAACCCCCTCTTGCCAAACAGCCAGGGTCAATTCCCAAATTATAGAGATATCCGATAACAACTTGCCAGTGGAATCTTCTAATAATGCTGCTGCTCACGATTATGACTTACCAGCAATTTTTTCTTGTTCTGGTACTCCTACCACGGCTATAGGTATATTGGCCGACCCTATCCAATGCTTGCCTGACCCGATTTCTATTCGGGGTCAATCTAACTCTACTGGATCTCCAGTTATTATAGCAAAGGCTATTAATAAAGCAATTCTCTCTGTACAACCTAAGCCTATTTCACCGGCAATTCCCTGTAATACTGCTGAGGAGCTACTGAAGAATATTAAACCTACTCGGCCGATAGAGTCCAGTCCGGGTACAAGCTTGACTCCAACCCAGGGTCTTAATTGCCCACATGACAGTGCTATTAAGCACCCAACTTCCAAGAAATCAATGGCCCCACGCAAATCGCGCCTTATCAAGCGGAAATTGGCCACTAAGCAAACTAATATACTCTTTACCAAATCTACTGCAAAGGTTTTCACTTTTTCGAATAATGCCTCTACCTCTAAGGGTAACTTAACGAATGTTATTAAGCCTCCAATGATTAAATTGGTTGACTCTATGGCTCAAACTGTTAATTGTAACCCTCTAGCTACACTTGTTTCTGACAAGTGGTCCGGCAACCTTCCAAAATTCTGTTTGGCCCCCCCCTAAACAGTCCATAAGTGAAACCTTATTTGCCTCCTCTATCTCAAAACTGTGCCCTTTGGTGCCACTTCAACATGGATGTGGTACAGGTAAATTTAGGTCTACCGAGGAAACTTCAATGGTCCGCTGATTTTACAAGCTACTAATTCCAGCAATCTACCACTTGGTTCTGCCATGAGTAAATTTAAAACCTACGATACAGCTTTGGTGGATTCGGGCGCGACACAAGCTTGTGGTATCAACAACTCCAAGCTGTGTGAAGATCATCTCATGGTTCCCGTGATTCCACAAGGTGTAAATCATAGTAATTTACATCAGGGGTGTGGTATTGGAAAATTCACAACCTTGGAAGCAATTCCCCTGACTCGGGCCGTGTCTCTAGTTCCCGAGCTAAATTGCTCACAGAGCGCGTCGGTCCTAAGGCCTCATCAAACCCCGGCAAATTGGGGTCCCATGCAACTGCAATCTCCAACGAAATCACTACTTCACCAGCCCCTGATCCCTGCCTTTTCTTCGGATCTGGGATTGGTGAGGGGATTCTCTCAAGACACTAACAATCTGTCTGCCCCTACTCACCCCACAATTTCTGCTGGGATTCGCAACCTGGTGGATCGTCTATACAAACCACAGACCACAACTTTGCCCCCTGCTGCTGCCAAACATCTTGATACAAACATGAAAGGCCCTCAAAATTTATCAGCAGGCAATTTAATACGCCAAGAATGTATGAATAATAAGAAACTTAACTCTTTACACTTGATAAAGATCCAAAGCTTGCTGAAATTGGAAGAGTCTGTTTGTTTGAATCGTCGAAATGTATTATCCATTTTCTCTGAAATCCCTGCCCTCGCTCTCATTTCCTCTAAGGACATTGATAGAGTGGCCTTTGTGGATTGTAATTCTGTGGATATGAGCATGATTCTTCTTGCATCACCATTTGTTAAAGAACTGATTCTTACTCAAAAAGACTCTCTGAAGGAATTGGGCTTCAGAGTGGAAGCGGCTGCACCTTGGGAACTGCCGACTAATGGGCCCTCTTCTCTACAATCAGCAGTTAAACCAATAGGGGCTCATACAGGTGGACAGGATTCTCTGCCCACTTCAATAACTTTATTGCACCAGCAAAATAAAGATGTTGACTGGGCTACCATCATCTCCACCTTGTGGCAAAAACTTGTGCCCTAGCTATATTTTCCCAAATCTGACCTCAGATCCTCAGTCGAACTTTTGTATAAAATCTTGGAACTCCAGAGGTAATCAACACCTATTCACGAATTTGGAGTGCCTACAGCGGCTGAGAGATGCTAATGTTATTTGCATTCAAGAGACTTGGATGACCTCAACCCCTTGTTTAGATGGTTTTCAAATTTTCGACCAGCCGGCCCGACATAACCTGAGGGGTAGACCTTCGGGTGGTCTACTGGTGGCAGTGGATAACTGCTGTGGGCTTGCTGGCAAGGTTCTTTTGGGTCTTCCCTATGGGGCGCTGGGGGTAGCCCTGAACTCGAGTACCGGCCATCTAAAATTACTAATTATTAACATCTATTGGCATACAGGGGTTGGTGAAATTAAGCTGTTTGTGTCTCTTATCTCTCAGATTATTTTGGAGTGGGGGCACCATGGGCACTTTGTGAGTTGTATCCCTCTGACCGATGTGACAAATGGAAAAAACTGGCTAGTCAAACTTGGTACATTGAACTGGGCAATCTAGGTTTACAACCCCTGCGTGAGTTATCACCACCCTCTTTAAATCCTTTTAGTCATACCTGGAGGCGGGGGTCTTCCACCTCCATTCTTGATTATATCTTTGTAGATGATTTCCTGCTTACAAGATGCTCGAAGTTTGAAATTTTCTTGAATTCTTGGAGTGACCATGGTATATTAACGGCAACTTTTAACATCTGCCTGAGAAAGGAGCGGTTGTGCCAGCCGATCGTGGTTTCTCCAAATTCATCTGGATCTGCTATTCGCTGGTCCCCTAAAAATATTGAAACCTTGAATGGTAAACTGTGGGATATGCTTAATAAGACTACTCTTGATTGGAAATTGACAACATTTAATTCGGCAACGGTTTCTACCTTGATACAAGTGGCAGTAGACGATATTGGCAGTTCTTTTACAAATCGAACTCCAGTTGTCAGGCATTCACATCAATATAATTCTGAGTTGGCAGTTGCAAAAACTATTAAGAATAAAAACATTAGGAAATTACAAACTGCAACAAGCGACCTGTCCAGTCGTTTAATTCTTATTAAGAAGGTCAAATTAGCCTATAAGAACTACTGCAAAACAATTAAACACCAATTGTTACAGCAGGATTCGGAATTAATGCTACAGGTTATTATGAAGGCAAATGTGGGAGCCTTCTGGCAGATTGTTAATGGACAGGATTGTTACCAGGCCATTGCTGAACTTAATCCGATTGCGGAACAAGATTGGCTAGTGTTTTATTCTAATAGATTTTCTCCTAGCCCCCTAGCGGTAACGGCCAGCTTTACTGATTATGATCCATTAGTCCCTTATTCAAAATGGGATCCCCCGTTAAATACTGATACGATCCTGGAGTTAATTTGCAGGTGTAAGAGCTCAAGAGCCCCTGGCCCGAATGGGTTAACGAATAATACCTTTAAAGCAGACCCAAATCTTTGGGCCAATCTCTTATGTATTGAGTTTCGAGATATCTTGCAAACTGGGATCTGTCCTATCTCTTGGTCCACCGCACACGTTATTCCGATCTTCAAATGCGGTAGTAGGTCCGATCCTAAAAACTATCGGCCTATCGCTTTGATAGATGCGGATTGCAAACTCTTCTCTGCTTTTCTTCTTTTACATTTAAGGGAATGGGAAAAAACTTGCCATCCTCTGAGCCCCTTTCAAACGGGTTTCCGTAAAAACCACTCAACTAACATCAATGGTCTGGTAGTTAAGTGTATTCAGGAGACTGCCTGGAGCTCAACTAGGGGACCCACTTTTATGGCCTCAGTGGACCTCTCGGCAGCCTTTGACTGTGTTGACCGAAATAGGCTCTGGCAAAAACTCTATGCCTGGGGTCTGCCAAGGGGCTTAATTAGCCTAATGGAGGGGGTTTATAACAATTCTACTATTCGAATCCGGTTAAATAAAAAGGGGGATATGTCAGATGCTGTCCGTACTCATCGTGGGGTTAGACAGGGTTGTGTGCTAGCCCCTTGGGTGTTTAATCAATATGTCTCAGATGCAGCAGAGCACCTCTTGAAAGAGGGGCTATTAGCGCCGAGTATTGGCACTTTGAAGCTTATTTGGCTGGCCTACGCTGATGATTTTGTTCTATTCGATCTAACTAAGGTGGGGTTACAGCGTTTGCTGGATCTATTCGCCAATTATGCTCAACTTAATGGCCTGAATATTAATCCGGCGAAAACCAAAATCCTTGCCTTTTCTAAAGGGATTGTTAGGAAGAAAACAAATCTCTGGAAGTTAAGTGATGTGACTGTAACCAGTTCCACTTGCCTTACTTACCTGGGCTATCACCTGGGAGCAAGCAGAGGTTCAAAAGGGCAAAACCTTCTTCTCTTGAATAAAGCCAAGGTTCTGGCCAGTCAGGTCCTTAAAATTGACCGTAAATATGGCCGATTCTCCATTAGACCTGCTTTACTCTTCTTTGAGGGGAAAATCGCACCGAAATTGATATATGGCCTAGAGTTCGGCACTCGGTTAACCATCGCCAAATTGGAGGGTATTGAAGGGGACATATGGAGACGGGTTTTACTCATCCCAAATGCAGTACCCCTTGCTGCGATTCGTTTCGAGCTAGGCTATATTTCTTTGACTGCACGAGTCGAGTGGAGGAAGCTTTTGCTCTATGCTAAACTAAAGGCCCCTACCGCCAACACGCTATACGAACTGGTTGGCAATAACATTTATCGATCTGGTTTCCTACATAAATTTGCTATGCTCTGTGAAGATATTCTGGCCAATATCAGTTCAGACTTAGAGCAACTAATCACTAACCCGACTAAAACTAAAATGAAGCTGTGGGATTTTGATTGGTGCCGGACTGTGGATGCTTTTCATACATATGCTTCTATGTCTCACTTGGCTCATGAGCACAAAAAAAGAGGAACTCTCTCTCCAATTCTTAAGATTTTTCCAAATCGGGATCATAGACAAACACTACTCAGACTGCGGTGGAATATTCTACCTACTCGGGATACTAAGTTGAGGTGGAAACTGATTACACCGGCTAACAGTCTCTGTAGATTTTGTTACTTAGTTCCTGAAACGGCTAAACACCTTATTCTGTTTTGCACTCAACTTAATGTCCTGAGAGACTCTTGCCTGAATGTCTTGAAATTACAATTTCTAGGTCTCTCGATTGACCTAGTATGGCAACGTTGCCTGTGTATTGGAACAAGCAGAGAGGGTTTGGCCCTATCGAGTTTTATTCGTAACCTCCACCTGGAATAGATATGCTTGTTTGTCACCATGCTGTCTTAGGATATGGGTTAAGGATTTAGGGTAATTTGGTGTTACTGTGTGTTTGCTCTTGCAACTTTTTGATGATTTTAGGATGAGTCTCCGATTTCTGTGCTCTTAAATACTTTTAAATACTCTTATAGCCCTGCCAATATGCTAAATTTGTAACTGTGTATCTATTTTGTGTATTTTGTGTGTTTGTGTTTTCTTTTGTAAAGGTTTAATAAACCATATACAAATAAAAAAAAAAAAAAAAAAAAAAAAAAAAGAAAGATCAAGTAATGTGCTAAACAATACCACCAGCATGCAAGTAGACAAACCTCACAGAAGACAGCACAGCACATGTAAGATATATTAGATGATTTGATCAGGATCACTGTATCGACTGCTGGCAAATCCAGGATACAAGCATGAACTCTTTTGTTCCATAGTCTTGAATTAGGATACTTATTCACCTCTTGGACTAACAGTGTATTCTATCGTTGGAGGTGATTGCATAGGTTTTACAACACTCCATCTGAACAAACCAATTTCTAGACCCTCACCATAAGGATATTTTAGTTTTTATAGCACCCCTATCTGGTGCAGGTACATTGCTGATAATAGCAGATGTTATTCCGCAAAACCAAGGTCATATGCAAGCAGGTTTATAAACTTATGACATAGGAAAGGCTCATCTAGCCTTGCTGGAATGTGATATTCTAATTTTGCATATGAACACATATCTCTGCAATGGGTGCTTCACACACTGAGCTAACTTCTGAACCATTGTGGCACTCAATTTATCAATGTGCATTTCACTGTTGCCTACTGCACATGGTCAACATAATTCTCACAGGAAGGAAAGAATGCTACAAAGTTGTGCAGTGAGGAACACACAATCTATGTATAACACAGTGAACACAGAAAGCAATACATGATGAATTGATCAAGGCAGAATGTACTTGTTAAAACAGAAAGGCAATGGGTTTAGACCCTCAGCAGCACCTCATAAAATATCCTGACGTGTTTTATTTAGGACTGGTGAACAATGGAATCTTACTTCTTCAGTTCAGGCAGCTTTGTGCCCCCCCCCCCCCTCCAAGGTGGGGCCCTGGGCAAGTGCCCCTTTTGCCCTCCCATAAAAACGTCTCTGGATACTCCTCCGATCAGGGGAGTTGCTAGGTCTGGAAAAGACCCGGGGCTAAGCTGATGTCGGAACTGTTGGGACTGGGGGCTAGCTAGCCTTTTGGCTGTAGCTCCTGAGATTCTATCCGGGGCTACAACCAAAAGATCAGGGGCTATAGCCCCCTTAGCCCCCCCTAGCAACGCCCCTGCCTCCGATGTCCCCAGGCTGGGTGGCTGGCCTTTGCTGGTCTTGGTAAACGCGGATGACACCGTATTCATTATTGACCCTGGGGATCAGGGCACCCCTGCAATACATTGCCCTGTGACAGGGTTGACTGAAGATGCGCCATTTCAAAATGATGTCTGGGGGAGCTTTTACTTTCAGCTGGGAAATCTCGCCTTTATTGCCAGCTACACAAATGCATTAAACTGCTTAAGGTTTGCAAAATCAAAAAGACGGTGGAAAATTGTATTTACGTTTTGGGCGCACAGTTTTCATTGGTGCACATATCGGATAACACAAATAACACATTAAGGAATGGAAATAGTTTTTGGAAAATGACCCTAGTTTCTCAGGCTAACATCTGTGTAATGTCTTCCTCCAGGGATTGCATGTTCCCTAGATTAACATGATAAGAGCGTAGCTTGCTTTGCCAGCACAGGTATACCAAATGCCCCAGAAGGTGTCATATGTGATAAGATCTCAATAAGGCAAAGGAGTGTGTGGTGTGCAGATGGCATGCTATTTCCCTCTGTACTGCAGAACAAAGAAAGGCGGCCAGTGTTTCAGTGTTGACCTTGACCTCCTTAATCACCATTTAAGGAAGGCTGTTTTATTTTCCAGAGTCAGGGGGGAGGAGGTAGGGGGAGCCACCAAAGCCTGGGAGGCCATTTCAACTGAAAACTTCGAAGGATCATGACACCCTCCCTGTATACACGGCCGCATAATTCATTCTACTGTAGAGGCTAAATTGTATCCTCGAGGTGAAAGGATGTGTCTGATCTACCCATCATTGCCTTTTTTGCACTGGGCAGCTATATATAATGCACCCTGAACATCAAAAACAAACCCACATAACATACTCAATTCTACGGTTCAAATATGTGCACGGTACGAGTGTGGGGCGGTTCTACCTACCACTGGCCACTTCATACACTTAACTGATTCATGTAATGCCCCGGGAGCACACCACCCTCTACAGTGAACGTGTAGATTAAAATGACGACGGTGCTGTTTATCATTGCACTTATTACATAGTAGGCAGTACTGCACACCTACACATACCCATATGCACATATGTGTGCAGTGGTGTTTGTTAACTTTGCATGCTCGGGGAAAGCGGTATGTGGTTGCGCATAAGACGTCTGCGCTCCAAATGCACTGTACCGTGCACTGACTGCACAGTCCGGGAATGATCGTGGGTAACACGATCACTGTCCTGCTAACGTGCACTGTGCATTCGCGTAAAGCCCGAACAGATGTCGAGCGCGTGGGTCGTATTTATTCATGACCAATTTGAAGCATCAATCAACTCTGCACAGCTGTCTGTCATTCCCTCATTAGCACTGGTTGACTCATAGCGAACCATGAAGTTGGCTTTAGAGAATGAATGAAAAGCAAGGCATGGATTTCCTGACTGCGATTAACGACGGCAGGATGGATGTTTGTTGCTAAACTGTCTTCAATCAGTGTTGTCTTTGGGGTGGTCTGAAAAGGGGGGACGTCCTAATGATTCTTAGGCCTGAAGTAAAATTGAAGTTGTGCACTGTAAAAAAACAAAAGCCCAAACTGGTGGCATTGCCAATGCTTGTTGGACTTGGTGCTGGAGCTTCCCTACGGTGTGACCATCTTAGAAGCTGTCCCGCTAGCACCACTTCTGGTGACAAAGTTTGATTAAATGTTTTTGTGCAGATTCTCTGCAAATTCCACTTCCATTTCTCAAAGTGGCGCTGCAATTTTGTCAGACTTTGAACTACAACAAGCGTTTGGGCAGTCAGAGGTTTAAAACATTGTATTTATTTTTATGTGCTTATAAAGCGCGGAAAGCCCCCAGGCATCGGGGCGCATAACAAAAAAAACCCAGAGAATCAGTTAACATCGACATTTGACAACCTGGTCTGACATAACTCATCCTCCTAGGGTCCTTTATTTGAATATGTGGGTTTTTAGGCTCTTTCTGAAGGCCAGATAACTTGGTTCAAGTCGAAGGGCTAGGGGTAAGCTGTTCCATTCCTTCGCTGCCAGTAGGGGAAACGCCCTACCCGAACCGGTTACTCGTCTGTCTGGAGGCACTGTGATCCTGCCTTGTGTCTGTGATCTAAGGGATCGATTGGGGATGTATCGTGAGATCTTTTTCTTTAGGTATTCAGGTGCAGTACCACACAGGCACCTATGCACCAGGGCTTTAAATTGGATCCTATCTTCAATCTTCAGCCAGTGTAATGCTTTTCTATCCAAGGAAATGTGGTCACTTTTCCTCTTTCCTTTGATAATTCTAACAGCATTGTTCTCCATGACTTGGCATTTCTCAAGACAGTTCTTGCTAGCTCCGACCATAAGAGAGTTTCCGTAATCTAGGCGGGACAGAATGGTCGCCCTTGCAGTTGTGGCGCTGTTCTTCTCACTCATGAAGGGACAAATGGCTCTTAAGAAGGCAGAAATGGTAAAAGTTGCTCTTATGCAGGTAGTGTAACTGCGCCTCTGCTGCCATGGAGGCTTCCATTACAAGCCCCAGGGTTTTTACCTGCCCTAACACCTGGATATGAGTGTCCTTGATGTAGAAGGCTTCGTACTCAGGCCCTAGTTTGGCTCGGGCTTGATGGGTGCCGAAAAATCATCATCTCTGTCTTTTTACCATTAAGGCACATCCATTTGCCCTCCATCCAGTTCTCGACGATGTTATAAAGTGTCTAGATTTTAGCGCTATCCTCCTGATAGTCGCCGCCCAGCTCGACCACCAACTGGGTATCGACAGCGTAGTTAGTAAAAAACGCCCCGAACTCTTCGAATACCTCGCAAAGACCATTCATGTACAGATTGAAAAGGAGGTGGGATAGACTGGCCACTTGCGGTACCCCAAACATTATGGGTGCTGCCTTGGAGAATTGCCCCCCCTCCAAGTGGATTTTTCCCTCTTTCAGCTAGGAAGGATGGCAGCAATGCGGATGCTTCCTTGGAGCGGGTCAGACACTTTTTCCAGGACCAGTTGGAGCAATTGATGGTCTACTAGGTCTATTGCCGCGCTGAAATCCAGGAGCATTAGGGGCCCTGTCTTGCCTTTGTCCATTACACTAAGCATGTGGGTCTGCAGGTCCAACATGGCTGTCTCTGTACTGTGTGCGGTACGAAAGCCAGATTGTTGGTGGTGCAGTATGAGGTTGACTTCCACATGCCTTTGCAGTTGTGCTGTTGCTATTTTATCCAAGACTTCCAGTGGGAAATTGCAGTTATTAATAGTTATTAATAGGACGCAGTTTCACTGAATCCTTGGGGTCTAACCCTGGCTTCTTTGAGGGGCGTGATGGTGACTACTTTAATGCTCTTGTGCATAATGCATTCTCTGAACGAAGCATTTGCAATACTGGTCAATACGGGGGCCAAGATCTCCTTATTGTCCAGTATTGACATCAGGTGGGATTAGGTTCTCGGAGCATGAAGTGGGCTTGATTGCTGCAAGCACGTTAACCATATCTTCTTCCGAGATAGGGAGGAATTGGATGTTGATTGATTCCCGGTGACGGTGAACCCCAACAGGAGTAGTAATCTCTCTATTGGGAGTTTCCCTAGCTGTTAAAATGGTGTCTCTAGCCTTCTGAATTTTTTGGGCAAATGCCTTATGCACATTCTCACAGTCTTCTTACGTAGGGGAAAATGGGAGAGACAAGGCTTTGGGCTTCTAAATGGATTTTAGTATATCAAATAGTTTGCTGGTGGAATTAGATGCTGATATGATTAGCTCGTTATAATAGTTTTTCTTGGCCTCCCTGATTCCATTTTTATAACGTTTTTCAGTGCATTTCCATTGTTCCTTATTGGCTTCGGTAGGATGTTTAAGCCATTTACTTTCCATGTCTATTTTCTCTTTCTTGAATTTGCTTAACTCATTGTGGAACCATTTCTGCTGGTTATTGTTCTTCTTTACTAACTTAGATTTTAGAGGTGCCAGCTGCTCCACTAGCTCCTGTACCGCATTATAGTATTGCAGTAGCATGTCTTCCCAGGAATCGCCTTCCTGGAAATTCTCCTGAATCTTTTTCATGCACTTTTTTCCAATTGTGCTGGCCCGATGTTCTCAAAATTCCTACTCTGGATTTTTTCTTGATTATTGATGGCTTTTTTGTGAGAGTGGCTCATTTTTATCTCAAAGATGACTTTAAAGTGGTCAGACCAGATGCATGGTGCAGTCTCGACCACCTGTACCTCCATGTTTTGTGTGATGACCCAGTCTAGCTGTATCATTAGTATGGTGGCATGGGACAAGATAAGTGTCAAGGTTTAGGATGATGGGGTGAAGAAAATCCCCAAGTCTTCTGGAGGCTCCTCGAAAAGATGGGCTGTGTATTTCTCATGAACAATATCATACATTTTAGGAGTCGTAACCAGGGAAGGTGTGTGAATAAGGCTTGTTCCTGCCTCATATTTCCACAAAGGATATACCACTCTCACTTAGCCGATAGCTAGTTCTCTTTAATTTTAGTCTGTTCCGCCTGGCCTTGGTCACAGGCCTGTCTCTTGTTGGGATCCAGAGTGTCAGGTAAAATCACCCCCACATCCCAATCTTGGGGTATCTTGTCATCTTCTAAGGAAGTGTTTCTACCATGACTGGTGATGGTCTGGGTAGCATGGGGGCCCTCACTTTTCTTGTTATGGGCCCTACATCATGTATCTGGTGGTCACCCCAGCCCCATCACCCAACCTAAAACTTTGTCACCCCTCCAATGACCAGGTGGACCAAGCCATTGGTGAGGACTAAGAGAAGGACCTTCCCTTTCTGAGGCTTTGCTGCCTGGAGTGGCAGACTTCTTGGTATTCCTGTCCCTGAGGATCATCCATCTCTGGTAGGCGTTCTGGGGCTTTGAGGCCCCAATAGAATGGGCATCCGTCACCAGAAAGATGTGCTGGTGAAAGCTTTAAAAATGTGCTGATGCCCCCTTCTTCTATGCCTACCAACAGGAAGCTAGATGATCTCCATTAGATGCAGCTGTCCTCAGACATAGTGTGCCTTTTCAGGCATCTTCAGCCCTTTTCTGAAGTGGAAGTGGTCACTCTTTTCTCCATGCTCTTTGTCCCATCGTCAATCCACAGAGCCTCCTGGAAATTAAAAAAGAGGCTCCTGGATAACTTTGAGAAGAAAGTGTATCCTAATTCAGCCTTACACTTGAAGCTGTCAAATGCAGATGCCATGTTGGGGCTACCTATCGTTTAATCTCAGAGTATACATATAATGTATATGTGTTAGGAAAACTATTTTTTGCAGCATTCTATGAAGAATCCCCAGATGTCGTCACTTCTCCCCTAGGGGGAGCACCTTCCCATGAGGCCAGGGAGGTGAGGCCGCTGTCGATAGTCCCCCTGGGGATGGTGCTCAGCAGGTGGATCTCATGGGAAGGGAAGCCGCCTACGGGATTAATGACGACCTGGGGAGAACATGGTATCTCCATAGCCCACCTAACCCTTACACACCTTGCTACCCCTCCTCTACCAACACTTTCCCTAGTGTTCCTATATGATTCTCTCATGCCACCAATATAGGAAGTACTGGGATGAGGAAGAGTGTGGACTCCTCAAGGAGTAAGTATCCCTCAAGTACTGAGATGAGGGAGAGACCAATAGACTCACTAGAAGACCTAAAGATCAGTACTGGGTCGAAGAAGCAGTGCAGAAGCATAGAGAGCACTCATGAGAACCTGAATGAACAGTCTAGTTGTTCACGAAAGTTAATTGGGCAAGGGCCATTCAAAGCTGAAGCTGGAAACCAGGAAAGGGAGAGAGGCCCTCCATCAGCTCAGCAAAGAACTCGAGCAGTTGCAGTAGAGCTTACCGGGCAGAGCAGCGGACATCCTGGCCAGCCAAGCAAAAGGATCATGCGGTTGCAGGAAGGTGCACCCGCTGAAAATCTGTGAGTGCCACAGAGATAATTTAGCACGCCAGAAGAGCGAAGAAGCTCAGAGAAGCCTCAAGCACATGGCGCATAACCTCCAGACCAACTGGGCCAAGATAGTAGAGACCCTAAAGGTACAAGGGCTACCGGGATGGTTGGAACGGGTACCAGAAGGCACTGGCACACGCTGGAGCTACAATATTGGGGCCTAAGGGAAGCCCCTGGGGTACAAGCTAAAAACCCTAGTGAAAAGGAATTGCAACACCAAGGTGAAAGAATCCCACGGGTCTGGGACCCTCATCCTTCTATGAAGAGTAACCTAAGTCATCTTCATAGTCACAGTACCTGGCAGGATAGTGAACAAGAACTGCTGCATCCAGTCGGGAGGCACACACAAGTCTGGGACACGCATCCATAAGATTAGGAACTTATTTAAAATAAGAACCTTTGAAGTTCAAAGCCAGCCAGGGGAAGGGACGTGTTCCTCCTTGAAGATTGTGTATGAATAGTGAACGTTTGAGAAGGGCTTGTGGGAAGGGGATCATTCCACCCAGCCCTTGTGAACTGGAAATCAAGGAGACATTAGGAGGAGACCATACATTCTGCTGTCTTCCCGGAAGATTGGGTATCGTGAAACCAGTTCAAAAAAGGCCTGCGGAAGGGAGTCATTGCCTGTACTCTGTGAGGACATTGAGAACCATATGCCTGGAGAATGGAAGCATTGTCCAGGAACCCAATAGTTAAGTAAAACAATGTTCAAGAAGGAATAATGTTTAAGTTGAGACTTTTTCTTTTGCATTTGAACAGAACCCTTAAGATGCTACAAGCTGGAACTTTGTTTTTTTTCTTAGAAAAGAACAGAGACCTGGAGAAGGGAGTCATTCTCACAGGCAAAATTCCCCCTATGATTGGAACTGTGGTTCATCGTCCAGAAGGGAGTCATTCTTCTGGACCAAGAAGACCCACTACCTTTGTTCTTGTTAGTTATAAGTGTGAGGGATAGAAGTAAGTATTTTGACAGAACGGTGGACTCTTTATTTACTTGGTCATTTTGACGGACTTATTCGTTCTTTATTAGAGGCAAGGAAACCCCTCTTAGAGTTAGGGAGAGTTAGGTTTCTTCTTTATTTTTGCCTGAATAAAAGCCTTTGCCAATCACCATGCCACTATTGTGTCAGACTCTTACTTCTGCACCCTTCTTTCATTTGGTCTACCAGCACATCTGTAGATGGGTTTATTGTGACTTTTTCGAATGCCATATTTTTAAATGCCATTTTCTCGACACAATTTAGCTGAATTTATTTTTTTTGGAATGTTTTTTTTTTAAATTTATTTTTTGAAATGGGGGGGGGGGTTCCCCCCAAACCCCTGTTTTTTTTATTGACACTTATTTTTTTACTAACGAAAAAAAAATACATTTGAAAAAAATACATTTCGGCATTTTGTTTTTGACAAAATGGCATTTCGAATATATGTTTTCGAAAAATTAACCGGATACCCTGTAGATGGTTTGTGTGATCCTAGTCTGAATTCTGGGAGTGAGATATTTGGCAACCTTACTCTCAGGCTTAATACCTTAATTTTGGGGGCTCTGGTTACTCCTTAAAACTATGAGTGCAGGAGGACCCTGATCAACCAGTATATCTATGGTTGGTCTCAGACTGGGTGAGCAACATTAAAAAGAAGGGAGACATGCAACAAAGATAGAGATGTTTTATTCATGTAAAAGAAAAACTCTACTGATAATCATTCAACAGCATTAGATAAATAAGAAATGTTTTCAATTCCACAGTATTTTAACAAGTGGCCATTTTGCTGAATATAACTTAACTTATGCTGTGTGGTTAATGCGTCCATGAGTTTCTGGAGATCAATCATGATCACACACACACAAGATGGCAACCGTTAGCTCTGCTGCAGCGATGCTGGATGGGCTGCTGCTGTGGGTGTTAGCAGATGCCTCAACTCGTGGGATCTTTCGCCTGTTCGGCAGATGCATCCAGCTTCCCTCCAATTCTGGCTGTTGTGGTGGAACTCTGAGGTGTGTTGCTGCAGCTATCGGTGGACGTGGTACCTCCAGGGCAGTGGTCTTCAAACTTTTTTGGCCGGGGCCCCCCGAGCAAAATTTGGGCAGGTCGGGACCCCCCCAGAAATGCCAAATTGACAGTATATATTGCGCGCCGTCACCTGGTCCCATCACAGTCGCTGGGCTCCCTCATCCCACTCCTACCCTGTCCCTGTTCTCTCCCCACCCCATCACACACCCTGGGCTCTCCCCACTCTGCTCCCACCACTATCCCATTGTGCTCCCACCATAGTCCCTGGGTTCCCCCCATCCCATTCCCAACACAGTCTGAGGGCCAGTGGCGGCTGGTGATTTTTTTAAGTGGAGGGGCATAACTATTTCCCCCAAAAATGCCATAGCGACCGAGCATAGTGAGGGTGCCCGAACCAATATAGAGGGGTTCGGGGGGGGGAGGGGGTTCCCCCTGTGGATTTGTTTAAAATAATGGATTCAAATGTTGCATTGTAGAGCATACCTTTAACAAAAAAATGGGTAAATGGCCAAACAGTTTGCAATTGGTGCTGGGGGGCCCAGAGGGCAGGCATGACATTTTTTACTGGACATCTATGATAGATGTCCAGTAAAAAGATACCACCCCTGTCTCCTGGGCCCCACTGGGCCTAACACAATCAACATGATTATGTGCTTATGCAAGGCGCTGCACACTCATACAGCAATCACTCTATCATTCATACGAGCATCCATCACCATACACTCTCTCATAACATAAGCATACACGCATCCATACACATGTTTAAATAAAAACAATGAACATAAATGTACCTTCTGCATTGGCCTGCGTGTGGGTGCTGAAATGCCCTGCTCCAGGCTGCTTTGTCCGTATGTGCGAGGAGGCGCAGGAGCTCCCCCTCGGACATACAGACATGCAGTTGCCAAGCCAGCATTTCCAATGAGCTATGCAATGCTGGCGAAGCAAAACGCCCCAGCACTTGCATGGCTCAGTGAGCATGAGGGAGTGCTCACTGTCACTGGGCTGGCTCCTTAGCTCCTCCATAATGGGTGAGGGGCCACTGGGTGGGCGCCCCCTTGCCATTATGGATAAGCCGCCAGTCTTGGACTGGCCTATAGGGCAATGCCTGTACCAAAAATGTAAAATGCTAGTGTGGGCCAGTCAAAATGGGCCACCATTTTGGCTAATGTGGACCAGTTTGATGAGTTACTTAACTATGCAGTAAGTAATTTTGACCATTGTTGCTGAATATATCACAATTTACTTACATTTTAACACAAAGCACCCCCTTGGGTACTATTGAAACAGTGGGCCTCATTACAACCCTGGCGGTAGCTGTGCCGGTAAAACCGGCATGGCTGCCGCCGGAGTTGTATCCGGCACCCGCTAATGGCCAATTACCAGGTCATGCCGAGTTAGGCGGACCTGATAATTGCCCTTTAGCGGGTGCCGGTACAGGGAGATCCCCATTCCCATCAGAGCCCCATAGGGCTCAATGGGAATGGGGTGCTTGGATGCACCGGCACCGTTAATAACGGTGCCGGGGCATCCGACGAGCTGTGCTCGCGGGTGCCGCACGGCCTGCCAGGTCAGACCTGGCGGGCTATCAGGCACCCGCGAGCACAACTCTTACTATGGTGGTACGGTAGCAACGGTGCCGGTAGCTTACCGGCACCGTTGTTACCGTACTGCCATAGTTGTAATGAGGCCCAGTCTCTGACTAAAGGAATGAATATCCATTTACAACTGCGGGCCACTTTTTCATTGTTGCCTGAGACTGTTTCATGCTTCAGCCCGACCATGTGCGCCACCCCTGCCCATTTCTTCCAATCTAAAAAAATCCAACCCTGGGGGGTCGCGGCCCACAGTTTGAATACCGCTGCTCTAGGGGTGGTCTGCACGCTTGGAGGCCGCTCCCGGATCGAGCTACTCAGGCAGGACATGTTAGGCATCTGGGACGGCCAGTGGAGGCAGAGGTGGTGCGCTCAAGCCAGGGGGCGTTCAGTCTTGGTCATCAGTGCTTGGTCTTAACGGTATCTTTTACGTGGCTGAGGCATTGTGGAGGGCTGCCTCGGTCGCCGTTGTTCTGGAGTACTCCCAGAGCTCTCCTTTGTTTTTTGTTGGAGAGCAGTGAATTGGTGGTCATCCATTGGGAGGTGCCTCCCCTTGTTGGCTGCCGGGGGTTTCTGCCCAGAGCTACTATGGCTGGTACTGACTCTCCTTTGGTGCTGGACTTTCTCCTGGAGGCTGGAGGGTGAAGGCCGTTGTTTTGAGACCGATGGACTGGAGTTGGAGGTCATCATGAGTTGGTTCCTCAGACTGTTTTAGTTAGCTTGAGCCTATTGACTTTGGCTATGTTTAACATTTGCTTCCTCCATAATTCCTTTTTGGTAGGGGGGTGGCTGAATTTTTGTCACATAACGGTTCGCTATATTACTAGACATTTAACTTGACTGTTTATTTGGACCATCATATCATTTCTTCCTGATTGGCTTTTCTTATTCTTTTCTTTCTTTTGTGTCCTGTTGTATTTATCACCTTTGCTTAAACGTACCAATTAATTAATTTTGTAAAGTGTGTAGGGGCTATATAAGAAAAATAAATAAAATACAATACAATAATTCTCAACTCTGTCTGTCATAAAGGCTATTCAGGTCACCCACATCATCATTACTGGTTTATAATACCGTTACAAAAACTGAGATCTAAGGACTTGGACAACTCAAAGCTTCTATGCCTGTATCATCTGGGGCTGGCTGTGAGCGTTCCATTAGCCTTGACATAAGTAATGAGGGCCTCATCCCATCTGTACAAAACCTTGAATTTAGGGCTCCATTTATATAACCCACAATAACCTTATTAATGTTATATAAACATGGCCCAATGTGCCAACCACAAGGCTGTCGAGGCCCAATGTGCCAACCACAAGGCTGTCGAGACTATACTGCACTGATGATCCCTAATAAGGGTGAAACCAGGTATGTATTTGTCTTGCAACCTTGCAAAATGTCTGTCTTGGGTTGATTAAGCGATGTATAAAGTAGCACTGCCCTCTAAGACTAAGACAATTTAAACCCACCATACCTGTATTGGTGTTATATTTCTGAGGCTTGTTGATTCTGCTTAGATCACATGCTGTGCATAGACCAACATCTAGTGGAAGCTGCGGAGTATTACAGTTTGTTTTTCGAAACTCGAAAATGGGCGTCGACACAGGGCGTGCCAGTAATACTATCCCTAGTGTGACGTCCACTGTACCCATGATCCCTCACGCGTCTAGGACCCTCAGATTGTTTTTTTCCGCCATACTGGTCGGAAGCATTCCGCGGAGTTCCCTGGCCTTAGCCATACTTTTGCTAAAATATTGTTATATTTCCCCATTTCTCCACCGCAACGTCGAGTCACCGAACATCCACACTCGACGCCAGCACGGAGAAAGAATCGACCGTCGAGAGCTGCACGACAGATTTGGGCCTCAGAAGGCCTCTGGCCTCGGCCCGGGCCTAGGAAGGCCTCTGGCCTCGGCCCTGCAAGTAGGGAGAGTGGGGGGTGGACATACTCTACACTCTTTTGGTATATAGGTACATTCTTATATATTCCTACACTTATTAGCCCGCTGCCTCAAGGTGCGTATGGAGGGTACTCCTTTCCAATTTTGCCCCAAGTGCAACCGCAAGTACCCTTGGGTTGACAGGCACGCCACGTGCAATCTCTGCTTACCGAGGGACCACCCAGAGGCTAACTGCAGAACGTGTAGTAGGTTCAAACCGAAAACACCCAAAGACCGTTCGATCAAGCGTGGGCCCACCACGCCAGGCATCAGGAGGCCATGGCAGCGGAGGGCGCCTTCAGCGATGGCAGCGACGCCGAGCTTTCGGACGGCGAGGGGAAAGTGGCATCAATTGACAGCCAAGCGCAAGTCCCCGACCTCAGAAGGTCGTCCGGCAGGGCGGCTATGGGGAAGACCCCCGGCGACACAAGCGCTACTCACAGCACTTCCACAAAACACATGAAGTCCAACCGAGACTTGACGCGCATGTCGAGTACTCGGAAAGAGGCACATAGAGAACGGTCCGAATCTGTGTCCTCTGGACGTTCTCGATCGCCGCATGACTCCAGGCAACCATCCACTGTTGCCAGAAGTGCCTCGCTCCCCAAGGTAACGGAGATTCGATCATCAGAAGACGAAACCGACCTCTATCCCCAGTCCGCACTCCAGGAGTCGGCGTGAACAGGCCACGCAATGGCTGCTCCCGAGTCCCAACCTCCACTATCCAGAGATAGGGACACTACCCCCGAACCTCGGCGGCAGGCGTCGAAAGGCTCTGGGGGGGGGCGAAAAAACAGGGTAAACACTCTTCCACACACGGGGAAGGGGAAAAACAACAGAGGAAGCAGGCTCAGCCTCCTTCCACACCTCAAAAACTTTCTACCCCACATAAACAGATGGACAAGTCTCGGTCTTCTGTTATCCCCAAGACCCCTGTTCAAACCAGTAGGTCTACTCTAGATAAGACAGGGAAAGGCCTTCAAGAAAGAATCATTCCCAGTTCAAGAGAGTGGTCTACTGATGACATAGACCGGGTCATGTCAAGGATGTCATCATTGGCAGATTTCTACGCCAAAAACCCTGAACACTTTCTCTCTTTTACCCCTGACGGGTCAACTCCCTCAGGCTCTAAGGATCCTATACCCCCAAGTAAGAAGTCCCTGGTTGAAGCTCCTACTTCAGACCCCTTCAGTATACAGCCCTATTCTCAATATCAGGGAGATCCATCCCTTTATGAGGATCCAGATTTGGGCATGTTGGAAGAACAAACTGGGACAGGCTACTATGGGGATGACAAGGACCAAGAGGAGGAGGAGGACAACCCAGAAACATACAGACTAGATTCCCCGGTAGATAAAGAACCCCCGTTTACCAACTCCCCTGTCGATAACCAGCCTCTTTTGAATGAAGTGCTGTCCAGAGCGGCAGAACACTTCCACATTGTCACCCAGGGTGCTCAGGAAGAGAGGGATTTTGCAGAGGAGTTAGTGGGAGAAAGGAGACCTGTTGCCCAGGCCATCCCTATCCTTAAGTCTATATAAAGGAGGATAAACCCTTCCCTTGTTAATCCCTATCTCACTAGGGTGGTAAACCCCAGAGTTGAGAAGCTTTTAAGGGCAGCCCAAACAGACCCACTGTACATAAGAGGGCATCTGAAACCGGACTCCCTGGTAGTTACTAACACCCGTAAGGGTGCGGAAACACCCTTGTCATCTTCGGAAGCTCCTCCCGACAAGTAGAGCAAGAAGATTTATGGCTTGGGCAGGAAAGTAGACTCCATTTCCGCCTACCAGGCAAGGATTGCCAACTCCACCACCCCGCTGGCGAGTTACAACTGCCACCAGTGGGAAGAAGTCGCTGCACTCACAGATTCCGCCTCAGAACCCTTAAAAAGCCAATTGGCACGAATATCGGCAGAAGGAAGAGCCGTGTCCGGTTGCATATTAAAAGCAACCTTTGATGCCGCAGGTAACGCCGGCAGATTGATAGCAGAAGGTACTGTTATCAAAAGGTATGCTTGGTTGTGACAATTTGGGTTCAAAGCCGAAACCCAGGCTTCATTGATAGACAAACCGGTGGGGCAGGATCTATTGTTTGGAAAGGCGGTCGAGGACGCGCTGAAAACTGCCAAGGACGAGTATGAGACACTGAAATCCCTATGCCAGCTAACCAATAAACCCCCTAACCGGAGAGGGAATGGCAATTTTTGTCACCCACGCGGACAAAATTCCCAGAGAGGGTCTAACTATTCCCAGGGGCAGGGTACACAATGGAACAACAACAGCCAGCAGTCTGCCCAGGGTTATGGCAGGGGTAATAAGTGAGGGCGTGCTAAGGGTAGAGACAGCCCCAGTAGAGGCGGCGCATGCCTCCCCCTAAACAGTGACGTTCCGTTCAGGGTCCCTTCTCACACATCCCCAGTAGGGGGACACATTTCCAACTTCACCCAAGCTTGGGAAGGGATCACTTCAGACAGATGGGTGTGGTCCACAGTGTCCGCAGGATACTGCATAGAAATGTTACAGCGTCCCCAAAACCACCCTCCATGACAAAGAATACATTCTTTGGACCACCAGAAGATCCTCCTCGAGGAGATAGGCAATCTTCTAGCAAAGGACGCGATAGAACTTGTCCCAGCAGTATTGGACTTACGGCCTGCAAACAAGTATGTCAAGCCCCAAAAAATTTGCATGACTACTCTCCAAGAGGTAATCCCCCTCCTAAAAAAGGGGGATTACATGGCAACATTGGATATGAAAGATGCCTATTTTCATATGTTCCCAGCGCACAGAAAGTACTTGCGCTTCAAGGTAGACAGTCGGCACTACCAGTTCAAGGTACTGCCCTTCGGGATAGCCTCGGCTCCAAGGGTATTCACCAAGGTACTGGCGGGGGCGGCGGCACACCTACGCAGGGAGGCAATCCCGGTGTACCCTTACCTGGACGACTGGCTCATAATGGGGGAGACCCCAGTAATTTGCAGAACAAACATTCAAAGGACGATCGACCTCCTCTTCGAATTAGGGTTCTCAATAAACGAGAAGAAGTCAAGTCTGGTGCCAAGCACCTCCAAACAGTTCCTAGGAGCTATCCTAGACACGCAAGAGGGGTTGACCTTTCCATCAGAGGAAAGAATTCGGAACATACTGCCGAACATTCCGCAATATCAGGCCGGTCGCCAGATAACGGTACGCAAAGCAATGCGTTTGCTAGGCATGATGGCGTCATGTATTTAGCTGGTCCCCCACGCGCGCCTGCGCATGCTTCCCATGCAGGAATGGTTGGAGAAACAGTGGTCTCAAGCAAGTGGTCGGTGGGACGATCTATTGGTCGTTTCGCCAACACTGGTACAAAGCCTTCACTGGTGGACAAGAGAAAATCTGTCCAAGGGGAAACCCTTTTACGATCCCGAGATACAGGCAGTAGTCACTACCGATGCATGCCTGACAGGGTGGGGAGCTCACCACCTCCACCACACAGCTCATGGTCTCTGGTCTCACTCAGTGGCCAAGAATCACATCAACCTGCTAGAGCTTCTGGCAGTATTCAGAGCGCTTCAAGCGTTCAAGCCCTACCTGCTGAATCTGTCAGTTCAGATCCGGACGGACAGCACTACAGCCATGTTTTACCTAAACAAGCAGGGAGGTCGTTCGCCAAATCTGTCCAAGCTTGCCCAGAAAATTTGGATATGGGCACTCAGACGGAAGATCTTCCTGTCATCTCAACATGTTCCAGGGGATCTCAATTCTCTGGCGGCTGCTTTGAGCAGAGATCCCCTCCCAGAGGAACACAAATGGTGTTTACACAGAGAAATCGTAGAAGATCTCTTCTCTCAGTGGGGTTTCCCCACTATAGACCTATTCGCCACAAGCGAAAACAGACAGTACCCAGGATTTGCATCCAGGTTCCCCCAGTCAGACTCCCAGGGGACCGCCCTGTGGATGAACTGGTCAGGGATGTTTGCGTACGCTTTTCCACCAACTCCTCTCATCAGGAAGGTGGTCAACAAGATGAACAGAGAGTCAATGATGCTCGTCCTAGTTGCTCCCATGTGGGCGAGACAACCATGGTTCCCACACCTACGCAGACTAGCGGTGTGCGAACCCATCAAACTCCCGGGCTGGTACAACCTACTGTCCCAGCACCAAGGTCAAACAGTGCATCCTCAACCAAACTCAATGAACCTAGCAGCATGGCTTCTGAGGTCATAGAGTTCGGACATCTCAAATTATCTCAGAGGTGTATGAACATCCTAAAGGAATCTAGGAAGCCAAACACGAGGCATTGCTACTTTGACAAATGGAAATTCGTTATCTGGTGCCAGAATAAGCAAGTCAACCCAGTTGATTGCACTCCTTCCACAATTGTCACATACATGCTCCACCTGCTGGATACAGGACTAGTATTTAACTCACTGAAGGGACACCTGGCAGCGCTGTCAGCATACACCACATCCCATAACAAGGTGTTGTGGTGGAAGATACCAGTGGTCAAAGCTTTCATGGAAGGAGTAAAGAGACTTCACCCTCCTATTTCAAGCCCACCACCAGGATGGGACCTTAACGTGGTGCTATCTAAACTCATGGGCCCCCCATTCGAACCCATGCATAAAAGCAGTCTCAAACACCTGACTTATAAGACAACCTTCTTAGTAGCAATAACATCTATAAGAAGGGTCAGTGATATTCAGGCTCTGTCAGTGCAGGAATTCTTTACAGTTCATAAAGATAAACTGGTTTTACGTACACACCCTAGGTTCTCACCTAAGTTTATTTCTAAATTCCACGTGAACCAGTTCATCGAGCTTCCGGCTTTCTTCCAAGACCCACAAAGCTCGGCTGAGGTGAAACTACACACCCTAGAGGTGCGTAGGGCGGTCCTCTACTATGTAAACAAGACCAGACCGCTAAGGAAAACAGATCAGCTGTTTGTCTCCGTAGCTACAGGCAGAGAAGGAGATTGCGTCTCTAAAGGTGCCATTTCTAAGTGGATTGTTAACTGTATCCAGCTCTGTTACTCTCTTTCTGAAAAAACTCTGCCTTTCACACCAAGAGCCCACTCTACTAGAGGCATTGGGGCCACTCTGGCTTTCATTGCAAATGTACGCCTTGACACCATTTGCAAAGCAGCTACTTGGAGCTCTATTCACACTTTTACTCAGCACTACTGCATTGACACCCATTCCAAGACAGATACTCAAGTGGGACAAGCGGTTTTAAGACATTTATTTGCTCATGACCCTTCTCACATCCCACCTCCTTCTAACACTGCTCGCTAATCTATGCACAGCATGTGATCTAAGCAGATTCAACAAGCCTCAGAAGAGATACATTACTCACCGTAATCATATTTCTGATGCTTGTATCTGCTTAGATTCACATGCGACCCACCCTTCCTCCCCTCTGAGAGAAGGCGCATGGATGCTTGTAGTCTTATCTATCTATCTATCTGCTTGGATTATCTGTACTCAGGCTACTCCTCATGCTACCTCATGTCAGAAAAACAGTCTGAGGGTCCTAGACGCGTGAGGGATCATGGGTACAGTGGACGTCGCACTAGGGATAGTATTACTGGCACGCCCTGTGTCAATGCCCATTTTCGAGTTTCGAAAAACAAACTAATACTCTGCAGCTTCCACTAGATGTCGGCCTATGCACAGCATGCGAATCTAAGCAGATACAAGCATCAGAAATACGATTACGCTGAGTAATGTATTATCTATATATATATATGAAAAAACCTTTGAGAGAGTTAAGCACTCGCATTTGAAGCAAGTCCACCTTAACTTTGCACCACCTGTTGCGCAGCTTATGACCACAACATCGCTGGCACGATCACTAATTACATGATAAATGGCATCACCGATGACATCACTAGCGACATCATACACAACATCATTGATGTGATAAATAATTAAATCATACATGACATTAAGATTGAATATTTCCTTCGACCATGGCCACTGTACATGTTGCACCAAAGATTTATTTGGGCCCAATTGGGTTGCATCGATAAGTTTCTTTAGGGCCCACTTTGGCCATGGCCAGTGGCATAAAGGCCCATTACTCCCGCCTAATAGATGTGATCACTGTAGGTGCAAAATTTCATTTTTTTTCACTGTCTTTTGATCAGGATTTACCCGATATTCCACTGATAATGGCAAAGGTTGCTAATGGAGATTGTAACCATCGAACCAGCTGTCAAATCAGTCACAAGAAGACCACCCTACATCTGCAAACCCTGGACCTTCAAAGATGGAACCAACAGCGTTTGGAGTTGTCTCTAATGGCCCTGACTTACTTTGGGGTGGTTGTTTCTGTATCTTGGTTCAAGGAACTTGCATGCATACCTGTTCAGAAGACTCATTATTCCCCATTTACTCTAACAGGCATGCTGTCTGATCCTTCAGTTACCTGGGGTAATGTTTTGGGGTTGGAACCAAAGCCCAAGGTCCCCCTGGAAAACTAGGGTAGGTAGCTGCCCTCTCACAACCTGGAAAATAACTTTTTGTTATGCTACGAAAATAGTTTACTGACTATGGTACTATAACAACATTGAGTCCATTGTTCCATATGGGAAAAATGTGAGTAACATTAAAGAACATTGTTGAAGTTTGTCTCTGTGATTGGAGTTGGACTCAGTAAGCTTAGTATTGGACTGGTACCTTGTTGTTGCTTTATGGCATAAGGCTTATGTGATAGTGTGTAGCACGCCACCGCCGCCCTCATTAGGTTATTGTTGCATTGTGTGACAAATCTGAGGATGTTGTCCCTTCTCCCCTATGGAGAGACCTCTCCCATGGTGCCAGGGCGGTGTGTCCACAGTACAATATTCCCCCTGGGAGTGGTGCACCGAGGGAGGATCACATGGGGAGGGTGTCCCCCTATGGGATTGGGGACTATCATCGCAAGAGAACGCAGTATTTCCCTGCTTCACCATGTCCAACTCCGCTTCCAAACTCGCCTGCTGCTTCCCTGGATAAGGATAATATGTATTTCTGTAAAGTTAGTCAAACTAATTTTTTGGCAACACAGAGACAAAATAATACCAAGCATTATGCATGCAGCCCAACTACCGTGCATGAGAACATTGAAAGATCAGACCATCCAAAGTACTATCCATGTAGCTTTAAAGTCCATATTGTGACCAAGAAGATGGCCAGGAGTACAAGGATTATTTGCGTGAAGGCAAGCAAGCTGTCTAGTTTTCTGAGCCCAGCGATTGGCTCAAACGAATACATCAACCCGACGCGCAAGTTCCTAAGGAAGCCAGAGTCAAGCTGAAGCTGGAACGAACGCACTGCAGAGACACGAGCAAGGAAAAGCTGTCCCCCGAAGAGGAATTGCGAGGGATATGCCCGGATGCTAGACGAAGCACAGGGAAGACATAATGCGCAACTGAAGGGAAATCTCAGTCTACAGGGACGCTGTAGATGACGCTGAATGCCCAAACGCTACCAGAGCCACCACGAGGAATACAGCTGCCCAGGGACCATCGCTACCGTGAAGAAGGAAGCAAACAGGAGCATGGGTTTCCCGGGAGCTGTGAGAGGTCCGGGGAAGCATCAGGGTGAGCTCAGGAACTGGGGACAGAGGGTCTGGGACCCTATAACCAAAAAGAGACAGTTGCATACTTGGCAGGAGATTGAACCAAGTATATACAACCTAAAGGTGCGAGTCTGGGATCCACACCCAACAAAAAAAGTGTCTAGGACCCAAGATGAAGAGAGTGTCCGGTACCTGAAGAAAATAAGAAACAGTTGTATATTTGGCAGGAGAGTGAACCAAACGGATACAATCCAACCGTGCAAGTCTGGGACCCGCACCCAAAAGCAAGAGTGTGTGAGACCGGGATTAAAGAAATGGTCTGGCCCCAAACAACTGATAGAGTTGTACACTTGGAGAGAGTGAACCGAGTAGATACAATGCAACCTTGCGAGCTTGGGGCTCACACCCAAATGTGAAGGCAAAGTTTGAAGCAAAGGAAGTCTGGTAACCAGAAAGGAAAAAAAGACACATTACAAGAGAAAACACCTGCTTGGCAGGGAGGCATGCACAGTTAGTAGGATACAGGAACTATGAAGTCAAGCAACAGTTCCTTGTGAGTTATCCAGAGACTTAATAAGTCTAGGGGAAAGGAGCACATCCCTAGCCTTTGGAATCCTCTATTTTGGAACGTTATTTTGGTTCACTTTATTACCAGTGAGATGGGAATTTTTCTGCTGTTTGGGAGCATAAAGAACACTTTCTACTTTAAGAAAATACCATCCATGCACAGTTCTGTTAGATTGTTAGTGTTAGGGACAGGACAGGGACAAACCTTTTAGTTTCGGACTTCCTGACGGTTTCACTAGTTTCCTCTGAGGCAGGGGAAACTCCTTAGCTTTAGGGATAGGCATTTTTCTAACCCTCTTATTATTAATAAAAGTCTTTATCCAAAATCATGCCACCTTTGTGACTGAGCCTTAAATCTGAACACTCACAATTTTTAATGATTAGACTGTGAGAATCCTATTGGAGTAGTGCATGTTTCAGCTTGGAGACATTGTTTTCTTGTTTATGTACTGTGATGATCCTTCAGATGACACCTCTTCCCCCCCGGAGGGGAGCCACTTCCCATTAAGCTAGGGAGGTGCGGCCCCTAACCAATATTCCCCCTAAGTGTGTTAATATGCAGAAAGTTCTCATGATGAGGGACTCCCTTCATGGGGACAAGGACGCTAGTCTGGGACACAGCCCCTTTAACTCCTGAAACCCTGGGGTAATAACATCGCCCACATCCCCAGTGCCGACAATACAATGCAAAACTATGTGCTACGGTAATGTGTTAGACAATCCCGTGGTATTAGGTACAGTGAAGAACAACAACTTGTGAATGCTACAGTCAAGCAAAAAGAGTGCTTGGCCAGCTGTGCTCAATCAACCTGATGTTACGCTGGGGCAGTTCCTGCTATATAAACTAAACGGCGAAAAAGGACTGGGTTCTTGTTCTTCTCCAGCATTGGATCTTTCATGGATTCACATGCTTAGAATATTCCCCTTCGTCGGGCTGGGAACCCTCGGTATATTTATAAAGACGTTTTCCATAGGAAAAGATTTTGACACTTCTGTGTCATATCTATGTCGTTTTGGCCCACTTACGCCTGCCCCAATAAGACGTGGCGGTATAAATAGCCGCGCCCCCGTGGCTCCCTTCAGATTTCAACCGTCTGCAAAGTAGTGGGATCACTTTGTGTTATCTGCTATTTTACAAGGTTGATGTTGTTTCTTTCCCAATGTCTGGGAAGGCGTTGTTCCGTCCGTGTGCTACATGCGGACTGAAAAAGGTTTACGATGGAGATGGGCGTATGGATTGCCTGTATTGTCTTCATCCTCCTCATTCTGCAGACAGTTGTTAGATTTGTAAAGGCTTCTCACAGAAGACCCTGAAGGACCGAAATAGACATCTGGTGACATAGCTGAATGACGGCGCGGGAGCGTACCCTCCTTCGGAGGTAGGCTCTACACATAGTTGGGCTCGAGATCTAAATCTCAGGTAGCTCCCTGCCACTCTGTATCTACAGAGCCACCGGCGAAGAAGCCACGTTCGATGGAGAAGCGTCCCTCTGAGAAACATTCTACGAGGGAATTGTGATCAAAAGGAAAAGCTTCATCTTCTTCCTCCTCGTCAAAAAAGGATAGAAAAGATCTGTTAAAGACCTCCTCAGTAGACCATCACAGGTCATCCTCGAGTCGAGATTCGTCAAACCATAAATCAAGCCCAAAAAAAGGCAGAAACGACTCAGGAGCCTGCGCCACAACCACCGTTGTCGTCGACGGGAGTTTGATCGTCGACGCCTTCATTACCATCAGCGCAGATTATTCCTACAATCGCTTCGATTCAGACGCCGACGATTGGGAAGGTGGCATTGTGGCCCCTCCGGAGGGCTGGCAACCGGAGGTGTACGATCCAATATTACCAGAGGCCCTGTTACAACAGGAAGCGGCCCTCTCAATATCATCTGTGGAAGACGACCGTGAACCGGCGGTTGGCCCAACGGATCTGGGATTACAGGGTGTCAATACGTTGACGGTCTCGAGTGGGCAAAGTATCCCAGTTACATCGTCTTTACTGAATCCCAAGGCGGTGTTGTCCTTGGAAGTGTTATCCACATTGCAGACTCTATTGAGCTGGTTGGACGCGAAGTTGCCTCACATTGGTGCACCTGCAGTGGTACCTACTACGCCGGCCTACGACGAACCAGGTCCAGCCCCGCGGTCAACGGCCAGGGTACCAACAGCCCGTCCGGTTAGTGAGGATCCTCCACGCTCACACCCGGAGGAAGGAGAGTTACCGGCTTCCGATTCAGAACATGGAGAGTCTTTTTCAGACATATCATCGTCCCCTTCAAGAGATCCAACATGGGAATCGGAGGCTGAGGTGGAAGCTCCAAGAAGTCTGGCGCAACCGTCACCGCCGGATGACATCGGTTCCTTCCACGCAATGATGGATAAGGCATGTATCGAGTTTGGCCTGGCCCCGGAGGAGGAAAAGAAAGACTGCTTCTTGTTTGATCATAGGAGGAAGTCGGTATTCTTGGTCCCCATTATAGATCACGTTTGGCAAGAAGGGTTACGAACCATGCGCCATCCGTTTTCTGAGCCTGCGGTTAAAGGCATGCTGGAAAAGAAGCTTAAAGCTCCAGAGTCTACTCCAAAATGTTTGTCTTCACAGCCCTCCCTGGAATCGGTGGTATCGGCAGCTGCTGCAAGTAAGGCGAGGTCACAACATAAATGCACAACCCCCCTGGACAACGAGACCAGGAGGCAGGATGTCTTTGGCAAGAAAGTGTTGTCGGTAGGAGCGACTACGGTAAAGGTAGCTAACTCACTGGCTATAATGGCAAGATACGAAAGAGAAATGTGGCACCGTTTAGCCCCCATCCTGGAACATCTGCCGGATGAGCACTGAAAATCTGCTATGTTGCTAGTGCGTGAGGGGGAAGAGGCGTCAAACCATCGCCGTAGACCTGGCGGAATCAGATTTCAAACAAACAACAGAGTGGTTTTGAGAAGGCAAGCCTGGCTTAAGTGTACAAACTTTAGGCCAGAGGTACAGTACAAAGTACTCGATAAACCGTGTGAAGGGGAGCAATTGTTTGGGGAGAAGGTGGACGAGGCCTTAAAAGGCATGAAAGAAGTCTCGGACACAGCACGCTCTCTTGGAGCCCTACAGAGCGGCAGAAGTTTCCGATCTTTTCGCCCCTTCAGAGTAGCATCAGGAAATTCCCTATTTGTGTCATCCAGGGACCAGGGTTTCAGCAGGCCATCGTACTCCTCTCAAGGCTATAGGCGAGCTGCCCAAGCGACTTGAAGAGGCCAAGACTATCAGGCTTCTAGAATAAGAGGATGTTATTCATCGTCCACGAAAGACAAACAGTCAAAGACCCAACAATGATGAGCTTCAGGACGTCCTGGGAGGTAGAGTGTCTCGCTGCGTCGACGAGTGGGAGAAAATAATATCGGACCGTTGGGTGTTAGATACAGTGAAACTAGGCCACTCTTTGCCGTTCAAAAACGTGCCACCGCACATTCCACCTATGTTTTCGGCGCAACCCCATCTTCAAATATTACAATAGGAAGTGGTGCTTATGCTGCAGAAAGGGGCTATAGAATTGGTCCCGGTGGCCGAGAGAGGTCAGGGAGTTTACTCCCGTTACTTCGTTGTCAAAAAACCCAACGGCAAGTGGCGACCCATTCTAGATCTCCGAGATCTCAACAAGACACTGAAAAGTCTGAAGTTCAAAATGCTTACGCTTCAGGAGGTTATCCGATCTATACAGCCGGGGGATTTTCTGGCGTCGTTAGACCTGCAAGACACATATTTTCATATACCAATGCGTTGACGACACAGAAGATTTCTAAGGTTTGTAGTCGGACGAACCCACTATCAGTTCAAAGTACTCCCATTGGACTAAACTCATCTCCCAGGACGTTCACAAAGTGCTTGGCTCCAGTAGCAGCTTGGCTAAGAAGAAAAGGTCATCATGTTTACCCTTATCTGGACGATTGGTTGGTAAGGGGGTCGTCTCCGATAATAGCACAAGCAAGTCTAAAAGCCACCATGCGACTTCTGCAGCGGTTAAGCTTTGCTATTAACTTCGAGAAGTCCTCCTTAACTCCCTCAAAGAACTTGGTGTTTTTGGGTGCGGAGTTCCAGACGCAGTCAGGACTGGTAAAACCATCCTTGGAAAGAGTTCACAAACTCAGGCACAAGGCAAATGAGTGGAAAGCCAACACCAGTGTGTCGGTAAGAAAATACATGTCACTGCTAGGGGCCATGGTGTCGTGTATCCCATTAGTAAACAATTGTCGTCTCTTCATGAGACCAATACAAGAATTTCTGGCAGACCGATGGTCCCAAAGTCGGGGTTCGTGGTCAGACAAATTGACTATTAGCAACAAGCTTCTGCAAGCGCTTATTGGTGGCAGCTCTTAAACAATCTAACGAGAGGGATGCCCCTGCAGGAACCAGAGTTTCAGATGACGATGGTGACGGATGCATCTTTGACTGGATGGGGAGCCCATCTGGAGTCCCTGCAAGTGCAAGGTCAGTGGTCAACGTACTGGAGTTGAGGGCGGTACGTTGGGCCCTAAAATCATTTTTGCCACGCATAAAGGGATCGGTTGTAAGAATATTGACGGACAATACAACGACAATGTTCTACCTGAGGAAGCAGGGAGGTACTCGTTCCAGAACTCTCTCGACCGAAGCTCAGGAAATATGGCATTGGGCTCTTGAACAGAAGATAAGTATATTGGCTTACCACCTGCCAGGAGTAAAAAATGTACAGGCGGATTCTCTCAGCAGGGAGATGAATCGACTGCACGAATGGGAGTTGAACGAACAACAACTGACAAAAGTTTTCCGAAAATGGGGCCATCCTTCCCTAGCTCTCATTGCGACGAGAGAGAGCAAGAAGTGCACACAGTGCGCAAGCAGATGGCCACAACCCGACTCACTGGGGGAAGCATTCTCCTTCCCGTGGATGGGCAAGTTTGTCTATGCGTTTCCTCCGCTTCCACTCATCCGAAGGACTCTACAATGGATTCACAAATACCCATGTCGTGTGATCCTGGTGGCCCCTTAATGGGCGAGGCAATCATGGTTCTCCGACCTACACCAGCTGTCGATAACGCAACAGTGAGGTTCCAGAAGATTCCGAACCTTCTATCTCAGGACAAGGGAGCAGTTTGGCATCACGACCCGGACGGCCTCAGCCCGACAGCCTGGCTCCTGACTTCTCCGAATTTGGGGCTCTGACCATTTCATCAGACTCGTCGAATTTTACAAGCAGCGCAGGCTCCGTCCACGAATACTTCGTATGCATGTAAGTGGAGGAGATTCTGCATGTGGTGCAAGGATCAACCAGGATTAGAACCCCTGAATATCCCGGCAGAGCAGCTTCTTCCATACTTGCTGCACTTAGCAGAAAGGGGTTTATCTTTTTCTTCGATAAAGGTTCACCTGGCGGCCATTTCGAGATTCACTCATAAAAGACATTCAACACCACTGTTTAGTGATCGATTAGTTAAACATTTCCTAAAAGGCTTATTTTGAACCTTTCCTCCAACCAAAAAGTTTCCTCCGAACTGGAGTCTCAATCTGGTACTGGCAGGACTAATGAAGGCGCCTTTCGAACCTATGTTGTCGTCATCTTTAAAATTCTTATTGTGGAAATAAGCCTTTTTGGTGGCTATTACTTCGGCAAGATGACTTTCGGAACTACAGGCGTTAGTTATTTATCCGCCATACTTAAGGTTTTTCAAAGACAAAGTGGTATTGGCAACCAACCCTCATTTTATACCAAAATTCCAGCTATATTCCACAAGCATTCTTCTATTGTACTGCCGACATTCTTCGCAACACCCTCGTCTTTCGCGGAAAAAGCTCTCCATACATTGGATGTAAAAAGAGCTCTAAAGTTTTACCTCAATCGTACTCAAGATTTTAGAGGTACAAGACAACTATTTGTGGCTTATGGCCCTTCGTCAAAGGGAAAAGCGTTCTCAAAGCAAGGACTTGCCTGCTGGATATCGTCGACGATTGCTTTTTGCCACTCGAAATCAGGGAAGCCGCTGGAAAAGCGCCCAAAGGCCCATTCAACGAGATCATCGGCGGCATTGTGGTCCGGAATCCCGCAGGGGGATATCTGTCAAGCGGCATCCTGGTCGGTGCCGCATACATTTACCCGGCATTATTGCCTCGAGCAGCAACATGCAGAGGATATGCAGATGGGACGAGCAGTCCTACGACACCTGTTTCAGTAAGGTAAGCCCCATAGAGGGGTGTTTTCCTTCTATCAATGTATCTTGGTTTTTACTGTTAATGTGCCATGACTGGAAGTTTTTTCCATGGCTAAATGCATGTGTGGCTATGATGATTATGGTTTGCATTACACACCTCCAAATTAGGGGTACTGCTATACAATTTATTCTAAGCATGTGAATCCATGAAAGATCCAATGCTGGAGAAGGGAATAGTTTCTTACCTGTAACTCCATTTCTCCAGCATTGGTATCTTTAATTGGATTCACATGCACCCGCCGGCCTCCCCTGCATGCAAACTATATATACCCCATATTACTTTGGGGGTTAAAATCTGAAGGGAGCCGTGGGGGGATGGGGCTATTTATACCGCTACGTCTTATTGGGGTAGGCGTAAGCTGCCCAAAACAACATAGATAGAACACAGAAGTGTTGAGATTTTTTCCTATGGAAAATGTCTTTATAAATATACTGAGGGTTCCCAGCCCGACGACAGGGAATATTCGAAGCATGTGAATCCATGAAAGATACCAATGCTGGAGAAATAGAGTTACAGGTAAGAAACTATTCCCTTCTTACAGTTTGGTTACGAAGCCGAGAGAAGAACCTGGTGAGCGAGGGCACCGACGACCAAAGGCCCACGAAGTCAAAGTAGGGCTTCAACAGACTGGAGGGAGTCATTGAGTAGTGGCAGTGGTAGCGGAAAGAGACAGAAGACAACGATTGACCACGCAGTCAGTGTCGTATGTCACACCACATGAGGGCAGTTTGCAACTCGGCAAGAGACCTGCAGTAACCATCAGAAAAAGTATAGTAGTTGCAAGTACAGAGACGGAAGACCCACCGGGAGAGAGAGAGAGACCGGTGGGATATCGAGCAAGTCCGGGAGCAGAGGCCGGACAACTGGACACTGCAGTGAGGCTGTCGTGTGGAGCAGAGGAAGCGGAAAAAGGGACATACAAGAAATATAATAAGTCACCTGGGAGCCAGCACACCAAAAACTGAATATCCGAGCGGTGATGGTCTGACCTGAAGCACTGGACCATTCGGTCTGATTACTGCGCCAAGACCACGTACCCTGGCCATCTACGGAGAGGCGTAGGCAACAGTAGGGGAGGTGCCGAAAAACCTTTGTGTTGGTGTGACCTGTCAGTTAACTTTGCGGAGGCCCCAGCGGTTGTGTTCAGAGGAAACCAAGCAGGCCAGAAGAGTAGAGGCAAGGTAGAAAGAGAAGGAAGAATCCAACCCGAATACCCTGGCAAAACCAGTGAAAGTTCCCAGAGAGAAGGTAATGGGAACATGACCAAGTCCAGCAGGGGATCGGGTAATCATCCTAAAAGACGTGTTTACTCTTTGAGAAAAGACATATGATTTTGAAAAGACATTTTAATTAATGATTTGAGAAAGACCTACCGAATACAGACTCTTTTGAAATGGGGCCCTCGGCAGCGCTCTGACGCCTATGTTTGCAGTTGACGGTGGCCCTTCAAAGTTGCCCTGGCAATATGAATACACCCTTTCTGGAGGCTGTCAGAGGGCTTTGGAGGTTGTCTTTTAGAGCATTCTTTGTGCACCGATTAGAGACTGGCAAAACCTACCTAGGGCGTTGTCCTTGGCATTTCAAAGCCCCACTTTAAAATCTGCCAAGGGGACTGGCACAGAGTTGTCTCCACCCAGTGGAAACGCCCAGGGACACTCAACCCACCCAATGCACGTGTCCTGACTTTCTTTTGCAAGGCAACCTTCTTCAGTCTAGAGATATTCTGTGTTCGTTTGTCAACTTGGGACTGCGAAACGAAGCAAGAAGAAGAGGAGAAAATAGAAAATCACTTTGTGTTGCAGTTCCATAAGAGTGTGGTGCTGGAAAGTCAAGAGGGACTCCGAAAACATCGTCTTCGTCCCCGTGAGGCGGCACAAGAAAGGTGCAGAAAGACGAAACAGTGAAAACCTAGAAAAATACTACTGGGAACTGTGAAGGACATTGGGGAACCAGCTAGGAGAATGGAGTCTTTCTCCTAGCCCCACGAGTATTCTGTGTGATTATTTGTTTTCTGTCGGGTTAAGGAAAACCTGGAACTTTGATGGATCTTTTGCTTTGAGTAACCCGAGAGCCGTTTGGACGCTTTACAACCAGAAGGGAGTACTGCTCCTGGAGTACATACAGGGACTGGACTTTATAGTATTGTGTTGTAGTGACAGGGATAGCATAGGAGCCTTTGTGACTTGGATGGTACCCTTTGTGTTGGACTTTCACTGACTTCCTAAGGAGCACCCGAGATTTCTTAGTTTAGGTAGCGAAACCCCCTTAGAGTTAGGGATAGGTAGGTTTCTTTATGATTTCAATAAAAGTGTATAGCGATCCTCATGGCACCATTTGGTCAGTCCCTTCATTCCTTGTTGCCACAGTAAATGTTAATTTACTTACCTTTTGGTGTCTTTTCGTAAGTGTTTTTGTACTCCCGTCTGTGGACAATCTGTTGCTTTTCAAGCTCTTATGTTTCTTAATTTTACTTTAAACCAATCTACTTTACACCAAACCTCTGATCTCCTAAGTCTCGGGTCACTGGTCTTGGTTTTCGAGGGAGACTTAAGTTTAGACTTTGTTGTGAAACCTTTTCAGGTCCATTAAAGTTGGCTTTCCAGAACAGTAGAGGTTCTAATAACCCTCCTAACAATAGCATTGTCCAGGTCCACGATTCCTCTGTGGGAGGGATATGTTATTTTCATGTTTTCCAGGGAGCATCAGCATCCCCTTTACCCTCATATTCCTTTATCTTTTCAACCTCTTTTTTTTGTTGTTGAAAACTCTCTTTATAAAATTTTACAACATTGTGAAAACATTCACCCAACAACCCCCCCCGTCCCGAGGCATCGGTCATTCGTTTCACGATTCTCAGTCTTTCCAGGCCCACCCTCCCCGTTTATTGTAAATGTCTAACAATCTCAGGCGCTGCGGGCACCACATAACCCTGAAGTCGTCCTTGAGAAAAGTCATTATTTCCGCCCACTCCGTGGCAAAGTTCTGCATTTTATTATCCATGGCATATGTTGCCCATTCCAAAGCCACTATTTCCCAGATCTTTCGTAGCCAATCTTGGATCATGGGGGTGTCCGAACATTTCCATCTTTGGGCTATTAACATCATAGCTGCCAACGTTAGTATCACTTTCGCTTTCTCCCTCGCCCTAGATTCCCCCACCCAAGTGGTGCCCATGACGCCTAAGAGGATCTGCACCTGTGTTCTTCCGTCTCCCCGACCAAAGGCCGGCTCTTGTGCCTCCCGCACCCCTCTCCAGAATGGTTCGATTTTGGGGCAATCCCACCAGATAAGTTCTGCTGTGCCTATCAACCCACAACCCCTCCAGCACCTCCCTGAGGTTCCCGGATACATCTACTGGAGACGGGCCAGTGTATATTGCCACCCAACCAATATCTTGTACCAAGCTTCTTGCAGTTGGGAGGCTTTCGCCAATTTAGGTATTTTCCTCCACAGCCTCTCCCATTCCGCCCTATCAAATTCCCTCCCCAGGACCCGGTCCCATTTCTGCATATACGCCCATTGATGTTCTGCACTCCCACCATCCAGAGTCTTATATAGATTGGATATTAGACCCTTTGTTCCATCATTAGTCAGAAGGAAGCTTTCAAAGTTTGTCGGCCCTCTAGTAGCCACCGTTCTAATCCCCGGTTGCAGCATCCAATGCTGTATCTGTGCATACCTTAATCTCTCTCCTTCTTGTATTGCAAATTCACGCTTGCAGTCCTCAAAAGATAATACTTCTCCGCTTCGGAACATATCACTCCATTTCCTACAGCCCTCTTCCTGCCAATGCCTAAATGCACCCTTCCCCGCTCCTGGTGCGAAATCCCTGTTGCCAAAAATAGGAGTGAAGGGCGATGGAAACGACGTGATTCCCCTGGTTCCCACTAATTTATCCCATATGTCCGCCATAAGTTTAGTTATGGAGCTCTCATAGAGATGCCTAGGTCTATGCAGTTTTGGCAGCCATAAAACCTCCGCCAGGTTGCGATGAGCCACCGCCTTATCCATCTTCAACCACAGCTTATCTTGGGTACTCTCGTCCCCCTTCAACCATTCCCTAATAACCTGTAATTGTGCCGCTTCATAATACTGCCTAAAATTTGGTAATGACAGCCCTCCCTCTCCCCTGGGCGCCATAAGCAAGCGGTTTCTCAGCCTGGCTCTTTTCCCTTCCCATAGGAATCCATTGGTCAGCGTTCCCAGTTCCTTCAAAAATCCCAGTGGGATCAGCTGAGGAAGTCGCGGGAGTGTGACCATCTTGACCGCGGCAATCCACCCTAGCCATGATACCCTAAGACCTCTCAATTTCCAGATAGTCTCTCTTGATTTCCTTCATAAGTGAAGGGTAATTGGCCATGTACCAACCAGCCAGGTTTGCTGTAATCTTTACCCCCTAGGTACCTGACCCCTCACCCCTCCCGGGCTCCAAATAAAAGGAGTGCTTGCCCTCAACCTGTCGCGCTCCTGAGCCTTCAGCGTTAAGTTTAAGATTTTGGATTTATTAGCATTAATCTTTAACCCTGAGACCTCTCTGAACTTACACAACAGGTTTGTGCTTGCTTGAATTGAAGCAGTCGGTGACATCAGAGCAAGTAACATATCGTCAGCAAACGCTACAACCTTCTGTTGTTCTCCTCCAAAGGGGATACCCTGTATCTCCTCCGCCTCCCTTAATGCCTGTAAAAGAGGCTCCAAATATATTGCATATAGTATAGGAGATAGCGGGCAACCTTGTTTCGTTCCCCTCTGCAACCGTACAGATCGTGACATTGTTCCATTCACCACTAACCTAATGGAAGGGGCCTGGTAGTTAGCTTGCACCATAGTCAAGAATTCCCCTCCAAACCCCATTTTTTGCATAAACTGAAACAGAAAGGACCACTCCACGCGGTCAAATGCCTTTTCTGCGCCAAGAGCCAAAAGGACCGCAGGAGTTTTCTTTTTCTGCACTTTTTCTACTAGATGGGCCACCCGCCTTATCATCCTGGTTTCGTCAGGGGCAGGCACACCTCTCCGGAGAGCGCCGTCAGCACGTCTACACTGTGCTGGTGGCCATCTTGGAATCCATCTTTGCAACCTCTTAATGTGAACTTTGACTCCTTCTCTCAAAGTCAATAATGTCTTGCAGATGAGGCTCTAGGACAAGTAGCCCTCCAGAAGAGAGGTCTTAGTTTTTACTCCAGGCTCGGTCAGGATTCACATCGTACCATGCATCCTAAAGCCTAACCCCCACCCCACAACGGGCTGAACTACCCACCTGGGCCTGTAGCAGGTTTTGCGGCAGAGAATGATGCTGTACCCAAAAGAAGCCTCTGTAGAAAGTTGTGTCTCTGCCATTAGTGTAAGAGAAGCTACTACGCCTGAGCACCTCACAGTCTATTTATTGGGCGATGTTGTCGTAGGTCTACCTTCTGAGAGAATCTTTGTATCTATGCTTATTACCTTTGTATGTATGATAAACATTAGATGTTATCACTAGCTTCCCTACACAGTTTTAGCACTTATCCAACAAGTAAAATAGCATATTGTATAGCACTGTGGTTTCCGACCAACATGGGGACGCGCAGGGGTGGCAGACGCCCCGCTAGCAGTTCTCCCAACTCCACATCGGAAGGCAATATCAGGCTGCTGCAGGAACAGGATGCTGCGTCTCAACGCTAAGGTGTGCGTGCCAAAGCTCTAGCTCAGCACTGCCCTTGTTGTTCATCTTGGAAATTATTGTCCTTCTCCTTTCCTGGCTCCATGGGTCCCCTTGTCTCCTGGATTGCTTGCTTTTCTGGTCCTTAGGATGTCTGTTCTGTTACGTCCCGTCCCCTTTCCGCTATACTGCATGGCCGTCCCTTCCAAGGGACGGGAGACGGAACCTTTTTCACCAGAAAAAACCTTCTTCCCCTTTAAATTTAGGGGCGCGCAGTGGTGCGGCCCTGGGAGCATGCACTGCCCTGACTCCGCCCTCTAGAGAGAGGTGCCCCTATCTGCACGACTCCCAATTCCAGAAAAAGGATCATTGTCGCATATCATCCACCTCTACGCTAGATTCCAAGTCACAGGTGAGATCCAAAAATCACCTGACATGTCAACTTGTCCCGAGATTGCAGAGAGCATTGATCCTGACACACATTAACAATGCTCTGTTTTTTTTTAACATTTATGTATATTTATTCTCTCGTAGATATATGACCATTAAAAAGAGAATAGTCAAACAATGTACAGTTCCTAATATTAGCAATAGCTGAGTAGATACCCAGCATCCTACATTTCTAAAATGTGAAAATGACCAACAACCAATCAACAATGTGCATGTAGTGTGACGAACCCCAGGATGTCGTCACTTCTCCCCAACGGGAGGCCATGGTGTTGAGGCTGCTACCCGACAGTAACCCTTGGGGTGGTATAATGAGGGAGGATCTCATAGGAAGGGTCTGACCATCTAGGGTTTGACCCAGGACACCACACCACAACGAGACATCCTCAATCTCTTTTATCCTCTTCTGAGAGCGTAGTACCTTGTAGACACATGTACTTTTGTAAGACCCAATACTTTGTCTATCTGGGAAGTACTGGGACGAAAAAGAAGATACTAGACCCAAGTAAATCTAGGACGAAGATGAGTTGGCCCCACAGAAAGATGAAGCTCACAATCGGGAAACAGAAGAAGGACTTCTACCAAGAGTATGCTTGCAACATAGTATAAAGATCAACAAGGGACTAGACCATTTGTCGTATCGAGCCGTAGGAGGCATCAGGTGCAAGCGATCTTCAGCTTGGGAGATCCAAATCCTGTTCAGGAGCAAACACGGAACAGAGGACGCAGGTGGTGAGCTGCAAGACTTCCTGGAGGCCTTTGCGTCAACTGCTCAGAAGAAGGGAAGCTGAGCAGCCTGAAAACGGGAGAGGTCGGATGACTACAGATGCCGCCAACGAGAGCCCGGTGAAGCAGAGAGGCAGAGTCCTGCCCCACGGTGCTCCAGCAAGGTACTGAGTCACGTTGCAAGGTAACAGCCCTATGAGAAAGCCAGAGGGGGCAAAGGGACAGTCACCAGGCGGGTGGAGTAGGCTCCCTCATGACCTAGTAGCATACAATTAGCTACAGACTCACCAGAGCAGCAGAAAGGTGCTAAGGCAGCACATGAGACATATAACAGGGGTAGGGGAAACCCCAAAAAGCAGAGAAGAAGGGTCTGGGACCCTAACAGTTACACAGAGGCAAGCCATCTTCCTTGTGACAGTACTTGGTAGGGTAATGAACCTATTCTGCAAAAGTACAAGTGCAGAGAAATATGGGTCCGGAACCCACATCCAAACAAAGGGAGAAGTACAACTCCTCTTCTTTGTCACAGTAACTGGCAGGATAGTGAACCAGGTCTGTCCAACAAACTGAATAGAGAAATACAGGTCTTTAACCCACAGCAAAAGAAGGCAAAAGAGTATGACCCTCTTCCTAGTGGCAGTACTTAGCAAGCCAGAAAACCAAGTGGGCCATACTGGGGAAACCTGGATAAAGAAACATACTGGTGTGTGAACTGTTGAGAAACCAAGAAAACTGTGTAACAAGGAGCACCAGGGAAAAGGAGTCATTTCCCCTGGGTACTACTGAGTGTGAAGTGACTGTAAAACCAAGATAACAGGATAAGGGAGTCAGTCTCCCGGTAGTGTTGCATCTGCAGGAAAAAGCCAAGTAAAGAGAAGAGAATCATTCTCTTGACAATTGAGAAGGATAGCTATCCAACCAAGAGGGCGGGGAATGGAGTCATTCCCCTTGATTTTGTGTGGAACAAACCGTGAGAGCCAGACACCAGGAAAAGGGAGTCATTCTCCTGGTAGTTGAAACTTGTAAGAGGGATCTAACCTGTTATCCAGGGGAAGAGAGTCATTCCCCCTGGCGTAAAGAAACAGTGAACTTTCTGTTAGAGAGTGTTATAGGATTGCCAGTCCTTTGGGGAGTATTAAAACCAGGGGAATTCCCCTGGTTTTATGAACTTGCGACCAGAACTGTGCCACCCAGTCTAGGAGAAAGGGAGTAATTCTCATGGACCAAGAACATTGACACAACCTTCTAGTTTAGTTATAAGTGTAAGGGATTTAATTGGAAATTTTGACACAGGACAGTGTACTCTTTAATTTACAAGGACATTCTGACAGACGCAGTAGCACTTTATTTAAGGCTGGGAAACAACTCCTAGAAGTAGGAAAAGTGAGGTTTTCTTTTTCTTGGTGCATAAAATTCTATAGCAATCACTATGCCACCCTTTTACATGGTCTCAGTAGTGGGATATGACATGTGTGCGGAATCCCAGGGTATTATCAAATCTTCCATGGGGGAGGCATCTTTCCAAGAGCCCAGGGATTTGAGGCTGCTACCTGATAGTCCCCCTGGGGGTGGTACTCAGGGTGGATCTCATGGGAGGGGAAATCCTTCATGGGAATGGTGACAATGGCCCTGGGAGAATACTATATTCATCCAACCCTTTGGTGTCCCCACCTTCCATAACCCCACTTATGTCCCTCCGGACCCCCACACCACTATTTGTTATCGTCCAGTAGAGGGCATTGTGATAAATCCTAGTGGGGAGGTCAAACTAGAAACCCAGGCATACCACCAATACCCAAGCAAAGAGACCTTGAGAAACTGGCAATATGTGTCTATCAAATATTGCCAAAAACCAAAGTGGTGGGAACCCCTACTATATGGACATCTTGGGGTAGTAATCTAATGTATCTAACAGGGGTGATGTCCAATGGATAAGAAGAAAAAACTAGGGAAAGAGACTGAAACTAAAAACTGAGTTAAATACTATTCCATTTTATTATTTGTTAGATAAAAAGTTTTTCCAAAAATAATTCTCTAAAACATTATTCACTCATCACTTCATTCATACTCAATTCATACAAACATTTTTTTCATACAAAAAAGGAACAGAAAATCTCGGTCATTTCTACATTAATTCATCCGTGGAAATCGTGTTTTATATCCACAGAAGGATTTGTTCCAACTTTTTGCTAATAGTGATAATACTACTGTTACTATTAGTCCACACAATAAACTTTCATCGACTATAGGTGTCATGAATTATAGGCAATAATTTCATATAGGACTTTCAATGTATGATAGTTTCAACAGTAACAAGCATTGGTAATTCCTTACAGATGGTTTGTATGCGTCTTCTTCAGGATATGTGAACAAAATAGATCAATTTCTAATTTTCATTTTCTTGGAGTTTGTATTTGAATTTTCCTTCACTTAGCAACATACTATTTCCAATCTTCTAGGTTCAAGTTGCTCTCTTCTCAATAGTCTGTGTCTTGGGAGATTTCTTTGTGGTTATACCAAGGCATATTCGTCAAACATTTAGGTGTCTGGTGTGGGATAGCACTCTCATTCTCCAGATTCCTCCAACAGGGTATGCCACCATTTAGATCCCCACTCTTTCTTTTCCAGTTTTCTGTGGTTGTGTCTTAACAGAGAGTTGAGCCCTCATATATATATTAACGGTGACCCCAGTGCCATTCCTTTTATACCAAAGCGCAAACTCCAGACGAAAAACAACTTCTTGTTAATGGTGCCGGTGATTCCGTATCCCCATTGCTAGGGGACCTCATGGGTATGGGGACTTACAATTTACCTGCGCCTGACTTTCCAGGCTGATGGGGTTGTAATCTCCCAGTGGCACCGGGAAGTCAGGCACCAGTAAATATTTACGGCTACAGTTACCGCCGGACCCGTAATGAGCCCCATTGATTTTACTGTGAACCAGGTTATATGTTATATACATTTGTTAAATTGAGTTGCCATATTATACCTTATTATTTTGATTGTTGTGTGTGTGAGGGTTAGAGATCCCTTGGTTGGAGTGTTCCCTTTTAGTTTACTGTAGGCAGGGAAATCCATGTTAGGGTAGGGATAGTGAGGCGTTTATTCAACCTGTTTTATTTAATAAAATGGCAGAAGTTAAAAACTCTTCATATTTCCGACCCCTCACAACATCCTTAAAAACACTGGGACGAGGAAGAGAAATACTCACCCAGTCACTGAGATGAGGAAGATGAAGCAAGGAGGCGATGGTCTACGCAGAACCAACAAACGCAGTGCAGCTGCTGAAAGGAAAAGCTAATGATACAAAGGGAAGAAGGACTCGCTCAGTTATCGAGCAACCAGCACTGGAGGAGCAGGGAAGGAGACGCTGATCCTGTTCCGAGAAACCTGAAGATCGGAGGCCCGGGACGCAAACTCCCACAGGTACCTGGTAGGTCTGAACGAGGCAGACCTGATTGGTGGCAGAGACAAAGGAAGCAAGTCCAGCAAAGACCACCCAAGAACAGCGATGCAGGCAGCCGCCAGCAAGAGAGAGATGCCGGAGCTGCAGAGCCGTGAGAAGAAGAGCGCCAAGCACGGCGGGAGTGAAGAAGCAGCGCTCCAACCCCATAAGAGACCGGATGCTGCCCAGAGAGTACCCAAAGATAGGGCAAGGGCCGGGCCGGTCAAGAGGGCTATGAGGAAGCTGAACGAGCTCATGAAAACAAACTGAGAAGCCCAAGGGGGTGAGAAAGAGAATATACAATATAATACGAAATTTGCAACCTTTATGAAAACACACCGAAGATTACAAGGGGATGATAAGGAAAGCAATCAAATAAATAAACTTTATGAATCCAATAAGAACCTTCCAAAGAGCAGAAGGGTGTCAGAGAGAAACTATACAATGTAAATCGAACTCTGTGAAGCAGATAAACATGTCGAGCGGCACACAAAGAAGTAACAAAAGAGGCAAACAGACAGATACAGACATTGGGAGTACACCTAGCGGGAACAGTACCTGGCACGGGAGTATACCAGGTTTGTCCAAGTGGACACTAGTTAACGAAGGGGCAAGGATACCGCCAGCTCAAAAGAACAGGGTCTGGGACACAGATGAGAACAGGCAAAACTCACCAGTGGAATACATAAGGGTCATGGACCCACCTGACTACAGGAAGAATTACAACATGTAGGCTGAAGCCCAAAACACAAGGATCTCTGAAGTTGAAGGTTGTGGAATAGTTGTCTGGCAGGTGAGTAAACCAGACATCATACACTGTTGGAAACTTTGACTGTAGAGTCTGGCATATTAGTGAACCAGACCTGACATAGAGACAGGGAAAGAGCATTGTTTTTGTGCTACGAACTGGGGGAGAGGAATTCCCCAGAGGATTTGGTAAATAACATTATTGTGAAAACAAGAGGAGCCAGAAACCCAGGAAGAGGTTCCCTCCAGCTGAACAGGGAACTGAGATATCTTTAAGTTGGACAAACAGTGAACAGTATACATTCTTTTGCAGAAGAACTGTACTTTGATATCAACATTCAGAATGGGAGAGGCCTCCTTCTGGAACTAAGAAGACACTCATTTTCCTTTTGTTTAGATTGAAAGTGTAAGGGACAGAAATTGATTTAAGACACAGGATGGTAGATATTGTTGTTTGACGGACATCCTGACCGGGTCCATAGTATTCTTTTGTTGAGGCAGGGCACCCACTCATACTAGTTTATGGACAGTTAGGCCTTTCTCCAACCCCTTTTCCTTTCTTTAAGACAAATAAAAAAGAATTACATACATAAGCCCAGCTGAACGATCTTGGCGGTAGAGTGGTCTTCGGGTACCGCTGTTGTCCAGTAATAGTAATCTAAAGGTCATCCTTTTGAATTTCTCCCGTAGTTCTGTTAAGATTCGGAGGGGAGACCGAGTCGGATGTTTAGTCCATGAGATTTTCATAGAAGACAGGACAGAGAGAAAACCGTGGTCGACCCAGAGAAGCCCTATGTCTGGGAAAAATCCCAGAAAATGTTTCTATCTCGTGCTGATATTGAGATAGTGCTACTCCGTTACCATCATATACATCAGCAGCAAGAGGTTAATCCTTTGGGGAAAAGAAGGTATGTTGAAATCCCAGAGAACAGGGAGGCCTCTTACCCAGGAAAAGACGAAGATCTGGAGACCCTTAAATCCCCAGCCTCCTTATCATGTCAACTGAGTGGGGATTCCATGGAGCATCGGGAGAAGGGTAGAATTGAAAACATGAAACCTGCTACAGAGAGCTCTGAATTACCCACAATTAGGGAAAAAGGGAGAGGCCAGCTGTCTTCCCAAACTTGTAAACTCTTTTCCATTCCTTACTTTGAAAAAGACCATAGGAATCCTAGTGTTCTATCTCCGGGAGTATCGACCACTACAGTGACATTAGATGGTTTTTGTAGGGGGGAAGATACGATTGTAAAAACTTCCCCCCTTTGATTTAAATTTCCCTTTCCACTTTTGCATACCACCAAAATGCAGAAGAAAATCAGACAACCCTTCCGTTATCTTTTGCCACCCTCCTGGAGGTCCTGGCTGTGTCCTCTGTTTTTGGCGGAACAACTTCAGACCAGTCTTTTAATATCAACGCCACAAAGGCGAAGGAGCAATACTCTATTTAAGCTTTTTATCAGAATAGTCAGCTAGGAGAACAGGAAGGGGAACCAAGACAGATTGGGGATCCATGGAAACTTGACATTTTCAAAAAATACGAGAGACCGAACCACCAGACAGTTCAAAGGATGGAAAATCTTTGGCAAATGTTCTCAGGGTAGAGTGCAAATAGAGCTTGATGCCTCCCTCTCTGCCCACCTTGGTCCCACTGGGGTCTCTGTGCCATTCGTGTGGAAGGTCCAGTCATCCAACAAGATACTGTCCCCTACATTTTCCAAATTCTTCACCGTCTATACAAGAACGCAAGTGGAAAGAAGTGGTCCCAAAAGAAAGTTCTGGGATATCCTATTCCAATATTCTGTATGATAGGATATATGATATGATATGATAGTTTATTTATATAGCGCCTATACACAACGTGTTTCAAAGCGCTTCAAGGAGGGAGGGGACAAAGGAAAATACAGTTACATTCCGCAAAAGTCCTTGAAACAATACAGAATCTGAAAATAACTATCATAATAGGCCTGTCGACATTTCTGATAGTGCAAGTGCATAGAAACAAGTAAGGCAAGAGGTAGTGGAAAAGAAGGAGAACAAAGCAAGCAGTAACATTACTATGTCTGACGACAATTTACGCAGTGCAGGTGGTAACAAGAGGTGGGGTGGGAGGGGTTACCAAAGGGACGGAGGGGGGAGGGAGAACAAGGCACGCTACTGAGCAAAAATGTCGGTGACAAATTTGAAAAGCAGGGGAGGGGGGGAGGGTGAGAACAAGGGGGGAGCAGGGGGACAGACAAGCAGCTATCAAGAGTCACGGAACAGATGATAGAAGTGAGTGCTAAGAGGGGGAAGACTGAGAGGAGGGAAAATATAGAAGGGGGGGAGTAAGAAGGAAGTGGAAGAGGGGGGAAGGGAAGGGGGCAGGAAGGGGGGTGAAATGCAGAGCAAAAGAGGGGGGGAGCAAGCAGGGTAAGGGCACACAGACACTCAAGGAGGGGCGGGGGGCGCACAGGCACTCACGGCGGGGCGGGGGGGCACACAGACCCTCAGGAGGGGCGGGGGGGCACACAGACACTCACGGAGTGGCCGGGGGCGCACAGGCACTCACGGCGGGGTGGGGGGGCACACAGACCCTCAAGGAGGGGCTGGGGGGCACACAGACACTCAAGGCGGGGCGGGGGGCACACAGACACTCAAGGCGGGGCAGGGGGCACACAGACGCACACGGAGGGGCAGGGGGGCACACAGACACTCACGGAGGGGCAGGGGGGCGCAACAGACACTACGGCAGGGCAGGGGGGCGCACAGACACTCACGGAGGGGCGGGGCGGGGGTGCACACAGACACTCACGGAGGGGCGGGGCGGGGGGGCACACAGACACTACGGCGGGGCAGGGGGGCGCACAGACACTCACGGAGGGGCAGGGGGGCGCACAGACACTCACGGAGGGGCAGGGGGGCGCACAGACACTCACGGAGGGGCGGGGGGGCGCACAGACACTCAAGGCGGGGTGGGGGGGCGCACAGACACAGCGGGGCGGGGGGGCGCACAGACACTACGGTGGGGTGGGGGGGCGCACAGACACTACGGCGGGCGGGGCGGGCGCACAGACACGGCGGGGTGGGGGGCGCACAGACACTCACGGCGGGGCAGGGGGGGCGCACAGACACGGCGGGGCAGGGGGGACGCACAGACACTCAAGGCGGGGCGGGGGGCACACAGACACTCAAGGCGGGGTGGCGGGGCGCACAGACACGGCGGGGCGGGGGAGGCGCACAGACACTACGGTGGGGCGGGGGGGCGCACAGACACTACGGCGGGCGGGGTGCACAGACACTCACGGCGGGGCAGGGGGGGGCGCACAGACACTCACGGCGGGGCGGGGGGGCGCACAGACACTCACGGCGGGGCGGGGGGGCGCACAGACACTCACGGCGGGGCGGGGGGGCGCACCGACACTCACGGCGGGCCAGGGGGCCCACAGACACTACGGTGGGGCCGGCAATCCGCCGTACCGTGGTGGACAGCGGTAGACAGGGCCTTAGGAGTGGGCCTTGTGAGGAGGGCCGGCCAAGCCTGCCGGCCTCCTCATTGGCCCAGATGTAGTGGGCCAGGGCCAATCCCAGGCCACCAGCAGCAGGATGGAAGGCACTCCGGTGCCCAACAAAGAAAGAAAGAGCCATCTTGGAATGGCCGTGCCTCGAGAACCCAGTGAGGCAAAAACACACAACACCACACAAAGCATGCCAGCAATCTGCAATTTAAAGCCAAGAAAGTACATGTGGCTGATGGCAAAGTCACGTAGTCAAATTAGCAGAAAGCTATAAGTATGCTGTGGTGCCATCATGCGCCGATACAATAAGCCCAGGGGGGCTTACCTGCAGTTCCTAAATGCACCGTGTGCATTGCAGGGCCTCAGGATGGAAGAGGGGAGGCATCCAGGTCGCAGCTCCGGTCGCCGTAGATGCACAACCCTCAACGTTGGTATTAGCTTTTGAGGAAAAAGATCTAGGTCATTCCCTTTCGCAGCTTAGAAGGTCACACAAAAAAGACCGGAATCACTGTCTATTCACAGAGGGACACAATACCTACAGCGTACCCGCCACTTTTCACGGTAAGGAAGTGCAGTCTAACTTAGATAGTGGGAGTAAAAGGTGCTCCATACACCCCAACCTTCTACCAAGATGTTGGAAGGAGATTTCAGAGAGGGAGGTCCAATGCATACACGGGCATACAGAGACCTACCCACAAACTAAAGTACTTGTTAATATCTTAAGAACTATGACTCACTGTGGCAGTAATCCCTAACCTGGCAGCCCAATCGGTTAAAGATAGTACGGTTTCACAATTCGATCAGAGGGTCTCACATATTTCACAGAAAGAAGAGTCTAGTCAATGCCCACCAAATACTCCCTAGTATACACATGGGGGGAAAGATGGCTTTATAAATAAATCCCCGACCTGTGTCTGGGAATTCCTTTTCTCAAAATAATCTTAAAAGGAGTCAAATCAAAACCAACCTTTATTCCAATCCATATGGGGACGTCAGCAACATTAAGGGAAGGGTGTGTAATGTGTCCCAGGATCTTGTCACTTTTCCCTGAGGGGGAGTTTTTTCCAATGATGCAGGGGTGTTGAGGCCACCACCTGACAGTAGGTCTGGAGGTGGTATAATGAGGGAGGATCTCATGGGGGGGACTAACCCTCTGGGATCAGGGACGACCATCTAGTGTGCAGCCCGGGACACCACACCACAACCATACATCTTCATTCTCTTTTCTCCTCTTTTGAGAGCTCAGTACCTTGTAGAAACATGTACTATTGTAAGACCCAAGACCTTGTCTATCTGGGAAGCACTGGGACGAAAAGGAACATACTAGACCCAAGTAGATCTAGGACTGAGATGAGTTGGCCCTGCGTAACGATGAAGATCACACCCGAGAAACAGAAGAAGGACTTGACCCTTTTGCCAAGAGTATGCTTGCAACATTGTATAAAGGTCGACAAGGGACTAGACCCTTTGTCGTATCCAGCCGACAGAGGCATCAGGTGCAAGGGATCTCCAACGTGCAACATTCGAATCCTGTACGAGAGCGTATGCCGAATGGAGGACGCAAGCGGGGAGCCCCAAGACTTCCTGGAGGGCTTCGGAGGCGCAGAGCAGCGTCAACTGCTCAGAAGAAAAGCTGAGCAGCCTGAGAACAGAAGACGCTGGACAACCACAGACGCCGCCGATGAGAGACTGGTGAAGCAGAGAGGCAGAGTCCAGCCCCAGGAAGCCCCGGAAAAGTACTGAGTCCCAAAGCAAGGTAACAGGTGCTATGGGAAAGCTGGAGGGGCCACAGGGACAATTACCAGGTGGGCAGAGGCAGCTCCCTCATGACCTAGTAGCAAACAGTCTGCTACGTGCACACCAGAGGGGCCGAAAGGCATTAAAGTGATGCACAAGACATATAACAGGGGTAGGGGAAACCCCAATAAGCAGAGAAGAAGGGTGTGGGACCCTAACAGTTACACATAGGCAAATCACGCCCTGAAAATCATGATGAAAAGATGAGCCTTCATGTCGGAACAGATGCAGCATCTCTTGCCAAAAATTGTAAGGTCTTCCATGCAGTGGCTGCAGAGTAAATCGCCACAACAGATCTGGGCGCGCAAGGGCTAATGGCGCTCGGAAAAGGCGCCAACCGGTGACCGCAGGGTCTTCCCCATTTTGAACCCCAGCGTTGTATAGGTGGTGCAGGGCATAGACCACGACACGGGATGTGGAGGAGGCTTCCTGGACTGGCGGCATTGCACCCAGGTTGCCACCACACGACAGCGGTTGCAGTGGAGAAGCGACTCATGCCCCGGAGCCAGCGAACAGTGGGGCGTGGCTCCCAAGGAAAAAAGGGTCCAGTACAGACAACGGCGCTCCTGCTCCTCTGCGGGGGGCCGCCACGCAAGCTGTGACGCCGCTCACCTCAGTCACTCCGGAGGCCGTGCTCGGACCTACAGCACCGTCCACCCAACGACAAGGGTACCTGTGGAGAGGTTCCTGCTGCATCTGACACCAAGTAAGTGCAGTGCTCAACGGGGTGCGCTGGGGCCATTTCCCTCAAAGAATCAGAGGTGCTCGCCTGCCCCGTAGTGGAAACGGGAACTATGCCCAGCATGGTTAGGAGAGACAGTCAGTAATGTAAAGCCGGAAGAGAGTGGGCATTTTAACTGCGGGTCCCGCCCGCCCATTAGCACTCCCTCCTGCTCTGGCAACCTTCCAGCGGATCCATAATAACCTACATCACACTTGGGAGCCTCCACTGCCTCAGCTAACGCCATATGTCAGGGCAAGACTTGATCATCAATCTCTGTGGCGGCCATCAGGGCCCCTCAAGGTGCCAAAAGACACTGTGCCCGCCGGGGGGGGGGGGGTCAGAATTCTCCCATGTAACCTGTTATGCCCCGCTTTGAACGTCTGGGATAGCTGTGGGCTCTAGCTCCAGTGACATGGGGCCTGAAGTCAGAGCGCAGCATTCCCCCCGGAGTCACGCTCACATGGCGACGAAGATGAACTCCGGACACCTAAGAGCGCCCGCACATACAATCCGGATCTGCATCATGACGGCATGAACTGCGTCCATTAACTCACCGCCCAGTGGCATACTCTCGACAGCTCGCGACAGGCTTTGATGCATAGCGGCAAAGTGTAGAACAGCTTCCAGCAAGTGTCAAAGTCCAGTAGCAACAAGGGACGCCCCAGACGGGACCCCAACTGCACCCACCTTTGGGTTGGCCATCGTACCACAGAGCGTGCCGCAGTGGCCATGCAACCAGCTGTCCACACCCATCCTTCGACCCACAGCAACGACGCGACGCAAGTGGACAGCCTTCCGCGTAGATCGACACGGAATAAGCCCGAAATGGACGTTCAAGCACAGCTACAGGCCATCTTGGCCGAAATTAGACTGATCGGGCAGCGAACACAGGAAACCAACCTGATGGTCCAAGACATCAAAAAGGATCTCCAAGACGTGCAAAGTCAGTTGTCCACCCAGACAGAAAGGACTACCGACAACGAATAACGCATTAGTGTCATAGAGGACAATCAAGCGACAATGGAAACAGATCTGGATGGTGTCATCCGGGAGGTGCAGCACCTGGGGGAAAAACTGATCGACCAGGAAAACAGATCACGCCGCAACAATCTGAGTAGTCGGGGTACCGGAAAATACTGAAGGACCGGACCTCGAACAATTTATCTATGATTTCCTGCAGACTAATTTACACCTACCAAACGCCAGGGAAACACCATTGAAAGAGTTCATAGAGCCCCCATACTGAAGCCTTCACCGAAAGAGCGCCCGAGAGCCATAACAATGAGGCTACTTAACTTCCAACACAAAGTTGCCATTTTGAAAGCCTTCAGAGCGACTCCCGCAGTCCAGATAGGGGGATCTGAGATATGAATTTTTAACGACTATTCAGTAGAAGTATCCAGACGTAGAAAAAGGTTCAACCCTATATTCGAGGCGCTAAAAGCATCAGAAGCCAGGCACTACCTTAAATGCCCAACGACATGGTGCATTCAGCATAACACATAATGGCACTCCTTTGACGAGCCGTAGCTGGCCTTGCGCTTTCTTCAGCAACAAAATCTTATAACCTCAGATTGGGAGACAACTTCACATACCCTGAACGCTCGGGGCAAGAAAAGGGAGATGGCAGAAGAAAAATGGGAGATGGCCCTGTGGATGGAACCCTGGTCGCAACAAACTCAAAGATTAAACCTAAGGGAACTTCATGACGGGCCACAGGCGGCGCCGAAGGATGCCACCCCGGCGGTGGCCCCACAGAGATGGGGAAGACTTTCCAAACTCCAACGGTGGTGGAAGACCCGACCCATCGCATAGCAGAACGCCTCATGCTGTACCCTCACCTACCTTCTCCCCTCCGATCCCACAGTATATATGGACAGCGGGAGTGAGTGCCCGTATATGGGCTTTGAAGCTTTGTATTGGGTATGGGCCGGGAAACGGGCCCACCCAATGTTATTGTTTAAGGGTACAGGCAGGTTGATGTTCTAACCTTGCAGTTAATGTTGACTGGATGTTTCCCCATGGGTTAAACAGAGCTAACATGAGGCGCAACCGTATAAAACGACTGTTCATGATGGCACCGGCACTTACCCCATGTATTTCTCTCTGCTGCCCAACAGACCTCACTTCCCCGATTTCTAGGCTTACCTTAGTGACACTTAATATCCAAGGCCTTGGCCACATTATCAAGCGATGACGAATGCAAGTGACATTGTCTTCTTACAGGAAGGATTTTTAAAAGGGCGGCACTCCAGTGATAATATCCGCCGGCTCCTACATATAATCGCAGGTGACAGAGATTATCACAACGCCATAGTGGCGGTAGACGCCGATAAGGCGTTTGATCGAGTCCAATGGGAATTCATGTTTCAGGTTCTACCCAAATATGGATTCCCCCCACGCCTGAATCCACTGATCAAACTCCTCTATACAAATCCGACGGCATCAGTGGTCACAAACGGCATAGCCTCCACAGAATTTACTCTGCAATCTAGCACTAGACAGGGATGCCCACTATCGCCCATACTTTATGCCCTCTCTATTGAACACCTTGCAATTAGATTGCGCATAGACCCAAACTGGACCGGCATCCACCAGGGTACAGAGGAACACAAAATGTCATTATACGCAGACAATCTTCTCATTTACATAAGCAATTGTCCCACATCCCTTCCCTACGTTAAAGTGATTTTACTAGCTGTTGGCCCCATGATGGCTATAAGGTCAACTGGAGCAAGTCTGAAGTAATGCCCCTCCGGTACGACATCCCCTGGGACCCGGGAGGCGCGACACCATTCTCGCTTCAATTGAACTCCACATTAGCGCCTCGATAGCGGAGGTCCGGGACCTCAATTACCCTCGGATTTTAAGAAACATACAAAATGACCTGGGGAGGTGGGACACACTGGGCCTCATTACGTCCCTTGCAGAATGGGTTAACGGGTTCCGCTAATGGATGCGGACCCGTTAACACCATTCTGCGTGATTATGAGGTCCCCTCGCGGGACCCGGTAAGGACGCCTGGCAAAAGCCAGGCATCGTTAACGGATCCCGCGAGGGGACCAGGGAGCTAACAATGGGCCTGTCGTAATCGCTCCATTGTTAGCTCCCTTTCCCATTCCCATTGAGCCCTATGGGGGCTCAAATGGGAATGGGGAAGGTCCGGGCCCGGGTTCCCTGAGGGAGGAATTACCTAATGCCCCTTAATGGGTTTAAGCAAATAGTAGCCGCTCATCAAGTCTCGGGTTAGATCCCTGACAACAAATGTTCTCGCATATAATCGCTACTGCCGATTTTCCCCCTCTGGAAAATCGGCAGTACGCAATTATACGTGAGAACATTTGTGAAAATAATGGGCATCAGGTGAAAATAAGCCCTGATTTGAAGAAGGTCCTATAAGGGACCGAAACACGTGTCATCAGAAAGGGCATTTATATAATAAATCATGTTTTGAAAAACTGGGCGCAGTCTCAATCTGGGATTTTCTTTTGCTTTAAACATTTTTCAAGTGGTCTTCGCTTGGCTAAACCACTAACCCAGTGAGACGCGACCGAAGGTTAAATTCTTTTGTGAGAAAACAGCATTTCCAATAATCACTAGAAGGAATATGTCGCCATGCTAGACCTGACCAACATAGCCAAGATTTTATGAAACCGTAATCTCGAACTGGCTGCTATGGCCCCACTAACACCCAATGAGCTCATGGCAACCCCACCACAGTATCTTGCCATACGCATCAAGTCCCACCCGATCATTGGCCCCGCCCTGCTACAGTGGCACAAGATGCACGCGACACAAGGTGTCCAGACCAAGGCAGCTCCGGCCTGGGCCAGTATCAGATCGATCTTACAATTCAGACCAACGCAAGCGATTCGCAAGACCCAAATGGACGCTTGGGCCAAGGTGCGAATAATGGACATTGCAGAGGAGGGGGCCCTGCTGGGCTTTCAAGACGCAAGTAGAATCCTCAACTTAAGGGCTGGGGATTGGCTCACATATCACTTTATCCAAGCAACGGTCGCTAAATTCACCACACCTGACACATGCAGGCAGCCCCCTGCACATTGCGAGACCGACATGGCACACAACACCGACAGGTTCCCGCGAATACGTACTTTCTGCTCAATGGCCATACCAGACAATAAAAATAGGCTGTGCACGCTCGCAGCAACCTGGTGAGAGGACCTAGGAACTCCAGTCAGCGTAAAAGCCTTACAACGCTGTTTCTCGTCCATCCACATGGTCTCTATAAATCTCAGAAACAGGGAAATCTAATTTAGAATCTTGCAACGTCTGTATTTTACGCTAGCCAAACTTCACCGCATGTGCCTCGCATTCACAGGGCTATGCTGGAGGGGGTGCACAGACACGGGAACAATGGGTCACATTTTTTGGTCCTGCCCTGCTAACACCCTGTACTGCCAGGGGGTCTGCTGTGGGGCCCTAACTTCCCTGTTTTGGCGTCAGCCCCTGTAATGGGTATTTGTGCCTTAAAGCTTCTATGTTTCTGTATTTGGTATTCTCTCTTATTTGTTCAATCCGGTCTGTATTGCCTCGTCTAATGACGATAACTATTATTTTTATTTGAACTCTGTTATGCTCTGTCTTTGTTGTGATATTATTTCTGTTAATAAAAAGAGGTTAAAAAAGAAGAAAAAAAAAAGTACGAGTGCATAAGAATACTGGTCTGGGATCCGCACCCAAACAAAGAGAGAAGTACAAGTCAGCTTCCTCGTGGCAGTACTTGGCACAATGGTGAACCAAGTCTGCCAAATTATCAGAGCAGAGAAATACAGGTCTGGACCCGCACCAAAATAAAGAGAGAAGTACAACTCTTCTTCGTGACAGTACCTGGCAGGATAGTGAACCGGGTCTGGGATCCATGACAAAAGAAGACAACCCTCTTCCTACTGGCAGTACTTGGCAAGCCAGAGAACCAAGTGGGCCATACTCGGGAAACCTGGGTCAAGAACCATACTGGTGTGTGAACTGTTGAGAACCAAAATAACTGCAACAAGGAGCACCAGAGGAAGGGAGACATTTTCCCTGGGTACTGTTGGGTGTACAGTGACTGTGAAACCAAGATACCAGGAGAAGGAAGTAATTCTCCTGGTAGTGTTACATCTGCAGGAAAAAGGCAAGAAGCCTGGAGAAGGCTGTCATTCCTCCAGGTTAAAGAAAAACCACTGACAAGAGAAGGGAGTCATTCTCTTGAAGATCGAGAAGAATAGATGTCCAACCAAGAGGCCAAGGGGAAGGGAGTCATTCCCCCTGGTTTTGTGTGGAAAAACAATGAGAGCCAGACACCAGGAGAAGGAAGTTATTCTCCTTGTAGTTAAACCTATAACAGGGATCAAACCAGTGATCCAGCAGAAGGAGCCATCCACCTAGAGTAAAGAAACTGTGAACTTTCTGTACAGAGGGTTGTAGGATTGGCAGTTAGGTTTTCTCTTTATTTTCTTGGTGAATAAAAGTCGATAGCAATCACTATGCTAGCTCCTCCTTCTAGACCCTTACAGTAGCCGTTGTGGCCCAGTAAAATGTAAAATCAGACTCACAATTATGATGCTTAGCGTTATACAGGCCAACCTCTGGATAACCCATTAGATGGAAAGGGTTCAAAACTGTCAAACAATCCATGGTTTCTATGGGCAGTTAACTAAGTACAACCTAAAAGCGGTCTACAGCCATGGGTCTAAAAAGATTACAAGTAAAACATTTGAAATCCTCCTGTAAGTATTCCTCTTGCCCTTCCTCTTTTATTTGATGGTGTTCTTTATCCTGGCCAAAGAAGTGCACAAGGCAAAACAGGTTATATATGGATGCAGAGCCACAACTCATACCACAATCAAACTCTTTGTTTCACCTGCACAGGGAAAGTTGAAAGACTAACCTACCAAAAAATCATTGAACCCATTAACAGGGCACAACCCACTTGGATACTTAAATTAAATTTTTAAACTGCATTTTCATTTTGCAGCATTGCTCACAATACATGGTGTGTTTTGACATTCATATTTTAAAATATATATTGCTTTTTTGTCTTTATTGTAGCTCTTGGTTAACATTGACCAAAAGCACTTATTAGAAGCACGCAGTGGAGTCCTGTCCATCCTTCACCTTATCATGACATCTGTAGCCCTGCTCTGGAGTATTCTGTACCAGACTGATTCTTCTGAGTTAGCCACAGCTTCTGCTGCCACTGCATCTGTTACAACTGTGAATCTTGGATCCCCCAAGGTAGGTGAAGCAAACATTGACACATGTCTCACCTCATAGTTAGAACATTTCTTAAAATATTCCATGCATCAACTGCTCTTTAATAATAGAGGCTGATATACATTTTCTTACAGAGTCTTGACTTGTGTCATACATGAACATTTTTCATAGGCTGTAACATTTGTGTATTGATGCATTTGCACCAAACTGTTTTGGCTGTGTTTGTTGAAGATTGATCAAGGGCTTACTAAATGGATTGTTTAGGGAATGATCCATGGAAATCTGCAAATGTTTTAGAGATAGGACATGTTGGATTTACACGTCCACATCAGATCTGCATATCCAGTCATGGACAAATTAGCAAACATTTTATGTTAGGTAGCATATTGCCATGCTGAGTGGATTTTCCAGAGCTTGGCAAACTTGTACAAAAGGGTCACAGTATTCATGTTGCTCTCCGGAAACCCAACAGCATCCTCTTGTTGAATGTCATAGTTGGTACCAGGCTTGTGCAGTATGGAATGAGAATGGGATTAGCTGATGGAAGGTCATGGTGAGGGTGTGGGGAACTTCAGAGTGACGGCTGGAGCTAATCCGAGTTGTGACAGCCATCCACAGTGGCTTGTACCAATGCACACAAGTAAACTTTCTTCATCTTGAAAATGTGTTTCATACAGTATAGTGGCAATGAGGAAAACAAATGGGTCCTGACAGCTCCTGTTTCCCACCAGCGAAGGCTAATAGTTTGGTAAGAGGTGTATGGGTCATGACACCAGGAAGGTTAATTGATAGTTGAGCCGATTTCCCTTGTTGTGGGACCATAACATTTTGTTTCTTGCCCCACCAAAAGAAGGCAAGGAAAATTAGAGACCTAGAATATAACTTACTTGGGACAGTTCTCATGTTACCTTTTTACCATTTAAAGTGAGACTTTGCTGGCTGCACATGGTGAATTATGAGTATGGTTTTAAACTAACCTAAAAAACATTTAAAGACACAGTTACCGGTGGTGATGTATGGTAGCACAAGTTTACTGGGGGTGCGTGTGAGCAACTTCTGCATGGTAAATTGCCCTACCAGATTGGGGCATGTGAGAGTGTCCCCTGCACAGTAAAGTTGCTCTCCCTATGGCACAGCGTATTGTTTCGTCAGAGGGCACTTAGCTATATAGTGTGTGCACTACTGTCAAGTTGAATGTGGCTGGGGCGCTCAGCCCATTCTCTTTCTACCGAGTGATGTACCCATAGTACCCATAGTCTCAGCATTGGCCTCCTCAGGGAGTAGTATAGCCATGGAGGCAAGTCTCTAGACTTCAATGCCATAGAACTTGCTGGTGATCTGAAATGTTGTTCAGACTGAAAACAATGTTGGATGTTAATGTGGAAAAATATGCAAAAAACAAGGGGGGGTCCTGGGAGTCCCTCTGCCGGACATTACACCTATAGTCTTTAGCTCACTATCTTTCACAGAGGAGAAATATCTAAAACATATCAGTCTTTGTCCTGCCCTAGGGCAGTCCATCACCAAAATGCTAAGCAATTCTCCTCTGAACAAGAGTACCAACAGCATCCCCAGACACGTGTTTTGGTCTGGTTGGACCTCATCAGTAGGGTGGAGCTGTGCCTCTCTAAGAATAGCGAGCAAAGGGTCAATGTCTGGATTCCCCTAGTAACTTAGAGTGAGACCCAAAATTACTTAAATATGCAAAAAACAAATTACTAGGGGAATCCAGAAGTGGACCCCTTGCTCACTATTCTTAGAGACACGTGTCTGGGGTTGCTGTTGGTACTCTTGTTCAGAGGAGAATTGCCTAGCATTTCGGTCCTGGACTGCCCCAGGGCAGGACAAAGACTGATATGTTTTGGACATTTCTTCTCCGTGAAAGATAGTGAGCTAAAGACTCTGGGTAAGGCTCTCGTAACCAGGACTAATGTCTGGCAGAGAGACTCCCAGGACCCCCCTTGTCATTTGGATGTTAATGTGGAGCCTGTTAATCAGATTGAAAGTGAAACAGTCAAATAAGGTTATGTGCTAGGAGGCATGTGAGACCTCATCATATATTTAAGTAATTGACAGTCACATTCTTAAGTACATAATGTGGGTGGTGTTCAAAACTGTTCTGGACAATTGTATACTATTATGCAGTGTGTACCTCTGTCTCCTTTTTTCCTAGATAACACATGGTAAACCAGTAATTTATTTGGTGGGTTGAATGCTGTTTATGGGGCAAACTATGCTTTATATAAAAAAGATAATCACTGTTAAAGTTTTGTTTGGGGGTGGGCAGACAAGCCAGATTTGGGAAGTGCTGGATTTAGAGCAAGAAGAATGCGAGGAGCTTTTTAATGTTGTATATGAATACTTGATACACATTTATTTTTGCCATTTTAAAGTTTATTGAATCATAATCCATATTGTACCAAAAACAATAACAAAAATGCAAATCCCCATGCAAAAGAGAAAAGGGTGCTGTGGCTTTACACTCACATTGAGCACAATAATAATCTTGAAAGGTCGTCCGGTACAATTCTATAAATAATAAGCTGTTAACAGGTTTATCAAAAACAAAATCAAATTGTAAATAATACATATCCAAAATCACCCTCAGTAAGTAGAGAAACAGATGTACGATACAGTGTGTGGTGCATTTCCTGATATGGTTCATAGCGCTCGCCATACAGATTATATTAAAGATAAAGATGACATCTCATGCGGCTTATGGTGAATGTTGGGATTGTCGTGATTGCTCACAAAAGTTATCAGCGGGCTCCAGTCAGTCAATTGTGCCATTTCCCCCCTCAATGCCCCATCAATCTTTGACATGGCAGCAACATTATGTAAGGAACTCATGGTGGCAACAGTAAAGACAGCCACAAGTGATCACGATTGAAGGGTGTTTATTTAGACAATATGCAGGTTGGAAAAACGCCTTATCTAACCTAAATCTGAAATGGGATCAAGCTTCAACCATCAAATATAAAATAAGGCAGTCTTGTGGCGTCTGGTCACAGTAAAAGGGCCTATACTAAATAAAAACTATTACCAGTCCTTACAAGTAACATAGAAAGAGTGTGGGATGGGGTTTTCAATAAAGAAAGAAGTGTTCTCAAATATTAAGTGAGAATGTGATTCCCCAAGTTTTCAGCACGGGACAAGGTGGGTTTCCTGAGCACAGCACACACTCGAGCTTTCCTAGCACGAGCCGACAGTTCCGTTCAAGCTACCAGGTTCTTCGATGGTTAAGTCGCTCTTCAATAAAAGTTTATTGCCTTTGAGGGCCTGATATTAAAAAAAAACAAACACAAAGTTCTATTCCACGTATGGCTTTGGGTGACAGTCCCACCTCTGGGTCCCCCTCTTCCGGGCACAGACCTCTCACAGTCGTACTCAACAACTCAATTTAACAGTTCCTTTCTCAACAAACTTTGTGGTGATTTTCCACCCCTGGATCTCCCTCTTTTGAGTTTGGACCCCTTTTCAATTTCCAGCCTCTCTCCTTCAGGTTCAAAATGGCTTTTCTTTCAGGTTCTCCCTCTGCTGGACTCGGATCCCAATGCCAAAGGGGACACTCCACTTCCCCTTGTCTTACAATGCTTTTGTATTAAAAAAACAAAATGTCTCTTTAAACAGTTATTTTAGGCTCTGCCCCTTTTGGCAAAGCAGTTCATTGTGGACATCCCTCTGCCGGGTTCACTCCTGTCAACACAATGCTCATGGGACTTTAGATTTCGTTCCCTCTTGTTAGCATCCCTCCGCCGGGTTCACTCTTGCCAACCTTTACAATGCACTGTTAGTGTACTTTTCATAACGTGCAGGATTCGTTTCCCTTAGTTTCACAATCATCTGCCGGTCAAAGTCTTTCGATTGTACAGAGGATTTGACAAGACCCCCGTATGGCCACTTTGACCCCCTTTCGCCTTTTCATAAGGCCTTCTGGCTCCTGTAGTTCAATAGAAGGGGAATCGCCTAGAGTTTCTCGAGTGAGCAGCCACGTGGTGTTTGATTCTGCTATGCTGGCTTTCCCCTTTTCTTATATCAACAGTTCTTTGTTTATTGAAAGTTAAATTAGCCTCTTGCTACTTTCGTTAAACACAGTTTGGTTGCTTTATCAGCTCTCCCCTCGACTCACCGGCTATGATGAACTGCTTTGCTTTCTGGTCTGTAGAGTCAAAGCCAGTACCATCGGGCCATCCGTCTCTCCTTGGCTTGGCTGCCAGCGGAGGAGGCACCCGGGTACCGTTGACATCTGCTGCACCACATGCTGGCTATTTTCTGCAGTCTTACAATTCCTTCTCTTGAGACTTCACAGGTCTCTGGCGATAAGGGCAAGGTCACTTCTTCCCTTGGTATCCTTTTGACTTGCGTGTCTTTCGCCTCCTCTTGAACTACCGTGCTGAGTTAGCTCTCATGTAGTGCGGTCCGCCTTGTTCATCCTGTGCTCTCGTGCTCCACCTTTAATCCCTGTGGGGAAGGGAAAGGGCCGTCAGGTGTGTGTGATTCTGATCAATTTCCTGACTTTGCCTGACCCTTGTATTGGGACATGTCAGGTAAACGGCTCTGGTGTTGGTCCGTTGTCTTTCGTGTTGCTTGAAAATGTTCTTGTCGGAAGGGGGGCGGTAGGGGCAGTGTTTTAGAATATCCTACGTGGTCGGATGGGGAAAAGGTGTTTAAAGAAGGGGTATACCGCATCTCACCCATTGGTGTCCCACTCCCACTCCCCAAGGACCCCCCCATCCAGGTGATCCTCCCTCACTGGTCCACCCTCAGGAAGTGGATCCAACAGCAATGGCTGTGTCCGGGTCACCTAGATGACAGATCCCCAGGGAGTAGATAGGGAGACACCTTCAGGTTTCTCACAATACCACACTCGTGCCCACCACTCTTTAATGTCAGGAGCGTCCTGGGATTTCCTATGCTGAGCTCTCACTAGACGTGCCGCAACTAGAAAATAAGTAACCAGTCTAGAGCTTCTGGCAGCCAACTTGTAATGGACCTGCACATCTTCATTCCCCAATAGCAATATCAAGGGGTCCAGTTCTAGTTCAAACCTCACATATTCCCCTGATTTGGGCAATCACTTACCACCATAATACCTGAACCGGAGGGCAATTCCACCACATATGAAAAAATGGCGCCTGGATATGTCCCATATCTCCAGCACTGGGTGGATAGCATAGGGTTCATTCTTTGAAGTCGTTCTGGGTTAAGGTACAAGCGGCAAATCAGCTTAAAGCTGTTTTTCCTAATCTGCACGGGCTGGGATGTCTTGTTTGCCCCCTTCCAAATGTTGTACCAAGTCAGGTTGTCTATGGGCCTCCCTTTTGTCCTCTTCCCATCCAACCGTATACCCATGGCGGGGTTTAAACCTAGTTGTATTCAATACCTTACAAAGGGACGCATGTCTGGCCACTGGGGGTTCTCCTATAAATAGGCCCTCAAATTGGGTTGTTTCCCGCCTCCCCAGAGTTGCTACGTTCGTCCGGGCTACCCAATGTCGAAGCTGCAAATACTTAAATCTACTTCTTCAACCATGTAGGCCTGTTTGCACTGCTCCAATGTGAGGGGGTGATTATCCCTATACATCTGGCCCAGTCTATATAGTCTTCCCTCCTTCTACCGTGTAAACCGCCCCATGTCCTTCCACGGAGGAAACTCTGTGGTCTTCCAGAGGTCCCTCATAGGTGAGGGGAAGGTGGTTGTGGCATATTTATGTGCCGCTTTATTCCAATCCTCCAATGCAGCCCTCGATGTCGGGAGCCCCCGTCCATCCCATTTCCGTGTCCCCGGGGAACGCCAACACCAACGATGTAAGGGGGTTCCCAAGGTGTCTTGTTCAATAGTTATCCAGTGTTTGGGAGTGTGTGTATTTGCCTGGCTTTCCAGAATGGGCACCAATTGGGCTGCATATAGGTAGCTTTCAATATCAGGCACCGCCAATCCCCCCACGCCCTTGGCTGCCATCAGTGTGTGTCTAGCCACCCTTGGTGATTTCCTGTACCAGATAAATCTAAATACATGTGACTTCAAGTCTTTCAGCACCACCCTGGGAATCCAAATTGTAATGGCTGGAATGCATACAGTAGACGTGGTATCAGGGTCATCTTGACCGCCTTTATTCTCCCCAGCCAGGAGATTTCGGAGTCCCCCCACTGCACCAAGTCTTGCTTTGCCTTAGCAAAAATTGACAGAATATTGGCAGCATATAGATCAGTATAGAGCACTGTTAAGTGTATCCCCAAGTATTTCAGGGCCTGCGAAGCCCTCAAGAATGGGAGAGTTATCTTCAAGTATCCCACCACCTCCAGTGTTTCCGATATATTAAGTAGTGTAGATTTTGAGAAATTAATCTTAAAACCGGAGACCCTATGAAATCTTTCCAGTAACGACACAATATGGGGTAGTGTAGCCCTAGAATCCCGTAAATAAAAAAGGAGTTCGTCTGCATATAGTGCCAGTTTATGGTGTTAGCCCGCTATATCTAGCCCTTATATATTTCCCCCGATGAGCGCACCAGACAGGACAAAAGTTCCATATAAACTCACTGAGTCCGACAGAACCTTATTCACCTTAATCCTAGTAGACTGAAGCAAAAACTTAGCAAGCACCACCAGAGAAACCTCAGGCCAAAACCAAAGCCTTCTAGATCCTTGGACAAGCATGTCCAGTCAACACGATCAAACGCTTTCTCAGCGTCGATCGAAAGGAGAGCCATTGCGTGCTTGTGTTTCCATGCCCAAGTCAAGATATCTATTGTGCGCCGTAAATTATCGAACGCTTGATGTCCGGGAACAAACCCTGTCTGATCTGCTGTTACCATTTCAGGCAGTACTGCAGTTAGCCGTGTGGCTAAGTTCTTGGAGTATATTTGGGAGTCATAATTAAGGACTGCAACTGGCCGGAAGGAGGAGCATAAGGCAGGGTCTTTATCAGGCTTAGCAATTAGCGTTAGTGTGGATTCTCCCATTGTTGGTGTGATGGACCCTGTCTCAGCAAAAGAATAAAACAACTCTCCTCCACTGTTATTTGTATTTGTATTTTGTTGTTTATATAGCGCTTTACTCCAAAGCGCTTCACAGTTTAACAACAAGGAAAAACATCAAACATGGAACATAGAAGCAGTAAAATATTCATGAATCATACCAGAAAACCAGCATGTGGAACAATTTGCATTTGAGAAGGAAGAGAGAAGGAGAGGTGTTGGAAGGAGAAAAGGGAAGGGAAAAGGGAGTAACGAGAGTAGTAGGTAGGGTGGCGATCAGAGGGAAGACAGGGAAAGATAAAGGAACAGGAAGATAGAGTGGGGAGGAGAAAGAAGAGGAGGAAGGGGAGAGAAGTCAGGGAGGGGGGTGAAGAAGGAGTGATTTTAAGGAGGAATGGAAGGAGGAGTAGGTGGACATGGAGCGGATAGTGAAAGGAAGGGAATTTCAATGTCGGGGGGCAAGGAGCTGGAAGGAGCGGAAACGAGAAGAGGCACAAGGAGGTGGGGTAACAGAGTAAAAAGAGATCAGGAGAGTGTAGGGAACGAGAGGGGGCATACAAGAAGAGAGAAGAGGTAAGGAGGGACAAGGTCATGAAGAGATTTAAAAATGAGACAAAGGAAGTGAAATTTAAGTTGGGAGTGGAAGGGAAGCCAGCCTAGGTTGGAAAGTGAATTGGAGATGGAATCATGGGGCGAGAGAAGACAGAGGGTACGGATGGCAGAGTGGTAGAGGGATTTAAGGGGGGGCGAGATGGAAAGAGGGGAGACCGAAAAAGAGAGCAGAAGAGTAGAAAAGGTGAGAAGAGATAAGGGAAGAGATTAAGAGTTTGGTAGCATGGAAAGTGAGAGAGGAACTGACTTTACGGATATTAAAGAGGTGATAACGACATGAGCGAGTAGTAAGGGGAATGTGGTAAGTAAGGGAAAGGGAAGAGTCAAAGAAGATTCCTAGATTCCGGGCATGAGTGGAAATAGGAAGATCAGATGGGGAAAATGAATAGAAGGAGGGGGAGAGGGAGGAGGAAGTGTGTTGGAAGGAAAGAATAGGACCTCAGCCTTGTCAGTATTAAGAGAGAGAAAATGCGATGACATCCAGTTTTTAATGGCAGTAAGACAGGAGGAGAGTTTTAGATGAAAGTCAGGGGTAAAGGAAGAGAAGGAGAGGAACACCTGAGTGTCATCAGTGTAGAAATGGTGAGAAATTCCTAAAGAGGAAATGGGAGGAGCAAGAAGTGAAGTATAGAGAGAGAATAAGAAGGGTCCGAGGATGCAGCCTTGGGGAACGCCGTAGTTCAGAGGGAAGGTGGAGGAGGTTCGACAGCCCCAAGAGACAGCGAATGAGTGGTTGGAGAGGTAAGAGGAGAGCCAGTTAAGGACTGAGCTTTTGAAGCCAAAGGAGGAAAGAGTATTGAGAAGTAAGGAGTGATCGACAGTATCAAAAGCAGCGGTATATTATGTATAGCAGTATATTATGTATAGCGGTATATTATGTATAGCAGTATATTATGAACATGTCCATCTGTGGGCTGCCTATATACAGGAAAGCTGGGCTTCCCGGATAAATGCTTCCTGCTGCGGGCCATTAAAGGAGTGTGCTGCAAATAGTTCTGTATAATATTGCGATAATAAACGTATATTCAGATTTGTCCTTGTGAAGGAGACCCCGCTCGTCTTTCAAACCCCCTATTGTGGAACTGTTCTTCTGGGCCTAGAATTTGTAAGCTATAATTCAAGAAACCTTATTAGATGTACTATAATGGAAGTGTTTTGTTCAAAGCAGCTTGTGGGAAATATCAGCCCACAGGGCCTTTAATTCCTCCCTAGCCACCTGAAGTTGTCTGTATGTTTATCTGGCCCTGTCCCGCTTATACTGGGCTTCCCATACCCGGACCTTCTCTTTGACTCAGGCTTTTTGGCCTGTGAGGATCTTTTTCTGTGCCGGAGCTATGTTAATCAACTCCCCCTCAACGTAGGCTTAAGGGCCTCCCATACTCCTGATACAGATACTTCACCCGTGAGGTTTTCTTGAAAATATTAGGTGATCCTCTCTGAGTTGCTAGCACATACGGCCCAATCAGCCAGCAATTAGTCATTCAATTTCCATCCTGTGGCCTTCCTTCCCCACAGACCAAACCCGTCTAGCTGTAGAGTGTTGGGAGAGTGGTCTGATTGTGCAATCTCTATGGTGGTTCAAGTGATCGCCGAGAGTAAGGGCTGGGAAACCAGGAAATAATCGATTCTGGAGTAGGTGTGATGAAAATGTGAGAAATGTGAGTAGTCGCGGTTGTGGGGGTGGAGGTGTCTCCAAACCTCAAACAACTGCATGTCAACCACATTAAATTCTCCACCCACCACCAGTTCCCCTCATTGGAAATGTGCTATATGCGGAAATAGTTTGGTATAAAGCTGATCTTGCTGCTGATTAGGACCAGGGTAAAATCTCTGCCCGTTATACGCAAATTCAACCCAATGTATCTGCCCTGGCCATCCTTCAGAACTGTCCCTTGCTCAACGTGTAGGGATCTAGCTATCAAGATTGCAACCCCAGCCTTTTTCATCAAGGAGGAGACAATGTACTGATGAGGAAGCCAGCGAGACTGCAACCTCAGCCAGTCCCGCTGCAGTAGATGGGTCTCCTGGAGAAGGGTGATATCTGCCATGAGGTCCACCAATTGAGAGTATGCTCTTCCGTTTTCTTGGAGAGTTTAGTCCCTGAACATTCAGGGATACAATCCCCACATCAGTCATTATAGCACTTTGACCCAGCTCCAGCCCCCCGACCCCCGACTTCAAACCCCTCTCAAAGCCCGTCAACCCTGCCACCAGCCCAACCCAACTCAGACTCCCGCTTACGCAAGCCCATCTCTCGAATCTGCTCGGCACCACAGAGCTACAGACATCAACTTTGGATCGAAAAAAATAAGGATGTGAATGAACATTAGAACCAACTCAACCTCGTTTGGGGAAAACATCAGGCTACACCACCTGAAAGAGCGCATGCACTCCTGATGCCCCTAAAATCACATATAATTGCCAAAAATAAATAAATAAATTACAGCATAAAGCAGCCTCAACAGCAGCTGTAGTTGCCAATCATAGGTAATACAGAACAGTGAACTACTCTAATGTACTAGGTTAACCCTCTGAGATCCAATTGTGGCGCAGAGACTTCGAGAAACCACTCAACCAGGAGCCTCTGAGTCCTTACTCCTTTCCCTTCCGTCCATCAAGGGCCTTCTCCAATCCCTTTTCCTACTATTTCTGGAGCACGCCTGAGCCTATGAGATAGATGTGGACTCTGTGGATCTTTCTTCAGGCAAGTGTATATCCGCTTCCACAATCTTCAGGGTTTCTGCAGCCGCTCAGAGCGACGTGAATTGGTGATGGGGCCACTCAGTATACTGCTCCTAAGCACCTGTTAAATTGACAGTTCTGCAATAGGACACACACTTCAGATGAGCTATGGGATTTGTGGGACTTGTCATGCTCCACTTTAATTCAGCCCGTTTTAGCACTTACTGAACCCAGGAGTTCCTTCAACAGATCCTCCGCTCCAACTCTGCCACTACAAAGACCCACTACCGGGCACAGGCTTAGGCTCAGCAAGGCGAGGATGCTTAGCTTTACTGTAGAGTGCTTCCAGATGGGCAAAGGGATACACAAGCAGGAATGTCCTGCCAGCTGAGGAACACACCCAGAACTTGCTTAGTAGTGCAGATACGCAGCGATTCTGTGCTGGGTGCACTTGTTTTCCTGCAATTAGTTCCTCTCCCCCTGTTGGTTAGCCTCTGCCGGGATGCAGACTGGCCATATACGTGCCTCTGTGTGGGCATCTGTTACTCTCTGGGGTAGGTGCACCTCAAGTTAACCAAAGGAAATCCCCACTGCAATGTGTTCAATCCTGTTGGCAAGGGTGTCGGATCTGCCAAAAGTCACATTCTCCACAAGGCCCCAGGGCAATTCTATACAGCAGGGCTACAGGGATTGAAGCCCCCCGTGCTCTAGTGGGCGATGTAGATTCAGCGCTCATAGGGACACATCACTTACTATAATAGCGGGAAGCTGTTCCACCTCTTCATGTCGCTGTATCACTCAGAGTCCCCAGGCACCCCAGCTGTCTCCAGGCCGATCTCCTTACCGTGGGGCCCAACATCCACCAAGGTGGGCCCCCGCTATCATCTGCATTCACTGTCGGATAATGAGCTGCTGCTCCTCTGGTAGGGCTAGCTGGTGTCTGGAGCCCAGGACAGGGCAGGAGCTGCCCAGGCTCACACCAGTTTGGCTGCTCCACACCACCCCACTGTCCTTGGAGCCACTCATTGCGCTGTGACCATACGTGCAGCAGCACGCGCCTCAAGGCTGCCAGCTCTCACACCAATGCCACTGCAGGAGCCGGACAGCTCTGGACTCACGATTGCAGCACCTCAGGGGGTTGCCATATTTTCTTCTTGCGGCAGGCCAGGCCACGACAGCACATTGCTCCAAATCAGGCTGTAATTACCAGAGATCCTGCCCAGGAAATCCAAAACTCTGGGGGTCTACCAGTTCAGAAGCCCCAATCCAGTGGTTCAGCATCAGGTTACATTCTTAGGAGGCTGCAGACGGCGCTTAAGCTGTTCAGGGCTGTGGAGCTGCCATTAGCTTCGAGCCAGGCCACCCCCACCACCCAATATAAAAACCTTGATACAAATTTCTTTTAAACATTTTCTTCAATCGTAGGACACCGGTATAGGGAGATCTCTTCAATAAATGGGACCCAGCCTAACAGGTCACATGCAAAGTTACTATACCATTCTTGGGACACTCGAATGAGAGGCTCAGGAACAAGAACAACCAGCTAAAAGACTCTTATGCATCATACTAGCAATTTACATTTTGACAAGAGAGGGCCAGGTCATAAGACAGGTTATCCTATGTATGTATTGGGATCATTAGACTCCAAATTGCCTCATACATATCCAGATTATTTGACATAGTGTACAGTACTAGTTCCCTAGCTGAAAGGGTTACAAGGTCCTGCGGCCAGTCTTCACACAAGGCCTTGTATGAAAATGTCCAGTATTTCAAGACTTCCTTCCACATGACATTCGGTTGCTAGCACCAGATATGGCAACTTCTGGACATGCAAAGCCTGCATAGAAATGTTGCAAATAAAATGGACAGTGGGTCTCGGGATAGATGGTGTCCAGAGATGAGGTTGATACATAACATCAGCCCAAAAGTTAGTCAACTGGCTACAGGACCAAACCATGTGGACATAGGTCTTTTTACCATTCCCACAAAACAAGCAAATATCCAAATCTGCTCATTTGCACAGGAATTACTCTACAAGCGACCAACCTAGTGTTGGCTGTAGCGCAGGTTAAGACTTAACCTTGCACTCCATAGAAATTAGCATATCTCTGATCACAAAGAGTTTGTCTTGACCTAATTTCTCAGACCATGATTTTCCCCGGTGAGACCACTGCCCCTCTCCCCTGCATTAGTTTGTGCAGAGAGGATGTAGACGGGGGCAAGTGGTTGATAGAAACGGAATCAACAATGTTCCTCCATACTATTGAATTGATCCAGAGTAATAAAGGTATTACCAAGTGCAAATAAACCATATGACTAGAAGAGAACAAATTCAAGGTGTCAAACAGTGCAGCATAGTGTTTAGCTTCACTATTTCCAAGTTTCTATTTAAATTTGAAGAAGTCAACAGATATAATTTTTCCATCAGCCCAAACATTGTTGTTAATTAAACTTTTGTGATGAATCACATGTGATTATCCCAGAAACCCTGGCCTGGGACTCTTCTCACGTGGCCAGGGAAAGGCGATGCTTCCTGATCCGGATACTGGGTGTGGTGTTCTGCGGGTGGATCACATGAGAGGGGAATCTGGTTGTCCAGAAGTGCATTTAGAAGTGGACTGGCTGTTGGGCTGCCACTTTACTGGTGCTCTTATTTCATGGACTCAGTTTCTACGGCGCTGTAACACAGACTGTGTTTTTCTCTACATCATTCAACTCCTCCCGCTGGCCCGCCCCCTGACACGCCCACCTGCCAGCCTCGTTTGCATCCCACAGCCGCTAATACTCTGGTGCTCGCGCATCGCGCGCGCGCATCCGGAAGTGCATTTAGAAGTGTACTTGCTGTTGGGCTGCCACGTTACTGGTGCTCTTATTTCAGACTTTGCCTTCTGCCTTTAGTCACCAAGAGGAAGTTCTACGTCGCTGTAACACGGGCTGCGTTTTTCTCGACATCATTGAAGTAATTATTTGGACTCAGAACGTGCCTTGAAGCACTCCTTGTGCTTTGTGCTACTTGTGTTTGTGTTCCCAATCACGCCCTGACTTCATCTTTTCTTGTTTCTCTTTTCTCTTTCCCCTGCCCTGCAGCTCCTCCCGCTGGCCCGCCCCTGACACGCCCACCTGCCAGCCTCGTTTGCATCCCACAGCCTCTAATACTCCAGTGCTCGCGCATCCGGAAGTTCATTTAGAAGTGTACTGGCTGTTGGGCTGTTAGGCGGTAAGGCAAGGGCGCGCGGGGGTGTTATTTTGTGTTACATTCAATATATGTTTACATTTATTAGTTATATACTTTGGTTTGGTTGAATTGCTGTGTGCTCGGATATTGTATGGAATACTGTTAGAGGTTTCTGTGCTCCCTGAATATGCAAGGTGTATAGAACACCAAGTCTTACTCACGAGAGTGGGGTTATTATTGTTGACATGGGCTCAATTTAATGTTAAAAACGAAGCCGCAGACTGTTGTGATTCTGTTAGTAGACTTACTCCCAGATTATGGTGAGGTCCCTACGGAGTGAAAATTTGTCAAATCTCCTGCTGTTAAAAAACCCCACATATGTTGACAAATCTGATTGATAGTGACAGTCCTGGAATGAGTACTAAGAGTCTGCCCCTACATTTAATCAATATGAATGAAGATATGGAAAATGGTGCACAATCTCTGCATGTTAATGATAAATGGGAAATTAAAGGAGTGGACT